>NC_143435.1:3970500-5252000 GCF_059467195.1 Physcomitrium patens
GGAAGGTCCTCGTTACTGTGGACAAAGATCAACCGATTTGTGTTTAAATAGTAGACCCTGCAATTCGTAACCCTCCCATTTGAATCGATACAACAAGGCACGTTCCCTGCTGAGAAAACATCTCGGTTCCTCCTGCATCAACCTCTTCGTCTTCAACACCATGGTTGTGAAACCGATCTTCATTCCTCTCGAGTCCTACATCTTTTTTAACTCAATATAAGCTTGTCATGTCCCCCAACTTGATCCCAATGGCCACACGGTTAACTGCACAAACTGAAGTTGTAAATTCACTCAACAAGCCCTTTTTAAAACAGTGTTTGCACTGTGAATATAATCCCGCGAACCTCTTGGAAACTGCATCAAACCAAAAATGCGAAGACAGAATTCTTTCAGACGTGGCGCCACTTCAATGACATTCCCTGAAAGAGGCCTATTATTTTCTGGAACGACAAAATCACCGAACATGAGAACCATACAGTACACACCCTTCTGACATCCTTCCATACACTTTAAAACAAAACTGCTTGCCGAAACTCAAATGCGCATAATCGGGGTGTAGTTTCTCCTCAAACTCAGAACCTTTACAGGTTTCTGCAGTGGATCATGCAGGAGAACACCCGACCCAAGTCCAGCGGCCGAGACACACCATGCATGCTACAGGGTCCAGCAAACACCGGTAGCGTACAACCACTGCAGCAAATCGCAGCAAATGCAGGGCGACGAGGTGATTCACAACCCCCAAGTCCTATCCAGCGATTGGTACCCATGACGCCACAATCAGGCGGAATGAATTGTCAGTCACCCATTCCCTAGCAAGAATATTCTATCCAATACATATTGAATTGATTACTACTGTGAAGGCGAATACCGCCAAATTCACGCAGCCCCGCTTTTGTCCTCATGATTTGGCGGTGATGGGTGTGGCAGTTATTGTACGAAATCCAAACACTTGTATCCGTTTGTTTATGTCTACGTCTCTAACAGGTATTGGAGTTGAGAACAAATCACAAGTCACAGTGTGTCCATGACCCTTCGCTTCATGGGTGCTTCGTCTAAGTGGAAACCCGACCAGTGGGATCGGTGGTGGACCTCACAGTATCCAACATGTGAACAAATTTTTGCCACGTTTGGCACTCTGGCGATTGAGCAGACACAAAAAACGACCCTTAATTTCGGCTGCGCAACCAGCATCAGCAATATTATATGTATTTTCAATAGGGTCTGAACGGAGGTGTACCATTGTAATCCTACGCACATGCCTTGAATAGGGTGCAAAGTGCATCTCTGCCACCTAGCATGTTCCTTATCAACAATGTGGTTGCGTTACAACCTGAACTAAGATGTGTCTGAAACGAGACGTTCATTGGAATTCGGCACCGATTAGTCTCTCGGACACCTTGGGTAGAGGCCAAGTCAAGGAGCAAGGATCTTTTCGCTCCATCAAACAAGGGTGCAGGTTTCTCGAGTGTGTTCGAGATCAAATTCCGTTCCAAGCAGTTTACAGCTGTGCAACTTGGCCGAGTGCTCATGCCACCTCTGGAATCGTTGTAGTAAATCAAGTAAATCGTGCTAATTTGAAGCCAGTGAGTTTTCCTATGTACTTTTACATCGTAACGTCAATTAGACATCGAGTAGGTGCGTTGCTTTTCGAAATCACCTTAGTTAATCCACGAAGATATACAGGTCTTAGACAAAGGGGTTAGAATTCTGGGAGTCCGCAATGAAACAAATGACAACAAGCACAGAAGCTTAGAGGCACACGAAACACAAGTCTTATTAACTATAACAACAAGCTTGGAGAGGTCTAGACTTTTCATTTGTTGAATTTTTTATATTCCATATATACATGGTGTAATTATTTGATCAATTCAGTCGTTCAAGATGGCGCTCAAGGAGCACACCATTTTTCTAAACTCAAACCTCTCGCTAGCAACAACCAACGCTAATTACAAGTCCGATGACAACACCAGGCTGAGGAAAGCTCGGATTTGTGACTTATGAAACAACGCGTCCAGCCTTGGTCTGAAGAAACGCAGCGCGGCAGCCCTCGCTTGATGGGAAGCTCACCCACACCTCGTTGACACGGCCCAAGATCTTAAACGGGCTGCTGTACTGTGCAATGGTGTAAGCATCCTCACCATCCTTTGGCTCGTTGTCGGTGATGTTGGCCCACTGTGTCTTCTGAAGGCTAGCTTCCAGAGCAGCTGCTTCCTTGGCGACATTGCTATCCTTCGCAAAGCCTGTGAAAGGACGGGCTGCTATGCACTTCTCATCCCAGTTCTCAACTGTGAGATCGGAATCGATGAGGGGCATCGGTGGGTCGTCCTGATACTTATTTGGCACGTAAAATCGAATGGCAAATGCAGAGGAGCAAAATGGCCCAGCAGAGGGAACAATTCCTGTCAGCACAGGAGTGGTCATTTGAACTCGAGAGTTGTTGACGTTAGCACCTTGAATATACTGAAACAATCTGCTCGCGACAACACGACAGCCAGTTGTTACATAGTCATATTCAACATAGCTCTACCCAAAAAATTACAAGATGTCAGGAAAGGATACAGTAGTGCAGACACAAATGATTCCACAGTACTTAAAAGGAAAGTGTCATTATGGATGCAATTGAAATCAAAAGAGTCGCACGACATGCTATAATCACAAGAGATACACTTGAAATTAACTAGGAAGAAATGAAACTACAGATTGGTAATAATGCTTTGTGGACATGATAGATTGTCCGTCCGAAAGAAAGAAAGTTCTTGCTCACAACAGTCAATTCGTAATATGTTATTTTTAGCATCTGTCCCTCTCAAGCTCTCTCTCTCTCTCTCTCTCTCTCGTCAGGAATATAAAGAAGAATTCTTCATCCTGGTTAAGCGAATTTCGAGTTTCAATCTTGTATTGTGACCATACTTTACTGAACAAAAACCAGATTTTACAACATTGTGCCCTCCATGTCATCAATATGTCTCTCAAAATACCAGAGAAATCTCGGAAGGTGGCTCTTTCGCTTCCCTCACAAGGAATAGAGATACAAATAAAAAGACGCAGAGGTGTGCTAGACCATCATCCAGAAAGTATTTCCTTGCAGCAGTTATGCTACAAGGCCGGCTTCCACTCAAAACCCTACCCGCTCTGTTTACCGAAACCGTAGGAAATAAAGAGGCGGATAAATGCATGAAGCTTACTTGTGAAATCCAAGCTGGGTCGCCTTGCTGAAGGAGATATCCTCCACAGGAGTAGAAATCCATGTCGACGCTCGGTACAACCGAATCTCGAAGTCCGATTCCGCATGGATCACAGTATACTGTGGGGATTCAATGCTGTCCACGGCAGGTGCACCAGCAACTACTGCTGCCATAGCCAGTAACATCCACACACACATCTTGTAACCCATCCTTCGTCAATCAGAATACAACGCACGACTGCAAGGTGGCAACAGTGAGCAACAATTAGGCCCTCTCCAGCAATTCCCATTGCAACGCCCCCCATCCAGCACATGCCTTCAATCACACGAAACATACTATCCCACTGAAATTTACCCAAATTAAGAAAGCGCTGATCCCCCTAGGACTCTCTCTTACCCCCAAACCCGTCCACAATCAAACAATCCAACGCCACAATACCTCAATCAACCGCCGCGACAATTGAGACAACCAAACGAAGGAAGCAGTGCCTCAAAACAAACAGTCTCTGCCAAGTTGTGAAAGACCCATGTGACCCCCACACGCTACCTTCGAGATTACTCACCGCCAATTGTCAGAATTGTGCAGACTAGAAGCCTGCAGGGTATTTCGTCAAGGTGGGTATGAAGGCGAGCATGCGCAGAAGAGAGAAGAAATGCGGTGACCTGTATCCGATCAGAGATTAATGTACCCCCGCCGAGGTCTGTGTTCGCATCTGGTCCCTCGATTCGGGTGACCGTCAGCCTCTTTCCGTGAATGGATCTCGTCGATGACGTCACATGAAATGTATTGGGGTCCACGTAGGGTTCAGAAATAGAGGCTCCATGACAGATTGCTCCATGACAGATTGCTCCATGACAGATTGCTCCATGACAGATTGCTCCATGACAGATTGCTCCATGACAGATTGCTCCATGACGAAGGGCACCCCGCACATGTCAGATTGCCGCCACCTGGTTGTATGCATTCCAACATTTGGAGATCGCTTCCGATAGCCGTGTCAATGCTTGAGGCCATCTGATATGGATTAGGCGAAGCACTTGCAACGAGGGGTGCGTCGGCAATGAGATATGCATGAGTCGTCTGCGGTAAAAGATTTGGGGAAGTCAAGTTTAGTAAGCAGTCCACTGATGAATTTGAAGTCAATTACGGTTGAGAGCATTGCTTATTACCGGTGAAGGTGCTAGACTCTGTTTGGAAGAAAACTTCACGTTGAGTTTCATTGCTAATTGTCTGGAATGATATTGCGGTACAACCCTTCGAGAACATACCATTCAGTCGGAACAACGTCAATTTCTCCACTGAGCAGATACCATTTTTCTTCTCTTTAAGTGGTGGTTGTGAGACCAATTACTACCAGAAGACTTAAAATCAACCACCTCATGCAAAAAAGATGGGTTTAAATATTCTTTGTAATTTATTCCTTCTATTGTACACTTCAACTCCGATGCTTTATGCCCGAGTCGCTTTGTACACATGGCTTGATACAGATGAGACATGAAAGCCATTTCTAATTTCAATATTTTACATTCAACAGAGAGTGAAATCAAGCTCCAAACATGCATGATCTTTTAGAGTTGTTCACTTCCTAAGTTTTTGCGTAGTTGCGAGTCTCAGGCCACCACACCCGCGCGCAGAATTACGTTGTGTCGTTGGAATTCAGCCGGACACCAACACCAAAAAAATAAAGGGCATCCGAATCATTGTCTTCATTTGCTCACACACCTTCCACTAAGTTTAGCTCGACAGATCCTCAAAAGTTAATCAATTCCCTTGAAGTAATTCAAAATTGGTGCGCCTTCCAGAAGCTATCTCCTAGAGATACTTTGAAATCAACTTAATGAACACAACCTGATTAGTTTGTGCAGAGACAACCCACTTCCTTAAAGCAAATGGAACATATGTAGAGGGTGTTGACAAGGGTCAGTTCTCTGGATCGGATGATGATCAGTGCGTGGAAGCATTTATCAGCTTGTTGTAGAAGAGGTTGTGTACCTCAGCCACTTCCAACCGCCAGAATTTATCTCTACCAGGACTTGATGATAAATCCACGATCTTATGCACCTGAGCAACCAACAGAGGTCAAAGTATGAATTAGAGGGACTCAAAATGCGACCTTAGATTCCAAAGTCAAAGCAGGAGAAGAAAACACGAGTACTGGAATCACGACTATACATACCAAGACGAATGGAGATCCATCAGCTCCGATCAGGTAAGCCCCCACAACCAGCACGTACATCCCTACACATCAACTTTGAAAATCAGCCCATTGATCCCAAATGATACGTGGACAATAGATCTAAACCCTAAACATCAAGAGAGAGGAGGTACATTTAAATATCCGCAAACATATCATAGCGATGCATACCAGGTTTCCATGACTCAGCCCCCATTTGAAGAGGTATTGAGCCTGTTCCATCCTGCAAGAAAAAGCTTCCTTTATCCGCCCCCTGCACTAATACTCCCTGCAAAACAACCACGAATTCCTCATTCGTAAACATCCATACTCAAAGACAAAAACCGAGAGAAAAATTAAGAATGCAAGACCAACTCTTGGACTTGTCCCAGTGGATCAACTAACTCGTTAACAATTTAACCTGGGCCCTAGCCAAGCACTCTCCCATGCATACGGAATGAGGTTTGGACGCAAGAAAGAAAGAAAATAAAAATAAAAATAAAACTAAAACAACAACAACAACAAAAAAAAAAAAAAAAAAAAAAAAAAAAATTAGACACATGCAGTGTCTCATTACACCAAGTGTATGCTGAAAACGAATGCTTTATCCAATAACGCATCTTATTACGAAGATTTCTTTCCCATCCAGCAATACCGGAAGAAAGTGACAAATAAAAACCAGAGGTACACACCAAAATTTTCAAAATCGACTTACAGCTATCATTCACAAACTACCATCCTCAAGACAGAGTTCTGTGCAGGCAAGAAAATCCAATCGTTTCAGCACAATTACTACAGGCAAGAGCACTGACCGAGGAAAAATAGTAGAAACACTTGGATCCGTCACAATGCATCCAGATAAACAGCATGGTTTGAACAACACGAAATTCCGAACAGAATGAGGAAGAGAGTGATCGAGTAACCTGTAGCCAAGCGCGTTGGAAGACAAGCGACCCTATCGCAAACGCCGTTCCACCGTTCTGCGTCAACTCAGTGGCAGGTTTTGCAGGTTTTAGATGCGAAATGAACATTTTCACAGCAGCCAGGGAGTAATCCATGACTGCTTCAGCTTCCTCCCACGAGCAATGATCATTCACAACCTACATGACGTGATAAATTCGACAAAATGTCCTCCACACAAGCAACAGAGGATTGAAACAACGCAACAAGGCGTGCTCAAGCCCCTCGACGCCCCTCTTGGCTCCTGATGCCCCAAACACGTCGAAGAAACCCCGATATTCTGTCGACAAATGAACGAACTAGTGAACAGATGAACAGATGAACGAAGGCTGTTCGTTCGTTCGTTCCTGTCGTCCTCAGTAACCAAACTGGAAATGTATGATGTTTTCACCCCATTTGCAAAAGTCTTATGAGGTTTAATAGCTTTTACTTTTAGAGGTGTTCCCATTGTATTTGACAAGTTCCCTTTTTATTTTCTTGTTTTGGAATTCTTGGTAAATGATATTTCAAGATACTCTAGAAATGAAACAAAGTGTTATTAATTCATCTTTTGTTATCTTTGGTGTCATGGGTGAGTAGTGGTACATTTTTTTTTTCATCTTATTTTTTTAATTACGAAAATAATTAAAAATATATATATATTTTGGGAAATTCTTGCAATTCATTTATTTTTTAAATTAATACTGGTGTTAAAAAAGCTTCTAGATATGTTTATGTAGGAACAAAATAGATATGTGTATGTGTGTATATATGATGAAATAGATATTTATTTAGAGCATACATACATGTACAATCTACAAATTACTTTTATAAATTTTGTAATGGTCTTTATTTTCTAAATCATTATTTTTACAAAAAATAAAAAATAAACCATTATAATAGCATCATGCAACTTGAACACATTTCTTATGAGTCTTGTGGCTTGCTAATTAATATATATAGAGGCACAATTTAATATTATCAATATTTTTCTTTTGCTTGAGTCTTGGTTTAAGTCACTCTAATCTTTTGTATTTTACAATATCCATTATAATACATTCTTTTTGAATTAATATTTTTTTCTATTTTTATATTTTATATAAATATACTATTTTAATGAACATATCCAAATTTATATCCTTGATAATTAAAGTTTTATGAATATTCACATTAACATATCTATAAATTGATGAAGCAATATTGTATTATAACACAACTATTGGACAAAAGAGAAAAAAAGAATAATTGTATTATAAAAGAGTTTAAATGAAAATATAGTAGCAATTTACTTTAGAAACATAGGTAGAAATTAAGAAGGTAGTAAAAACAATTTAGTGTTAATGCTGTTTTTTTAAATTAAATGGGCTTTTACTTGCTTTGTATGACCATGAACAAGACAAAAAAAAGAGTAGGGTAAAAGAGATAATATTATAGATATCTTTAGATGAAATTAATTATTAGCTTTCAACAAGAATAACCTAAAAAAAACTTTAGATTAATACCAAAGAGGACCAATTATATATCATGACCAAAACTAGGCCTTGAAGTACAAAACTATGCACTTGTAAAAAATTTAAAAATATAGATATTTCTTATTGATCAAAGAGAGGAATTAGAGAGCAGACTTAATAGTATGTCTTTGAACATACGTTTTGAAGAATTCGAATGGGTAATGACTTTGTGAGAGCTTTGCAAAGTTAGGATTGTTTTGAGTGACTCTATTTTTAGTGGAATAAAATAAAATAAACAATTATGGATTGTATGAGATTTTTAGTAGATCTACATGAAGTTAGATGAATTTATGAATGTAGTTGTGTTTGATGTCTTTGATATAATTAAGCTTAATTCAAAAATCAAATTAATTAAGTTAGACTCTCAAAAATTAGATTTTGAAGGTAAGTGAAGGTTTCTATGATTTTATGTAATTTGCTTGTTGGATTGAAATGTTTTCTATTGTGTGCTAATAATTGGCCTAATTTGTAACATTCTTGTAAGTTTTAAAAGCAAGAAAATAGTAAAAAAATGAGTTATTCATGTTGGAAGGTTGACATCAAGATTGGAAAAGGAGGATGGCCAAGACTTGAGACTAACCTAATGTCTAGTACATTTTGAGACTAATTTTTACATAAAAAAACAATGGTTATATTCTCTTGAGATTAAAAATAATAGATTTTATGGTGTTATGTATTTCACTTAAGAATTAATATTCTTAAGTAGTTTAATATTTTGATTTTGCCATCATAAAAATAATAAAATAATTGTGTTGGATGGATGCATTGCAGAATTGAATGACATGCTTTGATAACACAGTGCAACTTTATGATGAAAATAGATGAAGATGAGAAGATAAAATAGTGGAAACTTCATTCATGGCCAATTGGGATATGTGAATGTAATTCATTTATGTCATTACCCTTAGATACATTTATTCTTTATAAAGAGATAACAATGACCGTTTGTATTCAATAAATTTCATATATATGTATATATATATATATATATATATATACATTCCTTAGAGTAGAATTTTATTTTATTTTATACAAATAATACTTGTACAACTCTACTTACTGTATACAAAACTTTTTAGGAGGTCATTCAGAATCAAATATGTGTTATCATCTTGTACAGTACAATGATTTTGAAGTTACTAATGTAACTAGATATTTATAAATAAACATATTCAAACATTTTTCATATGTTTTTAAACTATTAATTTGATGATTATAGAGTTCATTAAAAAGATCATGGTGCAATAATTGACATCTTATTGAAATAAATCATTTTTAGAGTTTATTGATACAATTCATATTAATAATAAGAAGCCCCAGACTCAAGGGGTCTATGTTCATTCAAGCATTCAGTTTATTTTATTTGTTTTATTTGTTTTTTCCTTCTGAAAAACTAATTTCCAACCATTCCATCATTGCATTAACAAACTGCCTATATATATATATAGATATATATATAATCATTGTTTAATTAAGAAAAAAAGTTTGTGAACGTATGTTATAAGAATATGCTCATTTGATCCAGCTTATATTTTAAGGTAATTTCAGGTAAAAATCAATAAATTGAAATACATTACAACTCTGATGTATTCAAATATTAAGAATAGTAAGAATACAATTTTTATATCAATACTATAAAAATAGAAAAATAGACACTAAATCATGTGTCATATTTTCATATTCAAAACCCTTATATATGTGATACAAAAATATTATAAAAAATCTAGACATGAATTCACGTTTTTTTATATCATAGAAGAACCGTTCAGGTAGACGACCCATTTCTGACCACTTAAGCATTTTAACATATATGCAATATGGATACAATGAATTAAAAAAAATTCAATGTGTAGGGAAATAGAGATCAAGAGGATTCCAAGCTTTTTCACATCTTTTCGTTCAAAAAACAAAATTATTATGAATTTTTCAACTGAAGATTTTGGTTGTCCTAAACTTGTCATATAGATTAACCTAATTCCGACCAATGGTTGGTTACAAAATTGAGAATGCTTGATTCCAGCCAAATTTTCCAAATTGGCATGTAATTACCAAATGGCAATACAGAGTTGAGACGAAATGTGCACTAAGTAATGTGCACACAAGGTGTTAGAACCCATCAATGATTCATGTCAAGTTCATAGAAAATAGACCATTTTATATGACAAAAATGGGGGTGGTCCGGAATGGGTCGTCAACCTTACATGTCCAATTTTTGCAACATTCACGCTCTTGAATTGAATTGGTACATTCCAACGGATAATGGACATTTTCGCAGTGTTAAAAAGCAAAAGTGATACCGAAAAAGTAAAAAAAAGAAGAAGATGTGCGTGATGGGCATTTCGGGGCCAAGAGAGCGCGCAAACGAGAGCGCCGGCGGGGAGCGTCATTGCGTCGTCGTGGTTTAATTTCAAACTATCCAGCTGGATTCCTCACTGTTCCCCCTTCCGAATTTAGGGTTTCACGGATCCCTCCGTCTTCACTTGCTTCTTCGATCCATGTCCTCAATTGCACCAGGCCAGGCAATCAGCTTGAGCACCGATCCAATGAGCCTCGCCACGACTTCTGTCGACGTTGCAGCAAAGAAGCTGAGTCGGGGTTCGATTAATTTGCAGTTGTATTGAATGTTTCTGATGGTCGGAGTGAGCGGAACGGGATCTTACAGAGGCTTGCAATCGCGGATCGCGTGAGGGGAAGCATAAGAAGAAGATGGAATAGGGCGTTGTATGAGGGGAGGGGTTGGAATCTACATTGATCGGGGCTGGTGGTGGTGGAGTTTTGATGGAGACGATAGCGGAAGGGCTGTGGGAGTTGGCGGAGGAGCACGAGAAAGGGGGTTGCATAGCGCAAGCTGTGAAATGCTTGGAGGCGATTTGCCAGAGCCAGGTGTCCTTCCTGCCCGTGGTGGAAGTCAAGACGCGGCTTCGAATTGCGACGCTTCTGCTGGAGCATACTGATAATGTTACGTATGCTAAGGCGCATTTGGAACGTGCGGTAGGTGGTGCGCAATTTTGGTGTCGGTGAATGCAATTGCTTCGTTCGTCTTGTTGTGTGCTCCTTGTAGCTTGCGAATGTGGCCTCTGAAGACTCTCATACGCGTCGAATCCGTCTTTGAGACATGTGCGATTTGTGTTTGATTCAGAAGAAATGCGAATTTGGTGTTAAGTCTTTTCTTCCTCGTTAAAATGGCCAATCGGGGCTGTATACCTGTAGTTTAGTGGAGAGTTCTTGCCAATTAGTTGCTTAGTTGATGTTCTTCGAGTTCTTTGGCGACCCCTGACTGTTTTATTTTCATTTGCTTTTAAATTGTTCATTAGGTGGGTTTTTAGTGAATCATAAGCTTCAAAGCAACTGAACTCTATCAGTGTTTCTCTCTCGAGCATCCATAGTTAGTATTGGCTTAGCTTTTGTTCACGGGAGAAAAAACGGGAGCATTCATATTGATAGGGTCATCAGTCCAATGAGCGGAATATTTAGGTATAGTTTAGCTGAATTAGCTGGAGCGTCTGAGTGGATATCTCTGATTCTGCCAGTTGTTGTTTCCCTGTACTCGAGTCAAATTGATCTTGTTGTCTTTGTTCTGGCTGCAGCAACTATTATTGAAACAAATTCCAACTTTTTTTGAGCTGAAATTTCGAGCTTACAGCCTATTAAGTCGATGCTACCAACTGGTGGGCACTATTGGGGCTGTGAAGCAGACTCTGAAGAAAGGGTTAGAGCTTTCTACCAACGCAGGGATTGGGTGCGTACTTGGGCCTCAGCATTGACAAGAAGACTTGTCTTAATTTTGGAAATGAGCGGCTTAAATGCTATTCGTCCTGTGTCTAGCGGCGGTGGAGTGTGAACATCCCTCATAATGTTTGATCTTGGCAGTGATTCAGGACGACTGTGGGGTTGCAACTTCAATTTGCAACTTGCTAAAGCTCTAACGACTGAAAATGATTATGCTGGCGCACTAAGAATGTTGGACAACGGCAGCAGATTAGCAGCTGCCATGAATCAACCTCAACTTGAGGTAAACTCTTCACTAATCTCTTGTTGTTGGATGGCCTCACGACTACGTGTACGATACGGTGTTCAGACTCTGGTTTTTAGTCGTACTGCAAATCATCATCCTTCTAACACATAATGTGGATAAGTCTTCTGCAGTCCTAAAGACAATGATTTGGTTCTGCACTCTAGCTTTCTCTTAGGCGAGAACAGTGGTACATATTTGGTACTTATTTAGAAACTTCTTGATTCAATGGCTTTTTGTATCCCTTCATCTGTTCCCCGAAGTTTGTGAATTGAGAATGTGTAACTGACAATTATAGATGTACCAGATGGTATTTGCTACTGCTAGGTTGCATGTTCAGCTGATGCAATGGGAGGAGCCTACAACCATCGACCAAAGTCTTGCTTTTTGTGATCGGTTGTTTGACAGAATTCCACAAAACCTGGTATGATTCATCTTTGAGGGCTCGGTTCGATATGCACATTGTTCATGTTTTGAAAGGGGGCAATGATAAGCATGCTTCGTTTTAGTAGTAGAAAATTCTATGGCTTGTGAACCTACTCTTTGTTGTTCCCCTAGTAAGACTTGTGCACGTGTCATAAACAGTTGTGACCCTCGCTTTAGTTGCGACAAACCCCCATTATATGTTTTCGGTTCACCACTAGAACCTGTGACATCATGGTGATGTTTTCAAATTCTAACATCAACCTTGTTCGGTAGGTGAAAGAATATGATTTCGAGTTTTGCTATTCTTTCATACATAGTACAGTATCTCCAGTTAAAGTGCCAATCTTTTTCTTAGTTCAATTTTCATTTGCATTGAATCTTCATCTGATTCGCCCTTTGAGATTGTTGACGAAACATTTACGTACTCTAGGTTTTTGTAGAAACGATCACATGCAGGTCTACACGTCTACAAGGAGCTTCTTTACATATTTTACCTCCTGCGAGCATGTGAGTACAAGGAAGCACAAGATCGCACGACTGACCTGGATGCAACTCTACGGGAACTGGAACAGCCCGCACCAGTGCAACAACCTGTATTTGATCCTGTTGTACATCGAGAGCTTAAGAATCAACTGCAGTGGGTGGTTACGGAGCTACAACGTCCAGGTGCTCCGCCACAGCGGGCTGCCGATTTGCGGTATCATTATGTCTTAATTCAGCAGCAGCTCCTTCAACACGAACAACTAATGTAAGTCGCGCAGGAGCGTCTAAAGTTTAGTCTGATGAAGGACACAAAGTATATTCTGTTGAATGAATCCTTTTTGTAATGTTTATTAGACTGCAGTCCTTAACGTTGGCAATGTTTTTCCCTTTCATTTTAAGTTCTCTTCCCATGGTACCATTACATTCTCTATTTCATTTTGGATTTCATTTGTAGGCGCCCTGCTACACAGATGGACTCAAAAAAGCTTCCATTGGGACCTGCACCTTTGGACGAGGAATGGATTCCCAAGGCTGCAGTACTTGTTCTGGTAGATCTTATGGCTGTTATTTGTTCAAGGCCAAAAGGCATGTTCAAAGATTGTACATCTCGAATTATCTCCGGACTGGAACGTGTCAATGGTATGCAACTCCATATTATTAGGCCTCGGGTATCCATGTTTCTGGATAAGACCACTTGCGTAATATGCTGAATAGTGTTCTGAAATTGCTAGGTGATTTAACACTACTGAACTTATTAATGTGATACTGCTATTAAACTGATTGTTTTGAGCCTCTTGTTTCTTTACAAGGTGAGCTGGAGAAGCTTGGAATTACAAGAAAAGTTGCAGGTGGGCTGACTTGTCGTACACCCTGTTTACCAATTTCACTTGTATGTAAATTAGTTTGAAGTTTGTTAGAACCTCTACTGTAACTGAGATATATTGAAGAAAAAGTAAGCACTGACTTTATTGATTCGCGTGACAGAGGGAGATCTGCAACACTGGGCAATGTGGACAGGTGGCGTTTATTTGCTTTTGTTGATGCAGCTACTTGAGAATAAAGCAGTTATCAACCTCACCGAAGCCGATTATGTCGAAGCCCAGAAAGTAAGGAATACATAGAATAGAAAGAGGTTTTAGTCTGTTGTGCAGCAGAACGTGCGCTTTTGTACTTACAGGATGATGATTTCATTTTGTTGCTGTCAAAGTTTGATTCCTTCAATTAGGCTTTCACCTAGGCGGTTTTGTTTTCAGTTTTAACCACTTTCAAATGTCAACATAGTGAGAGAAGAGTTTGCTAAGAATCATTTTTTGTGTTGGTTGAATAAAATATCAGTCTTTGGTTCAATTAGTGGAGTGGAAGAGAAGGTATCCAACAATGCTACAAGGCTGTGAAAGCAATATTCAATTACTTCTGGGTCATTACGCACAATCCTTGGGCTGTTTCCGTGAGTCCGCTCATCATTTTATGCAGGCTTCTAAGGTAAGTGGTATTCTTACTTTATTCTAAGATGATATTGTTCAGTTTTCCTGCTGTGTAGTGTCTTGACCTTCGGTGATCTGAAGCACTGATTTGATTGTGCATAGTTCAAGTGATTGCTACAACAGAGTTTAAAGTTGGGCACACCAGCTTTAAAGATTGCTCTAAAATAGGTTATGCATTTCTTTAGGTTTTCAGTCCTCGCTAAATTGTGATTATCTAACAATCAAGTTGATAATTAACGTAGTGTATGTTTTAACGTGCGGGTTCTGCAGATGGCAGATTGTGAGGGATTGCGAGCCATGTGCCAAGTCAATGCTGCAGTATCTTACATTTGTCTTGATGACCCAGATTCATCGTCGCATGTAAGTAGACCACTAATATTTTTTCTCGAGGGAGTCATCTAGCAAGTTTTAGTTTAACTATTTTATTTTTGAACTGTGTCCGATCAGCCTGTGTCTATGTGGTGTAGAGACGTAGACATGTTAATAGAAAAGTACTGCTGTCATGTAATATGGTGAGATCATGTCATCATTATGCCTTTTTGTGGTAGTAATTCATCCCGGTTTATGTAATTGCAGGCATTGGACCTTGTTGCTCCTGTATATCGGAATATGGACACATATTTAGGGGCTCGTGAGAAAACCTTGGTTCTCTTTGCATCAGGCATTCTGCAGAGGAAGCAACATAACCCGCAAGAGGCTCGGTACTCTTCAGAACTTGTTGTTCCTAGAGCATTCTGTATTTCTTATGTCTCGATCATTTCATACATCCTGAGTGCTGATATACCCTGTGGTTGCAGGACACGATTAGCAACCGGTTTAAAAATCACTCATAAACAATTGGGTAATCATCAATTGGTTTCTCAATATCTAACGGTTCTTGGAAGCCTGGCCATTGCCATGCATGATACCACTCAGGCTCGTGACATTTTAAAGTCTTCATTCACACTGGCGAAGTCTCTCCATGACATACCAACTCAAGTAACAGTCCTTTCAGAGCTTAAAGGTATAGCTTTAACTTCTCAACTTCAGTTGGTTGATATATCATGCAACTATTCCTTGTTTCGTAACGGTGTCATTGCTGCTGATTTCCTCGACAAGTTTTATGGTTCTTAATGTTTGTTCGTGGTAATCTTGCTCTTTAGCTATGTTCCGGAATGCTGAAGAGGCCGGAAAGGAAGCAGAGCATGCAGAAGCTGAGGGCAAGAAGCTCGAGGAGCTTCATCGGCGTATTTCTGAGGCACAAGCAACTCCTTACCACACAGCTCTTTTGCAGGTTTATCCTTTTTTAGCCTTGACCAATTTAAGCAATGTATTCTGTCCTGTAAAAGGGACAAAGTCGGTAATTTTCATGTGTTTGGTCAGATTCTTCTCTATGTGGTACATCTTTTTGAAGCTTGCATACATGTACGAAAAGGGATTTTAGTGGTTCGGAATTTCATAATTAAGGAAATCTCGTCACGATTTTCTTTTTGGGCTCTAATGGACTTGTATTTTTTGAATGCAGTACGGCTTGTGCAGATAGTATGGTCATACGACTCGTCCTCAACTTCTGCACTTGTACTTTTGCTGCACATAACAAGACCTGACTTTTCTTTTTAGTCTGTACAATGGTAGCATATCATTCAGGTCTTGTCTGCAGTATCATGCTTTGTAACATATGAAACCTTCGGGTCCCAATTCTCCAGTCGATGCACTGGAGTGAGTTCTCAGGTTGAGAGTAAGAGTCTCTAAGCATGTAGTGCATCAACACCAATTCATGCGATCAGGGCTCTATCCTCATGCGTACCGGCGTTTAATCCCTTTTGCCTCTAGTAGTTGAAGGGGTCAGAAGTGTACTTTTTCATTTTTTAAACTTTTTAGTTCTTTCGGTTTTTACCAAGAGATCCTAATAGCCAAGTCATATACATTTTGAACTCGAAGGAGTACAATGAACATGAACAGTGCTTGCATATGAATTTACTTGAACGATCAGTAAAACGTCTATTGAGACCATGAATTTTTTTACTGCAAAATGTTAAGCATCAGAGTAGAGGTGGTAGGATGGTTTGGAGAAAAGTTCTCGGAGAATTAAGTTAGTGGAGAGAGTTAACACACAATTCACTCATTGGAGAATGTAACTTGTTAGTAGAATAGGAAGAAAATGATGTATAATTTTTTAACTAGGGAAGTATTTATTGAGCATTTGTAGATCATGGGCTCTACTTCAGAGATGCACTTGTCTTTGTCTTCTACTTAACTATTTTTTCCTGACAAATATTATATAGCATTGAGGACAAATGTTTGTTGTTTGTCAGTTTTGATAAAATGCACTAAATCTTGCTAGTATATCTATGTGATGTCTTCTTTTTTTGTAATTGGCTTTGCATTGTTTGTTATGCTTCTTTGTGCAATTTTTATGTACTTTGTTGTATTTGTCTTTGTAATCTTTCATGTGCCTCTTTTTACAATCTTTTTTTCTTTTGACAACTTGGGGATTTTTTTTGGGATTTGTTTTGTGACTAAAAGTGGATACACTCATGCATAATTCTTCATATTATTATATTTCTTGTTTTGCATTGGCATAGTTTGTTATTGTATCTTTCTAGCTTTGCATCACCATAGTCTTATTTGATCTTTTATCTCTCATGTAAAATTGACTTGTAATTAACATATGCTTCATTTTCTTGTTGATTTGTATAGGTATTGTTTTTATTAAATTAATCACCATTGTTGTCTTTTGTACAATTAGGTGAATCTATATTGCCTAGATACACCACACTTATTCTCCTTGTTTCTAATGGTTGTTAGAATTGGTTACTTGTTGTACAATGCACATGTGTAAAAATAATTGTTAGGTAATATATCATACTTTTAGGTTTTGTGTATTGAATTTATAGTTTTATGATTGTTAAACTTTAGCTATGAACATGTTATTTAGCCTTCTATTAGGAACCCCATCAGCTCCAAGTAATACAAAAAATATCACTAATACATGGAATTGAATTGTATTGTTTCATATTTGCATAATAATTTATTTTTTATAAGCAGATTGATATACAAACTAGAAATTGTTCAATGTTATATGCATCATATGTTAGGATGTAATATACAAAATAAAAAGAATAGTTGATTGACAATGAACTATTACAATTGTGTAATCATGTAATGTTTTTATGTATTTAATGTCTTTGCTATATGTATTATGTAGTATTGTTGAGTAGAACAAAAATGTGTGTGTAAAATAAAATCAATTTTGTTATAATTGTTGTAGCTTTTAGTATTATTTCTATTTAAATTAATAAAATAATATATTTTATGAGAATATATAAACATCTATATAATGAATCATAGAATAGATGTTATTTAGATATAAAAGTAATATAGTTACTTTCTAGAAACTTTATTAATTAATTATCAACTTCAATTATGTATTTATTAATATTATATATATTACAAATTTTACAATTGTAAATACAATATGGATACCTTGATACTAGAAGGTAGGATAGAAGAGCAATGTGAAAATTAAATCATTGCAATATAATTGGCGTAAAGGTTCTTAATTTGCTATTGGTATGATATGATTAGTTGTGCTCCATAATATTACTCTGCACTTAATAGTATATTTTTATTTTATTAAAATATTTTAATAAAATAACAATAGTATTAGTCTTTTTATTTTAGCAATCTTAAGTATAGGATTTAAGCATCTTTGCTATTAGTAAGACATAAAGCAACTTTTCGAGTGTTTTTCAATTACTAGTGATTCTTAATTACTTCCTTTGGCATCTATTTGTAAAAAGAGGGGTAGAAAAAAAATATCTTTTCTGAAAAACCAAAAATATTTATATCTATCATGTAACATATTTTTTTCAAAACCTAATCTTAATAAGATTAATACATACAACCTTGGTCAAATATTATAGAAGAAAGTAGAGTTTTGCACCTTAGAAAAAATATCTAAATACTTTTTATTTAAGAATTAAACCTAAATAGGTAAGTAAATAAATGTGTATATTTTTAAATACTTCTATTAAACAAGTAAGTAATGTTTTAAACTCTATATTTAGGACTTGAACAAACAAAGGCCAACAAGAGTAATTAAGAGTCATTGGTTGATAAAATTAGTTGTTGTAACAATGCCAATGGTTGAAAAAAGTGTCTTGTGATGTGCAACTCTTGCTAATGGCAACTTGTGGTGGCATTAGCAAAAACCATGGTAATATGTGGTAGATGGCAAGTTCTAGTGACAATAGCAAAAATTGAAGTGACAATAGCAATACCTTATTTAAAACCTAAAAATCTACATCAATTAAAAAATTAAATAAAAAGAATTAAAAATTAAATAAAAAATATAAAAATTAATTAGCTAATATAATAAATATTATATAATAAATCTTCAAATTTGTTATTTTTTAAAATACTTTCTAGATTATTATTATTATTATTTAATTTCACCTAAATATTGTATTTTAAAGATAATGAAACCCACCAGCATATTGTATTTTTTAAAAAAGTAAACAAATGTATTTTTGGTTTTCATAAAATATTTTCTTATAATATTTTTCTAATTATTATAGTTTTATGTTATCTTATCTTTCTTTTTTCTTTTTTTCTTTTTTTTTTTGTTTATAAGTAATTTTACAAAAGCATTTTCTTAAATGGTTTTACAACAAGTCAAACAAAAAAATTAGCCAAACGGAGAGCCTCGTGAAATTTACCTTAACTTGTCATCAAGCAACACAAATGGCACCATATTCGATTCAGTCGATGAACTCAAGAGCTTGGCGCAACTGGACCTGTCGCACAATCACTTGACCGGGAGTAGCCCTACAAATCTTTCACAGGCAACCAATCTGACATCTCTCGAATTGTCTCACAACAATCCCACCGAGAAGATCCCTTCAGAACTCATTTCATTGACATACTTGAATATATTAGATTTATCCTTTAACAATTTGAGCGGCGAAATCCACACTCAAATCAGTGGAGTGCTTTCGGCAAGTCTTCATTCGAAGGAGATCCTCTGCTTTGTGGAATTGTCGTAGATAGAATCTGCCCAGGTTTGTTTCCATGGTTCCCTCCTCAGCCCCTGCTCCCGCTCGATTGATTTCCAACGGATTGAAAGTGGACTGGCCTGTTTGGTCGAACCCTCTGGGTACAACACTCCTGTGATGGGCGGCACTGTAGGCTATGTCCCTCCAGGGTGTGGACAGACGTGGAAGGCCACACCTGGCGGCGATGTTTACAGCCCTGGTGTCGTCTTGTTGGAGTTGGTTACTGGCAAGACCCCAATAGGCCGTGAATTCCATGAAAGCTGTGGCGGCAATTTGGTTGGGTGGGTTCGGTCCCAAGTCAAAGATCAGTGTGGCTTCAAATGTTTAGATCCAAAGCTCCTGGCGAGTGGCGTTAAAAGTGAGATGCTTGAGACGTTAAGAATGGGGTACCTTTGCACGGCCGAGCTCCCCACCAAGCGCCTGACGATGCAGCAGGTGGTTGGTTTGCTCAAGGACATCCACGCCGAAGTTACTTCCGTGTAGGTGATTGATTATTTACTCATTTAAATTCTTCGAATTTGTATAGAGGTGAATGAATTCACAGATGCCACCTCTAAACAATGAAGATGGTTTCGAGCGTTGCGCAAGCGTTTATATTCACTCTCTCGCACAAGAACACATTCAACCGGAAACTGATTTCTGTCTACCTAACACTATTAATCTCACGTTGCAACTCTTGTGATTGAAGAATCTGGAGATGTTCATTTGTAGTCGTTATGTGAATCAATGCAGCCGTACATGCAATTGATTACCTGGTTAAGGTGATCTGCTTCCACGTACATGAATACATGAAGCTTGCAAGTGATCGAGTTCGCATCACAGAGAAGGCTTAACTCGAACTCGGAGCTCTTCTAGATCAACAAACATCGATTCCGCTTCAGACACTTGTTGGTATTGCTCACCCCGATGTGATTCACCCACCGAATTCTTCCATCCCGCTTGTGATTTCCACTGAAGTTGCCGGATACAGTATCAACAATTGACTACCCGACTGCTTGAGAAAGCCGCCGCTTAGAAGTGAAGACTCCCTGCAAGTTAACAACCTGGTGGTTCCGAGTACTCAACCACCATCATCCCTGTCTGCAACCCCACCAGCTTAGTAATCAGGAATTATATGCTCCCGTGTAGAGACAATCAAATGGCCACAATGTCTGATATGTGAATGCAATCCATGGACAAAGAACTGATCGCTCGATCTCAAAGCTCATGAAGCAGCGGGTGGAGACTGAGCTGCAAGTGAGGATTCGATCTGCAAGAGCATCAAGGTCGTGATCATTTGTGATGCGCTCGTAGGGTCGAAATTTTGATGCAGATCGTACTCGTCTTGTTGCAATTCATCTCTCGATGCCATCGATAATCGATAGAGTCGGCGAACCCATCGAGCTCTCGAATCGATGCATACAAGTCTCCGCAACAAGGATGCGAGTTCCTTTGCATACGTCAACACATGCGCTGCTGGAAGGGACCTACGGCACAACCTGGTTAATTAATCACTTTAATCACTACTTTAATTTGCAAATTTGATAATTCTGCGAATTATTTTTCGTACGTGTTTCGATTCATTGTTGGCATTTGTTTTCTTTAAACATATGGATATATCTATATTATACCTCGTAGGTGGAAAATAGCGCGGAGCATGATTCGTATTTTCTATTACCGACGGACAGTTTTAATATTTTTTTATCATATCAACCAAAATTAAACATGAGTAGGGATTTGGGATCATTTTGTGAAATATTTTATAACATTTTTTCATAAATGAATCTTGATTACAAAGATTACAATCACAAAACAATTTTCTGACATCACCCATGTGGATTCTACCCACCCACGTCTCCAAACGGATCTTCGAATGACATACAAACAACAACAATAAATAAATAAACAAATAAAGAAAACCCTTGTAGTCAATTAGCAACCCATTATAATTTGGACCAGATTTTTTTTTTTTTTTTTTTTTTTTTTCTACCAGAGTAAGTACATTCGGTTCATGTTTCCTCCCATGCTTTCATTCACAATCCTTACAATTGATTTCATTTGGAATATATAAAGTAAAAAGACCATATAAATTTCAATGAAAATTTCCCTAAAAAGTAAAAAGACCATATAAATTTTAAAAAGCAAACTTTAGGAACACCCATTAAACTTGGGGAACATGGCAGCTAATGTGCATTAAATAACATGTCTAAACATTTAGAAT
The DNA here is from genome assembly GCF_059467195.1 of Physcomitrium patens. Classification (NCBI taxonomy): domain Eukaryota; kingdom Viridiplantae; phylum Streptophyta; class Bryopsida; order Funariales; family Funariaceae; genus Physcomitrium; species Physcomitrium patens. Next base: position 3,991,950 of record NC_143435.1, read on the forward strand.
TTTTTTATGCCTCATAATGTGGTCTTCCACAACAGCTATGGCTCCTCCACCCTTTTGTATTTATACACAAGGCTGGAATCGAATGTTCGGCGGAGTTTCCAACGCGAGGGGAAGAAATAGCGGTGGTGAGCTTCACAAATAATACCATGGATCATGCGTTTTGAATTCTTGGCTTTCAGCAACAACTGTTGTTGTATTGCCAGTACCCCCCCCCCCCTAATATGAATACTATACATACGTAGGATACGATCGTCGCTGTTGAACATCCGTTCGATCACTGTATGTATAATAATGGAAAAAGTAGGTGTACAGTCCTTCATAAAAAGTGTAACTTGTTCATGGATCTGTTGGGTACGAACACTAAATACTGAATGGTACTCGTATGAGCTAGTGATGTATAGATATGGTATTTAAATGGAGTACATTTAATGGTGTTGACTTTACGGTTTAGTTATGGATGGATGAGGATCGGACATTGATGCGTATTTTTCATCCATCTATGCCGATTGTGGAGGCTTGCAAACTTTCCTTCATAAATGACAATTCATTTCATTTTATTTTTTACTTTCTTATATTTGATTTTCCACCTTCTTTATTGTTGTTGTTTGTTCGTTTTGATTTTTAACTTTTCTTATAAGATGGTTAGTTTGAGGTCCAAATGTTTATACAACCCACTTCTAAGCTCTTTCTACCTTCATTGTATGGAAATCAAATCTTTTCCTTGTCATAGTTGTGCAATGAGGCTCATGAATCAAGTGGGTGCAATTTTGGTGCAACTTGGGTGCCTCTATGTTGAACTAAATTTACTAAATTGTATGTTCTAGACCACCTTGAAGACTAAAAGGAGATCCCCATAGACTTGGTTGGTACCTCAGAAACAAAGCCAAATCAATCACTTTGTTGAAAGTCGTAGAAGATCAGTTGCTTGGCATTACAGCAAAATCCTTTTATGAATACCCCACCACTCGTTGAAGTGAAGAAGAACTTAGTGCTTCCATTCCACTTATTTGATTTTAGTAAATACCTACCTTCAAATAGATAAGAATATATTGAGAACGTGAATATATTTTTTTGCTTTCATGTTTTAGTTTTTATTGAGCTATTTATAATGCAACTTTATTATAAAGTAAGCTTGACTTTTGGTAAATAAATGACACACCCTTCTTTTCGCGAAAGGGTCATTCTGAGAAGTTTCATCCAACATGTGGATGTGAACCATTGGTGGGTTGTTTCTAGTAGTGAGCGGGAAGTTTCCTATGAATCAAGTCAACGATGATCAGATATGGAAATATAACCAAATAAAAAAGATAATTAATGTCTCTTAATACAGGCCCTTCTTTCGGGTCCCAACTCATGCCACCCCAAAAGCTCAACCGTCGAAATATTATAACAGGAACAAAGCCACGACGCAGTAACTCCTATTCACAAATACGAAATTCAAAACAGTTCAACGCATAATTCTCACCACTTTATGAAAATTACACATCTATAATTGCTTGCACACTCCATAGAATCTCAGATTTTCCTTCACAGTCCCTCTTTTATTTTCCTCACCACCTTCAAAGCAACACCCAAAAAAAAAAAAAAAAAAAAAACATTGGAAGTGTGCAAAGATTGTTAACCCTAAACCCTAACTTCATGATGTAATAAATCTACAAACCCATAAACAAATTCGCAACACTCAGAAGAAAAAGTGTTGCTTTCACATATTCTAATTCTATGCACACGCATTTATATATAATACACACACATACATACAATAACAAACATAAATTGCAATCCTTATGATAAATAAACGTACACACACAATAACAACGAGAATATTAATGAGAAGAAGAGTGAGGAGCGAGGAAGAATGCGTAATCAAGTTGCGTGAGAATCGAATGATGCTTCGGGGGAATCGCTCTTCTCGGCTATCAGTTACCGCAGTGCGGCGTTGCTCGCATGGGTGCAGAATCATGGTGGCAACGTGGGGGGGCGGGCCTCGGTGCACAGACCCCATCGAAAGCATGCACCCTGTCGCCTGCTTCCTGGCTTGCTTGTTGGCATGGCCTTGCGCAGAGAATCACCCCGTTGGCTGTTTGCTTGCGTATGACAAATTCGACGAGTAGCGGCATGGAATCTACTGCAACGGCTTTGATAGAGTGAGATTCTGAAACCGGTTTGTTTCGGGGAAGCGATAAGGCGAGCGATCGGGAGTTGTGACCCACGAGCAATCAGGCGTCGACAGTTGATACTGGACACCAGCATTCAATAAGAGGGGGCTGAGAAGTGTCTGTGCCCCCCCTCAATTGTTGTCGCAGGCAGGGGCTGATCCACCCAGCTCCGCCTTGTATGCGCAATTCATTCCCATCTCAGTGATTGTATAACCACCTGTCCACCCTGGCCTGACAATACCGCTCGCCACTACCACCACCACCACAGGCTTCTTCTCTCGTCCATTGTTTCTGTTTGTCTTGAGTGGGGAAGTCTGAAAAAGGTGAATAAAACTACTGAGGAGTTTTAAGGCTGGAAGGAATCCATGCATCAGCTCGATTAGGGTTCGAAGGGTGGAGAGTTAATTGGCGTTGGAGGGAGATGGAAAGTGTGATCGATCGATCAATCGGTCGGGAGCTTAAACCTCTGGTGTAGATTTTACTGGACCCGATCACGAGCTCACGAGGGAGAATTTGTGTGGGTTTGTAAAAATGTGTCATTACGGCAAAGGTGAAAAAGCAAGGCGGCATCATATTCTTGGTTGGGGTCATAATTCGAAAGGTAATCGTTCGTGTCTGAGGTACATCAATGCAATACAGAGGTTGCATTTGATCTTACCTGGATGTGAACCCTTTTTTGATAATGACACGGTAAACTCTGCGCAGAACGGGGCTCGGAAAGCAGAACTGGTGAAGAAGGCCGTAGTAAAAGAATGATACCACCCTGAGCAATTATCTACAGACATTGTGAGGCCCTCGAAGCCTCCACAACTATTTTTTACGGCGAAGACGACGCCAAATTTTGTTATTAGGTCCCGAACCGATTGACTGCACATATTGGTGAAAATTGGATGGTTGTGCACTAAAATCTGCCACATCTCTGCGTAAATCAGGACAGCATTACATCCTCCTCGCCATGTGTCGTGCCCTGAGTAACCTCCGATTTTATTCAATTAACAAGTGAAGCTGTCGGACGCCACAAATAGCTACAATGGCAGTAAAAAGTCTATTTCCATCTCCCTCATGCAATCCATCGATGGCTCTCCTTCAGTCGAGTGCTCTGCATCGCTTCCAACCATGGAAACCAACGCCCTCAAAAATAACCTAAGTGGGAAGTTGCGCAAACCATGTTCAAAATGCCAAGGAGACCAAGATTGCAAAATAATGCAGTTGAAAGAAAACGATAGAAGTGAGTGTTCAGAATTAGCCTCGCGGAGTGGATGGAAGGCTGCCATTCTGACACAAAGGTTTCTGTCGCTCAGGGATCCCGTCCTGGATTATATCACCAGGCTGGAGCCCAAAGTCGGGATTCCATTTCGGTATTGTCTCTTTGTTCCTGCTAGGCCTCTCAGTCGGGGTGGTGTCAGAGCCATACACGCCTGTCTTGTACGCTTTGAAGAGTTGGGTATATCTTGCAGAAGACGTACTGATTGAGGTTGAGCTTTCGATGCTGGATTCAAGCGAATGCGGAGGCAGTGTTCTGGCACAGACAGCTGGGTTAGAGGTTATTAGAAGCAACCAGCGACTTGAGTCAGAGATTTAGAAGAGCATCTGCGTCTTCCATGGTGTCGTTCGGGCGCGGCGACGGTGGTTGTGTGTGTGTTGACGGATGTTGTGTACGACATACGGCGTGAGGAGGCTCGGCTTTGAAGTGCTGGAAAGTTTGTAGAGTTCGCAGTTGGATCACGGGGGTGGAGGAGCATTTGGTATGGTGAATTGGAGGGCAGTCGTTGTGTCGGGGTAATCTCATGGTAGAGTTTGAGGTTGTGTGTTGGTGGCTACGAGCTATAGGCATTGGATGCTTCGAATAGTGGGGTGAGGACTCTTACTAGGGTAGTATCAGCATTCAGTTTGGTTGGATATTGCGGGGCGCATCTGAGGATTGCGACAACAATTTTCTTGTAATTCTCATTGCGAAGGAGGATCGTCTCAAGTAGATTTGAGAGCATTCCAAGTTTGCGAGATTTTGTGGAGATGTCCATGCGCCAAAGGGCCACACAGTGCTTGGGGAAGCTCCCCGACAAGCCGCGTAGCCGTGCTTCCAATCCCACGAGCCCACTATGGCCTGGTCATCATGTTCGGTCGCACGAGTTAGAACTGATCGAGCCCAGTAGCCCTGTTGCGTCTGTTACCTCTGAGAGGCTCTTCCGATCGAGAGAGACAGTGAAGGCTTGGCTGGAAGCAAGCCCCAAATCCGTTCTTGACAATCATCTCGTTGACGAGATTTCGGGTTCTTCATTTGAATCCCACGACTCCTCTCCTGCTAGTTCGGAGTACCGTGGCTGCTCCAATCGATTCGGCTGTTCCAGCTCGAGGACTAACCGGCTTAGGGTAAGCTTCTTAGAATCCCTCTTTCGTGTTTAAGTTTTTGCAAAGTAGGAGGCTGTTCCTCTGAGTTCCGAATTGGGGGCGCCAGGCTTGGACTCCCTGTTTCAGACGTTTCTAGGAGTTCTGTATCCGAGAAATGCTGGAGAGTTAAATAAATATGGTGAATGCCCATGTGTCGCTGTTGCAGGCAAGGGCTATTTCTCCTCCGAAGTGTCCAGCAAACATTAACTCTGAAGATGTTTCGAGGATTGATACCGGACGTTGCGGCGGCAGCAACTTCCTTGTGCACGTTTTCAAGGATGCACAACGTACACGTTTACTTCTTTTCCTTTTTTTCAGTTTTGAAAATCTCTTCCCTTTCGTGAGGCCATGTGGTGAAAATGGCATGCTCGACATGTATTTAGCACCCACTGATATTGTGGTACCGTTCTGTAGATTTTGAGACACCGTCGCCATCTGCATTCCAATACGCGGGAGCTTTTAGGGATGATCACCTTCGAGGTTTTGCCCCAGAGGAATGCGGCTCTCCCGGAAGCGAATTTAGCTTGACTTCTGAATGGCACAACATGGTGGCAGCTGGAACTGCCGCAGGCATGAGCACACGCGGTTCGACCTCGAATAGTTCGGACTTCGACACGCATGGAGGTTTGCGTAGATCCCGGCTCAACCTGGGTTCATCTGATTATGTGGTTCGTACAAATCCGCGAGTGTCAAGGAGCGCATGCCGAACTCAATCTATGGAACTCCCACGATTAGCTCGTTTTAGTGAACTTTCGACAGGCCGCCAGTTCGAAGGTGACACTCACCCAGCACAAATTAAGACTGTCGGACACAGTGCCCCGCTTAAAAGGACATATTCGCGACAGCCATCTGGAGATAATGGTAAAGCTCTTAACCGTGCTACGAGATATTGATTTGATATTGCTTGATGATACTTTTTTGCAGCGTTTACTGATTGTTGGACATGGGTGGTTGGAATTCTTCAGATGTAACTGATCTTCAAAGATTATCAAGAGGAAACTCAGAGTGCTCCGCTTCCATGCGGGAAGCATTTGCGCACGTTTCTAAGCAGAAAGCTCTCAGCCCCACTGACTTGAAGTACGCCAATCGGTGCGTTTGACTTATTGGTTCTTACAGAAAGATTTCAAATTGGGATTCTGGAACGATTGTCGTTCGTTTTGGCTCTGAAGGCTTTGAAAATATTCTCCTAACTTTTCTGTTTTGGTACCAGATATGAGAGGGAAGTAAGGGAACACAAGTCCTGGGAAGAGCAACAACGGACTAAAGCCGCTTCTGCGCTGAGGCAAATCGAGGTTTGTGTACCTCTTGCACAGCTGTAGATTGTGTTCACTGACTCCTTGTTTGTCAATTCGTTTCGAAGCACCCCTAGTTAGTTTTCTCATGCCAATACTTGTGATTTATCTTCTTTTTATTTTATTTTATTTTATTTATGTATCTTGTCACAGTTGAAGCTGGAGCTCAAGCGTGCACGCTTAATCGAGAAGATGCAGAACGAGGTAGCCGTGGCGCGACGGAAGGCAGAGGAGAAGAAGGCCATAGCTGAGGCGAAACGTGCTGATAAAGCAGCGAGAGCAGCAATGGATGTAAAGATCATGAGACGGCCCGTCAAAAATCCTCGTGGTTGTCTTTTCCTCGGTTGATACTCAAAGCGAACTCTCCACCTCGACCACATCCTTCAAAAGTATCCTTCAACTCAACTCTACTCAACTCTCAACAATTACCATTCCGATTTCACAGCCCCGCTTCCTCTTAGTGGAAGATTGATTATTTTTCAGTGACGTGATGTTTTCACGGTTGTACAATGTGCAAGCTCCATCACATACACCCGGGGACGACGGTCTTCAGAGGTGTTCAGATCTCATCATTCATAATCCTGGTCCGCACTGTGACAGGAATTTGTACAATAAAACAGATGACACTTGTATTAGAATATATCACTGTTCAAGGCTTATATCACTATTCATGGCGAATTAATCGCCACTCCGCTTCTCAGGTCAAAATCTTGGCTGTAGATCGACTTACTATTCAAGGTTTGCTAATCTATTCACGCTAGGGGCTGAGAAGCATTTTTCTCGAGAGAATGATCAATAGTCTAGCAGTAATTATTCGTGGCTACCAATTGTTTCTTCCAATTCATACTTCGGATTCTACCAACAATAAATTACGCACGGAAGATGTGCTTGACTTATTTCCCTGTCTCGTTTATTTGTGCTTGGAGATGATATGCTTTCCTGTCTGATGAGACTGATTCTTCCACCCTTCTGAGCCAAAAATGTGCTTAGGATTCGGCGCTGCTTGCCACACATCCTTCCGTATGTCCATCATTGTTTATTTCTCGTTTTCTCATGCAAGTGAAGACAGACATCGTGTAATAAACAATGCTGGTCAAACTTGAACTTGATAATCTTGAATCCGGTGCACGATGCGCTCATTGCTATTGCCCATTCGAGACGAGAGAGTTATCAACCAGTGGCCTGTCGTACCCCTACAACTGATAATCGAGTGAAACCAGAAATGCCAACCAGTCTTGAAGTGGTGAGCAAGCCTCCAAAAAGCGGCGACGCCTCGAAGATTGTGTATGGGCTGGAAGCCTCAACAGCACTATTCCCTGCAATCATATCACCACGTTCTTTACACGCTCTTGCAAGCCTGGCTTTTTGTAACACCGATGTTCAGCGTTTAGGACGTCTCGACTTTCTACAAGTCACCCACCAACGAAAACTCGTGTTCTCCCCTTTGCACTGACAGCTTCCTCCAAACACGGTTCCCGGCTGGGCGACAAATCCAGCTGCCGAGATTTTTTTTTCTCTATGCTCTCCTTTACTCCTTTTGCGAGCAATTATTCAGTGGACCAAATGCAGCTTTATCTTGGTGCTTCCTATTCCTTCTCAACCCTTTACCACGGGCGAATGTAAAAAGCTCTTCTCCTCAACCTCCGCACGAACTCATACAATCTGTGCCTCGGCAAGATTGCAAGGTACTGCCAGCACAGTAAGTTCAGCTGCGGAACTGGCCCATGAGCTTGTCAACTTGCAACTAGTCATCACCCACTCATCTCACAACACATTCATACTTCACCCCAGTTTGAAACAGTGGACGATGGTGTGTGATCAGTGCCGTCTAGAACGGTGCAAAGGTTACAATTTCAGCAACTTGGAAGAGTCAGAAGCTATTAATAACAGCCACCTCTGCAACCCACAAGTCCATTTTTTGACTATGGTGGTTGTCAATCCAACCAAATTCTAGACGAGACAAGACTACTGGGCTGTGGCCCAGTTCGCGAAACTCTGGAATATGTGCGGTCTCCGGAAGCCGCGCCATCGCCCCCTGTCACCGAGCAGACGGAACCTATCTTCGGTGCACGGCCGTAGGGGAAGTAGGCGTGCTGCACGGAAGTCGACCCCACGGTGGGTCGCTATTCAGTCAAGGCACGGTTTTGGGGGTGTTTGCGTGGAATTTTTTCACCCACACTATTTTGCTTAGTTGTGGTACAACTTGGTTCGAGAAATATCGCATCTATTTGTGGGTCAACTCAACCCTCCTCATTCTATGTGAGCTTGGCTTGTTCTTGGTCAAAATAAACTAGGTGAGCTGAATGCCTGAATGCTTTCAATATATATATATATATTTGGGGGGAAGGGGAACAATATATGCTCCTTGGTGGGTTTCCAATGTGGGGGAATTGTGAGAACTACTACAAGGGAACTTCTCATGGGGAACCTCACTTTTAGGCCCCCCTAACCCTATGTACAAATCCAACTTAGGGTTGGAATTACTTTGATAGCATTTTATCATAAGTTATGTTTTGGTGTATTTGAATACATTTTTGAATGGAAAAAAATAAGAATAAAAGCAAAAATAAAATCAACTATGTGTGTTGTGCTTGATATGTATAATCCTATCTCTTTCTGTTTCTTTGAACTTGTTCAGAAATCCTTTGATGTGTTTAGATAAGTGAGGCTTGTTTCTGTGAATTATATAAAGTGATCTTGGTTAAACTGTGTTTGAAAAAATTAAAATTAAAATTAAAATCCTAAGTTACATAACATGTGTCACACTACTTCCTAATTTTACTTGTCTCAACCCTTCACAAATCCAAGGCACATGTTACTTCAGAAAATAACTAAATATTCTTTTGCAGAACATTTTAATGTTTGCAATGAATGAGATAATGTGTGTGTGTGTATGTATACACATGTATTTTATATATGTACATATATATATATATATATATATTTGTAGGTGTATGTATACACATGTATTTGTATGTGCATTTTTAATATTAACAAATATATATGTTAACTAATTATACGAAAGGAATATTCTTTCATTGTAAAATGTTTTAAATTTTAAATCAAGAAATGCTAGCTAAAACATTCTCTGTGACTTATTGAAATGAACCACATTTCTCAAGTGTCTTGCTACCTAAATCAATTCTAAAATATACTTGAATAATTACATGCATGTATGCACATATATTTTATACATAAGTAAGCACATCATTTTGAAAATTCAGCAGTAATGCTCATTTTTCAGTTCAATGTTTAAAGTAAAAGACATCTAGTGTACTTCAAAAATATAAAGAACTACAGTTTTGTCAATTTTACATATGATTCCAAAAAAATATAAAAGACTAAAAAAGGTAATAAAAATACCAAAAAACATATACTTCAATCTTTATTCTTAAAATGTAATAAAGATATTGTGTATGAGAAGCTAGTGTAGAAATGGAATAGCTTGAAAAGACCTTTTGACAAATTATTAGAAGTACCTCCATATATGACATCAAAATATTACACAGTGTCCCATATTTTTTATAGTTTACCGATAGTAATTATATATATATATATATATATATAAGTATTTATGGTCTAAAATGATATATAAATTAATCAAGCTCTTAACATGTTTGTAAACTAAGCCATTGCATGCAGCATATAACTGTTTGAAGATCAATGAAAATTTTAATGGTATGACAGGAATGTAATACAACCAACAATACCATGTCATTATATATGTTGATGACTTTTTTTTTTTTTTTTTTTTTTTTTTTTTTTTGCATTTAATCAATTACAATCAAGTCAAATTCGTATAAAATTAAAATTAAAACCAAACCAAACCCCAAAAATATTAATATTTGACAGTTTTTAAATCTTTGAATGTGATTAAATGATGAAAATCATTGCAAAATGTCAAATGGTAATGAATTTATCAACTAATATATATATATATATATATATATACATGTGTGTGTGTGTGTGTGTGTATATGTATCAATATTGTATACACTTGCATTGTAAAATTCAGTTAAAAAGTAATTACAATGTATCAACTCCTATTAATAAATAAATAAATAAATAATGCACATTCAAGTTTAGATCATGTAAAGTATTGTATATTTCAACTTATTATAACCATTCTACACAATTCACTTTCTAAAGTTTTTTAATAGTACATCCAAGGTTAAATACAATTATATGTGAGGTTTACCAAATGTTACTTCTACTTCATTTGCCCAAATTGTGTTAAGTGATATTGTTGCCTTGCCATTGTGAAGCCTATCCCACCTTAAGTAACTCAACTAACATGCTGGAAAACATTTCATTAATAATTTATTCTTTCCAAACCACCTTTCATAGTATCATGTAAATAACACATTTCTCTTGAAGATTATTACACAAATCTATTGACTTCAAATCTTTACACACATTGTATGTGGAGCCAATCAAAGTGGTTTGCTTACTTGTTTGATTCCTTTTGCAGCTTTGATAGATTTCTTTACAAATTATAAAATACCCATGGTTCTCAATAGAATAGTATTGATGTACCTTTTTTGAAACTTTCATTCTGTTTGAATTCCATCCTAGCCAATGAAAATATGGGTGCACTTGCATACATGCCACTCCAAGTCAATGCCAAAGAGCCCCATCATCTCTAAAGCCAAACCAACTATCCCTTTCAACCACCCACACATGTATATCAATACACTTTGTGAGAAAGAAAAAAACGAAACGGAAAGATAACGTTCGAAAGAAAAATGGAACAAGGAAGAAGCACGAAAAAAGGCAAAAAGGAAAAAGAGGCGATAGAACCTAACGTAAAAGGAAAGTTAAAAACGGAGATTTAGAAAGAAAACGGAAAGAAAGGGAAAAAGAGAGAGGCTGGGCGGGGCTGAAGAGGGGGAAACCATCTCAGCATACGTAAGGCACAGAGTCAACACGAGGGGAACGAAGATATGCTGGGAACATTCCGTACGTTCCCTACACCACCCCCGCGCGCCTTAGACCCGCGGCTTCAGGGCCCACCCTGTGACTGTTCCTCTCTTGGCTTGGGGCCTGCTTCGAGAGGTCTGGTAGTCTAGGTTCGAGACCTGAGTAGATGACCTTTCAACCGTTGCTGTCCTGGGGTGGACGGATGAATGCTGGGTTCCGTAGATGAATAGTGGTTCGGGGGGTGTTTTTTTCTTCTTCTTCTTCTTCTTCTTCTTCTTTCCATACATCCTACTCCCTTTTTGCCTGGTGTATATATATATATATACATACATATATATTTAAAGAAAAATTTAGGACCATGTCAATAAGTGAGGTTCAAGTGGTCTTGCTTCCCTTAAAGATACCAAGCCTCTCTTTGGTCTTTTTGAAGAGAGCCTTCGATGAAATGCCATGATAAAGACCCATTGACTCGTGATCACAACTGACGGGTCTGACTACAACTCTTCAACAAACACATCTAACAATCTTTTTACGTCCTTACTTTTTTCTCTTTTTTTTTGGGGGGGGGGTGCATTTGAATTCGAGGAGCTACGTAAGCACACCTCGTTTGGGACGCCGAATGGGAGAAAGAGCTCACGCAAAAACAGGAGATCTTGCATAGGAAATGGATAGTGTAAATGAGCCCTCTCACGAGTCATCTGGGAGGGGGGGGGTTAGGGTAGTTCCCATGGAATGAAACTTGCATAGAAGTGGGTATTAAAACCCTATTATTTTATTTATTTATTTTAATATATTTTCATTGTTAAATTCTGTGTATGCAAAACGTTTATTCCATGAAACTTTTTTTCATTAACTTTTTTATGGGGGTGGGAAAAGATTTCTTTTACAATAAGTTACGTGAAGGTGATGGTTTTAGGGTTTTATAGTTCGGTGGTGGGCAATGGAAGCCAATCGACGTGAAGGAGTGAGATCCGGTCGGAGGTTGACTTCGGAGATGGGGCCACGTGTGACGTCTCCTCTTATTCTGGTGGGAATCCGCCCCGCCCAGTAAAGAGACCGCGAGCGGGTAGGGAATAATCAAGGACTAATGGGAACGTACGCAAAACCCGTCCACAACCCGCGCCGGGGCGGGGCGAGGGCAAAGGAAAGCAAAGGGAAGAAGAAGAAAAAGAAAAAGAAAAAGAAGAGTGGTCAGGAGGAGAGGCAACGACGACGACGGAAAAGCCCAGAACATCGCGAGATCGTTTCAAGCGGAACGCTGAATGTGGCGTAGCTCAACATTTGACTCGCCCCAACAGGTGAGCCTCCTGCCAGTTGCAGGGAGCCAGCCAGCCAGCCCCAAGCTTCGGAACGCTTGGCGAAAAGAGAGCAAACGAACAAGCAAGCAAACAAACGAGCGAGCGAGCACGAGAGTCAGAGTCATCGAGACAGATTGAGAGAGAGCGAGTGATACACAGAGACAGAGAGCGAGGGAGAAGTTTGAGTGAGTACATCTCGGTGGGTTCATCGCGATTTCGCATCGCAACTACTCCGCCAGCTGACGTTTGTCCATCCCCCCCCCCCCCCCCCCGGACTTTACATCCGAAGTCGGTCGTGCACAATAGATTTCGGGACAGGTGTGCTGGGTCAGGGTCAATTTTGGCTTCTCGGGTGGCAGGAGGAAAATTTTGATGGTTCCGAGGCGGGGGTGAGTGAAGGCGAATGATGGGTTTCGAAGCTTGACGGTGTTTGGGTTAGAGTGGCGGCGCGGTGCGTCTATGTGTTGTTTTGGGTTGGTGCCGTGATCGGAGCACGAAGAGATAGATGCGGGGAATCACCTGATAGAGTGGGTTGCACACGCGCAGGGTTCCGTCAGATAGCTTCCGAAATGGCCTAGTGTTTGACATTCGAGCTCATAATCAAGTGAAGTGACTTTGGTTTTGGTGTCCGCCATTCATTACCCTGAAAGTGTTCCGTAGCTGGTTCGACATCCGCGAGGCGCCCATGTTTCTCCCGAGGCGGGAAGGACTAGTATTGGGTGCAATCTGCGGGCTAGCCATGGAGGATGCGTTCGTACTCGAGTTTGCTGTTGTTTCATGTCCACAGTGCGCGCTGGAAGAATTCCTAATATCTTGACGTCGCTGTCAAGCACAAGGCCAGCCTGGTATTGGCAAGGGAGTGGCATGGTAGAAGATTGAGCGGCGGAATTGGCAGAGGATGTCATTTGGATGTTATGTGGAGAAATGAGATATTAATTTATGATTTACTGTCTGGCTTTTGTTTTGTTTTGTTTTGTTTTTTTTTTTTTAATATTTCTAAGCTACATGCGTCGGAAAGGCCTTGTGTACACGATTTCAAGTTTCATTTGGAGTTACAGCACTGAATTACGTGTGGTGTAAACCTAGCGCACTGCACATGAAATCTGCTCTGATGGTTTATGCAATTTGTGACTACTTTAATATCACGCACCAGAAGACTGGAGCACCATCTGCATATATTCGTCGCAATTATCAGCTGTAGAATGCTGTCATTCTTGTTCAAATTCATCTACCATGGACTTGGGCTCTGGATCTTCACTTTATCGCTGGCTTTAGCAGTGGCTGAACCCTTGCGAGGGGGAGAGCCAGCATCTCTCACAATATCGAATGGAGACGCGAGTGCTGGCTTAGGAAGAGGTGAGTACTCAGCCATACATCACATGTTAGTTCCAGGGAGGCTCCAATTTGTCTCCAGAATGTTCACATTATTATTATTTTCCAGGCCAACAAGATAACGCTATCGTGATTGCAGGAGTTTGACCTAGATATAGAATATGTTTAGTGAAGCAATCCGTTTTTCCTTCAAGCTCTGCATGAAATTGCTATCCCCAGGCCTAGCCGACCTCGTTCAGAATTTCCTGTCTGCAGTTATTATGAAAACCATTTTAAAATTTTCCATCAGCTTATGTGATGTATCCATTAAATGTGATTGTAAACAGGTTTGCAATCCGAACCCTCATCAGATGAATGGCTTAAGCAAGATCAAAGCGCTCTGAAGAGTTGGGCACTCTCGCTTCAGAACCAAACGTATAACATCAAGTTGCGTTGGTTATCCGACAACGCTTCTACACCGTGTGCATGGTATGGAGTGCAATGCGGGGTTTCGGAAGGAGTTGCTCGAATTACTATTATTAATTTTTCTCTTTTCAACCTCACAGGAACTATGCCTTCTGGACTTGGGAGACTTACAGGTCTTCGCACTTTAAACTTGGCTAACAATAACTTTAGTGGAGGGATTTCAGATGACATCGGGAACAGTTTCAATCTTAAGGTCAGTCCAGCTTGGAGTAATTCCAGTCTCAGATATATTTTAGACCGCTAAGTGTGCTCTGTCATCTTTTTTGTTTGTTTGCTTTTGTTTGTTTTTTTAAATAAAAAAAGAAGCTCGATTGTGAATCATTTCTCTTAAAATTCACTCTTCTTGAAGACTAACGTTCAAATTATGCGGCTTTTTGGGGTTATTACTCTTTCAATGTTGAACATTCGATGGCCCTTTAGTTATGGCTCCTGCTACTCACAACACTTACGTCCTCCGTATCTTGAAGCAACTCTTTTGATAGCATAATCATTGTGTAGCAAGTCATTCATTTCCAGTCCCTAAGGTGGCAGAATCATGTGAAGTCAAAGCTAATAGATGGGCATCTTGGTTGTTTGTATAGATGTGATTTCTGCCAACGCACTCCAATTTTACTCCTGAGCAGTGATAGATGTAACTCACAGATGCTAATGGAATGGTGGTATCTGTTGCAGGAATTGGATCTGTCTTTCAATGCTTTCTCAGGAAACCTTCCCAAAGGGCTTTTTGATAACTGCCAGAATTTGGAGTATTTTGATGTGTCACATAATAATTTGGAAGGGCCGGTACCACATGAGCTATGGAGTTGCTCAAATCTCCAAACGGTACGACTTAGGAACAACAATTTCACTGGTGACTTGGCTTCTAGTATTGCTCAACAAGGCAGCTTCTTAAAAAAGCTCGAAAATCTCGATTTGTACCTGAATGGGTTTACTGGAAATTTGTCAGATGTCGTCGATTCGATTACGTGTTCTAGCCTTGCGCACCTTGACCTTTCCTTCAACTACTTTAGTGGAGTTATTCCTGCCTCCTTGGGGCGGTGTAGCAACCTGTCTTACATCAATTTTCAAGAGAACGATCTGGCTGGGACTATACCGGAAGAATTGGTTCAATTGCAGAAACTTGAGTCTTTGGGATTAGGCTCGAACAATCTCTTTGGGACGCTTCCTGAAAGTTTTCTGCAGTTCCCAGCGCTCTCGGCGATCGATGTGAGTCAAAACTTTCTTTCTGGAGTCGTACCAAAATGCTTGAGTGAAATGCCCAGCCTTCGCTACTTCGTTGCCCATAGCAACAATATATCGGGTCTAATTCCCCTTGAACTTGCCCATGCACCAACGTTGTACCACTTGGACCTGGGTAACAACAGCTTGAGCGGGGAAATCCCTCCGGAACTTGCAAATCTCACTACCCTGCGATTTCTGCGCTTGTCTAATAATCAGTTACATGGTTCGTTGCCATCAGCGTTTGGAAATTTGACATCCTTACAAGCGCTGGACTTGTCTGCGAACAACCTTAGTGGGCCATTACCGTCCTCCTTTGGGAACCTCCTGAGTCTCCTATGGTTGCAACTGGCTGAGAATCAACTGGGTGGTTCAATTCCGGTGGAAATAACGGGATGCAGCAGTTTGCTGTGGCTGAACCTGCGCAACAATCGTTTTTCAGGGACGATCCCTCGTGACCTCTTCTCCATGGGCTCACGTGCAGGTGCCGAGTTTTCCTTTATCCAAAAGTCAAACGACTTCCCTCCTATTAGCTTTGGTGAGTGCTCCTTGGCACAGAGCTGGATACCTGATGATGTGGTTCCGTTTCGCAACATGGTGAAGGATTTAAGGCATGATCAATGCCGACAACGGTGGGTGGATATGTTGACTGGAAAGAAGTTGAGTTTGGGATATTGGCAATTATCCAACAATAACTTCAGTGGGCCAATTCCTATGCCAGTCACTGGAAGTATGAACTTATCCTGTCTTCTACTGTCAAACAATATGCTCTCAGGCTCGATTCCATATAACATGGACGAAGTTCCATTGTATAATATAGACCTGACAAACAATAGCATTGATGGGCCCATTCCAGATATCTTCGAGAGGCTGGCACCAACTCTTCAGAGCCTGCATCTTTCCTACAACCGTCTTTCGGGGTTCTTCCCTAGCTCTTTAAACAAGCTGAGCTTCCTGTCTACCTATAATTTCTCCTTCAATCCTGATCTCGAGGGCCCAGTGCCGAACAACGCATCGTTTCGAAATTTTGACCCAACTGCTTATCTCAACAATAGCAAGCTGTGCAGGTGGGCAGATGCCACTCAGAAACCAGTACCGCAGGAAATGAAATTTTGCTCCAACTCGTCCGCCTTAGGGTTGGCGCCACCTCGCATGGAAGGTCGAAACGGATTCTCTAAACACGTGGTGTTGATTTGCACTCTCATTGGCGTCTTCGGTGCCATTTTGCTGTTCCTCGCAGTGGGTTCAATGTTTCTATTGGCCATGAAGTGTCGAAATCGTCACTTTCTTGGGAGGAAGCAAGTTGCTGTGTTCACGGACGCCGACAACGATTGCAGGGTCTACGACGCGTTGCCTGTGAACCTCTTCGTCTCAGTTACATGCTTTGGCTCTTTGAAGGCCCTTACGTACTCGGATCTTGTGCTCGCAACTGATAATTTCAGCTCAGCTAAAATCATCGGAGATGGAGGATTTGGAATGGTTTATAAGGCCAAGTTAGCAGATGGCACAACGGTTGCCATCAAGAAACTTGTGCAAGATGGCGCTCAAGGAGATCGGGAGTTCCAAGCGGAGATGGAGACGTTGGGCCGCATTAAACACACGAATTTGGTGCCTTTGTTGGGATACTGCTGCCTGTCGAGGGAGAGGTTGCTTGTTTATAAGTGCCTTAGCAATGGGAGCTTGGATGATTGGTTGTACGAGAGCGAGGATCGCGCAGCTGTTCTTACGTGGCCGCTGCGTCTGCGAATTGCTGCTGGAATAGCTCAGGGGTTGTCTTTTCTCCACCATCAATGCGAGCCACTTATCATCCACCGTGACATGAAAACTAGCAACATTCTTCTTGACGAGAATTTTGACGCTTGCTTAACAGACTTCGGCCTTGCGCGTATTGTGGACCTACAAATGTCACATGTGAGCACTGTGGTGGCAGGTACCCCTGGGTATGTGCCACCAGAGTACGGAGAGACCTGGAGGGCTACTGCCAAAGGAGATGTGTACAGCTTTGGCGTTGTCATGTTGGAGCTTGCCTCGGGAAAACGGCCAATTGGTCCTGATTTCCAGGGATTAGAAGGTGGAAATTTAGTGGGATGGGTGAGGGCTCTTATGAAAGCAGATCGTCACACAGAGGTCTATGACCCCATCGTGATGCGAACCGGTGACGCTGAATCACTTCAGGAGTTTTTAGCTTTGGCAGTGTCATGCACGTCGGCTGATGTGCGGCCTCGTCCCACTATGCTACTGGTCTCTGCGAAGCTGGAGGAGCTTAAATTGAGGCTCAAGTTGGAGGAGCCACAAACTAATACTTCCCATCAATATAGCTCCATTATATCGGATATCAAGGACATGTGATTGAGAAGCTGTCTCATGGAGCGGTCTCTCCCATGGACGGTATTCAAATCATTCATAGGTCGTGTGCTACAGATTCATCCAACTCGTGGTTGCTAGTGTCGGTGTTCTCGCATTCTATGTGGACGTCCAAGGCTGGCTTGTAAGATTTGGTGGAAAAGAGGAACTAGTCGCTCTTCATGATACGATTATCTTTGTACTAAAACCTCAGGGCTGGACTTGAGCAAGGGATCGACCTCGATGCATGTTGGAGAGGAAGCTGTAAATACTAAGAGAGTTTTAATTCGTGAAGGTTGGCTGATACTTTTGACAATCTAGCTATATCATTAGACTTGTACATTTCAGTTTTGACCGATGACAATCAGAAATCTGCTGTTACCACTCGTGAAAGGCAGGATGTTGTAGATGGGGTGACGCGGGGGAGTAGTTCCTTAGACATAAGTTCTTCGAAAGCTGCACTTTCCCCTATACTTGCGTTACTGTTTGAGTGCTATAGATACAAGCACGCATCACCTGCAGTATCTTTTCGCAGATCAGAGGAGCGAGCGTACTTGGGACGATTAGAACAACTGCACCAGTTCGTATTCCTGCAACCATAGGTGCCCTTACTGGAAAGGACAATTTGTAAGATGGTAAGACCTGCCAGTCTGGTCTGAATATAATTTATACAATGTCAGCCTTGCTCCAACGGAGCGGTGCAACCAGATTTTGTCCACGTGAATGAATTTAACAGTCAGTTAATACTCGTTGTTTTCAGGATTCTCACTCTTTGTTTCTTCTTTGTGAGAAACTTGGAACTACTATTTACTGGTATGCATGGATTATCTGTGAAGCCGCCACCATTGGATGCAATCCGTTGAATCCCATTTAAGTGCACTAGGGTTGTGCTCACAGAAGACTTCTTCAATTTCAACGGACGAACCCATGGCGATCAAGGACTTGGTTGGGCGTTGACGGAATCAGACAGCATGCCATTTATTATTGTCGATGGAGAGGCTTGTGCAGTTTATTATGATGTGTAACGAGTTAATGCTGAAGAGTAGGGAATGTGGCAAACAAACTATCGTTGACTGATCCAATTCAGCTTAACTCACAGGTTCAGAAATGACACTTGTGACATTTGGCAGTGATCTTCGTTTTAGTTCCACGAACTCCGCCAGGTTGTATAAAATTTGTAGGTCAGGTGTATTGCACGACAGGACTATTACCGGCCCTGGTTGGCGGTTGTAATTATGTTTGTATGGTATTCTAGTCATCAACCCCTTTCTGTATCCGTTCTACTACTTAACCCATGGTTCCACTACTCCTCCTGTGTTACAGTGCTTAATTGCACAAAATTTATCGTCGCTGTTCTCCATCTTAGTGTATGCCAAACAACCTTTGCTCCAGATACAGCTGTGCTACTTCCCTCGCATGACACTGCATTCTGTTCTCTTGCTAGGTGAGTCATCTCACTCTTACGTTAGAACTGTGCCGTTCTACATTGGTGTTGGTTCTCGTGTGTGAAGTAGATAAAGTGAACCTTGAGCATTGTGAATGTGGTTGAGGATTCTACCTTGTGCAGGGTATGCAACCAAATTGAGCTCACGTTATTCAGATTTTTGTGGCAATAATGGTGTTATTAGTGCCTGGAGTACCCATGGCAGACGATGTCGCATCATCGCTAATTGGCCATCGACTAAAGTCTGGAAGACTGTCACGACCTTCCACTTTGTTTTTCTGAAGATCTTTCTCAGCACAACCATTGTGCTGAGACATATTCAGCGCATCCAATAAGCAGTGATGAAATTCATGAAGACTTCTATTCATTAGAGAGAAGGTGATGCCCTGTACTCAGAATAATGTTGCGCGGGTCAATAACTGGCGTGGATAATAGGGAAAGTCCCAAGAATATTTGGTAATGACTAATACAGTCCATGCCGGGGGCTACCAATTTTCTCCTGACCGAGTTTCTGTTTCTGCTCGAAGCTCCCATAATCAGACGCATTGGCACATTCAATTACCGGACCAGGTTTTATAGGTGATTTAATGGTCCTTCCAAAATAAGATGGAGGATTTTATGGAAGTTAATGTTTCCGAGGTGCAAAGCACCGGGATGGTTGCAGCGCTTCATCCGACGGCTCAACGGTCACCTTTCCATTTGAGGGGAGGAACCACGAGGACCCTTCTTACATGCATTGTATTTCTTAATTTCTTCCCTACATATCGACATTATTTACAATGCATGTAAGCTTCAATAACCAACTTGCTTTGAGTTGTCAGTAACCCGGTGAAGGAAACAATTAGTTGCTATACTAAAAACTATGATGCAAATTTTAGGATTAAAACAAAACAAAACAAAATAAACACACACAAGAATCAACTAGCAATTAGATGGGTTTAAGAATTTAAGAGGATTTATTAAAAAGTTTTAGTGCAAGGAACCATTTGGGTTTTTTGTTTATCCAATACTATATACCAATTGGTAACCTAATCCATTACATCCAAAAAACTTGATTTAGATTTATACCACCTAGTTAAAGAATTTCATAGGATTTTATTCCACCCCATTAAAATTAATCTCTTCAAATTTGGGTTTTGTAAAATAATCTCTAGATTTAATTTGTAGATGAATACTTTCTAAACTCGGATATTGTTTGTAGTGGATTAATAATTATTGCAATCACATAATATTTATGAACATGTAATAATATTTTCATAAATTT
The DNA here is from genome assembly GCF_059467195.1 of Physcomitrium patens. Classification (NCBI taxonomy): domain Eukaryota; kingdom Viridiplantae; phylum Streptophyta; class Bryopsida; order Funariales; family Funariaceae; genus Physcomitrium; species Physcomitrium patens. The sequence goes on from NC_143435.1 coordinate 4,012,070, forward strand.
TTAAAATATTATGTAAGAATTTTTAAAAAATAGAATAAAATATCTATAATATTAGAAATAAAAAATATAATCAATTTCAAAAAAATTCAATGGCCATCAAGAATCAACATCTAAATTTTACATTAATCATTTTAATAACCAATTGTCACACACTCCAGGAACACAATGATGTTCTAAAGCTCCTTGCCACTTAGAGGAAGTAGGCTTCAAGAGATTTTGCATTGCATGGATCACCATTCCTAAATAAAAGGTTGTTCAATTACAAGTAAAGTGAGGGAGTAAATATTATCTAATCTATTTCTTATTGTCTTTAGCAAACATTGCAACAAAAGAAACACAATGCTGAAAAATATCATATATTATGTTTTTACTTGATTGATTAGGATTTTACTTAAGAATAATTAGGATTTTTACATGAAAGTGATTAAAGTACAAGTGGTTTGATATACAATTGCTATGATGTGAGGACAAGTAATCACCCTACACAATGTCAATATACATAGAAGTGCTCAAAACAAAGATGGCTCATACCTTGGTGGTTCCTACTATCTTTGAGGAAGTCCATACAATGGAACAAGCAAAGAGTAGATGGATAGAGTAGAGTTAGAATTCATAGTAGCCATTGCCAAGATAAAAAAAATTATAGTGATCAATTTGATCCAAGAAATACTAGGTAAAAAACTCCTCGTATGTTTAGGTAAGAATTGCATTGATTTTCTTTAAATTATGCAAGTAGAAGTTAGGCTAGATAAAGATAAAATCCAAAAGGAAATAGATTTATTCCAACAATGCATTGTGATTACATACTTCGTGGGAAGTAGATCCATGGCCAAGGTCCTGCAAGCTTGATTAAGTCAATTAAAAATTGAAGTGTGTAAAGAGTTACAACTTGGCAATAACTTAGGTCATGATTTCTTTTAGATTATTTATAACAATAAGGTAGCATCACAAAAACTACTTATGAAAACACTGCATCATTCTCAATGGAAGATTTATATTATTTAACCATGGATGGTTGGATTTAATTCAAGTCACCCGATTGGCATGAAAATGCCTACTTAGATAATATTGAAAGCCATTCCAAAAAAATTAGTTATTGGTACAAAGAAACTTGCAATAAGTCTTGGATTAGTGATTGAAAAGGATCAAAACAACAAAATTGAGATTGATCAAAAGTTTTGTGTTACTTTATTGAATCAAAGTCTATATATTCTTACAATCAGAGCATTTAATCTAGTAACTAGAAAAACAAAAATGTGCAAGTGGATTACAATAATTTATCCATTGATTGTAGATATTGTTTATCTATTTTGAATCTTATATGAAACTACTCTTCACTCTTTGGATATTATAAAAATGGCAATACAATAGAGAGGCAACTACCTCAAGTCATTCTAATCTACTAGAAGACATCGCAAAAGTAGTGCAAAGACTCTACTTAGCCTTCACTAGTCCAAAGCCCCTCTCTTCAATTACATTACAAAGAATTATATCTCTTTTGGTTCAAACACCTACTTGAATCTACCTAAGGCAGAGTATAGAAGAAGCATAAGGAAGTCAAAAAATAATCAAAATCCAATAAATCACATTATCAACAATCTGTGGTAGAAAAGTTTAAGTTGGGCGAGATGGCTAAGCAAAAATCAGAATAACGCTGAGAATCATCTCCAAATACATCATTTTTTTTTTTGTAGAAAAAAATTTCTTCACACCTATAATAAGTAGACTAATAGAATTGAAGATTAAGCCTTTGATTGTACGTTGATATAAAAAAACAAGCTAAAAAAATTAGGCAAGTAATAGTGGATTATTTCCAAGGCCTTTGATATAGTCAACTTGTCTTTGTGGTCACTAAAGAATTCTAAAGGAGGATTAGAATAAAACCATTAAATTATGGAAAAATTAGCCAAAAAAAAGAACTTACTTGAGGTTCCAAATTTGATTGAAACAATGGATGAACATCAATCTAAACCACAAATTATTCTAATATATATGATTGATCTACAGGAAATATTAGCTTAGACGAACTGAAACAAAGCATTGTCACCCTCAATTCACTATGGAACTTATTATGTAGTCCATAGAGTAATGGAGTTAATCCTCACCCCATTTGGTTGAGAATTGACCTAAACAAAGGAAATCCAACCAAATTGGTTTGAGCAAGTATAATTCATGATAACTCCTAAAAGCCAAATGGCATTAGTTGCATAATCTAAAAAGGTGGAAACAAACTTAGATCAAAATATACATTGCAATCCTCAAATATGTCCACAAAGATAATCAAAAAAACCTCTAGAAGTATTGAGAATTAATTGCTATCATATTACATGAAGTTTGTTTGAGAATGTACTAAATACTTAGTTGTAGAAGGAAAAATGGAACTTGAAACAAGATGATCTTAACTACTCTAATAGAATCCTAAATAAACTTCAATAAAATTATAAAAATATTAATAAATATTTAATTAAATCAGAAAGAAGTCTCAAGAGCTTACAAAAGAAACAAAAAGAAATCATAAATTAATCTTAATAAAATATATATAATAAAAAATATCAAAAATATCAAAAATAAAAATTTTAAATTAAATTCTAATCAAACTCTAATATAATCTTCAACAATTCCTAATGAAAACTTAGACAAATCCTAATCAAATCCCAAGTCAAATTTTAAATCCTAATCGTAAATCAAATTTTAAATCCTAATTGTCAATCAAATTTTAATCAAATTTTAAATAAATTCTAATAAAATTCTAAAAAAATCCTAATCAAATCCTAAATCCTATTAAATCAAATCCTATTAAATCCTAAAAAAAATTTGAAAAAAGCTTAAGCAAACCCTAGACCCAACTCTAATGAAATTCTAATTCTAAATAATTCCAAGAAAATCCCAATTAAATTTCAATCAATTACTAAAATTATTTGAAACCTCAATAAATATTAAATGAATTATAGATCTTGACTAAAATTTTACCTAGACTTCAACCAATAAGAAATTAAAAAGCATACAAATTTGGAGAAGAATGAAACTTACCAATTGCAACAAAAGCTCTCAAAACCTCTCAATCATTGGCCCCCTTTCTTCTCCGACTTAAAATGTTGATTTTTCAATACCTATTTTTCCTTGCTAAACTATTCAATCACTCTAAAAATTGAATTGTATATAGATATTTAAATTTCAATAATTCTTACCAAATTTTTACATTAATCCAATTAGTAGATATTGCTAGATCTTGGAATCACTCATTGATCATAAATCTCAAATTTTTGAGACTATAATCTACAAAAATCCTCATATGCTTCAATTTAATTGCTTGATTGACATCAAATTTTTTACACATATTTATGACAAGTACAAAAACAAACTGCCCAATTTTCATCCATATCTACATTACAAAACTCACAAAATTCTAAAATTTATAAATCTTTTTTATTTTTTAAAATCTAAATCCATTAAGTACATCATTAACTTTGAAAATCCCTCAAAATCTCAATATTAATTCAAATAACATGAAATCAATATTCAAATATAATCTCTCAATTTTGCTTTCAAATTTCACTTTTTAATTTACAAAAGATCTCCAAAGTTATCATAGGTATTTGATTTTGTGCGTTGGGAGCTAATTTTGATCCTAGTTAGCAATTAGTCTCCTTTGGATATCAATTCTTGTATTCTTGAGGTGATTTCTACTAACATCTCTTCTATATATGCATATATCATTTATTTTTCTAATCTACCTTATTTTGTCTTATTTATGGCTCTATAAAGTAAATAGAATTTATTTTTATAAAAGGCAATTCTAACTTTAATACATTTTATTACTTGTCTATTATTTATCTATATTTTTTTACTATATATTTTTATTTAGGCTCTTCTATAATAAAATAATTTTCTTCTTCTTTTACTTAATATTCATGTTATTATATAATATTACTTACTTAATGTTGTTGTTTAATGATTGGTTAAGAATGATAAGGCCTTAGAGTCAACATAACTCATCCAACACAAATATAGATGTCAAATAAATCATTGCTTTGTAGGAGCCAACAAGTGACACCTTCAAAACAATTGTGAGCCTTCTTTTCCTTAAAAAGAAGAGAAGCTAATAACCAAATTCCAAGCTTCCAATAGAGACTTTTAGAGATCAGCATATTCCTTTCAATCAACCTAAATCATGAAAGTTGCAATACTAACCAAAAATGTGGAAAGATTGAATGGTGTAAATAAAGTGAAGACAATTCAAAACTATTTGTAAAAATTACAAAAACCAATTGATATTTTTTATATCTAAGTTCATAAACTCCAATGCATCAACATGACAATTTTGAAAAATCAAGTATGGCCAAAGATTGGGCTTTTCAAAAAAGAAGCTCACATCGTATACAATCATATAGCGAATAAAGAAGGCATTGGAAATGGAAGGATTGAGCTTTAGATCTTTCATTGGTTGATCCACTTGGTATCAACATTAAGATACTTGAAGTCTAGAAGAGCACAATGGATCTGATTTTAAGTAGTGTTTGGTGGTGACTTTTCAATCTAGAATGTAGATGCTCCACATATCATGTAGAAATGGAGTGTGTTGTAGGCAAAATTGATCAAGATATTCTTTGATAATAATAAGTGGATATTCTCTAGAGATTGGAATTTTTTCAAAATGAACAATGACAAGTTCAACTAATGATGGACAATCCTTGTAAGTAATAAGAAGAAATTATTTTATATACTCATATTTGATCTTCATATGATCAAAGATTTTTTTTACCTTGCATATATTAAAATATAATTGGAATAATATGTGAGGAAATGGAAACCATGAAAAGGCATGAATTGATGCCACCTACAAGTTTGCAATGTTGTGGAAGATTACAACTAGATTGACTACTTGATTTTAGGCAAAAATACTCATTTTGATCATTATATATTATAAAAACAGATTCAATTAAAACTAGAACCATAGCAGCAATCACTATATATTATGAGTAATTAATTCTTCTATATTGAAAAAATATAAAGGTGTATTTGGCAAATTTGGGGTATCTTACCATCCTTCTTATTCTTTGAGAAGTTCCAATGCTATGTTCAATTCTACATAGCATATTGTGTGTATAGGACAATAAATTGTTGACGCTCAAAAGACGAGCTATGATGAAACATAGCCACAACAATGGACATTTCATAGTCGAATTTAAAGAATTTTCAAAGCCAAATACAGCTTATAGGACGTGCTAATTGTCTAAAGCAAATGAATGCCACAAAAATTGCAAGCCAAGTATTGGGCATTAAAGTAAAATAAAAAGTAGCAAAGGATTGCTATATACTATAAAAAATTTGAGTTCTCAAAGACCAAGTTGTGATGGAATATATCATAGAATTAGTCTACAAATAGGAATAAATCCATAGCAAATTGAAAAAGATGGCATACATCAATCAATTGTTATTTTTCAGGTTATATATGGTACATCCAATTACAACCAAAACCAAGGGCATTAGGAACAAATAGCAAGGAATATAAGCAGCAAGTTAAATGGAAAAATGAGATCCAATCTTATGAGCCTTCTTACCATAGGGGAGCTCAAAATGGCATTAAATGCAATGTTAAATAGAAAATCTTGTAGACTTAATGAGATCATATTAGAATTTTATAATATATTTTAGAATTTAATTGAAAAAGAATACTTAGCCATGCTTTAAGAAAGTATTAAGAAGGGATGTTTCCTTCGAATTTTAATATATAGATTAATAGCCTTACTGTATAAATATGGTCTAAAATATGATCTCAAATTAGAGGCCAATTACTTTATTAAATATAAGTTACAAGTTTTATTCTAAGGCATTGCAATTTCATCTTCAACCAATACTTATATGGATTATTAATATAGACCAATTTTATTTTCTTTCCAAGAAATTTATTCTTAGCAACATATTCTTAACTCATGAAACCATGGCATGGGCAAGAAAATTGGACCAACCTCTTCTCTTTTTAAAACTAGACTTTTCAAAAGCCTATGATATGCTTGAATAGGATTTTATATTTTCAATAATTATTATACAGAAGAAATGGACTTTTCCAAAGAATTTAATCTAATGATTAAATTATTATTTGTAAATACATTAGCTAAAGTAAAGATCAATGGCTCATTATTTGAACCTTTTTTTTTATTAAGAGAGAGATAAAAGTAAAGATGTCCTTTAGCTCCCTATCTCTTTTTTGTGGTTGCAAAAGCTCTCAATTCTATGATTATTAAGGAGGTTGAACTTGGAGCCATTAAAAAGATTTAATTACCTATGAGGCACAAGCAACAAACCATAGGAATTCCTTCTTTCTTTTATTATTTATATTCTCCCAACTTGCCATGAAGAATGGTTCAATTGCAATGTAAGGCATCATCCTACTATTCCTTGCATTGGTTTAGAATTCTCTAAGGCTAGAGTAACACAACTTCATCTTAATGGATTGAGAAAATATGAGGATATGTAGCATGAAGGGAGTTTTTTTTTTTTTTTTTTTTTTTTTTAAATCATGGGAATAAAAATTTGTTTTAAATTAGAAAAGAAAGAAGAAGGTGCATGGGAGGCACTGACCACCCTCCTCTACCAACAGCGGAGCTAGGTTATGGAGGGTAGGCAATAATATGATAAGAACTATGACCAACATACTTGTGAACTCATTGCAATTCTCCCCCTCATAGAAACGTTGCCTATTTGCATATTGAATTTTCAATTTTAAGATTGTGAACTGGATCTGGCTTCTGTTTTGGAGAGTGATCATCTGATCACTATGGATCAAGAGGAACAATGTGGTATTTAATAGAATACTTTGGGCTGCAGAGAAGGTTTATCAAACAACATGGCTGCACTTAGTAGATTATAGCAAAATGGCTTAGTTGTGAGTGCAATAGAGGATGCAGCTTGGGCCCTTACAGGTTGGAGAGCGAGTTTGAGAGTTTCAGCAACAATTGTGTAAAAAACAAAATTTTGGCTTCATGGTGTCATAGTCAACTGGAGTGGAATCTAGTAGGCCCTAATACTAGCTTTATCCTTAGTGGTAGTTAGTAACCTAACCCTCTCAGGTGGACCTCTCTAATAAGAAATCTTTATTTGTGTCGACAAAAATAAAATAAAATTAACAAGGAAAATAAATTATATGATGCTAGTATGTGATGAAATGAAAAGTGAATACATAACCTACATTTAGATAAAACCAGTATATCCCAGAATAGAACAAAGCGAGAGCTCCCTGTCAAGGAAACAGTGTTCCCCAGTGGGAGAGTTGGAATTTTTGGGTGAGCAGAGGGGCAATCAGGTACTGGTCCATGACGTTGAACTCTGACCGAGAAACAAATTAGGGTTAGGTCAATGTCACGGAAATAGGTCTCCAGGGCCACGCCAGCTGTGGCTTTATAAGTCGGGAGAATCGAGAATAGAGAGAGGTCAAGGGGTCCCAAGTCAACTTGTAGTAGTAGTATCACTAGTAGTGCTCCACATTCTTTTTATGATCCTTTTATGTTCCATACTATTTCATTATGTTTTCTATTTTTGTGGGTTTTTGTCGGTTGTTCGTGGGCTATGTTAGAATTTCGCAGGTTGGGTTTTTGTGGGTTTTTTTTTAGAAAGTTGGGTTTCAACTGATCTCCACACTCTACATTTCATAGGTTCAGTTTCAGGTTCAGGGGGCTGGCAGTTTGGAGGGTGGCAATTTGGGAATTCCCGATTGGGCCTGCACGGATCCATGTTCTACCCCTCCCCATTGGGCCCAAACTAGTATGAACCCCTGCCATTGACCACAAAAAAGTTCCAAAATAAAATGTAGGAACTTATTGTCTTATGCCATGCAAATCTACAAAGATTAGTGCTGAGTTCACTTGCAAATGGGTCATTCCGTAAAGGTACAAACCCTCAAGTGCAATATAGTATCAAGAAGTCATGAATTGAAGATCACAATTCTTACAAAATTGTGAATCAATGCAAAAAACATACAAATACAAATTCATAAATTTTTAATAGTATTCTTTATTAAAAAAATAAATAAAAGTGCACCAAAGTTTTACAAATCCATTGAACACACTGAAATTTTTCTCATAAGAAAATTAATGTGGCATTTAGTACCTATTTTTATACTTGAAGCTTCAATATGTCAAAAATCAAAACCCAAATAATTTCCTCAACATAGTGCTGTTGATGAAAAATGTCCCTTTTATACTTTGAAAAAAGAGATTACCAATTTATCTGTTTTATCTTCTTTTTATGTATTTTTTTTAATTCTTCAATAAATAAATTTTTAAAATTTATTCGAAAAATCTATATTTCATTTCCTAATTTTTGTATCATGTGACTTTATTCTGAGTCGTTCGTTAAAAACCATTTTACCTTTACAAAATACAATAAAATGACTTGAACAGTGTTATGGATAAAAAAAAAAAAACAGAAAATTACACACAATCTTAAGTTACTGATGCATCATTTCCTCAAACTGAAAATTTAATTACACATACACATAAAAATCAGGTTTATCTGTAAATCTTTCTTCTTCTTCTTCTTCTCCTTTTATTTTTTTCATAACTAAACCAGGGTTATTGAGTTATGGATCAAAAAATGTTTTTAAGCAATTGAATTGTGATTTTCCCGCGCTCCCCTGTTCGCCCCGCCAGTTTCCCAAGAGATCCTTTGTCCGCCCTCTGCGTTCCCCAAGAGTTCCCAATAGACCTTGTAACGGCCAGGATTCAATCTGAATATGACGGTCCAGATGTCTCGAGACAGTCGATTGAAGAAAGTGGTTTATTTATTACTGGATTGCTCGTTCAAGAGGTGTTGTCGCAGTTCAGAGCATTGAATTAGTCCAGATGGATTGCAATGGTGTTGGGTTTTGTCCAGAATCTCACATGGAGGCTTTTGCCAACTAGACCAATTATCATACTCTGTTTTACTTGGATAATGAATACAGACAAACTATTCAAATCATTGAGGAATCATTTAACAAAACACAATAATAAAAGAATAAATAAATAAAGATAACGAATAAAGTTTATTACAAAGACAAAAACAAGATTTTGAAATGCCTTTCCTTTAAAAAAATCTATATATTTTAATTACTAATTTTTTTATCCTCACCTCCGCCCATGCCGAAGCACCGTGTGGCTTTGTGTGGGCCCGAGCCTCAGCTTCGAGCCGAACCACAGGCGAGGGGCGTTCTCTTGGGGCTGGGAACCAGCGTTCCCAATCAGCCAGTGACTCCGTTCCCCGTGCTCACCACCCTCGTCCCCTAAAAGTTCATTATTATTATTTGAATTTGAATTTTCTTTTTATTTTTTAATCCCACTTTATAAAATTTATAAGAAAATTTATAAATTATATATTGCTCCCACTTTGACTTGACATCATCATCATGTACTAGTTCAACTTCCTCTACCAAAAACTAGAGATATATCATTAATCCCAATATTGGGGTATTGTGTATGAGAATACATATATATATATATATATATATATATATGAACCTAGGACTTTCTCTAAAGAGGGTTGAATTGACTTAGTTAAACCCTATATTTAGCTGGCTTTTAAAGCTTGGATTTCTTTAGAAATAATAATAATAACAACAATAATGCCCTTAGGCCTATGACTGCAATAGCTGGTTAAGCTGGCTATATGTATTATCAAGTATGTTGTGTTTAGATATCAAGGATACATGTTTATAAATTTAATAGGACTTAAAGGAAATAAAAAAATTGCTTTCTTTTTTAATTTAATTTTTAAAGAAAGCTTTCTTTTTTTAATTTAATTTAATTTAATTTTTATTAGTTTATTTTTTTATACAATAATGGAATATTGGAATTCACTTGACTCTTTTTTTTACTTCAGTTTTAAATAGCATTTTAAAAAGTTTAACAAAGACAATTAAAACAAAAAGTGGTTAACTCAAATATGATTTACATCATGTTTTACACAAATACTAGATTACTATACTAGTAATTAATATATTCTTTGAATGTTTTTTGCACGGTTACTTTTACAGTTTGAAAAGCCTTAGAACTGAATATATAATTTTAATTATATTGTTGATACTGTGAAATGGTAGATTGGTAATAGTACCAAGTCCAATTTTATAGTTTATCAAGTTGATGTTATATCTAAAACTTAGACAGAAATATAATTTAATAAGTAATTTTGACAAATTTAACTCAAAAGACATAAAGACTCAAATTATAAAAGAATCTATTAAATAATAAATTGTACAGTTAGATTGTTGAATAGACCTTTTGTTTGCAAGGGTATGGAAAATATTGAATTATCAATCTATAATGTTTGTAATAGTTTAATGGTAGTTCTAGCAAGATTTGCAACACATTATATTCTACATGTTAAATAAATTATTATAAGAATCAGGAAGGAATTACATATAATAATAATTTATGATAAAAAAAAATATATCATGAATTTTAAATAAAATTCCATGAATAATTATAATCTCAATTAATTCAATAATTGAATGATTTTTTAGTAACAATTTATGAAAATTTGAATCAAAATAGTTCGTAAAAAATTTACCTAATTATTGTAAAAGAAGTTTTCATATGTATCAATGTTACTTTATAGATTTTTTTGTTTAAGAATATATAAATTTGTAAAATATCAAAGTAAAAACATGTCATACATATTTCTAATCTTATTATATACAAAAAGTAAGTCATTTGAAATATTCAAAATTTTATACTGCAGATTGTAATGGAAATTGGTCTGTATGTGCAAAAGAAAGGAATGCCTATAGATATGTATTTTGTGAAGTTTAAGGGATATAAAATATAAATCAAAGCTCTCACAATATCAATTGAAACTTTAAGTTTTTCTTAGTTTGAGTTCATTAAGAATCAATTGCTTATTTCAAAAATAAAATATTTAAATCCAAAAATAAACATGCAATAAATTTTCAATTTCTCAAATTTAATTAAAATTTGTAAAGTATTTATATAAAATCAAATCTATTAAACTAGTTTTAATGGTAATCTCCAAATTAATTTAATTTAAAAAATACATAAAGTCCAAAATTACTATATATATATATATATATATATGTGTGTGTGTGTGTGTGTGTGTGTTATGGAATACAAAATTTATGTTAAATTAAGAATAAGGATTAAAATGTATGACCACACAATTAAAATTGGTGTGGAAAAAGTTTGGTCTTTTCCAACATCTCAATGCTCCAACTGCAGTGAATAAAATTTCATGAATAATTATAATTACAATCAATCTCAAGGATGTTTCACTTCTCTCCCCTTTTCTACATCCCACTTTGTTTTTAATTACTTTTGCGAGAAAATTCTCTCAAACTAAAAGAAGAAAAAAAGTTTGATTTATATATATATATATATTTCTTATTCGACTTATTATTTTTAAAACAAGTATCAAAATTAGAGCCAACTATTGCATATGCCCCAAAAAGAATATACATATTTGTACATATTTATTTGTTTATTATCAAGTGTATTTTGAAAAAAAGAAGCATGTTGTTGTTGTGAATTGTTGAGACTATCAACCTTTCCAAGTTGGTCAAAGGATTAAAAGCCAAACCAACATGTATTTAGTGGTAAAAAAGATAAAAATCCGCCAACTTTGCAAAAGGATGTTATCGAAAGAACCCTTCGTGAAAGAATGTCAACTGTAAGTAAAGACCCTTTCTGTGTGGCCGAAATAACAATAAAGCTGTAAGAGAATGTGAAGAAAATGAATATTCTTTTCTGTCACATATTCTGGTGTTTTTCATGTACAAATAATCCATAAGAGCAACTGAAAACTGTTGAACAGTTTGTTAAACTCTTTGTATTGTCATTTGTCTTTTTCTATGTGAAGACCATCCTTATTCAATAAAAACACATGAAATTTCTAACAGTATTATCTTACATGATAAAATGATTACATCTGTTCCACTGAATGTCTTCCTATGTAACTCATTGAAACCTGGTTCATAACAATCATTTTTGGTTTGCGAATAATATTTTCAGTTGTGACATTGCAGTACTAATGCTACCATAGTTTTTGCTACTATCATCACAAAAATAATTGATTGGTTTGAAAAATATTGAACAAAGGTGAAATGTTTTAAATGGAGAATTGTGATAAAAATAGCAAAAATTGTGGTGGCATTAACATTACACTATATACACATATAAGGATCAACATTATAGATATCATATTTTAATATTTTATCACATTTTCTTACATTTACTTGTCTTATGTTTCCAATAGAAACATCATTAGTTTTGTTGTTGTCTTAATTTTATTTTATTTTTTCATTATACACCATTTTTATGTAATTTGAAAATTCATTAAAAATTTATTTATTTATTTCTATACATGCAATTTGAATAAGATTATATATTTTTTAAAAATGTGTTGATTGGAAAAGTTATTTAAACTCTTTTGTTTTAGATGCTTTAAGATGTATACCATGTCTACAAATATTTTTGAATTACTTAGGTTATAAATTATTGCTTGAAAAAAACACTTGGCAAACTCATTATCGACTCATTTTACAAACCAACAAAAGTTTTACATTAAACCAGTTAAACATATCTCAATATTTAAATTGATTATGACAGAAACCAGTTTTTAAGAAACAAAATAACAAATCCTAATAAAAGCTCAATTGGGTGAATATATATATATATATATATATATATATATATATATAATAAAAATTTAACCTAATATTAATTTAATCATTGTGCAATCTTTAAATCACAAGTTTTACAGTGTAATATATATATATATATATATATATATATATACATATACACATGTATATACATCAACTTTAGGAGATTTAACATTGTTAATTTTAAGATTTAAAGTTTAAAGATCTGGAGAGGCAACTTTGGAGATTAAAGATCCAAAATAAGAAGAATCTCTAAGTGATATGTGTAAAAGAAGAATTAGACAGTTAAATATTTTTCCACAATATAATTAACAATCTCATAGTTTTCAATTTTATTATTATCATTCATTATTTTTATTCCTGACCCAGTTTCTAGAAGTTACAAAGAGTGCAATGGACGTCAATATGCTTTTGTACAAACTTAGATTTTTCTACTAACTTACAATTGTGTGATTTCATGTTACACACACAGTTGATACAAGTAGGGGTTGATTACACTTTGTAGGTTGGAGGTACTATATAAAACTCTTATCAATCATTTTAAATTCATTGATAGGAAATATCATTATATATATATATATATATATATATCATTGTCAAAAAAGAGGAAGAATGGAATTAATAGATGGGTAGGGAAATTGGGAGGTTGAAAAGGCTGATGTGGATAGAAGAGAGCATGAGACAGGCTCTCTTTTTGTATTGTACATGTTTGGGTTTGGTTGCCCTCCCTTTCAGTGACTCCTCTTGACTTCATCTTTATCTTCTTCTTCTTATATTTCGTTAATATGCCCAAATGTGAGTGCCTTTGCTTCTATGGCAACACCACATGTGAGAGAAAATCTCTTAAGGAAAAAAGAAAAAAAAAAAAAAAAAAAAAAAAAAAGAAGAAGAAGAAAAAGTTAGGTTATAAAAAGTTACCAAAAGTTGATAGTGCATGTAGCATCAACAAATATATACAGAAGAATACTGAACTCAATGCTGGTGAAAAGTTAAAGTTGTATGTAGAGAATTCTTTGTATAAAACTGGTTGGTGTAGTGTAAAAATCAAAATGATACAATTTGATGTAATTAATGAAGCATGTATATTGTATGTAAAATCATGGAAATGTAAAGAAGCAAAATTTATTATTTGCAAACCACCACAAAAAGCATAATTACTTCATAAGCCATTAAACAATACTATGCTGCCATTTGAACAAGAGCCCCTCTCTTTCACATGCATGGTACGGCAAACTGTATTGTATGATTATGCAAATAGTGTTAAAAAAAGAGGAAAAAGAAGAAAGAACGGGAGGGGGGGGGATAAAAACGAGTCCCCCCCCATGTCCTATTAAAGCTGTCAAATTGTTGTAAAGGTTTTGAACTTCAAGTTCGGTCGTAAAAGTTTAACAACAACAACAGAAAAATTATAAAATAAAATAAAACAAAATAAAAACACACATCAACCCTAGAGGGAGAAATTCTTCATGTGGGAAGGGTGAGCAGACTGGGTCAATGTCTTTGAAGGGTTGAATTCATTCAAAGGGGGAAGGGGGCTGGCCTTGCTGGGAGAGTCAATAGTAGCAATAGGCTTTGACTTGCTCATTGTCTCCTTTCTCCTCTTCCACCTGATATATCTAATATCTAATACTGCTTCCTCCCTTCCTTCCTTTGTGTGTTGATATATATATATATATTTATATGTTATCCTTATTGCACTACTTGTATTACTTATTCCAAAGGGCTGGTCCGTTCGTGGCCCCCTATTACATTTCTGTACATGGCCCCCCCTGGCAATGATGGTGGTGTATTTCAATTATCACACTCTTACACCCATATATATATATATATTGTATTGATTGAAAGTTCACCCTCCACAAAAGTAGATTCTACCAAGATGTGGTATCAATTAAAGTTTTCGGGGGCAGAAGCCCACCACTGTGGCCTTTGTGGGAATTAGAGAGAAAGAGAGAGAAAGGAAAGTTTACTTAAAATAAGGAAAATAATTAAAAGAAAACATAAATAATGTTGGCTCCCTCAGTTAATAACTCATCGTGGCCAAGCCAACCTTAAGATCTCTCTAAACAGGGCTCTGATCCTTTCCAGAAACCCGAGAACAGGCGGAGGTGTGAACGCGTCTAAAACTGAGACGCGATCCGATTTGGAGTAGGATTTGACGTCATTAATGGCGTCAGTGGTGACGTCACCCACGTTTTGCGCTGTCTGAGGTAGTCCAATCTTAGTTGGCACCGAAATGCCACGTTAGATTGATGAGTCCAAGTGTCGAAATGATACTGGCTCTGACCCCTACGACGTGGCCAAGTGACGTGGACTGAAAGTGTGGGTCATCGGCCATTTATTGTTATTTATTTATTTATGTTGTTTTTGTATGCATCAAAATAACTAGAAAAGAACTTGTATTTTTAAAACATGAATAAATTATCTTTGAAACAAAATGTGCATGAGGTCATTTTTTATATGATTCTTTCAATATTAACCACATTATTTTATATTATTATTATTTTTCTATTTTTTCACACTTTTCCATATTTGACTTGTAATAATAAAAATAAAATAAAAATAACAACAAAAATAATTAAATAAATAGACAACTACTTATTATTATGTATTAGTTTCTTACTTTTTATTGTCTTTATTTATTCTTTTTTTATCTTTTGCTTTTAGATTAAACATTGGTTGATGTAGCATTTGATTGATATGTGATACATAATTGAAAATATAGTTAAGGTAGCCAATCCATGGTCAACCACCCCCCATTTCCAACCTATAGGATAAGTATTTCAATGATTTCCACATCATGTTGTCAATTATGTCTAACATTTTTTGGTCAAAAATATGTTAGGGGCTAGTTAAGTTTATAATATTTTTTATCATAGAAAAGTGTCATAGAATGGAATAGGTGTGTTCTATTGTAGGTAGCAATTATTAATTAGTTGAAGTAGAATAATACCATAATTAGGTGTCACACTTCTCTTGATAGAATAATTACGTGCCACAATTATTATTATTTTATTATTTTATTATTTTTTGATACAAATAGAATTACATCTTTATTGCAAATAATTTAAAAGTTACAAATCTCAATTAGGTCTAGTTACAAGTATTAGGTATTTAAGTATATACCATTGACAAACATATTAATTAGTTTTAATAATTTCCATTTGGGTCTATCATATATCTATGTTGCTAAGGTTCTATTTGCATACCATTATTGATGAAAAAATTGAGAATATTCTTCAGCTTGACAAAAACTATGTTTTATGTGTGATTGTATTTTGATCCAAGAATTCCTTCCATAATCAACTATTTTCAGCCACACTATGTAGTATACTTGTTCTTAAGACTATATGGTCCTATTCATCATTTTTTTCTATCCAAAGCACCTACATGATTACTTCATGGAGCAAAAGCTTCTTATTCCAAATCTAGCAATAAGAGGGATATCTAGACTAAGGTCCTTAGGTAACATGAATCATTGCACCTAATAAGATGAAGACCAGAGGCCATGAAGTAACACCTCAATTGATTACCTATGAAAATAGAAACTTACAATATTTATCTCTTTGTGGATTTATTAAACATAGCAATAAGTAGGTTATGTATACTCCCTACTTCCATATTCTAATTATTCCTCAGCACTCCTAAAACCATTGGAGCATTGACTCCTTTATTTCTATTGTAGAAACTAAGTAACTTTGATCAATCTCATTACAAATTCTTTCTTTCTACAAGTTGATTGTAGCTATCTTATACCAAGTTAACGAAATCAATCTAGCCTCCTTCTCCATTTTCTTCATGTCCCATGTGTTTTTCTACTTTAACTTGAATAATGACAATAAAATACCTTCTCATTTGTAAATGAGATCATTAAAAATGACATATAAATTTTTGAGTATAGAAAGGCTAAGGTAAGCCGAGTATGCTATGAAGAGCATCTCTTTTCCATCTCTCCTTCCCTCCCTTCTATTAAAATTAGTCAGGATCTTATGTCAAGCAATCAATATACCTATGGCAAAAATAAATTACCTTCTTAGACTATCTATTCTTTCTTGTTGTGATGTAGACTCATTTGGGTAAGTTGACAAAGTAAGTACTGTTAGTGTTCACCAGTATAATTGCAGGGGATTGAGCCTTACTTTCTTCTAATGAGAATTCAAAGAGTTCATTCTACATCCCTTTGAGTTTATATAAGGGAATATAAAAGGACATCTAAAATTATTTTAGGCTTATATTTATTTGATAATTTGCTTTGGATTTCCAAATCAAACTTAATAACTTTGATAATTCATTGAAAAACAAATCAATCCATTCACTCTCTTTAGGCTCATATATTAGGTTTGGTAAGATTAGTTGTTTTTATTATTGTATTGTATTGATTAAGGCTTTCCATGATCCTTCTTCATATAGCATCAATCTAAAGTCATTTATATCTTCTACAAAGCTTAAGAAGTTATTATTTTTTTAAATATTGCTATATAATTTCATGACTTATTCATGTAGTTTTGCTGCTCTTTGTTTAGAAAATCTACACCCAATACCATTTAATTTTGGATTGTTCCAAATATTACAATTAATCCATTTTTCTTGACAAGTAGCAGGTAGGCATGATACTTTAGGTAGGAAATCTTTTTAAGTTGATATAATTTTATTCCATATCTTCAAGCCTTTTTGACTTTGATATTTAGATTTGGTGAAGAATTCTAAGCTTTGTTGATACTTCTTTTTTGCATAAAGTTGAGATGAACTAAGGTAGTGCCTCAATAAGGCATACAAATTTGAGTCTAATAGTTCTAATGCTTTGACAATCCATTTGATTAATAATGCAACAACCATATCTATTAGATTTATGACGTTGATTTTTTTTTGAGGATGAATTGATAATATTATAATTAAACTATTTTAGTACAAATCTTTTACATTGTACTACTTGCCATATAATTACTAAGAAATTCTTTAATTTTAGAAATATTTCTTTTTTTATCTTACCTCACAAAAAGATGAAAAAAAATATTATGAAAAGTAAGATCATATTGACAATTATCTCCCTTCATGTTGCATTAATTATACAAGATTTAATGGTTTAATTTTTTTTATTGATTTTTTATTATAAAAAAATATAAAAATTTACTAAGATTAATGAGAGTTCAAATGGTATACCTGAAAGCTTGCTTATTTTATCATCTTTAAACCATGATATGCCTAAACTACTTATCCATGGTAGGTGGATTTGTATATAGTGACTTTTTTAGTGTCTACTTGATTTATGCTAATTGAAATTCAAGCCGGTGTCATATTACATGTGTTCTTGTTTAAAAATGCATCAAACATCCAGCTATGGAAGGTAAGTAGAAATGTAACAATAATCCTATCATGTCTAATATAATCTTAAATAAACTTTAAGTAATCTTTAATAACCTTAATCAAACTTTAACCAATCCAAAAATAATTTAAAAGAAGTTATAGAAGAAACACAAAGAAGTCTTAAATTAAGGTCAAAGAAAAATAACAAAAAAATCTTTAAAAAATATAAAAATAAATATTTAAAGAAATACTAGAAATAGAAATTTTCAAGAAATATTTTTTTCAAAAAATAAAAAAATATAAATTATAAATAAATCTTAATTTAATCTTGATTAAAGCCTCAATAAATTTTAACCAAAATCTTGGATCAAATTCTAATTGAAATCTTAATTAAAATCTCAATGAATTTTAATCAAATTATAGGTCAAATGCTAATAAAATCCTAAATTGTAGACCAATATTAATAAATCTTAATAAAATATTAATCAAATTTAGACAAATCTTAATCAAATCTTAATCAAATCTTAATCAAATCTTAATAAATTTCAAACAAAATCCTAAATCCTAATCAAATTCTAGATCTTAAATATTAATTCAAATATTAATCCAAATGATATGAAACTAATGCTACAAAATCTCTTTTTAAATTTGTTCTCAAATTCGACTCTTTGATTTACAAAAGAATCCCAAAGTAGCAATAGGTACACAATTTTATGCTTTGGAGTTTGATTTTGATCCATGTTGACAACTGGTCTTCTTTGGATATTAATTTTTAATAATTTGAGATAATATTTTTCTTTAATCTATTTTTAATTCTCTTTCAAACATACATATATAAATTTCTTATCTCATTTACTTTGATTTGGCTCATTTATATCTCTAAAAAGTAAATAAAAGTCTTTTTTATAAAAAATAATATTAAGACTAATATTTTTACTATTTTTCTATAATTTATTATTATTATTTTATTACATCTTTTTTATTCGGCTCTTTTATAATAAAATCCATATTTTTATTTTTTACCATATAATTGCATTATCATACAACACCTACTATCTTTGAACTTATGCATTTTTTGGTATATATCAAATAATTTAAATCTCATTTGATTCATATTATATTTTCCATATCTACATCCAATTCTTCTTCATCACTTTTGCTATTCAAGTCAAAATCATCTTTTTGTCTTAAAAGATTTATGTCTTCAATAACTTCTTCTATATTTAGTTCTATTAGTCTTTATTTGAATATCTTTATATTTTTTTTTACAATTGGTATTTTTAACCTTATTCCATCTAGCTCTTATAATGAATAAGTTGCAATAACATGAACAATTGTTACCATATATGGTACAAACCATTTTTTAAAAAACTTTTAAAATTTATTATATTGGTTATTAAAGCTACTATCATAGACCCAAAGTCAATCACCTTCTTCAATTGCTTTAGGTCTCAATTGATGTTGATTATCAAACCGTGCCTTATTTTTTAACCTTATACTTTTTAATCTTTTTAATGCTATTTGCACATCTTTTGAATTTTACTCAAGTTATTAAATTTTGATAGCTAAAAGTTCTTTTCTTATTAATTTATCTTTTTATGGTAGTACACTCTAAGTAAGTACTTTCTCTTCAATTGATATTATAGGTTTTTGCCCTTTTATGAGTTCAATAAATATATATATCTTATTACTAAACTATGAATTGTTTGATCAATTCATAATGCAAATGGCAAAAATTAAGGCTATTTTCTAATATTTCTATTATAAGCTTTAATAAATATTTTTTTATAATTGGTAGATGATCAAATTTACTTTTTGTAATTTCTTTAAAGATTATAAGCAATAGAAAATGATAACTTAATTTTAAATCTTTCAAAGAAATCATAAGCTTCTTGTGCATTTATTTCTCTATAATTTGCATTGATTTTTTCTATACATCAATAGCAACAAATAACATCTTCAAATAAGAATCTACAATTTTTTTATATATATTTTATTCTCAATGGTCTATCTTCTACTTGGTTTGATAAATCTTTATGAATTAAGATCAAATATGTTATTTGCCATAATCTAATTGGTATAATAATCAAATCAATAAACTATTTAAAATAAATAGCCAAAGGATATGTTAGATGTAGACTATCTCAATGTCATATATTAGAATATACTTGATAAGTTTCACAAGATTCTATAAATAAAAGAACATCCTAATACATATTTTTCTACCAATATTTTTCTTTGAATTTAGCAAAAGTAGCCTAAATTTTCCTATAGTGTGCTAATAAATTATTCTAAAATCTTTTTAGTAGTTTTTATTGCTCTTCTTTACTTTCTATCACTTATTTTGGTATTTCAATCTCTTTTTTTGGTTGCTTCATAAAAATATTTTTTGAAGCAGAAATGCATATGTTTTTTTTTTTCTTATTTGTTTAAATTTTTTTATAGACCAATATCCACAAATTCTCCTTCATAAAGCTCTTCAAAACATAACTTATCTTCTTTACTAAGATTTGATACTAAATAGAATTTTGATCCTACATTATTAATGTCTTCAACCATTTTGTCTTTTCTTTCATATCATGTTTAAGCCAACATGTCCACTACTAAATTATTCTTTCTAATAATATATTTAAATTTTAGATTTAATGATTTAATATAAGTAATCCATCTTATCATTATAATATCTAATATTAAATAATTATTAATCATTTTAAGCAATCAGAAGCAATCTCTTTCAATTACTATAATTGTACCAATGAAATAATATTTTTTGGCTTTCATAGATGAAACAACCCATATACTTCTCTTTTGCCTTGTGAATATGCATATTGACAAATACTTAAAACTTTAGCTCTAAATCAAACTGCAAATTTGTTTTTACTTGAATCATTTCAATCCATAGTCCATCCAATAGTAATAGGACTATTATCTATATTGAGTATTAATTATCTATTACATTCATAATCAACTCTTCTTAAAATTTGAAGTGTCAAAAATAACACTTTTAGCTTTTGCATTGCTTTAGTATACTTTCTTTTCCATTCAAATCAACAATCCTTATATAATAATTCATACAATGGATCCATTATATAAGCATAATAAAGAATCCATATATAATAAAATATACAAGCCTTTAAAAATCTACATATTCTATTAAGGAGTATCGTGTACCTTTCATCATTTCAATTACACCAAATTTGCTCAGATCCAATTTACTCCTACAAAATCCATACAAATGTCTTCCAATGATAACTTCTTATATTCCAAATATAGATGTTGCTTCCAAAAGTATAAGATGAATTTTTTCAAGTCAAGTTAAAATCTTTTCACAATCTTATATATGATCAATAATATACTTGCAACATCTATTTTCAACTAAAGTCTTATTTATTTTATTTTATCTTTCCTTCTTTACATCTTTTGATAGAAACATCATTTAAAAAAGGTATAGTTTTTTCACAAATGAAATCTATCAATATCTTGTTTATTCCATTGATCATATGTATAATTGAATTTGTAGCATCTTATAGAAGAATATATATTTTAAACAATCCAAGTGGTATTTTTATTATTATTAGATCTCTATTTCCATATGCAAGTTGAAATTGATTATAGTCCAAATATTAATCATGCATTGAGTAAATTATCTTTCTTACAAATGTTTTGATAAACTCATCTATTAAAGAATTTATACTTGCATTTTTAATAGTTACTACATTCACTAGCTGCATATCTTAAATAAAATATAATAATCTATTTTTCTTAGGCTTTGTAAACCAACAACTAGAATATGGAGCAAAAAAAGGCTCCAAAATCTTCATTTACATCTTTTCTTTGAATAATTCCATAAATTTAAGTAAATATGCCTTTAACATAAAAATTAATTTTAAGTTCTAAAGCATATGTAGTACTAAGAAGATAATCATTACTAGGAGAAATAACATTAAGATCTACACATCCTATTTCATGAGGTCCAAAAGCAAATGATTTATTACGTTTTGCAAGCATTTTTTAAAAATATTTAATTTTCACTGGTAATAAAGAACCATCACATCCAATCTTCTATTCTTAAAAAGTCCCTTTTATAAATTAATTTCCAATATTCTTTGAATTTTTAAAACTCTCTTCTTTTGATGCCTTTTCTATTTGTTGTATAAAATCTCTTGGTAAATGTTCCGCAACAAGTTTTACTTTCTTGTTTATTATTTTATATTTTATTTCTATAATAACTTTTGGTACTTGAAAAGATTCAAGTATAGAATAAGCCCCTCTTAAATGAATTTCTATAATCTTATCATTATTTTTTAATCCAATAGATGTGATTAATTTCAAAGAATCTTCCAATCTATTTTCTTTATAAACACCTAAAATCCTTTAATAATCTTTTAATGTCCTTAACTTATATAATTTTTTTAATATTATATATTATATATTATTATTATTATTATTATTATTATTATTATTATGTTTTTAAATCTTCAATTTTTTTATGTATAATACTTCTATTTTCAAAAATGCTAATAAAACTTGCATCAAAGATACTTATATTTTACAAAAGTGCCTCCTCTTTTATATCTCTATAATCCCACTTTATAGTGATATTTCTCCAAATTCTACAAATTCTTCCACAATTCTTGGCAATGGTTTCTCCTTCAACCTATTTCAATTTTGTTTGAAATAAAAAGGTATAGTTAGAAATTATACTGCTTTTTTTCTATCTTAACTACATTTCTATGCAAAAGTTGAATCATCATCAAGTATTTTTGTTTCTTATCATAGTATATGATTTTTCTAAAATCATTAGATAAAATTTTGTATCTTAAACAAAAAAATATTGCTCTCTTATAACATCTCTAATTTGGATTTTAATATCTAAACAAACTCCATATAATTCACCTTGTATATTATTAATTGCTTGTATTTTCTATCCATGCTCTATATCAATTGGAAATTTTTGCTTCTTATAATGATGCTTAGATATAAGATTTATTTTGAAATTGTGCTCAATTAAAGCAAGAACTGGTTCTTCTATATCTTATACCTTCACCAATACTTCTATAGTTACTTTTGCTTAATACTTTTGAGTATAATGGCTTGAAGCTTCTATTTCTTTGTCACTATAATCTTCAAAATGAATTCATTGATTATAACTATTCCTTTCACTTATTGATTGCTTGTAACCATTATCAATCTTTTCTTTGTTCTTGATTGTCTTTGCATCAATAAAATGACTCACTCTAGCTTCAACTATTAATTATTATTATTTTTTAATACTATCAATAATAACATTATAAAACTTATTCTTTGCAATTCCTAAAATCTCTTTTAACATAAACTCTATTTTAGCATTAAGTATACATTCTTTCAACACTCCTTTTAAATATATTGTTGCTTCAATATGAAAGTATAGTTTATAAGCTATTGATTTACTTTTATCTTTTTTTCCTTTATTTATTTATTTTTCCAATTTCATTGAAGTATCATTTGTAATAAATTTTTGTAAAGCTGTCTCACGAGCCTTGTCTCTTTAAGTTTGCTTCTTAGAAGTATTTCTTTTTTTTTATATCATAAAAAAAAATTGATCTCTTTTCTTCCACCAATGATTCATATTGATTCTTAGTACTATATGCATGAATTAAAAGAGCCTCTACAAGATCTTCTCAACATATTGCATCACATATTGTTGTTGTAGTTTTTAATAATGTTTTATGATTTTTTTTTTTTTTTTTTTTTTTGCATTATAAAAATGGCAGAAGTTTAGTATCCACTTATCTCTATATTTCTATCAAGGTCATCTTCAACTCTAACCATATCCTAACTTATCACCATAATTTGCACTTTTTTATGTTGCTATTCTATGTATTATTAAATAGTCTTGAATTAATGCTTTCATACCTACCTTGTTAAAATTAATTTGAAGGAGGTTTCTTATATCTTTTAATGCTACCTTTCCATCATTCTAAAAAATAACTCTTTATTGCATTATATCATTAAATTCTTTACAATCATTCCTAGTATGAAAAATATTATTATACCAAATATACCTTTGTATATATCTTTATTTAGAAATAGCCTTTAAATTGTTTATAGAAGTCTTTTCTTCAAATCTTATCAATTTAACTTTAAGATCTTGCATTCCATGTATAATCTCTTCAACTTCCATATCTTCTTTCTTTGATGTAGATATTGAAAATTAAATAATAGGTATTATTGGTTGTATTGTATATACTTGAGTTTTAGATATTTGAGCTATTCTTGGAATATTAACCCTATCCTTCTTTCTTTCTTTCTTATTTTCAAGCAAATCCATTGCATCTTTAATATTTCTCTACTTTATTGTCAATCCTTCATCTATTTCTTTATCTTCAATAAGTAAATCTATTTTTTCTTATAATTTTTTGTCTGCAGCTTGAAAAAATAATTCAATATTGCGTAGCTCTAAAGTTAACTTTTCCATCTTTAATAATTAAAAATATTACCTTTCAAACTCCCTTAATAGTTTTGTTGCTTGTAGATTCTTATAAGGTCACTCAATCCATTCTAAAAATAATTTCTTAGTAATATAATCAATGTCTTTCAAGAAATATTTTTCTTTTAATGCATATAAAAATATCTCTTAGGAATTCCTATAATACTTTATAATTAATATAATATATTCTTTTATCTCTAATACCATGGGAAGCTCAAATATCTCAATCACTTTCTTCTCATAAACTTGATTTAATTCTATTTTCCACATATAACATCTAAAATACTTTGAAATATTTCTTCCATCAAATTGGTCAATTTTTTTATTCATTTCTTGCAATGCTTTGATTGCAAAAGCTTTCTTACAATTATTACTTTATTGTTGTTGTATAAACAATGTAAAAGCTTGAAACATACTTGCAATGGTTGGATCCATGTATATATCTTATTGTTTAGTGGAAATTCTACTTCAAGCTCTGCTTGAAGCTCTTTCCATAGCTCCTTCAAAATTCTTGCTCTTATTTTCTATTAAATAAAAATAAAAATAAATAAATTTCAAGACCTTCCACCTCAAGCTTTCATGTTAGGTTCATTACTTATGTCGTATTATGTGTATTCTTACTTAAAAATATACCAAGTATCTAACTATGGAAGGTAAGTAGAAATGCAAAAACAATCCTATAAAGTCTAATAGAATCTTAAATGAACTTTAAATAATCTTTAATCATCCTAATCAAACTTTAATCAATCTAAAATAAATTTAAAAGAAGTTACAAAAAAAAAGACAAAGAATTCTTAAATTAATGTCAAAGAAAAATAACAAAAAAATCTTAAAGAAATATAAAAATAAATATTTAAAGAAATAATAATAATATTAATGAAATATTAGAGATAAAATGTTTTAAAGAAAAAATAATCTTTAAAAAATACTAAAAATTAAAAATTAAAAATTAAAAATTTAAAAATCTTAATTTAATCTTAATTTAATTTCAATTAAAATCCTAATAAAATTTAATCAAACTTTAGGTCAAATCCTAATTAAAACCTTAATTATAATCCTAATAAACCTTAATCAAATTCTAGGTCAAATCCATATGAAACACTAAATCTTAAACCAATCCTTATAAATCTTAGTAAAATCCTAATCAAACCTTAGACAAAAATTAGGCAAATCTTAATCAAATCTTAGTCAAATCTTAATCAGATTCAAATAAAATCCTAAATCCTAACCAAATCTTAGATCCTAAATCAATCCTAATCAATCTTTAATCAATTTCTAAATCTTATTTAATTCTTAAAAATCCTACAATAGATTAAAAATTCAATAATTAATGATTAAATTGTTGATTTTAATTCAAAATTTGCATACCTTACAAAAACTAAGTAAGCAACAAGCAATTTTTTTTTGAAGAAGATTGCATATACCAATAGCAAACAAAGCTCCCAAAACCTCTTGATTATTGATTGCCTTGCTTCTCCGACTTAAATTCTAATTTTTCAAGACCAATTTTTCTTTGCTGAACTATTCAATTGCTTTAAATCATTGGATTGTATGTAAATATTAAAGTCTTAATTTCTCTTACTAAATTTTACTTCAATTCAACTAGCAAATATTTCTAGAACTTAGAATCACTCACTGACCCTAAATCTCAAATTGTGGAGACCATAACATGAAAAAACCTTCATATGCTTCAATTTAACTACTTGATTGACCTCCAATTTCTCACAGACATTTACAACAAGCACAAAAACAAATCGTTTAATTTTCATCTTTACACATACTACAAAACTCAAGAAATTTTCAAATTTATAAGTATATTTTTATTTCTCAAAATCTAAATCTATCAAGTACATCACTAACTTTGAGAATTCTTCAAAATCTCAATATTAATTTAAATGACTTAAAACTAATACTTAAAAATCTCTCTTCAAGTTTGCTCTCAAACCCTATTCTTTGATTTGCAAAAGAACCTTGGAATAGCCATAGGTATGCAGTTTTGTGCTTTGGAGTCTGATTTTGATCCATGTTGATAGTCGGTCCTCTCTAGGTATCAATTTTTGATAATTTGAGGTAAGTTTTGCTATAACCTTTTTTCAACTCTCTCTTAAATATGCTTATATCAATTTCTTATCTTATTTACTTTTATTTGATTTATTTATGCTTCTATAAAATAAAAAGAATTCCCTTCTATGAAAAGTAGTATTAAGATTAATCTTTTTACTACCTTTTTATAATTTATCATTGTTTTTCTACTATATCTTTTTATTAGGCTTGTCTACAATAACATCCATATTTTATTTTTTACCATATAGTCATGTTATCACATAATATTGGATTCTAAGTAAAATATTTCAAGTATGTAGATAACATGCTATATATTTTTTTCTCATCATGTGATATGGCATTGGGTACCAAATCTTTTCAAATGTATGCAATTTAGTTTGGTTAGTGGTTTTTCATCCATTGATAGTTTTTTTGTTAATTGACTTGTTCATGTTAATTAAGATTTGAGTACTTAAGTAGAAAAAAATTCTTGACTTGACATTCTTGTCAAGTCAATTCTTATGAGTGGTTTTGAAAGTAAGAGAACTTGTTGTAAGAGTTTGCTTGGCTATGGTATTTTAGCCATATTAATAATGTTTTAGGATTTTTCTTATTTTTATACTTATATTTTTGTATTCTCCCTCTTTGGTATGAGAGATAACTTGACTTAGTTTGGTGTAGATTTCTAATCTTTCACTTGACGAGAATCTCTCCTTCCCTCCAATTTCTGGCATAGCAAGTTAAAATGAAGTAGATTAAAAATAAATAAATAACAATTTGGGTTTATTTTCCTGCTAGGTTTTGATCATTATTGTGCTAGGCGCCAGAGCCTAGCTAAGTTGTACTGCCGCACTGTTGTGTACGACCGTATTGGTCGTCACGGATATTAGGTAGTACGGGGCACATGAGTGCTGGGTGTTGCGAGAGGCAGAGGCTGCAATGGGCGAGGCTTGAGAGGATTCGGCAGTGAGCGCGACGGCGAGGCAAAGCTGCACAGCAGTACAAGAGGGCTTAGGTGAGAGCTTATTGCTGTTGTTGCTGCGACAGAGCTGGACTGTGCGGGGTACTAGAGTACGAGGTTGCGGTCAAGGAGGTGGAACATCGCGAGAAGAGCGAGCTGTGGTAGTGCGGGTCGCGAGGTGCTAGATTGCAAGCATTGTATTGGGGCACAAAAGTGACACAGTGCGGCGACAGGCGGCATTGGAGGATCGGTGCAATAGGATCAAGGTACAATCTGCAGGTTGGGCTATTTGGAAATATAGTCCTAAGTTGGCAGGTTACAGTACTAGAGAATTGAGATTGCGGATTTACTATGCGAATTAGGGTTACAACGTAGGTAGTAGGTAGACCAAGGTGCTGGCTTACAAAACGAAACTACGGTGGAGGAGGGTTGCAATACTGGAGTAGAGTGTTGGGCATTGGATCAAAGCGCGGTACAGCACTAAAGGCAGAGCAAGGTGTTGTAGTCTAGGATCATTGAGCAGCTTGAAATCCATGTGCTGTGCAAGACAGTGTCAATCGGCAGCTAGTAGCGACCAATGGCGGTAGCTGCGTTCTCCTACAAATCAAAACATCAAGCCACGGCCTTAGGTGAGCACAGTAACACGGTTGCATGGTTATAAGATATCTCGCAATCATAAGACCACGATAACATGCCATTTGTAGTAATAGGACCAACGATGACTGGGCTCCACGGTCAAAAAGCTCTTTGCGATTATAGGTCCACAATGACAATGGTCCGCAGTCATAGACCCAGTACACGATTATAGGGCATTAAAAAAAAACACACACACACACACACACACATTATTCAAAATCTTTAAGTGTCAAGTTTGGAAGCTCATTCCAAGTACATATGGAGTCCAAATTTGATTATTTTTGAGTCAATTTCATATGGAAGAGATCTATAGAATTAATTGGCATATTCAATTTTTTAGAGAGGAGGTCAATCGGAGCATTGAAGTAGCATTACTAAATGTCAATTGCTTTTCAAGTGAGTTTTGATTTTTTCTAATTTCTCCACATTTCATTTTATTGCAATTATCATTTATTATCACAAATTTTGCAATCTGTAACCATCAACTACAGGTGGTTGCTAGTTACTTTGATTTACTTTTGATTTTTTATTATGTATTGTTGGAAATAAAGATCTAGTATGGATTTTGGAATTTGTTTTTGGTACTTTTTCTTAGTTGCAAGTATTGTTTTCAAAGGTTTTTTATAATAATTTCATTTTGTATTTGTATTAATTTGTGTTGATAGGCATATTCTAAGAATAAGGTCAGGTTAATAGCCAACAAGATTTTTATGATTGTAGGTATGTTAGATTTGTAGTGATATAGAAGTGATTATTATTGAATTGCAAAGTTTGGTAGTTTCAGAAGTGCAAGTTGTTTTTTAAGTCTTTAGATAGTTGCAAGTATCAAAGAAGTTCTTTTATAGTATACACAAAGAGTTGATATTATTGATTTTTTTTTCACCAAACTACTTAAATTATGATCACTCTGAGGACTTTGAGGCAAAGATGGATACTAAGAAGGCTTTTTAGCTTGTTTTAGCCTTGGATACTAGTCAAAGGCTTTGGATCTCAAGAGTGGATATATTTTACAAGATGAAAGATGATCCTTGCAACATGGTGAGGGATAAATTTTCAAGAAGAGCTAGGGACATTTCTTTGTCAAATTGAAAACTTAGGTTCAAACATGGATAAAAGAAAAGCATCAAAGATCTTTCACTTTCAATGAGTGATATGCCTTTGAGTTCATACTACAACACTTGAAGCATGAGGTATTCCAAACCTATAGAAAATGGAGTGAAGTACATTCACTTGAATTGTGTAAAATAAAGCATTATTGAGAACCAAGCATAGAACTTATTTCAGCTCTTAAGGAGGATGATATTTCAAGATTTATGCCTATGGTGAAAGAAGAAGATCTAATCCAAGGAAAAGTTGGTACATCTTTGTAAGATATCAAAGAAAAAGAAGTAGCTATTTCCTTAATCAATACTCTAACTACTTTGTTACAATTGCTACAAGTAGCTTGGCAAAAACTCAATCTAAAAATACTATTTCATTGTTGGTAATGTGGTGAATTTGATCACATCAAAAATAATTCCAACTATCCCAAGAAGAAAAAAACCTTACATATGGAGAAGTCTAAGCACAAAGTTGAGATGGCTAAAGTAAGAGATAAATCTAAAAAGAAGCAATTGAAGTATATTCATTATGGTAAGCTTAATTACAATGAAGATAATTGCTTCATATTACATCCATACAAACAACCTATTTTGCATAAAGAGAAGACCTTACATGCTAAAATTGCTAAACTAGAAAAGAGATTCAATAGTGTGGCTTTATTAGCCCAAGTCATCAGATTTTATGTGGCTTTTAGAAGTGGAACAAGTTTTCCTTCTCCAAAAAATTATATATTTGGTGCATTGGGACAAGTGGTGGTTGTAGCTCCTACACGTACCCAAAAAACAGCTAGAAATATGCCACCTATGATAAGTGAGTTAGTAGAACCTCTATTTAGCTGTCCAAGCAATTGTAGAAATTCTAATACTTATGCGCAATTGCCTTTATTTTTTGGCCTTGCAGATATTAATTTAATAGCAAAGCCTTCTAATTCAACTTCTATCTAAGATGAAGATACTAGTGTTAAAAATTTAGTACATACTTTGGCTTATAAAGTATTGAATATGCCTATATTTTCTAATATTGACTTGTTGGCTTTAGAATTTAAAGTAGTATGGATCTTTCAATTGGCTAATAAAATGTTGAAAGGCAAAGTGCCTATGACATTCTTAAAAAAAACTCAAGTTATAACAAAAACTTCAACATAAAAAGATTTCACTAAATTATAAGGAAAACTTACAACTAAAGCTATTTCCATATTTCATGAAGGCCACTTAAAGGCTACAAATATAAATCCTTTAAGTGAGGTACCATTGACTATAGAGGTTGCATTTTTATTTGATGTTGTAGCTAGACCTACTTGAGAACATCAAAATTTTCATCCAAAAGTTATATAATTAATTAATGACAACAATATTCTAATTGTTAGCCGTACTAGTAGTAATACCATCCATACTATACATTTGCACATAATATTGGATTTTGGAGATCAACCAATTATGATTGATAAGTGGCTTACTCAAGAATAGAATCTTATTTTTACAGACTTGGAATCTTATCCTTTTACCATTGTTACTTCAATAGAAGAGCACAAAGCAAGGTACTGAATATACCAAGTAATCTTTGCAATTAATATTTTACACTGGATCTTATTTACTTTATTTACATTTATTTCTAAAGTAAATAGTAATTAGTGCCATCAACTATGATATTTTAATTGATCAATAGGCTCTTTATTAATTTGGTTTTGGCCTAAATAATTAGATTAAAGAAGTGTAGATTTGATTAGAATGGTCTACTAATGATGGAAGGAAAGAATTCATTCTAGTAAAATTTGCAACCACTGCTATGATTATATCAATAAAACCTCATTTGATTGTAATGCATTGGCATTTAATTTGTCTTATGAAGTGGTTCTATTAAAAAAAACCATAGTATTTAAGTCCTATTCAATAAGACCAACTAATGCACCGTCTTTAGATATTCATGCCAAACATTGAAAAGATCCATTTCCTCCCTAGAAAACATGTAGAGAATTTTTTTGCTAATGTGAAGAGATTGTAACTTCATTGAATATATTAAAGATACCAAAATCTTCTTTTTTACCTACCTTTGCCTAATTTATTTATTAACATCCACTAAATGAAGGTATTATCCTTATAGACCTCTTTACAGGCATTGATATAAGTTTGATGGTAGTATCAAAGGTTGGACTTACTGTTCGATGGTACATTCACATAAATATTGAAATTACATCTAATCAAGTAGCTCAACATCATCTCCAAAGATTGTTGGCTAAGCATCGCAAATAATTACAACCTCTTGCTATTCTTGATTATTTAAGCCAACTTCTTTGTAATGGCATGATCATTAGTGATGAGGATTTGAGGAGATTAAGCCACATAGACTTATTGATTGCTGGATGGTCTTATGAAGGTCATTTACATTCTAAAACAGATCATAGTATTATACTATAATTATTTATAGTATATAAAAATTAACTAAAATATAAAATATATTTATATTTTTTGATGTATATTAGAATAGTTAGTAGATTAATTTAAAGAGAGTTGATGTAAAAAAAAATTATTTTGAAGTTTATCTAATTTATTTAAATTAAATATAATATTTAAAAACTTAATATGAAATTTAATGAAAAGATTAGGATTCAAAGATAAATATTCAAATACCTAAGAAGCTTATTTGGAAGGATGAAAGTAAGATATGGATAGATGAAGGCAAGGGATGAAGGTCCTTATCTCTATTAGTCAAAAGCCATGCCTAATAGGCTCTTAAGAAGTTGTAAACAACCATAATAAGAATTTTGATGACTTCAAAAGATTCATTCAAGAATAAAAGTAAGAATTGTAAGGTTTAGAGTTTTGGCTATAATTTGTGCACAAATTTTAGAAGGTTTGGAGTTTTAAAAGTAGTAAGTAAATTGTTTTGTTGATAGTAATAGTTGGAGCCATATCTTAAATTTTCAAACAAATATTTTGCTCAAAATTTCTAAAAGTATGTGTTATTAGGTTAAAAAGCAATATATCAAAATTTTATGGTATTTAAGTACTTAATATGTAAGATATGAAGAAAATTATACATAGATGTATGTAAGTAAGGATTTGAAGCTATTGTTAGGATTTTGACAATATTTCAAGATCTTTGATGAATTTGAGGTTGAAATTAGTTTTGGTAGTTTTTTAAAATACATTAATACTTCGTATGAAATTTTAGTTTGTTTAGATGGTTCAATGATCAGAAATAATCTATTGAATTTTAAGAAAAATTCATCTGAAGAATATATAAGGATTTAGAATATTTTTATTATATTTTGAATGTTCTTTAGTACTTAGAACTTATATATTGATGTAATTACTCTTATAGGAAAAAATTTATATATATAAACTTGATGCTTTTTTATCTTGAGACTTGATTATGTAATTAGTGATAGCCAAAAGCCCAATGTTTTTTTAAGGCAAATATTTTCTACTCCAATAATATATTAGATAATCTTTGATTAAGTTTATTTTTAGATTTGATGCAATACTTATAGTAGTGGTTTATGCATCAAATTACACCACTTAGATGTATTTTTGAAAATAAACCACTATTAAATGATTTTTAAATAAAAGTATTAGAAATTTATCAATATATCAAGCAACTACTTAGTCTCTAAACTTTTGTGGATGTTGTGGCTTAGGAATCCTATGTCTATTGACCTTATTTCATTTCGACCAACTTGGCATTATTTCACGTACTTTCAAAACCACTTTCTAAAATCAAAGAACCTTTTGGATGCCATGTTGATAATATCTTGGTTGATAATTGAATTTTTTTGATTATCACTGAGATTGATGAACCTCTTCTTTCCTTTGTTAATGAGATAGGAGTACCTTATGGCTCATTTTCTATATTTGTGATAATTCCAGCATCTTTTTCATTTTTAGCATGTGGACGTGGTATGATTTAGAATGTCGATTCAAAAACCTATGAAGAACCTAATATCAATGAAAGAGAGCATATCATAGGCTTTTTAACTAGCACAAGAGCTGCTTTTGATCTTATTGAAGGACAACATTATTTTTTCCTAAGCTAGGTTATAAGCCTAAATACTTTTATATGTATTTTTGGCATATGCTTTGCTGTTTAAAAGCATTCTTATGACCATGTTAGTATTTTGGAGTCAGAAAACAATGGTTAAAGCATAGTAGATGCTAAATTTACTAAGTTTGAAGAATTTAACTCATTTTTTACTTAAAGAGGCATGGAATTGATGAGCTATAAGTTCAATGTGACTTTGAGATTTTAGTTGAAGACTTAAAGAAAAAAAACGCTCAAGAGATTCTTTCATAAAATTTATTTTTGAAAGACATTCAAAAATACACTATCATTGCCTATTATTGTAATAGCATCCATTGAAATAGATTAAAAAATGAAGCTTCTATTTATATCTATATATGACTTGATAGCTTTCAATCTAAATCATGCTCTCAATTGTTCCTTTATAAATAGTCTTGGTAGAAGAGCCAATGTGTTTCTTTTTTTCATCTCCTTAAAGCTTGATTCTTCTTTAGTCTAATTTATCTGAGTCGGGATCAAAAAAAGTTTCAAATTTTATTTGATGTTTAACTTAGATTGGATCAAGATAACTTCTTGTAATAATCTTTGTTGACTTCTAGCTCTTTATAGATGCAAGGATTGTGATTCAACATGATGGAAGAAGATAGTTGTATGTCCTTCATTTGACTTATTTATTTCTATCATTAAAGGTATATGTGAGAGATTAATCTTCTTTAAAGGCACAAGTATTACTTCTTTGTGTGAGTTCTTATGCTGTCAATTAGTCTAGTCATTTCTTGTCCTATTGAACTTATTAATATCAAAAAAATTATTAGCATTTGTTAAAGATTTTTAATCTTTATTCTCTTCAAGGCTATACAATGTTGCTCACTCAAGACTTTTTTGTTTCAAATCCTTAAGATCCATTCTATCTCTACTAATTCTATTTTTATAATTGTGATTGTATCTATCTCTCTTTGTCAAATTATCAAGGCTAACAAAAAAACCAATTGTAGGAGTCTTCTTTAAAATTTTTGTTATTCCTCCTACCAATGGTAGTCCCAAGTCTTTTCAATTAAGAAGGATGATTTTTTCTTGTAAGATCAATTTTTTTTTTTTGCTTGTTTGTATATTTTATTAGTAGCATTATTTAGGATTGAGTGATTGTTGGTTCAATTGGCCATTGGTATCAGATTCCTAAATATTTTGATATCATATTACAAGATTGACAAACAATACATATATTAGATTGGTAGATTATTATAATTCACTTGAATTTTTGTGGTGATACCAATAATAGGATTAAAAGTATCGATTATAATGTTGTAAGGACTAATCTTTATAAAAGTGATGTAAAACTTCATATCTATTCGTGCTTGAATGCATTTGTCTCTTTTTAAGATTAGCTCAAGACTTTCTAGAAGGTCTTTGGCAGTGCTCAAAAATTCATTGGAAATTGATTTGAATGTAATCCATGTCAATAAGGTAGCTTGAGTTGAATCTTGCCATCTAAAATTGAAAAATGCATATATCCCATTGTAAGATATATACAATTTGCATAAGAATTTTTTCAAATGTAGCTTTTTTTTTGCTTACTAATTGAAAAAACTTATGTCCAAGCTCCAAATCAAGTTATACGTCTTCTTTAGCTCTATTCTCAAATGTCCAAGCTATGCTTATAAAGTTGTGTTAGAAACTTGTTTTTTAATAAAATAGGCAATGATAACATATCACTATAAGTGATTCATTTTTGCCTTTATTTTTTATACATTTAGAAGTACTTCAATCACACAAGTATTTAAGAAAAAAACCAATACTATTGCAAGATAAGCCCTTAAGAAGAACTTTATTTAAAGTGGTGTAGGTCGAATTGATAGATGTAAACTTGCTTAGATTTTTGGTCATAACTATTAACTCTAGTTCTATTTGATCATAATTGCGTGCTCTTTCCACATGCCTTCTTTCTTTTGAAGAGGTGGGTACAATTAAGCATGAGCCATCCTTGCATAGAATATCTTCACATATAAAACTATATTGAATACTAACCATAAGAATCTCATCAAATCACTTGCAAGACAAGTTCAAAGTAATCATTGTAAAAATCCTAATTACATTGCAATTCCACCACAATGTTATCTTCTGTTATATGATGCGAGTACGACAAAGAGATTAAAGTGAAGTTAATTGCTTCTTAACTACAACGATAGAACAATTACTTAATCTTAGATAAAATGCAACCACTACTTCTATTCTCAAATATTTCTTGCATTATAGAATTGGATGCTTTGATGTTGTAATGTAATACAACTATATGGTAAAAATATAATCAAAAATTAATTTCTAATTAATATCTAATTATCTTGATTCAATAATAATTCATGATATTTAAATATGGCTTTTATAAAAATCTTTTATTTTATTTTCTTGCCTTAATAGTTAATAGGTTAAAGATTGATTAGTAATTTTATCTTTTAGATTGTAGAGACTCTTTTATTGCCTTAAAAAGACCATAAATTGATAAAATCAAGTTAGAAGAGGTAAATAATTAGCATGGTTGATACTAAGATTAAGTTGAAGATAAATTTGGACTAAAAAAATCCCTAGGATAGATTTGATTGATACCCAAGGGTCAACAGTTTGTGAGATATGGTCGAAATCAAATCTCTAGCTACTAAAACAATGACCTAGGGCAAAACAAGATTTTACTTGAAGATTAGAGACTAGGATTCAAGAGCTAGCTAGGAGCTTGTTTCAAAGAAATAAGACTTATTTTCATAGGCTTTGTTTTGACTTGACAATTGTTGTTCAAAATCTAAGTTTGTATTGACAACTTGAAATTGATGCAAAGCAATTAGAGGTAGCATTCTTGACTAATTCATAAAATTAGTACCACATCTATAGTTCAAAATTTGATAATACTTAGTTAATTGGGTGTGCTAAGTGCATATGAAAATTTATAAAAATCTAATGGTGTGGTTAAGAGATATCTGGATTTTGGTACAAGAAGGTATTGGAAGTTGGTAGTTTGAAGTTTGATAGAGTTTCTATGATATCTAAAGTTCTAACAATTAGATGAAGATGAAATTTGGCATGGTATTAGAGAATTGAAGCTACATACCAATTTTGAGTTGAAGTTAATGGTTGGAGAAGGAGAAATCATTACTGAAACATTTGCATTAACTTTTAAGTTGGTGGTCAAGTAACATCAATGTGGTTTTTGGGCATTTTCTTACAATCTGTAAGTTGGATTGGAATGAATTTTTTTTGAGCATATAGAGGACTTGTAGTAGCATTTGTATGCAAAATTTTGTTCTAATTGGATAGTTAGATTAGGAGCTACAACTCACTAAAGCTTGCTAATTAGGACTAAGGTTTGCTAAAAAAAATCCAAAATTACCTAATTATGAAAGTAACAAGGCAATTAGAGTTTATGTATGGTTGAGGTTACTAAAAAGAGTGTTTTTTAGCACTTTGTATTGGATTTAAGTATTTTTGAATTAAAATTCAAATTACATTCTTCTTATAAAAATGAAACATATTAAGATTCTTGAATATTTGTAAAATAGAATCCCACCTTCTATAGCCAAATGCCCAGTGCATTCTCAAACAAGATGATACGTAATACAACACCGAAGCATCATTTCATTCCCTCAAATCACACATTCTAACACCTCTCAATTTTATAAAAGTTAGATTTTGAATTTTATAACCTACTATTGGTTGAAATTAGATTGGTCCATATATCAAAAATGGATTAAAGAGAATCTTTAACTAAAATATTTATATAAATTCTATTTTTGGACCAAATTATGTAAAAATACTTAAAATCTTCTTGATTTCTATTTCCTAAATAGAAGTATTTTTTATTTATTTTGCACAAATTGAAAATATACTAAAATGCTTAAGTTATTGAAAATGGGTTGGCTAAATTAAAGGTAGTTGGTTTTGTGTGAAGTATAACAATACCTTTGACTTCAACTTCCTATGTATTTACGAGGTCCCATCATGCTTTGCAACTCTTAATTTATCCAGATTGCACTTACTTCCATTTTCTTATTCAGATGAATGAAAAAACTGTAACATTGAACAAGATCAATGACGGGAATAACTATTACAAAAAACAAAAAAAACAAAGGCAGCCTTGACAGAAGAAGCATAATCCTTGCAGCTACTTGCATTTGATATCATGGTAGCCTTGTATCTTTTTAGGGCTTATAGACCTCAGCCAAATATCTTAAGGTTTTTGAATAATTTAAAGTTGTTCAGTTATCAAGGTGGTTTTGTGGTTTTTAGTTTTCTATACATCATAGTTGAGAACATTAGCCAAAATTTGCCTAATTTTATTCATTTCACTTTTTTATTTTTTTTATTTTTCTTCCTTTTTCTTTGTAGAAGGCTGTATCCTGGCATAACTGTTAAATTAAAACAAGATCCTTGTGCCACCCATCAGCTAATCTTTTGTTTTGATTTATTCATAATTTGACCTAATTTTAATTCAACTTTTATATTTTAAAGTATTAAAGTTAATTGTTAAAACTAACATCTCATTTTTTGAGTTTTTTAAATAAAAGTGGGACTAAAAGTTTGGAACCAAATGAAATATACATACACATACAATTTGTCAGCTTTGAAAAACCCATTTTTATTTATATCCCAATTTTGTATGCTTATGCTAGTCTTTCAGTTTCAAATCCATCAATTCAAAGCAAGCATGGTCTAATAATTCCAATGACATGGTACACTTTCATAGATTTTGCAATGTATTGCACATTCAACAAATCAAAATAATCAACAAGTGTTTCTTTTCATTTCTTAGCAGTTACAATTTTTTTTTTTTTTTTTTTTTCCTTCAATTCAAAATCCATGTAGAATGGTAGTTTTTTTTATAATAATAATAATAATAATAATAATAAATTTAATGGAAAATTATCCATTGTGTATGTGGTGCTGTAGTAGTGTTTAAATTCAAAATAATGTTCATGTTTAAAAATAAAAAAATAAAAAACCAATTCAATCCAAATACAAACTAATTAATTCAAGACCAACAAAAAGACCTCAATGCACATTAATGGATACAAAGCTCCCTGCAGAAACATGACCAAATGGAATCACTTTGTTATTTTGCTTAGAAGTGGAAGGGGAAGGAGAAAAAAAAAAAAAAAAAAAAAAAAAGAGACACACCAAAACCAAGCAAGAGAGGGAGAGAGAGACGTTATACTTGCAAAGTTCATAAAAGCTTCAAATAGAACTACAAGCCTAGTTCCTCAATACTTTACTTTTGTTCCCCCAAAAGTTATAGGAACTGTGAGAGACCTGCATTCAGTCCTTCAGGAGGGCCTTTTCCACTACTTTTTCTCAGATGGTGCATGCATGCCTCCCAGCAAAATACAAAAAGTCCCCATCAAAGCAAATGAGTCAATGAAACACAAAACTCATGAGACAAATAAAAAAGAAAAAGAAAAACACAAAAAAATAAAAATAAAAAAAGATACGCTCTAGGTTCACTCCACTAGCCCCTCCCAATATGGAATATTCTTCTTCCTCCTCTTCTCCCCCCCCCATCAGGTAAAAAGTAAAAGCAAACCCTAAAATGTAACCTAGAAAGACCAAGAAAGTACACTGTCCCCACCAAGTAGAAATCTTCATCCATGTATCTTTTTTTTGTATATGTATGGAATGCATGATGGATTGATGAGGATGTTTATTTTTATTTTTTATTATTAATTTTTTAATCCCTATGCCCACTCTACACATTATTATTACATAGCTGCACTGCTTGAATGATTGTGAGGATACTCGGGGAATGGGGGGGGGGCACATAGATAAGCCTCAAGAGTTGAAAGCCCTAATTGGTGCCGTTTGTTGATGGAGTAGTTTGAGAATTTAAAGTTTTTTTTTCTTATCTTGAGAGAGGAGACCAGATCCTCCACACGAGGGAAGGGAAGGGGAAACTGGAAAGAATCGTGACTGGGAGTAAAGCAACGAATGTGTATGGATGAAACATATAACTGGATGATACTGTTCATCATCACCACGTCAGCAGTCCACGTCGGCGCCCAATAGGGGACACGCAAGGGACGGGCAAGGGGGCGGAGGAGGCAGCTTTGGAAGCCACTGGAGGTGGGCGGGGCTGGGCTGGGCTGGGCGGCGCGGGGCAGGGTAGGCCACATCAATCAATCGGCATCATCCACAAGGGCATTTAATTGGCCGATAAGTGCAGGTCACCGTCCAACTTGGGCTTCACTGCTGGCTTCACCGCGGGGGGAAGGGACACAACGGGTGTGGGTGACCGTGCCTCCCCTGTCAGACCACCAGCAACGGGCATCCATCTATCCAAACACACACACCAGATGTCCTATATTCATCCATATGGATGAACCAAAGGGATGAGGAATGTAGGACGACGCAGCAGCAGCAGCTCTTTACGTGGTTGATTAGGGGAAAACGCGGGAGGCATCGTTTTTTTCGTAAATTTAATTTTTTTTAGTGTTTGATTTTTTATTTCGGTTTTGTAAAATTCCATGATCACTCCTTCTGTGGCGCGTTTCACAACGGAAAGCAGATTCCCTCCCATTTTCGAAATGATAAACCGAAACGTTGTTTCTAGAGACGTCGTGAAACCCATTGAAAAGGACTCATAAATTCTACCAACTCTCAAAGGTATAAAATACCAAAATGCTCAGCCACCCAATCCATAGCTCAGTAGTAGTTTGCATTTGTACATCGCCGACTTTGTGGGTTGTGCCGCTTTTCACAAACCCAGAACTTCATCAGGCTTTGAATATTCAACAGCATTTCCCGATATGGGAGTTGGGTCGTGATCAATCTGGGGAAGATTCGGTCGCAACTGTAAAATGGGTTTAGTGAAGTAAAATCGGGTGTGGGGAAACGGTATTTTCGCCGTCGCGAGAGGGAATGTAGTTGCGGAATTCATGGCGATGAAGGGGAGAGTGAGTGAGTGAGAGAGAGGAAGAGCGGTGTACAACGACGCGAGGGCGGAGGACCTGGCAACAGGGGCCTGCTTTATTCATCATGGTGACTTGGGGACGAAGAGTCCGACAACGAGCGTGTCAATTCGAAGTAATGTCCTGCCACGCTGCGAGAGCCCGGTTTCGCACACCCCACACGGATGCTGTATGCAAGTGTAGGTGGGAGGGAAGGCGGGTTGCTGTTGCTGTTGCTGTTGCTGGCAACTGCAGCAGCTACAGGTGAGCATGATGAGATCTCGTTGTCAGAAAGGAAGACTTGCTAAAGTCAGCTCACAGATCATCCTGCCTCGCTGAGCGGCCTGCACTAGGCGTGGACCAGCTGCGGACCTGAAGGATATTATTCAAGTGTTGGCCGTCACAGTCCTGGAAAACCGACTGCACACATCCGCACAGCGGGTATAGAGATCGCTTAGTGCGACTGGCTGAGTTGACATGTAGGTGCCTCCTCCTCTACCAAGCGGGGCTTGGTGACAAAATGTACTCGTTTCTGAGGCCAAAACGCCGTGAGATACTGTAGATGTGTTTGTTTTCTTCGGATTTCTTCTTCATCTTTACCTTTTGTACATCCCTTCTCTCCTTTCTTGAGGATGGGTCTCGCGGGCAGTGAATGATGGGAGGTACTTGTCTTTGTCTTTGGCACCGCCGCAGTTGCAAAATTCATTCAACCTCTCGACGTCGCGGTCGTTGATGCCGCTAGAAAGAGGAAAATAACAAGAGGAGTTGATGTAGTTGTAGAAGCAGTTCAAGCAGAGAGCACGCTGAGTAAAGAAACGTTTTGCTTGTTTCAAAAGGAGTGGGATCATTCACTAGTTGAGTCGAGTGCCTTGCAGTCAATTGTACACCAGACTCAGATTGGGCCTGATTCGCTTCCACGAACCGTTGGAGTGAGAGGTGAGTGAAGGGGAGTGAAATAGTGCCTGTGCAGGCACGATTGAATTATTCGAGCTCCAGAAGCGCAATACCTTAGGAAAAAAGGCTTGCTCGAGCAAATATAGGTACTGCATAATCGTGGACGTGTGGAAATCTCAAGGTAAAACAAGTAGTTCCACCGATTGGGCTTGTAGTTGAATCTCAGAATGTTCAATGAATGACGACAAAAAACTCGCGGTTTGTTCAATAACTTGGACGTAAGGTTCACTTGTACAGTCGCGTCATGGGCTGAAGCTGGCGATTCTCGAGGTTGGTCGGTTCGGTTCTCGCCATCCAGCGCGTAGTACTACTATGTGAAGAGTATAGACCTTCACTTGGGGCTATTTGTGCCCACGGTGATGTTGAGTGGTCGGCACTTGAGAGACCAAGAGTGGTTATGGATTCCCACCGCTCATTTCAACCGTGCTGCCGTACGAAGGTGCACCTGCGGTGCTTCATTCCACCAGTCATGGATTGCGTGTTGATTTCAGAGGTTGCAATGTAATTATTATTCCAAGTGTTGCCTACGGAGTTCAAGTAAAAGCACGCGAAGTAGCCCCGACATTTTGTTTTTCCAGCCCTCTGTGGATTTGGGTAACGGGCCGTAACATAGGACCGAGCCTGACGAGAATTAGAAATTCGTGAATCCCACAGGCTTGGACATTGTGGGGGCGTACCTGTTCTGGGACATTCTACAGTTCAAAAATTCCAGGTCGAACGTTACTTTCCATCGTCAGGACGCCATTGACTTCAGTTTTTACGATGATGATTTACTGCTTCACTCTCTAGCTTCATCAATTAGAACGTTTTTGAGCAGAGCGTTGTCTAGTTGGGGCACATGTTCTATTAGACGAAGCTGGAGCATGTTCCTGTAATTCCTCACAACGAAATCATCTCTCGATTACAACAGCAGAGAATCCTGCCACTCCTCGACCATCTCAGTCTTCTTCATTACCTGGAGCGGGTTTTCGTAGCATTGTCACGGGGTGATATATTAGTGTTAGAGCTTGTGCGATTAGTGTGGAAAAAGCCTGCTTCCAAGCATACAAAGATTAGGCTCCGAGGTCACACCTCTCTACTTTCAGTGGCTGAGGTTTCTCCGCTGAATGTTTTGCTCCTCTCACGTGAAGCCCGACGATCGATATGGTCAGCGATTAGAATCTACCATTCGTCTAACTCGTCAATTGGAAAAGCAGCTTGTTACGGCCTGCTATTTACTCAAATGATTATGTTCTGACAACCCCAATTTGTTGCAAGGGAGACATGGAATAAGTCATGGCACAAACATCGTCGTTACCATTTCCAGAATGTGTCTACCTGGGCTATCTGCCTCCACTATTAAAGCCCAAAGTGAATAGTTTGGCGCCACTAAAGACGTTCTACCAACAGGTTTATTCCGAAATAGTCCCTGTATGTATGATTGTGTTTTTTGCCCCATGTGATTTGAACTTGCGTGTTTGCTAGAAATTCGACACTACAGCTCAGATAGACAACTTCTTGCGATTGCTACAGGTTTCTTAGGGTAGTAGACTGTTTTGAACACACTTCGACAGGGAGGATCAGTATTTCCTATTCTCTATCTCTTTTATTAAGACAATCCTCCGAGATTGAGTGTGATGGCACTAGGAAAGGTTTTGAAAGAAGTGTTTTCGTCCCTCCGTGTCAGAGAGAAAAGGATATTTTTCTGTGGAAGTGACAACATACGGCCATGGCTGGAAGGCCAGCCCCAATTGAGCAACACGGAGAGGGTGTGACAGAAAGCGCCAGCTATTTAGAGCATTTGCTGCAAAGGCTAGAAAACACGGCCGACCAGGATCAAGCAGCTGTGCCATCACCTACGACTTCCACCAGGGGAGTTGATCCAAACTACGATGCTTCGTCGCCAATTCCTGCCAATCTCTGGCAGCACCTCTCTTCTTCCAATCCCTCCTCTCCTCGTGATTACTATAATCTCATTCAATCTCCAATTCCGACTACCAATTTTCCCCGAGACACGGTCGTTGAGAATCCATGGATGGAAGAACTGGAACAGCAAAAAATCGCTGCATCTCAAGCTCAACACATGACTGCCTCTGCAGCAGTTGACGAAGGCCACAGATCACGTGATGCGATCGGTCAATTGCCCCCTGTTCCTGGCGACAATTTGAACCAACATCGTCTTGACCAGCTATATCCTTTCGCTTCGTCATCTGCAGAGCACGGAGTAGTTTCATCAGATGCGCTACTATATGAGGGAGGTGCTGCACAATGGTACCGAAGCGGTGGCTACTTTGGGCCGGAATCCTATTTA
Source organism: Physcomitrium patens (assembly GCF_059467195.1). Classification (NCBI taxonomy): domain Eukaryota; kingdom Viridiplantae; phylum Streptophyta; class Bryopsida; order Funariales; family Funariaceae; genus Physcomitrium; species Physcomitrium patens. Next base: position 4,055,414 of record NC_143435.1, read on the forward strand.
CCTCGAGGCGGGGAAGCATTTTATAGAAATTTCGCACCCATGGAATCATCAGGAACTCAGAGTTCAGATTCAGCGTCAGGTATTCCACAATTTGATGGCCGGAATCTGAAATCTTGCTCTAATGGAAGGGATGAAGCAAGGATTGGATGGGACCAATCCATAGCGAGCCAGTTTGCCAGGTCTTCAGAGACACATCCCGAGAGTGACGTGAATCGCGCTATTCCGCTGCCAACCCAAGCATCACTGCCCAGCGTGGCAGGGAATGCGAATACTGAACCAGGCGCATCTACTCGTTCGGAGAATTCTATGGGCACGCCAAACACGTCCCTGTCGTCGGGGCCCAGCGACGAAAGCGACTATGAAGAGTGCACCAGAAATGTCGAACCACCTGGAACTGACAACAGTGGGAAGAGGAAAATACGGGAGCCGCCAGGCGAAGAGGGGGATGACTCTGCAAGAACGTCGGAGGTTGAACTCAAGAAGACGGCGTTTGAGTAAGAACTTTCCTGAATCTCGACCCACATTCTATGCATTCTGAACTCAACTGCGAAATGTCCACACTGAACCTCGCAAACAGTAGATGGTCTTCTCTAGTGCAATTTATGCCGTGCTCATGTATCAAAATCATCAGCACGTCAACCTTCTTTGGTGAGCAATGATCACTTCAATGCTGTCGTTGATTGCTGATCACTTCAAACCGTTGAGGGAACGAAGGGTCTGAAGGAAAGTATGTGAGCAGGAACTTGCCTAGGAAGAAGGGGAATGCTGCGAGACGGCGAGAACCTCGATTTGCCATCAAAACGCGAACCGACGTGGACATCATGGACGATGGTTTTAAATGGCGCAAATATGGCCAGAAAGCCGTCAAGAACAGCCCTCATCCAAGGTTTGTCTGGTCACCACGCGCGTTTATCACCATATTCCCCCCATCTTCAAGTCTAGTTAGCAACAAGTATCTGATTAAAATCGTTCTGAGATATGTGCAGAAACTATTATAGGTGCACCACACCGCAGTGCCCGGTTCGGAAAAGGGTGGAACGGTCCAGCGAGGATGCAGGGCTGGTTATCACAACCTATGAAGGCACACACACACATCAGACGCCAGGAGTCCTTCGGTCACCTGGGTCAATAAGGCCTCTCGAACCTGGTGGCAGATTATATCAGAATCCTGTGAATCCTGCCGGACTGGGCCCTCGCGGGAACCTCTTACCGTTACCCCCGGAGTTTTCACTCGCCGCTTTAAGCCAACTGCGAAGCTTGCAGCAGAGTGCAAGATCACTGCAAGGCCTAGGGATCCCACCTGGCCCTCGATTTCCTGGGAGCTTCCTACGAGAGAGCCTAAATCGGGCACAGCAATTTCTAGGACTACACGATCCCGCCTTTGGATCCATCAAAGCAGAGCCATACCATTTTAGATCGCTGGATTTCTTGCCCGGAGGTTTTTGTTATGGGTTCCCATATCCAGGCACGATTTTTCCTTCCACTGGAATTCCAGAAACGATGTACATGATGAGACCGCAACATGGCAGACCACGGAGTGATCCCTCTCAAACCAGGAATCATAACCCCGCAATGGCAGATCCTGATTACCTCGATCTTCCTCAACAAACAACACCGCCAACTGAAGGCGATTTAGTGCGTAGGGTGCTGGAAGCGGAAGAGAAGGAATTAGTGGATGCAGTCAGGCGGGGAATTAGCACTAACGTAGATGACTTAACAGCTACGGCATCAACATTTAATCAGGGCAGTGCAGCCAGTCCACATGAAAATTTTGCAAGTCGGCTCCAGAGTAGTCCACGAAACCGAGTGGAGGTTGAACGGATGCGAGCTCTGCAAGCCAGAGCAGCGCTGCAGCAGCGGGAGGTAGGAAGTTCGAGCGACAATCAAACAAGATCTCAACGTCGGCAACAGCCTCCCAACTCCAACGAAGACTAATTGGAGAATGGGCTAAGATCGCAGGAGATGGCGAAATCTGGAGATTTAAATGCGACCAGGTAGCAGGTAGAAGAATTACAACACTCTTGATTACTCCACACACACACACACACACACACTATGCCAGGATTCACATTGCATTTTCCTCACTGGAAAATAAATAAATAAATAAAATGTAAAAAGCATTGGAACCAGGCGACGATCGACAACAGGACTTGGAGATCCACGGCTTGCCAATTGAAGACATTAGCGAGCTGTCCTGGGGGCAAAGGTGGACTGAGCTTCATCACCTGTATATAATCTACACAGCTTATTAATCAACGTTTTTTTATACGTTCTCTATTTGGTTTAGTTGGTGAAGGAGAGTGAATTGCCGGTACAACTCTCAGTTAGCTTGTTTCGTAAGAAGCTGTAGACTGATTCTTACATTCTCGCAGCAGAATAGTCCTTCATTCCCTTAGAAAAATCAGCATAAGAAGTACTCGTCACTCCTCGTGAGAAACCTCACACTTCAAAGCACCAGAACTTGCGTGAAACCTTTCTGATGAATACAATGATTGATAAAGTGCTGTTCGCTCTCTCTCTCTCTCTCTCTCTCATTCTCAATCACTCCAGCTACACATATCGCGCGTTACGATGACCCGCCATCACCACATGATGTTTGCGGTGCGATGCGAATGAATCCCTGCTGGAAACGAGATTCCATGTAGCTTCAGCAATTAATTATCCATAGCACTATGCACACAAACAGATTGCGCCGTCGCGGTTGCTAGATTTAATTGCACACGATCACGCAACGTCGAAGCAAGCAAGGGATCGGTCCTGCGACGGAGAGTTAGACAAATCGGGTTCTTTATTGAGTTCGGTTTTCCAGTTTCTCTATGTATTACGCGATAATGCGATGATGAGCTCCGTCCGAGTGTCGGCCGAGACTACGACGATTTGAACGGTGCCGATTCGCCAATGCTCTGTCCACGTAGACGACGCTGTTATCGAATGGACGAGCGACACGTGGAATAGGGGATTGTTACAGGAGTTTATTGCACGGAGATGAATGGACTTGTAAAAACGAATCTTTGGTTCAAGTGATGTTTCTAGTGAGTTAAGTGTGATGTGTTTAAAGTAAGGATGTGATTTTACTTCTTTGTATGGAGGAAGTCAATTTTGTTTTGTTTTTTGTTTTTTGATTTCTTTTTGTATTATTTGGAATCTTTATAGTCTTTGGTTTTATGTTCTTAGATGTTAAATATTAAAATTGATTAAGGAAAACCCACATGGAGAGGTAATAAATTGTTTGTTAAAGGAGTAAATTGGAGTTTGGGATCTTAGAAAACGGCTCAAATGAGGTGAGCATGTGCAATGGCCAAAGATTATCCCCCTTTTTTTTAAAAAAAGAATGAAGTGAATTCTCTGAAATTTTATTACTATAATTCGTTACTGATTTGTGTGCTACTTAAATTATAATGTTCCTATACATTACTTTTTTTGGATTTTTGATTTTCGATTTGTGAAGTGTAAAAAGGATGTATCCGTGAGAAGCAAATCTACTATGCAGGAATTGAATCATATTTGTTCTTTGAGGAGGTTATTGTGCCCTTTTCCTCAACTCTAAAGCTTACAATTGTATCATTTCGTTTATCAATGGGATATAATTCCACAATTTGTTTCAAATAATTTTTAAAAATAGAAATAAAAAAACAATGCACTTGGTTGGTTAGTTATCACTAAATCAGTCAATCACCGAAATTCAATTTACAAACCCAAACTGAATCTCTTTAGAATAATCACATCAATTCCAACAAGTTCTTTTTTGAAGGATTGTGCTCACATAACATAGAAAAACAAGTAAGCACAATCTATGGAATATGTATTTCAATTCAAATTCAGTAGGAGATAAAAACTTGTTTTTCAACAAATTTGGTAGCTTTAAATTTAGACAGATAACCAAAAAAATGAATCACATTGTGCAATCAAAACTCAGTCTTAAAATTTATTTTACTTCTTGCAGTAGAATTAAATATAAATAATTTTACTTTAGTTTAACATTTAGGTCGTGTTTTTTTTTTTTCTTATTTAAAAATAAGAATAAAAAATACTAAGTTTTTTTATTGTTATTTTTGTTTCTGTCTGACTTTTAAGTTGTCATAAGAGTCTAAAAATTTGACATTAAAAGAATTTTTATGTCAGAACTACAAAATATTTGTTATAAAAACGAATCAACTAGAAAGAAGTATTAAATGTACTGTAATTTTCTTTACTAAAGAATTAGAAGAATCAAAAAAATTAAAAACTAAAATCCCATATGTCTACAAGATTATCAGTTAGACATGAATATAAAAATGAATTAATTGTGGTCATCATTCTATACGGCATATACCAAACTATTTCTAAACAGCTCGTTTTCTAAAAAGATTAATTTTAGCTATCTTAGTAGCAATCAAATTTTAAATAATACTAATATTTGAAACAAATATATATTAATTCAATAAGAATTCTATTTCCAAGTCTGTAATAACCTGAATGTGTATTATCCATCAAAGTAATTTGGATTGTGGTACTCTGAATAATTGTTAAATAAAATAAATATTGTAATGTAAAATTTGAAATATTCATGAGAATATGTAAGTATTAAATCGTAATTTCCAAAATGATTTAGTAATTTCTAAGTTTTAATACTTACATATTCTCATGAATAAGAATGTATGAGATTAAACTCATAAGTTTATACTTATTATTATTACCATTAAGTTTATATATTACCAAAACTATGAAATTAAACTCATAAATTTACCAATGTAAGTGTTAAAAGCTATAAAACAATTGATTCACAAATAAAATTTAAGGATAAAATGATTTGACATAATATTAAAAAATACATAAATAAGATATATTGTTGCCAAATTCAGTTGAAGCAACTCAATAATTTCGAAAAACAATTATGTATGATCAGTAAGAGTTAAATACCAACTATTGGTAGCACAATAACTTTTTGATTCTTAGTTTCTTTTTTCTTTTTTCTTTTTTTCTCATTTTTAGTTCTTAAATATTCAAAAACTAAATATTGATACACATTTCTTTTATAAAATTTGTATTTAGAACTATGAAGATGATCTCATAGTTTTGGTAATATATAATCTTAATCGTAATAATAATAAGTTTAAAAGTTTTACACAAATGATTTTGAGGTCTATGTCAATGTGCAATATGTTTTGAATCATGATTTGATGTCTGCATTAGATTTGATGTCTGCCATGTGGCAATTTTATTTGAAAACATTCCATGTTTAATTTTATTTAGAGATACTTTGAGAAAATACCAATATGTGACATATCTACAAATGATCCTCAAATATTAGTGTTGAATATTGTTGCTGATTTTGAAGAAGTCATATTCATTTATAGGCCAGATATACACTAAAAAGGAGACCCATTTAGCTGGGTAACTTGGCCCTAAAACTTGGGTTAAACCCATAATTGGGTTTTACCACTCTATTGCTCCAATCAATGGGATTTTTTGATGCTCTAGCCAAATGTAGACTTGTCAATTTTTTTTATATTGATAGATACATTAGCAATCTTCTATAATATAAATTGCAATTTGTAAAATTAGACTTACACTAAATTTAAATACAAAAATCTGAAAATAAAACTTGTTTTCTTTTAAGAAATATAATTTTGTAGATGTTGAATTCATAATTTCAGAGGAAAATCTATTATTTCAGATTTATAATTTCATAATTTATAAATTTTAAATAAATTATGCAATCTAATTATTAAAGTTTTAAGAATTTTTAAAAGAGGGTATTAAAATTAAGTTCCAGCCACTTTTATTACTTTTATTACTTTTTTTCTTTTTTTTTTTTTTTTTTTGATAATGATACTGTTTGATAACAAATCAGAAAAAATATTCATTTTGTCATTTTTTAAAAACTTGTTTATTTTACAGTTTTCAAGTCTATTTATGTCATATCACATTCACCATACTGAATTAACTCTTTTTTAAAATAAATGGTTTTATATCTATTTTCAAATATATATATATATATATATATACAAAAACTTAAATACCAATATTAAAATATAAAGTTCCAATATAGTGTACCAATATATTAATTTTGTTTTGTATGCTTTCAATATTTAATAAGTGTTGAAACTCAAAAATTTATATAAAGATATGTAAAACATATTACTGTGAAACAAAATATAAATTATTGTAGGATATTCAAAATTTTATTTTTTTTAAAAATAGATTATCTGTAAAAAATTCAAAATCATTAGATTATAGAAATATACATTTTTATTTAGTGATTCTCACAAAGTATACTAGTTTATAAAAAAAAACTAGTACTAGTTCTATCACTGACAAAAAAATTAAAAGTAATCAAATGTTCATTTAGAAAGAGTGATAAAATTTTATCAAAACTGTGTATAAATGTATATTAATCCTGTTTTATCTTTTGACCATAAATTAGATATAAAACAACATACATCTAATTAAATAGAAATTCTATTTCTACCATTGCCCTAATAAATTTAATTATATGTGTTGGTATTGGAGAAGCAAAAAATCATGAAATAAATAAATAAAAGCATTGATTTGTTACAAGAGAGATTTTATTGTTTCAAGTTTTAGGTTTTTAAATAACTGAGCCAAAAAAAAATTGTATGAATATAACTAGAAAACACTTAAATGTAATTTTAATTCTAATAATTTTATTACCACAAATTTTTTCTATCAGTTCAAATTATTTTTTAAAAACACGAGAAAATATGAAGGACTTAATTAAATTTTATTTGGATGAAGAAGGGCTAACGGGAGTCACGAACGGATGAACGTCCAAATACCATCCATAGACTTCACAACCACGGTTCCCCGCGGGCACCAGAAAGGGAACCCGTTCTCAAAACGATCTTCTAACCTCGGGCACGCGTCGGATCTATTCCCAGTCGCGTTCTCAATGCAAAACCTCGTGTCCAATACCCATTCACTCCCTCCATTACCACGTGTCGTGGTCGAGCCACGTAGGCAAAACTGACACTCCTGGAAACCCTGATTGGACTTTCCGTTCTGTGTGGGTTGCTCGGCCTCTCTAAAAATGACATAAATGTCCATTAATAAATTACGGATAAGACGAGATCCATGAGCAGTTGGATTGGTCCAGATAAAGATAATCGGGGCCGTTCAGATAATAGAGGTCGCCGTGTCCGACGAGCCGTGCGATCTAAATCCACTTGGCAGCATCTCTTGAGCTCCTTCTAGTGGTGCTTTTCATCCCCACTGTAATCCTACAAAAAATTAAATAAATACTGTTAATGGGATTTGAGTAAAACATCTGATTTTTTTATTATCATTTTTATTTATTTTTGGTTTGGATTTAATATTTGGTGGCATGCAAGGCGATGGATGAATATTAGAACATGTAGTTCATGGATCCCACAATGAAGGTATGAAGGGGAGAATGTGGTTGGAGCCCATGAGTGAGGAATGGGGGCCTCAGTACCCTATCCCAAAGCAACAAAACCCAGGAATTAAATAGTGTGGATGTAAGAATAAATTGAAGGGTGGGGTGGGTACCACCTACTTTGCCTACAAAAGGGACCCTCTCGTGGCACAATATCCACCACTTGTGTCAATTGAGCATAGGCTCCTTCGTTCCGAAATCGGGGTTTTTATGGGTCGTGAGTTTCTGCAAGTTTGCAAGAAGCCCTAATTCTGGATCATCATAAGAAACCAAATATTTTGATATCTAAAACTCTCCAGATATCCGGATTAAGATTAGGGGTATATGGTTTTTGTTAATTTCTAGCGAAACTTCGCAGCGGCGTCCACGTCATCTGACCACCAGAGTCCAGTCCGAACCAGCCCCGAACCTCGTATCGAAACGTGGGTTGTTCCAGGTTCGGGCCAGGCTCGGCATCCTAGCTTCAGTGATACAGTTGCGTTTGCTTTTGTTGCTTCATCGGTCATTTCGTAGTTTGTCAATGCGATGCTCAAGCTCGGCGTTTTGCCTCGATAAATGTGCCAAAGTTCTGAAGTGATTGTTTACTGATCTCTTTGGTTCTGATTCCTGCGCTGCTTCTGGTTCTGTCTGCGCGTTTCCGTTTTGTTTCCCGTTTCGCGACGCGTTTGTGGAAGCAGTTTGAAGCGAGATATTGGAGCTTGTTTCAATCGTTCGCCACTCGGCGTTGGCACTGACAGGAATGCGGGCTTCTTAAGTAGCGAGCGTTTGAAGCCGAGTTGCTGTTTTTCTGAGGTGTATCACGGGTGGTGGTTTTTAAGAGCTTCTAGGCTCTGGTGGTGTTGAGGCTCAGTGCCGACTTGTTTCTGTTTTTTGACTTCGGGGATACATTGGCTGCCTAAGAAGCGTCCGTGCAACACTTGTATCGTCTTTGAGTTTGCGTCTTTAGACTTGAGGTTTGGCGACGTGATTGCTTCTTGTCGTCTGCTCGCCTACGTACAGAACTGTTAAAGCAACTTCTGTATCTATTTTCCCGCCTTAGTGTGAGATCACACTTCGTGACTGTCCGTTCCGCTGAAGCTCGTGTATTGACTTGACACACGTCTTCGCTGTTCAAGTTAAACCAGCAGGTTCAGAATGATTACCAGCAAAGCAATCCCTATCTCTAGTGGCAGGAGTTCATTTCAGCAGGGAGACTACGCAATGTCTTCCTCACCACGGAGCCTGAGTGCTGTAAGCTCTAGCCCGAGACCGAAAGCAGGGGTGGCAATGGCGTTTAGTGTTGGAGCTGCCACCTCAAAGGATCCCTACTCCACTCTCGGTGTAAGTCCTGATGCTACCAAGCACGAGATCAAGAAAGCCTACCGACGTCTCGCGCTTAAGTACCATCCGGACGTCTGTGAGGGTAACTTCTGCACATCAAGTTTCCAGCAGATCAATCAAGCGTATGAGGTAGTCTCCTTTTCCTTTCGCCAATGTGAATTAGCTTTGTCCGTTTCTTTTTGTACAACCATAACTCATAATGTCAACGTTTGTTACTTTTACGTCCAGAAGCATGTGTTCCTGGTTGCACGAATTGCTTTTACTGTTATTCCGCATGCTGTTAACTTTCTCTGCTTCCCCAGACGCTTCTCAACAACACCACCTCGCAGTTTGGACAGTTCGAGGATGATCTATCTGACAACTTGGAAGGGTTTATGGGAGTCGAAGGCGACTCGTGGGAAGATTGGGAAGAGTGGATGGGGTTTGAAGGCGCCGGAACACTAGACTTCTCCAACCATGTCAATATGAACCTGTAGCTTCTTCTTCCTTTTGTGCATACCACCTACTTTGTCCAGTGTGAAGGATGGCTTGTGATGTACATATCGTTTGTTAATTGAGATCAGAGCCATCCTCTTGATCTCCTGCAGCAATTTTTTTGTTGCGCTTCCAGGTCGGATTGGTTAGATTTCTGCGTAGGACAAGGATCATTCTTTCACATTATAGCCGAAGGCTGTCCAGATTTTTCAGGCTTGTGCCTTGTATTTCAACCCCAAAAATGACATCACGATACCGCAGTGTAAAAATAAGATGGTAGCTACTCCGAGACGTGGGCCCCTGCTTCATTCATTCTGAATATGAATTTTTGGTTGAATTTGAAGTCTACGTCTTCTTGTGTTTGTCATAGACTTTGGTCTTGATATTCAATATCTTTATATCGTTCATTAGTGTCTTGTAGAACATGACATGTTGAATGTAAACCTCATTTTACACATGTATTGACACTTTCCTCTGCTGTATGTGAGAGATAAGTTGCGTAATTTTTGATGGAACTGATATCTTCCTCTCAGAAGCTTCTACTGCTGTCAATCTGTCATTAGTTGCAAGTCCAGTGAATGTCAGCTATAGTAAGTTATTCACAGCGATGCATTTATACCGTTAACCTGGATACCTCGACTTCTAACAACGTTTTGTGGAGAAATGTCGTTATTCAATTGCTTCTTCGTGACTCTCAAAAATCAATTTTTTTATTTATAGCAAACCAGACTTCATCTACTCTTGTGCACAGCTCCGCTAACAGATCTATTGAGAGCTTTTATTCGGCGAGCTGCCAATTTAGCGAGCTGGCCTCTACTTGAGATGGCTAATCTGGTCCCAATTTATGAATAAACCATTTGTAATACTTACTAAACTCATTTATGGTATAATTTCACAATTCGAGCAACATGTTCATTCCTAAGTTATTGTCAAAGGTTTTGGAGCAAGCTTACTTTACAAACTTTTCTTCACAAGATTTTTTCAGGACAGCTTTATAACAACAATATATAATTGCTTGTTGTTTGAAATTTAAAACACCAAGGATTTAACACTTTTGAGCTTTTATCATCACAATATAAAACAAATCAATAATTTTCTTTATTTGTCCTAAAAATAAAATTTCTCTACAACTATCTATAAAGTCCTATCACCAGCACTTAGAGACTCTTACTAACTCAGTTTTAAATCATGTCAACAATTTACAATAATAGCTATGTTGACAACACATGCAGTGTTTTATTGGATTGAACACCACTCATTCTGTTGGATCATTTAAAATGCCTAAGTCGCTTAAAACACCATTTCATGCAACCAAACATGGCTTAAAGTATGACATTAAGATGTATTAGCAAGATATACACCTTTTAAGATGGTGTCAACTTGTTTGTTTTGTATGAAAGTTTGACAAACTAGAAATGACTCCAACTTACATAAATGCACTAGCACCAAAAATGTTTAATGGTTTGTTATTCTTTTTTTGTCCAAACAATACATCCTTAGGGCTATGGCAAAAACAAAAATATTACTTACATGTACATCATCTGTATTGTGAATTTACAAAAGCTATTGTTAACACTCTCTTTTTAAATTAAGCATTCTTATTGGCACCTAATATGGACACAAAGTAAGAAATGATGAATCTAGACATTTGTTCGCACTTCAATGTCAAAGATGATGTGTATAATTTTTACATGTTGGTGCTTTTTTCCTTTGATTGTGAGATAACTAATATTATATTTCCATAATTGTTAAAGTAATCAACATGATTGAACGATTGTGACATGCAAATTTGATATTAATAAGCATTGATAATGAGCGCATGACATGTTTTTTGTTTGATATAGTCACTTTCTTTGAATAGACTACAATCCATCTAATTACCTGCATGTGATGCAAGGTCTACCAATTTGATATCTTTGTGTATACTAAATATCTAAAGATATATAATGATGGCTTTATAACTATGTTCATTATGTTAGTGTTATATCTTTGTTGTCAATTTAATTTAATTGTTACATATTTATATTAAATTCGTAAGCTTTTAGTCAATATGGTCTTTACAAGGCAATGCCACAAAGATCATGCATAGAAGTATTTTTCATGCTATATTGTTTATTGTTTTTTGACATGGATGATTAAATATTGGTTCTACTTTCTACACTTTTTATGCTTAAAGATATTTTCTAGGAATCAAACAAAGGATCTAACAAAAATAATATCAATTTACAAAGGATTGAGAAGATATTAAAAAGAAGGAATATTTTGTAGATTACATACATTTATTAGAATGAACTTCTTGATTTCATTCAAAGAGAAAAAAATTGCAAAAAAAGATATTATTATTATTATTTTTTTGTACAAAGATTAATCTAACAAATATGGATACTATTAAAAATATATCAATAGAATATATCAATTAATTGCAAGAAGTGATTTTTACCCTACTTTCTAAGAATGGTTAATATTTTTTTAATATAAAAATATTAGGTATTATAAGAGCCAATATCAAAATTACAAATATGAGTGCTAATTTAGTCATGTAGACAGATTAATATTGATTCTTGTAATTACTAAAAAAAAATATAATATTCCTTCTGAAGTACAATAACAAATAGAAAGTCATTGAAGCAAAATTATAGAGACAAAAGAAGGTGAATTAACTAAGGTTGCTTGTAACTGTCTTTTTTATGTGAAGAAATACAATTTTTTTTTTTTTTTTTTTTTTTTTTTAAATTTCTTCTATTAAAACAACATATCCAAAGACAAAGATTGTTAATTGAGAAGGCTTAGTTGTTTATGATAAGAGTTGAATGGAATCTATGGTAAGACTTAAAAAACACTTTTTACCTACAATTGGAGGTTTTTATTTTTATTTTTTGTATTTTTTTGTATTAGACATATTTCTTTCTTCTTTCTTTTTATCTTCTTTATTTTTATTCTTTCTTGTTGTATCTAACTTTATTTTATGTTCAAGATAAAATAGACTTTGGCAATGAAAAACTTCAAAAAAAAACTACAATTATAGAATATCTTAATTTTTTTATAAAAAATGACTTTAGAAAATGCAATAATGTTATGCTTATATTTTACTTTTAAAATAAGAAAAACATATAGTTGTCTTTAGAAAAATAAATATTTTACCTCATAAATTTTTTTAAAAAAAATTATTCATCTATTAAAATAATTGAATGATTTTAAAAAAATTATGAGTATATAAGCATGAGGTTTAATTGGAAAGAATGTTTTTCTTACCTATGATTTAATATTAATTTTATTTTAATTTAATATAAAATAAAACTTCTTATAATAAAATATATTCTATTATACAATCTTCTAATTTTATTTTATAATACTATATTAAGAGACATCTTCTTAAAAGTTTAAAAATGGACTAATATAATATCAATTGAAAGAAATTTGAAGAACCTAATCTAGAAAATTCTATAATTTTCTTTGATTTTAGAAAATATTAAGTTTATAAAGAATTATTTTAGAAGCTTATTAAAGATATTAGGATATATTTTATTAATATTTTATATTTCTAAAATAAATATAAAATAATTCTTATATATATAATTATTATAATTAAATATTAATGTTATTTTTGTAATAATTAAGTTATTAATTTTATCAAAGAAATTCTATTAGAAAGTTTAATTACAACCATATTTTAATTTATCTCTTTACCAATATAAAACAAAGTTTTGTACAAAATGTTTAAATTAGTCTGCTTTGTGGTTGTGATTTTTTTAAGAATGTCATTGTGATTAAGAAGAGTTTCTTTGAATAACACCAAGTTAGCAGGTGCAACTATTTTGTTTTTAAAAAACATTAAAAAGAACCTAAATTTACAACTGTCTTTAGTTATGTAATATTCTTTATTAAAATAACAAATTTTACTTCAAATTACAAAACTCCTTGCACCATTTCTCGCTAGCTAATATTTTTTGTACATTGTAAAATATATTTCATTTCATTACATACACCTTAATCATCTTTTTTTTTTTTTTTTTTTTTTAATTTTTGTTATTTAAAAAAATAAATTTTAATCTTAGAACCCAAAGTTCTTCAAAAATTTTAATTTAAAATTATTATTTAACTAAATAAAAACTATGAAATAAACATAGGTGCAACTTCAAACAAGCACAATCTATAAAGGATTTAAATAGGGAATTGTTAGGTCGACACCTCCATTTGACACATTAATTTAGTGAAAAAATAAAATAAATGATCGTTTGAAACTCTATCTAAACACTTTTATCATTTTAGTTACTTAAATTTTATTGTAAACAAAATCAACTACGTTTTATACAAACAATGTGTTTTTATTTTATTTTATTTTATTTTTGATTTAGAACTTTCATTCTATTATACATTTATGGGTGTCCACAAATTTGATTTTGTTCATAATAAAATTCAAGTAACAATCATAGTACAAGAGTCTTCAAACACAATTTCAAATGAGGATTTTTTATTTTTTATTTATTTATTTTTTCATTGAATCAATGTGGAGTGTCCACAAAGCATCTCCCTTAAAAAATCTTGATTTCGACAAATCAAAACATTTAATAAATTAGAACCGCTCACCTCGGTCCCTTTACTCAATCTGCAAAACTCGCAATAAATTGGTGGGTTTTGCACACATCGGTGATCTTCTGCACAACTCGAGTATATTAAACTTGACTGGAAATACTTTAATACTAATTAATATTATGCAGCCTAGAAATGATCAAGGAAAATTATCATTCCACTGAAAAGCCAAATAATCCCAATTAAAGCAAAGCAAAGCAAGCTCTCATTTTCACTCCCTTTCTGGGAGACCCATAAACTGGCACCCTCACGTTTGTCGAACATTGTGAAGCTTGCCAATTCCTGGTTTTACAAACATGATAAATTGTAAGTCAAGGACAAGTTATTGTAGCGTAATCTGCAAAACTCTAAATTGTTTGTTAATTTTTGGTGACTGCCTAATACTAGCAGGCCTGCTGTGCAGCAACGATGATTTTGAAACCAGTTTTTGCAATATTTTTATTCAAGGTTTCTGACCATTTTATTGCGCACTGGAGTCTCCGGAGAGAGTGTTGCAAAAAACGCAGACTTGTGTGAAGTGGGGGACCAAACTCACGTCGTAAAAGTCTTTTGCTTGTTGTTGTTGTTGTTCAACTTATTCTTGAGCGGCTGGTTTTGTTGGATATGCCGCAGAAGATGAGCTCGGGGGCGGGCGAATCGTAGTTCCAGAGATGCGAGCCCACCGATTAATCCACTGACAATTACATGACATCAAACTCGCAGACAATGGATATCACTCTTCATTAGATGGCAAGCAGGTTGATTTTCTTTGCTTCTTTTCTACATAAGTTTCATAGTTTGCATGAAGATAATGTACCGTTGATTCAAAACAACAGGCAGCCGAATTTTTTGAATTTGTGAATTGTCAATCTCGGTGCATCAGACTTCCATTCTCGGATGGAGTTTAGATGTCTGAATCTGACTAAGAGAAGCTAGATCACTTAGATAGATCGCGTACAGAAGCTGAGCGGTGTCCCAGTTCAGAATTCTTTTTGTTCAGGAGCCGAGTCTCAGAAGGACTGCGGCCCGGAGTTAGGATTTGGGTCTAAGGTAGAGCATGTTTTATTTATTTATCATTTATTCATTTTATTGCTGTTGTTGATCTGAATCTTGCTACTGCAGAGAAGAGATGCAACAACGACTAGCGGATTGCGAACGTGCGGGAACTCCAGTGGCGAGGAGTTAATGTGATGTTTTGTTGTTATATTTTGTAAAGAAAGAGAACAATAAAGTTCTTGAAGGGGTGGAGACGGTGATTGCTGTTGCGAGCCACTCGCGGTTTCTTCCCCTCCTTCGAGAGCTCTTGTTTTCACAGTTGTGTACGTGCTGTGTTGTCCCACCAGCTTCCGACTGGCTCATGCGCAGAAACGTTTGATTGAAGTTAAAATATCCATATCCTGCATGATTTTAATGTTACAATTTGTTTATATTGCCAAAGAGTACAATTCAACCCCTCATGTATTAAAAATAAATAAATAACAACAACAACAACAATATTCATACAAGTAATGTTTAAACTAAAATGTAATGGAGATATAAAATACCTTTCAAGACTCTTTAACATAATTTGGTCCTTTGATGAAGATTACAAACTTGGCTGGACATGCGAACAGAAATCAAAACCAAGATGCTGTCACAAACTTTTGGGCTCTTCACCTCATTTGTTATAACGTTGAGTTTGATTCGTTCAAGTAGACATTTGAGAGAATCAATGACAGCATTGGGTATTAGTTTAAAAGTGGTCAGAAGGGCCCCTACTATTTGTACAGAAATGAACAACAAAAGATTAAAAGAAAAGAAAAAGAAAAGGCGTATCATATCTGCCAAAATGCCAACAGGGCAGATCCTAAAGCACTGGCAGAAAATCATCTTGTTGGTTTCATTAATTCTAGTTATACATGGCATGAGTTGGGTGTTGGATTTCCCACAACACTAGGACCTAAAAATCGCTATCCAAGCGCCGATTCACCATGCACTTTGCTCACAGTTATCTATCCCCTAGTATAAACCCTGCACAAATTGCTCTCTCGTGACTACTACTTATTCGCAAACTTCCCCCTTTTTTCTTCCTGTAACAAATAAGGAAGCAACTGAACCTACTGACTTCATACAATGGAGAAGGAGCCTCCAATTATCAACAGAACTTCCAGCGAGCGTTGCAATTAACACACGTTACAAATGTAGTCATGGGCTCATCAGCACTCCGAGTTTGCAGTTGGAAGTACGTCGTCTTACGTTGTCCGCACTTGCCACACCTGAACTGATCAGTGGATGCCACGTTCTGCATGCCTCGCTCACATTCGAACAGGGCCTTTTCCCTAATGACCTCATTCTCCTTCTTCCTTGCATCACTGGCCATGTCATCCGCAGTCATGTTGACAATTTCTTCCGATTTGATTTCGCCCATCAGAACACGGCGTCTAAAGTCTGGATTGTTTTGATCTTTGAGATTGAACAAGATGGACCTGCACACGAGGGTACTCGAATTAAATAAGCATCGCCATTACATAACAAGAGAATTTTCTCGATATAGGACAAAAACACTTGTCTGCATGTACAGATTCCTGAAAAGCTAGTTTTGGACGTCTTTCAAAGAGATAAGCTTATCTTATACCTGTATTTCGCCTTCTCCTTTCCATTGAAAAGCCCCAGCTTGGAAAATAACACAGTCTCCACAGCTAATGTCACCTTCACGAAGTCCGTGCTCTTCACTATTTTTGAGTGTTCGTCGGTAAGCTCACTGCAACACTTTTTAAAGGCATCCAAGAGGAGTTCCCGAAACCTGTCCCGATTAGGGTCCCCAGACTTTGGAAGGTGTCCAATTTTCGATTCAAGTCCAGAGGCCGAACCATTCGCTGAGCTTGATGGTGCTGCTGAGGAGGCAGTTGTAGACTTCCCCGCGAGATAAGACTGGGATGCCGACGGAGAAGCACTTTTACTGGCGGGGTGAGATTGAGGTGCAGGACGGGCGTTCTTTGTTTCTACCCTCGGAGATGGGGAGACACTCTTCGATTCCACTTTCGGAGATGGAACAGTGCTCTTAGACCCCACTCTGGAGCTCTTCGACGTACATACTTTCATTTCTGTTTTCGCTTCTAGTTTCACTTCCTTCTTTACTGTCGTTGACAGCGATGTTCTGGCTGGAGTTTCGGGTTTGATTACGGGAGAGGCATCCTTAGGGGTCCCGCTCCTGCTTGCGGCTTCGTCTGCAACCACCTTCTTCCATTCCTCCAGAAGCTGCTGCGCTGAAGCAGATATTTTCGAGGATTGATGTTTTGTTAGCTTGCGCAGCCGCTTGCCAACCTACGCCACCATCAATACATCTTTTAGACGCTGCCAAGTCCGTCTTACATAGGATTCTGAGGAAATTTTACTCTGACACAAGCATTTGATACGTTCATAACGTTTACCACATTAAGAAGAACCAATCGCATGATGTCAAGATCATTGTTACATGCAATTCCATAGCTGTCCCCTCGGCTTGAAAGGTCTAAGAAAGGTGTATCATCTAAAGGTGATAGGTTGAAACACTAACAAAGACTTTGCATCATTAGAACACACACACACACACAAAAAAAAAAAAAAAAAAAGAAAAAAAAAAGCCCCATTCTTGTAGTTAACAATACTAAAAACTACATGGCATTCTAACAACCTCGGAAGAACGATAAACGTCCCGAATGACAAACAACAGAACTTGAGTCCACTGCGCAGCCAGTCTGCGTTTTAAAGACATGACCCTGAAGAGGAAACCCGAAATCTCTTAGTGCTCCAGAGTGGAGTCGAAGAACCTATTCCATATTCTCTAGAGGCTGGAGCCAGCTCAAAAGTTAACTAAAATATGGGCGTTTAGGAAAACACGACTACTCCACGCAAGAGAAAAATAAAATACAATGTTCTCCTCACAAAAACAAGCCTGAATTTTCTCCGCCACTAGCCCTCACGGTCCTACTGTTTTCCTTGACCACGCGTCCAATTGCTCCACATAGTTCACATTCCATGCAAGAGCAAGGGACCAAATAACCAACGCCAGCAACCTCCTCAACTACCAAAATCGGAAAGTCCCAAAAAGAAGAGCCCCACGCACCTGCGTCGACAGCAGAAGCGCCGTGCTCACTTCCACGGCGCCCATGGCCTTCAGGGTCTCCTGGCACCGCACTTCCTCAGCAGGCAAAATGGCTCCATTGCTCACCGCCCTGTCTGCAGCCTTACACGCCTTCTCAAAAAACGACACCAGCTCCGCCTCCGCCATCTCTCGCAACCCTAAATTGCCCCTTCCTTCTACCTCCAAAACCAGAAGCCACACCACTAAACCTCCACTCAACCAAACTGTCTCCACTACCCGAATTTCTTCACCATTCTCCTTCCAAAGACATTCAAGAGACCCTCAATATCCCAGAAATCTCTCCCAATGCCCTCCCACAACCACATCCGCTCAATCCTCAACCCGCCTGCACTTTGCGTCGACATAAGCCTCTCTGTTCCAAACCCCGTTCTCTTACACTCCAAATCGCCAATTCCGACAAAACCCAACAAAACCCAAAAAAAAACCCAAAAGAATTTCTGCACGAAAATTCTGCCTACTGAAGCTATCGCAAACAAGAAACGCAGCCGGCGATCGTCCCGTGAAGGGATTGGGGGGCTTCCAAAGCGAAGCGCAGGGCGGAGTAAGAAGCAGGGGAAGTGGAGGGCACGAACGAACCAACGAACGAACGAACGAACGAACGAACCAACTAATGAACGAACGAACGAAGACAGGTCCCACGAGAATCTGAATCTCGGGGGAGTGGTGGGGCCCGAAGATTGCTCCCCCCAGAGGTTGTGAAAATCCTGCCACGTGTGTGGGCCCTTGCTTACGTGGACTGCGTTTTTGTGGTGGTTCTGTCCTTTTGGGAATGGATTTCTAATTAGGGAGGATTTTCAAAACACTTTAAATTAAAAATAAAATGTAGAAATTAGAATGATCCTTATGAGTTATACATACATATATATATATATATATATATACATAATATTATATGAAATGTGTCTTTATGAAAATAATGAATATTTTATTTTAAAGATTATTTTTAGAAAATAATAACAATATTAATAATAATATTTAAAATTTATGGATAGGATAGGATAATTCTTTGAGTCTTCTTGCTCCAAAAAGAAACATGTTATGGTATGCAATATTTGTGAAAGATAAAAAGTTTTTTTTTTTTTTTTTTTTTTTTTTACTTTTTTACTTTCTCAAATGAATGGCAGTTGGTTGTGATCTAAAATTATTGTTTGATAACATCATTGCCTAGCTTTGTTTGTTTTTTGAAAGTTGGTAGTTGATGGACAATCTTTTGTATTTGAGATTTTTAATATGCATTTTTAATTTTTAATTTTTACTTTTGTTGTGGATCTTAATTTTAAACATTGCATTTGAAAAGGTAATGAAACTAAAATTTTAAAGTATATATATACATTATATTAAAGACAATGATATATATGTGTGGTCATTTCATCTAAAAGACAATACATCTATTCAAAAGTTCATTCTTTATGCAACTATTCAAATTCTCATTATGTTTGGAAGAAATAATTTTAGATAGAATATATGATTGCTATAGAAGAATGTTTTAATATGAATTGTTGTATCATCCAATGTGATGAGTATATTCTCTCTCCACACCACTATTAAGTGCCTCCTACTATTTTCTTCTTTTACTCACATGAGCACCAAGGCAATATAAGTGAGATTGAAACATCCATTAAATTTTGAAGAATTTTTTTAATAATGTTATATATATATATATAGAGAGAGAGAGAGAGAGAGAGAGAGAGAGAGTGCGCCAAAAAAAGAAACATCTTACAAACCAAAATGGTTTATAAGATGTTTTCCTTTTGTTTTCTCACATGAGCACCAAAATGTTATATATATATATATATATATATATGTTTTCCTTTTAACACAACACCTTCTTTTTTCTTCCAAAAGGAAAACATCTTATAAACCAACAATAGTACAAGACATTGCCTCTCTACTTTAAATATAGAGGATTTTACATTTAAACATAATAGCCCAAGAAAATTGCACTAGTATTGTTTTAATTTTCAGAAAGTGCTCAAACCATTCCTTCAAAATGCATTTGAAGATATATGAACAAATGTAATGTAAGATTCATCTATTTTATACCATTCTTTACTTAGTTTTTGTTCATTTTGATGATTATTTGTGACTTTCATTCAAGCAAGTTTATCTTTCCAAACCAATAGAATGCTTTATGTCTGAACAAAACATTCATCATTCAAAATAAAATTAGCTCCAAAATTCAAATGTGATCCAACTTGTACGTTGGGATCTTCACTCAAAGAAAATATGTGTTCTCAAAAGAAGTTGATATGTCTATCAAATCACATATTAGTTATTGAAGCTTTAAAGCACTAGCTATTGTAAAGTGATCTTTGCCTAAGTACTTATAACATGAAGTCAATACAAAGCATTTTAAATTTGTAAAATAAGTCATATGTTTACATTATATTGTATTATCAAAAACCTAAACAATCGGACCAAAACGTAAGTTTCTTTAATCTTTATATACATAACAATTTGAAATACGGAATTGCCTAATTTTCATAGTCGTTTACATACTCAACAAAAAAATAAAAATAAAAATGAAAGCATTCTTTCATCTCTTTTCATGCTGAAAACATGTTATTAAGAGAACTACACCAAAAAAATTGAAAATAAATAAATGTCTAATTTTTACACAGATATTATTTAGCATATTGTAATATATAGTGGACAAACCAAAAAAAAACTATATTATTCTAATTATGATTATCAATCATAGTAAGCACATCATTATTATGATTGATTTGCATGTGACCCATTCCGACTGAATTAAATTTGCAACCAGATTAACGACTTTATAACTTCACAAATATTTTTATATATATATATATATATATATATGTATATATATACACACGAAAAATGGCTTATTCTGTGTAATATTTGAATCTTGTAACCCACTAAATTTTGCACACAATGCAAATCTTTCAACCTTAGAACAAGAATTTATCAACAAGTATAGGACATTTGGAACAGATTAATGACAAAAGGAAATACTTCGAATTGACGAGTAGAGGCCTAGTTGGATGGACATGGCCCTATTCCTGAGGTAATCTTTTAAGGTTGAACAGTAAAACATATTTATAGCAACATGAGGGATACAGTAGTGTGGTAAGAAATCCGTTGAAGTGACCTCAGTGTGAGCAAAATTTCACTAGATATGACAAGCACAAATCAATTAAAATCGAAATGCTCAGAGCGATATCAACGGGGAGATTACTCGTCACAATGAAATTTTTACGTGTCAAATTCGAACATGACACCGAAAATCAATCGTATAGCATGTTTTCTATGCAAGTTGCTGTGAAATCACAGACTGTAAGGAAGCCCTCGAGTCGAAGAGCACAGAAGCAAGATAGAGATCTTTCGTGCACTCGCAAACTGAACATCCCACAGTCGGTTACAAAATTCATATACAAATGGTAGTTTACATTTCTACATTTATCATTTTCATCATCAAAGATATCAGGAAGATCTTGCACACAACTCAAATCTATAGACCTGATATCTAGAACTACATATTTCTTAACTATGTAGCTGCACCAGTGACCCCCGACGTTAAGTGTCCAGACCGTCAGGTGACATTCACAAAGCTGCATTCAGTGTTACAAGGCATACAGAACGCTAGGAGACCTCGGAAGATGCACGCTGAGATTGCATTCAGCTCATGACCAGCAGACCCAATCAACTGGTATTCCTAATTTTGCCAACGGTTCCACCAGTTAACTCGTTTAACAACGTCACCCTTCTGGATTTCATCCACAGTTGCTGCAATTGTCCGAGCAGCTTTTCGCTGCAACCTCAATGCTTGCGCCATAGCATTGCGTCGGACTGAACCCTTCGTAACTGGCTCCTTTTCCTGTTCAAAACAATGACTTGGATTAGATATAATATCTGCATCATGTGCGTGCTTCTAATATTTTCTGTGATTTTTTAACATGGCAAAGATTTAAAATATGCACCGACCAAAACTAGTGACAAAATAAATAGAGCAGAAGATTCTATGAATAGGGAACACAGCATACCCGTATGTTTTGTAACTGGGCTTCTGTGAACCCTCCCACACTGTCGGTTCCAGATTTCGCCATGAGTGAAGTCACCCAATAAACACCTTGATTGTCCTGTTGAGAACCTCGCAATAGATTCAGCCTTAGCCTTTGCATGACGGAAAGTCCAAGGAATCCGGCTCTCTCAAAGTAAGGATGTGCAAGTGCGGCGTTTGCACTAATACGCTTGCGGCCTTTAAACCGTAACATGTCTTGAACGAGCTCCCATCCCACACCATCATCCAGATCTAGGATCTCAAACCCCTGCATAATGTCCTGGTTTGGCTTGCCCTCTACTAAACTCCGCCATTTCACCAAGTCGTAATCTCTGCGTTTGAACTGTCGGTTGAAAGAAATGAGCCCGCTGTCAGTGCGAAGATTCGGAAATGCCATTTGCAAGTAAATGAGACCCGCGCTGTAGATGTCAAACCTGTCGGGAAGATTCATTTGCCAAAGCACTGGAGAAAGAGCGGCTGCAATTATAGCGGGAGGGGCTGAGGGAGTTTGAGTACTCATGATGTACTGCTCTGGCGCCGAGTACCTGGGATCCAGTAAAAACTCCTTCGGAATATAATTGATCCCTACTCTTAAGTCCGCTGCGGCTCCTAGATCTATAATTTTGAAAGACTTCGTCTCTGCCAAGACAGACTTTCGTTACAAACCAAGAGCGTGAAAGATGACGGAACTACGACGACAATGATAACGACAATAAAGATACAAAACAATGTCTAGGAAATTCATTATGAACGCCTGTGCATGCAGGAGAAAAACCTCGACAAAAACCACAGGAGATAAGATTGCCCAAAGTGATAAAAACTAGCATGCAACAGTACTAATAGTTTGAGTGAGCTTCCACTGTAATGTTCTCGACATGCTTGACGAAGTTATTGGTTCCCGACCATAGTCGACACCTACCAGCATGTTACATGTACAGTGGAAATGCTGCATGGAAATTGAAAGCGAAGATTAAAAAAATGTTGACGATGAAGGAGGATAAGTAGTGGAATTAGATCTAATTACCTTCCGAAAATATAATATTTTGAGGTTTGATATCACGATGTACAATCCCAGTTGCATGCAATTGAGCCAGAGCGCTCAAAATCTGTCGCATAATGGACCGCACTATTCTGTTCTGACGTTCAGGACCACGGGGCAAATCTTCCCCTTTCCGTGGTCCGAGTATCAGTTCTTCTACGTTGTAAGGGAAATCCCTGTTGGCCATCAGGTCAGCTAAAGTTGCGTTTCCTTCATACCTCCACAATAACCAAAATTCCTCTTTCCCCTTACTAGAAGTCTCGTGAAGAAAACCATGAACAAAATCTGCACAACTCTTCCGGCAAGCGCGTCTCACACGCTCATTCATCCAAGCCTCCACGGCGCCGTATTCATTAGCCCTCTTCACTACCAATGGGCCATCTTTTTTCAACAGCTGCTTGTTGGAGAGGGATGCCTTGAAGACAGTTCCAAAAGCACCTTCGCCTAGTTTTTTCCCAAGACTTAAATCCTCTTTCTTAAACACAGGGCGAAATAGATTTTCCAAAGGGGCAAGCACAAACATGTCCCAGAACCCCGGCGCCACTCCTGGTCACAATAAAAAACGATCATAACCACCACTTTAACTAAGGAGCATGAAAACAGGAAATCTCATCATTATGCAACATTGTATAGAACTCGGCGCTGATGAATACTAAATCTCAACCATTCTTATAAGTTCCATCCATACGAATCACGTCCAAGATAACACCATTTATGTACACTTCGATGCAATCATCCCCCTGTAAGACACAGCTCCGTTCCTAGTTCCATGTCCACATGCTATGCTGAATGCAGACTGGAACAGTTTAAAAAAATGTTCACCAGTTTTGAAAAAGGTCTTTCCACAAGGAAAACAGCCTATCGTGTGCTTGAATACGCCTAGATAGCATTAAGCATTCGTCAATCTTCTCGTGGCCTCAATAATACCATTGTAGAGTAAAATCGGCACAGCATCTTCAGAAACGTGTAAAACCATCACATCCTATGTGCACAGCTTTTCGGTGTCTCCGCAATACACACTGTGACTGAATTCGACTTTGCTTCAAATCGACGTCTCGCAATTTCAATTCAAACAACTGTGAATGCAAGTGAGAGCCAGTATCGAAAGTGTGTCGAGGCTACAAGAATACAGTCAACCTCAATAGCGTCCGAATTCTCATGCCAACTGCTAATCAAGCAACTATCTCACATCAATCCCAAAATCCGACATCGACGCAATCCAACCAAACAACACTACTCCTCTCAAAAAACAAAAACTCCCGATTCGACCACCGACTAACCTGGAGTCGCCCAAAGATACGTAACAATAAGCACCGTCAGCGCCACGCCGGGCGTGGTAATCTGAAATCCCTGCCGTGGCAACGTGCTCCGATACACTACGTCCCCGCATTCCATCACCGTGCACGGCAATCCCACTCCCACACCTACCACCAGCCCATGCAAATGCTCCGCGAGCTCGAAGCTCGCACGAACCCGAACAATCGCCCGCCTGCTCGTCCCTCTCCGCACACTCAACCCCCGTCCTACTACTCTCAATCCTAATCCCAATCCTCGAGGCCATTGCCCGACCAATTTCTGCCCTGTAATCCTCCCCCGGCTCGTCAGCTGCGGCACTCGCGCCACAGCCACGTCCGAGAACTCGTACCAGCTCGGGCTTCTGCTACTTCTGCACGCCATTGCCATCTCTGCAGCAGGCTACACTTGCACCATTGCCCGTAAGAATGGATGCGTCTCTCTCTCTCCCTCGCTCTCTTGCTCGCTAAGCTGTGAAGACAGCAAGCAGAGCTCGCTCGCTCGCTCGCTTGCGAGAGAGAGTGAGCAACTGCCGTGTCTGCCATAGCTGGGCTGTGTGCCAAGCTTCGACGTCCACACACACGGCGGAAGGCCCACGCGCCTACGGTGCTACGCTCCCCTTGGTCATGGGAGCCCCCGGTCCACGTGGACTCCAGGTTTGATTTGGACTTGTGGCGGAGTGGCCGTAAGCAGAGGCTGTGGCTCGGCTTTCGTTCCGGTAGGTTCGGCTACGACCGTATGGAATCCATTTCGGGCTTCGGATTGGTTGGTTACGGGGTCTCATCCGCTCAGTCCTTTGGACCAACTGGTTTTGGCGCTCGCCATCCGTTTGTTCATCCGAAATGCCTCCGTGGATGAATGTGTGAATGGATGAGAATATGGATGAGCATATGGTTGAACTTGACTTTGAGTGTATTCTTTAAGAAAACTCTCAATAATTTATCACTATTATATTGAGTTTTTTTAATACTTTTGTACGTAATAATTTTAGTAACTAGAATAGATTCTTGAACAAAAAATGTATTTTTTATTTTACATTTTAAAAAATCACACCTCAAAAATATAAGTATAATATAATATCATCTTGATGAATTTAAAATTTTCATTTCAAAAATAATATAGTGTGTCACAAAAATGGTAAAATTTAATATTTAAGGGATCTCAGTTACTTAAAGTGATGACCTTGTGGACTACTTCAACGTATGCCATGCTTGCATCCTTAATTAATCTTAATGGATATGATTTTTCTTAAACTCCAAGTTTAAATAAGTCTACGACCTAAATTTTCAAATTTTTGTCATTATTTGACAAATGAATAAATAAATAACTATAGCAATAAATCGAAAATAAACAACAACGTAAATCTTGACCCATATTAGGTTTTTGTAATACTTTTTTTTTTCTTGTTTGTTTTTGTTTTTTCATAAAATCAACGGTTACACTTGAAAATGTAGATTGTTTGTGATTTTATATGATTACATGTAAGAACAGAGATTGGCTTTCAAAACAAGAAAACATCAAGATCAAACGCAAACCCAAATATGTTTGATTATGACGATGATTCATGTTTAACAAATACTTTAACAACAGTTATGAATTTTATTGAATTACAAAGAGTCACAAGCTATTTGATTGCAACTTGTAAGACTAAAACATTATTCCACATAAACCCTAAAACTCAATAAAGTGGAAAAAATAAAAATAAAAATAAAAATCACGTACCAATTTTGTTTTGGAAATTGTATAATCCATGAGCACATACTTATTATATTTAAACTTCTTAGACATTCCATATTTGCTTTCAATTGTATGTGTACATATACATATATATATAAATATACATATCACCATATAGTTTTGAAATTGACTTGTCATTCAAAATGTTATCATGTGATGTTGTTTCTTTTTGCAGCAATTGAAGTTGAAGGTTTGTTTTCAATACCCATACCTTTGGAAGATGTTCTTGAAGTCAAAAAATGTTTCGATTCATGTGATCCTCTTGGTAAGGATGTCACAATTTAAAGTTTTTTCATTTATGTTACAAATTTATAATAAAAATTTTCATACCATTAATGTTAGTATTCAAGATATATATATATATATATATATATATGTGTGTGTGTGTGTGTGTATGTGTGTGTGTGTATGTGTGTTCGAATTAAATTAAATTAAATATACTAATTATGGGTTTCAGAGACAAAGAACATCAAAATGAAGCACTTGAATCCTCACATTGTGGCGGCATTAATGTTATTTTATCTTAAAAAGCTCAATGGCTATCTTTTCACTGACCAACTTCACAGTGTTTTTGTTGCAAGTACAAGTTAAGTATCACCTTAAGTATCATTTAAGCATCAAATTGATGAATAAATTTTTATTGTTACACTACATGCTAAATATTTCAAAGTTATTAATGTATAGGTATTAATACTAGTAAAAATATTAGGGTTTCATTTAATTATTTTTATTTCCTTAGATACAAATATCAAATTTGTTCATGTTTTCAGCAATTTCAAAATTGCGAGCAAGAGCTTACGTGTTACGCTTATTGTTGAACCGCCTTCCTCCATCAAATTATGCACTTCTAAAGAACATTATTTTCTTATTCTTTTGTATTATTACTA
This sequence comes from Physcomitrium patens, assembly GCF_059467195.1. Lineage (NCBI taxonomy): Eukaryota > Viridiplantae > Streptophyta > Bryopsida > Funariales > Funariaceae > Physcomitrium > Physcomitrium patens. The sequence goes on from NC_143435.1 coordinate 4,082,276, forward strand.
AAAATGAGGTTAAAACGACGGGTTCACCAGGAATTATTGATACTTTGGGACCATTATTATTAAAAAAGTCCTATGATGTAAAACAGTATTCTGGGTAAATATTAGAGTATTGTAAATACTAGCATAAGTGAAAGATCAGTTTATAACATTTAATTTTATTACAATATTCTACATCCTTTTATAATTTTGTCTTCGAATATATCTGTTACATTAATATTATTTGTGAAAGTTTATAATGTTCTACTTATGCATGGATTTTACTTGTTTGTTTGTGCTTTTGTGAGTGTGTTTCTATATATGAATATATATATATATATTTAATTTTTTATTTTTGATTTTCAGAAATACAACGCTTGTTGAAGTTTCCAACATATTAGCATCAACCTTAGTTGGTGAATGGAATTATTTATTTAATTATCACAGAATTATTGGAAAAAGCTCATCCAATACAGTTTTCTTGAAGTTGTTGTCATCAAAATCTATTTGTGGTACTGTACGTATAATAAAATTTCAAGTATCTATGTAAAAATAAAAGTAAAATCTTAATATTAAATAAAACAAAAATTATGGTTATATTTTAGTAAAATAAAATTGTGGGTGTTTACATGTGTGTGAATATGCTTATATATATATATATATATAAAAATAATTTCAAACAAAAAATTGATGTTTTAATGTTCTTTAGGCTGAAACTATTAAAACCTTTCAAAGTGAGAGACAATTAAGCTTAAATGATCTGAAACAAAATAAAAGTGGTGTATCTTTAAATCATGAGGATCTTAAAACAGTCAAGTCTTATGAAGGAACCAAATGCAACCACAACTATTCTCAAAGGTGTCAATCACACCTTTGCACATTTGAAGGTGAATATCTTTAAAGAATAATATATTAAATAATAATAATAAAATATTTTTTAAAAAATAAATGAATTATAATTTTAAATGATATAAAAATCTCAAAATTCTTATTAGTAAAATAATGTTATTGTTTTTTTTTAATATAGTTTTTTTTATGATTTAATTTAAATATGAAATTTTATTTCAAATTTTATCATAAATACAAATGTTTACATACGTAAATATAAATCTTGATTGCAGTTTTTTAATAAATATTAAAGACAAAACTAAAATAATCCAAAATGATTCCCATTACATTGGAGATGGTATGGAATGTAAAAACAAAAATCCTACATTCAAAGCTACATTTCCATGCTCAATCAATAAAATATACCACACCTATGATGTCAAATTATCAAAAAACAAATATCATGATAATGTTACAAGAAAAGAATTTTCATCAAACCATGTATTTTTTAAAAATAAAAGTCAAAATGCATGCAATTCTTTTTACACTTCTCACTCTAAAGATATAGTCACAAATCAAATATACTTAAATATGCCAAATCCTTGTGATGAAAGCAATGGTGAAAATGATGTCCGCATCAATTGTTTTATACCTCAATATTGGAAACATCGATTTAATCTTGATGATAATATTGACTTGTCCAACAACATTGATAAAAAAATGGTTGATCTCGACTTCTTTGAAGATAATAACAATTATGCATTAACTTCTCAAATCAATGCAAGATCCAAAACTTACAAAGAATTTCAATACAAATGCAAAAAAAATTCCTCGCCCAATAAATGTGCACCAAAAACAAATGAAATATTTTTTTGCGAAAAAAAAACACATGCAACTTTTAAAACTTTCAACAAAAGGAATAAAGTTTTTGAGGCATGCTTGAAAATGAATTCACCATGCAAAGATAAATCCACATTGTCCATCAATCCAATGTGCCATAAATCAAATTTTGTTTCAAACAATTTTTTTAATATTAGCATATTTTTCCATAATATCCATGATGGAAGCGGGTTGCTCAACTTTCAGAACATATATGAAGATTTTTGTGTGTTTATTTCAATGATTTATCTGAACAAACAAGATCATGCTCATTTTTACAAGCCAAAAAAAAATGGGCAAATACCCAAATATATTGATAACTCTTATGAATTATTAAAAGAGTATGCTTTATTTCATTTGAAAAAATATAATTCATTACTGAAACGTGGTGAAAAAACAAACATTATTAACTTCAAATTTTTATCAGATAAAATGTTAGAGTCTAACACCAATTCATCAAACATTGATTATGGATTTAAAATTCTAGAAAAGACATGTGATCAAAAAGAATCCTACAATGATGGCCATCATAACATAAAAAATATTCAAAACATACTAAGTTTTTTGAATCATTTAAAAAATATAATAATTATATGCATGAACTATAGGAAAGATCACAAAAATAATCTCATTCCAAGAAACATATTTTTGGAAGCTATATTCAAGAATGAAATAAAAAATGATAAAATGTTATCAGAAAATGACATTATGGAGTTTCTTTCATCAAATATTTTGAAAATAAACAAGAATATTGAATATTTTTTAACTTTACTATATTCAAATGATTTAAAAAAACACATTTTGTTCCAACACTTAAAACCTTTATGCACAAGAAATCCTCTTTTGTTGACAATTCAAGACATTGTAACACCATCACCTAATTCTAAAAGTGATGAAAGTAATAAAAATAATAAAAATAAAAATGATGAAAACTTTTTAAATCATTCTACTCCATGTATGAATTCTTGTGTGCTTCCCTCTAATCTTCAACCAAGTCTTTCATTTCCATCTTTATCTATACCTCGTCATTCACCAATAAATGAAGATGAAAATTCTAGTGAAAAACATTCAACAAGTTTTCAACATCAAGCTCAACCAACTAATGGCTCTAAACCATTTTGTATTCCCCCACCTCCTCCTTTGCCACCATCAAAGAAGAAAATTGTTCCACAATCTTCTACCCAAAAATTAGATGTTATTAAAAATGTAATTATTCCACCTCTTTCATTAAAACCCAAACAAGACTCCAACACCAATGTTGTTGTAAAACCAAAGTTTAAACAACTTGTGTGGGATAAAATAACACCAACATCAACAAATAAAACCGTTTGGTCAAACACCTCATTGACCAATGTAAAAATGGACCTTCAAGAGCTCGAATCATTATTTGCTCTAAAAGAAGTTGTACCAAAAAAAACTACTTTCATTGTAAGATTTAAATATAACTATTCATTCTAAATATAAATAATATAATATAAGATAAAATCAATTTATTTTATATTCATTTTGCAAATGTTGATATGATACAAATATCAAATTAGATACAAACATTTTATGAGCTATTTTGTAAATTAGTATCAACTCTTGAATTATAACACCATCTATTATGTAATATAAAATACCATTGAAACACTTTTTGTTCCATCATTCATTAAAAGTGGGTGTGTGTGTGTGTGTGTATATATATATATATATATATATAATGCTCAGGATAGAAACACAAACATTAAAAAACTGCAAGTAGTGAGTATTTTGGATCTCAAACGAGCACACAATGTGAATATTCAATTGCGGAGTTTGCGGACTCCATTGCCAAAACTATTGGAAGCACTTCAAAACATGGATCATGATATTCTTACATCAGAGGTTCTCATGGTGATGCATAATACTCTACCAAATGAGGATGATGTCAAACTATTACAAAACTATGTTGGTGATGTTGATCCTTTGGCTGAAATTGAAAAGTATGTTACCAATTTTACATGTTCAATACATATTTATGTAAGAAAAATGAAGTAAACATTATAAGACACTTAAAACCTGAAATTAGGAAAAATTCAAAAAAAATAAAAAATAAAAGTATATATATTTTGTATTTAAAAATAAAAATTATTTAAAATAATAATAATAAATTTATCATAAAATTTGAAATAAAAATCACTTGCATTTTAATTGATATAAAATAAATTACAGGTACTACTTGGATTTACTAAAGATTCCAAGATATAAAAATAGAATTAAATGTTTAGCATTCAAATTACAATATAAAGCAACTTATGAACAGGTAACAAAAAAGTAATATAAACCAAAAAAAATTATATATATATATATATATGAGGTATCACTAGTGCCACCATATTCTTTTTGCTATGCCCACTAGAACTTCCCATTTACCACATGCCACCCCCACCACTTGCCAATGTTATTAATATGAATAAGTAAACATCAGAATTTCATTTCAATGTGTGATTTCATGCATGAAAAAAAAAAAACAAACAAACAAACAAACAAACAAACAAACAAACAAAACAATAAATATTATGAAACATATGGGTGTTAGTAATTGTACTTATAACATTCTATAAAATGATTACTATTAAATGACTATGGAAAAAACACACACACAAGTAATTGTGTATTAAATGATGTATTTTGTATGAGATGTAGACTCAACATGATTTGGAATTAATTGAAAAGGCTTGCAATCAACTAAAATCAAGTCAAACTCTTGTTAAAATTTTGGAGATGGTTTTAGTTGCGGGAAACCATTTGAATGGCGAGTCATTTTGTGGGTCTGCAAGTGGTTTTAAGCTTGATGCATTGTTGAAGCTAATGGATGTAAAGGGATGTCACAAGAACACCACATTGCTCCATTTTGTAGTAGCTGAGCTTTTAAAGATGGATGAACAGGTGATGTGATATATATATATATATATATATGTTCACTTTTTGTTTATTTATAAAATTACACATTCTTAATAACTTGTATTTAATGAAAATGAGATTGTTTTATTAATGTTATTTTTATTTGTACTGAATTCAAAGACTCCTTTTTTATTCAAGATTTGTACTTATTTAATGCTGATTCAATTTTTATATCTTCCTTGCCATTCTCAACAATTAATAGTTTGTTGAAGCTTAAAGTAAAACGAAATCCTTCCTAAGCTATATTTGTAGTACTTATGCTCTAATTGTTGAGACTGGAAAGGAAGATATAACAATCAAAACAGTAATTATATGATGAAGGAATAAATTACTTTTTTTAGTCATCATTTTATGCAAATTAAAATATCAAAAACATATACTGTATATATATATACTAAAATTTATAAATCTTAATTGTGCAGGTTGGGAAATTATCAGAAGAATTGAGAGAAGTAAAATTAGCAGCTAATTTGAGTTTGGATAGGTTAAATTCAAATTTGAAAGAACTTGAACGTGGCTTAGAGATTCTTAATCAAGAGATTCGAGATATTCATTCAAACAATACATTGGCAAACTCAAATGAATTAAAATTTATTGAATCAATGGTCCCATTTGCTCAAACATCAAGCAAAGATTTCATCATATTACAAAACATGGCAAAATCATCATTGAATAAACTCAAGGATGTTGCAATGTATTTTGGCGAGCCCGTTAAAGGAGATCAAAACACCAATTTGTTTAAAATCATGCGTGAATTTCTTTTCATGTTTGATTGTGCTTGCAATGAAATTAAGAAAGCAAAAAAACATAAAGACAATGCCATGTCTATATCTCATGCACAACAAAGGTTTGTACTCAACTTTGAGACCCAAATTAAAAGTTCTAATAGTAAGACATGTATTATGTCATCATGTTGAACCTTAGAGTGCCAACTCAAAAACCTTAAAGTATGAATCATTTTTGAGATAAAAGATGAATAGTTTTTAGGTATAGTAATAATTTCAGCTCAACAGTTTTTTTAAAAAAATAAAAAGTAAATTTACATGCTTTTAATAGGCCTGCAAGTGCCATATGTCAACCAAAAACTGCTCTTCAAACCACAAATCTATATCATGAAGAACAACTTGAAAATACTCCATCTTCCAAACTCTCTCTAATTGAAAGAATTCAAGGAAGGAAATCTTGTACATCATTTCCAGGTAACGTCTTTTCAAAAACCAATGATACCACAAATAACATAATTTATAGAATGTAAGAAAAAATATGTATATATATATATATATATATATATGTAATTTTGAAATTCGTGAAAATTATTATATTACACCCCCAAAATGAAGAAAAAAGATACATAGACTTAGAACTTGAGTTATGGACGTCCAATAAACTTAAGTTCAAGGGGCACCCAGAATGACCAAATCGACAGATTAACTGTTTCAAAATAGCTCTTGAAATAGTTTTATAGTCAGATTCATTCTTAATAGAGAGCTCTTGAGTGAGTCAAGTGGTGGGCAATCCTACTTGCTTGTGGGCTTAGCCAGTTGTGAAATTAATTCACTGCTGATAGCTGGTTTTATATTACTTTGATATTTGTTTTAACGTGTCTATAATTTGGTGCCATGTGTAGAAGAACTTGAGAGTATTCAACTGAGGAGACCAAGCACATCTTCCAACACTCCTTTGAGGACTCACACAGTGTCATCCACTAATAATAGTTCTAATGTTGTTGCAAGTGCACAGGAAAAGTTATTGCAAAGCATTCAAAACCAATCGCAACATTTTGACTCAGATTGGTCCACAAATTGATTAAAACGTTGACACACACACACACAGAATATGATAGTTTCTTTTGGTTTAAAAAAATAAAAAATAAAAAATAAAAAAAGTTTCGCTCAAAATGCAACAAGGTCAATTTTGTAAAAGTTGATTTTAAATACCAAAAATGTAACATTGAACCATACTCTCTCATGACTCAGATCTTCAACTTTGATAGAACCTGATCTCTTTTCAGCTTAATCAGCACCACATTGTGATCTTGCAAAGTTTTACCATTGGGGGTGTTCCCTCGCTCTCGTTCTCTTTCACCCACACAAATACATTTACACACACAATGAGTAGGGAGAATCATCACTCACTCAATGTTTGCAAAGCAAAACCTGACAGTTGAGTTGGAATCTCTTCGAAGAAAGCATAAAGGCTATCGACATTCTCAGTCAACGCAAGACAGGAATGAATCCTTCACGCCCACTTCACACCTAGTTTTGAGATCTGTTTGTAAACTAACCTTTGACAATGAAAGTGCTGGGTGAGTTTGACCCATCCTGCTACCAAGACCTGGATTTACACTGGTCAAAAGCACATTTCATAGAAAGAAGGTTTCATTGTGATCATCGATGTGCACTGCTAGCTCCGTAGAGTTCAATTTCTGCAAGCCAGCTGCAAGAAATTCGAAATTCTCAAGACACCCAATCACAGCCAAAAGTGAGGCAAGCAGGTAGATCCATCACTGGCACCAAAGAGACACAGGGAACTCACAAAAAGAAACACTCGACATGAGACAAGCTCACGAGTTCGGCGTTAGAGCCAGAATGGACAATAGCTGCAACATGCACAGGGTATGGAGAGAATGAGAGGTGGGAAAGTTTGGAAGCAAAGGGAGAGTCTGAGGCATACAATCCGCCGACGTAGGAAACGGAAATTGCCTCGATGCCAGTTCGGCAGACTGTTTTAACAGCAAGGATGTTTAATAAGAAGCAAGTCGGAGTAGGAACAGGTACAGGTCCTTCTCTCACTCTCTTCCGCTCTCTCTCGCTCTCTCTCTCTCTCATGTTTTTCACCAAGTCACAGACTAGCACAGCAACACAGAAGTTTTTAGGTCTGTATATGAACAATTTAGCAGAGCCTCTTGGGGGAGGGAGGATAGTTGATGGTCGCCCCCCACCAAATCCACGGCACAGCTAGGCGGCCTTCTTCCAACACCTACTAGGCAATACTACGGGCTCAGCCACCAAAAGTTCATGGGCTGAAAGGTCAATAAAAATCTACGTCAGAGAGATGGTCGGTGACAACGTACTCTCCAGGAGTTGGCTGCTGTCATGTGCCCAAAAGGAGCAGCTCGAGGCCTTGGACACCGCAGCCTGACTCACAACGGTTGGAGTGCTAGGAGGGCTAGAAAAAGAAGCAGCAACACAACCCATGGGTGGAGAATAGGGGACTCTCACTCTGGGTTTCGCTACAGGTACCGCCATAGTTGAGGGAACCACCTCGGTGAATCCAGCTATCGGTGAATCAGAGAAGAGCTGATCTGGTAACTCACTAGCTGGGGAGACAGGCCGGCTATGATCCTCGGGACCCAGAGTAGAACCTTCCGAAAAAAACCCAGAGAAGGGCGCGAACGGGGCTCGCGTGGTGGGGCTCATGTCGCAAGCAAGACCACCGGTGAGGGAACCTGGCAGGAGAATCTCAGCATGGTGGTCAGGGACCAGCAGCCGGTGAAACCCACTGAAGGGATTAGCCTTCTGCTTGTTAAATCCTGCGCCAAGGAAAGAGGAATCGTTGTGGGAGCTGCATTGACTGAGATTGCCAAAATGGTTCCCCCAGATATCATATACTAGCTCTCCAGAGCTTTGCCCAGACAGGGCATTGCTCGAGTGCCAGGGACTGCCGGGACGAAGGTCTTGGTCTAAACGGCCGTCAGGAAGCTCCGGGCTGGAGGTGAATCCGAGGCTGGACCAACCTGCATCCACAGATGTACCTGAAGAGGATGTGGACTCTGCATTACTAACTTGTTTCGTGATCCTTGCTCCAGGGGCTCGCAGAGTCGGCGGAATGGCTGGTGGGGGTACAACACCCAAGGAGTCGATCCGTACTCCAACGCCGAACTCGAAAGCAGAGTTGTTGGTCCAGATTCCCGGACGCGAGCTCCGAGGTGGAAAGGAAGCCGAGGAGGTGAGAGCTGCAGGTCCAACTTCCGATACTGCAAACGCATTGCCTCTTCGTTGAGGATACCGGCTCCCTCGGTGAGAGTGGCCTCCATCAGTAACTTCCAGTGCTTTGTCGCTTCCAGAGGTTGACGTTTTCCGTGGTTGGCGAGCTACAGCAGCGCATTCGCCACTGGTGCCCTTTTTCCCACCGACACCTGAACTCTTCTCTACCACAGGTTGCTTACGCGAATCCGCTACTCTTCCCTGCTGCCTGGGCTGCTGATGGGACGGAGTAGAACTAACGCTACGCCTGGGGCTTTCGGTTCCTGACCCAACAGGCGCAGGGTTAGTGGTTTTCAAAGAATTAAGGACCTTAACCTTGATTTTGGGAAGTGGGACAGCGTCTGCGTGTTCAACAGATCCCGAACTCTTGGGGCTCAAGGGAGCTGTTGACTGATCAGACAGGGACGAAGTGGATTTAGTTGGTTTTCTGTCGAAGGGAGAGGGAGGACCGGCAGACCAAGCCAGTCTGGAAGGCGTCACCGGAGAGGCAGGAGACCCTGGCGACGCGCCTCCATAGGTACTAAAATTTGCAGCCACATCATGTTTCACTTGTTTCTTCCTCTGCCTGCGCTTCTCCCGTTCGTTTGTCTGTAGGGGTTGCTCAGGTAGCAAAACAGGCTGTGGCTTAAGGGTCACTTCGTCCTTCGGCGACTCCTTGACGGGAGGCTGCCGTGTAGGACATGCACTTTGCGCGCGTGCGACCGCGTTAACAGATGCAATCGCTTCAACTGCTACTACCTCTTTCACGATAGACTCGGTGTCCTCCTCCAGATCATCCATGCAGATGGTATGCTTAGCCGAAGAGTTTCCCGGTCTCAAGAATTTCGAAGTCTTCGGTTGCTTGATGGATTGAGGGTGATGATGCGGATCTTTAGAGCTCAGAGGTGAGGAGCTATTCGATGACTCCGCATTACCTTTACCACTCCGTGTCTGGTCGGGTTTAGCAGCACCGCTATTCTTTCTATCTGAGCTATATTTTCGACCCGCTGTGGGCACTGACCCTGAAGCAGACGTCGCAGCTCCTCCAATGGCCTTCGTCGCTTGTATTCCAGTCTGTGTAGGCGCCGGCACTGGCGTCACAGATCGCGGGAGAGTGTAATTGGAGGAGGATGCGCTGCATTCCTTCCTCCAAATGGCGGATCCAAAAGCTGCCCAGAGGCCTTCTGTCACAGTGGCAAGAGCTCCCCATCCCCACATCTTCAGCAGCTTATCCCTTCTCTTGATAAAAGGGCTGCCTCCGCTGGAACTTCTCCGATGCGAACCACCCTTACTCAGATCCCCTGACGACGTCGGCAACACGGTCTCACGCACAACAGCTTGAAAAAACACTAAAGCGCCTACCATGAGCCCACAAAAGAGAAGCCCAAGGAACAGTCTGTAGTCCATAATCAAGTCACTGATGCCCTGGCCTGTGTAAGAGCCTCTCAGGTCTCCTAATGCTCGCATTGTAGATTTGGGCACGAAGGCCAAGGCAGGAGGATCCAAACACGGCAACACCACTACTCTGTAGGGAATCTCCATCAGATGACCAATGGTGCTGTTGGTGCGCACCATGATCTTCTGAGAGCTACTGCATGCGTTGGATACGTGGGGCTGGTTATAGCCCCTGTAGGTAATGTTGGCAACTTCGGTCTCAGAGCCTGGGAGCAGAACGCACCCTTTCTTGTACTCAATTGTAATTCTTGAATCTTTAGCCACTTCATATATTTCTTTAACCTGCATCAGATGAAAAATACATATTTACAAAATATAATCTAATTTATTCAATTATTTTATGAAATGTTAAATCATCGTTATTACCAGACATTCATTCGATTTCTCGCTAGGAATGATATGCAGATAATGTTCTGACCTGTATTAACTGGCCACCAGAATTTTCCAGCACCAAGGGCTGGGACCGCGCCTGATCCCCAACCAGCATTCCAAAGTCTACAGTATCAGGTACTGAAACCACAGAAGACGGCTTGGAGACTCGTGAGCTGAACGGGTAGACTAGAACACCGCCCTCGCTCCCAAAAGGTGCCCCAGTGGCCCGTATCTGGAATGCCCCCCGAAACACTTCCCCTCGCTTCAGATCTACTATAAATTCTACGATATCCCTACTTTCCTGAGCGGGGATTTCCCATGTCGCTCCAGCTCGCATCAACACCCCAGGTTTATAATTTATCTCATCACCACGACTGGGTTCCTTTGCCTCAATTACAATCTCATCTAAAGGTACACCACTGACACGATCCACATCTGTATTTCCTACGAATAAGCCTGTGGTGTGCCATTGGTTCTCTTCTGAGGAAACAAGTACTTCCTCCACAAATATACTTTCATTAAAAGGGTTGAAGAGGGAAAGTACATAGTGCGACTTCTCATGCACCCTGACGTGCATCTGAAAAGGAGATGCAATACCTTCCCCTTGTAACTGCACTACTATTGGGTCTGACCTGGTTTCTATAGTTACCCTTCCTGTGGCTGCTCCCAAGTACTGAGGTAAGTAACACACAGGGAACGTAAGTGATCCTCCAGGGGCAACAAATTTCTCAGAGAAGGCACAGACAAAGAATTGTCTATTATCACTCTTAACAGCAACAAGTGATAATTTTGAGCTATTGCATGAGTTAATAATAGTCAAGGAAGCAACCTGGCGCTGATACAAGGGCTGGGGCATCCAGACTAGTTGAGGAGTGACGGCAATATCCCCATAATGCAGCGATGCACTTGCAACTTTCGAGGAAAACATAGAGCAGTCACGAATATCTGAAAGCCTATTCTCGGCCTCAGGTGACCCAGGAGGGTGACACGTGACTTGCTGTCCAGTTTGAACAAGGGCTCCACATAATTGTAGCTCAACCTTGTCGTCACTAGGATGTTGCAGATCTTGACCCAACTGACCTAACCCAACAGAAGCGTGAAAACTGCTCTGCTGTCTTGTTTGCTCTTCGACTTTGATGTTCAACTTTTGTTCACTCCCACCGCCCCCCTGCCTCTTGAGGGAGGCTCCACTAGTGGAGCTTTGGTAGGCTGTGTTAACTTGATTCAAATCTGCAGAACTGGGATGTAGCAGCCATGAGGTTTCCTTGGAAGAAAACATATACGAAGGACAAACGAGCATGAACTTGAAGCTCTAAATTATGAATTCTAATACTGTGCACAAAATAACCTGGCCAAGTTTACTAGATATCAAAGTACCCCACAGCGGATTATCAAACCTGAGAGCACTGTTAAGTTTTATCATCCTCCGAAAAACAAAAAAGATGAAACAATAGTAAAGCCTATTGCTGCATAAAACATTACCTTTCCAAACGACTTCAGAAATAACGCCTACAGAAGGAGTAGCAGTTTCTGATTCGACACCAAAGGATCCTAGCTGCTCTATGTTAAGCTGGACTTTGCTCTCAGCATTTGCCGCAGGTGCCAAACAAAGTAACAGGAACAGGAGCGCCCACGTAAGAAACAACATCGTCAGCTGGAACCCGCGGGGTGCCTCGCCGAAGCACCACCATGACCTGAAATATTCCGAGTACGTTACAAATTATTAAGATAGGAAAATTGGGAAGCATTGATGGTTTTTTGTAGCAACAAAAACGACCCAAAGTAAAGGAAGACTTTCCCAAAAAAAAAAAAAAAAAGGCCCAGAAAGCTGGACGTACAACACATATATACACAATTGAAACCTCATAAAATACTGTTCCCAGACGTAACGTGCGCTGCACTCAACCACTACTCGCAGACAACTACGTCCTTTCGAAACTGATCGAAGATAAACCCGAAAAGAAAGCATAACAACCCTGTATCAGGTTACTGCAAGGCAGGTCTGGTATGATTCAAGTGTGATGTTATTCTTCAAAATATGATAAATTCATTAAAATTGTAATACAATTTAATGGTGGATCGTCTAACCATCCAGCACCAAGGCAATAGAATGCAGACACTCGGTTGTTCACTGGAGATAGAAATACAAGTTCGTGTACACGAGTAGGAATTCCGTGGACATATATTGAGGCCTCAAAACATTACTCCGAGAGAATTCAACATAATATCCACTCATCCTCACGTTACTTTATCAATCTATTCTAAAAGTCTTTCACCGTTAAAATTCATTTTCATGCACGAAATGGCTGCGAAGGGGAAGGAATAGCTTACCGGTTTCTCTGCTTCGAGCTCATCCGGGAGCAGCTCTTATTATAATTTGCATCATCCTCCTCTGCTGAGGAAACTTCATCGTGCGGATTCCGGCACAAGGAGACCACGCTGATGAGGACCGATAGCGATACGAAGAGCAATGAGAAAGAGACAGACCCGACAAAGAACAGGGGCGAGAAAGAAGTGAACGCGAAACAGGACAAGAGCGTCGGAACTGCCTTCATCAACAAAAAGGAAACTAAAACTGCCATAGCCACGGCACAATTTCGCTATCTGTAACTCCCACAAACACCACCAGCCGCACCATCACCCGAACTGGAACTGCATCACCTCCTCTACTGTCCGCGCCAACCTCTTCCAAAACTTTCCTAACGGGTTTCTTTTCATCCTCCAATTCTCCTTCCTTAAAAAAACTCTACCATCACCTTCACCACCCAAATGTGCCAACACGAAGAAACGAACATCAAACACTAGTACCTATTCAATTTCATTTCAGGCCTTATTCTGGCCATGCTACACATTAACTGCTAAAAATCCCAGTGCCTGAAAACTCACACCATTGTAGCCAGCCCTAACAAAGAGTACACCTCAGCAGGCACAAAACTGTGGGTTGACAGATGATGCTTCTGCAATCAGCAATGCGTTCCCATGCACTGGTAAAATGGAAGCCCGCCATGACCAACATTCCGTTAAATTAAGAGGGCACAATTGAGCTGCTTACGAAAGCTCGGCAGGAATACAAATATGCAAAGTTCAACGTAAGGCTCTTTTCTTCTTTCGCATCCCTTCACTTCCTCCAGTTTCTCTGCAAGAAGACGTATCCACATATAACTCCGCTATCAGTCATGTGTGCCATGGTATGTGCTTTCCAAACGAAGGCTGCTCGATTATCGGTGAAAGAGCGACACTCAGAATTCAGAAGCGACTAGCATTTTCGGCAAGGCTATGGCAACGACGCTAGAAGGAGGACGTATGTTGGGACACGCTAACTAGCCCACTAATCTGGCATAATACCCTTCTCAAAATGAAAATCTTCGCTGGCACTACTTTCCGCCGCAAAACTGGCGTCATTCAAACGCTATGATAGACAACACTTCGGTTCTCGCTCAGCTGTACGCTAGTGCTTGCAAACGCTCAGGTGATTACGCTTCCCTTAAAGTCTGCATACAATTCGTTTCGGTGACACTGATGAAGTGGGCAGTAAATTACAGAAGGACCGACTGTCGAAATTTCAAATTTTGAAGCGCCATGAGAGCGAGCAATCATGTTTTTTTTCAGATAGACGGCCGCGAAGAAAGCCACTCGTGTGCTCAATTTTGTCTTTTCTAGACAAATAAAGGCCTCTGCACCCAATTCAATTCTCACTTCCCTCACGTGCGGCTACTCAGAGGCGTTACTAAGAACGTACCCTTAACTCGAGCGGCTTTCGAACTCCACTCCAGTCGCTTCTCATTGATAAAGCTGCACGATCCAACCTCTAGCACCGTAAGCCACCCGACAGACACTCACAAACCCATTACTTTCCCAGCGCCACCGTACACCAACTAACCAAGAAAACACCACTTGCGGACCACAGAGACAACAATCTCGGAGCTTCACTCTAAAGCTACAACTCGCAACCCACCCGAGCACAACTTGGGCGAAGCCACTCTCATTCACGCCACAGCGAATAGCAAAACCTCACACTACAGCCCAAAAACAAGTGGGAGATGGCACTTAAGGGGCTACAGGCAGCTAACCCACTACATATTCCTGCGTAAGAAGCTCCCCTAGAGGAATCAAATACATTCCTCTGAGCTCGTATCCCATTTCCCTTCCCAGAAAAGGGCTCCAGAACGCCCACAACTCCAGAATGGCAAACAAAAACTCTCAAAGCCTAAGCTGACGGAGGAGAATCCCCGGCAACCCTGAGAACCCAGAGAAAATAACGTCACACCCACCCTCTTCTCCCACAAAATCCCTGGCTCCCACCACAATCACTCTCCCACCCACATTTCCACCCTCCGGCCCCCACATTCCCACTCCCCTGCCCCCACACTCACACTCACACTCACGTTCCTTCTCAGCGTGCCCACGCACCTAAACAAAAACACTCACCCGCACTCCACACCACTACCACCACCACCACGCAGCCAGGCAACCGACACCGCCGAAGTTCCCTGCAACAAAACTCCGTTGTCGCCCAATCTCTTCCTTGCCCAGAAGAAGAAGAAGAAGAAGAAGAAGCCTGTTCTCACCCTTCTCTTGTCTCACCTCAGCTCTACTACAATTAACACTACCGGTTTCCGTCGACGAAACAACTCACTTACGTCTCTCGAAAACTTAACCAAATAAAAATTGTGGCTAAACGCGCACCCCTGATGAAGAGGCACAGCACGGAGACGACACACGGAGAAGAGGAAGAAGAATATGAAGAATCAGGTCGTGAGAGTGAGAATGAGCTCTACGAAAGGAGCCAAACAGGAAAACGGAATCAGAAACCACGGTTGAAACTTGGCATTAAACAAAGACAATACAAGCCCAGCCGAGCAAGGCAGGCACCGAGAGTAGAATAGAGCAGAGCTCAGCACATCAGAGCATTGGCGCCCCACCACAACCCATCTCCTCCTCCTCCGCTCCTCCGCTTCGCTTTGGACGCTGGGCCAGGTCTACGGCACGGCAGGCGACGCTGCCGCTACAGACGCGAGCGAGCGGCGCGAGTGGGACGGGTGGGATGGGTGGGGCAACCCCCCACTCCTCCGCCAAACCGTGTGTCCCCGCAACAGGTGCCTGCTTTCGTATTTTGCTCCTTTAGCTTTTTCGTTTTCGTTTTCGTTTTCGTTTTGTTTTTTTTTTTGTTTTGTTTTTTTTTTTTTTGGCCCAGAGCAGCTTTGTTCTGATGCACTTTACCCCGTAGCCCTCACACAGCTCCCCTTTCCCCTTTCGCATGACTGCCTTTTTCGGTTCTTGCGCCTTTTTATCGCCTTTTTCGTCGCCTTTTGTTTTCCTTACCTTGAGAGGCGCTTGTTTTCGTGTTTCACTGCGTGGTAAAAAGACAAACTCGTTTATTTACTATCAGACACTATCAGAAACTATCGGTGCAAAACGAATATACTAAAATGGTTTGAT
The DNA here is from genome assembly GCF_059467195.1 of Physcomitrium patens. Taxonomy (NCBI): domain Eukaryota; kingdom Viridiplantae; phylum Streptophyta; class Bryopsida; order Funariales; family Funariaceae; genus Physcomitrium; species Physcomitrium patens. The sequence continues at coordinate 4,098,115 of NC_143435.1, forward strand.
GGCAGTATTTTTGTTGATAGAAGGCTCATCTTTTGTACTTCCTCTTGTCTCCATTGAATAACAAAATAGTATATGTTCTAAGTTTGTGCGTTCTATGAGTATATTTTGTTAAATTTCATTTAAAAGAAAATTATAAAAGACGATCAACTAGAGGTATGTTGGTTTCCTTCATGGCTTCCAAATATTAACATATGTAAATATGTGGCAATTCAAATTTGGTTCAAAATATTATAAAGGAAACTGAGAAAGATGAGCATGCTCGTACCTTTGCATTTTCAAACCTGTTACATAAATTATACACTTTTAAATGTAATTATGAATGCTGTAAGTTATATGGGTTTATTCATTACAGTATTGATACCAAGTATCAAAAATATTAAAATATTTTTATTATGTTGTGAAGAAGAATTTCAAAAATAAAATAAAGTAATAGAGAATGTATATTCAATATGATGAATTGAAAATTACCTTTTATGATCAAAATTTATAAACTTTGCTGGTTTTCAAAAGATTTTTTTGTTTTCTGATTCTTTTTTCTTTTTTTAACGGGTCATTTGAGCTTTTTTTGAAGGTCAGTGAGACGTCACTATTAGTTCGCACAGATTAGACGAACTATTAATATTCCTTCTCGTTGCAAAAATAAATAAAAATGAAAATAAAAAACACACGAGTATTAAGTTGACACGTTATTGTGACTTTGAAAAACAGTGAATTAAAAAAAAAAAAAAAAAAAAAAAAAAAAAAAAAACTTACAACTCAAATCAATATATGACAATGCAACATCTTGTACCATACATTACATGTCTACTAATGAACCACACACACACACACACATATATATATATATATATATATATAAAAACATATTAAACTGGGATTAATATAATTGGTACTAATTTCTTATTGATAGACAAATTCAATACAAAATAATAACAATAAAATGTGGCGGAGTTCTAGAATATCACTCTCTCGACCCAGACCTCCATACCGAGCTGAGGGGAGACCACGCCGCCATCCATACCTGTGCTTCGGCAAGTCCCCACAATTACCCAACCACCTTCCTAACCATGACCTTTCTCAGCTTCGGGGACCCGCGGTTTGGCCATCGCGCAATTCAAGTCACGTGTAAAACTAGCCTGTGTGCGTATATATGTACGAATACGCATTTAGCGTATTGTATTCGTATTGGAATACGAGGAGTGTGGCACAAGGATGCCTAAGTGGGTCTAAGAGCCCTAATTAGGGTTACAGATTTTGTGGGGAATCCGAGTGAAGAATGGAGGAGCAAGTCAACACAGTTCTTAGCGTCTCATCCTCTGCCTTTGAATTTGGCTTGGTTATAAAAATAACGTTAAAATAATATCCGTGAATACTGCTCTTGTCCAGTAAAAAAAATAGCCATTGTTCAAGTATATTCTAGTTTTACTATTTGTAATGTTGCCTAGCTTCATTTCAAACAGCGTTACAGAAAAGCTCTGAAAGTGATATTATGATTGGAGTATCATGCGTAATCGAAGTTATTTTGTGAAAATAAACAGGATATTTCAGAATGCTGTCATGCATCGGTTAAATACTTAAAAAAATATTTGGAATAAAATCTAAAACAAACAAACAAACAAAAGCAACAACAGCAAGAGTGTCTTTATATTAATTGGTTGTGATTTTTCACAGCTCTCTCTCTCTCTCTCTCTATATATATATATATATATATATATACACACACACACACAACATAGTATGTTTTCATAAATTTAAATTTATAATGTGAGGCATACATGTTTTATGCGTGTGCCTATGTGAGTGTACATGGATATATATATATATATATATATATATATTACTTTCATGATTTACACATTAATCATATATGTATTGATACTTTGTCTTGACAAACTCTAAACAAGACACCAATAAAAAGACAAGTGGAATCTCTGTATTTAACGAGAAATACAACCATTGACACAAGTCCTTTCAAGCAGTTGGTTTTCAATAAATTGTTTAATAATAATGCAGGACTCTAGCACCTAACGGAAAATATCTATCTATATATATATATATATATATATATTCCTTTGGAATTGTTGCTATCATTTCTTATTTTCAGTTCTATTTTCGTAATAATAACACTGCTATATTTTATAGAATGATTCTATTAAACAAATTAATTGGGTCATTGGCTTGTAAAGAGTGTCATAACTTGAAACATGTAATATATGATCCATACATTTGAATATTACATGGCACGGAAGCCTCAAATCCTAAATTAAAATATCAAATGAATCAAAATAGACCACTCTAAAGTGATAGAAATTCATGCAACCCACAGTAATCAAAACCACACCACATAAAAAATCGCATCATATTAAACAATGATAGTCAATATATTTTACAACAATATATATTGGGAATTGTTAAATCGACCCAAATATTTACTAAATCAACTCACTCATTATCATTGGTTGAGGATCCAATCATTTTTTATTGGTTATTGACTAATATGGATTTGACAATGGAGATTTTTTTTTTGATGATGGTTAGGATGAGGGGATTGATATAGTGAATATGTGGGCCAATTTAACAATGATATTATATATATATATATATATATATATACACATAGAAGAACTGACTTTCATACTTTAAAGTGAATTGTTTAGTAACAATGTTTGGTGAATTGTTCGCTTTCTCAAATGTCCATCTCAAAACAACGTTAGTTTGGAAGCCATGGACAGCTTTAGATGCTTGCTCATCTATAAAGCATAAAAAAAGGATCTATATGATTTTCCCTTAGGCAGCTCTGCCACTCTACCTCCTTTAAACTTCATTATTTGTACACACTTTTTTTTTCTTTATAAAAAAGAAAAAACTATAAAACAAGTGTGGGTTGTGAGGCTCCTTTATTTATTTATTTATTTATTCCTAACTAGTCCCTGCCAGGGTGGCATGCCCCCAATCATCACGACCACCGCCAGCCACCCAATTACAACAACGCTGCCCCTCCAGAGTTTGAATGAATCTGCCCCCCTCCCCCACAGACAAACCCCCCATGCACTCACTCCTGCCCGCTCCTGAAACTTTCATCTACGGGCAGGATAAGCCTGCCCCCCTTCCTCCCAAATACAACACCGTGAACTGGACTCCAACGTACCTCATGCATTAACAACTCATATGTATTCAAGCATAACATTTGAAACTTCAAATTAGAGCAAATTTAAAGATGGTGTTGGGTGTTGGAACTAATGTATTCGTACCTTTATTTGGAAAACTTTAGCTTTACTGAGTTGCCTCTATCTCCTTTTTCTCCAAAGGAAAATAAAAAGAAAATTCGAAATAAATGAAGCGAATTAATATTCCTGTTCCAGAATCTGGGCCGTCAGACTGACTGACCCCCTTCTGGCTTTGAGCACCCTGGACATTAACACTTGGGGCCACAAATAGGGCCCGATTCTCCTTCAATGCGGTCATAGGGGAACCCCTAATTCCCCCACTCCCTGTTGCGGTTATAGGTTGGCCACCTCTCAGTTTTACTTTATTTGGGCATTCCCTTCCGTTGCAAGTTGTGGGTCATATGAGAACACACGGAATCTGTGTGTGATTGGTTCACGTAAGCGGACCTGTTTTTTGTTAATATAATCTAAATGTAGTTTTATATTGTTGAGATAATAAGAGAAGGCTGCACATCTTACTAATGAAACTTGGTACATGAAAAATTGAACTTTAAGTGTGTACTTTATCAGTTTACATTAACGGTTTTTGTTATGTCCTTCATTATTTGAGCAAACGTTTGTTTTAAGAAAAAGTTGCACAATGTAAGTATAGGCATAAAATATACAAATTAAATACCATATTTACTCAAATCATACAAAAACCATGTTGGCAAGTAGTTATAAGCTTAGATTGAAATGATAGTGTCGCTTAATTGTTTCAGTATTCTACATTGGAAGAAAAAACAAGGAATTAATGAAGGAAACCACAGGTATTGGTTTTATCCAAATGCATTTGCACAACAAAATTGTAGTTACAAGGTGAAGTAAACTTTTTTTTTTTAATTTTTTTATAAAACAAGAAAGTAATTTAAATAAAATGATGTTTTTTTTTTTGTGTTGTTATTATTATTATTAGTGTTAACACTAGATTAATTCCACACACGATTTTGTTAATAATAGACATTGTATTTGAACATCATCTGTAGCACTTCGTGGACGAAAGTGAACTCCACAGAAGGCAAAGTAAGACCCCAGACCTACTTTACCAAGGCTTCTCTGCTATAAGAGTACACAATCCAAAGAGAGAGAGCCAAGTCCAGAATGCGCCAACAAAAACACGGAGAGCTGCAAAAGCAGCCGCCACGAAACAGCGACAAGCAATAACAGAAACCGGTTCCAGAACTGGCCGTGAATGGAGCGGAGGTGTGAGGCGACGACGATGACCAGTAAAAGCGACCGGAAGAACAGTCAAGCAGCAGCGACCTGGCGAGGTGAGTCGAAAGCATAATTTCGAGCCATGAACGAAACGCATAACCGAATCTCAGGGAAGTGGACCTTGGACATGGCAAGTCTCCGCGGAATCTAGAGCCGGGAGACGACCGAATCGAAGAAGGTGGCGGAGCACGTCGTTGGCGGAGACGAAGGCGGAGACAAAACAGAAAAAGCGAGCAACTGTCTACAGAAAGAAAGCAATGAATCGCACGGACGGCACACGCCTCTTGCCACGTCGAATGGGTCGGGTTTAGGACCCTGCGGTACAGCCACGGAGACGGCACATATCCGTCCTAAAGCCGTGTCGTAGTACTTGCCCAGTACGTTTCATAAATACACATAGATGCATATAAGCGAGTGAGAATAATTAATAATAATAATAATAATAATATATCGTCCCCTCTTTTTATAAATTCTTTGCTCAGATACTTATCCTAAAACGCACTCTTCCCACAAGGCAACTTCTATTCAACGTGTCGTTTCAGCTTGTTTTTTGTCCTTTTTTCTTTTTTGGTTAGTGAGGCTTCGGTGGATTGTCTAATTAGACCTTTTGTACAGGTCAGCCCGAACCCACTAAGTATCCGACGTGGCACTTTCCGGCGGGGTGGATTAGGGCAAATTGTGTGGCTCTGTCTCGCTTTCCTCAACCTGGCTCCCCTTGCCACCTAGACTTTCAGACCGGCCCCACAAGGCCAGCTGAGCCCTAAGTATAGGCCAGCTTTGTAACCCCTTACCCGCTTTTTTGTCCACCAGGAAGCGTTCTACGCATACCGAACACACTCTATAAAAACCCTAAAAGTCCCCTTCATTACTTCAACGCAATAAAGTCAGTTTTTCCAAAATTAGGTCAATATTTCGCTAGCTAGAAAGGGGATAATGTGTGGTTCGGTGACGGAGAGTGAAGCTTGGATGGGATTATGGGGGGGGGGGAGGGGGAATACGTTACATTAGCAAATTTGGTCCCCTTAGCGATGTCAACTGGCGTTTGGAGTATTGTGGGTCTTTTTAGGGTTTCGAATAACACACTTTTTCCCTCCCAATCAGGTAAGCTTGACCACCAATTCAGTGGCACAATGTAAAGAGAGTTTGTCACATTGAGAGAGTGGCAGCTGTGTTGACACATTGGCAAGTATTTAGGGTTTGGATTTTGCCTTGGGAAAGTGCAATTCTGGGCGAGCCATAGCCATTTAAGAGACACTGGAGTTCTTCTAAAAGCTGGGTTCTCTTCTAAGTCAGTGTCCCTCTGAATTGCACTGTTGGGGTAAAGTAGTTGGCCAACTTTTAAACCCTAGAGGAGGAAAAGTAGCTTCATGCTTAAAAGTTAGCTAATGCATTTTTCACTAAATTCGTTGTATCAAATTATTGAAAAGGGGATTAGAATGAGATGGAATTTTAGAGAGTAATTTAGTGCACTTAGAAACTATACCATTTTCATGAAAATTTTGCTAATATTTGGGTGAGGTAAATGAAAGCTTTTACTAAAAGTTGGTTTTGTTTCTTCACAACATTCCAGATTTGAGATTTTTGACGATGAAAGTAGTGTGTGTTTGAAACACGCAAGTTAATGTGCACTAAATAAACAAGCACAAATAAATAAAATAAAATAAAGGGAGGGTAGAATCAGGGAGCAGGGAAGGAAAGAAAAAATGAATTTAAGTAAATGTATTCAAGTAAATGATTTTCGTGTATGTATGTATGTTTGTATAGAAAGGGAAAAATAAGAATACAGTACCTATCATTTTTCATTACGCCAGATTTATTTATTTGATTTTTTTCTTTCTATTTTCTATCTTTATTTTATGTTTTTTTGGTCATGTCTATTTTGTTTTGTTTTGTTTTGTTTTGTTTTTTTTTTTTTCTCTCTCTCTCTCTCTCTCTCTTTTTTTCTGTCTTATTTTGAATGCAAAGGTTGATCAAAGCATGACAACAACATCTTGAAAAGTAGAGCAGAAAGTCGCAATTTTACTAAGTCTTCATTGTGAACATTTTTTTGTAATATACACTAGATACTATAAAAGTGGCTTTCTTAATGGCCCAATAAAGTAAATATCTTTTTTTCCAAAATTGTGTAGTTTGAAATATAAGTACTAAACAAGCTATAACTTTATTTAAGTAGACTTGTTATGAAGAAAATAATAATATATATTTATTTATTTTTGAAAATGTTGATAAGATTTGTGAAAAAACACAACACTTTAGATTTGTGAAAAAAATTGGCCTTTAGATATTTCTAAACCTATATCCAAGGCCATTGATTGGTTGCATTGCTCAAAATTGCAACCTCCTCGTACTAGTCCTGACACAAGTCACAGACCTCTTCTTCTACTTTGTAGTCTTGCCATAATCCCAAGTCCCCTTCTTCTTTGTCCCAATATGAATCTCTGACCTTCTCTTATTTATTTCTTTATTTCTTTATTTATTTTATCTTGATGTGAGTGTCATACCTCTTTCTTTTTTTTTCTTGTCTTAGCGTTAGTTTTAGACCTCTTCATTCTCTTTCTTTCTTTCTTTCTTTCTTTCTTTTTTTTTTTTTTTTTTTTTTGGTTTGTTTGTTTGTTGCTGTGCGTGTCATTCCTTCACAGTGAATGCTCTCTTGTCTTCACCATCCTTGGTTCATTAATAGGTTGTGGCTATTGCTAGCACATAATTTGAAGTTTTGCAAGTGTAGACATCTATTGATGCAGTAGGATGCTACTAATGGCTGCAAAAACTAATTCTAGAATGCCAAGCAAGGAACTGAGTGTATTCTTAATGTAAAGGGGGACTATTGATGGCTTTGATAGATGCCAATGGTAGTCAAAGTTGCTAAGGTTCAAATGCCACTCTTCACATAACATGGTTTGAATTTCATGTACTCATGGCAAATTAAGTGTTGCAATAAAGGTCCTTGTACCAAGTTTTATATTGCTTGTGGTACACAAAGGTGCAAATTTAAACTATAAGGCATGAAACCATGAATACTATTGCTCATGTTTTTTGACTACTCATGATATGAAGTTCACTTGCTCATAGAACTTTTTCAATACATAATGATACATCAATTGGTTGACATTTTTGAAGATCTCATTGCAAGCAATTAGATTGACAAATGTCAATATGCATATCTTTTCACAAGAGAATTGTGCCACATATTCCTTAAGCATGTTCTTTATAAAAAAACTTTATGTATTGACATGTACCAAATAAGTCAAACTTACTTGATTCAAGATATTTCTTTATTGTGTGGTAAATTCTCTTTGATGCATAAGCCATAGAATTGCCAAAGTAGTGATGAATATCTTGTTTTGTGAATCAATCCACATATTCTTGATTTATGTAATTGTCCTACAAAAATTGCTATTCTAAGTCTCTACAAAGGGGCTCCATTGCACATTAAGTTTTTCTTGGAACAACGCAAATACTATTAAGTGCCAATCTTACAAAAACTACGACCATTGCTTATTTGTAAAGTTTTGTTTATAAATTTTTATGATATTTTTATCAATAAGCCAAAGACATATAAGAATGGTTGCAAATAGAAAAATATACTTGATTGCATTAATTAGAGCCACTTTACAATCTATAATAAAGATGCCAAACAAAAGCACCTTAAAAAACAATTGTTTGATATATTAAAGTGTAATTTAATAAAATCTAACTTCTTCTAAGACTATGAAGATAAGCACTATCATAAAAGAATTGTTAAAACTTGTACACTATACAACATGCAAAAACATCATTTGATACTTGTTATTCTTGTAATTAGCACCAATCAAAAATATTCTTTAGTTTATATAATAAGATTGATTGAAATACAATGAATTAAGAGATGATAAATTAATATTCTACAATTTATTGTTTTGTAGGCTATCCAATAGCCTTGGCAAATAAAGTCATTAAAGAAGGCTTTGAGCATTGTTTTATTATATGTTGTCTTATTTGAGAGTGCACCAAGTGCCTAAATATTGAAGTTAACTTGAATTTTACAACAAAAAAGAACCTAATAATCTTAATAAAATTCTAAATAAATCTTAATTAAATCTTATCAATTTTGGTCAAATCTTAATTAAAACTTAAAGAACCTTATAGAAATATTTAAAAAATCAGCTGATTATTTATAAAAAATAGTAAATAAAATTAAAAGAAATCATAAAAAATCATACAAAATTCTTGAAAGATGAAAATTTATTATTTAAAAAAAAATAAAAAGTTATAAAAAAATTAAGAATTCATGAATATATTCTAAATATATCCTAATCAAATCTTACATAAATTCTAAACTAGATCTTGAATAAATTATAATAACTTTGAAAAAATTCTAAACAAATTCTAACAAATCTTAAATAAAATCTAATGAAATCCTAAATCAACTCTGATAAATTATAGTATAAGTCTAAAGTCACCTTCAAAAACCTAATAAAATCCATAAAAAATCCTAAAAACTCTATTAAAATCCTAATTAAAATCTAATCAATCCTAACTAATCCAAATAAATTTCTATGATATTCTTAAATCTTTAATAATTATTGATTGAAATATCAATCTTAAATAAAAAATTTCGTGTATTATAATTTAATAATTATATTTTTTTTCTTTCATCTTATAGTTTTGTTATAATACAAAAATAATATATATCCATTCAACACTATCTTTGTAAATCTTAGATATATATTGTGGATTGTCTTTCATATAATAGCAAATTTTTTATTTTGCTAGAATATTGTTATAAAACCTTATGTAGAAAAACATTTGTAAGTTGCAAACTATCAATACAGGCACTATAAGCTATTGTCAACTTCTTGTGCAAATTATACTTAGAAGAAACGAATAATGGTTCATAGTTGTATCTAAGATTGGTGACTTTAAAGCATAATCAATCATCTCCCTTCATTTGGATAACAATCTTGAATAGATGATTGTTTTTTTGAGTTGACCTCTCTTGCTTTTATAAAAATTAAAAACATGTGCTTTTGTAGCCACAATTGTGACTGTAGTAGTGCCACATGCAACAATTTTTTTTTTTTTTTTTTTTTTGAGCATTTAGACACAATAGAATTGTTACAATATATTACACGGGTCTAAACATCTTTAAGTAACTACTTTTATAAGTTGTATATTTTTTTTGAGTTTGGTGTAAAAAAATTCATTATAAAAGAAGAAAAAGAAAAAAAAAATGGAAAAAGAGTAAGAGAGAGAAGAAGAAAAAAGTGAAGAAAAAAACAAAATAGATAGCAAAGAAGACAAAGAAGAAGAGAATAAAGTAGAGAGACACAAGTGGTGAATTGTGAGAGATGAGTTGCAAGTAGTGAAACAAGTAATATGGAGAGAACAAGAGAAACACAAGCAATGATTTATAATACAAATAGTGAGTTGCAATAAGAGCCATGTCTAGTCAATTCTTGATTAGTTTAGCAAATAAACCAATTAAAGTAATTTATTTTCTTGGATGTGCATATAACAATTTAAGTTGTGTGTGTAGTAATTTGAGGTGTATGTGCCTAAGATATATATAAGTATAAAAAAAATTATATTAAAGTTTTTTTTAGAGAGATTATAATCATCATTGGTTTCTCTTTTTTTTCTTATTTTTTTAGTATTTTTAGCTTATTTTTTGATATATTATTTATATTTTAAATTATATTGAGCATAAATAGTATATTTTTTTATAGAAATTTAATATGTTATTGTAAGCTCTTTTTAGATTAAAATTCACACACACATATATATATATATATATATATGTATCGATCAAATTTAAGTAATAACATGATTAAATATTTTATTAGTTATTACTTTGATGATAGTTTTAAACTTAAATTAGTTATGATTGAGATAGATGAATAGAAAATTTAAAGAATTTAGTCTTTTGTCAAATGTAGAGAGATTTTTTGAATTAATTGTTGATTGACATGATTAACAAGGGTGATTTAGAGAAATTGTTTGAAAAAAGAGACTTGAATTTCTAAGATTTTGACAAAAAAAATTTTAAAAAAATAAAAAATTGAGACATCCAACCTTCATAAGAATTGAATGTTAAAGTTCTATTCAAACTTATAATAAACATATATAATTTTTGGAATTTGCAATAAGTCTCTTTTATTATTTAATCTAAATTAGGTCCTTGTATTCTTTTTTTTAAAGCAAAGTTATATGCAATCTAATTCAAATTAGTAGTTAGTGTAGAATTTCTCTTAATATAACTTCCAACTACAACTTTTTCAACTTTGACTTAATTTTAATTTTAGACATGGTATTTTAAAATCAATACTTAATAAAAAAATATAGCTATTTACTAATAATTTAAGGTACTCAACAAGTTGTGTTTAAATAAAGCTAAGTTTAGAAGAATGTTTTTGACCTACAAGATTTTAGAGCTATTTATGTCTAAAATATCATGATTCGAATCTTAAATCTACTTAATGATAAGTCTTATTTATTTGTTTATTTTTTATCTAAATAATATGTATTATTAATCCAAAAAGTTTTTTTTTTTTTTTAATTGACTATCCAATCAACATAATATTTAAGGTTGATATCATCACATCTTATTATTAAATAAATTAGAGTCTAGGTAATTTGGATTTGATTACAAAAACAAACTTGTAACATAATTATGGTCATAAAAAACTTAAAGAGTTTGTTTCTTATTTTGATCAATATTTCAAAATAATAATTTAAGATAACATAGAGAAGCTAATTTTTATAGTAAAACCTTTATATTCTATGTTTTGTTATCAATAGATAGATGAGAATAAAAAAATGAGAACCCATGTGGGAAGGTGTAAAGTTTGCAAAACATATAATCAAACTTCAAAGTATTTTTTCCAAAATTACTGTTGTTTCTACTCATGAAGTTGTCTTAAAGTTAGTCATATCTGAATAAGTATTAAATATTTCACTATATATATATATATATATGAATTCTTCTTATTAAAATTTAAAAATATAAAATATTATTTCTTAATTTTTTCATTCTACATTAACTAATAAAATTAAAAATCTTGGTAAGTTTGAAGCTTCAACCAATATGTCCACTTATCCATAAAGGAAGTTCTTGAGGCCTTCTGTTTTAAATTTTACAAAATTTCTTTTTGAATAATACAAAATATTTTAAATTCTTGTAATTTTTTTTTTATTAATTTAGCAAGAGAAATGCCTTAAAATTAAGTTTAAACACTAAAATTATGATTTTTTGGTTTTCGATCAATAAAGTATTAATTTGAAGTCTATTTTTATGAAAATAGTGAAATATGATTTTTGATTTATGTGCATCTTAAAAATGTTATGATTTTATTAGTAAATAAGTGTTTTATTTGGATTTTTTTATATGAACCCAATATTATTTTTGTTTTATATTTTTATTTTATTTTTTTAATCAAAATATTGGCATTTGAAATTCACAAATTGAAATATAGTAACCAATGGCAAGTTTTGTTTTCTTCATTCTGTTTCTGGGATTATCCATATTTTGCAATTACTCAACACTTATTCCTTGGTAACTTTTCTCTGCGGTCTAGTAATCTTAATAATGTCCTTCACTGAATTATATATTTTTTCTTTTGCCTTTTAACCAAATACTAATAATAATAATCATTGATTGCTACTATTACTTTTGCAATTTAAACTAGATTTACTATATATGTTTCATTTAATTTTTCCATGATTATATGATTTCTTTCATAAGCACTATCATTTTCATCAAGCCTGTGTAAATACTTATACACATAGTCTCAAATAACAAATTAAAGATTGAATAAATATTTGATGACAAACTTTGATTTTCTTAAATAACCCTTTAGTATCAAGAAAAGCTTTATTTTAAAAGATTGAAATGTTGTTTAATTTTTAACAATATCAATTCGTACAACCTCATAGCATTAATCTAATTATTAAGTATGTGTATACACACACACACACACACACACACATATATATATATATATATATATATACACACACACACACACACACACATATATATATATATATATATATATACACACACACATTAATAATAATAAATGGAGATTCTTACAAATAATTGGGTGGCATAAATTCACGTCACATGTCTTCACAGTGTGTTAAAATATTTCAATGGAAACATTCTAGGGGTTGACATTTATGCTTATATGGTAAAATGATAGAAATGAATTAAAGAAATGAATTAAAAATTGTTAAAAGATGTTTGAGATTACAATTTTTTTCTTTTCAAGAAAAACGTCATGCCTTTAGAAGTTGGTGTTTGCTTTAGTAGACAAACCAAATATTAATGGTTATGAGCAATTGATGAAACATTTTCTTTCACATTATGATTTATATTTGGAAATTTCTCATTTTTAATAGTTTTATTTTAAGAAAAATTATTTTCTTTTTTCTTAGTGACATAATAATTTTTTTAATGATATATTTTTTAAGTTTAAAGTTTCAAAAGAAATCAATGCATTTAAAATCTTATTTTCACTTCATTTGACATCAAAGTTGTGCTCAATTTTGATGAAGTAACTAGAATTGGAAGTTCCATACATATATTTGACTTGAAATAAAGTATTATTTTATATATTCTTCAACAAGGTAAAATAACTAAAGTGATAAATTTCCATGTAAAAATTGAAGCAAATCAATCTTTGACCAAGTATAAAATCCTTAAAAATCTACAATTTTGTAATACTTCCACCTAAACTTTAACCTCGAACTTGTTGAACTAATTATTTGGCTTTGAGTTATTTTTAATTTTACTATTAAAATAATTTATTTTCTTATTTCCACTTCTATGTTTTGCTCCATAGATGCTACAAGCTTAAACACTTTCACAGAAGACTTACTCACCTTAGCATATTTTGGTTTTCATAACTATTACCATCATTATTATATGGGTTGGTGTACATGTCTACTATTTTTGCATCACATTTCATAAATATATTACAAGAGCAATAGGATTTGTTTTTAGGTTTGGTATTTAAGTATGTGCATATTGTATATACATTAATAAATATATTATATAATAAGGAATAGTTAAATCAACCCATTTAGTTACTAAATTTACCCACCTATCATCATTGGCTGCGGATCCAACCATTTTGTCATTGATTTTTAAAAAGTATCTATTTATATGTATATAATATATATATGGAATTTAAGCCCAGTCTATACTCGTGAAGTGCACACATCAACAAGCTCGACGCCAACATGCCCCCAAACATTTAACCAAAGGGATTGTAACACATGGATTTTTCAAATAAAAAACGGTGACCAACACATGACACCCGAGAAAGTAAAAGGTCGTCAACGGTGACGAAAAAGTGAGACACAGCCTTTTGGGGGGGGGTCCTTCAAGGAAAAGACCGCGGCTCCCGTAAGGGAAGTGAGCGATGGCGGAAGGTGATGGTCCCGCTGCCTGCCTGCCGCAGTTGAATTTGGGGGCGGGCGAGGGGGATTCAAAGCTTGAATCAGCGCAAAGCAGCGCCGTCATCGTCGTCGCTCTGTTGACCCACGATGACGCAGCAGTCAACGAAATGCAGGGCCCGCGGAGACTCACTTTGCCCCGCCGTTCTCCGCCACGCAAAGCTCGAAGCCTCCTCTCGACTTTCATGCTATGACTGGAAACTACAACAACAATAACAACAAAAAAAACCTATGGCCACTTTTCCTGTAGGTGAATTTTGTGTGGGAATAGTCGCGAGGGTTGAGATTCACGAGAGAGACGGTGAGAGAGAGAGAGAGGGAGCCCACAATCATGGCCTTAGTGATTGAACGAGGCGAGAGGAGGCGAGGCAGCAGGATTCGATTCCTGTCCATCTGCTTTTGTGGTAAGGGTGATTCATTGTTAGGGGAGAATGTTGACTCGACGTCATTTGTTGAATTAACGGTGAAGAAATCTTACGAAACAGAGGATTCGTTTCTAACCCTAATCTTGATTGATTTATTTGATTTGGGCAATGAACTTGCAAGGGGAATCTCGCTTCTGACATAAAGCTTCCAATCAGTTCGATTGTCTTGGCTACCCCACACAAGATTGAAAAGAGTTCCCGTAACTGCTTTTCGTTTGATTCGAACGCGCCCATGGATTATGCAAGCTCCACCACCCCCGTAACTGGAAAGCTCGCCCACAGTTGAAGCTTGAGGAGGACGAAGACTCGACCCTGGCGGACTCGTCAATATTTTTTTCCCCCTTTCTCCCGACGCGTGGACCTCTCCATGTTGAAACGGAGTGAAAGCGTGAGGCATCCAATTCTGACAATCACCTCAGTTGTGTTTTCGAATGGGGAGCGCGCTGAATGTGTACGTCATCGCGGTCTCTGACACAACAATGAAACTGCTGCTGCTGCTGCAGCGGCTCCCGCATTTACTGCCTCACACCTGGAGACCGGGGGAACCTGTACCATTGTGGGTCAACTCCCACGCACCCAGTCCGTTTTCACCCTTTGATTTATTCACCAAATCCGTTTGCCAGATCCGCACAATGTTGGAAACGGGTCGTGGTCTGCACGCGCCTCCGGCGACGTTCTCCAGTGGAAACCGGAACACAGTGGCGATGGAGGGAAATGCGTGGCAGTGCTCTGACGGGGGAATTGTGGGCAGCGTGCGAGGCAGATCTTGTGCGCGCTGAAGCGTCGCGACAGGGGCGTGCCAGAGCTGGAGCTTCAGCTCCAGCTCCAGCTCCAGCTCTGTCTGCACGAAAGCCGCGACGACGAAGACGACGGTGATAGAGAGTTCGTCTCCGGTCGCGGTACAACGCCTTCAATGCCCCAACTCAATAGAAAGTGTTGCCATTGAATGGCAAATTTGCTTAGTCTCTTTGAATTACAGATGGAATAAGAGGTTTGTTTAACGTTTTCATGGTCGTGAAACTATGTGATAGGGTGGTTTACGACATGTTTTGTGCGTGTGAGAAAGAAAGAAAGTTTGAACAGTGCACCATTAAAAAAACATAAACAAAAAAATATTATTACAAAATTTTGAAGTTTGTCATGTTGGGCTACCTCAAATTTTACCGAAATGAAATCATTTGGATTGACTTCCATTATATTGCCATGCAACTGCTAGGATTTGAACCGGCACCCTATTGAAAAAAGATGACTTAGCATATTCTCCGTTTTTTCAATCCCTTTTTCAATCATTGTTTTACAATTTCAATTCTTCACCTAATAATAATTTTATTTCAAGTCAGACGAAGAGCTCTCCTGATTTGATCATCTTACCTAGATGTAACTAAGTTTTAACCACTTCGATCACAATTCGCACCCTGTCAGCCTCAATCTACTGCTTACCTCAATTCCTTCAATTACTTGGGCTTCAATGAATGCAATGAAATAATCCAGCTCCTTATAATGCAATAAATGAAGTCATGTACGTGTGGGTATTTTAAAACTCACAACAAATATATACACACACATATATAAATATATATTTATTCATACACTAACATACATAAATGCACACAGTCAAATATATATATATATATATATATATATATATTTATTCACACACACATATATAATTAGAAATTACGGACTTGCAGATGATTGCACTGAGGGTGTCTAGGATGTGCAATTCGACTCATGGATGTGGCGGCGGTTCAATGATTCACAGTTTGGTGACGAGTTCTGCTTTCTCACCCTGTGCAGCAATTCCCCTTTTTCGAAGCTGATTGTGCCGTGATTGATGAACAGCCGATATCAGCACTGGTGCAAAACCCACGCGTGCATCATGAAATTCAACACGAGCATAAGAGCATGACAAACTGCTGAGCTCACTCATTCGGCCAAAACCCCCCTAGAACCATCTTCATGTAGATGCAGTAAACGTGGCCGTTACTCACTCACCCCATCTTTCCACCTTTGCTGAAAAATCTAGAACGAGTGAATCTAAGAGCGTGACATGAGCACCGGAACTGGAAGCTCTTTCGCTAGAAACTATGGCCACAGGGCCGGCGACAGGAAACTTCTCGCGTTGCTGCGTGTTGCAGTTTGTTCCAGCTCTTCTCATCGACGTGTCGGTGTGCACAGGTTCGAGAATTGAGCTTCTTCCTTGGGTATGGTGTTGATGATGACTGTACAGTGAGTTTCACGGAGGATTTTTTTTTGGCTCTGTGCTTGGAGGTCGTTGAAGCTGTTGCGGTTCGGCATGCTGGAGCGGTCTCTGGGGTCTTGAATCGGAAGAGCGAAAACAGCCTCCTTCGTTGCGGTGGTGGCATCAACAGATGCTACGCCGATTGGGTTCTCATCTGTCTTGTTGCTCCATCAACTAGTTCATGTAGTCCACTAGGCTTTCAATCAATGGTGCCTGTGGTCAGAGATTACCTTGAGCTTGATATGTTGAGTGGTAGTCGAGGGATTAGAGTTGGGTGATTTCTTTTTCTCCTGATTTCCACCGTTGATTGGAATGCGGCACTCATTTGCAGTTCAATCTGTGGAAGTCCTCTTGCTCATGACCAAGCTCGTGAAAGCTGTTAAAAAAACTAACCCACCAAAACAAGACCTGTTCATCATCACCTTCAAATAATGCGAATACGAAATGGCCAGGTCATTTTGCAACTTAAACCAAGGACAAGAGCAGCCTCAAGTACCACATGTGGACACGCCTTGCCCACAGCTGAGGCTTCTTCGCCTCCAGTGCAAGGCTGACCTCGTCCCTGAAGTACTCATCTCATAAGGAGAATGTGAGTTTTGATCAAACCCTAATCGGACATGAATGTATCATCCACATGCACAAGCAATACAAACCATGGCCTCCATTGTTTCCATAAAACACCCAAGATAAGGTTAAAATTCGGAGGACATGGGAGTGTAGAATGCGATTAGTGAAGCGGGAAAGTCACAAACCACGTCATATTACTTAACGCTTAATAGATACAAATATCAGTGACAATGCAGGCTTCGTTATTGCCAAGAGTCTCCCAGTTCAGAGGGACCTGAAGGCTCGCCAGATTAAAAAAAGTGGGGAATCTGTTTGGAAGCTGTAAAACAATGACAAAGCTCACAGCAGTTACGCAAGTGTGCAAGAAAAACCCAAATTTGAAGTTTCTTGAGTGGCATTCTGATACTATATTTTACCAGAGCCCTGGTGCCTGAAACCTGGGTTGAGATTGTGCGCATGCAACATGTACAGTTTTACTACATAATGTTCCAGTAATTGACGCTGACTTCTAAAGACATCGCAGGGATTCCATGGTCCGAGAAAGAAGATAACGCTTTCAACACTAAATTGGTCGTAGGAATTACCAATTTAGGATTGGAATCTCTGCGACCATGCGCATGAGCGGTAGGGTGGTAGTCGAGCGGTTGGCTCACACGTTTGGCATGGAGTGTCCTATAAACGAAGTTCAAGGACAAAATAGGGCAACAAGACTTGAAACTACCAGGGGTAGTAATCAACACTACCGACGCAGTCTGACTTTGCACCAGGAGTGCAGGAATACACTTGGATGACTACATCTTTCAGCAGTTCATGTATATCTCCAATCACGCGCTATTATAAGCGCATATTGATATCATATGCTTTCTGGAATCCCAAGTCTGTTTTCATTACATGATAAAGCGCTTCTCATGTACTCGCAATTGGAATACCAACCATCCTAGTGGAAATCCACGCTGAACGCAGAGTTAGCACCTTCTGAAAGGAAAGACTGCAAATACCAGAAAAATGAAACTAATTGACCAATTACGAAAAGAACGTGCGGGCTAATCAGTGTTATTTCCGTAGATCACCACCACAAACATTTCACGCAGATTACACTTTCCATTTTTATTAATCAGAATAAAAAGGAGAATTCCTCCTGAATTATTTTGGCAGGTTGTAGAATAAATTATTTTTCTCTGAAAGCTCAATGCATAAAAGTGAGATTCTGCTTAGAGCCCAGAGAAATCAACATGGCATATTCTAATCGCAGTCCAAGGCTTATCTGTAAGTCGTGGTTCTATTAGAGTAGGTCGCCAAATACAGAACCACTCACGTGAGGTTATGGTTACAATCAGTACTTCTCACAATATACAAGCGGGGAAAGGAACCTGTGCTGTGAATGAAAATAAAGTGAGCATCGGTATTCAAAATGCGCTCACAAGTTCATAAGCAACGTTCTGAGATCTCAAGCCACTTCTACAGTCCAATCATATTCATCCTTGGATACACCCATTTGTAAGCTCGTTAGAGCTTCGTAAAGCTCCAGCGACACTTCTCCTACAGCACCATCATTGCATTGCACCCTGAAGGATAGGAAGAATAATCCAAATGACATGTATCAATATCAAATTAGCTTGATAACAGAATGATACGAAGGAAAACATAACGGCAAGAAACTTAAATGGGCAATTTTGACGTACCCCAACTAGCATAAAAGTATGTGCCGCAGTGTCAATTCTAAATACGAACATTGAGCACTACACGACCTTTTGAGTTTATGCAGTGAATAATGAACATACTCAACAATCACAAGATCAGACAGGAAAGGTATTACCTGCTTGTGCCATGTGTAATACTTCCCACAGGGTTTACAACCACAGCCGTTCCAGTGCAGAACACCTCATCAGCGGCTAGTATCTCATCCACAGGCACTGGTCGCTCATTGACCTGCAAAAATTGAAAATGATATTGAAAACTCATTGAAGGCTCTCGAGCGTCTTCCAACTCTTAACAACCTTCGTGCCTACCATCATATACAAAAGATGATAGTGCAATCCAGATAAAGTGACGTAGATGGTTTTATTTTATTTTATTTTATTTTTTATCAAATAACTGTCCATGTACGGGAGTTACATTATTGAGAGCAGTATCTAGCATGCATAATATATCCACCTATACAAGCGACGAGACCAATACCTAATAACCCCCGCTGCGTGCTAATTGGATAATGCTCTTTCTTGTGATTCTAGGAAGGGTTGTTCCAGCCAATTCTGGGGTTGAGATAATTTGTCCTGCAGAAATTACACAATTTATTGAAACGATTAATCTATCTCGACAAGGGACTAAATTGGTATCACAGCTTCGATTTGCATAATCAAAATAATCACCTCAACCAGACAGACCACCTAATACAAAAACATTCAGACTGATGAAAATTCTGCAAGATATCAGTGGGATATTTTGATGACCTCACAGACCTTAACCATAAAAATGTTGCACGAGGAAACCTCTTCTACATACTTGTCCTCAACAGTGTCTAGATACAGGACATCTGAGTAGCCTTCGTCTTTAGCTTGCAATTGAGTTCTGAGCACCTGTGTATAAAGGTTTATAAGTATGTATAACTAGTACAAACACTAATACTATTAGTACAATAAGTAAAGGATATTCTAGCTGAAGAAAAAAAATAAAAATATTGCGTAGATCAGTGGAACATGGATCAGCATGCAGTACATATACATCGAAATCGTGATCTATTATACGATGACATTTAACCAGGTGAGTTGTAAAGTCCAGTTCAACATACTGAGGCATAATTGGAAATGGTTATCACTGCCCCAGTCCAACCAGGAACAGCACGATGAATTCAAGTCTCCACTTTCAGATCAATTGGAGATAATCCTCTCTGTCCGACGCATGAGCAACGACCAAAAACATTGAGAGCTCAACGAATTAGCACATACGCAGTAAAAACACATTAACAACCAATCTGCTCATTTTAAACAGAGGTTGACGAGAATGTTGATACATGACGATCTTCGAGAAGATAGTCTTCACAGTTGTTGAAGGGTTAAGGAAAAAGCAGCATATTTCAGGTGATTGACCTTAAAGTAAGCTCCAACAGGAACATGCATCCACATAAACTTGGAATAGTTTTGTCCAACAAGATGCCACCAATATTGGTGTTGAAATCAATTTTTGTTTCAATGTTTCAAATGCAATTATACATTCCTTTGTCCAAAATGGACTCGTCCCATCGCTTAGTGGTTTCTTCAAGAGATTTGTCAAGGAAAGGCATATAACTGCAAATAGATAGATAAATCGTCGATAATAATTGACATGGCCGACAAATACTCAAATACCCGTAACAGTGTCTAGTTGCTTTAATTCTACTATAAGCTTTATTTTATCCAGATCTGTAGCAATGCGTGCCATCGAAACTATATGACCCAACAGTTTACCAGAAGGTACACCAAATTGGTATTTTTTTGAATTTAAAGAAATTCCATATTTGGCACATTGATTCAAATATTGACCTAGACATTCTAAATGCTTGACTCTCGAACTAAATGTACAGAAATCATCTAGAAATATTTCTATTGAAATTCGTAGATAATCTTGGAACGCTTGCATCATTATCATTTGAAATGTAGCTGGTGCATTACAAAGTCCAAACGACATAACCTTATAGGTAAAGGTCTCCCAATCTATGGTAAAAGTAGTTTTTAACTAGTCTTCTTTTACAATCTTAATTTGATTATAATCGGAGAATCCATCAAGAAGTGAATAACATTCATGTCCAGCAACGGCATCCAATATACTATCCGTGAATGGTAAAGGAAAATAATCCTTCTTGGTAGCTGCATTTAATTTTCAAAAATCTTGACAGATTTGAACTTTTCCATTCTTTTTCAGGTTCATAATAATTGATGAAACCTAGTCACTGAAATGAACTGGATAGATAAATCCAACGTCCAAGAGTTTATCCAGTTCTTCTTTTACCATAAGTGAGTATTTTGGATTAAGTCGATGTTGTCTTTGGCATAGTGGTGTAGCATTCTCCTCTAATATAATTCGATGCTCACAAACTTCAGCTCAAATTCCTTTCAAATTTACATACGACCATGCGAAAGTAATTTTATGCATTAAAAAATAATCCACCTAAATTTCTTTCTCTTTGTCTTTTACATTGTCATAAATTTGAATGATTTGGGGAGCCTTCCCTGTACCTAAATTAATTGGTTGACATCGTGGAATTTCAGGTGTCCCTGGACTGGTGTTCTACTCAATTTCAAAATCTTTCATAAAATCCAATACATTAGAACTTTCCAACTCTAGTTCTATAGTACTAACATGATAAACATCCCGTCTATTCATCCAATATGCAATCATATGATCAGAATCGTCAATAACATCTGGAGGAATTAAGTACTCTCCCGGTCCCCTACATTGGTAGTTCATTCTAGTGTGCTCAACAGCTTGCCTTGTATCTGCATAAATTGAGTCAAGTGCATCAATTTCTTCTTCTGTAGACTTATCTTCACAATTTGACGTGAATTCTGAACTGACAACTTGAGTTTCTCCATGATATTGGACAGGGTATATTTGAAGCACAATTTTATCATTACCTTTCTCAATTATCAATGTACCACGGCTCCAGTCATTTCAAGCTTTAGCTTGATACAACCACGGTCACCCCAATAAAATTGGGTATGACAATATAGAGCTTTGCAATCGGAAAACAATATAATCAATTTTATAGGTAATCCCCGTGATTACTATATCAATACTTTGTAAAATATTCATAGGTTTAATTCGACTGGAGTCAGCCATTCTTGAAACTATTATAGTAGGCAATAAGTGATCCAAACCCAACTCCTCTAATGTAGTGGCATTCATAAGATTTATACTAGATCCTCCATTTACTTGCACTCCCAATAGTAATACTCGATCAATTGAGACATCAATCGTAGGTGCACCCGGATCGAGATTCAAACTTACTTCTCAGATTTCTTTATTTCAAGATCTACGATAAATTAATGAGGAATTCAAGATAATTCGGCACTCAGATGCTACCGCCAATAGTTACTTCATAGAGATCATGGATTGTATGGTGCCCAAATCTTTTAGAATATCATATGGTTTTGTATTAGTGGTAATTTCCAATATCTATTTTTTCTTTCCACTCCTAGGCACCTACGTAGATAAATTATTTTTTTTTTAATTAGAAATTGATAAAGCTACTAGAACTGAATTTGACGGAGCCTATAAAATTGGTTCTTCAATGGGCAAGATTGTTCTCCTAATTGGACTGATATTGGTTCCTTAGAATTCATGCCTCTTAGAGGATCTTTCAACGAAAAGGATATTTTTTGAAACTGTGTAGAGAATAGAACAGCTCGACATGGAATCAAAGCCTCAGTAATTGGTATGTCATTAGGGTGCACAATCGATTCTGATCTTATACTGAGTAAGGGGCCCATGTCAGGACCTGGATTGGATGTCTCCGTAATTGGATCCAATTGGCCTGTCGCTTCAAGTTCACCCAAATGTTGAATTGGTCTTTTTTCCTTTTACTGACTTCTTGTAAGGACAGCTTGGACTACTTCTACTCGATGAACTGGTGAATCTTGAGGACCTTGATTTATTTCCTCTATTTTTTCTTGGCTTTGGATCTGCTTATCTCGATTATTGAAATTGAATGGAGCATTACATTACTGATAAGTATGTCCCGATTGCTTGCAATTCGATTGTACTGACACATAATTATCACTGGTTCTAGGATTGGGACATTCATTGGCATAATGACCAATCTGTCTGCAACAAAAACAACGAAGTGGTCTTCTTACACCCCCATCCGGCATATTGGGTGTCTCCACCGATATATACCTACTAGGCTTGTTCCATGTAAGCTTAAAAAATGATCATGGTTGTCCCATTTGTACGGAAGATACTTAATTTTATGACGCCAATGGAGCACATTGCTAATACCTCTACTGCTCTTTCCCGTAGTTCTGGGAGTTTGATGCAGACCCCTGATTAAAATTGGAACTTTAAAAATTATTGATTGTTCGATTTTGTCAATTAAATCGATTTCTATTCCATCCATACATATTTCTTGTTTGAACTTGATTGACTTCCCATTGAGTCGGTGGGATCATCGTCTGATTATTAAATTATTGTTGCCTTTGTAAATGCCAACAGTTTTGGCTAGGGTGCTTTCCTTCACAAAATGTACATTAAACACCCGTTTGTCTAGGTGATGGACATTCCATATCAAAATGACCTTGTCTCTTACAATTATTACACCATACATTAGGTCTCGTATTAGAAGGCTTATGTCGTTTTTCTTTAGCCAAATTCATGGCCAATTCTTCGATTTTCTTTGTTAGATTTAATAACAAGGCTTCATTTAGATCTTTAACAAACGCATTTGTGAACAACTCCAGTTGTTGATAGGTTGGCGATGTAAAATAAGGTATCATCGTTATTGGCGCTATTGCTTGGAGTGATGTAGCATTAATTGGTTGTTGCAACATAACATTCTTCACATTGGAAGCAGCCATTTGTGGATAATTACCAATCGACATATTTTTTGGTTGTATTTGTTAGCTTCCTGAACTTGGAATCATCGTCACCCTCATTGTTAATAATTGATCATAATGACATTCTTCCCATACCTTTGCTCGTGCCAACGATGCCTCTACCATAGCTGGTCGAGCCTCTTTTACAAACATTTTCAATTCTAGTGGATGCAAACCATTAATTAATATCAATAATATAAACGCATCTGGCATTTGATTATTTGACCATTTATGAAGTATATCCGTGATCCGGCCATAATAGGACTCTACAGATTCTCCCGCAAACATCCTGCTATTCATAAAAATTTCTTGAAGGTGATCTTCAAATCCAATTGGTTTAAAATGGATTAGGAAGGCATTCCTCAAGGCCTCACAATTGAATAATCTATCCACTAGTTGCCGAATATACCATTCAAAAGCTATATCTTTTAAAGTTGCTGGCAACCATCTCAACCACATGTCTTTAGTTCTACCATTATTAGTCACGCAAGCTATCAAGAATTGAGATATATGGTGATCGAGATCAAAGTCCGACCAACCACTAAAAGTAGGTAATAGTGCCACACTTGTAGTTCGGTCTCCTACTGCTCCCATTTGTATTGCAATTGGTACTTCTGGCACTCCCATAGCTATTGGTGTTATCACTGGTCTCGTTACTATTTGAATTTGAATTTTTCTTCTTTAGGTTTTTCTTGGACCTGCAATTCTTTTTTGTCGTTTCTGTAGGATATTTCTTATGCGTAATCACTCCTATCTTTCTTTCGTTTTTCAATTAATTCTTTGATAATCTTTTTGCTTGTGATTATCACTCATAATCTTTCATTCTTCCTAGAAAAATTAATATTACCTTAAATTATAACTCACATATTTGTAAACCTAAAACTGGTTCTTCTCATGTTTTCATTCAACATATAATTCCATCTTCAATACAATCAATTTCTAACATTTCATATTATTATTATTTCCCCGACAGCGGTGCCAAAATGTTATTTTTGTTGCGTTCAAGCTTCAGTAGACCAAAGCAATGGAATTAATAGAGGTGGGTTCAAACATAGAGAAAGACTGGTTATATGAATTGGATCTATTAGTGTCACAATTGACTGTACTCGAGCTATTTGAAATCAATTATCAAACTACAAAATACCAAGGCTTACTACTTCTATCTTAATTCAATCCATAATCTATTCTACGATTATCAATTCAACAATACTTCTCTCAATCACAATTCTTCATAAGTAAATAATAAAAAAAACAAAGAGGTAGCACCAAGCTTATCTCCGCTTACGACTCTTAGTCTGGCTCTTGGCTTACGACTCTCAGTTTGGCTCTCGGCTTATGACTCTCAGTCTGGCTCTTGGCTTACGACTCTCTGTCTGGCTCTCGGCTTATGACTCTCTTTCCTCAACCTATTTATCCTACCAAAAAGATGATCTATTGGCTAGCGGATTCCAAAGGTTATGATCCTTTGAATTCTTAATCATTTATTCCACTAACAATCTACTGTTATCAACTAAACTGCCTAACCATCAGTCTAATTCTGAAGGTTGTCAATAACCAACCAGTAACTTACTACAAAGTTTATTTATTTATTCTATAGCTTCTTTTAATTGTGCCTTTATTATTACATGTAGCTTTGACAATCGATTTGCCACATCTTCTACCATAGTATTATCAACTTCTGAAAAGTAAAAAGTATAAAATCATAGATGATAATCATAATTGGCAAAGAAAGGTGTTTATTGAGTAGAAAAATATATCAAATTATTATAAGCAAACTCTGCCAATGGCAAAAAAGTTGTCCAATTATTTTGTTGATAGTTGATGGTATACTTCAAATACTTCTCTAAAACTTGATTTATCTATTCTGTTTGTCCATTAGTTTGAGGGTGGAAAGTCGAAGATAGTTTTATATCCACCTTCAATATCTTAAAAAGAGTTCTCTAAAATCTCGATAAAAATTGTGTTCTTCTATCTGATATAATATCCTTTGGTAATCCATGATAGTGATAGATGTTGGCAAGGATGAGTTTAGTTGTTCTTTTACCTATGATACATTTTGTACATAGTACAAAATATGCCATCTTGGTGAAACAATCTACAATCTCAAATATGGAATCATATGAACTTGAAATTGGAAGATCCATCATAACATCTATAGATATAGAAGACCATAGTTGATCTGGTATAGTTAATGGTTGTGTCACAAAAAAATTCATGTAAGCTAGTAATTACATATACAAATAGGTGGAAGAAAGTGAAAGTAGGTAAAAATAAGTTAATTCTATAGTATTTAATATGAAAGCTTTCTAGAAGCTTTTTAGACGCTACTTTGACTTCATAGGTGTCTTTAATTAACTTTTTGGATTAGAAACGTGGTCAACAAATTGGCCATATGCCATACATGTTGTTAGCTTGAAGATCAAGCTAACTATGTGGCCCACACGTAGAAAAACTTATCTTGTAAGTCAAGGCATGTGTCCTACAAAGTCAACACATATTGGAGGTCCTATAGAATGTCGCCACATAGCCCCTAGTTAGATAGTATATATAGAGATAAGAGTGAAGCCTTCTTCACTCTTGTCAATTCCTTTCTTGCTTCTAGTCTAGTTTCAAGGGTCTCTAGTTTTCTTATCTTTTTGTAATAGACATTCTAGTTTTTCTTTCAATATACATACTTATTTATTTATATTTTGTTACCTTTCTTTGAGTGAAGGCTCACTTCTCTGAATTATTTTTTCATCGATTTCTTGTCCTTGACAGATTGACAAGAATACACCTACAATATCAGAGCTTTGTCTAATCTTCATTAAGAATGGATTATCCTTTTTTCTTGCTAAGATATAAGCATATTAGAAGTTACGGATTACCCTCTTATAAATTGATATTATCCTTAGTATTTTCTTTGTTCCCAAGTCTTCTCTTCTATTTGTCTTGAGTGATATTAGACATCTTCTCTTTTCTAAGTGTTATCATGGCAGAACTTCTTGAAATGAAGAGTGCAATGGAACAAATACAAGAGCAATTGAGAGAGTTAATGCTTGCGATGCATCGACTTAATTTACCACCACAAGGAGCAACAAGATTGGTAGGAAGTGAAGATATAGAAATGGTTGGAGTTGCTTCAACATCTGTACCAAACCAAGTCCTTTCTCCTATGGTAGAACGTTTTTCTAGTGTTAGAGAACCAAAAATTGCCCTACTCGAGAAGTTTGATGGCACTAGATCCAAGTTTCAAGGATTTATCAATCAAGTACAACTTGTGATTGAACTTCAACCCCAAAGCTATCTAACTTCAGGATCGCAAGTTATATTCATTGGTATGCTTCTTTCAGGTTCAGCTTTATCATGGTTTTCATCTTTTCTTGAACGACGAGATCCAATATTGGATAATCTAGAGGCTTTTTTGGTAGAGTTTCGATCCATGTATGGAAAACATGATGCAATTCATGTTGCAACTAATAAGATCCGTATTTTATGATAAGGTAATCGATCAGTAACGTTGTACACTTCATAATTTTGACAACTTACAATTGATATAAAGTAGGATGATATTGCACTTATTAGCCAATTTCTCTACAGATTATAATATGAGGTAAAAAAATTAATGCTCAACTTATCTGATCCTCAAACATTGAGTCAAGCAATTGACTTTGTTGTGAAGTGTGACAATCACCATTTTAAATTTTGATCTCAGAACCATTGTCGTATTACGTGCTTTCCTACTCGAGAATACGTCGGGCGTCTCGATGTAGAAGATAGTATGGAGATTCGCTAATATTCAAGCAGTCTATCGGTTTTTGACTGTTGGAATATAAACAACTGCAAGAATATATCATAAATCTATATAGATGTCCTTTGATTGCTCGTCGAAGTCCTTTTTGTCCCAGCCGGTAGGTGTCTAGACGTTACAGAGAACCTCGAACAACCCAATCTACTAATCTTCGATATCGCTTTATACTCACGACCTTGTATCCACTGACTGTCTTGTTAGATTAACCCAAAAATTTTCATTCACTCCACATACTCAATCCTATAGACACCCTTTTAATTCTTCAATCACAGACGTAACTTTGATTTCACAAAATAGTCAAGAGTAATCAAACCCACTTCATTAAAAATCCTGATTCACCATTACAACACTGACTTCAGCAACGATTGCCTCAGTCTTTCCAAAACCCTATGAAGAAAAAAAACCCCAATTCTCTGTCTTTTTTCTCCGTCCCGAAGCATGAAACTAGCTCTTCGACCCTTCTAAAAAATTTATTCTCTCCCCTTTCATTTTTTAACCTATCCTCCCCTTTAACCATAATTCTCCCCTCTCTCAAATCCTAGCCTTTGAATTTCTTCAATCTTCCGTATTGGATCCCGAATTGGCTCCCACCGTCAGAGCTTTCTCATCCGTTTTTACCTTTAAGAGATCTTTTTATCGAAAGGACATTCCCGAAACGGCACAAAGGATGGAACAGCCTGAAACGGAATCGAAACCCCCGTAATCGGGACCACATTGAGTCGCTCGACTGTTAGGGACATATTCCTTAGAACTTTCTAGAGAGAAGTTTCTAGAACCTTTTAGAAAACAAGCCTCTGGAACCTTCTAGAAGAGAAGCCTCTGGAACCTTTTAGAGAGAAGTTTCTAGAAGCTTCTAGAAAGGAATCCCCTGGAACTTTCTAGAAGCTTCCTAGTTAATAGAAGTAGCTCGAGAAGTTTCTAGAACCTTCTAGAAAGGAAGCCTCTGGAACCTTCTAGAAGCTTCCTAGTTAATAGAAGTAGCTTGAGAAGCTTCCTAAGTAGGAGTATATATAGGGATTGAGGCTGAAGAGTTCTTCAGTCTCGACAACACATCTCTTGGAGTTCTAGCTCACCTTTCTAGTGTTGTTCTTGTACTCATATGTTTAATCTAGTTCTGCCACTTCTTCTAGAACTTCTTGTTAGATTTCAAGTCTGTATTTTGTGTCCATGACAGTTTGTCGAGACTACACTAACTTGAGATATCAGAGCTAGTTCTTTCTTAGTAGAGTGTAGATTATTCCTCTACTTGAAGGTATACTAGCATTTTTTAGAGGTTGCGGATTACCCTCCTCTAAACTGATACTTCTTCTGTTACAATATTGGAGTCTTATTCTTCTTGGAGAGAGTAGATTATTCCTCTTCTTGAAATTCTTAAGGCATTTTATAGGTTGTGGATTACCCTCCTATAAACCAATATTGCCTCTTATGGGGTCATTTTTGTCCTTCTTTTAGAATGGCCGGAGGTCAAGACATTAGTATGACAGAAAGTTCGGAGTCTAAGTTAGATGCTATTATGAATGCCCTCGCTACGTTATCACAAAGAACTGCAAAGATTGAAGGAGTAGTGGCAAGGCTTCATAATGATGGAGTATCTGGGATAGCACAATCTAAACTACACCAACCTCAAATTTCGGCACTTGGAGAAACAACTTTACCTCAGGTTCGACAAGAACCACTAGTTCTACAACATAAGGAGCCTCGAGTTAGCCTTCCAGATAAGTTTGATGGAACACGTTCCAAGTTTCCAAGATTCGTCAATCAAATCAGGTTGATAATGGTTTTACAGCCCGAACGATATCCAACGGAGGAGTCACGTGTTGGGCTTGTTAGAACCTTACTTACAGGACAAGCTCTATCATGGTTTGCTCTTTTGTTTGAGAAACGATCATCCATATTAAACAACTTTGTAACCTTTTTGGAAGCATTTGCGGAAGCATTTGGTGAACACGATAAGGTTCGATGGGCTACAACAAAGATCCGGTCGCTACGACAAGGGATGCGTTCTACATCAGTCTATGCTTCGGATTTCAGGCAATTAGTATGCGACATCAATTGGGATGAAGAAGCCTTGATGAGTCAATTCTATTGGGGTTTAAGAGATGATGTGAAGGATTTGCTGTTAACTCTTCCTGATCCACGAATGCTTAATGAAGCCATTAGCCAAGATGTGAAGTGCGATAATCGCCTATTCCAACGTCGCCAAGACCAACGCTCAAGACAACATACAATTCGCCATGCTCCAACTATGTCGGCAAGCGGTGTGAATTCGCATTCAGAGGTGGAAGACATGCAAATTGATGCGGTACGTATCAAATTTCTTACTATAGAAGAAAAAAAGCGACGTATGGAGGAAAATTTATGCTTGTATTGCAGTGGAGAAGGCCACAAAGTCGAAAATTGCCCCAAAAAGCAAAATCGAGGCATAGTCAAGACTAGGGGAGTATTTGTTCAGGAAAACGAGGATGCCCAGCCACAGTAGGAACCGTGCGGCTGGACAATGAAATATCCCAACAACAATCAGGTTCCTTTCTTTCTGCCCAACCTGCACTTTGTTTTATAATCCCTCTGTTTATTGGCCCTCAAAAACTGAGAACCTTAGCACTACTAGACTCAGGAGCATCTGCTTGTTTTTTAGACGAAGAATTTGCAAAGCATCATAAGATCCCTTTAGTACAAAAATCAAAACTTGTTCATGTTGAGGTCATAGATGGGCGACCTTTATTGTCTGGTAGCATCACCTATGAATCAAAACCTATAGAAGTAACGTTTAAAGACCATAGTAGTCATATTATTTTTAATATTATTAGAACTCCATCAAATCCTATTATTCTTGGTCTTTCTTGGTTGGAAAAACATAATCCATTGATAGATTGGAGGTTGCGGAAGATGACTTTTTCCACAAAACCACCCAAGAAAAAACCTAGTAAAAAACCTCGAAAAAAGAAATCCTTATTCATTAGAGCAAGAGCGTTTATAAGATCATCTAAGAAAGGCACTCCATTTGTCATTTATGTGGCTCCAACTACCGAGGAGAAGATCTCAACAACAAGTATACCGGAGCAATATAAAGATTTTGAAGACGTGTTTCAAAAGAAGAACGCCGACATACTACCGGAACACCGACCATATGATTATGCCATAGACTTGCAAGAAGGAGCACAACCACCTTTTGGCCCAATCTACAATCTATTGCAAACGGAGTTGGCAGAGTTACAAAAGTACATTGACAAGAATCTAGCCAAGAACTTCATTCGTCATTCAAAATCATCAGCTGGAACATCCATCTTATTTGTGAAGAAGAAAGATGGATCATTACGGATGTGTGTGGACTATCGAGGCCTCAACAAGGTAACAAAGAAAAATCGTTACCCATTATCCTTGATTTCTAGTCTCTTAGAACAACTTGGACGTGCGAAGATCTTTACAAAAATTGATCTAAGGGGAGCTTATAATCTCGTACGAATCAAAGAAGGAGATGAGTGGAAGACAGCATTCCGTACAAGGTATGGTCATTTCGAATATAATGTCATGCCTTTTGGTCTTACCAATGCTCCAGCGGTTTTCCAACATATGATGAATGACATCTTTCGAGAACACCTCGACGATTTTGTTGTCATCTACTTGGACGATATTCTAATATTCTCTAAAAACGAGGAAGAGCATGAGGAGCATGTTCGTTTGGTCTTGGAGAAACTACGCAAGCGAGGACTATATGCCAAATTAGAAAAATATTTATTTCACCAGACGGAGATGGAATTTTTGGGGTTCATTGCGACTACAGAATGTTTGAAGATGGATCCCAAGAAAGTAGAAGCAATCATGTCTTGGGAGCTTCCGAAGACGGTTAGAGACGTACAATGCTTTCTTGGTTTTGCTAACTTCTATCGGATCTTCATTAAGAATTATTCTCAAGTTACCGCTCCTCTCACTCGATTAACATGTAAGGATAAGTTGGAATGGGGACCTTTGGCGGAGAAGGCGTTTCAAGATTTGAAGACAGCATTTACTATAGCTCCAATTTTGGTACATCCAGACTTTACAAAAGCCTTCTATTTAGAAACTGATGCTTCAGATTTTGCTTTGGGAGCTGTGCTTTCACAAATGAGTGAAGATAAGAAGCTCCATCCAGTTGCATTCTATTCTCGGAAGTTCTCTGCTACTGAAATCAATTATGAGATCCACGATAAGGAACTTCTTGCTATAGTGGATTCTTTCGAAGAATGGCGTCACTTTCTTGAAAGAGCTGCACATTCAGTAACCGTATATATGGAACACAAGAATTTGGAGTATTTCATGACGGCTCGAGTTTTAAATCGGCGTCAAGCTCGGTGGAATATGTCGCTATCTAGATTCGATTTTGTTATCACTTATCGACTTAGAAGGCAGCAAGGACTATCCGATGCTTTATCAAGGAGATCATATCTTGCACCAAAGGCTGGAGAAGCAGCGTTTGATCAACAATGTACAACGTTATTGAAGCCAGAGAGATTTCAACTTTGTGCTACTATTGTATCATTTGATGCTGACTTCCTAAACCAGGTACGTGCTATGACCATTAAAGATTCAGTAGCCATCGATATCAAGCAACGTACCAATGACGACAAGTTCAAGGTGGAGGGAGATCTTTTATACTTTGAAGAGCGATTGTACATTCCAAAAGGACTAGCACGACTCCGAGTTCTTCAATCTCGCCATGATTTTCCAGCTGCGGGACATTTTGGATTCAACAAGACCTTGGAGCTTATTTCCCGAGATTTTTAGTGGCCCAAAATGCGGAAGGATGTGAAAGATTTTGTCCTCTCTTGTGACATCTGTTCAAAATCTAAGAATCCTCGGCATCGCCCTTATGGACTTCTATAGCCATTGCCAATTCCACGTTGACCATGGTCTTCAATTTCTATGGACTTCATGTCAAGGACAAGAACTCGATGAAAGCTAAAGAGTAAGTGAGACTTTTCTCAAAAAGAAATAGGACAAAATAGAAATATGTATATTAAGAAAGAAACTGGAATGGCTATTGCCAAAATACAAGAAAATTAGAGACCCTTGAAACTAGACTAGAAGCAAGAAAGGAGTTGACAAGAGTGAAGAGGGCTTCACTCTTGCCTCTATATATACTATCTAACTAGAAGCCACGTGGCGATGTTCTATAAGACCTCCAATATATGTTGACTTTCTAGGCCACATGCCTTTGCTTGCAAGGCAAGTTTTCTATGGATGGACCACGTAGTTAGCTTGTTCTTTAAGCTTCTAACATGCGTGGCACATGGCTAACTTGTTGACCAAGTTTCTAACCTAAAAGTCAACTATAGACTCCTATAAAGTCAAAGCAGCATCTATGAAGCTTCTAAGAAGCTTCTCTAGAAGATATTACACAATTAACCTACTTTTACATACTTTTATCTATTCATATAGGTAATTATATGTATGTCCGTGACATTACCCCCCCTTCTAGGGACGAGTTCCACGAGGAGCGGTGATTATATATTGAGAAAATCTAATATGCGGCGAATTGTATTTGCTACATACTCTGATCTTTGTTCTCTTCGAAGATAGTTGATGGGTCCTCTTAGCCATCGATAGTGTCCCATTCCAGGGCGAGAAGACCACCCTGTTATTTGATCACTGTTGAGGCCTTCATAACTTCCTTCAAATAATACATTTGAAAGACCATCAGGAGTCATTCCTATCTCCAATAATATCACCAAACATCGAGAATCTCTTCCAAGGTCGTGATACCAAACGCGTTGTATCTCACCATCTATTCGAAGAAGAACATGTCGTTCTTGAGGGTCTTCATCTCGGTTGCGTCGTCTTGAAGGTTGTGACAATCGCAATGTCTCATCCGGTAAGTCAGCAAACGAAGGTTCTTGAGTTGAATCCGCTGGTTGTTGGCTCTCCATCTAATTAGCGTCACAAAATGCAAAGAAGTTACAAACAAGAATAGGAAATTGAATGTTATCTTGCCTCAATCTTGTCTCTTTTATAAGAGAGGTTTTCATCTTGGTTTTGATGGATGTCATTGATGAAAAACTTTGACTTTAGCTGATGCATTTGCTAGATTCCTGGATGGCTCCCATGTGCGCTCACTAATATCATATCCGCACCAATGAACAAGATATTCCAGCTTATTTTGGCGCCGCCTTGAGTCTAATATCTCTTCCACCTCAAATTCTTCATTATTATCTACTTCTATAGGAGGCGGTGGCATTTGTCTTCTTCCTTGTATATCCACTGTCTTATATGGTTCAAGAAGAGACACGTGGAATACAGGATGGATCTTCATTGACTCCGGTAGATGTAACCGATATGCAACTGGGTTGATCTGTTCAGAAACAGAAAAGGGGCCAAGCCTACGATAGTCCAATTTGTCACAAGGTCGAGTGGTCTTGATATTGCGACGAAGTAGCCATACCTTATCACCCACGTTGAGTTGTGGTTGCTCTTTACGATATACATCTGCATTTATCTTTTGTCGTTCTTGAGCTTTCTTCAACTGCGCCTTCATTATTGCATGTAACTCTGACAACCGATTTGCCATATCTTCTGCTGCAGGATTATCAACTTTTGAAAAATCAAAAGTATCAAGTCGTGGATGATAGCCATAATTGGCAAAGAAAGGTGTTTGTTGCGTGGAGGAATGTACCGTATTATTATAAGCAAACTCTGCCAATGGCAGAAGGTTTGTCCAATCATCTTGTTGGTAGTTGATGGTACACCTTAAATACTGTTCCAAGACTTGGTTTACGCGCTCTGTTTGTCCATCAGTTTGAGGATGGAAAGCTGAAGATAGCTTTATGTCCACTTTTAAAATCTTGAAAAGAGTCCTCCAGAATCTCGACACAAATTGAGTTCCCCTATCCGATATGATATCTTTAGGCAATCCATGATAGCGATAGATATTATCAATGAAAAGCTTAGCTGTTTCTTCACCTGTGATAGATTTTGTACATGGCATAAAATGTGCCATCTTGGTGAAACGATCTACTATCACAAATATAGAATCATAAGATCTTGAGTTTGGAAGATCTGTGATGAAATCCATAGAAACAGAAGACCATGGTTGTTCTGGTATAGGTAATGGCTGAAGAAGTCCGTAAGGTCGATGTCGAGGAATTTTTGATCTTGAACAAATATCACATGATTGTACAAAGTCTTTGACTGACTTCCACATTTGTGGCCACCAAAAATCTCTTGATATGAGTTCCAGAGTCTTATTATATCCAAAGTGCCCTGCTGCTGGAAAGTCATGACGTGCTTGAAGAACACGCAAACGTGCTTTTCCTTCTGGAACATATAGGCGTCCTTCAAAATATAATAGATTATTCTTGAACTCGAACTTAGAAGAATCATGAGACTTAGAAGAATTATTCTCGATATCATGAACAAGAGGGTCTGAGGACATACTGGACTGGATTTGCTTGAGAAAAGTTGAATCAACAGTCAATGTTGATTTCACTGCTCGGAGATGAAATTGCTCCGGTTTCAAGAGGACCGTTCTTTGTTGCTCAAAAGCTGCATCTCCTTCTTTTGGTGCAAAATAAGAACGTCTAGACAGGGCATCGGACAAACCTTGTTGTTTTCCTGGCCGATAAGTGATAATGAAGTCGAATCTTGACAAAGACATACTCCAACGAGCTTGACGACGATTCAACACGCGTGCTGACATGAAATACTCGAGGTTCTTGTGATCTGTATACACAGTGACTGGACTAGAAGCACCTTCTAGATAATGACGCCATTCTTGAAAGGAATCCACGATTGCAAGAAGTTCTTTATCGTGGATCTCATAATTGATCTCGGCTGCTGAGAATTTTCTTGAATGAAAAGCTATCGGATGAAGTTTGTCATCTGTTCCCATTTGTGATAAAACTGCACCCAAGGCAAAATCCGATGCGTCTGTTTCCATAAAAAATGCCTTGGAAAAGTCAACACGATATAAGACTGGTGCAGAGACAAACGATGTCTTCAAGGCTTCAAATGCTACTTCCGCTTCTTGATTCCATTGGAATTTATCTTTACTAGTCAAGCGTGTAAGTGGAGCTGCAACTCGTGAGAAGTCTTTGATGAAGATCCGATAGTAATTGACAAATCCCAAGAAACATTGGACATCTCTCACAGTCTTTGGAATCTTCCAATCCATGATTGTTTGGACTTTCTTAGAATCCATCATAAGACCATCATTTGAAATGATGTATCCTAAAAAGTCAACTTGAGTAGTGTGAAATACACACTTTTCCATCTTGGCGTACAATCCTGCATCTCTGAGTTTTTGTAATACTTGACGAACATGTATTTCATGTTCTTCAACATTCTTAGAATAAATCAGGATATCGTCTAGGTAGCAGACGACAAAATTGTCTAAGAATTCACGAAATACATCATTCATGAGATGTTGAAAAGCAGCTGGTGCATTCGTGAGTCCAAAAGGCATGACATTATATTCAAAATGCCCGTACCTGGTTCGAAACGCAGTCTTCCATTCATCTCCTTCTTTGATCCGTACTAGATTATATGCTCCTCTTAGATCTATTTTTGTATAGATCTTAGCTTGATTTAACTGGTCAAGGAGTTCTGATATCAAAGGTAATGGATACCTGTTCTTGATTGTGATCTTGTTGAGTCCTCGATAGTCAACACACATTCGTAAAGATCCATCTTTTTTCTTTACGAATAAAATTGGAGCTCCTGCTGGAGATTTTGAATGGCGTATGAAATTCTTCGCTAAATTCTCGTCAATATATGTCTTGAGTTCAGCCAACTCATCTTGCGATAAATTGTAAATTGGTCCAAATGGTGGCTGAGTTCCTTCCTTGAGATCGATTGAAGAATTGTATGGGCGATGCTTAGGAAGAATATCTGCACTCTTTTTCTCAAAAACGTCTTGATAATCTTGATATTGACTTGGAATGCCACTTGAAGTCTTTACGCTTTCAGAAATAGGTGCAGCATAAATAGCAAAAGTTGATCCTTCTTTTGCTGCGTGTATAAATGCTTTTGTACCTATAAGTGCGGGTTTTACTATACTAGACTCATGGTTTTTTACTTGATTAATAGAACTGTTACTAATGCTCCGAGGAAAATCAAGTTTACGAGAAATCCAATCTATTCGAGGATTATACTTTTCTAACCATGATAAGCCTAAAATTACTGGATTAGAGGGAGATCTAATTATATTAAAAATTACGCAACTACTATGACCATTTATTACTACATCTACAGGAAGTGTTTCGTGAGTTACATCTCCAGAAGACAACGGACGACCATCTATGACTTCTACGTGTACAGGTTTAGTTTTTTGTATTAATGATATTCTATGACATCTAGCAAATTCTTCATCTAAAAAACAAGATGAGGCTCCTGAATCTACCAAGGCAGAGGCTTTGTAATTATTAGGTCCTAAACGCACATCTATTATAAAACAAGGAGATGGTTCTGAGGAGAGGATAGGACCTTTATTAGAAGTTGTACAAGATTCCAGCTGCACGGTCCCTATTGTAGCTGGACGTACTCGTTTTCCGACATACTGTCTTCTTTGACAGCCGTACTCCTCATTTTGTAGTTACGTCGCTTCTTTGGACAATGTTGAGCAGTGTGCTTAGGTTCTCCACAATATAAGCACAATCCTTCTTGTCGACGACGAGACTTTTCTTGCTCAGTAAGAGGTTTGAAACGTACCGCATCAATTTGCATATCCTCTACTTCTGAAGGTATGTGTTGAGGAGACGTCGGTGTTGCCATTGAATTGTAGTAACGTTGAGGCCCACTTGTGCGACTCTCGGATCGAAATTCAAAAAGTCGATTGTCGCACTTCACAACAAAGTCAATTGCTTGACTCAATGTTTGAGGATCAGGTAAATTAAGCATCAATTTCTTTACCTCATATTGTAATCCGTAGAGAAATTGACTCACAAGTGCGGCATCATCCCACTTGATATCAGTTGCAAGTTGTCGAAATTGTGAAGCATATAATGTTACTGATCGATTGCCTTGTCGCAAAATACGGATCTTGTTGGTTGCAACACGAATTGCATCATGTTCTCCAAACATGGATCGAAACTCCGCCAAAAAAGCCTCCAGATTATCCAATATTGGATCTCGTCGTTCAAGAAAAGATGAAAACCATGACAATGCTGAACCTGAAAGAAGTGTACCAATGAATCTTACTTGTGACCCTGGAGTTGGATAGCTCTGGGGTTGAAGTTCAATCACTAGTTGGACCTGATTGATGAATCCTCGAAACTTGGATCTGGTACCATCAAACTTCTCGGGCAAGGCAACTCTCGGTTCTCTAACACTCGAAGGGTGTTCCATTCTGGGAGAAGGGACATGGTTTGGTGCAGATGTTGAAGCAGCCCCAATCATCTCTATATCTTCACTTCCTACCATTCTTGTTGCTCCTTGTGGTGGTAAATTGAGTTGATGCATCGCAAGCATTAACTCCCTCAATTGTTCTTGCATCTGTGCCATTGCACTCTTCATTTCAACAAGCTCTGCCATAGTAGCACTTAGAAAAGAGAAGATGTCTAATAACGCTCAAAACAAATAGAAGAGAGGAATTGATAACAAAGAAAATACTAAGAACAATATCATGTTAAAAGAGGGTAATCCGCAACTTCTAATGCGCTTATGTCTTATCAAGAAAAAGGGGTAATCCACTCTTAATCAAGAAAAGACAAAGCTCTGATATTGTAAGTGTACTCTTGTCAATCTGTCAAGGACAAGAACTCGATGAAAGCTAAAGAGTAAGTGAGACTTTTCTCAAAAAGAAATAGGACAAAATAGAAATATGTATATTAAGAAAGAAACTGGAATGGCTATTGCCAAAATACAAGAAAACTAGAGACCCTTGAAACTAGACTAGAAGCAAGAAAGGAGTTGACAAGAGTGAAGAGGGCTTCACTCTTGCCTCTATATATACTATCTAACTAGAAGCCACGTGGCGATGTTCTATAAGACCTCCAATATATGTTGACTTTCTAGGCCACATGCCTTTGCTTGCAAGGCAAGTTTTCTATGGATGGACCACGTAGTTAGCTTGTTCTTTAAGCTTCTAACATGCGTGGCACATGGCTAACTTGTTGACCAAGTTTCTAACCTAAAAGTCAACTATAGACTCCTATAAAGTCAAAGCAGTATCTATGAAGCTTCTAAGAAGCTTCTCTAGAAGATATTACACAATTAACCTACTTTTACATACTTTTATCTATTCATATAGGTAATTATATGTATGTCCGTGACACTTCATCACGGACTTGCCATCATCAAACTCATTTGACAGCATCTTTGTCGTGGTAGATCGGCTTACGAAGATGGCACACTTTGTTCCTTGTAAGAAGACATCGTCTAGTGAAGTCACAGCAAGACTCATCTCGATAATGTGTATCGATATCATGGACTACTAGATGATATCATATCAGATCGAGGTACCCAGTTCGTGTCAAAGTTTTGGAGATCTCTCTTTGGGATATTGAAGGTGGATATCAAGCTTTCTTCAGCTTTTCATCCTCAAACTGATGGCCAAACGGAATGGGTGAACCAAGTCTTGGAGCAGTACTTACGATGCAGCATCAACTATCAGCAAGACGATTGGACTGCATATCTACCGCTAGCTGAGTTTGCATATAACAACACCCTCCATGCGTCGACTCAACAAACACCATTCTTTTCCAACTATGGGTATCATCCGAAGCTTGATTTATTGAGTCCGTCAACAAATAACAATCTAGCAGCTGAAGGATTTGCGAA
Source organism: Physcomitrium patens (assembly GCF_059467195.1). Taxonomy (NCBI): domain Eukaryota; kingdom Viridiplantae; phylum Streptophyta; class Bryopsida; order Funariales; family Funariaceae; genus Physcomitrium; species Physcomitrium patens. The sequence continues at coordinate 4,137,312 of NC_143435.1, forward strand.
GCAACTATCAGAGCTTCAAACTATGTTGAAGCTTCAATTACAATCCGCTCAAGAATCCTATAAGACGTCTGCAGATAGATTTCGGAATCCAGCACCTACTTTCAAAGTTGGAGACAAAGCTTGGCTTCTTCGACGAAATATCAAGACCAAGCGACCATGTGATAAGTTGGACTATCGAAGATTGGGACCATTTATCATCCAGAAGCAAATTAATCCAGTGGCATACCGGCTGGAGTTACCAGCTTCTATGAAGGTACATCCAGTCTTTCATGTTTCTCTGTTGGAACCTTATCGAGAGTCATCTTTTCCTGGAAGAGTGCAATGTCTGCCATCTAGTATTGAAATCGAGAACCACGAAGAATACGAGGTTGAAAAGGTATTGGATTCACGGCGAAGGTGGGGAAAGTTAGAATATCTTGTTCATTGGTATGGCTATGACATTAATGAGCGAACGTGGGAGCCAGCTGAAAATCTTGCGAATGCGCCACAAAAGGTACAAGAGTTTCATCAACGACATCCCGATAAACCTAAATCAATTCGATGATAGCTTCTTTCTGAAGCTTGTTCTCCCAATAATATAAGAAAAGGGGAGAGCACTAGCAAAATTCATAGTTGATGTAGTTATTTTCTCCAAGATAGATCGTAGTTTGGTCTTTTGATATGGATAGCCAAGAGATAGATACTATGCCAGTCAGAGTATCTCAACCAAGTAGTTCACGAAGGCGACCCCGAAATGAAGAACTACATGTACCACGACGACGACGGAGGATACCGAGTAACCGATCACTGGTGATCGTATTTGAGATCGAGACTGCTTACGATGGTCAACCAGAAGACGTGTTTGCAGGACAATTTCACAATGAGGACACGGAAGTTTATGCTTGGTCAGAAGTCGAAGGTGTGGGCCACTACCGTTGGCTTCAAGGGTCGATGAACCACTTACCTCGTGAACAACAGTTGGAATTCATAGCAGAAGTTATGCGACAGATCTTCATTTTTTTGCGTTGGTACTGATCAATAACATTGCTTCTCAGAGACCTCGAAGCTAAAGGAGGAAGTGATGTTAGGGACATATTCCTTAGAACTTTCTAGAGAGAAGTTTCTAGAACCTTCTAGAAAACAAGCCTCTGGAACCTTCTAGAAGAGAAGCCTCTGGAACCTTTTAGAGAGAAGTTTCTAGAAGCTTCTAGAAAGGAAGTCTCTGGAACCTTCCAAAAGAGAAGTTTCTAGAAGCTTTTAAAAAGGAATCCCCTGAAACTTTTTAGAAGCTTCCTAGTTAATAGAAGTAGCTCGAGAAGTTTCCTAAGTAGGAGTATATATAGGGATCGAGGCTGAAGAGTTCTTCAGTCTCGATAACACATCTCTTGGAGTTCTAGCTCACCTTTCTGGTATTGTTTTTGTACTCATCTATTTAATCTAGTTCTGCCACTTCTTCTTGAACTTCTTGTTAGATTTCAAGTCTATATTTTGTGTCTGTGACACCGACCAATTTAGGTCTCATATTGGCTAAGAGGCCTATAGTAAGACCTGGATGTTCTCGTAATTGGGTCAAATATGTCCTTCGAATCAGATTGGCTAAGAGGCCCGTAGTAAGACCTGGATTGGATGTCTTGAAATTGGATCCAATTGGCTCTTCGAACCAGGCTCATCCGTCATTGAATTGGTCCTTTCCCTTCTTGCTGACTTCCGTTATTGGAATTGAATGGAGCATTTCAGTATGCCCCGGCAGATTGTAACGGGGTGACTGAACCTAGCCTCTCAGTATTTGCACTGGAATTAGTTGTTGCTCCCAATATTCAAGGTAATTGAATATTAATAAAAGTCCCCTTTCTTTATATTTTCACGGTATACTCGTATTAGAACATGACATCCACCCCCTCTGAACCTGTTCATCCTCCTGTATGTACCAATCTACCCAATTGCTGTTTGATTTAGAATATATTCTCTACATCTTTGTCCAGTTCATCTTTGTCACCTTTATTATCCAAATCACTTTCATCTTCTTGCTGCGAAATCTCTATACCTTCATTAAGGTCTTCCATATTCATCTGCACGTGTCTTCGTTTAAATATTTTTACTCACTTCCCTTCAATTGGTATTTTCAATTTTGTACCATCTAACTCCCGTTATGAGTAAGTCGCATTATCATGAATAGTTGTTACTACATATGGTCCAAACCAACGTTTTGAAAATTTCCACAAAGTACTATGTTGATTATCCAGACTATTGTCATAAACAAGTACTCAGTCACCTTTCTCGATTGCTTTAAGTCTCAATCGATGCTTATCGAATCGCACCTTGTTTTGTAACCTTGCTCTTTTTAACCTTTCCAATGCTATCTGCACATCTTTCGACCTTTGTTCTAATTGTCGAATCCTAATAGCCAGAAGTTCTTCTCTTGTCAATCCATCTTCCTATGGTAGCATACTCTAAGTAAGTACCTTTTCTTCAATCGGCATAATTGATTTTTGACCTATCATAAGTTCTACTGGCATATATCCTGTCACTGAACTATGTGTTGTTCGATCAGCCCATAATGCAAATGACAAAAGCCGTGGCCACTCTTTAACTTTCCCATTATAAGCTTTAAGTAATGCTTTCACAATCGGCGGGTGACCACGTTTGCTTTTTGCATTCCCTTTCGGATTATAAGCAGTAGTCAGTGATAGTTTAATTCTACATCTTTCAAAGAACTTACGAGCTTCTTGTGCATTTAATTCTCCACGATCTGTAGTGATTTTTCCTACGCATCCGTAGCGGTAAATGACATCTTCAAGCAAAAACCTACAAATCCCCTCTGTAGATTTTGTCCTCAATGCTCTTCTTTCTACTTGATTTGATAAATCTTCACGAGCTAAAATCAAATATCTCATCTGCCATAACCCAACTGGTAAAATAACCAAATCAACAACCTATTTAAAATGAATAGCTAGAGGATACGTAGGATGAAGACCATCTCGATGTCGGATATTAGAATACGATTGACAGATTTCACATGACTCTACAAATGAGAGCACATCTCGATACATATTTTTCCACCAATATCGTTTCTTGAGTTTAGAGAAGTAGCCCAGATTCCTCTATGCCCTACCTATAAACTATCATGAAACTCCTTTAATAATTTTAGTTTTTCTTCCTTTTTGCCTATCACTCGTTGTGGCATCCCAATTCCTTTCTTCGGTCTCTTCCATAAGAATCTATCTCGAAGCAAAAATCCATATGCTTTTTTTCTTATTTGTTTGAATTTTTTTGTAGACCAATTTCCCTTCTTAGTCAAGGTATTCAAGTAATGACCAATATCCAATAATTCTCCTTCATAAGATTCTTCAAGAAATAGCTTGTCTTCTCTGTTGAGATTTGATATTGAATAGAATTTCAATCTGACATCATCAATGTCTTCAACCATTTTGTCCTCCCTCTCGTATCTTGCTCGAGATAGCATGTCTACTACTAAATTGTCCTTCCTAGTAACATGCTTAAATTCTGGATTTAATCACTTAATATAAGCAATCCATCTCAACATTGCAATATTTGGCGTTGAAAAGTTAATAATCATTCCAAGCAATGGCAAGCAATCTGTTTCAATTACTACTACTACCCCAATCAAATAGTCCTTTTCAGCTTTCATAGCCGAAACAACTCTCCAAAGTTCTCTTTTGACTTGCGAATATGCACGCTGACGAATACTTAAAACTTTAGCTCCAAATCGAACTGCAAATCTATTTCCACTTGAATCATCTTGATCCACAGTCAATCCAATGGCAATTGGACTAGCGTCCACAGTAAGAATCACTGGTCTATTGTACTTATAATCAACTTTCCTCAATATTGGAGGTGACATCAATAGTTTCTTTAATCTTTGCATTGCATGAATATGCCTTTCTTCCCATTTAAATCAGTAATCCTTGCGTAACAGTTCATATAATGGATCTGCTATGTGAGCATAATGAGGGATCCAGATTCGATAAAATACACATGCACCTAAAAACCTACGAACCTCTGTTAAAGAATCACAATCCTCTTTCATCCTTCCAATTACATCAACTTTAGTCAAATCTAGTTTTCTTCCATAAGATCCATATAAATGTCCAACAATCACAACCTCTTGTACTCCAAATATGGACTTCATATCCAATAATGTAAGATGAACTTCTCTAAGCCGAGTTAAAATCTTTTCACAATCTTGTATATGATCAACAACATATTTGCGACACCTCCTCTTCTCTAAAGTTTCATCCTTCTCTCCTTCTCTGCACCCTTTTTTAGGAACATCATCTAGAAAAGGTATAGTCTTTTTTGGAATAAAATCTCTCAACACCTTATTCATCCCATTCATCATATGCACAACTGAGTTGGTCGGGCCTTGAAGAAGAGTGCACATTCTAACCAATCCAAGTGGTGTCCTCATTGTTGTCATATCTCTACTTCCTTCGCTAAGTTGAAATTGATAATAACCTGAATATAAGTCACTCATTGAATAGATCGCCCTTCCAGTAAATGCCTCAGTAAATTCATCCACAATAGGTCCAATTCCTGCATTCCTGACAGTTACAGCATTCACCGGCTGCATATCTTGAATAAACCGCAGTGACCCATTCTTCTTAGGTACCGTAAACCATCGACTAGAATACGGCGCAAATGAAGGTTCTAATATTTTCATCTTTATCTTTTCTTTCAATAGTTCCACCAATTTAGGTAAATGTGCCCTCGGTACTGGAATCGGTCTTAGATTCCAAGGTACATGCGGTACAGTGAAAATAACCATAGGTGTTATAATATTTGGATCCACACACCCAATTTCATGAGATTCGAAGGCAAACGATCTACCTTGTTTAGCCAACATCTTTTTGAAGCAAGTAATTTCCTCCGGCAATAAAGAACCATTAGAACCAATCTTCAATTCTTCAAAAGTTTCTTTAGTAAACTGATGTCCAATACTCATTGGATCTCTTAAACTTGCTTCTTTTGATGCTTCTCCCATTTGTTCTTTAGAATCTTCTGGTAATGGACTGGCAACAGGCTTTACCTTCTTATCTGCCGTTTTATATCTCGTCTCTACAATTACTTCTAGTGCTTGAAAAGATTCAAGTATGGTATAAACCTCTCTTGAATGAATCTCAACAATCTTATTATTATCCTCTAACCCAATAGATGTAATCAATTCCAATGAATCTTCCAGTCCATTTTCTTTATAAACACCTAAAATCCTCTCATCATCTTGCAATGTACCTAACTTGCATAATTCTCCTTCAATATTATATAATCTTTTTCTTTCTTTTTTTTTTAAAAATCATCAACTTTCTTATACATAATATTTCCATTCTCCAAAATATCAATAAAACTCACATCAAAAGCACCTTCATCTCGAGAGAGTACTTCCTCTTTTGTACCTCCATAATCTCACTTTACAGTGGTACCTCCCGAAAATCCTTAAATCCTTCAACAATCTTTGGCAATGGTTTTTCCCTCAACCTATCTCGATTCCGTTCATGGTTAGAAGGTACTGTTAGAAATTGTACAGCTTTCCTCCTATCTTCGCTACGTACCCTTGCATAAGCAGAACCATCGTCAAGTACTTTTGTTTCCATCTGTGTTGCCGTAATATAAGGTTGTCCTAAAATCAATGGATAAGACGTTGTATCTTAAACAAAGAAATGTTGCTCCGTCGCAACATCCCCAATCTGAATTTTGAGATCTGGATAAGCTCCATATAATTTGCCTCGTGTGTTATTAGTTGCTCGTATTACCCATCCATGTTCCATATCAATTGGCCATTTTTGCTTCTTATAAAGATCTTTAGACATAAGATTTATTTCAGAACCATGTTCGACTAAAGGAACAATTAGTTCTTCTATATCTCCTACTCTCACCAATACCTCAGTAGTTACCTTTGCCCAATGCTTTCGAGTATAATGACTCAAAGTTTCTATTTCCTTATCACTATAATCTTTGAAACGTACTCGTGGATTATACCCATTCTTTTTCATTTGTTGGTTGCTTGTAACCAATATCAACCTCTTCTTCATCTTTATATATTCTTGCATCAGTAGCATGACTCATTCTAGTTTTGCCCATTAATTACCTCTTTCACTTAATGCTGTCAATGATAACATCATGAAACTCCTTCTTTGTAATTCGCAAGACTTCTTTCAATGTGAATTCCACCTCAGCATTTAATATACGTTCTTCTAGCATCCCTTTCAAATTTGTTGCCGCTTTAATGTCAGAAAGTAGCTTATAAGCAATTTATTTGCCCTTATCTTTTGTCTCCCTTATTTTTTCTTCCAATGATGCTGAGGTATCCTTTACAGGTAATTCTTGTGAAGCTGCCTCTCGAGCCTTGTCTCCTCAGGTTTGCTTCTTAGAAGAATTTCCTTCTCTAGTATCATCAAAATTTCCTCGTCTCTTTTCTTCCATCAAAGCTTCATGTTGGCTCTTAACAATATATGCATGAACTGAAAGAGACTCAACAGGATCCCTCCAACCTATTCTACCTCGTATTGTAGCTGCAGTCCTCAATAATGCTTCTCGAGGTAATTTCCCTTCTTGCATTGTAGAAATGGTAGAAGCTCAAAACTCATTAGTTTCCGTACTTCCACCAAGGTCATCATCTACCCTAGCACCATAACTTACACTTTCTCGTGCTGTTGTTTCATGCTCTTTTAAGTAATCTTGAACCAATGCTCTCATTCCTCTCTTGCCAAAATTGGTTTGAAGAAGATCCTCTCTATCTTTTAATGCTATCTTCCCATCTTTCGAGCAAATAATTCCTTGCCGTATCATATTATTAAATCCATTGCAATCTTTTCTAGTGTATGAAGCATCATCACACCAAATGCATCTTTCTACATATCCTTGCTTCGAAACATTCTTTGAATTTTTTGTAGAAGTATTCTTTTCAAGTCTTGCCAATTTGATTTGAAGATCTCGCATTCCTCATATAATTTCTTCCATCTCCATATCTGCTTTCTTTGACAAGGATGTCGAAGGTTGAACTGTAGGCATTGTTGGTGGTGTTGTACGTACTGGAGCTTTGGGTGCTTATACTGTTTTCAGAATATTGCTCCTATCCTTCCTCCTTTCTCTTTTTGTAAGCAACCCCACTGCATCTTCAATGTTCTTCCACTTTGTTGTCAATCCTTCATCTTTTTCCTTGTCTTCAAGAAGGAATTCTAATTTCCCTTGTAATTTTCCATTAGCAGCTTGAAGAAATAGATCAACTTTGTTCGGCTCCGATGTCAATTTTTCTACCTTCGATAATTGAGAGTATTACCTCTCAAATTCCCTTAGTAGCTCTGTTGCTTGCAAATTCTTATTAGGCCGTTTAATCCATTCCAGAAATAACTTCTTAGTAACGTGATTAGCATCTTCCAAGAAATATTCGTCTTTCAATGTATGTGAAAAAACCTCCCATGAATTTCCTTAACGATCCGTAATCGATGTAATATGGTCTCTTATTTCCGGTATCGTGGCAAGTCCAAATAATTCAACCATTTTCTTCTCAGAAACCCGATTTAATTCCATTTCACGAACATAACATCTTAAATACCTTGAAATATTCCTTCCATCAAATTGATCAATTTTATTGACCATAGCTTGCAATACTTTGGTTGCCAAAGCTTCCTTTCAATTATTGCTTTGCTGTTGCTGCATTGATAATGAGAGGGCTTGAAACATACTCGCAATAGATGGATCTATATGCATACCTTGTCCTTTAGAAAAACCCCCACCAGAAACTCCTCCCAAAGATCCTTCAAAATTTTTATTTTTTTTTTCCATAAAAATAAAAATAAAATCAAACGAAATCAAATACCTTCTACCTCAAGCTTTCATGTCGGGTTCACCACTTTTGTTGTATTATGTGCTTTCCTTCTCGAGAACGCGCTGGGCGTCTGGCTGTAGAAGGTAGTATGGAGATTTGTTAATATTCAAGCAGTCTATCGGTTTTTGACTGTTGGAATATAAACAATTACAAGAATATATCATAAATCTATATGGATGTCCTTTGACTGCTCACCGAAGTCCTTTTTACCCCAGCCGGTAGGTCTCTAGATGTTATTGAGAACCTGGAACAATCCAATCTGCTAATCTCCGATATTACTTTATACTCACGACCTTGTATCCACTGATTGTCTTGTTAGATTAACCCAAAAATTTTCATTCACTTCACATACTCAATCCTATAGACATCCTTTTAATTCTTCAATCACAGACGTAACTTTGATTTCATAAAACAGTCAAGAGTAATCAAACCCACTTCATTAAAAATCCTGATTCACCATTACAACACTCACTTCAGCAACAATTGCCTCAGTCTTTCCAAAACCCTATGAAGAAAAAAAACCCCAATTCTCTGTCTTTTTTCTCGGCCTCAAAGCATGAAGCTAGCTCTTCGACCCTTCTAAAAAATTTATTCTCTCCCCTTCCATTTTTTAACCTATCTTCCCCTTTAACCATAATTCTCCCCTCTCTCAAACCGTAGCCTTTGAATTTCTTCAATCTTTCGTCTTGGATCCCGAATTGGCTCCCGCCATCAGAGCTTTCTCCTCCGTTTTTACCTTTAAGAGATCTTTTTATTGAAAGGACATTCCCAAAACGGCACAAAGGATGGAATAGCCTGAAACAGAATCGAAACCCCCGTAATCGGGACCACATTGAGTCGCCCGACTAATTCAGGTCTCATATTGGCTGAGAGGCCTATAGTAAGACTTGAATGTTTCCGTAATTGGGTCAAATTGGTCCTTCGCGTCAGATTGGCTAAGAGGCCCGTTGTCGTATTGTAACACGAGTATACCGTGAAAATATAAAGAAAGGAGACTTTTATTAATGTTCAGTTACCTCGAATATTGGGAGCAACGACCAACTCCAATGCAAATACTGAGTGGCCAGGTTCAGTCACCCCATTACAGTCAGCCGGGGCATACTGAAATGCTCCGTTCGATTCCAATAACGGGAGTCAGCAGGAAGGAAAGGACCAATTCACGCGACGGGTGAGCCTGGTTCGAAGAGCCAATTAGATCCAATTTCGAGAATCCAATCCGAGTCTTAATACTGGACTCTTATCCAATATGAGACCTGAATTGGCCGGGCAATCCAATGAAGTCTAATTACGGAAAAATCCAGGTCTTACTACGGACCTTAGCCAATCTGACGTGAAGACCAATTGGACCCAATTACGCAAACATCCAGGTTACTACTGGCATCTTACCCAATATGAGACCTGAATTGGTCGGGCGATTCAATGTGGACCCGAGTACGGGGTTTTGATTCTGTTTCAGGCTGTCCTATTCTCTGTGCCATTTCAGGGAATGTTGTTTTTGGTAAATGGATCTCTTAAAGGTAAAAACGGAGGAGAAAGCTTTGATGGCGAGAGCCAATTTCAGAACTAAGCTCTGACGATGGGAGCCAATTCTGGATCCAAGACAAAAGATTGAAGAAATTCAGAGGATAAGATTAGAGGGAGAATAAGTTTTGGGGAGGGTTTTTTTTTTCAGATCAGAAGGAGGGGGGGGATTTTTGGATCGAAGAGCTATCTTCAAGTTTTTTTCAAGGTTACTAGTTCGGTTTCATTAGAGGTTTTTGAAGATCAGGGGAATTGGAGAGGGGCTTCATGCTTCGGGGTTGGGGAAGAAAAGACAGAGAATTGGATTTTTCTTCTTCATAGAGTTTTGGAAAGACAGAGGCAATCGTTGCTGAAGTCAGTGTTGTAATGGTGAATCGGGATTTTTAATGAAGTGGGTTTGATTACTTTGACTGTTTTGTGAAATCGAGTTACGTCTGTGATTGAAGGATTAAAAAAGTGTCTATAGGATTGAGTATGCAGAGTGAATGAAATTTATTGGATTAATCTAACAAGACAGTCAGTGGATTTAAGATTGTAAGTACAAAGCGGTATTGGGGATTAGCAGATTGGGTTGTTCGGGGTTCTGTGTAACGTCTAGAGACCTATCGGCTGGGGCAAAAAAGACTTCGACAAGCAGTCGAAGGGCATCCGTATAGATTTACGGTGTATTCTTGCTGTCGTTTATATTCCAGCAGTCAAAAACTGATAGACTGCTTGACTATTGACGAATCTCCATACTACCTTCTACAGCCAGACGCTTGACGCATTCTCAAGCAAGAAAGCACGTAATACGACACCGTAGTAAGACCTGGATTGGATGTCTTGAAATTGGATCCAATTGGCTCTTCCAACCAGGCTCACCTGTCGTTGAATTGGTCCTTTCCCTTCTTGCTGACTCCCGTTATTGGAATCGAATGGAGCATTTCAGTATGCCCCGGCTGACTGTAACGGGGTGACTGAACCTGGCCTCTCAGTATTTACACTGGAATTGGTCGTTGCTCCCAATATTCGAGGTAACTGAATATTAATAAAAGTCCCTTTTTTTTATATTTTTACGGTATACTCGTGTTACAACACGACACCGTACAAGTAGACCTCAACGTTACTATAATTCAATGGCAATACCAACACCTCTTCAACACATACATTCAGAAGTAGAGGATATGTAAATTGATGCAGTACGTTTCAAACCTCTTATTGAGCAAAAAAAGACTCGTCATCGTCAAGAAGGATTATGTTTATATTGTGGAGAACTAAAACACACTGCTCAACATTGTCCAAAGAAATGACGCAATCACAAAATGAGGAGTATGGCTGTGAAAGAAGACAATATGTCGGAAAATGAGTTTGTCCAGCTACAATAGGGACTGTGCGGCTGGAACCTTGCACAACTTCTAGTAAAGGTCCTATTCTCTCCTCAGAGCCTTCTTCTTGTTTTACATTAAATATTATTTTAGGACCTAAATATTACAAAGCCTCTGCCTTGTTAGATTCAAGAGCCTGGACGTGTTTCTTAGATGAAGAATTTACTAAAAGACATAGCATATCTTTAGTAAAGAAAACTAAACCTGTTCATGTAGAAGTCATAGATGGTCGTCCATTGTCTTCTGGAGATATTACTCACGAAACCCTTCCTATAGAAGTAATAATCAATGGTCATAATAGCTTTGTAGTATTTAATATCATTAGATCTCCCTCTAATCTAGTCATTTTAGGTTTATCGTGGTTAAAAAAAATATAACCCTCAAATAGATTGGATTTCTCGAACTCTTACTTTCTCTTAAAGTATAACTAATAGTGTAATTAATCAAGTAGAGAGTCATAAGTCCAGTTCAATTAAACTCGTATTTATAGGTGGAAAAGCTTTCTTGCATGCTGCTATGAAAGAATCACCATATATTATTTATGCCACACCTGTTTCTACTGGTGAAAAGACTTCAAGTGGCATTCCAAACCAATATCAAGAATTTCAAGATGTATTCGAAAAAAAGAATGCGGATACATTCTCGGAATATCGTTCCTATGATTGCTCAATTGACCTTCAAGAAGGAACACAATTGCCATTCGGACCAATCTACAGTTTATCACAAAATGACTTGACTGAACTCAAGGAGTATATTGAAGAAAATCTAGCCAAGAATTTCATACGCCATTCTAAATCTCCGGTAGGAGCTCCAATTCTATTTGTGAAGAAAAAAGATGGATCATTACGGATGTGTGTTGATTATCGAAGACTCAATAAGATTACCATCAAGAATAGATATCTACTACCTTTAATATCTCGACTTCTTGATCAGTTGAATCAAACTAAGATCTATACAAAAATAGATCTTTGGAGAGCATACGATCTAGTACGCATCAAAAAAGGAGATGAATGGAAGACTGCGTTTCAAATTAGGTATGGACATTTTGAATACGTCATACCTTTTGGACTTACAAATGTACTAGTAGCTTTTCAACATCTAATGAATGATGTTTTTCGAGAGTTTTTGGACGATTTTATGGTCTGTTATCTAGACAACATCTTGATCTATTCTAAGAATCCAGAAGAACATGAACTTCATGTTCGTCGTGTATTACAAAAATTAAGAGATGTAGGACTCTATGCCAAGATAAAAAAGTGTGTATTCCACACTACTCAAGTCAATTTCTTAAGTTACATCATTTCAAATGATGGACTTATGATGGATCCTAAGAAAGTTCAAACTATTATAGATTTGAAGATCCCAAAAACGATAAGAGATGTCCAATGTTTTTTGGGATTTGCCAACTACTATCGGATCTTCATCAAAGACTTCTCTCGAGTTGCAACTCCACTTACACATTTGACTTGTAAAGACAAACTCCAATGGAATCAAGAAGCAGAAGTTGCTTTTGAATCTTTGAAAACAACGTTTGTTTCTGCACGAATCTTGTATTATGTTGATTTTTCCAAAGCATTCTTTATGGAAACAGATGCATCAGACTTTGCTTTAGGTGCGGTTTTATCACAAATGGGAATAGATGACAAACTTCATCCAGTAGCCTTTCATTCAAGAAAATTCTCAGCAGCAGAAATCAATTATGAGATCTATGACAAAGAACTTCTTGCAATTGTGGATTCTTTTCAAAAATGGTGTCATTATCTAAAAGGCATTTCCTGTCTAGTCATCGTATATACGGATCACAAGAACCTCGAATATTTTATGACAACACACGTATTAAATCATCGTCAAGCTCATTGGAGCATGTTTTTATCAAGATTTCAGTTCATCATCACTTACCGGCCAAAAAAACAACAAGATTTGTCTGATGCCTTGTCTAGACGTTCTTATCTTGCACCAAGAGAAGGAGATGCAACTTTTGAGTAACAAAGAATGGTTCTCTTGAAGCCGAAGTAATTTCATCTTCGAGCAATAAAATCAACATTGACTGTTGATTCAACTTTTCTTAAGCAAGTCCAGTTAAGTATGTCTTCAGACCCTCTTGTTCATGATATCAAGAATAATTCTTCTAAACCTCATGATCCCTCTAAATTTGAATTCAAGAACAACCTATTCTATTTCGAAGGACTCCTATATGTTCCAGAAGGACAAGCACGTTTACGTATTCTTCAAGCTCATCACGACTTCCTAGTAGCAGGATATTTTGGATATAATAAGACTTTGGAGCTCATATCTAGGAATTTTTGGTGGCCTCAAATGTGAAAGACAATCAAAGATTTTGTACAATCATGTGATATTTGTTCAAGACCAAAAACTCCTCGTCATCGACCTTTTGGACTTCTTCATCCATTATCCATTCCAGAACAACCATGGTCTTTTGTTTCTATAGACTTCATCACGGATCTTTCAATCTCAGGTTCTTATGATTCTATATTCGTGATAGTAGATTGTTTTACCAAGATGGCACATTTTGTACCATGTACAAAATCTATCACACGTGAAGAAACAGCTAAGCTCTTTCTTCAGAATATCTATGGCTATCATGGATTACCCAAGGATATTTTATCAGATAGGAGAACTCAATTTGTATCAAGATTTTGGCGGACTCTTTTTAAGATTCTAAAAGTGGATATAAAACTATCTTTGGCATTCCATCCTCAAACTGATGGACAAACGGAGCATGTTAATTAAGTTTTGGAGCAATATTTAAGATGTATCATTAATTACCAACAAGATGATTGGACAACTCTTTTGCCATTGGCAGAGTTTGCTTATAATAACATGATACATTTTTCTACAAAATAAACACCTTTCTTTGCTAATTATGGTTATCATCCACGATTTGATACTTTTGACTTTTCAAAAGTTGATAATCCTGATGCGAAAGATTTGGCGATTCATTTAGCAGAGCTATATGCAACAATGAAGGTACAGTTAAAATAGGCTCAAGAACAACAAAAGATCAATGCGGATGTCTATCGAAATGAACAACCACCATTTTTTTTGGGCGATAAGGTATGGCTACTTCATCACAATATCAAAACTTCTCGTCATTGTGACAAATTGGACTATCGAAGGCTGGGACCATTTTCTATTTTTGCACAAATCAATCGAGTTGCATATCGTTTACATCTATCGAAGTCAATGAAAATCCATCCAGTATTCCACGTATCTCTTCTTGAACCATACAAGACAGTGGACATACCAAGAAGATGACAAGCTCCACCTCCTCTTATAGAAGTAGACAATAATGAAGAGTTTGAAGTAGAAGAAGTTTTAGATTCAAGGCGGTGCCAAAATAAATTAGAATATCTTATCTATTAGTGCGGATATGATATTAGTGAACACATATGGGAGCCAATAAAGAATCTTGCAAATGGAGCAAAGGCGGTGGAGGCTTTTCATGGACGACATTCATCAAAATCAAGATAAAAACCTTCTTTATAAAAGAAACAACATCTAGGTAAGATAACATTCTACTTTCAATCCTTGTTTGTAGCTTCTTTGTAGTTGTGACGCTCAAGAGATGGAGAACCAACAACCAGCGGATTTTACTCAAGAGCCTTCATTTACTGATCTATCGGATGAGATATTATGATTGTCCTAACCTTCAAGACGATGTAATCGAAATGAAGATCTTCAAGAATGACATGTTCTTCCTTGAATAGATGGCGAGATACAATGCGTTTGATAACACGATTTGGGAAGGGACTCCTGATGTTTGGTGATTTTGCTAGAGGTAGGAACAACTCCTGATGGTGTTTCAAATGTTCTATTTGAAGGAAGTTATGAAGGCCTCAATAATGATCAAATAATTGGGTGGTCTTTCTGCCCTGGTATGAGACACTATCGATGGTTGAGAGGCCCTATCAATCATCTTCGAAGAGAACAAAGGTCAGAGTATGTGGCAAATACAATTCGTCACATCATAGATTTCTTCAACATATGATGACTGCTCCTCGTGGAACTCGTCCCTAGAAGTGGGGGTAATGTCATGGACATATTCATGTAAGTTAGTAATTACATATATAAATAGGTGGAAGAAAGTAAAAGTAGATAAAAGTAAGTTAATTCTATAGTATTTAATATGGAAGCTTCCTAGAAGCTTTTTAGACGCTGCTTTGACTTCATAGGTATCTTTAAATGACTTTTTGGATTAGAAACGTGGTCAACAAGTTGGCCATATGCCATACATGTTGTTAGCTTGAAGATCAAGCTAACTATGTGGCCTAAATGTAGAAAAACTTGCCTTGTAAGTCAAAGCATGTATCCTACAAAGTCAATACATATTAGAGGTCCTATAGAACGTCGCCACGTAGCCCCTAATTAGATAGTATATATAGAGACAAGAGTGAAGCCTTCTTCACTCTTATCAACTCCTTCCTTGCTTCCGGTCTAGTTTCAAGGATCTCTAGTTTTCTTGTCTTTTGGCAATAGACATTCTAGTTTTTCTTTCAATATACATACTTATTTATTTATATTTTTTTACCTTTCTTTGAGTGAAGGCTCACTTGTCTGAATTATTTTTTCATTGAGTTCTTGTCCTTGACAGGTTGGAGGAGTCTATAAGATTGATGATGAGGAGTTTTTGATCTTGAACAAACATCACATATTTGCGAAATTTTTTTAACAGCCTTCTTCATTTGAGACCACCGAAAATCTTTAGATATAAGCCTTAAAGTCTTATTATATCCAAAAGGTCTTGCTACAAGGAAATTGTGACGAGCTTCAAGAGTACGTAATCATGCTTCTCTTTCTGGAACTTATAAGGATCTTTCAAAATGAAGTAGATTTTTCTTATCTCAAACTTGGAAGTATCTTGAGACTTAGAAGAATTTTTTTTAATATCATGAACAAGAAGGTTTGAGGACATACTTGCTTGGATTTGCTTGAAAAAAGTCAAATCAACAGTCAATATTGATTTCATTGCTTAAAGATGAAATTATTCTGGCTTGAGTAAAATTATGTTTTATTTGAAAATCTACTTTTCTTTCTTTTGATATAAGATAAGAATGTCTAAAAAAGGCATCACACAAACTTTGTTGTTTTCTTGGCCAATAAGTGATATTGAACTCAAATCTTGACAAAGACATGCTCCAACAAGTCTAGCGATGATTCAAAACATGTATTGACATGAAATACTTGAGGTTCTTTTAATCCATATACATGGTGAATAGACTTGAAATGCCTTTTAAATAATGATGCCATTCTTAAGAAGAATCCATGATTGCAAGAAGTTCTTTGTTGTGGATCTCATAATTAATCTTGATTATTGAAAATTTTCTTGAATGAAATTCTACTGGATGAAGTTTGTCATCTGGTCTTATTTGTAACAAGACTACAGCCAAGGCAAAGTCTGATACATCTGTTTCTATAAAAAAATGCTTTGGAGAAGTTGATGCAATGTAAATTTGATGCATAAGTAAAAGCTTCCTTCAAAAATTCAAATGATGGTTTTACTTCTTTATTCCACTCAAGCTTGTCTTTACAAATTAAGTGTATAAGTAATAGTGTAAGTTGAAAAAAGTCCTTGATGAAGATCCGATAGTTTTTGGCAAATCTCAAAAAATATTTTATATCTCTTATTATTTTTAGAATCTTTCAGTCTATGATTGTGTGAATTTTTTTAGGATCCATCATTAGACCATTGTTTGAAATGATGTATCCTAAGAAGTCAACTTGAGTAGTATGAAATACACACTTTTCTATCTTTTCGTACAATCCTACATCTTTAAATTTTTGTAGTACACCACAAACATGAACTTCATGTTCTTCTATATTCGTAGAGTAGATTAAAATGTCTTCTTAGTAATAGATAACAAAATCATCTAGAAATTCATAAAAAAAACATCATTCATAAGATGTTGAAAAGTAGTTGGTACATTTGTGAGTCTAAAAGGCATGACATTATATTCAAAGTATCCATATGTTTAAAATGCTGTCTTCCATTCATCTCCTTCTTTAATACAGATCAGATTGTATACTCCTTGTAGATTTGTATTTGTATAGAGCTTAGCTTGATTTAATTGATCAAAAATTCCAGATATCAAAGGTAGAGGATATCTATTCTTGATGGTAATCTTATTGAATCCTTGATAATCCACTCACATTTGCAATGATATATCTTTTTTCTTCACAAATAAGATAGAAGTTCTTGTAGGAGATTTTGAATGGCATATGAAATTCTTGGCCAAGTTCTCATCAATATACTTCTTGAGTTCAACTAATTCATTTTGTGATAAACTATAGATTGGACGAAATGGTAGCTGAGTTCTTTTTTTAAAATCAATTGAACAATCATATGGACAATGATCTAGGAAAATATATACATTCTTCTTTTAAAAAATATTTTAAAAGTCTTAATATTGACTTGGAATTTCAATTGAAATCTTTCCACCATTTAAAATGGGTGTGGTATAAATAACAAAAGATGATCCTTCTTTTGCAGCATGCAAAAGAAGCTTTTGTACCTACAAATATAAGTTTAGTTATACTAATCTCATGGCTTTTTATTGGATTAGGAAAACTCTTAATGATATTTGAAGAAAAGTCAAGTTTACAAGAAATCTAATCTATCACAGGATTATATTTTTCTAGCCATGATAAACCTAAAATGACTGGATTAGAGGGAGATCTAATTATATTAAAAATTATGCAACTATTATGACCATTTATTACTACATCTATAGGAAGTATTTCATGAATAACATCTCCAAAAGATTATGGACGACCATCTATGACTTTTACGTATATGTGTTTAGTTTTTCATATTAATTGTATATTATGACTTTTAACAAATTCTTCATCTAAAAAATAAGTTGAGGCTCTTGAATCTATTTAGAAAGAGGCTTTGTGATTATTAGATACTAAATGCACATCTATTATAAAACAAGAAAAGAATTTTGAGAAAAGAATGGGACCTTTATTAGGAATTATTTTCCGATATGTTTTCATCTTTCATAGTAATATCCCTCATTTTATAGTTGCATCATTTCTTTGGATAATATTGAGCAGTGTGCTTAGCTTTTCTATAATATAAATATAATTTTTTTGATGACAATTAGTCTTTCTTTGTTTGGTAAGAAGTTTAAAATATATTACATCAATTTGTATGTCTTCCATTTCTAAATGTTTAGATTGAGAAGTCATTGGTGTCGACATTGAATTATAATGATGCTAAGGTTTCGTTGTATGTTTCTCAAATTGAAACTTAGAAAGTTGATTACCTCATTTCACAACAAAGTTAATTGCTTGACTCAATATCTAAGGATGATGTAAGTTGAGCATCAATTTCTTTACTTCATATTATAATCAGCAGAGAAGTTGCTTGATAAGTGCTGCATCATCCTACTTGATATGTATGGCTAATTGTCAAAATTATGAAATGTATAATATCACTCACTCATTGTCTTATCACAAGATACAAATCTTATTGGTTGTAACATGGATTGCATCATGTTCTCCATACATAGATCAAAACTCCACTAAGAGTGCTTCCAAATTATCTAGTATTAGATCACATCATTTAAGAAATGATGAAAACCATGGTAAAGCAAAATTTGAAAGTAGTATTCTAATAAACCTAACTTATGATTCTTGAATTGGATAACATTGATGTTGTAGTTCAATCACTAGTTATACCTGATTGATGAATCTACAAAACTTAGATCTTATGCCATCAAACTTCTCAAGCAATTCAATTTTTGGTTCTTTGAAACTTGAATGATGTTCTATTATAGGAACAGTAGCATAGCTTAGTGTAGATGTTTAAGCAACTCTAATCATCTCTATATCTTCATTGCTTGATAATCTTATTGCTCCTTATGGTGGTAGAGTGAGTTGATGCATTCCAAACATTAATTTTCTCATTTTTTTTTACATTTGAACCATTGCACTCTTCATTTCAATAACTCTGCCATGCTAGCACAATAAAAAAAGATATCTATTTTTAGAAAATATAATATTTAAAAATTAAAAAAAAAAATCTAGAAATAATATCAATTTAGAATAAGATAATCGGCAACTTCTAATACGCTTATGTCTTATCAAGAAAAAAAAAGTAATCCACTCTTAATCAAGAAAAGACAAAGCTTTGATATTGTATATTTACTCTTCTCAATCTATCAAAGAGACAAACTGGAAAAAAATATATAAACTTGTGGAATCTGTATTAAAAAAAAAGTGAAAAAATAGAAGAAAGTATGTATATTCAAGGAAGAATTAGAATAGATATTGCCAAAGATTAGAAAATATAAGACTCTTGAAACTAGACTAAAAGTAAGAAAGGAGTTGACAAGAGTGAAGAAAGTTTCATTGTTGCCTCTATATATACTGCTTAACTAAGAACTATATAGCGACATGCTATAGCACGTTTAATAAGCGTCCAACTTGCAGGACACATATCTAATTTACAAGACAAGTTTCTTAGGTGTATGCTATATGTCCAATTTATACTACTAGTGGTCAACATGTCAACATGTGGCTTCCTTATTAGCCAAGTTTTCAACCTATCAATCACCTATAGACATGTATAAAGGCAAAATAGTGTCTATGAAGTTTTTAGGAAGTTTTCTACAAAATATTATCATATTTATCTATTTTGACTTATTTCTACCTATTTTTATTATTTAGATAATTATTAAGGTAAATATATATGTCTATGACAGAAATATGGAAGATTAGATAGATCCAAATATGTGGCAGAAGCTCAAGGCAATATGTGACATTAGATATCACTGCAAAAATGCAGAAAGATTCAAGTCATTGAGATGATAGTTTATGGATTTGGATTGATGTTACAAGTAGCAAGTTGGCATTGAAAAATAATACTTAATCACCTTCTAGGAAGGTCTTGTATTCTCAATGGTTATCTGCATACTGCTTTTATTGATTCTGTGTAGTAAGGAGGATGTGCCTTGTCTCTTGTAATATTGTTGTAAGATATTGTATAAATTCCTTCATTATCAAATTATTGGTATTGATGGAATGATAGAGAATTATTGGCATAATTGAATGCTAATTAGTATTAAAGAAAAATAGTGAAAGATTGATATTTGTTTGAATACTATCATTATAAGTAATTTTCAAGGGTGTCAAGTATTCATCTCATTCATTATGATGAATTGTCACAAATGTCCACAGCATATCTTCCAAGGTTTAATTTATATGCTTTATTTGTCCATCTGTTTGAGGATAGAAGGCTATAGATATAGCAAGTCATATGCCTAGTAGCTTAAACAAGGCTTGGCAAAAACTTCCCATTAAGCATGGATCTCAATCTAAATTGATGACACGAGGTAATCCATTGTGACAAAAGATGGTATCAAAGAAGACTTGTACAAGCATTGAAGCATTAATATCTGTGTGCACTATAGCCAAGTAAAGTTGCTTCAAAAGTCAATCCACGAAGATGGCAACTGCAGTATAATTACGAGGCATTTACGACAAACACATAATAAGTTCTATAGTTACCTAGTCCCAACGTATTGTAGATAGTAGAATTAGTTTTAATAGTTCAAGAGATGTTATATTGCATACTTTATTATGTTGACATGAGTTGCAAGAGCATACAAAGGTTTGAATATTTTGATCCAAACCTATCCAAAAGCATGTTTTTGAGATCCGTTCTAGGGTCTTTTCTTATTGCAGATGTCCAAATATGAGGATGTCATGTCTCTCTTAAAGTATGCGTGTCTAAAATTTAGCATTGTCAGGTATATAAATTTACTTCTTGAAATAGAGCAAGCCTTCATTAAAAGTATAATCTTGATATTATATATTGTCTATCTTCAGCCAATCACTAACCACCTTGAAATAAGTATCATGTTGTATAGCTTCTTTCCATTCTCCTTCTTTTGTTAGATCTAAAATGATGCTATTAATGGTAGTGACTTCTATCTTATCTTTTGATTTGTCTTTCAAGTCTCATCTTTGTAATAAACTATTTGGCATGGTATGTTGTTGCCTTTCTTTGTACTCAAGCTAGATATCAAAAAGTTGCAACTGTTTTTCTTAACAATGATGCTATAATTTCATATTTTTCAGATATAAATCATATAGCAAAAGTTGATGGTTAGTCCAAACAACCATTGGCTTCCCCAATAGATAGTGTTGTCATATCTTTGTAGCATGTATAATCACTAATTGCTTCCAATCATGTACAAAGTAATTGCCCTTTGCCCTTTTGAGCTTGTGTGATTCATATGCTATAAGCTGAAGGTTCCTACCAAAGGCATTTTATTGCTTCAGTTTTCATTCAAATGGAACACCCTTCTTCAATAGGTTTGCTAATAAGGCAATAATGTGAACAAATTGCTGAACAAAACGGCGATAATATCCAGCAAGGCATAAAATTAAGTAAACTTCAGAAGCATCTTAAGGGGTTTGCCAATCTTCTACTGCTTTTACCATATCTTGCTCTATACACATGGGTTTAGAAGACACCACATGTCCCAAAAAGGTGACTTTTGACTTCTAAAGTTTACATTTTGATTGCTTGCAATAAAAGCAACTATCTTGCAATCAACACATGACCTCTCATAGGTGTTATTCATGCTCTTTAGGAGTTTTATTATATACAAGGATATCATCTATGAAGATGACTACATACTTATCCAAAAGGTTTCAAAATAATTTGTTCATGTGACCAATGAAAGAGGCTCAAGGATTAGTGAGGCCAAAGGATAAAACCAACCATTTATAATATCCATAGCATGTATAAAATGTTGTCTTTTCCACAACTTCTTTTATAATAGGTATTTGCCAATATCTACTTCAAAGATCTAATTTACTAAAGATGGATGTACTTCAAAATTAGTCAAGAAGATCATCCATGCATAAAAGTAGATATGCATTTTTAACAATCTACTTATTGAGACCTTGATAGTCGATGCAAAGGCAAAGTCCACCATCTTTTTTAGGTGCAAAGAATACAAGTACTCTCCATAGTGATGTGCTTTTTTGAATAAGGTATTTTTCCAAGAGTTTGTCCAATGTCTTCCATAGCTCTTCAATTTTTTTTGGTGCTAGGCAATAAATTGGTCGACTTGTTGGTTTGGCTCCAAGCAATAGTTCTATTTAAAAGGGGGACCTTGATCAAGAAGTAAGCTACTAGGTAGGTCGATTGGAAAGATATCTTGATATTTTTATATGAGTTGCTTTGTCAGTTCTACCCTTTCAATTATCTTTTCCACCACTAACAAAAGATTTGGAACCACTATATATATTGCTTGCTCATGTTGTAGTTGCTTCTTTATAAATGTCGTCTCTACAAGTAAGTCTTTGATTATAGATTATTTTTTTTCATTACTTGATGTGGAGGTACAAAAAATCACCTTGCTTCTTCTATCTTTAAAAGAGATTATCCTTGCTATCCAATCAACTTACTTTTTTTCCATCTCTAGCCATGGCATACCAAGGATAACATCATACCTTAGCTTTGTTACCTTGAACCTCTCTCTTAAGATGTAGCTGTCCGTCAATTTTAAGGTTTCTTCTTCATATGTGTCACTCAATACATTCTCTTAGAAATCTACAAGATATATACATTCTCTTAGAAATCTACAAGATATATACATTCTCTTTTGATTTCCTTGATTTTAATTCCAAGTTGGTCGGTAATTTTAATTGAGATTCAATTTTTTATAGAACGACAATCTATAAGCACTCAACATGGTTGTCCTCTTAATAGTCCCATTAGAAGCTTTAGTTGATTTTTTTTTAATAGTTTTTGAAGGCTATGCCATTTATCTCTGAGAGACAATAGCTACTCCCAATACTGGCCTTCGATGCCTATATTAGGAGCCTTATTTTTCTATTCTAACTTATTATGGATTTGGTGAATTTCAAGACTGTGAACTTGCCTTGTCTTGCTGATACTTACACTTTGATATTTTGGACAATCTCTAATCTGATGGCCTGGCTCTCGACAATAAAAACACAATATTTTTTGCATTAATATTTATCATCTTTGTGGTGTCAATGATTCTTATAGAATATCAATCTCCATTGGTATTGGTTATTATGCTATAATATTAGATAGCGGCATCGGACTTCATGCTATAGGTTGTGCTCTATAATTTCTGAAATCTATAGCATCGACTCTCTTTACAATCCAAATTATGTCTTCAAATGTTTGTAGATCCCTTAGCTCCATCTCTCATTCGACTCTAGGTTTCAAACCTCATAGGAATTGATCCATCATCTTTGCCTCCAAAATATTGTTAATTTGGAGATATAGGGATTTGAATTGGAAGACATAATCTTGCACCGATTTAACTTGTGTAAGATTTGCCAATTGATTGCGTGCTATTTTTTCTACATTGATGGGCCAAAATTGATTCCTAAAGTAAATCTCAAACTCCTCCTACTCACAAAATCCACCTTGAACTCCATAGCTTTTAACTTGATGGCGCCACCAAATGGCTACTGCATCCCCCAAATAGTTGGCTGCATATATAATTCCTTCAGTGGTATTTATACTAGATATTTGGAAGTATTGTCACATATTGAAGAGCCATTGATATACATCTTTCTGTCTTCAAGTTTCAGAATATATATTAGGCTTATTCAATTTCAACCTAGCAGATGTCAGCTCTTTTGTCCTCGAAGCTTCTATTTGCTTTTGGAAAGTAGCTATCCAGCCTAAAAGGTGTTGTATTTGAGTCTCTATTTGGAATTGTTGTGCCATATCTCTGATACTATAATTTTTCTACTGAATTCCATTATTGTAATGCCTTTTCATCTCCTAATTGATTATTTAAGAATAGCTTGTGATAGCGTCAATACAATACCTAATGTGACCACAAAAATTGATCTTGGATTAAATGATGACTATTAACACGCTACCAAAAGTAAATAGTCTAATACTCACTTTGGTACCAATGAAATAGGACTAGACTAACTCAAAAACCTAAGATCCTTCCAATCTACAATAATATAAGGCCTCCTCATAAAATTAGATAAAATAAACTAGAATAAAATTAAACGGAATTAAACAGAATAAGACATGAAAGACAAAACTAAGCAAATAGAAACAGAATAGAACAGATCTTAATAGAAAGATGTAGAACCAAACTTTACTAAGAGAAAGGGTCCAAAGCTATACTTGATGAGATGCTCGAAAAGACCTTGGCCAATCCTATTTATACCTTATCCTACTATCTTAGACTTTTTAGAATATTCTTAGGTGGTAGATCCTATTTAGATAATTACCTTAAACTCCTTTTTTAGAAGATTCTATGATAGGCTCTATCTAGATAATCTCCCTAAACTTTCTTCTAGAATGTTCTATAGTAGGCCTTATTTAAATAACCGCCCTAAATTCTTTTTAGAATGTTCTACAATGAGTTCTCCTTGGTCCACTAACCTAACCCCAAGTCTAGAAACTTCTATGGTTTTAATTATCTATATAATTATCTTATCTATATCCTGTTACATGAAGGCTCTAAGATTTGGCTCTTAAAACCATTCTATTCCTAAATCTTATATAGGATCTATTAAACTAGAATTAAACAAAGGTTGATACTTTTAAATAAGTAAATATCTTTAATTACACCACCAAATATAAAAATATGATAGGTTTGAGAGAAGAATCTAATATGATGCTAGAAGTTACACAACTTTAAATATGTAGATATAAAAACTAATCAATTAAATATGTTATTCAATAGATGGGCATACATGATTATTATAAGAAATTTTGACCATGATCTAATTCACACTAGCAAGAAGACTTTCTATTGATAAGTGACAATGTAAGATCGGGTGGAAAAATAATTACTAGCTTTATCTTTATATAGGAATAGAGACCACAACTTATGTATTTTATTCATGCCCACATATAGCAAAAACTTGGATACACCTCCAAGTTCTTTACAAATCCACATATGTGCTAGAACATATAATTTATGCCAAATGAAACTGCTTAGCTCTACCAATATTGTAAGTGCCCAAAATATTGAATAATCTTTATAAGATAAAGAATATAATACCAAATTTTTAGATAATACAATATGAAATATACTACAAAGCAACATGATATGTAACATTTAGATAGCCAAATACTCGTAAGAACTTATTTAAGAAAAATTTAGTCTTAAAAAGTCTTATATCAAGCTTGAAAGATAACCATTTAATTTGACGTGGATGTTTGGAAAGAAATGTTTTGACATAAACAAAGTCCAAAAAAACATTAGATCTAATTAACAAATTTATAATAATTTGGACAACTAATAAGATCTTTGTCTTACAAAAAAAATGAATCCATGTGAAAACCAATTCCATTAAAAGTATTTCTTCAACAATACCTAACAATATATAATCCACCCATGCTAGAACGATATCTAATGCAAAATATAATAAGCCACAAAAAGAACTATCACTCACAAGAAAATAATTTACATGCATAGGATATTATAGCTTCTCAATCAATCAACTTAAATATAGATATTTACATATTGTTTGAAGAGATCTAGTTGAAGCTAAGGAGAGTGTAGCTTGTAGAATGGCAAATTCAATATCAACCAATCTTATTAGAAGATAAGACAAATCAAGGCCAATAAAGAGTATTTTTGGTGCATAGCTTACTACAAAAAAAAGAAGATTTGTATACAACCATAAGAAGAATATACAATGAAGATTCACCAGAATCAAGAAGACAAGAAATACCATTGATCATTTTTTATAACCACTATAGTCCATTTACCATGAAAAGTCAATATAAGGCAATAACAACCTAAAAGATATCAATGACTTTTAGCAAAAGTCAATAAAAGACCTTCAATAATGGAGTTGATTATGTATTCTTACTTGAATATAATTACATTCTTTAATATAGTATTGCATAAAAAAATTGACAAATTATTAATAGACATGGAAACAAACCAATATAAAAAGGTTTCACTAATGTATAGGGTAACAACAAAGGAGGAACAAACTATACAAGTATTAATCAACTCTATGTCATATATGTAAGAAGAGCTAGATAAGCTAATTTACACACAAAAATAAAAGATGTAAGGTAACAGGGTTGCTTTTGAAATTTATGCAGGAACAACTTGAAGCCTATAAGATGAGGACTATCACAGATAGATGAAAGTTGAATTGGAATACTTTAATCTAAGTTTATAATATCTTAGGTAGATATGATAGATTCATCAAAATCAATAATTGTCCAAGAAATAGCCAACATTATAATTAAATTGGCCTAAATTATAGTGGTCAAAATTTAAAATGTTGAGATTTGTATGTGGATTGGATTGTAGTGCACTTTTTTATATGCTTTGAAGGTAGTTCAATACTTACAAGGGGCATATTAGCCATGATGGTAGCTAGTTTTGTCATAAAACTTTATTAGATTATTTTCTATTATTCAACATAGAGAATCCAAATTATTTAATAATAAATTTTGATATTAACCTCAATCGAATTTATTTCCAAATTGTTGCAACTTTTGTTGGAATATATTTTATTTTATTCAAATACAAATAGGTGTTATAAGTATTTTATTTTTATTAAGTTTATACTATTGTAACAAATAGAATAGACATGTAGCCAATAAAACTACATGATCTTCACTAATTAACATTGGTGATATTCAAATCAAGGACTAAATCATTAAAAAATAGATAAATTTATTAAAAAAATACAAAAAAGGCCATAAAATAAACTACATAAAATAATTTATGTATTCAATATTTAATAAAATTAATAAGATTTTTTTAAGATATTTTGACTATAATTTATCTTAATTTTGGTAATTGATTTTTTTTTTGGCACAATTGATAGTTCTACCAATAGATTGTAATTGATAGAAATATTAAAAATATAATTTTAAATTATTCAAATACAAAATATAAAGGTTAAAAAATTTATTTGTTTTTTTTAAATATTTATTATATTTTTTAAAGGTTTTTAAGTTATAAGATTTTTATTGGAGAAAAAGTAATAAAAATAGAATTTTAGTAAGTTTTGAAAGAAATCACCTTTACTTGTTTCATTTTTTTTCTTATCATTGAATATTAATATTTAGCTACTAATACCAAATTCTATATTGGTTTTTTATTTATATGTATTACTTATACAAAAAAATTATAAATATTAGTTAATAGATAAAAGAAGCATAAAAAGTCTCATATTATTTTAATTATTTATGTAAAAAAGTTAAAAAATATATATTATTTAAATTAATTATATTATTATAAAAAATCATAAAATTAGGAATTTTTGGAATTTATTTATAATTTTAAAAAAAAAATAAAGAAATTTCCAAAACTTTGATAAAAATAATTTTTACTACCTTGGGATGCTATTAAAAAAAATGAAGCAAGATTTGAAGGCCCTTTAATGTGCCTATGATAATTGGATGTTTTTAAACACAATAGTGAAGTCAAAAATATAAAGATATTATTTTTATTAATAAAAAAATATGATGTTCAATGACATATTTTGATAGAAAAAGATCAAAGTTTCAAGGATTTATTACTTGAGTAAACTTAGTGATTAAACTTCAACCTCAAAGCTACCTAATTCTTAAATCATTTGATAACTTAAGACTGATATTAAGTAGAATGATCTTGTGTTCATAAGCCAATTTTTCTACAGATTACAATATGAGGTAAAAAAATTAATATTCAACTTAGATGATCCTTAAATATTAAGTCAAAAAATTGACTTTATTGTAAAGTATGATAATTTATTTTTTGAATTTTGATTTAAGAGTTATATAAGTAAAATTCAATGTTTTTTACAATTTAATGGCAATATCAATGCCTTTTCAATGCATACATTTGGAAGTAAAAGACATGCAAATTGATGTGGTATGTTTTAAATTTTTTATTAAGCAAAAAAAGACTTATTATTGTTAAGAAGGATTGTTCTTATATTATGAAGAATCTATGCATATTACTTAATATCATCTAAAGAAACAATACAACTACAAAATAAAGAGCATGGTTGTGAAAGAAGAAAATATATTAGAAAACAAGTTTATCTAGCTTCAACAAAGACTCTACGGCTTAAATCTTATATAATTTCTAGAAAAATTCCTATTCTTTTATCAAAAATCTTTTTTTATTTTGTAATAGATTTTTTTTAGGATATAAAAATCACAAAAGCCTTTACCTTATTAAATTTAAGAACCTTAGCTTGTTTTATAAATATTTTTTTATTAAAAGATAAAATATACTTCTAATATAAAAAAATAAATATGTACATGTAGAAGCTATAGATGATCATTTTTTATCTTTTAAAGATGTTATTTATGAAATCTTTCATATAAAAGAAGCAAGAAATGGTCATAATAGCTTTGTGATATTTAATATGTAATTATATCTCCTTCTAATCCAATCATTTTAGGTTTATCATGGCTTAAAAAGTCTAATCTTTTGATAGAATAAATATCTTGTAGTCTTGATTTTTTTCAAAGCATAATTAAGAGTTTTATTAAGCAAGTAAAAAAAAACATAAGTCTAGTGCAATCAAATTCTTATTTATAGATGTAAGTGCTTTTAAGCATGTTGCAGAAGAAGAGTCATTTTTTATTTTTTTATTTATTTTTTTTATGCCGTATTTATTTCTATTAGTAAAAAGATTTCAAGTGGCATTTCAAACTAATATCAAAATTATCAAGATGTTTTTTAGAAAAATAATATAGATAATTTTTTAAAGCATTGTCATTACAATTGGTCAATTAAACTTCAAGAAAGAGTTCAATTATTATTTGAATCAATCTACTGTTTATTATAAAATAAATTAGATGAATTTAAGAGAGTTTGTTGCAAATGTATGTAGACTATTGAAGGATCAACAGAGTTATCATTAAAAATATGAACTCTTTATTTTTGATAGTAAGACTTCAAGATCAATTAAATTAAGCCACGATCAATATAAAAATAAATCTATAAGAGCATATAATGTGATAAGTATTAAAAAAAAAGAGGTAAATAGAAGACTATAATTTAAAAAATGTATAAATATTTTGAATACAATAATATGCCTTTTGGATTCAAGAATATATCAAGTATTGTTTTATATTTTATAAATGATTTTAAAAAAAAAATTAGATGATTTTGTTACATATATATATATATATATATATATATATATATATCTAGATCTATTTTAAGAATATAAAAAATATAAATTTTATTTTTAATATACAATATAAATATTTAGAGATGCAAGACTATAAATTAAGATAGAGAAGTATGTATTTTATATAATTTAAGTTAACAACTTAAGATATATCATTTCAAATGATGGTCTTATGATAGATTTCAAAAAAGTTCAAACTATCATAGATTGAAAGAATTTAAGAATAAGAAAAAATATCTTATATTTTTTGAAATTTTCCAATTACTATGAAATCTTTATTAAGAATATTTTTCAAGTTGATGCTCTACTTATACAAGTAACTAGTAAAACAAATTTGAATGAAATAAAGTAGTTAAATTAATATTTTTTTTTAAAAAAAAAATTATATTTGCATCAATCATATATTGCATTGATTTTTTTAAAGAAATTTATATGAAAAAAATGCATCAAACTTTTCCTTTTGTGTAGTATATTATAAATAGGAACAAATGAAAAACCTCACCTTATAGATTTTTTTGTAATTTTTAATAAATAAAATTAACTATAAAATTTATGATAAAGAATTTCTTGTAATTATGGATATATTTGAAGAATAATGTTATTATCTAGAAGGCACTTCTAGTCCATTAATTGTATATACAAATTATAAGAATCTTTAGTATTTTATATCAATATAAATTTTGAATTGTTGCTAGCTCTAAATATGTATGTCTTTATTAAGATTTCTATTTAATATTATTTATTGGCCAAAAAAATAATAAGATTTATTAAATATCTTCTTTAAATATTATTATATTATATTTAAAGAACAAAATATAACTTTTAATAAAAAAATAGATGATTTTCTTGAAGCTAAAGTAATTTCATCTTTAAGCAATGAAATCAACATTAAAAATTGATCAAATCTTTTTTGATCAAGTTCAGTTAAGTATGTCTTCAAATCTTCTTATTCATAATATTAAAATTAATTATCTTAAATCTTATGATATTTTTAAGTTTGAAATTAAAAAAAATCTATTCCATTTTAAAAGATGCTTATATGTTCAAAAAGGTGAAGTACAATTATAAGCTCTTTAAGTTAATTATGACTTTTTTATTGTAGGACATTTTAAATAAGACAACATTTGAAGCTATCAAAAATCTTTCAATGAAATTGTAATCTCAATTCTACATTGGTGATAAGCTTTGGTTATTTTATCATAATATCAAGATTATTTGTTCTTGTAACAAGTTGAATTACAATAGACTTATACTTTATTTTATTTGTGAACAAACAAATCTAGTGCCATATTGATTATATCTACCAAAGTTTATAAAGATCCATCTCATATTTTATGAATTTTTTCTTAAGTCATATAAGATAATTAATATATTAAAAAGAAAAAAAATACCACCTTATCTAATAGAAGTAGACAACAATCAAGAATTTAAGGTAGAAAAGATTTTAGATTTAAGGCGGCACAAAAATAGGTTAAAATATTTTGTACATTTGGACAGATATGATATTATTAAATGCAATAGAAATCTATTTGAGAATCTTTTAAACACAAAAAAAAGGTTAATAATTTTTATTAACAATATTTATCAACAGCAAGATAAAAAAAATTAATAAATTATTTGTTGTACAACAAAATTAGTTCTGTAAAGATAACATTTTATCTCCTATATTTTTTTGTATTTTTTTTGTATTTTTGGCACTAATAAGATGAAAAATCAACAATTAGTGGATTCAATTTAGAAGCTTTTGTTTCTTAAGTTATCAAATGAGGCATTTAAATTGTTACAACCATCAAAATGATGTTAACACAAATAAAGATTCTCAAGAACATGTTCTTCCTTAAATAGATGGCAAGATATAATGCATTTGGTATTACAACTTTGGAAGAGACTCTCAAAGTTTAATAATGTTTTTAAAAATAGAGACCATTCTTGATGGTATTTCAAATGTTTTATTTAAAAGAAGTTATGTAAGGCTCAAAAATCATCAAATAGGAAGATGGTCTTTCCACCTTGGTATGAAACACTATTAATGGCTAAGAAGACCTATGAACTACCTCTAATATGAATAAAGATCAAAATATATATCAAATATGATTTACTACATGTTAGACTTTTCTTATATATGATCACTATTCCTTATAGAACTTATCTTTAAAAAGAGGACTAATTTCATGGACATATATATTTACCTTAGAAATTATTTAGATTAACAAAATTGAATAAAAATAAGTAGAAGTAAAAAAATTTGATAATAGCTTATAAAAAAGCTTCTTAGAAGCTTCATTAACAAGGACCTAATTTTATACTTGTTTATAGGTGATTATTAGGATAAAAACTTATCTAATAAGTTGGCCACTTATACAAGTTGGCTATATAGTGTACATATAGGAAACTTGACTTACAAATTAGACAAGAGTCTTGTAAGTTGAACATATATTGGAAGTCCTATAGTATATTAGTACATAACTCCTAATTAAATAATATATATACAAGCATTAATAAGGCCTTCCTCACTCTTATGAATTTCTAATTAGACAATATATATAGAAGCATTAATAAGACCTTCATTCTTATCAACTCCTTTCTTGCTTCTAGTTTAGTTTCAAGAGTCTATAGTTTTTTTTGCCTTTGGTAAAAGCTATTCCAGTTTCTTCTTCATCATAAATATTTTTATTTTTATTTTTATCATTTTTTTAAAACACTTATTCCTTATTTAATTACATTCTTTGAATTCTTGCCTTTGAAATTAGATTATAAAAAATAATTAAAAGAATTAAAACTACTAGATTTTAAATTAGATTATGTTTTAAATCTACTAGGTGTGTTTTTATTTTTATTTTTAATATTTCTATGGCTGGATTCAAATAAAATAATATTATTTATAGAAAATGGTTGTTGAAAAAAAATCTACAAGAAAAAATTAATTATTAGTATTTATACTAATATTGATCAAAATAATTTATAAAATGAGAATTTTAATAAATTAGAATATTTTTAAGTACTAATCAATAAAAAACATAATATTAATATAAATAGAATTTATGAAAGTATCTATTTAATTTTTTATGGTGAATTTAAATCACCACATAATTTTTTTTCGTGTATTATATTTTAATTTAAGTAGATCTTATATTTTATAAAACTAAATTAAGATAATATATTTGAATTATTTTAAAATTAGAAACAAATATTTAATCACTACTTATATTTTGATGGAGACATGAGATTATGCTCTTTAGTACAATAATTGATTAGATTTTGTAAAAAAACCATAATTTATAATTAAAATATAAGATTTTATTAAGATTAAATATTAAAAAAAAGACTATATTCACAATAAATATCCAACATCTATAAGAATTTAATTGAATTATAATTGGTAAATTTTAAAGCCTTAAAAAGTAAATCCACACAAATCAAGAAAATACTCTTGTTTCTAAATAATTCAAATGGCTAAAAAACTATTTAGAAAGATAATTAGGTAGAATTAAACCAAGATTAAATCTAAAAAAATTTCTTGCAATATATTCATTCTTATTTTATAATATAAGTAGGATTATATAATTTTTATGAAAATAAATAATACTCAAAAACTACATTAGCTAGTTGCAATGATATTCTAGATTGACATCTAATTTTTTAAATAATATATATTTTAAAATAATAATAATATTTAAAGACTAATTTTTAGACTTCTTTTATATTTTATGTTTAAATTAATAAAAATTTAAAATTAACATATTTTCTATAAAAAAATTTTAAAAATTAGCATATAGATTTTGTAAGTATAATTGGTGTATTAATTAAGTTGTAAAAATTGCAACAAATGAACGAATCTTAAATTGTATTCTTTGTGAATAAAGTAACTAATAAGGTTTTAAATATGACCTCAAACAAAGTATTTATATAGTAAGGAATTAATTAGATATAATAGGGTTCTACAAATTTGCAAGTCAATTATATTGTAGATGAGTTTTTGTGATTTTGCCAACTTAATACTAGTTTTTTGTAGTCATTATGTGGTCTTCATTTTAATCATCATTGGTCAATTCATCTAAAATCTTACATAGCTCAAATTTATGCATGTGATCAATTATCTACATTCATAACATTATTTGACTTTATAACCTTTATAAAATTTAATGTGCACCATACAACTAATTAGTGGTACAAAATAAATAAAAATATTAAATTTATTATAGAAAGTTGTTAAGATAAGATATTAAACCTAAAGAACTTAGTAGGCTACAAGTGTGGATTGTACTATATACTACAATTGTCCTAAAAACTTATTTAGAAATAAAATTATATATATATATATATATATATATATATATTTTTTTACATGTTATTTTTGGCAATTTTTTCAAGTTAAACTCTATTAAGGAACTTCACATTTGTAACTTTGCTTGCATTGTTGGTTCAGTAAACAAATGCTTTACAATGTATTCATGAAAAGATATAGAATTATTTTGTGGAAAATAGAGGAAAAACACCATTGACTTGAAAATGACTTGAGCATCTAAAGTTGGGACTCAACAAACAGTTTTGATACGATCCCAAAATGATACAACCTCAACAGAAACCTTTGGTTTATTTGCATACACGAAATGTGGCTCAAAAGCCAATTTAGTAGATGAATTCCAGACAATAGATGCTGGCTTTCATGTTAAATGGATGAATAGACCTCAGTAGTCAGTAGAGTTTACCAACAAAGCTAAGAAAATCAGAATTACGTAGGCACAATATAAAATTGTCCTTACTACAGACGAATTCAACGCTACGTACTTCACATTGTAGCAGTGCCCATAAAAGTCCAGTTTTCAGCTTCATTGAATTCAATGGTCAAAGCTCTTCCTACATGTATCAATACGTCGCACTTCCCCAATATCAAGGTATATTTATGACCGACTCTCAACTGCAGCACAAGTACCTTCCAACCCACCAGCTCAAACCATCTTTCGGAGGCCTATCAATGTCTACAAGAATTTAGTGCTAAATGGACCTTCATGAATAGTACCATTTAGCAGAAGACAAGATCTGGTGCATTCGGAGCAAAATATAAACGAAGAGTCATCGACAACTGGAAGCCCAACATCCCATGCATCCAATCGAAGGGCGACTAATAAGTTAAAGATGGTGAGGACCTAGAGATGTTTCCGACAGAGATCAAGAAATGACCTTCATGAACAAACAAGGTCGGCAACATTCTTCCCTGACAC
Organism: Physcomitrium patens; assembly: GCF_059467195.1. NCBI lineage: Eukaryota > Viridiplantae > Streptophyta > Bryopsida > Funariales > Funariaceae > Physcomitrium > Physcomitrium patens. The sequence continues at coordinate 4,171,394 of NC_143435.1, forward strand.
ATATTTCAGCACTGGAGGCACAGTCCTGGACAAGGCCGATGCAGCTGTTGACATATTCTCAAGGAACTCCTCCACCGTTGGCTTGGTGCCATCCACAATGTCTGTTATGGCCTTCAAGGAGATCATGGGAATAGCCAACAGATTCGCTGCGTACGCTACTCCCGCACCCTACAGCACAAGGCCCCAGGAATCTTTCAGAACCACATTAACGAAAGCTACAAGCATGGCATTAAAGCCCACGAAGCTGTTCGTTCAAAATATTCCAGAGAGAAGAAGGTAGGTAGATTTGTGGTCTATGCCCCCTCTTATGTGCACTGACCTCCATGTCTTTGACAGTTGCATCGTTGGCTTTTATGTGTTCCTCGTCTTGCAGCGTCATGTCCAAGGAGTTTCCAGTGGATACCTTTCCTTCCTAACACGTACATTCAAGAAAGCAAGTAGGTTGGGTTGTGGACATCCAGTTGACAGGCTAAACGAAAACACAGCAATCCAACTGCCTGATAACGTTATCATAAACAAGACACCTTCAGATCCTGCCATGGCTCACCTTCAGGTCAAGGTCTTTGATGAGGTTGCCAGTAGGAATGGCTTCTATGGTCCCAATTCCGTACTTATCAAATACCTGTAGGAATGTTAAATGGAGGTCAGCCTGATTACCACTGCCGTAACACATCAGTGCTCAGAACTCCACAAACTCCAAGCATTAAACAAATAAAATTCAGATGAGGTTCATTCTCTTTACGCACAGGGATGGGTATCCTACGGTCACGATTGGCAAACTCTGTTGCAACATAGACATCGCCAATGTTGGCTCCCTTTGCCTGGAAGATTAACCAATAAACTATAAGCGGTCTCATAGCTCAAAGATGTCATCATGGTTAGCAAAAAATAAAATCTAGAAGTTCAAGGAATGAATTGCTCAGGGAAAAAAGAAAAGAATAAACATATAGAAAAAGTCTGTTGCTTTAATGCTATCGTTTTTATCGATTGTGGAAGTTACTGGGTTTCTTTGTATGAAAATTGCAGCAACGCTGCAAGGCTACATTTTACAAAAATTATGATAAATCTGGTCAAAGGGCTTGTGCGACATGTTAAACAGAGATGCGCATAATGTAGATCTGAACAAGAAAATGCCTAAAAGCAGATGCAAGAACAAACGAATTGAAAAAAACAATGAAGTAACCTGGAATCCACCCGCAGTGCCAGCATTGATGATCAAATTAGGTTGTAGAGCTACACCAGTTGCGTATGTCAGCAAAAAAGAAGGAACAGTTCCCACGCTATCCACGCCTAGGTGAAAAATAAAGACAAACTTCACATGTCGCTTGAGAGAAACTTTTTGAATGAGGTGAATTTTCACTAGGCATGAAATTAGAAAATTGCACCTTTGATAAGGATGTCAAAGATGCTTTTTATCAGGAGTTTAGTTCACCGTATCAAAACGTTAAATGAGTGCAAACCTAAGGCTTTGTCCTTTCCAGGAACAACTATGTGAACATTAAGACCATCAAGTTCGCCAGAGTAATTCTTCCATGGAACTCCTCCCGGAAATCTGCAAAAGAAAAAAGCCATGAAATACATGATCTGCACCTTTGTCCTCCATGAACGGCAACATAAACCTGTGGGACACGGCGTAAAGGATGGATAACGTACATGGCTGATAAGTCGTCTTCCACAAGGTCGAGCGCTTCCACCAAGGGGAGTGCTTCGGCCTGCATTGCTAGCAACACGTACGAGCCACCGTTACATTATCATATATTACTATTCCAAAAATACAAAGTAACTATCGCAAAATAGAAAGCTGTATGGTGTTTCACATGTCCTTGGACTAAAACGTGGAAACCAAAGTCTACACTCCCACAGATTCTGACACTCCTGGACTTTTCATTTCAGGGCAGACTAAACGTAATTGAGCACATCCTAATACTAAAGAGCACCACGAGTTATACTGAGTTTGTGCACCAGTAAATGCTGTGCCACTTAAAGAACAGGCTATCACAAAGAACCACAAACAAAGCACCTTGATTCCCCTTCACATAACACAACTGGTCATTAACACAGACAGCCATCTTTTGATTAGCTCACCTGTCCATAATTCAACACTCCAGCGGCTGGATTGACTTGCAAATTTCCATATGGTTTTAACTCTCCCTCCTGCCAAATGCCCTGAAGGTCGCCTTTCATAACATACATGAAATCCGTAGGACGCGCAAAAAATCCAAAGTTGTCTCAGTCAACCCTTTCAAATGTGTCCAATTCACTGCCACACAATCCATATAACCAGAGTACTTGCATTAGTAATTACAACCAGGCATTTGTGAAGGAAGTGCATACCATTGTCAGTCAAAGGGGATCAACCAAATAATTATTAGCACATTCCATAATCAGCGAGCATTTATTTTACGTAACAAAAAACTAACAAAAAAACTTCTACATAAGTATATCACGCATAATTACTCTCCAAAGAAAGATCACGGGATATTGTAGGAACTTCATTTTTATTTCCGGACAACATTGCTGTTGCTATCCTTTAACAAACTCAAGCGTAATACCCACATTCTTTTGAATTCTATCTTAATGTGAAGTCGAGCATAAGTGGCACGACGTTGCACACAAAATGGTACTCTTTCCCGATTTATTATCAAGAAGTTCAGCCTGCAGCCTTCACCACACCGTCCTTAATGTTTATAACTTCACTACTCTTTATTGTGAATTCTGGTTCATACCGCCGTGCCGCTCTACGTCTCTTAGACAAACATGAATAACAACTCCATCCACAGCAACCAGTTTCTGTTCAATTAGGAGAATCAGTTTCCAAGGAAACTTTATCCGTAAATACTATCTTCATACTCTTTTATTGACAAACCGTTAGTTTTTGAGCGATTCACAATTGATTGATAGTGGTAGCAAGCTGGGATAAGAATTTGAGCAATGAATAACGAGCAATCTAGGGTATAACCTTAAGCTTCAGCAATACAATAACATTCAGACCAATGTCTAGCATTCATACCCATTGCACTGGGTGCACAGCCTAAAGCAAGAAAATTTCTTTCAAAAGTACAAGCTCGTATAACTCAGGAAAGGGATATAGAAAGGCGCTATTACACAACAAGACTTGCCTCTAGAACGTTTCATCCTAGTGCACCATGCATTACCAACTCGTTAGCGATGGACCTTCTAATCGAATTTACATTTTTAAATGCAACAAAATTACACTGGAACCACTATCTCGAGTCCTACTGTATTGTGCACGCCTATACTCCTAAAATAAACAAGGAAAAATAAACACCATACAACTTGGAACACAATCCAAGACCCAAATACAAGAATTGAAATACACATCTTGTTTGATTGAGGGCTTCAGCTACAGCATTCACATGCTGCGCTTTGGATCCTTGTACACGACATATTAAGTTTTGTGAAAACGATGATCTAGACTCCTCTGCCTGCAATTAATGTTCACAAATTAATGCCAACTACAGCCATAATTGCTCAAAACATCGAGACTGATTATGAAACAAGCACCTCTTTCATGACGAAAGTGGTAGCACTGCTGGACACGGAGGGAACTTTAAATCCTCACAGACTCTTTGAGTAGAAAGCGTACAATCTCCTTACCATAAGAATCCAATACGTAGGGAATAATGTGTACTAACATTACACTCCTTGATCTGTATCAGACACTTCAACTCTAAATTTGAAGTGCTAAAGCAAAGCTGTATCCGGGTAATTCTTCACAAATTAGAAGAGAGGAGTGAATAACTACTGAATCACAACAACTTCCGGCAGAAAATCTACAAAGTTTTATGAATTCATCTCACGACAAGTATCACCACTGAAGACAACGTTGACTGATCACAGTGGACCACGGAAATGCGTTCAACGCCGAAATTTGAGACGATCTACGAAAAACTTCAATCCAGCTCTTCACAATGACTCTCTCTGTCACTTACGTTCCTACATATCAACGAACCATTCACAATGCACTCTACACCGAGCGTGTACCCTGCCATCAACAACAGTTCAGTTCAAGCAACTCCTATCTACTGAACCAAAATCGCGCCCAAAACAATTACCACACAGCATGACCCCGCACAATAGAGCTGAGTGAGACTCACCACAGACAATGCAGGAAACTGGAAGGTCCTCATCAAACCACAACCACAATGAAGAAGCTGCGACGAGGAGGCGCGCCCGGCATCAACTCTTTCGGCTCCCGACGGACCCGCGCCTGAGAAACTCTCGCGTAACAACTCCGATGACGCCAAGCGATTGCCACAAGCCATCGCCATTACGCTCCAAGGCCTTACAACAATTATCACCCCCGGCGCTCTTCACAAAAAACGCAAGTGCTAATCGAAATGACCATAGGAATGAGCAAATTTTAGCTCAAAATATTCCTCGTGATGCGATGAATTGGCGCATCAGGAAATTCATCCCATATTCACAGCAACAACACACAACCAGACCGCAATGCGGTGCGAGCCCAAGCAGAACTCCGAAGCAGGTCGAGACCGAATCCAGCCTTCGCCGTTAGTGGTGATCGACTCTCGAAATAACTACAGCGGACGAAATTCATTCGTCGCTGAATTCGTTGGTGTCGTGGATGCAGTTCCACGTGGACGTGAGTCAGATCTGAATCATCCAGCGTCATCAGACTTATCTGTAGTGCCTTCATCCATCTATGCGTAAGAGGGTCGCATTCACCCACGAGATGAATAACTGCGAACGCTATTCCCCATCAAGGGGAACTGGAGGTAAGATGAGTAGAATGACGTGGCTGCTCACGTGGCATACCCTTACTCACTTTAATGTGATCCTGTTTTTTCATTTTAAAAAAATTCTAAAATATTGTGTGCATTAACATGCTTTAAAATAATTTTTTTTAAAATAAATTTTTTTTATAGCAGAGTTATTACAAAGGAGTTTTGTGAACTAAAAAATAGTAATAAATAATTCAATAAATAAAAATCTTGTCAAATGTAATTATATTTGGATTTTGAGTTTTTTATGCTTTATCAAATGCCTAAGCATTTATATATAATCAGGAAAAAATTAACGTGATCTACTCACAATCAACATAAATGAGGAATTTGTTTCATATAAACATTTCTTAGCTATCTATTTTGTATTATATATATATATATATATATATATATATATATATATATATTCTCACTCTTTTGAATGCATGTGATTATTTTTGGAAGTGAATTTATTTTTCCAACTCCTGTAGAAATAAACATTTTTCTTTTTTCTTTTTTTTTCTGTTTTCTTTCTTATGATGAGACATTTGTAGAATTAATATTGAGTAAAGTATTTGAGTACAAAAAAGTGATTTTATGAAGGCAAGAACCCTCTACACAAAGCCATAAAAATATCCAAAATCTCAGAATGATATAACATTAATTCACAAAAATGACTATAATACAAGTTTTAAAATAAGTCATTTTTTTGGAAATATTCATATGTATATATATATATATATATATATATATAAGTCATGGATCTTAGGAGGTACATAGACAATTTTTAATAAAAATCAGAAAAAAATATTTTTAAATATATATATATATTTATTTATTTATGAAACCAATAGAAAAAAATACTTAATTGCATGAAATACAACTCAAGAATGGTATTGTCACAAGGTGACGAAAAAAATAAATCTAAATAAGTAAAAAAATATTTTTAAAATAGTCATTTTGATTTGATTTAATTTATAACCTTAACAAAAAAAATCTTAATTCTAATGTGATAAATTTCTATATATATATATATATATATATATATGTGTAAAATTGAAAAAAATGTAGAAATTATCACTTGCTACTGAACTAATCAGATAGTAGTACTTACATACAAGCTTTTTAAATTTGAGTAGTTTACATTAGACTTCAATTAGGTTAATTAATTTAGCTAAAATATATATATATATATATATATATATAGTTATTATACATAGTTAAGTGATGGTTTCATCAAATACAACAAAACTAAACCAAATAGAAGTGGTCTTTATCTTTGATAATGAAATCTTTAGGATGTTGTTACCATTGCTATTAATTAAGATCTATATCTTTAGACTCTACCACTGAATCTCCAAACGTAAAAAGAATAAAACCACAACATTTCAAGACTATTGATGCATAGATTGCAAAACAAATCTAAAAGGCAAAAGTCAGTTTAGAACTCTATGTTCCAATGATGACAATAATAACTAATGCATTAATTTGCATCAGAATAGATTGCATTTGGTTCAAGCTCTATAATAAAGTCAATGGTTGAATCTTGCAAGCTTGACATATGATAGAGGATTTCATGGCTCTGAACTAAAAAAGTGTGGTTTTATTTAAATGTATATTTTTGTGTTTTTGTACATTGAACCATCATTGTTGTCAATGCATGAGTGATGGCAATAATGTAACTTTAGCTTTCAAACCACTACCAACGCTCAATATAAATCCATCATGCATTTAACCATATTTGCCCTTTTAATCATTCTTTGGCTCTACCATCACATCTCTCTTAATGCTCAAATTTGCCATATTCCATTTGATGACAAATTGTTGCATTAGTAAGTATCCGCTTAGGTGTGATCAAAGAAAGAAGAGCTTTAGTACTACACATTTGGACCAGATTATATACATTAGTAAAGAATTTTCTTGTAGCAAATGGTACTTAAAACTTTTCTATTTGATATTGTACAAACATGATGCATTGTGACATTGTTAGTAAAATCAATCTATCTTAATTGCGTTTGGTAGTCTCATGGAGTAACTTTTTCTTACATAAGGCTAAATATCTTTTATATCTTAATCATTATTTACAAATGATTATATATATATATATATATATATATATATATATTATTTGTTTAATTTACTTATTTATATAAGTATTTATATTTATTTATTTATTTATTTATTTTAATTTTTAATTTATATATTTATTTATATTTATTTATTATTTAGTATTATTATATATATTATTTTAATATATTATTTATTTAAACTATCTAGCAATCAACTCATGAGAGTTTTTACATGTATCACTTTCTTTAGCAAAGAAACGACCATACTAAAACATTGATCATAATACCACTGTTGTTTATTATCACACCAAAAATATGTATAAGAACCTTTTCAAACTTGCTGTCTAACTGCTACTAGAAATCAACTATCACCTTACAACAACATGGTGAATCACGGCTAATCTACCATGGTCATCAACTCCAAAGCCATGCCTACCCTTGTTGCTACGAAATTGTCTCGATATCCCCGCAATACCACAGCTTTGATTTTCTTCAATAAAAATGCCTTCAATTCATTGTTTCTTTTAAAATGGCCGCATAGCTTAGATCTGTCAATACCAATCCAGTACAGTACCATCATTGCTTCTCTTTTAGTCAACTTGAGCTCCTCTAAAATTGATATGCCCTCTTCTTCTTAATTGACAATCTTCTCTACTAATTTGGATCTACTTACATGCTTATAATCAACAACTTCTTTTTGCTCTAACCCTCACCTTTTTTTTCTTAGATTCTCGTACTCATCCTCTAAAATTAAATCACAATTTGATCTTCTATGTAATTCGAATACAAATTGCTATCCTATTTGACAATGTCCACTTCTACCTGAGCATAAAACTTTCTAAACAACATATATGTCCTCAACGAGATCCACCATAGCTCAACTTCCTTTTTTACTATATACCATACCTTCTACCGCCTCGCCTTCTTGACTTGATTAATTTTGTCACATTCAAATTTTGGTGCTTCATATTTTGTCTACCCAATACCGTTGGCATAACCTGCTTAATTTAAAACCATCCAAATTAGAACTTGCACAACTTAGATTAGTCTAATAAAGTAGGTCACTAGTATCATAATACATATTGTCTTGTTTGGAAATGTACCAAGCACCTGGCTGTAGAAGGTGTTGTGCTTTACAAATATCTAAGAAACTCTAATAGATTTCATCCATATAAGAAGAATGAAATTTTAATTTTAATTCAAAAGTACTTAAAGTCAATACAAAGTGTTCAAAAATACTTTTTTGAGTAACCTCAATTATACATAAATCCTAATTGTCTTATTATTTTCATAATTAGATAATTTTGATTTTTCCTTGAAAGTCCTAATCTTAATTAGTGAGCTTTGGCAAGCTGTAATTCCTAATTTGATTGTCTTCTTAGTGCAAAATTTTGCATACAAATGCCACTATGAACCTTCTATATATTTAAAAAATTCAATCCAATCTAGCTTACAGATTGTGAGAAAAAGCCCAAAAATTGCATTGCTGTTACTTAGCTATTAACTTGAAAGTTGATGCAAATGTTTCAATAGCAATTTCTACTTCTATAACTATTAAATTCAATTCAAAATTATTATATAGCTTTATATTGAAGTCTTCTAAGACCATGCTAAATTTCACTTTGATCCAACTAGTAGGTCTTTAGATATAATAGAAATCCTATCCAATCCTGAGTTGCCAACTTCTAATACTCTCTTGTATCAAAATCCAAATATCTCTCAATTGCACAATTAGATCGATACAAAATTTTATACACGCTTAGTACATCCAATCAATCAAGTATTGACAAATTTTGAACTATAGATGTAATACCAATTGCATGAACTAGCTAAGAGTACTAGCTTTAATTATATTGCATAAATTCCAAATTACCAATACAAATCTTGACTTTGAATACCAATTGCAAAGTCATTTCAAACCTTTTTAAAATAAGCCTTATACCTTTAGTATTAAATTCAAGTTAGCTCCCAAATCCTAATTTCCAATCTTCAAATGCCCTCCTACTTTGCCCTAGGCGGTTGTTTTAGTAGCTAAAGGTCTAATTTTGACCCTGTCCCACAAATGATCGACCTTTGGATATCAATTTAACCTATCTTAGGGATTTTTTAGTCCACTCCTATCCTCAACTTAATCTTAGTATCAACCATGCTAATTATTTATGTCTTTTAATTTAGTTTTATCAGTTTATGGCCTTTCTAAGGTAGTAAAAGAGTTTCTACAATCTAGAAGGTAAAATTACTAACCAGCCTTTAATCTACTAACTATTAAGACAAGAAAATAAACTAAGAAGCATTTATAAAAGCCATATTTAAATATCTTGAATTATTATTGAATCAAGATGATTAGATATTAATTAGAAATTTATTTTTGATTATATTTTTATCATATAGTCGTATCACAATATGACATTGATCTATAATTTATTTATTTATTTAATTATTTTTCTTAAGTCCTTAATACATTCTTATGAGAGATTGTTAAGGGACCTTTTAGAAGTCTTTTTTACTCTATTCTTGCTTAGAAATAGTATGTTCAAAAAAATTATTATTTTTAGCATATATTTTTAGTTTTTAAAGTCCAAATAATATATTTTCTATTGTTTATCCCTTTCTTCACTGCTTTATGAATATGACACTATTATCTCTACTTGATCTAATTTTAAACCATAATCATTTCATCTACCATTATAATTGTATTCAACTCTTAATACCTAAATGAGACTTTTTTTCAATAATTTATCCTATTTAAGTATACCAAATTTTTTTTCTTCCTAATTTCATTGATTTATTCTAATATCTATTCCAATTACATTGTGAGTCATAAAATTTGGCTCACAGATGTTGCAAAAGACATGGTACTTCATCAACACTACAATAATTATATCCAATATATGCCAAAAATTTATAACATCCATTGTTTTGTAATTTTTGCTAAAGAAGTATTAGGTAGTGAAGATTCTTGTAAGTTAGGAAGGTCCATTTTTTAGACTTAATTGGTGATTGGAAGGTGAGCTTTTGTTTGTAAGATAGAAGAATTTCTTCTTCATGAATGCTGAAGTCACAATAGAATAGTCTATGCAATGAGGCTTATGATTGACTTTGAGTTTGATAGATTGTACATAAATTAACCTCTTTGAAATCTCTCAATTGAATAGTAAGACTTGTCAATCTCTAAAAGAAACCAATCTTTGCTTAATTCCACCACTACCTTTAAGTTCTTGTAAGTTTATTCAAAGATTCAACATTTACCTCAAAGTAAATTGAGAGATTAAGTAATGCTTTAATTTGGATGTCTTTATTAGCAATTTATGAAGATTTGATCATAATATCTTGATAGAACCTTGGTTCATCCATCTTATTCTATTCAATCTTTCATAGATTCTATATTATGAAAATAATCAAGGACTATAACTTACATGCTATAGTAGATCTTTGCACTCTTTGTATTATCAAGTGTCAACACATAGTTTATGCATAGTTACTAAGTGATGTGTTAAAGATTGCACAAAAAAAGTACACATGTAAATAGTTTTTTTATTCATCCTTCTTATTTCAAATGCATTATTATTTTATTAGATGCATTAATTTTTATATTTTGATAACAATCACAATAAAAAATACTTTTAAGAATTATTTGAAAAAAATAGCTAAAAAAATCTAGTTTAAATTATAATTGGCTTTGATTGAAAGATAGATATAAGTTCTTATTCAAGCATCTATTACATTAATAATATCAAGTCACAATAAGATAGAAAGAATAATCAGTAATACCATTGTTCAAAGGTGATTTTAGGCCATGATGGATAAGTTTTGTTGCTTAAGCTAACAAATGACTATATAATTTATAGAAATTTTAATAAAAGCAATATATATATATATATATATATCTTCATGGCTATTATCTAAGATAATGCTTAAAAACATCATCTCCCACTTCAATTCAGTAGAGGATAATGTGAAGGCCATCGTAGAGTAGGAAATAAAATCATTATTATTCATCAAGATCATAAAATATGTATTTAAAAGCACACATATAAATAAATGGCAATCATAGGCTACAAACTCATTACCACTCTATTCATTGTTTGAGATTACTTCATGACTTATATTATGCTTAAGACCTACTTATAGGTCAAATTTCTCCTATATATGGGGATACTCGTATATGTTGTTATTTTCTTATAATCATTTTTCTTCATTGAGGTTTGAATTGATTATCAATATTAATATTGAATGCTTTTGTAATGTTGATCTATGTAGATTGGAAGGCACAAAAAGTCTCTTTGGATAGACCATAATAATACAATATTTATTCTTAGAGTTAGATAAAGAATTCTTTATTTTGATTCATGAGACATGAAAATTAAAGTGTAGCACCTTACGGACTTAAAATGCATCTAGTCCATAATTGCTTACTTAAATATTATGAATAAACTTACAATGGACCAATCGCAAGGATTTTTATATAATAGCTTCATAAATAGAACATTGAAGATATAGAAGCATAGTAAGGGTTACTTCATGAGTAGTGGTACTATGTACTATTCTATTGTTGCTATTTTTAAAGCCTCTAAAAATCAATTCATGTATATGCTTGCTCTCACTGTAAATGATATAATATGTAATGCAAGATCTAGTAATAAGTAAATTGTAGTATAAGAGATGGATAATGAAGGTATAAGAAAGCATATAAAGAATGAGGCTATGCTAAAAAGGCATTGTCCTATTCACTCCTACTTGACAATCATCACTAATTTCTTTGTAAACAGCTTAGCGGATAAGACCATTCATATTTGAGAAATGAAATCTAGATAATTGTAGTCACTTATATTTATTTGTATTCTACAATTACTATGGTCTTGTGAAGTACCTCACTATGGTGCTCTATTCTTTGATAAATGTTGGCTTAATATTATATATATATATATATATATATATACATACTTAAATCTAAAATATTAGATAGGAAATAAATCTATATAAGTTTGATATTATCTTATTACAAAACATCATAGAAGCTTCATAAACACATATTTGACTTTATACATATTTGTAGTTGATGGATAGGTTAGAGACTTGGCTAATAAATCAACCATATATAAAAAACTTGTCTTATAATTTAGACACGTGTTTTGTAAGTTGGACATGTATTGGAGGTCTTATAGAACATTGCCACATAGCTTCTAATTAGATAGTATATATGGATGTAAGAGTAAAGCCTTTTTTATTCTTAATCTTGTTTTAAGAGATTCTATGAAATAGAATTGAATTCTCTTAAAGATCTAAAATTTCTTTCAATCTATAGCAACATAAATTCTATCACAAAGTAGGATAAAATGGACTAGAACAAAATTGAATAGAACTAAAAAAATACAACTTAAAAGAAAAAATAAAGCATAATAAAATAAAATAAAAGAGAACAAAAAATGCAAATCAAACTTTATTAAGAAAATAGACTGAAGATATATCTAACTGAATGCTCTAAATGGCCTTGATTAATACTATTTATACTTTATTCAATAATCTAAGAATTTTTTAGAATGTCTCTAATAGTAGGCTCTCCTAAGATAATTGTATTTTTAGAAGATTTTAAAAATAGGCCTTATTTTGGTAATTGCCTTCTTAGAAGGTTTTAGAGATAGATCTCACTTAGATAATCATCTTTAGTTCTTATAGGATGTTCTAGAGTGGGCCTCATATGGACCATCAACTTGGCCCCAATTCTAAAAACTTCTAAAAATTTCTCAAAAATGGATCCAATTACCTATTTATATATATTAATAATATAATTATCTTATCCATACTCTATTACAATTAATTCCCTACTACTAATGTGAAATATCCTTATTTTACTCTTGATGGTATTTTTAGATTATTTCTTCATAATAAGTAAAATTCTATATAAGTTTTTACGTTGTATTATTGATGAAATAGCCTTTTCAAAGAACCTTGTATTGAAGTTGCAGACATCTATTGTCACTACAAAAGTAGCAATGCTCCAAAATATAATCTACTTTATATTTTTGTTAATTATTAATCACAACCAAAGGTGGTGGTAGTTGGTGTCAATCCAAGAAGCGCCTTGGTTTAGTATGAAATTCTTTGAACTACAAAATATGAAAGATCAGATGGATCCAAATATATGGTGGAAGCTTGAGGTAGTATGCAACATCAAAAATCACTACAGAAATGGAGTAAGGTCTAAGCCATTAAGATGTCAACTTACAAACTTTGGTTGATGTAGCAAGTAGAAAATTGGCATTAGAAAGTAATATGTAATCACTTTTTCAGAAGGATTTATATTGCCAATGGTTATTTACATATTGCTTCTGTCAATTCTATGGGATAAAGAGATGATATAGTACTTCTTGTAAGGCAATTATAAATCATTGTATAAACTCTTTTGCTATCATGTTGTTGGTATTGATGGAATAATGAAGAGTTTTTGGCATATTTAGCTACTAATGGGTATCATACTATAAAAGTTTACAATATGTAAAGATTACTTAGAACATATAATATGTTCATAAGACTTTGTGTATGTTAGAATGGTTAAATAGATTAATTTAAAAAGAGTGGATTTAAGAAACTTTATTTTGAATTTATCTTTTTACTTATAGCATCTCAAAAAAAATAATATTATAGAACCTAAATGTTTAGTATGGAGCCTTGAGAGGAGATTAGAGCCTAAAGAAGAAATTCTTAACTAATAGGAGGCTTATTGGAAGGGATGAAAGCATGGCATGGTTGGATGAAGGCAAGGAATGGAAAACTTCATTCCTATTGGTCGAAGGCCATGCCCAATAGGCTTCAAGGAAGCTGCCCGAGGCCTTATTAGAGATTAGAATTTCTTTTACAAAGTCATTCAAGCTTTGGAGGCTAGGGTCAGAAAGTTCAGGATTTTGGGTATAATTTGGGTGAAGAGTTTGTATGATTTCGAGTTTTTGTGAATGAGATATAGGTGTTCAAAGTTAAGGTGTCAAATTTGTACCTACTGTCAGTCTTTGAAGCATAACATATGCGTACGGAGCGCAATAAAAGATCGGTGACTGGAGTTGAAGAGGACACTTTCTTGACTATACTTTATATATACTATTTGATGAATTTTAAGTTTGAATGAAGGAGTTATAGACATTTGAAGACAACACATATAATTCAAAGGCAGTCAGTGAGTCATTTTATTGATAGTAATGGTTGGAGCCATATCTTGAGTTTGTGGACGAATTTTTGGTTCAAAATTTCTAAAAGTATGATTCATTAAGTTAAAAAGCTATAGATCAAAGTTTCATAGTATTTGAGTACTTATTTTATGAGATATGAAGAAATTAGCATGTAGATGTAAGTAAGTTAGGGTTTAAGCTACTATTAGGATTTTAGCGATATCTCAAGATCCATAACGAATTTACAATTGATTTTTTTTGTGGAAGTTTTTGAAAGTATATCAGTACTTAATGTAAAATTTAGGATTGTTTGGATGGTCCGATCATGAGATATGAGTTGTTGAAGTTTAGAAAATATCTCTCATAAGGATATATAAGGTTTTACGATCTTTATCATATATTTGGGTGTTTTCTTGGTACTTAGGCTTGTGTTTTGAAGTAATTGCCCAAAAAGAGAAATTATTGTATATTTAAATTTGGTTTTTTATATCTTAGACTTGATTGAGTATTTAGTGGCAGCTAGAAGCCCAACGCTTCTTGAGGCAAACTCTCTCTACCTCGACATCGATGTTAAAGATGAATGGTGAATAATCGATACTTGATTGAATACTATCATTGAAGCAAATTCTAAGGGCATCAAATATTCATCCTAGTCAGTATAGTGAATTACTACAAATATCCATAACATATCTTCTAAGATTTGATTTGTACGCTTTGTTTATCTATCTGTTTAAAGATGAAAGGCTGTAGACATCGCAAGTTTTGTATCTAATAGCTTGAATAAGATTTGCTAAATATTCCTTGTAGAGCATAGATTTTAATCCGAAACTATGACACGAGATAATCCATGGTGACAAAAGACAATGTTAAAGAAGACCTGTATAAGTGTAGGAGCATAAATATCAAATTGTACCCTAGTCAAGTAAAGTTGCTTTGAGAGTCGATCTACGAAGATAACAATTGTGATATGATTATGAGGCATTTGTAGCAAATACATAATAAGATCTATAGTTACTTGCTCCCAACTTGCCATAGATAGTAGAATTGCCTGCAATAGTCTAGAAGATGTCACATTACATGCTTTAATATATTGACATAACTTGCAAGAATGCACAAAAGTTCAAATATCACTGTCCAAACTTACCTAAAATCATATGCTTGAGATTTGTTCTAGAGTCTGCTCATGCCTTAGATGCTTAGATATTGGAATGTTGTGTCTCTCTTAAAATATATGCATCCAAAGTATAACATTGTCAGATATATAAATCTGCTTCATGAAATAGAATAAGCTATTGCTAAGGCTGTAATCATAATATTGTACATTGCCTACCTTCAATTGAATGTTAATCATCTTAAAATAAGCATCTCAATGCATAACTTCCTTCTATTCTATCTCTTTGATTAGGTTTGAAATAACACTACTAATAGTAGCAATTTCTATCTTGTCCTTCAATTTGGCCTTTAAGTTTGATCTTCACCATAAGATTTTTAATACAATATGTTGTTGCTTTTGCTTGTAGTCAAGCTCAATATCAAAAAGCTATAATTTTTTTTTTCAACAATGATGTCATGATTTTATATTTTTTAAATACAACTTCTATAGTAAGAATCAATAGACAATTCAAACAATTATTAGTTTTCTCAATAAATAGTTTTGTCACATCTTTGTGGCATGTACAATCACTAATTATTCTCGATCAAGTGTAAAGTAATTTTGCTTTGCTCTTTTGAGCTTGCATGATTCATATGCCATAGATTAAAGATCTCTATTAAAGTTTCATTGAAAGATTGTTATTGTATAGTAACACTAGTTTATGATAAAAAATAAAAACATGGATATTTTTATAGAAGAGCCTAATAGCAAGATGTGATAGAAAAATAAAGATAAAGAATAGGAAGGTAATTAAAAGTTTAGTCTTAATATTGACTTTTAGAAAAGGAGCTTCTATTTGCTTTGTAGGGACATAAATACCTCAAATCAAAATAAATGAGATAAGTGATTGATATAGACATGTTTAGAAGAGAATTATCAATATTTTCAAGCAAAAAATACCTCAAATTATCAAATATTGATACCTAGAGAAGATAAGTTATTAATCTAGGTCGAAATCAAACTTTGAGGCATAAAATTATAGACCTATAGCAACTTTGGGGTTTTTCATAGATTTAAGAGTAGGATTTAATAAAAAACTTGATAGAGTTTCTTTAAATATTTATTTCAATTAATTTGAGTATGTAATAACTTTGTAAGAGCTTTGTAAAGCCATAATTTTTTTGAATAACTCTAGAATTTGTGAAATAAAAAGAATATTACATTTTGAAAAATTTCATAAATTTGGTAGTAGATCTATAGTTCAAATTTTGAAGATTCATGAAAATAGTTGTGTAGAGTGTATGTTGTAAGTTTAAGCTTGATTGTATGGTTGAATTGAAGGTTATTGAATTTCAAGTAGGTTAATGTCTTTGAAATTGGACTTTGAGGGGTAATTAGGATTTCTAAGATTTTCATCAATCTATTAGTTGTATTGAAGTGAAATATATATGTAAAGGTAGTAGACTTGATTTTCTACACATTTGTGAAATTTTAAAATAATAAAATGGTTTAAAAAGGAGATATTGGTACTTAAAATTAAACATTTAGATTGGAATAGGAGGCTAGCCAATACCTAAGTAGATTTTAGGATATTTCTTCTATTTGGTAAGTGTAAATATTTTTAAATTTTGTATACTTTTTGCTAAATTAATTGTTTAAAAGTGTATAAAATCTTAAGCAAGATCAATGATTTCATTGATAGATATTGAGGTTTTAAACTATACTAGGGTGAAGTTGAGTTAGTTAAGGTTTAAGTAGGATTTAGGATTGGATTAGGATTTAGAGTTTGATTTAGGATTTTGGATTTAGGATTTAGGATTTGGCTTAAGATTTAGGATTTAGAATATACTTAAGATTTAGGATTTGATTTAGGATTTAAGATTTAATATTTGATTAAGGTTTAGGATTTACTTAGGATTTAGAATTCGGCCTAGGATTTGATTGAAGTCCATTAGGATTTCAACTAGAATTAAATTGGGACTTGATTGAGATTTATTTAAGATATATTTGTCATTATTCTAATATTTTTTAAGGATTTTTCAAGGATTTTTTAAAATTTTATTGTAAATTTTTTTTGAACTCCTTTAAGATTTTTTATTGTTTCTTTTGTAATTTCTTTAAAGTTTCTTTTGAATTTAATTAAAGCTTTTTTTAGCATTATTAAGATTTAATTAGAATTTATTTAATATTCTATTAAAGTTAAGATTTTTTGTTGTAATTTCCATTCTATGTTCTATAATTAGATACTTGATGCATTCTTAAGCAAGATTTCATGTAATACAACACTATTCTAATAGTAAAGTCAAAAGCATCAATGTGAAGAGTATAAAGAAGGTTGAGATCATACGGTTGCAATATTAGAGTAGTAATAAGTGTTTCTTTCAATCTATCTTATGCGCTTTGCTCTTCTAGTTTCTATTCAAATGGTGTATTTTTTTTCAATAGGCTTGTCAATGAAGCAATAATGTATAAAAATTACTAAATAAAACGGAAGATCAAAGACTTCAGAAGTATCATAGGAGGTTAGCCAATCTTTCATTACTTTTAGTTTATCTTTCTTCATGCGCACGTCCTTAGAAGATACTATATGCCATAAAAAAGTAACCTCTAACTCCTAAAATTCACACTTTGATTGCTTGCAATAGAAGTGACTATTTCATAGCCAATATAGCACTTTTCATTGGTTTTGCTCATACTCTTTAAAGGTTTCACTATAGATTAGGATATCATTGATGAAAATAACTACATACTTGTTTAAAAGGTCCCAAAATAGTCTATTCATATAACCCATGAAGGAGGTTGGAACATTGGTGAGGCCAAAAGGTAAAACAAGCCATGCAAAATATCTATAGCGTATACAAAATGCTATCTTTTTTATCTTTTTTTGTAATAAGTATATGTCAATAGCCATTATAAAGATCCAATTTACTAAAAATAATTACACCTCAAAATTAGTCAAGAAGATCATCCACGCGTGGAAGTGGATATGTATTTTTGATAGTTTGTTTATTGGGGCCTTGATAATCAATGCAAAACTAAAGTCCACCATCTTTTTTGGATGTAAAGGATAGAAGTGCTCCCTATAGCAATGTGCTTTCTCAAATAAGGCCCTTCTCTAAAAGTTTCTTCAATAACTTTTGTAGCTCTTTAAGTTCATTTGGTGCTAGGCAATAAATTAGTCAACTTGCTAATTTGGTTTTAAGCAAAAATTCTATTTAAAAGGAGGTATCTCCATCAAGTGGTACACTACTAAATAAATCAATTGGAAAAATATCTTGATATTTATGCATGAGTTGCTCTGCTTGTTCTGTTCTTTCAGTTGTCTTTTTTACCATTGAATCAAGATTTAGAGCCACATACATAGTGATTGCTTATATTATATTTTTTTCTTCATAAAGATCATCCCTACAAGTAAAACTTTAGGCACAAACTGTTTTATTATGTCATTTGATACAGAGGTACAAAAAATTGCCTCGTGTCTATTATCTTTGAAAGAGAATTTCTTTATTAGTCAATCAACTTACTTATTTTCTACCTCTAGCCATAGTATATCAAAGATAATGTCAAATCTAATCTTTGTTACTTTAAACTTCTCTCTCAAAGCATAGGTGTCATTCAACTTCATGTTTCATTTTCACATATCTCACTTAATATATTTTCTTGATCATCAGTTAAGTATATACTTCCTCTATTGATTACCTTGGTTTTAATCCCAATTCAATTGGTAATTTTATTCAAGATGTAATTTTTTGTAGAGCTACAATCTACAAACACTCAATATGGTTGTCTTCTTAGTCGACCCACTAGGCATACTAGTTGACCTTTTTGATAGTTGTGTAAGGTTATATCGTTTATCTCTATGAGATAAAAATTATCTCTAATATTGACCCTTGATGCTTTTACTAGGGAGCCCTATTTCCTTGCTCTACTTCTTTATCATCTTATTGAGCCTTGAGATTATGAATCCATGTTGATTTATAGATACCTAAATTTTGATGCTTTAAATAATCTCTAATTTGATAACCTAACTCTCAATAATAATAAGATAATTTCTTATATGCCAATATTTGTCGTCTCTATGGTATCAATGGTCTTTAAAAGATATCAATCTTTATTGGCATTAATTATTAAGATGTAATATTGGTTAGTGGCATAGGATATTGTCATCTACATCATATTCTATGGTTTTTTGAAGTCCATAATATCAACCCTCTATGCAATTCTAACTGCCTCTTCAAATGTTTCAGAATCTCTTAATTCTACCTCTCACTGAATTATAGATTTCAATCCTTATACAAATCAATTGATCATTTCTACCTATTGAACATTGCCAATTTTGAGACATAGGGACTTAAATAAGGAGACATAATCTTGCATAGACTTGGATTGTATAAGATTAATTAATTGATTGCATGCTAACTTCTTTATATTAATAGATTAAAATTGATTCCTAATTTTGGTTTTAAACTCCTCTCAATTACAAAATCCACCTTGAGCTCTATAAATTTGAACTTGATATTACCACCAAATAGCTGCTACATCTCTAAAATAGCTGGTTGTATACATAATTCTTTAAATGGTACTTATCTCAGATAGTTGGAGGTATTGTCGCATATTGAAGAGCCATTAGCATACATCTTCTTACTTTGAAGTTCTAAAATATGTTTCGAGCTTGCTTAATTTCAACTTTGTAAATGTCAAGTCTCTTGTCCTAAAAGCTTTCATTTATTCTTGCAAAGTAGCTATTTGATCTATGATGCATTATACTTGAACTTCTATCTAGAATGGCTTAGCCATAGCTTCTATGGAGTAATTTCCTTACCAAACTCTGCTACTATAATGCCTCTATCTTTCCAATTTATTTCTTAAAAATAACTTATGGTAGCCTTAAAATAATAATTGATGTGACCATAACAACTAACCTCTAACTAAATAGTAGCTATTAATATACTACCAAACAATAGACCAACACTTATTCTAATATCAATGAAACAAGATTGAATTCTTTTAAAGAACTAAAAACCTTTTCAATTTATAGTAACATAAATCTTATTACAAAGAAGGACAAAATAAACCTGTATAAAACTGAATAGAATTAAATAAAATAGAACATAAAAGATAAAATAGAACAAAAGAAAGTAGAACAAAATAAAATAAAAATACAAACCAAATTTTACTAAATGAAAGGAACCAAAGCCATACTTGATAAAATGTCCCAAATGGCCTTACTTAGTTTTATTTATACTTTGTCCAACTATCCTAGAACTTTTTAGAATGTCTCTTATAGTGGGCTCTATCAAAATAATTTTTCTTTTAGAAATTTTTAGAGATAGGCCCTATCTAGATAACTGCTCTTAATTCTTCTAGGATGTTTTATAGTAGGCCTCCATATAGACCATCAATCTAGCTCTAATTCTAAAAACTTCTAAAAAATTTTCAAAAATGGCTCTAATTACTTATTTCTATGTGTCAATAATATAATTATCTTATCTATACCATGTTACACTATAATTATCTTGCCTTAAAAATAGCCAATCTAATTTAATATTATATTATCTTTGAATGATTATCTTATCTTTTTGAATGACACAAGAATATATTGAGCTTTTGATTCTTCAAGATTCATATATTTAACAGATTGACAAGACTACCAATTCATTGTTCTTATTTTTTTTTAGAAGTGAGTGGATTACCTCATTTCTATTATTGAATTTTGAAGATTGCAAAATATCCACCTTCAAACTAATATATTTAGTTTTTTAACAATGATTTTTTTTAAAAAAAATAAATAGACTATTCTTGTTGTAGAAATTTTCATTTGATATTATAGGTTGTGAATTATTGTCTTCTTATTTAACTTATGAATTTATTTGAGTTTTTTAAGAAAGAAAAAATTATAGATTCTATTTTTGGAAGAAATAAAAAAAATTATAACTATTACAAAACTACAAAAGCTTGTCAATATTCTTAAAATGAAAATTTCACATATCTCTAACATCAACCATAGAAGTAATATTTTGTTGCTTATAAAAGAAGTCAATAATAAAATTCAAAGTCTATGCCAAGAAGTTTTCTAATCAAGAGAAGAAAGTAGATTAAGTTCAAAAATAAATTTGAAAAGTCTTGTTATTAGAATTATAAGAGAAGCAATGATAAATATATTGAAGAATTTTAATAGAAAAGAACAAAATTTTGAGGATATCTATAAAATTTAAAGCTCTATCTAAGGTTGTATCCTTTCTAATATCTTGATGGATTTACTAAAGTTGGATTTATAAGTGCATTTTTCTGTGGAAGTGCTCTCTTTTAGTTTGCATCTTTGATATAAAAAAAATTTATGTCTTTTCTATGATCTGAATTTATTCTTAGAAATTTTTACAATCACTTTCTCCAAAAGTGATTGAAAAAGGGTAGTTGAGACCAAACTCATATCTTTACAATAAAGATTTGATTTATTCACCATATATGCTATTGAATTCCAAAACTTGGCTTATGATGTAGATTGAAATGACAAAGTCCTTATCAATTAATTTTGATATGTATTAAAGGATAATATCAAAGATTTATTAAAGAAATTTATTATTTGAGCCATTACATGTGACAATTGACTCTTTAAAAGATATTAAGAATAAAGGTTTGGTTGAAGATATATAAGTTAAGACAAGGCAATAGCTTCTATGTTTACAAAAGCTTATTCATCAAGACTAAAACTAATACAAATTAATATGATATGTTTCAAATCTTTTATTAAGTAAAAAAAGATTTGATGTTTTCAAGAAGATTTGTACTTATATTATAGAGAACTTAAGCATACTATTCAACATTGTTCAAAAAAACAACACAACCACAAAATAAAGAGCATGGTTATCAAAAAAGATGATGTATCAAAAGATAAGTTTTTCTAGTTAAAATAGAGATTGCTTGGCTAGAATTTTGTACAACACTTAATAAAGATCTTATTATCTCTTTAGATCCCTTATTTTATTATTAATAAAAATTTATTTAGAACCAAAAAATCACAAAATCTTTACCAAATTAGATTTAGGAGACTCGTTCTAGTTTATAAATGAAAACTTTGTCAAAAAAAAAAAAAAAAAAAAAAAAAAAAAAGATAAAAAAATCAAATCCATGAATATAAAAGTAATAGATGGTTGTTTGTTGTTTTTTGAAGATATTATCCATAAAACTATTCTTTTAGATGTAATAACTAATAGTCATAATACCTTAATAATATTTAATGTGATTAGATCTTTTTTAAATCCAATCATTTTAGGATTATTACAACTAAAGAAATATAATTCTTAAATAGATTGAATTTCTTGTAACCTTAATGTTTTTTATTTTTTAACTCAAGATTTTATTAATTAAGTTAAAATTTATTAATCCAATACAATGAAATTTTTATTGATAGGTGCAACACCTTTCACTTATATTACAAAAGAAAGTTCACTTTTTGCCACAAATACCATATTTGTTTCTCATAGCTCAAAGACTATAAGTAGGATTCAAAATTAATATCAAGATTTTTAAGATATTTTTGAAGAAAAAAATATAGATATTTTTTAAAAAAAATTCTTTTTATTTTTTAATTAATCTTCAACTAGAAGCTCAACCAAAAAATAGAAATAAATAATAAATTCCATTCAAAAGCTTTCTATTCTAATTTTTTTCAACACTCAAGATCAACTATAGAATTTACAACAAAGAACTTCTTGCAATTATGGATTCATTTTAAAAATGACGTTATTATCTAGAAGGTTCTTTTAATCTAGTCACCATATATACAAATTACAAGAACCTTGAGTATTTCATATTTGTGCATGTTTTAAATTGTTGCTAAGCCTTTTGAAACATGTTTCTATTAAGATTTTGATTTCAAGATTATTTATTGATCAAAAAATCAATAAGATTTGTTAGATGCCTTTTCTAGATGTTCTTATCTTGCATCAAAAGAAAAAGATATAATTTTTTATGAAAAAAAAATAATTCTCTTGAAACTAAAGCATTTTCATCTTTGAGCAAAAAAATCAATATTAATTATTGTTTTAATATTTTTCAAATAAGTTCAATTGAATATGTCCTCTAATTCTCTTATTCATGATATTAAGAATAATTTCAAAAGAAAAAATATGATTATATATTATTTAAGCTTATCATAACTTTTTAATAGTCAAATATTTTAGATACAATAAGATTTTGGAGCTAATATCTAGAGATTTTTGGTGGCTTCATATGTAAAAGGCAATCAAAAACTTTTTGCAATCATGTAATGTTTGTTCAATATAAAACAATACTTGGTCATTGATCTTATGGACTTCTTCAACCATTATCATTATTTTAAAACAACTATGGTTTTTTTTATTTTTATGGATTTTATTGTAGATCTTCTAGTCTCAGGTTCTTATGATTTTATATTTGTAATAGTGAATTAATTCACCAAGATGGCATATTTTTTATCACATTCATAATCTATTATAGGTGAAGAAACAACTAAGTTTCTTCTTAACAACATTTATTATTATTATAAAATTTGGAGCATTTTCTATGTATAAATAGATCAATCCAATTGCTTACTAATTGTATTTACTAAAGTCTATAAAAATCTATTCTATATTCTATGTGTCACTTTTTGAACCTTCAAAACAATCATACTAACTTAAGCAACAAGACTTATCTATCATGGCTTAAAATTACTACAAGAAAATAATATTAATGGATGTTCCTTCTATCTTGTTACAACTTAATGTTGTTGATGTAGTAGATGCTTAAATAAGAAATTACATTGGTCTCCTAACTAAAATCTATCATAATTTATTGATATCACAACCTTGAAAGAAAATCTTAATACTTGATAATATTATTGGAGGTTTGAACCATCTCTTACAATATTTCAAATATTTTATTTGAAAGGAGCTATGAAGGTATCAATAATGATCAAATATCAAGGTGGTTTTTTTGCTATAGTATAGGGTACTATTAAAGATTGAGAGAACCTATCAATTACCTTTGAAGGAAAAAAAGATCAAAATATGTAGCAAACATAATTTAATGCATCTTGAATATCTTCAATATGTGATTGCCGTTGTCGTAATATATGAAGTCTTGCTTGAGAATGCTTCGGGCACCTGGTTGTGGAAGGTAGAATGGAAATTACAACAAAAAAATCCTAACTATAATAGAATACTAATTAGGCCATATTAATGCTAAACAAGCTTTAATCAAATTCAAAGAAACTTCAAAGAAATTTCAAAGAAACAATAAGAAATCTTAAAAAAATATTAGAATGATCACAAATATATCTCAAATACATTTCAATTCTATCTTAATTTAATCCTAGTTAAAATCCTATTGAACTTCATTCAAACTTTAGGCCAAAACTAATTAAATCTTAAACCCTAAATAAATCCTAATAAAATCCTAAATCCTAAATCCTAAATCAAACCCTAATCAAATTCAAAATCCTAAATCAAATCCTAAATCTTAAACCAAATCCTAAATCCTAAACCAAATCCTAACCAAATCCTAAATCAAATCCTAACCAAATCCTAAATCCTAAATAAAATCCTAACCAAACTCTAAACCCTAAACCAAATCCTGAACAAACCCTAAACCAAATCCCAACCAAATCCTAAACCAAACTCTAACCAAATCCTAACCCTAAATCAAATCCTAACCAAACTCTAAATCTTAAATCAAACCTCAAGCAAATCCTAACCCTAAATCAAATCCTAACCAAACTCTAAACCCTAAACCAAACCCTAAACCAAACCCTAACCAAACCCTAATAATTCCTACAATAGATTTAAACCTCAATAACTAATGAAAGAACCGATGATCTTAGCTCAAAATTTTCATACTTCTTAAAAATTAAATTGAAAATAAGCACAAAATTTTTGAAAAGGATCGGAATTACCAAATAGATGATAACCTCAAAAACGTGCTAGGGTATTGGTCAGCCTCCTTCTCCAACCTTGATGCCAATCTCCTAGAGCCAATATCTCTCTTTTTCACTATTCGATTGATCTCAAAATTCTCATACACATAGAAAAATAAGTCTAATATCTTTTTACACAAATTTTAATCCAATCCAACTAGTAGATTGCAAGAAATCTTAAAAATCCTCATTGGACCTAAAATTCTAATTTTTGAGACCTTGATCCACTTAAACCTCAATAACCTTCAATTCAATCATTAGATTGAGCTAAGATTTACAACACATATTGAACACAACTATGAACATTAACCTACAAAATTTCACCTATAGATTTATTACAAAAGTCTTGAAATTACTAGAAACATTAATCCTATTTTATTTCACAAATCCCAAGTCATCCGAAAACAATCTTGACTTTGTAAAGCTCTTACAAAGTCATAAAATTTCCAAATCACCCTAAACCAATGCTCAAAGAAATCCTATCTAGTCTACTATCAAACCTTACTCTTTGATCTACAAAAGAGCCTTAGAGTTGTCATCAAGACTCGGATTTGTGCCTTAGGGTCTGATTTCAACCCTAGTTCATAACCGGCCCTCTCTAGGTATCAATAACTAGTTTTTTAAAATAAATTTTTTAAGAATTTACTCTTAACTTCTTTCTCAAGATGCCTATATCATTTATTTTTCCATTCTATTTTCTTTTGTCTTATTTTGGCCCTACAAAATAAATAGAAGTCACTTTTTTAAAAAGACAACATTTCTACTAAATATTTTACTACCTCCCTATCTTTTATCCATATTTTTTTACTTTATCTTTTAACTTGGCTCTTATATAATAAGATCCATATTATCATCTTTTACTATATAGTTGTATTACAACACGACATCCACCTCCTTTGAACTAGTACATCCTACGGTGTTATGAAGTAACATGATTAATAGGTGAATGAGTATGGAGATTATTATAATTTAGGAGATCTTAGTTCAAAGTATTAGAACAAATTATCTTAGAAATATAGTTAATAGTCAAAGGGGTAGAAAAATTAAAAAGTACCAATGCTGCCTTTTAGAAAGGTGATTTCTACTTACTTTGTAACACCATAAGTAAGACAAATCAAAGTAGATTGGGAAAATAAATGATATAGGCATCTTTATAAGGAAGTAAAGAGTAAATTCTAGTAAAAAGTTACTTAAAAAAACTAGATATTGATACCCGGAGAGGACCGGTTATGAACCAAGGTCGAAATCAGACCCTGGAGCACAAAACCGAGTCTCGACAACGACTCCGGGGTTCTTTTGGAGATCGGAGAGTGAGGTTTGATAGCAGATTGAATAGGCTTTCCATGAGCATTGATTTTGGATGATTTGGAGTTGATATGACTTTGTACCGAGTCTCGACAACGACTCCGAGATTCTTTTGGAGATCGGAGAGTGAGGTTTGATAGCAGACTGAATAGGCTTTCTATAAGCATTGATTTTGGATGATTTGGAGTTGATATGACTTTGTAAGAGCTTTGCAAAGTCAAGATTTGTTTCGCATGACTTGGATTTTATGAAATAAAATAGGGTTTACATTTTAGGTGATTTCAAGAGTTTTGTAATAGATCTATAAGTGAAATTTTGTAGATTTATGGTTATAGTTGTATTTATTATGTATTGTGAATTTGAGCTTGATCTAACGGTTGAATTGAGGGATATTGAGGTTTAAGTGGATCAAGGACTTAGAAAGTAGAATTTTAGGTCTAATGGGGATTTTTGAAATTTCTTGCAATCTACTAATTAGATTGGAGTGAAACTTGCATGAGAGGATATTAGACTTGTTTTTCTATTTATATGAGAATTTTGATATCAATCGAATAGTGCAAAAGAGAAATATTAGCTGTAGAAGATTGGCATCAAGATTGGAGAAGGAGGCCGGCCAATACCCGAGCACATTTTTGAGGATATCGTCAATTTGGTAACTCCGATCCTTATCAATTTTTTTGTACTTGTTTTTAATTTATTTTTTTAGAAGTGTGCAAAATTTGAATTAAGATCAATGGTTTATTAATTAGTTATTGAGGTTTAAATTTGTTATAGGGTTTAGGATTTGGATAGGATTTGATTTAGGGTTTAGAATTTGGTTAGGGTTTGGTTTAGGGTTTAGGATTTGGATTAGCGTTTAGTTTACGGTTTAGAGTTTGGATAGGATTTGATTTAGGATTTAGGATTTAAATTAGGATTTAGGATTTGGTTAGGGTTTGATTTAGGATTTAGGATTTGGAGTAGGATTTGGTTAGGGTTTGATTTAGGATTTAGGATTTGATTTAGGGTTTGGTTAGGATTTGGTTTAGGATTTGGTTGGGATTTGATTTAGGGTTTAGGATTTTATTAGGATTTAAGATTCAATTAGTTTTGGCCTAAAGTTTGAATGAAGTTCAATAGGATTTAAACTAGAATTAAATTAAGATTGAATTGAGATGTATTTGAATGATATTTGTGTTTTTTCTAATGTTTATTTAAAAATTCATTTTGTTTGTTTGAAATTTCTTTGAGGTTTTTTTAAATTTGATTAAGCTTGCTTAGCATTATTATAGTCTAATTAGAGAATTGTTAGTATTCTATTAGAATTAGGATTTTATTATTATAATTTCCATTCTTCTTTCCACAGCCAGGTGCTCGGAGCATTCTCAAGCAAGACTTCATGTATTATGATAGCGGTATGCGCCAAATAATCCAACTTTATTTGATTCATACTAAATTTTCAATGTCTTTATCCAATTCTTCTTCTTCATTTTTGCTATTCAAATAACATCCCTCATATCTTCTTGAATGCATTCTTTTGAAACATCATAACCTTTTGTTGTCTCAAAGCATTGTATAACTTCATAATATTGAAAAATCTCATGCCCTTTTGAAATCTCATGCTCTTGAAAAGTCTCATAACTTTCACAATAATCCTTTGTGGTTTCACAACCACATTTAGTATTATAGCCTTGTGCAATCTCATAACCTTCTTTATAATAATCATGTAAAAACTCATAACTTCTTTCACTCAACTCATATGTGGTCTCATAGCCATATGTAATTTGACTTTCATCATCATATCCATGCATAATCCTACCACTTCTCACATCATAATATTATAAATTTATACAATTTTCATGATTATAACCTTCAATAGATCCATAATTCATTTTTTATAAAGTTTTAACCTTAAATTCTTCAACAAAATCTAAAGTATAAGGCAAAACATCCTCACCTCTTTCAAATGTAGAAAATACCTTTTTATCACCAAGAAATATTCTATTCAAATTGCCATCACCAACTTGCACAAACTTACTCAATGTAGAATAGCCATAGCTTTCAATCTTATTGCCATTAATTTCAAAATCCTTGAATTCCATATTGTCTTCAAAATTTTGGATACCTTCACCTTCTATGATAATAGTTTGAAAAAAGTATTTGTTCTCTCCTTCACCATCCTCGGTATAAGATCCAATTTCTTTCATCTGTAAAAAATTGGCTCCTCCATTGCAGTCCTCCATTTGCTCTTCTATTTCTTTTTTTTTAAGATTATTTTCTTGCATTGATAAAGATGATATAGAAGCCAAAGTAGAAGCTTTCTTAGGCCATATTCCAACTCCTTTAGATTGTGCTTCTTGTTTCTTTGCTAAAATAACCACTGCTTTCTTCAACTTCTCTCAATTATTAGTACAACCACTCTCTATAGACTCATCTACAAGAAGCATGAAAAGATCGTCTCCCAAAGCATCATCAATACCATTTAAAAAAAATTCTACCTTTAAAGCACTCAATGACTGTCTCTTTGAAGATGAGAGTTGATAAAATCTCCTATCAAATTCTTCCAAGAATTCATAAAGATCCATATGCTTACCTAGTTAAAACTCTATCCAATTCAAAAACTTTTGCTTGCTAATCCTATCCTCATCTCCATCAATAAATTCTTCCTTCAACAGTTCATGAAATTTTGACCATGTTTCTATACCCCTTTCAAGCAATTCCTTCATTTTTTTATGAAATCTAGGTTCAATAGTCAAATAAAAGCTTGAGATCATCTTTGTCTTAGAGATTTGACATGTCTCCATCTCACATGTATAAACTTGTACAAACTTAGTGATGTTGCATCCTTCAAATCTCCCAAATTTGTTGATGACTCCTTGCAATGCCCTTGTGATATCTTTTTCAATTGCTTGCATTCTTTATTGCTCCTCCATGAATATACAGAAAGCCTTAAAAAGCTTACTAATATTTGATCCATCCAAAATATTCGACCTATCCAAAGACGTTGATGATATATCTTCTATTTTGTTCCACAATGATCAAAAATATTCCTTGAAATGCTCCAATAAATACCTTATGATACTTCAAAATGCTCCAGCATATCTATAAGCCTTATAATACTCCATGATAATCGAAATATTGCCATTAAATTTTAAAATAGTCTCCAAAGCTCCAAGAATTCAAAAGCTCCAATTCACGCACCATCCAAAGCTCTTCTTTCAAATCTTTGTCTCAGGGATTTGATTTAGGATTAGGATTTAGGATTAGGATTTAGGATTTGGTTAGATTTGTCTTTTTTCTTTCCATAGTTCAAATAATCTAAGATAATAAAATATCTTCTACTTCAAGCTTTTCACATCGGATTCACCAAATATGTCGTAATACAAGAAGTCTTGCTTGAGAATGCTCCGAGTACTTGACTGTGGAAGGTAGAATGGAAATTGCAACAACAAAATCTTAATTCTAATAAAACACTAACAATGCTAAATAAGCTTTAATTAAATTCAAAGAAACCTCAAAGGAATTCCAAAGAAACAATAAGGAATCTTAAAGAAATATTAGAATGATTACAAACATATCTCAAATATATCTCAATTCAATCTTAATTTAATTCTAGTTGAAATCTTACTTCATTCAAACTTTAGGCCAAAAACTAACTAAATCTTATATCTTAAATAAAATCAAATAAAATCCTAAATCCTAAATCAAATCCTAATCAAACCCTAATTCCTAAAATAAATTCTAACCAAATCCTAAATCCTAATCTTAAATCAAATCCTAATCAAACTCTAACCAAATCCTAATCAAATCCTAATCCTAAATCAAACCTTAACCAAATCTTAACCAAATATTAACTCTAAATCAAACCGCAATCAAATCTTAAATCCTAAATCAAATCTTAATTCTAAATCAAATCTTAATTCTAAATCAAATCCTAATCCTAAATCAAATCCTAACCAAACTCTAATCCTAAATCAAATCCTAACTAAATCCTAGTAATTTTTATAACAAATTTAAACCTTAATAACTAATGAATGAATCGATGATCTTAACTAGAATTTTTCACACTTCTTATAAACTAAGTTGAAAACAAGCACCAAATTTTTGAAAATGATCGGAATTAACAAATAAATAATAACCTCAAAAACGTGCTCGGGTATTGGTCGGCTTCCTTCTCCAACCTTAATGCCAATCTCCCAGAGCCAATATCTCTCTTTTTCACTGTTTGATTGATCTCAAAATTATCATATACATAGAAAAATAATTCTAATATTCTTTCATATAAATTTTACTCCAATTCAACTAGTAGATTGCAAGAAATCTTAAAAATCCTCACTAGATCTAAAACTCTATTTTTTGAGACCTTGACTCACTTAAACCTCAATAACCCTCAATTCAATTATTAGATTGAGCTCAAATTTACAATACATATTAAACACAAGTATAACCATTAATCTACAAAATTTCACTCATAGATCTATTATAAAACTCTTGAAATCACCCAAAACGTAAACCCTATTTTATTTCACAAAATCCAAGTCATCCAAAACAAACCTTGACTTTGTAAAGCTCTTACAAAGTCATAAAATTTCTAAATCACCCAAAACCAATGCTTATTGAAACCCTATTAAGTTTTTTCTCTAATCCCACTCTTCAATCTGCAAAAGACTCCTCAAGTTGCTGTAGGTACTTGGTTTTGTGCCTTAGGGTCTGATTTCGACCCAGGTTGATAACCAGCCCTCCTCGAGTATCAATATCTAGTTTTTCTAGGTAATTTTTGCTAGAATTTACTCTTAACTTCCTCCTAAAGATGTCTATATCATTTATTTTTCCAATCTACCTTATTTTGCCTTATTTTTGGCCCTACAAAGTAAGTAGAAGCTATTTTTTCTAAAAGGGCAGCATTACTACTAAAAGTTTTACTACCTTCCTACCTTTTATCCATATTTTTCTACTTTTTTTTTAACTTGGCTCTTCTATAATAAGATCCATATTATAATCTTTCACCATACGGTCGTATTATAACATGACACCACTCCTTGTGGAACTCATTCCTAAATGGAGAAATAATGTCATAAATATTTATATTTATTTAAATTTAAAGTGTTAGATAAAAGATAAATATAGATAGGTTTAAAATTATCTTATAGTGAAGCTTTTTAGAATTTTTATAGATGTATATTTGACTTTATAAGTATTTATAGTTGATTAATAGGTTAAAAATTGGCCAATAAGTTAGCAACATACCTATTAGTAGCTTGTTGTCAAGGACAAGAACTCGATGAAAAAACAGTTCAGACAAGTAAACCTTCACTCAAAGAAAAGTAAAAAAATATGAATAATAAGTATGCATATTGAAAAGAGAAACTAGAATGGCTATTGCCAAAAGACAAGAAAACTAGAGACCCTTGAAACTAGACTAGAAGCAAGAAAGGAGTTGACAAGAGTGAAGAAGCCTTCACTCTTGTCTCTATATATACTATCTAATTAGGGGCTACGTTGTCGTGTTGTAACACGAGTATACAGTGAAAATAAAAAGAAAGGGGAATTTTATTAATATTCAGTTATCTCGAATATTGGGAGCATCGACCAACTCCAGTACAAATACTGAGTGGTCAGGTTCAGTCACTCCGTTACAGTCAGCCGGGGCATACTGGAATGCCCCGTTCGATTCCAATAACGGGAGTCAGCAGGAAGAGAAGGACCAATTCACACGACGGGTTCGAGGAGCCAATTGGATCCAATTTCGAGAATCCAATCCGGGTCCTCTTACCCAATATGAGACCTGTATTGGTGGGGCAACCCAATGCAGTCTAGTTACGGGAAATCCAGGTCTTACTACGGATCTTAGCCAATCTGACGCGAGGACCAATTTGACCCAATTACGGGAACATCCAGGTTACTACGGGCATCTTTCCCAATATAGGACCTGAATTGGTCGGGCGACTCAATGTGGTCCCGATTACGGGGTTCGATTCTGTTTTAGGCTGTCCTGTTCTCTGTGCCGTCTCAGGGAACGTTGTTTTCGGTAAATGGATTTCTTAAAGGTAAAAACGGAGGAGAAAGCTTGAGGTGGGAGCCAATTTCGGATCCAAGCTTGAGGTGGGAGCCAATTCCGGATCTAAGACGGAAGATTGAAGAAATTCAGAGGATAAGGTTAGGGGGGATATAGTTTTGGAGTGGTGTGGATTTTTATTTTGGGGGATGGGAGGTTTTTGAAGATCAAGGGAATTAGAGAGAGGAGCTTCATGCTTCGGGTCGGGGAAGGAAAGACATAGGATTTGGATTTTTCTTCTTCGTAGAGTTTTGGGGAAGACTGAGGCAATCGCTGCTGAAGTCAGTGTTGTAATGGTGAATCGGGATTTTTAAATGAAGTGGGTTTGAATACTCTTGACTGTTTTGTGAAATCGAGTTACGTTTGTGATTGAAGGATTAAAAGGGTGTCTATAGGATTGAGTATGCGGAGTGAATGAAATTTATTGGGTTAATCTAACAAGACAGTCAGTGGATACAAGATCGTAAGTACAAAGCAATATTGAAGGTTAACAGTTTGAATTGTACGGGGTTCTCTGTAACGTCTAGAGACCTACCGGCTGGGGCAAAAAGGACTCCGACAAGCAGTCGAAGAGCACCCGTATAGATTTATGGTACATTGTTGCAGTCGTTTATATTCTAGCAGTCAAAAACTGATAGACTGCTTGACTATCGGCGAATCTCCATACTACCTTCTACAGCCAGACGCCCGGCGCGTTCTCGAGCAGGAAAGCACATAATACGACATAAGTGGTGAATCCGACGTGAAAGCTTGAGGTAGAAGGTATTGGATTTTGATTGATTTTATCTTTATTTTTTATGGAAAACGAAAATAAAAATTTTGAAGGATTTTTGGGAGAAATTTCTGGTGGGGAGTCTTCTAAAGGACAAGGTATGCACATGGATCCGTCTATTGCTAGTTTGTTTCAAGCCTTCTCATTGTCAATGCAGCAACAGCAAAGCAATGATCGAAAGGAAGCTTTGGCAACCAAAGCATTGCAAGCAGTGGTCAATAAAATTGATCAATTTGATGGGAGGAATATTTCAAGGTATTTAAGATGTTATGTTCGTGAAATGGAATTAAATCGGGTTTTTGAGAAGAAAATGGTTGCACTGTTTGGACTTGCCACGATACCGGAGATAAGGGACCACATTACATCGATTACGGATCATTGTAGGAATTCATGGGAGGATTTTTCACATGCATTGAAAGACGAATATTTCTTGGAAGATGCTGATCGCGTTACTAAGAAGCTGTTTCTGGGATGGATTGAACGACCCAATAAGAATTTGCAAGCAACAGAGCTACTAAGGGAATTTGAGAGGCAGTACTCTCAATTATCGAAGGTAGAAAAATTGACATTGGAGCCGAACAAAGTTGATCTATTTCTTCAAGCTTCTGATGGAGAATTGCAAGAGAAATTAGAACCCCTTCTTGAAGACAAAGAAGAAGATGAAGGATTGACAACGAAGTGGAAGAACGTTGAAGATGTGGTGGGGTTGCTTACAAAA
This sequence comes from Physcomitrium patens, assembly GCF_059467195.1. NCBI lineage: Eukaryota > Viridiplantae > Streptophyta > Bryopsida > Funariales > Funariaceae > Physcomitrium > Physcomitrium patens. The sequence goes on from NC_143435.1 coordinate 4,205,224, forward strand.
AAAGAAAGGAGGAAGGATAGGAGCAATATTCCGAAAACAGTACAAGCACCCAAAGCTCCAGTACGTACAACACCACTAACAATACCTACAGTTCAACCTTCGACATCCTTGTCAAAGAAAGCAGATATGGGTATGGAAGAAATTATACGAGGAATGCGAGATCTTCAAATCAAATTGGCAAGACTTGAAGAGAATACTTCTATAAACAATTCAAAGAATGTTTCAAAACAAGGATATGTACAAAGATGCATTTGGTGTGATGATGCTTCACACACTAGAAAAGATTGCAATGAATTTAATAATATGATACGGCAGGGAATTATTTGCTGGAAAGATGGGAAGATAGCATTGAAAGATAGGGAGGATCTTCTTCAAACCAATTTTGGCAAGGGAGGAATGAGAGCATTGGTTCAAGATTACTTAAAAGGGCATGAAACAGTAGCACGAGAAAGTGCAAGTTATGGTGCTAGAGTAGATGATGAAATTGGTGGAAGTACGGAAACTAGTAAGTTTTGGGCTTCTGCCGTTTCTACAATGCAAGAAGGGAAATTACCTCGAGAAGCGTTATTGAGAACTGCAGCTACAATACGAGGAAGAACAGGTTGGGAGGATCCCGTTGAGTCTCTTTCAGTTCATGCATATATTGCTAAGAGCCAACATGAAGCTTTGATGGAAGAGAAAAGACGAAGAAATTTTGATGATACTAGAGAAGGAAATTCTTTTAAGAGGCAAACTCGAGGAGACAAGGCTCGGGAGGCAGCTTCACAAGAATTGCCTGTAAAGTATACCTCAGCATCATTGGGAGAAAAAACAACGGAGACAAAAGATAAGGGCAAATCAATTGCTTATAAGCTACTTTCTGACATTGAAGCAGCAACAAATTTGAAAGGGGTGTTGGAAGAACGTATATTAAATGCTAAGGTGGAATTCACATTGAAAGAAGTCTTGGGAATTGCAAAGAAGGAGTTTCATGATGTTATCATTGACAACATTAAGCGAAAGAGGTAATTAATGAGCGAAACTGGAATGAGTCATGCTATTGACGCAAGAATATGTAGAGATGAAGAAGAGGTTGATATTGGTTACAAGCAACCAATAAATGAAAAGAATGGGTATAATCAGCGAGTACATTTCGAAGATTCTAGTGACAAGGAAATGGAAACTTTGAGCCATTATACTCGAAAGCATTGGGCAAGGGCAACTACTGAGGTATTGGTGAAGGTAGGAGATATAGAAGAACCAATAGTTGCTTTGGTGGACCATGGTTCTGAAATAAATCTCATGTCTAAAGATCTTTATAAGAAGCAAAAATGACCAATTGATATGGAACATGGATGGGCAATACGAGCAGCTAATAACACACGAGGCGAATTATATGGAGCTTGTCCAGATGTCAAAATTCGGATTGGGGATGTTGTGACGGAGCAACATTTCTTCGTTCAAGATACAACATCTTATCCGTTGATTTTAGGACAACCTTATATCATGGCAACACGGATGGAAACAAAGGTACTTGACAATGGTTCTGCTTATGCAAGGGTACAGAGCGAAGATGGGAGGAAAGCTGTACAATTTCTAACAGTACCTCCTAACCATGAACGGAATCGAGATAGGTTGAGGGAGAAACCATTGCCAAAGATTGTTGAAGGATTTAAGGATTTTGGGGAGGTACCACTGTAAAGCGAGATTATGGAGGTACAAAAGAGGAGGTACTCTCGCGAGATGAAGGTGCCTTTGATGCGAGTTTTATTGGTATATTGGAGAATGGAAATATTATGTATAAGAAAGTTGATGATTTTAAAAGAAAAGAAAGAAAAAGATTATATGATATTGAAGGACAGTTACGCAAGATAGGTACATTGCAAGATGATGAGAGGATTTTGGGTGTTTATGAAGAAAATGGGCTGGAAGATTCATTGGAATTGATTACATCTATTGGATTAGCGGATAATGATAAGATTATTGAGATTCATTCGAGAGAGGTTTATACCATGCTTGAATCTTTTCAAGCACCAAAAGTCACAGTAGAGACGAGATATAAAACGGCAGATAAGAAGGTAAAGCCTGTTGCCGGACCATTACCAGAGGATTCTAAAGAACAAATGGGAGAAGCATCAAAAGAAGCAAGTTTAAGAGATCCAATGAGTATTGGACATCAGTTTACTGAAGAGACTTTTGAAGAATTGAAGATTGGTTCTGATGGTTCTTTATTGCCGGAGGAAATTACTTGCTTCGAAAAGATGTTAGCTAAACAAGGTAGATCGTTTGCCTTCGAATCTCATGAAATTGGGTGTGTGGATCCAAATATTATAACACCTATGGTTATCTTCACTGTACCGCATGTACCTTGGAATCTAAGACCGATTCCAGTACTGAGGGCACATTTACCTAAATTGGTGGAACTATTGAAAGAAAAGATAAAGATGAAAATATTAGAACCTTCATTTGCGCCGTATTCTAGTCGATGGTTTACGGTACCTAAGAATAATGGGTCACTGCGGTTTATTCAAGATATGCAGCCGGTGAATGCTGTAACTGTCAGAAATGCAGGAATTGGACCTATCGTGGATGAATTTGCTGAGGCGTTTGCTGGAAGGGCGATCTATTCAATGGGTGATTTGTATTCAGGTTATGATCAATTTCAACTTGCTGAAAGAAGTAGAGATATGACAACGATGAGGACACCGCTTGGATTGGTTAGAATGTGCACTCTTCCTCAAGGCGCGACCAACTCAGTTGCGCATATGATGAATGGGATGAATAAGGTATTGAGAGATTTTATCCCGGAAAAGACTATGCCTTTTCTGGATGATGTTTTTATAAAGGGGTGCAGAGAAGGAGACAAGGATGAAACTTTAGATACGAGGGGGTGTCGCAGATATGTTGTTGATCATATACAAGATTGTGAAAAGATTTTAACTCGGCTTGGAGAAGTTCATCTTACATTATCGGGTATGAAGTCCGTATTTGAAGTGCGAGAGGTTGTAATTGTTGGACATTTATGCGGATCTTACGGAAGAAAACCAGATCCGACTAAAGTTGATGCAATTGGAAGGATGAAAGAGGATTGTGGTTCTTTAACAGAGGTTCGCAGGTTTTTGGATGCATGTGTATTTTATCGAATCTGGATCCCTCATTTTGCTCACATAGCGGATCCATTATATGAACTGTTACGCAAGGGTTACCGATTTGAATGGGAAGAAAGGCATATTCAGGCAATGCAAAGATTGAAGAAATTATTGATGTCACCTCCAATATTGAGGAAGGTTGATTATAAGTGCAATAGACCAGTGATTCTTACTGTAGACGCTAGTCCAATTGCCGTTGGATGGGCTGTGGGTGAAGATGATTCGAATGGGAGTAGATTTGCAGTTTGATTTGGAGCTAAAGTTTTAAGTATTCGTCAGCGTGCATATTCGCAAGTCAAAAGAGAACTTTGGGGAGTCGTTTCGGCTATGAAAGCTGAAAAGGACTATTTGATTGAGGTAGTAGTAGTAATTGAAACAGATTGCTTGCCATTGCTTAGAATGATTATTAACTGTTCAATGCCAGATATTGCAATGTTGAGATGGATTGCTTATATTAAGTCACTAAATCCAGAATTTAAGCATATCACTGGAAAGGACAATTTAGTAGCAAACATGCTATCTCGAGCAAGATACGAGAGGGAGGACGAAATGGTTAAAGACATTGATGATGTCGGATTGAAATTCTATTCAATATCAAATCTCAACAGAGAAGACAAGCTATTTCTTGAAGAATCTTATGAAGGAGAATTATTGGATATTGGTCATTATTTGAATACCTTGTCTAAGCAGGGGAATTGGTCTACAGAAAAATTCAAACAAATAAGAATAAAAGCATATGGATTTTTACTTCGAGATGGATTCTTATGGAAGAGACCGAAGAAAGGAATTGGGATGCCACAACGAGTGATAGGCAAAAGGAAAGAAAAACTAAAATTATTAAAGGAGTTTCATGATAGTTTATGGGCAGGGCATAGAGGAATCTAGGCTACTTTTGCTAAACTCAAGGAACGATATTGGTGGAAAAATATGTATCGAGATGTGCTCTCATTTGTAGAGTCATGTGAAATCTGTCAATCGTATTCTAATATCCGACATCGAGATGGTCTTCATCCTACGTATCCTCTAGCTATTCATTTTAAATGGGTTGTTGATTTGGTTATTATGCCGGTTGGGTTATGGCAGATGAGATATTTGGTTTTAGCTCGTGAAGATTTATCAAATCAAGTAGAAGGAAGAGCATTGAGGACAAAATCTACAGAAGGGATTTGTAGGTTTTTGCTTGAAGATGTCATTTGCCGTTACGGGTGCGTAGGAAAAATCACTGCAGATCGTGGAGAATTAAATGCACAAGAAGCTCGTAAGTTCTTTGAAAAATGTGGAGTTAAACTATCACTGACTACTGCTTATAATCCGGAAAGGAATGCGAAAAGCGAACGCGGTCACCCGCCGATTGTGAAAGCATTAGTTAAAGCTTGTAATGAGAAGGTTAAAGAGTGGCCACGGCTTTTGTCATTTGCATTATGGGCTGATCGAACAACACATAGTTCGGTGACAGGATATATGCCAGTAGAACTTATGACAGGTCAAAAACCAATTATGCCGATTGAAGAAAAGGTACTTACTTGGAGTATGCTACCATGGGAAGATGGATTGACAAGAGAAGAACTTCTGGCTATTAGGATTCGACAATTGGAGCAAAGAACGGAAGATGTCCAGATAGCATTGGAAAGGTTAAAAAGAGCAAGGTTACAAAACAAGGCGCGATTCGATAAGCAACATCGATTGAGACCAAAAGCAATCGAGGAAGGTGACTGGGTACTTGTTTATGACAATAGTCTGGATAATCAACATAGTACTTTGCGGAAATTTTCAAAACGTTGGTTTGGACCATATGTTGTAACAACTGTTCATGATAATGCGACTTACTCATTATGGGAGTTAGATGGTACAAAATTGAAAATACCAATTGCAGGGAAGAGAGTAAAAATATTTAAACGAAGACACGCAGAGATGAATATGGAAGACCTTAATGAAGGTACAGAGATTCCGCAGCAAGAAGATGAAAGTGATATGGATAATGAAGGTGACGAAGACGAACTGGACAAAGACGTAGGGGATATATTCTGAATCAAACAGCAATTGGGTAAATTGGTGCATACCGGAGGATGCACAGGTTCAGAGGGGGTGGATGTCGTGTTGTAACACGAGTATACAGTGAAAATAAAAAGAAAGGGGAATTTTATTAATATTCAATTATCTCGAATATTGGGAGCATCGACCAACTCCAGTACAAATACTGAGTGGTCAGGATTCAGTGACTCCGTTACAGTCAGCCGGGGCATATTGGAATGCCTCGTTCGATTCCAATAACGGGAGTCAGCAGGAAGAGAAGGACCAATTCATACGACGGGTTCGAGGAGCCAATTGGATCCAATTTCGAGAATCCAATCCGGGTCCTCTTACCCAATATGAGACCTGTATTGGTGAGGCAACCCAATGCAGTCTAGTTACGGGAAATCCAGGTCTTACTACGGATCTTAGCCAATCTGACGCGAGGACCAATTTGACCCAATTACGGGAACATCCAGGTTACTACGGGCATCTTTACCAATATAGGACCTGAATTGGTCGGGCGACTCAATGTGGTCCCGATTACGGGGTTCGATTCTGTTTTAGGCTGTCCTGTTCTCTGTGCCGTCTCAGGGAACGTTGTTTTCGGTAAATGGATTTCTTAAAGGTAAAAACAGAGGAAAAAGCTTGAGGTGGGAGCCAATTTCGGATCCAAGCTTGAGGTGGGAGCCAATTCCGGATCTAAGACGGAAGATTGAAGAAATTCAGAGGATAAGGTTAGGGGGGATATAGTTTTGGAGTGGTGTGGATTTTTATTTTGGGGGATGGGAGGTTTTTGAAGATCAAGGGAATTAGAGAGAGGAGCTTCATGCTTCGGGTCGGGGAAGGAAAGACATAGGATTTGGATTTTTCTTCTTCGTAGAGTTTTGGGGAAGACTGAGGCAATCGCTGCTGAAGTCAGTGTTGTAATGGTGAATCGGGATTTTTAAATTAAGTGGGTTTGAATACTCTTGACTGTTTTGTGAAATCGAGTTACGTTTGTGATTGAAGGATTAAAAGGGTGTCTATAGGATTGAGTATGCGGAGTGAATGAAATTTATTGGGTTAATCTAACAAGACAGTCAGTGGATACAAGATCGTAAGTACAAAGCAGTATTGAAGGTTAACAGTTTGGGTTGTACGGGATTCTCTGTAACGTCTAGAGACCTACCGGCTGGGGCAAAAAGGACTCCGACAAGCAGTCGAAGAGCACCCGTATAGATTTATGGTACATTGTTGCAGTCGTTTATATTCTAGCAGTCAAAAACTGATAGACTGCTTGACTATCGGCGAATCTCCATACTACCTTCTACAGCCAAACGCCCAGCGCGTTCTCGAGCAGGAAAGCACGTAATATGACAACGTGGCGATGTTCTATAGGACCTCCAATATGTGTTGACTTTGTAGGACACATGCCTTGACTTACAAGGCAAGTTTTTCTATGTGTGGGCCACATAGTTAGCTTGATCTTCAAGCTAACAACATGTGTGGCACATGGCCAACTTATTGACCACGTTTCTAATCCAAAAAGTCAATTAAAGATACCTATGAAGTCAAAGCAGCGTCTAGGAAGTTTCTAGGAAGCTTTTATATTAAATATTATAGAATTAACTTACTTTTATCTACTTTTACTTACTTCTACCTATTTCTATATGTAATTATTAGCTTACATGATTATAGCCGTGACATTACCCCCCCTTCTAGAGACGAGTTCCACGAAGAGCGGTCATCATATGTTGAGAAAATCTATGATGCGACGAATTGTATTCGACACATACTCTGATCTCTGTTCTCTTCGAAGATGATTGATAGGGCCTCTCAACTATCGATAGTGTCCCATACCAGGGCGGAAAGACCACCCCGTTATTTGATCATTGTTGAGGCCTTCGTAACTTCCTTCAAATAGAATATTCGGAACACCATCAGGAGTTGTTCCTACCTCTAGCAAAATCACAAAACATCGAGAGTCCCTTCCCAAATCGTGATACCAAACGTGTTGTATCTCACCATGTATTCGAAGAAGAACATGTCGTTCTTGAAGATCTTCATCTCGATTGCGTCGTCTTCAAGGTTGTGACAATCGTAATGTCTCGTCCGGCAGGTCAGCAAACGAAGGTTCTTGAGTTGAATCCGCTGGTTGTTGGCTCTCCATCTAATTAGCGTTGTCGTATTACGAGCTTCCTGCTCGAAAACGCGCCGGGCGTCTGGCTGTAGAAGGTAGTATAGAGATTCGCCGATAGTCAAGTAGTCTATCAGTTTTTGACTGCTAGAATATAAACGACTGCAACAATGTACCATAAATCTATACCGGTGCTCTTTGACTGCTTGTCGAAGTCCTTTTTGCCCCAGCCAGTAGGTCTCTAGACGTTACAGAGAACCCCGTACAACCCAAACTGTTAACCTTCAATACTGCTTTGTACTTACGATCTTGTATCCACTGACTGTCTTGTTAGATTAACCCAATAAATTTCATTCATTCCGCATACTCAATCCTATAGACACCCTTTTAATCCTTCAATCACAGACGTAACTCGATTTCACAAAACAGTCAAGAGTATTCAAACCCACTTCATTTAAAAATCCCGATTCACCATTACAATACTAACTTCAGCAGCGAGTGCCTCAGTCTTCCCAAAACTCCACGAAGAAGAAAAATCCAAATTCTCTGTCTTTCCTTCCCCGACCCGAAGCATGAAGCTCCTCTCTCTAATTCCTTTGATCTTCAAAAAAACCCAAAAAAAAAAAAACCGAACTCGTAACCTTGCAGAAGCTTGAAAAACTTGCTCCCCTCCCGCCCGATTTCCCCTAAAAAAAAAACCCACACCCCTCCAAAAACTATATCCCCCCTATCCTTATCCTCTGAATTTCTTCAATCTTCCGTCTTAGATCCGAAATTGGCTCCCACCTCAAGCTTGGATCCGAAATTGGCTCTCGCCGCCAAGCTTTCTCCTCCGTTTTTATCTTTAAGAAATCCATTTACCGAAAACAACGTTCCCTGAGACGGCACAGAGAACAGGACAGCCTGAAAAAGAATCGAACCTCGTAATCGGGACCACATTGAGTCGCCCGACCAATTCAGGTCCTATATTGGTAAAGATGCCCGTAGTAACCTAGATGTTCCCGTAATTGGGTCAAATTGGTCCTCGCGTCAGATTGGCTAAGACCCGTAGTATGACCTGGATTTCCCGTAACTAGACTGCATTGGGTTGCCCCACCAATACAGGTCTCATATTGGGTAAGAGGACCCGGATTGGATTCTCGAAATTGGATCCAATTGGCTCCTCGAACCCGTCGTATGAATTGGTCCTTCTCTTCCTGCTGACTCCCGTTATTGGAATCGAACGAGGCATTCCAATATGCCCCGGCTGACTGTAACGGAGTCACTGAATCCTGACCACTCAGTATTTGTACTGGAGTTGGTCGATGCTCCCAATATTCGAGATAATTGAATATTAATAAAATTCCCCTTTCTTTTTATTTTCACTGTATACTCGTGTTACAACACGACATCCACCCCCTCTGAACCTGTGCATCCTCCGGTATGCACCAATTTACCCAATTGCTGTTTGATTCAGAATATATCCCCTACGTCTTTGTCCAGTTCGTCTTCGTCACCTTCATTATCCATATTACTTTCATCTTCTTGCTGCGGAATCTCTGTACCTTCATTAAGGTCTTCCATATTCATCTCTGCGTGTCTTCGTTTAAATATTTTTACTCTCTTCCCTGCAATTGGTATTTTCAATTTTGTACCATCTAACTCCCATAATGAGTAAGTCGCATTATCATGAACAGTTGTTACAACATATGGTCCAAACCAACGTTTTGAAAATTTCCGCAAAGTACTATGTTGATTATCCAGACTATTGTCATAAACAAGTACCCAGTCACCTTCCTCGATTGCTTTTGGTCTCAATCGATGTTGCTTATCGAATCGCGCCTTGTTTTGTAACCTTGCTCTTTTTAACCTTTCCAATGCTATCTGGACATCTTCCGTTCTTTGCTCCAATTGTCGAATCCTAATAGCCAGAAGTTCTTCTCTTGTCAATCCATCTTCCCATGGTAGCATACTCCAAGTAAGTACCTTTTCTTCAATCGGCATAATTGGTTTTTGACCTGTCATAAGTTCTACTGGCATATATCCTGTCACCGAACTATGTGTTGTTCGATCAGCCCATAATGCAAATGACAAAAGCCGTGGCCACTCTTTAACCTTCTCATTACAAGCTTTAACTAATGCTTTCACAATCGGCGGGTGACCGCGTTCGCTTTTTGCATTCCTTTCCGGATTATAAGCAGTAGTCAGTGATAGTTTAACTCCACATTTTTCAAAGAACTTACAAGCTTCTTGTGCATTTAATTCTCCACGATCTGCAGTGATTTTTCCTACACACCCGTAACGGCAAATGACATCTTCAAGCAAAAATCTACAAATCCCTTCTGTAGATTTTGTCCTCAATGCTCTTCCTTCTACTTGATTTGATAAATCTTCACGAGCTAAAACCAAATATCTCATCTGCCATAACCCAACCGGCATAATAACCAAATCAACAACCCATTTAAAATGAATAGCTAGAGGATACGTAGGATGAAGACCATCTCGATGTCGGATATTAGAATACGATTGACAGATTTCACATGACTCTACAAATGAGAGCACATCTCGATACATATTTTTCCACCAATATCGTTCCTTGAGTTTAGCAAAAGTAGCCTAGATTCCTCTATGCCCTGCCCATAAACTATCATGAAACTCCTTTAATAATTTTAGTTTTTCTTCCCTTTTGCCTATCACTCGTTGTGGCATCCCAATTCCTTTCTTCGGTCTCTTCCATAAGAATCCATCTCGAAGTAAAAATCCATATGCTTTTATTCTTATTTGTTTGAATTTTTCTGTAGACCAATTCCCCTGCTTAGACAAGGTATTCAAATAATGACCAATATCCAATAATTCTCCTTCATAAGATTCTTCAAGAAATAGCTTGTCTTCTCTGTTGAGATTTGATATTGAATAGAATTTCAATCCGACATCATCAATGTCTTCAACCATTTCGTCCTCCCTCTCGTATCTTGCTCGAGATAGCATGTTTGCTACTAAATTGTCCTTTCTAGTGATATGCTTAAATTCTGGATTTAGTGACTTAATATAAGCAATCCATCTCAACATTGCAATATCTGGCATTGAACAGTTAATAATCATTCTAAGCAATGGCCAGCAATCTGTTTCAATTACTACTACTACCCCAATCAAATAGTCCTTTTCAGCTTTCATAGCCGAAACGACTCCCCAAAGTTCTCTTTTGACTTGCGAATATGCACGCAGACGAATACTTAAAACTTTAGCTCCAAATCAAACTGCAAATCTACTCCCATTCGAATCATCTTGACCCACAGCCCATCCAACGGCAATTGGACTAGCGTCTACAGTAAGAATCACTGGTCTATTGCACTTATAATCAACCTTCCTCAATATTGGAGGTGACATCAATAATTTCTTCAATCTTTGCATTGCCTAAATATGCCTTTCTTTCCATTCAAATCGGTAACCCTTGCGTAACAGTTCATATAATGGATCCGCTATGTGAGCAAAATGAGGGATCCAGATTCGATAAAATACACATGCATCCAAAAACCTGCGAACCTCTGTTAAAGAACCACAATCCTCTTTCATCCTTCCAATTGCATCAACTTTAGTCGGATCTGGTTTTCTTCCGTAAGATCCGCATAAATGTCCAACAATTACAACCTCTCGCACTCCAAATACGGACTTCATACCCGATAATGTAAGATGAACTTCTCCAAGCCGAGTTAAAATCTTTTCACAATCTTGTATATGATCAACAACATATCTGCGACACCCCCTCGTATCTAAAGTTTCATCCTTGTCTCCTTCTCTGCACCCCTTTATAAAAACATCATCCAGAAAAGGCATAGTCTTTTCCGGGATAAAATCTCTCAATACCTTATTCATCCCATTCATCATATGCGCAACTGAGTTGGTCGCGCCTTGAGGAAGAGTGCACATTCTAACCAATCCAAGCGGTGTCCTCATCGTTGTCATATCTCTACTTCTTTCAGCAAGTTGAAATTGATCATAACCTGAATACAAATCACCCATTGAATAGATCGCCCTTCCAGCAAACGCCTCAGCAAATTCATCCACGATAGGTCCAATTCCTGCATTTCTGACAGTTACAGCATTCACCGGCTGCATATCTTGAATAAACCGCAGTGACCCATTATTCTTAGGTACCGTAAACCATCGACTAGAATACGGCGCAAATGAAGGTTCTAATATTTTCATCTTTATCTTTTCTTTCAATAGTTCCACCAATTTAGGTAAATGTGCCCTCAGTACTGGAATCGGTCTTAGATTCCAAGGTACATGCGGTACAGTGAAGATAACCATAGGTGTTATAATATTTGGATCCACACACCCAATTTCATGAGATTCGAAGGCAAACGATCTACCTTGTTTAGCTAACATCTTTTCGAAGCAAGTAATTTCCTCCGGCAATAAAGAACCATCAGAACCAATCTTCAATTCTTCAAAAGTCTCTTCAGTAAACTGATGTCCAATACTCATTGGATCTCTTAAACTTGCTTCTTTTGATGCTTCTCCCATTTGTTCTTTAGAATCCTCTGGTAATGGTCCGGCAACAGGCTTTACCTTCTTATCTGCCGTTTTATATCTCGTCTCTACTGTGACTTTTGGTGCTTGAAAAGATTCAAGCATGGTATAAACCTCTCTCGAATGAATCTCAATAATCTTATCATTATCCGCTAATCCAATAGATGTAATCAATTCCAATGAATCTTCCAGCCCATTTTCTTCATAAACACCCAAAATCCTCTCATCATCTTGCAATGTACCTATCTTGCGTAACTGTCCTTCAATATCATATAATCTTTTTCTTTCTTTTCTTTTAAAATCATCAACTTTCTTATACATAATATTTCCATTCTCCAATATACCAATAAAACTCGCATCAAAGGCACCTTCATCTCGCGAGAGTACCTCCTCTTTTGTACCTCCATAATCTCGCTTTACAGTGGTACCTCCCCAAAATCCTTAAATCCTTCAACAATCTTTGGCAATGGTTTCTCCCTCAACCTATCTCGATTCCGTTCATGGTTAGGAGGTACTGTTAGAAATTGTACAGCTTTCCTCCCATCTTCGCTCTGTACCCTTGCATAAGCAGAACCATTGTCAAGTACCTTTGTTTCCATCCGTGTTGCCATGATATAAGGTTGTCCTAAAATCAACGGATAAGATGTTGTATCTTGAACGAAGAAATGTTGCTCCGTCACAACATCCCCAATCCGAATTTTGACATCTGGACAAGCTCCATATAATTCGCCTCGTGTGTTATTAGCTGCTCGTATTGCCCATCCATGTTCCATATCAATTGGCCATTTTTGCTTCTTATAAAGATCTTTAGACATGAGATTTATTTCAGAACCATGGTCCACCAAAGCAACTATTGGTTCTTCTATATCTCCTACCTTCACCAATACCTCAGTAGTTGCCCTTGCCCAATGCTTTCGAGTATAATGGCTCAAAGTTTCCATTTCCTTGTCACTAGAATCTTCGAAATGTACTCGCTGATTATACCCATTCTTTTCATTTATTGGTTGCTTGTAACCAATATCAACCTCTTCTTCATCTCTACATATTCTTGCGTCAATAGCATGACTCATTCTAGTTTCGCTCATTAATTACCTCTTTCGCTTAATGTTGTCAATGATAACATCATGAAACTCCTTCTTTGCAATTCCCAAGACTTCTTTCAATGTGAATTCCACCTTAGCATTTAATATACGTTCTTCCAACACCCCTTTCAAATTTGTTGCTGCTTCAATGTCAGAAAGTAGCTTATAAGCAATTGATTTGCCCTTATCTTTTGTCTCCGTTGTTTTTTCTCCCAATGATGCTGAGGTATCCTTTATAGGCAATTCTTGTGAAGCTGCCTCCCGAGCCTTGTCTCCTCGAGTTTGCCTCTTAAAAGAATTTCCTTCTCTAGTATCATCAAAATTTCTTCGTCTTTTCTCTTCCATCAAAGCTTCATGTTGGCTCTTAGCAATATATGCATGAACTGAAAGAGACTCAACGGGATCCTCCCAACCTGTTCTTCCTCGTATTGTAGCTGCAGTTCTCAATAACGCTTCTCGAGGTAATTTCCCTTCTTGCATTGTAGAAATGGCAGAAGCCCAAAACTTACTAGTTTCCGTACTCCCACCAATTTCATCCTCTACTCTAGCACCATAACTTGCACTTTCTCGTACTACTGTTTCATGCTCTTTTAAGTAATCTTGAACCAATGCTCTCATTCCTCCCTTGCCAAAATTGGTTTGAAGAAGATCCTCCCTATCTTTCAATGCTATCTTCCCATCTTTCCAGCAAATAATTCCCTGCCGTATCATATTATTAAATTCATTGCAATCTTTTCTAGTGTGTGAAGCATCATCACACCAAATGCATCTTTGTACATATCCTTGTTTTGAAACATTCTTCGAATTGTTTATAGAAGTATTCTCTTCAAGTCTTGCCAATTTGATTTGAAGATCTCGCATTCCTCGTATAATTTCTTCCATACCCATATCTGCTTTCTTTGACAAGGATGTCGAAGGTTGAACTGTAGGCATTGTTGGTGGTGTTGTACGTACTGGAGCTTTGGGTGCTTGTACTGTTTTCGGAATATTGCTCCTATCCTTCCTCCTTTCTTTTTTTGTAAGCAACCCCACCACATCTTCAACGTTCTTCCACTTCGTTGTCAATCCTTCATCTTCTTCTTTGTCTTCAAGAAGGGGTTCTAATTTCTCTTGCAATTCTCCATCAGAAGCTTGAAGAAATAGATCAACTTTGTTCGGCTCCAATGTCAATTTTTCTACCTTCGATAATTGAGAGTACTGCCTCTCAAATTCCCTTAGTAGCTCTGTTGCTTGCAAATTCTTATTGGGTCGTTCAATCCATCCCAGAAACAGCTTCTTAGTAACGCGATCAGCATCTTCCAAGAAATATTCGTCTTTCAATGCATGTGAAAAATCCTCCCATGAATTCCTACAATGATCCGTAATCGATGTAATGTGGTCCCTTATCTCCGGTATCGTGGCAAGTCCAAATAGTGCAACCATTTTCTTCTCAGAAACCCGATTTAATTCCATTTCACGAACATAACATCTTAAATACCTTGAAATATTCCTCCCATCAAATTGATCAATTTTATTGACCACTGCTTGCAATGCTTTGGTTGCCAAAGCTTCCTTTCTATCATTGCTTTGCTGTTGCTGCATTGACAATGAGAAGGCTTGAAACAAACTAGCAATAGACGGATCCATGTGCATACCTTGTCCTTTAGAAGACTCCCCACTAGAAACTTCTCCCAAAAATCCTTCAAAATTTTTATTTTCGTTTTCCATAAAAATAAAGATAAAATCAACTGAAATCCAATACCTTCTACCTCAAGCTTTCACGTCGGGTTCACCACTTATATCGTATTATGTGCTTTCCTGCTCGAGAACGCGCCGGGCGTCTGGCTGTAGAAGGTAGTATGGAGATTCGTCGATAGTCAAGCAGTCTATCAGTTTTTGACTGCTAGAATATAAACGACTGCAACAATGTACCATAAATCTATACGGGTGCTCTTCGACTGCTTGTCGAAGTCCTTTTTGCCCCAGCCGGTAGGTCTCTAGACGTTACAAAGAACCCCGTACAACCCAAACTGTTAACCTTCAATACTGCTTTGTACTTACGATCTTGTATCCACTGACTGTCTTGTTAGATTAACCCAATAAATTTCATTCACTTCGCATACTCAATCCTATAGACACCCTTTTAATCCTTCAATCACAGACGTAACTCGATTTCACAAAACAGTCAAGAGTATTCAAACCCACTTCATTTAAAAATCCCGATTCACCATTACAATACTAACTTCAGCAGCGAGTGCCTCAGTCTTCCCAAAACTCCACGAAGAAGAAAAATCCAAATTCTCTGTCTTTCCTTCCCCGACCCGAAGCATGAAGCTCTTCTCTCTAATTCCCTTGATCTTCAAAAAAACCCAAAAAAAAAAAAAACCGAACTGGTAACCTTGCAGAAGCTTGAAAAACTCGCTCCCCCCCCCCCCGATTTCCGCTAAAAAAAAAACCCACACCCCTCCAAAAACTATATCCCCCCTAACCTTATCCTCTGAATTTCTTCAATCTTCCGTCTTAGATCCGAAATTGGCTCCCACCTCAAGCTTGGATCCGAAATTGGCTCTCGCCACCAAGCTTTCTCCTCCGTTTTTATCTTTAAGAAATCCATTTACCGAAAACAACGTTCCCTGAGACGGCACAGAGAACAGGACAGCCTGAAACAGAATCGAACCCCGTAATCGGCACCACATTGAGTCGCCCGACCAATTCAGGTCCTATATTGGTAAAGATGCCCGTAGTAACCTAGATGTTCCCGTAATTGGGTCAAATTGGTCCTCGCGTCAGATTGGCTAAGACCCGTAGTATGACCTGGATTTCCCGTAACTAGACTGCATTGGGTTGCCTCACCAATACAGGTCTCATATTGGGTAAGAGGACCCGGATTGGATTATCAAAATTGGATCCAATTGGCTCCTCGAACCCGTCGTGTGAATTGGTCCTTCTCTTCCTGCTGACTCCCGTTATTGGAATCGAATGGGGCATTTCAGTATGCCCCGGCTGACTGTAACGGAGTCACTGAATCCTGACCACTCAGTATTTGTACTGGAGTTGGTCGATGTTCCCAATATTCGAGGTAACTGAATATTAATAAAATTCCCCTTTCTTTTTATTTTCACTGTATACTCGTGTCACAACACGACAGCGTCACAAATGCAAAGAAGTTACAAATAAGGATAGGAAATTGAATGTTATCTTGCCTCAATCTTGTCTCTTTTATAAGAGACATTTTCATCTTGGTTTTGATGGATGTCGTTGATGAAAAACTTTGACTTTAGCTGATGCATTTGCTAGATTCTTGGATGGCTCCCATGTGCGTTCACTAATATCATATCCGCGCCAATGAACAAGATATTCCAGCTTATTTCGGCGCCACCTTGAGTCTAATATCTCTTCCACCTCAAATTCTTCATTATTATCTACTTCTATAGGAGGCGGTGGCATTTGTCTTCTTCCTTGTATATCCACTGTCTTATATGGTTCAAGAAGAGACACGTGGAATACAGGATGGATCTTCATTGACTCCGGTAGATGTAACCGATATGCAACTGGGTTTATCTGTTCAGAGACAGAAAAAGGGCCAAGCCTACGATAGTCCAACTTGTCACAAGGTCGAGTAGTCTTGATATTACGACGAAGTAGCCATACCTTATCACCCACGTTGAGTTGTGGTTGCTCCTTACGATATAGATCTGCGTTTATCTTTTGTCGTTCTTGAACTTCCTTCAATTGCGTCTTCATTATTGCATGTAACTCTGACAACCGATTTGCCATATCTTCTGCTGCAGGATTATCAACTTTTGAAAAATCAAAAGTATCAAGTCGTGGATGATAGCCATAATTGGCAAAGAAAGGTGTTTGTTGTGTGGAAGAATGTACCGTATTATTATAAGCAAACTCTGCCAATGGCAAAAGGGTTGTCCAATCATCTTGTTGGTAGTTGATAGTACACCTTAAATATTGCTCCAAGACTTGGTTTACGCGCTCTGTTTGTCCATCAGTTTGAGGATGGAAAGCCGAAGATAGCTTTATGTCCACTTTTAAAATCTTGAAAAGGGTCCTCCAAAATCTTGACACAAATTGAGTTCCCCTATCTGATATGATATCTTTAGGTAATCCATGATAGCGATAGATATTATCAATGAAAAGCTTAGCTGTTTCTTCACCTGTGATAGATTTTGTACATGGCACAAAATGTGCCATCTTGGTGAAACGATCTACTATCACAAATATAGAATCATAAGATCTTGAGCTTGGAAGATCTGTGATGAAATCCATAGAAATAGAAGACCATGGTTGTTCTGGTATAGGTAATGGCTGAAGAAGTCCATAAGGTCGATGACGAGGAATTTTTGATCTTGAACAAATATTACAAGATTGTACAAAGTCTTTGGCTGACTTCCACATTTGTGGCCACCAAAAATCTCTTGATATGAGTTCCAAAGTCTTATTATATTCAAAGTGCCCTGCTGCTAGAAAGTCATGACGTGCTTGAAGAACACATAAACGTGCTTCTCCTTCTGAAACATATAGGCGTCCTTCAAAATATAATAGATTATTCTTGAACTCGAACTTAGAAGGATCATGAGACTTGGAAGAATTATTCTCGATATCATAAACAAGAGGGTCTGAGGACATACTGGACTGGATTTGCTTGAGAAAAGTTGAATCAACAGTCTATGTTGATTTCATTGCTCGGAGATGAAATTGCTCCAGTTTCAAGAGGACCGTTCTTTGTTGCTCAAAAGCTGCATCTCCTTCTTTTGGTGCAAAATAAGAACGTCTAGATAGGGCATCAGACAAACCTTGTTGTTTTTCTGGCCGATAAGTGATAATGAACTTGAATCTTGACAAAGACATACTCCAACGAGCTTGATGACGATTCAACACGCGTGTTGACATGAAATACTCGAGGTTCTTGTGATTTGTATACACAGTGACTGGACTAGAAATGCCTTCTAGATAATGACGCCATTCTTGAAAAGAATCCACGATCGCAAGAAGTTCTTTATCGTGGATCTCATAATTGATCTCGGCTGCTGAGAATTTTCTTGAATGAAAAGCTATCGGATGAAGTTTGTCATCTGTTTCCATTTGTGATAAAACTCCACCCAAGGCAAAATCTGATGCATCTGTTTCCATAAAAAATGCCTTGGAAAAGTCAACACAATATAAGACTGGTGCAGAGACAAACGATGTCTTCAAGGCTTCAAATGCTGCTTCCACTTCTTGATTCCATTGGAATTTATCTTTACTAGTCAAGCATGTAAGTGGAGCTGCAACTCGTGAGAAATCTTTGATGAAGATCCGATAGTAATTGGCAAATCCCAAGAAACATTGGACATCTCTTACTGTCCTTGGAATCTTCCAATCCATGATTGTTTGGACTTTCTTAGAATCCATCATGAGACCATCATTTGAAATGATGTATCCTAAAAAGTCAACTTGAGTAGTGTGAAATACACACTTTTCCATCTTGGCATACAATCCTGCATCTCTAAGTTTTTGTAATACTTGACGAACATGTATTTCATGTTCTTCGACGTTCTTAGAATAGATCAGGATATCATCTAGATAGCAGACGACAAAATTGTCTAAGAATTCACGAAATGCATCATTCATGAGATGTTGAAAAGCAACTGGTGCATCCGTGAGTCCAAAGGGCATGACATTATATTCGAAATGTCCATACCTGGTTCGAAACGTAGTCTTCCATTCATCTCCTTCTTTGATCCGTACTAGATTATATGCTCTTCTTAGATCTATTTTTGTATAGATCTTAGCTTGATTTAACTGGTCAAGGAGTCCTGATATCAAAGGTAATGGATACCTGTTCTTGATTGTGATCTTGTTGAGTCCTCGATAGTCAATACACATTCGCAAAGATCCATCTTTTTTCTTTACGAATAGAATTGGAGCTCCTGCTGGAGATTTTGAATGGCGTATGAAATTCTTCGCTAAATTCTCGTCAATATATGTCTTGAGTTCAGCCATCTCATCTTGCGATAAACTGTAAATTGGTCCAAATGGTGGCTGAGTTCCTTCCTTGAGATCGATTGAACAATCGTATGGGCGATGCTCAGGAAGAATATCTGCATTCTTTTTCTCAAAAACGTCTTGATACTCCTGATATTGACTTGGAATGCCACTTGAAGTCTTTACGTTTTCAGAAATAGGTGCAGCATAAATAGCAAAAGTTGATCCTTCTTTTGCTGCGTGTATAAATGCTTTTGCACCTATCAGTACGGGTTTTACTATACTAGACTTATAATTTTTTACTTGGTTGGTAGAACTATTAATAACGCTCTGGAAAAAGTCAAGTTTACGTGAATTCCAATCTATTCGAGGGTTATATTTTTCTAGCCAGGATAAACCTAGAATAACTAGATTGGACGAGGATTTAATTATGTTAAAAGCTATGTAGCTATCATGACTGTCTATTGTTACTTTTATAGGATGAGTTTCATGAGTGACATCTCCAGAAGACAAGGGACGACCATCTATGACTTCTACATGTACTGGTTTAGGTTTTTGTACAAAGGGTATTTTACGACTTTTAACAAATTGTTCATCTAAAAAACATGCTGAGGCTCCCGAATCTAATAAAGCAGAGGCTTTGTAATTCTTAGGTCCTAAATATAAGTCTATTATAAAACAAGGAGAGGGTTCTGAAGAGAGGATAGGATCTTCATTAGGAATTGTACAAGGTTCCAGCTGCATGGTCCCTATTGTAGCTGGACGAATCCGTTTTCCGACATGTTGTCTTCTTTGACCGTCGTACCCCTCATTTTATAGTTGCGTCGTTTCTTTGGACAATGTTGAGCAGTGTGCTTAGGTTCTTCGCAATATAAACATAATCCTTCTTGACGACGACGAATCTTTTCTTGCTCAATTAGGGGTTTAAAAGGTACTGCGTCAATTTGCATGTCTTCTATTTCCGAATGTACGTTTGGCAAAGATGTTGATGTTGCCATTGAGTAATAACGTTGAGGTTCCTGTGAATGATTCTCGGATCGAAATTCGAAAAGTCGATTATCACATTTTACTGCAAAATCGATTGCTTTACTCAAAGTTTGAGGATCAAGTAAGTTGAGCATCAATTTCTTTACTTTGTATTGCAATCCACAAAAAAATTGATTGATGAGTGCAGCATCATCCCACTTGATGTCAATTGCAAGTTGTCGAAATTGTGAAGCATACACTATTACTGAGCGATTTCCTTATCGCAGAATTCGGATCCTATTTGTTGCAACACTAGTTGCATCGTGTTCACCATACATAGATCGAAACTTCACCAAAAAAGCTTCCAAATTGTCCAATATTGGATTTCGTTGTTCAAAAAAAGACGAAAACCACGATAATGCAAAACCAAAAAGTAGAGTGCCAATAAACCTGACTTGTGATCCTGGAGTTGGATAGCTTTGCGGTTGAAGTTCAATTGCCAATTGTACTTGATTGATGAACCCTCGAAACTTTGATCTCGTACCATCAAATTTCTCGGATAAGGTAATTCTTGGTTTTCTAGTGCTTATAGGGTGTTGTACAATTGAAGAAGGAACGTGATTTGTTGTAGATGTTGAAGCAGCTCCGATCATCTCTATATTCCCACTTTCTGCTATTCTTGTTCTTTCCTGTGTTGGTGAATTGAGTTGATGCATCGCAAGCATTAACTCCCTCATTTGCTCTTGCATTTGTGCCATTGCACTCTTCATTTCAACAAGCTCTGCCATAATGACACTAAGAAGAAAAATTTGTTTGATACTGCTCAAGACAAAAGAAAAGAAAGACTTGATAACAAAGAAGATACTAAGAAAAATATCAGTTTAAAAGTGGGTAATTCGCAAACTTCTAATATGCTTATGTCTTGTCAAGAGAAAAGGGTAATCCACTCTTACTCAAGAAAAAATAAAGCTCTGATATTGTAAGTGTACTCTTGTCAATCTGTCAAGGACAAGAACTCGATGAAAAAACAGTTCAGACAAGTAAGCCTTCACTCAAAGAAAAGTAACAAAATATGAATAATAAGTATGCATATTGAAAAGAGAAACTAGAATGGCTATTGCCAAAAGACAAGAAAACTAGAGACCCTTGAAACTAGACTAGAAGCAAGAAAGGAGTTGGCAAGAGTGAAGAAGCCTTCACTCTTGTCTCAATATATACTATCTAACTAGGGGCTACGTGGCGATGTTCTATAGGACCTCCAATATGTGTTGACTTTGTAGGACACATGCCTTGACTTACAAGGCAAGTTTTTCTATGTGTGGGCCACATAGTTAGCTTGATCTTCAAGCTAACAACATGTGTGGCACATGGCCAACTTGTTGACCACGTTTCTAATCCAAAAAGTCAATTAAAGATACCTATGAAGTCAAAGCAGCGTCTAGAAAGTTTTTAAGAAGCTTCTATATTAAATATTATAGAATTAACTTACTTTTATCTACTTTTACTTACTTCTACCTATTTCTATATGTAATTATTAGCTTACATGATTATGGCCGTGATACTTGTGGAAGAAGCTAACTATGTAGCATACATATAAAAAACTACACTTGTAAGTTAAATACATATCATACAAGTTAGAGACATGATGGAGGTCTTAAAGAATGGTGCCACGTAGCTCCTACTTAGATAATATATATAAAGGCAAAAGTGAAGTACTCTTTACTCTTGTTATTGCTATTATTATTTTTAAGAGATTTTAATTTTTTAATTTTTGGCAAAAACCATTCTAATTTAATATTATATCATCTTGAAGTGATTAATTAGTCTTTTTGAGTGATAAAAATATATCGATCTTTTGGTTCTTTAAGATTCATGTTTTTAACATCTTATAGTATATAACAACAATACGGATGGCTTGATCCATGTCTATTGGATTTTACTAGTTAATCAAGTTATTAATGGAGGCACTACCTTTTCTTTCTTTGAAGTCAAGTTTTTTATCCTTCATAAGAGCTCATTTGCTCTACTATTTCAACCATGGTTGGTACCATTTTTAGTAAGATAATTGCAACAATACACATGAAGCTTGATAAACATTGATAAACTTTCTTCAATATTTTTTGTTTGATTTCAATTTAATAGCAGTGCCATTGATACCATTCTATAAAGTATCTTTAGTTTGTAGTATGAAAATATCAATTGAGTCTAATATATATATATATATACATATATAATTTTTAAAATAAAGAATATGTAAAATCTTATCTATCATATTTTGCAACATCTCATGTGTGCTTTCTACTAGTCTAACATTAATGAAAGACAATGTCTTTTGCTATTAATGGCCTGATGTCTTATTGCAACTATATACAAATAACATCAATGGTTGAATAATATAAACCTCTAGTACTTGATGTCATTTATATTAAATAAATCAATGGTATAGTGATGGATAAGATTTGCTTTTGATTACCTCATAATCTATGAAACAAAGCATCTGAAATGCCAAGTTTTGGAATTATTACCAAATCTTATTAGGATTGAGAATCCATAAAGACTTAGTGAATTGAATGCATAATGCATAATTTATAGGTGCTTTATACTCAATGTTGTATTTTTGGCATATTGGCTTTTCTTACTACTATTTATTAAAAACTCTCTTCCACTTATAAATGACATATATTCTATATGATAGATATGAATACACTAGATATAAAACAACTTTCATAAATTTTGCAATCAATACATTTGGCAATTAAGTGGAACTTCACTACTACATCTATTATGTGCTTAATTTCAAAATGCTCACCTAAAAAATTTATGGCATATTTGGCTAATGATTATACTTCTTAAATAAGAAAAATAAAAAATTGAATGTATAATGTAATGTCTTATTAGCTACAAATTGATTTTCAATATTAGTATCAAACATAGATGCAAGTTCTTTATTGTAATGCCAATATTATAGCATGCAACACATGGATTGTTGCAATCATGTCCTTGCATTTCAGATTTGTTCACATATCACCTTCAATACATGAAGATTGCATAAGAATGTCTTGAAAGAAACTTATGGCTCATTCATTGTGTCAATAGTAAAATTATTGTAAAATTGCTATTAAATTGCATACTCAAAAGTTAAGTGTTGATTATGAAATGAAATAAAAATGTAGGAAATAAAAAAAAATAAAAATATGAGAGGCTATATTAACTTAAGTATCACTACAACTTGCAAGGCTGATGTTTTGAAGAATGTTAATAAGAAGTCTCTATATTATGTACAAATCAAGAAAAAAGCTTATAACAACAACATGAAGTCTATAGTGAATTATGGCCACTCAATGCAAGGGCCTGGTTAATATGTCTTTGGTTGAAACTTAACATAGCTTTAAATAACATAAAAACCTAATATATGTATGTAATGGTGTTTTGGACGAATTTTTGTAATGCCTCATCTAAGAATAATTGTTGATTAAAGTATGAATAAAGTAAGAATTTGTATTTCTAGATTTGGTTTGTTTGTTTTTGTTTTAAAATTTTATAAGGTAGTTAGATGGTTAAATAGTAATTAAAACGCCCACACTCATATCTATATAATAAATAAGGAAATCTAGGTGTAAGATAAAGAAATAAAGAAGTCTTTTCATTAGCTAAAATCAAACAAATCATCGATCAAGAAAAAGCCATGTATAACCTTAAAAAAGACCTCTAATTTACTAGTTACAAACAACTTTTCTATGCCCAATGGCATGACACAAGTTCTTCCTAGTATATAAGAATATATATTATAATTTATCCTTGATTATTACAATTAATTTAAGTATAATTGGTACTTGTTGTAAGGTTTTTGTAAATTTGATTGTTGGTGTATAAAATAGATATGATTGATTTTGATTATATCAATTAATCAAATCATTTTAAAAAAAATATATATGTTTTATGCACCATTATTAAAGGTTTGCCTCTTTGATTTTGTTGAAGATCCTCAAAGTGTATTTTATTTTATTTTGCAAATTTATTAGATATCCTTTCAACTATATATTTAATTGTGCCAATCTTTTAATTTATTTTCAGTATTTCAATTATTTAAAATACATAATACACAATTTTACGTCCATAAAATTACATACTCATTTTCACAAAAATTTTGTATTCAAATAAAAAATAAACTATATCAGATTTATTTTATTTTCCTTCCTTTAATTATTAATAGCTAACAACTATGCTAAAGTTTAGCATGCAAGTTATTTATTGCTTTACAACAAGGCACAACTTACATTACAGTATGAACAGATTCTTAATCATATTTTAGAAATACACCTACACATGTACATTTAGTCAATCAAATTATAACTTAAAATTATAAAATACTTGGAATATAGATTACATTTTACACAATTGCATAAAATTTTAACATCTTTTGTATAGATCATAACATTCTAGCAGTTTTCCAAAGAGGTTCTGAGTAATTACATACATTGTTTCAATTTATGCCAATAAGTATTGTAAAGTAAAAAAAGAAGCAATAAAGGCAACACGTGCATGATTTGTTTAATGAATTACCCTCAAAGATTACAACAGCCTAACATGTAGAATCATGTTCCTTGTTCTTCTTCCTACATTTGCAGTCATCTATATGTAAATGGAGATTATAAATCTACATTTTTCATCCATTAAAATTGTTTCTATGCCAAGTTTGTTTAACTTATTTATATTTAGCTTGGTAAAGAGTCAAAACATATGTTGCTGAAGGTACGTAAAGCATGTGCACTTGTTGGTTTGAATAGAAGATTGTCAAAAGTTTATATAAAAATTATGACAACACAAGCACCAGAAGTCTGTCCCATTTTCGTACACACTCAGGACTAGGAAAGTCTAACGACGAAACATTTCATCCCAAAATTTATCCAAGATGAAAAGCAAGCCAGTCGAAGTGCCACGTCGGATTCTTTCTGTCCAGCGTGTCATTCTGGTTCCGCCAGCTCAACTTGTACAGTTCCATGTAAGATACTTGGAAGAAACGCCTATCAGGGTTCGTCTTCACACTCCTGCTGTGAAGGCGAGGCATGCGTCGTGTGGGAGACTCGCCACTTGAAGGCGAGGCAGATTTCCGAGAATACCTGCTTGTTGTAGGTTGGATTCCCGGATCTACGTTGCACTTGCGGTCCGAATCGATCCCTTCGTGTGGTTTTTTGGAGTAGATCTTCAGTTCGTCGGTTTGCAGGAAGCAGTGAGCCCTTAAACCCTAGTTCTCGTTGATGATTTCAATTTGAAATAAATGCGGCATGAGTAGGCGTTCCTACTTTTCCCGGTGATCAGTATGGAGAATTTTCGCGCGTGTAAAAGTGTCGTGGATGTAATTTTCTTGACATTATTTGGAAAGCAGACTTCCTCAATGTGGCGAAGACGACGACACGATGAGATGATTTATTTTGCATCTGTTCTATAGTACACGGAGTTTTGTGGAAGTTTGGTAGAATTGAATTGGCTAGAATTTGTCTACCGGCAGTAGCAGAGAGTGCGTTTGATTACTGATTTTTAGTTCCTGTATTCGTAGGTTACTGGTAAGCTTTTTCGGAATTATTGCATTGATCCTGTGCGTTTATCATTTTGAATTTTGATCTTATAATCTCTTAGTTTCAAATCACTGATGCTTTGCACAGCTGGTGTTTTAGAATTTCCATGAAGACAATTCAGGACATCATTAAAAGATTCTCAAATATATTTGGACGTGTGGAGGCAGTGTGTGTACAAACTCGTAGTATCTCATCTTCACTATTGCTGTTTTCTATTTACCTTTCGAAGCTGGATGAATCGAATTGTTTCGCAGTGAATTGCGTGATCAGGAATACGTGGACATTATCTGAAGCTGCATTTGATTGAATTTTCTCTTCATGCGCAGAATCTAGTGCGTTCAACGAATGCAGGAAATAAAATTTCATTACTCTGTTGAATGTTTTGTTGACCTTTGGAGACAGGGAGAGGATCTCAGAACAAGAACTAGTGAGGTCAAGTGAACCTATGAGTTGATTGATTTTAAGGTAATTGTTGACATGCTTGAGTGTGCAGATATTCGTGTCTATGGAATATCGTAGCCGCACACAGCCTTAATGATTCAGCTTTGATGTTAGCTGTTGGTTTACATTATGCCGTCCAATAAAGGTAGTCGACGTAATAAACGCCCTGCGAAGCACAAAGCTCGGCAGTCGCTGTCGCTTAAAGAACGTGCTTCCGACTTATCTGACTCCTCTGACCAGGTTTTTGAGGAAATAACAGCTTTGTAAGTAGCATTTCAGCTTCCTGTGTTTTTATTTTTTTGTTCTTCTAAGTCTTTGACTGAAGCAAGTTTTTTTCGTATGTACACAAAATGAAGTTATGGTAACTGAATGACTGGATTAATATTGGATTTTGCAGGTCTGCAATCTTTCAGGAAGATTTCAAACTTCTGTCTGAGAAGCCTGTTGCAGAGTTTTCCATACAACTCCGGTAGGGCAATCATTTGTGGCACCTCGATTAGTTTGATATTGAATCAATATCTTGTGCAAAATGTGAAAATCTAGCTTAGAAGGAATCTGTGAGCGCTTGAGCAAGGAAATAGAAGCTTCGATTCAAATTAGCTGCTGATAAGAAATTGAATGCAACCTTGAAGATTGCTAGGCTGCTACACGTTGAATTACTTGATTCGCAAACTTGGGTTGTTTTAACAATTGAATTCCTGACCTGAATGATTGTTCTGATTCGATGCCTCTTTGTAGACCACATTCAGTCGATCAGGATGATGACGAGGATGTGTCTGCAGAGCTGGTTGTCAGGTAGTGATGTGCAACCTCTCTTTATTTGAGTTATTGTCCCAATTTGTGCCAAGATTCCATTGTTATTGTTTACCACTGGTGATTTGAAAGTTGCTATTACCAGTTTTAAGAAGGAACTTGTGCATTTTCAAGGGTTGATAAAGTGATGTAACTCAATTTATGTCTGTAAACTGGTTTCTAAGCCTCGCTGCTACATAATATTGAAGTTACTATAGAAAAATCTGCGGAGGGTGAGAATTACTTTCCCAGGGGGGATGTTGACATTTATTTTGATCTCTTTCATACGCAGGTGTTTGCCCGGATATCCGAATAAGCCACCCAAGCTGAACGTGATTGCAAGGAAAGGACTTTCAAGTGAGCAATCGCACCGTCTTCATTCTTTGCTTGTAGAGCAGGTACGTCTTGTAGTGTAAGTCAACCTATTTTATCGATCATGTAAGGCTAGTCATGGTTATGTCTCATATCAGTAAATTTCACTTCACTTCACCGTTTAAGGAATCAAAGTTAGTATTATGTTATCCTGGATTTGTGTGCTTCATTTGTAACATTTTTTAGTTGCTGAATGTATGATAGCTGTTCCGACCTGATTATGTTGACGACAGGCCGCATCATTAGCGAGAGAAGGTCGTGTAATGATCTTCAATTTGACGGAGGCTGGCCAAGAATATTTATCTGAAAATCGATCGATCAAGTCATCCCTTCATAATAGTCAAGAGATCTCATCGGAGGAGAATTCGACCCAGTCGACGGTTGAAATAGTCTCTAAGGCAAGACTCCGTTCCTTATATAGATGTATACGTTAATGATTGAAGCTTAAGTGGTAATCTCATTTTTGGGGCTTATTTAATCAATTAACATGCGTATGTTTGTTCTAAATATCCTTGTAGGTTTTTATTTATAGGGGTATGAATAGTGCCTCGTGGGTTGTTTTGGACACAAAATATGAAGCTCATGAAGTGTTTTTCAGGATGCTCTTACAACATCGATAGAAGCAGAAGATAATGGAAGACTCTCAGAGGACTTTGTGTTCTTTGACCTTTTTGGCAGCAACTGGGTTGAGAATGACAATCATTGGGACGAAGGTCTTGATTCTACACCCACTAAGATCAGTACTCAGACAAAAGCAGCTGAAAGGGTGGAAAGAAAACTGGGAAGAAAAAATAAAGATGCCAAGGCTCGTCGTGTAGATGGTGAAGACAGGGATGATATTGGGTTGATCAAAGCCAGAACACTTAAAGGACCTTTACATAGTGAAGTTGCTTTTAAACAGCAGGACAATGAGTTGGCTTTACAACTTCCTAAAGACAATCACTCCAAGACTGTGTCAGACATTCTGCAGAAAGTTCGGAGAGGTTTCTACCAAATGGGATCGTCTATGAAGGTGGGCCTGCGCAAACGAAGACACGGATGTTTAGTAGTGAAAAATTATGGATTCATTGTTAGCCTCTTAAGTAGCTTTTTGACGACAAATATATGAAGTTGGATGCTCATGTTAAAGCTGTTGATTTAACTCATCTTCTAGGATGCATTGTGGAGGCCTTTGGTCGGATATTGTTATTCGCTTTGGTGTTGGTGGAAGAAGTATTCTTCAATGTGGTCAGATTGCTATTGGCTCACAGTGTTTTTAAAAGAATTTGAGGTTGGATATAGTTTTGTCAACCATAACAATGATCCACTCAAGATTGTTTGTTCAAAATTTCTTCGAAATACTCATGTTGGCTGTAATCTATCCCGCCATGAATTTGGCAATACTAACTAAGAGTTGTTTTCGAGTATGCAGCAATCAGCATTTCTGGCCCAAAGTTCTAGAACTATTCAGGATACTTCTGAAGATGAAGACGACGAAGATGATGAGTATTCGGAAACAACTTCTGAAGATGAACTCCCGACATCTACTATTGATCAAGATGCTGCGACGAGGTTGATTCAAAAAGATCTTGTTTTGGTATGTGATCGTTTAATCTCGCAACCGCCGCTGCCTGCATATTTATTTTTCGCTTTACAGTATCTTATTTTACATGTGATGTGATAGTCATATTATGAATAAATTTGCTGAAAGCATACATCGGTTATCTTCTCATCCGTTTATCATGGTTGGTATCTCTGTAATGGCATTACAAGACATTAGAGCGATACCGTTGTCTGTCCAGTCTTGTATGAGAGACTTACACTTGACCGGTCAAGTGATGATTTCGCTCTAATCCCTTTATGTAGTTTAGAACAGCTCACAAGACATTTTTTTTTTTTTTTTTTTTTTTTTTTTTTTTTCCCTCTTCTGTGTTATTCTGCCAAGTTCTATCTTTACATCGTTTAAGAAGAAAACGTGACTTGATCCTTGACAGGCACATCTGCTTCGTTTGGCTTGTGGAGCAAGAGGTCCCTTGCCGAATACACTTCCAATTTTGGCCACGCAATTACAAAACCTCGGTGTAAGCTCCTATATGATGGGATCTATTGGGCAAGATCTGCTTTTTTGGAGGGTTATTATTATATTTGTAGAGTTCGTGTACCTCTTTCATTCGGAGTTGAAGATGTAGTAGTTGCATAAATAACCCTTGAATGTTAAAAATGCTGCTGGATGGTTTTTGTCGAGGTTGTTTACCCTTGTAATTCATTGTGCCTGAGCTAGTGACATGAAGGTGTGTCCGATTGAAAATTGCAACTATTGGAACTTGATGTAGCCCTTTAAATTGAAGTGCTCCTTTTCGTTATCCATGTGCCCGACTCCCTTTCTTTTTTTTAGTTATCTAGGTGTACGATTTTCATGATCATATCAGTGTGGAATTGGTTGAAATTGGGTTTTCTCTATTCACTCTAAGTGTCTTCTATGATTCAGATTTTGCCTGAGTGGGTGAAGGATTTGGTGGCTGATCAATCTGACATCTTTGATGCAACCTTCAAAAGATCATTTCCACAACAAGTTACTGATATGAATTACTCGTTGGACAGCTCTGTAAGAACCAAGAGCCTGTTACCTTCAAAATAGATGAATTTAAAAAAATCGTGGACCCATTACGGTTATGTTGACATTGAAGACTTGTGATGTGACTTTTACATAAATTGCATCACTGCATAAGTTTTGTAGTTTTCATGAAATCTTATGTAACGTAAGTAATGCTTCATTGCTAATTATGGTCACTGTTCGTAGAGCCAAGTAGCTGTGAGCCAATTTTGGGACGTCAGCCCAGATCTTTTAGGAGCGGGAAATACATCAAGCTCTCGCTATTTATCTGATTTTGAGGAGATCTCTTTGCTGGGTATGGTAGACTGTTTTGGCTTCTCCATCTGATATTTTAATTGTCATATTACAATAATGCAAATGTATCTTCAAATACGAAGTTGCTAAGATGTTCACATTCTCAATTGTGCTATGGTGGTTCGTTGTTTCAGGAGAAGGAGGTTTTGGACATGTGGTATTATGTGTAAACAAACTAGATGGTAGACGGTATGCTATGAAGAAAATTCGCCTAAAGGCAAAAACCTTGTCACAAAACAACAAAATTTTAAGGTTCGTGAATCTCTTGAATATCTTGTTCAAAGTGTTGGAGGATCTTGTTAGTTCACAGATCCACTTTAGGGTAAAGCTCTCGTTACGTAGGATAAGTTCCTGGTGAAAGATTGTCGAAGAAGTTTATAGAAGAACTACAGATGTATCTGTGACCATGACTTTACTATCTCCTCCAATATGCTTTTGTATTCACGTTTTTCTTGAAGGGTTGCACAACTCATAAAAGGTCAAAATATGGCGACATGGGTGTGTGTATTTTTCTGAAATTGAGCTATGCACAGGGAAGTTGCAACACTAGCTCGCTTACAACATCAACATGTGGTCCGATACTACCAGGTACGCAGAATTCATGCGATTGAAGCCGTGATGTTTACTATTAGACAATGATCCCATTGCCATAACCTATGGCTGTTTTGGTTATTTATTTATTTTTTCCGATATTAAAACTAGGTTCAAGTGATCATTATTGTTTGTTTTGCAGGCCTGGATAGAGACTGGCTTAGGATCCGTCTTGGAGAAGTTGAGAAGTGGGTCTGAAACCACCGACAGTGGCAGTGATTGGCTTGCAAGCGGTAAGTCAGGAAGTGCAGACGCAGGCACTTCAAAGCTTTGGAATGGTGGGTCAGGGCCTGCTCATACTACATATTTGTACATTCAAATGGAGTACTGTCCAAGGTAATCATCCTCTTTCATGCTTTGACAAGTATCGTCCTAGGACTATAATTGTCAGGAGTTTCTAGAACCTCTAGGTCCAAAGTTTCTATGTTTAATTTTGGAAAATCAGCTTCAGCATACCTACATTCTTTAAGTACGAAATGTGAGTTGAAACTCACTTTTGGAGTTTTCAGTGTTTTAATTCCTTAACTTTGTCCACGTGCTTGTATACGCAGAACTTTGCGAGAGGTTTTTAGTTCGTACGAAGGGCCGGTAGACAAAGAGGCAACGTGGCGGATGTTTCGCCAGATTGTGGAAGGATTGGCTCATATTCATAGCCGAGGCATCATACATCGGGATTTGACTCCTAACAACATTTTTTTTGATGCGCGTAACGATATCAAAATTGGTGACTTTGGTCTTGGTACGTTGTTTTCAATTACGACCATGTAATATTTTGAATTACGTTTATGTGGTTTTTATGATATTGGCTAATATTGAACAACACTTGAATAGCTGAATAGAGAGACTCCTATGATCCATAACCACGATTCGGATGTGTATGCAGCCAAGTTTGCAAATTTGGAGCAGCCAGACGTAGACACGAATCTATTGGCTTCCATAGCGAAGACTAGTGGCTCACTTGAAGGCACTGGAGCTGTTGGTACATACTTCTATACAGCTCCTGAAATCGTGCAAGGGTGGCCTCACATTGATGAAAAGGTAACGTTTTTGATCTGCAGCTTTTACATTCTTGTATTTTTGTTATTTCAACGCTGTATGTTGGTGTATACATTGACAGATGAGAAGCACTTTCACTGTGTCTAATTTCTGGTGACGAGTGCAGAATATTCTTTTGCTGAAATATATGAAAAGGGAGTTTATGATGCTAATTACATTTGCCAATACTTTTGATTATTCACACGTAGAATTGTATGTATAATATGTAAATATACCAATTGGTTAGTCTTGTGTAGAATTGCCTTTTACTATATCCTTCATTTTATTGGCAGGTGGATATGTACAGCCTAGGGGTTGTGTTATTTGAGCTCTGGTATCAGTTCACAACTGCTATGGAGCGGTATATTATACTGAATGACTTTAAAAGTAAAGGTACATTGCCATCTACATGGTCTGTAGAATTTGAGTGCCAAGCTAAGCTAGTGAAGTGGCTGACGGCTGCTCAGCCATCTGAAAGACCATCAGCTGTTCAGCTTTTACGGAGTGAACTCATACCTCCTCGTATGCAAGATGAAGCATTGAACGGTCAGTGCAGTTGTTAATTCATTGCTTCATTTGTCTCTTTTCCTTTACATTTCAAAGTTACAAGCCTGGTTGTTTTTATGCACTATTAAAAAGTTTAAGTACAGTTTATTTTAACCATATTGATTTACACGGCGATTCCTGATGTACTACTGTTTATGAACTTGAACTTCAATTGTTTATGCTGATGGATGCTGTTTGTTGCTAAGTGGTGGATGGACTTCAGCGTGACTTATGGATTTTGATATGAACAGATATTTTACGAACAATTCAAAATGCTGAGGACACAACTGTATACGATCAAGTTGTAGCGGCAATATTTGATGATGACCGTTTGAAAGAAAAAGCTGAACTGGCTGACCGACAACGAGGAACGTCAAAGCCTCACTGTCCTCCTGGCAAGAAGGTCGGAGTTCAGGAATGGGTCGTTGAGTGTGTAAAAGAGGTATTTACACTGCATGGAGCTCGGCCTTTGGAGAGTCCAGAAATCTCAGTTTTGGATGATCCTAAGCATATCAATCGGTATGTTGTCCTTGGAACAAGCCAAATGTTCATCCTTCATTAAACATTTATGTCTGGTTGGTGTGCATTTTGTGTGTTGGAGTTTAAGATGTGATGGACGTCCCTTGAAGTATTACGTACGTATTAGATTAGAATCTTACTCGCTGTATGTGATGGCAGGCTTGCTGTGAAATTGTTGGATTCATCTGGCGACGTACTCCAGTTACGTTATGAGACTCGTTCGTCTTTTGCTTCTTGGGTTGCTGCAAATCAGGTTTGCATACTGTTTAAACAAGAAACTCGATTGGTTCAGGTTGAATTTATATTTCTTCCCTCGGTAAATTAGTTTTTCTAGTTTACAAAGAAGTCTCCTCGTTAGTGTATATAAGGGATTTGCGATGCATCTGAAATACACCAACGAGGAGTCTTCTCTGTAACGAGAAGTCAAACTTTTGTTAAACTCATTTGTTCCTAAATAGGCTAGATTTCACATAACATAGGATATATATTGTAGTCAATTCTGAAGTACTGTAGATGTTGACCCTAGTTGTTTTAATTGACTAATTTCAGCCAACATCACTGAAGCGATTCCAAATTGCCCAAGTTTATCGGCGTGGGTTTGGGAACAGTGCTCCCCAAGGCTTTTTCCAGGTCAGTATCAGGGCCAATAGTTGACGTCTACTGAATATATCAGTCGAGTTCTCTGGAATTCATGATAGAGCTCAGAACGTGCATCATTTCTACTGACAGAGTTTGTGAATGTACTTTCAAATTGATCCTTAAAATGTGTATACAGGGAGACTTTGATATCGTTGGTGGTGTTCGCTCTTTAGCAGAAGCAGAAGCAATTAAGGTGCTCTTCGCCGCATCCGATGCTTTTTTACACAGATTCCTAGGCAGTGCTCGAACTGGCTGTCAATACTTATATTTGCGGGTTATCTTAGTGAGATCAACTGTGCTTAGTGAAGATGCTCATGGATATAGTTTCTTATGTCTCCATCTAGTACGGATTGGAAGTTGAGATCATACTTGTTGTTTAGCTAATTTTGCAATACTACAGGTTGCAACCGAAGTTGTATCCAAGTTTTCAACCTTGGAGTTACATGAAGTGCGCGTGAATCACAGGCAATTGTTGAATGCCATTTGGACCTGGGCAGGTGTGAAGCCCAATGAAAGAAAGAAGATTGCCCAGGTTTATAAAATGATAGTTGTGGACTTATCAATCTCTTGTTTGATTATTACTCACAGGATAGTTCTTTCCTTTTATGAATTGTGGGGTTAATGATCCGACTTGGTTGCGAGCTGTTGAGTAACTCGTCTGTAAGGAGTTTCATGGAAATTATTTCAACTTCAGGTTTGAGGTCTAGAAGTGTTCACAAACAAATTGTCCATGGAAGCGCTAGCTAGAATGTGTCGTACTGGTACAACAGATCTATTCGTCTTTGATTTAGATTTGTTGGGGATGCTTGTCAGCTGGCAGCAACCAATTAGCATTACGACAGGTCAGGGTTTATGGTTCTTTCAACATTTTTTTGTCCTCGTATCCTCCGCGTGTGGATCGCCACTTCTCAGGCGCTAGTTTTTGTTGATTACTTTCAATGCAGGTTCTCTCTACGATGGATGCTACATCACCTGGATCAACTGAACGCAAAGGTCGCTGGCCTCTTGTTCGCAGACATCTTTTACAGGTACGTTCATCTGGGCTTTTTCGCATCATAGACACCCCTTGAACGGTAGGTTGAGCGAATTATAGATATTCATACTTGGATCAGTATATTGTAGAGGTCCATAGATCAATGCCTTCTTTCTTTTATTACACTTTCTCTGTTTAGTTTGATTGCTCATCTAGTATACAAAGATAGATTGAAGTTTTTCTTTTCGAACTCAGAATAGGTCAAAGTTCGTTTTGCTAGATATATGTCATTTTGAGTTCGTCTTATTTTGGAGCAGGATCTGGAAGTGGCCGAGATAGTGGTGGATAAGTTGCAGACAGTGGAGCGCCGCTTTCTTAGTGGCACTGCTGATGATGCTCTTGCCCGGCTACGAGGAGCTCTACCTTCCAGTATGTGATTTTGATTACTTGTCAGCTTGTCTATGCGCTGTTTTGATTAATTCGACTGTTTAATGAGTCTGTGACAAATATTTTAAGACAAGTTGGCATTCGTTCTGAGATAGTTTCAGCCTCTGAAAACCTAACAGGTGCATGTCTCTTTTAGATCGGCCAGAACATAAGTTTATGTTTGAAAGCTATTATAATTGCCTCCTGGATCGGTTTTCTCATTGATCAGCAGTCTATTAGGAGAATCATGTTTTCACTTTTTGTTGGTATTAGCAGTTAAGATTGGCATCTAGTGCGTCAAACCAGAATACTTTTTCGAGCACTGTCAGGCTCGAATTAATTATTTTTGCTTGTATAGATTTCGCAATACCTACTGACATATTTTCTTATATAAGAGAAGCCCACTCCATGTTCTTAAAATGCAAGTTGCTCATGGTCAATGATTCGCGTCCTTGTAGCAAAGACAATTTACATGTATGGTAAGAGAGCCTATGGGTTGTGGTTCTATTTTCAACAACCTATAAAGTTCACTTATCATCACACCCCCAATACCAATCCGAGTCTTTCATCTTTCCCTATATGGTCGATTTTATGTGTAGAAAGTGGGTGAGATCTGTTTTAATTTGTCATCTTAAGATCTTCGTTTAAGTTTGTGGTGTGAAATTGTGGTTTCATATTGAAGTAGAGATTGGATAAAAGTGAATAACTGTGTATGAGAAGTGAAATGAAGAGATGTCGTGGTATATGGAAGCTGTCTCTTTTCGCTGTTGCTGTGCAGGTTCTGTAACATCAGCTGCTTTTGATGAACTATCTATGCTTCTTGGGTTTTTAAGAGTTTGGGGACTTGAGAAGGTCGTGACTATTGATGCTTTGATGTCACCCACAGAGGAGTACTTTGATGCGAGCTATTTTCAGGTCATCCTTCTCTGACAAACCAGTATGGATAAATATTCTGCGTTTTTTCAGACAAACCTTCTCACACCATTCGAGGCTGGCAGATGTTACTTGAAATAGGTCTCTGCAGCAGTGTAATCTCTTTCAATAGCATATACTAAAGTAACAGTAATAGTATTGCTTTCATGTACATCATGCTCGAAAGTTACTCACGTTTTGGAAGCTGACCTCGATGAACCATCTGGTCGTTGTACTACAGATACATGTCCAGAAGGCGTCCTTCTCAGCACGGAACGCAATGAAGCCTCTTTGCTTAGCAGTGGGTGGCTGTTATGATCGTCTCCTTCATAAATACTGGACACCAAACTTGGTAATGTCAGACTATTGATTTATTCAAATAGATTTAAGCTTCCTCTGAATTAAGCTTCCTCTGAATTAAGCTTCCTCTGGATTAGTTCTAACAGCTGCAGTATCCTATCACCTTTAATGTTGTTGAGATAAGTCATTTGAATTGGAAGAGGGCAATGTGACAATAGACAAACGGATGACTGCTCTCCAGTACATCTAAAGATTGGATCATCATCACTGGGTGGTGCGCTAAGACGCCATGCATTGGAAAACAAAAATGACTATTCTTGACTTGATTACTTGCAGGCATATGGTGCACCAGGCATGGTAGGTCTGAGTATCGCAGTGCAAAAGTTGATTTCTATCGCAATGGCAGAGAGGTAAACTCCATACTCTAGAATTTAACTCAGGTAGGAAGAGTGACATCGGAACTACATGTCTATCTGTGTTTCCTGTTTAAAGTACGTATGCTGCTTGGATTTCGGAAATCGAAATGGCGTTTGTCTGAAAATTGAAACATGTTGCAGGAAACCTGAAACGGTCACGGATGTCCTGGTCTGCAGTCGTGGTGGAGGTGGACTTTTAGCAGAACGAATGCAAGTTGTGGCTGAATTGTGGGCAGCTAACATTAAGGTGTGTTTCTTGTGCGCCGTTTTATACCTATCTTAAGCCATTGTTTCCTGCTGTATCTTCGTAGCTGCTTGATTTAGCTTCCGGGAATGTTTTGATGACATCAGTAATTTGTATAATTTACAGGCCGAGTATATGTGCTCCTCAGCACCAAGTCTAACAGAGCAGTATGAATACGCACATGAACATGGCATCAAGAGGTTGGTAATTATTACTGAGGCAGATTTGACTCTAAGGCAAATTGTGAAGGTACTTACTTTGGTGCTGTTATTTATTGGTTTTGATTTAAGGGCCCGTGATTTTTTCATTTACAACCGAGTACAATTTATAACAGGTTACGCTTTAGCTCGATGACATTTTTGGTGTAGGGTTGCGGGAGGCGATAACGTCACTTCTCATTTTACACTAATTTTGAGTGCCTTTTTGTTGCGGATAATTAATGCTTTGCTTTTTGGATTTTTGCTAGGTCCGGCACTTGGACCTGAAAATTGAAGAGGAGGTGTACCTTGAAGAGCTGGTGATGCATCTCACTGAAAAATTGTTGACCCCGATTGGCCTGCAGAAACGATCTACTCAGCGCCACAGCCTATATTGAGATTGATCTTGTGTTATTTGGATATGCACCAGAAATTTCAGTCATGCGGGTGGAGGTTTTCTCGTCTTTGAGATACTTTCAGTGAAGCATACACTCACAAGTCTCGAGTGATGAGGAAAGTCAGAGAAGCATAACAAATATTTGATAATAAATACCAAGTACTTCCACATCTCGGAAAGGTATTTTGAAAGCTCATTAGGTCGTCTTATTCCTAATGTGGGGAAAGTATGACGACATGTAGGACATATGCAGTAGAGGTCACGAATATTTGAGCGCATAACTGAGATGGTTTCATAGTGAGAATATGCCTCATTATGAGCGTGAAACAGGTTACAGCTTATCTTTTTTGTTCTGTTAGTAAAGGTAGTAAGGGTTGTTTCTCCTCTACTCACGTGTACATGAACACCAGATTTTTGTTAGATAGTGAAGTGCTATTGATAATATTGTGCATCACCAAAGAATTTGAATTTACACCAGCAGGTAATTGTTGAACATCATTGGTTTTTGCTACATACCTTCACCTTATGTATGGACTCGATCATCCCTTTGTTGTTTTTCCTACTATTTTTTTGTTTGAGATATGTTTTCACTTTTCGCATGTTTTTCATAATTATTAGGTGTCTCTCTTTGGTCTTGAGTGCTTTAACTTCTCAAGAATCCTAAGACAGCATAAAAATCCACCGAAGTGGGGAGAAATAATTTGGGGCGGAGTCTGCAAATGCTGCTCTACCCTCAGTATAACATCTCATACCGGAATCAAATTCGGTACGTTGCATCAACACCAAGGCTTTCTACCTACGCACTCACAGCACTGACGCAAGTCTTGTCTATGCTAACACTTTGCAAGGGTGCATATTATTTCTTGGTTTTCTTTAGGTGGATTATCGAAGAGACTAGCAAGGGAAGGTTTATGAAGTTGCGCATTGTAGTCGTGCGCCAAAGTGGATCAAGCTAAATTCTTGCTGATGGAGGGCGCTAAACTGCACGCGCAAGTTGTACATAAAGACAAAGAATCGACAGCCTATGAAGAAAGACATACGGAAGTAGACTAAAGCCAGTTGTCTTGGGAATCATCTGCACGGCGACCTGTAATTATGGCATGCAAGCATGGGTGTCACACGTTTTGGTATTTTACCGTAGCGAAGACCGACGTTACCTGTTACTACGACCATGGAGATGGACGGCTGAGAGACTGGGTACTCTTCTAGTACCTCGCCTGTTTTTGACACTGCTTAATGGTTCCTCTGAGTGTGAGGACGAGGATTTGGAGACCGATTTCTCTGTATCAGAAGGTTTCCTTGATAATGGTCTCTCTCTGATCAAGGTGGAGCTCTAGAAGGTCCTTTCTTATTGTAAGTAAGTGATGAGTGCGGCGTCAGTCTCCTTCCAATGCTTCTGTGCAGTTGCAGCTTGTGCTCGAATTCAACGAAGCAGAAGCCCTACGCACCGTTTGATAGAATGGAATCCAGAGCCTGGTAATGTCCACTAGCCTATCTTGGCCAAGCCCAGTATGTCGATCGTTTCTGAGCGTCTGATTGTCACTGTAGCTATTGGTGGTTTTAGTCATACTTTTCTTGGTTCCGTTCGGTGGAGTTCTAGTTCTGGTGAGTTTTTGGAGGAGCTGATCGAATTCATGCCATTTATTAAACCATTTTCCCGAAAGTGAGTCCCTATGATCCAGATTCCAATACATCATTGTTGAAGTGTCGCCGGCTCTCGCCGTACTTTCAAAAATCATCACAAAAATGCAACAAAAAAGCATGATTTCTACAGGATGTTTGATACGATGCTTCTGGAAACATGCGGGATCATCCATCAGAGCTTTGTTACCAGGATCAGTCCAGAATGTTTTCTTTGGATATTTCTGCATGTTCTGAAGGAGCTGACCAAATTTGAGAGCCGCTTCTCAAACGAACACTGGAAAAACCTACTCAGGCGTCAAGGGTTTCATGTTTCTGGAGGTGGATGTTTTCTGTGGAATGTTCCTGGTCGGTAGACTCTAGGATCGGCTCAATCAATGCATTGCAGCACCCACCTTGTGACTCACTTCAAGTTGATGGTTGACCACATGTTTTGATTATGACTGTATCTCCATGGACCTTTGTAGTCCAATTAACAGCTCCCCTGGTGCAACATTCACCCAAGTTGTAGTTGGGTTGTTCTAGTTCATCAGTTCTTGCTACCAGAGCCAAGTGGGACTTTTGTATCAAACAAAGATAATAGTGTTAGCAGTAGCCTTCCACAAGTGAATGGGTTTCAATTGGGCACATTTAGTGATATGCATCTTTACATATGTGAATATAAAATGTCTTTCAAAAAGGAAATTGTGTAGATAGAAATTTCTCACCAAATTCATCTATAACTTATGTCCTTTGGTAGTTTTATCATCATTATTAAATAAAAAAGAGTAAGTTATGTTGGTAGTTTAGCACAATTTGAATTTTCAACAAACTTGGAAAATGGTATATGAGCAAAGACTAACTATTATAGTAGTACAAGTAAAAGAATTGGAATACTTATGGCTTTTCAATTAAATCTATATTGCTCACG
The DNA here is from genome assembly GCF_059467195.1 of Physcomitrium patens. Taxonomy (NCBI): domain Eukaryota; kingdom Viridiplantae; phylum Streptophyta; class Bryopsida; order Funariales; family Funariaceae; genus Physcomitrium; species Physcomitrium patens. The sequence goes on from NC_143435.1 coordinate 4,244,813, forward strand.
TCAAATAATTGAATCCAAAGTTAGAATGCCAATAAGGCTCATTTGACATAGATAAATATATTTTTGACATATAGAAAGTCAAGTAGCACCAATTAGAGAGTCGAATTTGAAATTCAAAGAATTGTTTTACCTTGATGGATCATGACTTTGAAATTAAAATAGCATTATTAACAACTTTTAGTATAAAGTATCATTGGCACAATTAGAACTAAAAGTCTACATGGTCAAATTAAAGAGTGACATTAAATCATAAGTCTTTATAAATAATACCATCCTTTTAATTTTTAGAATTTTTTATTATTAATATATTTCAAAAGATTGAATCTAAAAAAATACCTAAATTAGATGATAGCATCTAATTTTTTTTAATTATAGCCAAAATAAAAAATAATTACATAGATATAGTTCTAGGTCTTACTATGCTAAAATATGTATTCAAACTTTATCAACCATATACATAGAATGCAATTCTTTTACCAAAAGAGACATCGTATCTATATTTCTATTTATGTATCAAAAAAAAATAATAATAATTATATATAATATAATATAATTGGCTATTGATATTTAGTAAATTTATTATTATAACAAGTTTTATCAAATCATATAATGATTTTGTGGCATTATTCAAGATGTAATAAAAACATAGTTTTTTATTTTTTTATTTTTAAATATCTATTATTTTCTATAAGACTAAGCTATTGGTATATTGAGTATAAATGTTGATTAATGTCCAAATAGAAAAAAAGTTCATTAGTGACATGGCTATATTTAATAAATTATATTGTTCAATTATTTTTAAAATGTAACTTTTGGAGGTCATGTATACAATTAAATTCTTCCACAAAGCATATTTGGTATTAATTATTGACCTCAAATCTAATCCACAAAGAAAGGCAATCACAAATTGTATTAATAAACATGGCAATTTTATCAAATAATAGATTCAAATCAACATATAGTAGGACGAACAAGATTTAGGCAAGTGACCAAAGAACACCATAGATAATTAATGCAACCTTCATTAGAAGTAGCCAAGTAGATGTATTTGTAGAGAAGAATCCAAATAAGAGAGTAGAATTTTGTAAAACATAAATAGAAATGTAAAGTTTATTTTTTATAGTTTTTAAAAAAAAATACATGATTACATCAATAGATTAACATTGTTTCAGTATTATAAGGGAGATAATCATAACTATTTGATAAAAAAGTCAATTTCACTAATAGAAATGAATTCTATCACTATAATAATTAATAATTGATTTGACAAGGTAATTTAAAATTTAGGATATAGTTTTTTTCTTATTTTTTATTTTTTTATGATAGCATTTTTAGATATTCTCTAAGTTTTTGATGTAGTTAAGAAATTATTGAATCTGCTAATATATTGAAATGGGTGTATTTTCTTAAATTATAAGTTATGAAGATGAAGATATCATTTTGAAAAAATCATAATTGATGTTTTATTTTTATGTTTTGAGGATAATGCTAATAGAAAGTAGATTAATTTTAAAATATATATTTTTTAAAATTTTATTATTTAGATTGCTAAGTAAAATAATTATACAAGTGATTGATAGAGTCATGTAGAAATAGAAGGAATTTGACTTGGAAATTATTGTTGCAAAAAAGAAAATCCAAAAGTATCCAAATAGTGAGTCAAAAGAATTTTTTTACTTGTACCAATTAGCACTTGTTATAATTAAATTACTAACTATGTTTTGATCATTAATGTTTAAGATCTAATCTTGACCTCATAGTCTTTCTATCTACACTCTTTTCCTTCTTCTTTCTTTATTGAGATCTAGATTGGGTAGTGGAATAGGAAATTTCTTCTAACACTCATTTTGTTGATTATGTAATAATGTAATTAAGATATATATATATATATATATATATATATAGTGCATTCCCAACTGGTAGCAATCTTGTCTCCTTGTGTTCAAATTCAACAACATCAGATCTATTCCACCTATGAGTACAAAAAACTAATTCTTCAAGTATATACAAAAACTTTAATTTAAAATTTAAAAAGTTTAAAAATCACATTTTTTGAAGTTAAATACTAATGATGTAAAAAATCTAAATGTCTTGTTACAATGATAAAATTTATTCTAATAAATAAATACATATTATTTATTTATTTATGTGCAGAAATGCGTGAATATTTTCACAATTGTATTCCGATTTCCGGATCGATAAAAACCTGATTCTCGCTACCGACACACATCCGCTCGATTCTAGACGCGCGACGCCGCGCTGCGCCGATGCGGCGAAAGCTAGCAAATCACCCCGAGTGCGTGAGTCTGACCCTTCTGTGACGAAATGGGCAATTGGGTTCCGCCCGCCATGCACGCAATCGACCATGGTGTGCACAGATTCCAACCTCCAACCCGGTCAAGAAGATGCGAGCATCCGCTGTTGCTGACTCCTTTCAAGATCTGTGCTGCCAGGCCGTCGCCGATCGACTTCAACGGCGCCGATCAGTGATCCCATGCCCCACGAGTGCACTCTCTGGCCTTGATTTCTGCAATCGGCATCTCGGGGCTCACTTCTCGGAAAAAGCGACACAGATCTGCTGCTCCCCTCCGTCCTGAAGTGCAGCAGAAAGGATATTGCACAAACCGTCGGAGAGACGATGGGCTACTCTCTGGAAGCCGGACTTGTATTTCACCGGTTTCTGACACGAGTGCTTTCTACGTTTCATTAGCATTGCCAGGTTCTAATCCAGATTACTTCTCGTAGCAATTCGTATATCTGATAGAAATGCCGAGGTGGACTATCTGCTGTGTTTGAGTTTCAGTTCTCGGATTGCATCAATGGCTTGTGGGGTGATGAGCGCGGTGTTCTGCCTGGAACCGGCACCGGCACCGGCATCGTGGCATGTGCCCTCGTTTATGAAGTCTGGCACCACTGTGGAGGCTGAGAGTTGCACTGGTATTGCGATGGCGTCAATGCTTCTCACCAGTCCGTCTTTCTCCATGGCATTCATGTACGGTACCCTCAAGCAGGGCTTTTCCAACCACTGGCTGATGGAGAATGTGATTGGAGAGGGTCACGCGCACGTCATCGGTGTTGCGAAAACAAAGCATCGACATCCTCTTGTTTGCGGGCCGTTTCAAGTGCCGTTCCTGCTGCACATGCCAAATTCTGGTCACCAAGTGAAGGGAGAGGTGTATGCTGTAAGATCCCTGATCTCGGTTCTTTATTCCTTTGTCCATTAAGCTTCAGTAGGTCTGCTGCCGTCTTCACATTGCGATCAGTCATGCCTTCTGTGCATTAACCTCACACTGTCCTGTTAACCCTTCCAGCTTGATCAACTTGCCGTGGAATTGCTGGACAACTTAGAACGCGTGAGCAAAGGGCACTGTATGCGCCGGCCTCTTGTTTTAACTGGCCTTCGATCCCTGGAAGTCGATTGCGCACCGTCGAGTGAAGTCCTCTCTGAAGCTTACTTTGCCCACTTGGCATTGCAGCTCGGATTGTCGAGGGCACCCCACTTAGAAGCCTACACGAAAAAGGAGACAGTCAACTACGTCTATAGGGAAGACAGACCTAAGGATCGAACTTTTCTGGAGCATGTGAACCATTTGATTGAATGCCACGGCCTTGTACCTTCCACGTACGAGTAGTCCAGTCCGCTTAGAGCAGTTGGGTTGCTTCCTGCAGAGCTAACAAAGAGCCAACTCTATCAACGATGCTAGCTTCACCGGGTGAGAGGTTACCGTTTCACACACTACGGTCCTCTTTGTACAACTCCGGCGAAGCAAACGATGGAGCTTCACCGGCTTGGTTTCACTCATCTCCAGCCGCGGTAGTCTGCGACATTCACGTCCTGATGCTGGTTCTGATTCTGCCTTACCGATGAACACAAGGCTTCGAACTGCATTGGACACCGTAAAGTTCAGCAGCTGAATTGAATTTTACACTCAAATGGGTAGCTATAGAGATGCCCTTGTGATTTGTGCCCATGTGAAACAGGGCACATGAATCATGACCAAAGAAATATGTTCATTGGATAGACGCTCCTGACACTAAGTAACTATTGAATTTTAACACATTCCCTCACGGAAACACCCAACAGTAATACAGAATGTGACTACTATTGCTCGGCAAATGCTCTTGATTGATTTATACAGAAACCGCCTACCAGTCACAGCAGTCACCACCTTCCAGTATCAGCTACACTCTATGCTAGCGGGATTTCAAGCTCAATGTAAAGAAGGATTTCTCTAAACTGTACATTAGCTTATATACTGGTAGTTATGATTTACATTAATGTATAGGAAGTCAAATGAATGTATTCATCCAACACTCTCACTCTTTCATTTTTACTTTCTACAATCAAATGTTATTAATCATCTCCCACTCATTTGTTGTGGAAAGTGGTAATGCCGAGTGAAGTGCGGAATTGGACAAGGTAATCTCGTGGGAAAGCTTTTGTGAAAATATCAGAAACTTGATCTTGTGTCAAAATGTAGTGAAAATCAATTTTTTGTGTCTCCTACAACTTACAAATGAAGAAATATTTGGTGTTAATATGTTTACTTTGTTTATGAAAAAACTGGGATTTTAACAAGTGCAATGGCGCCTTTTTTGTCACAAAAAATAGTAATTTGTGGATTTTGGGTTGTTGCAATACTACTTAATAATTGGGTTAACCAGATGACATCTTTGGTGGTCTCAACCAATGCAAGTAATTTTGCAGTGGTGGTGGAGTTTGTTGTACACGATTGGCGTTGGCTAGTCTATGAAATGGCTCCATTAATTAGCAGAAAAAACATACCCAGTTCAACTCTTTTGATCATGAAGGTCACCTGTAAAATCTGAATTGAAATAACTTCAATGGTGAAGATCACCTATTTTTTGAAACCGAAGTCACAATGTGATTGTTTCTTTGAGATATCAGAGGATTCTTTCTGGTGCATTCCAATAAAAGAATTTTGGTAGTTGTTGATATTAGATCACCTTGCTGAGTGCAAAAGTGATATCAAGATGAATTAAAATTATGGCATATATATAGTAGTCAATGCCTTGAGTATATGATTCAAGTGTTATTGGATCTCCTTGTAAATTAGCAGAAAAAAAACACTGGATTCTACAGGGGTTGATAATGGGTTACAGTCTTGCATATTGAAACAGTTGAAGACTTCAGTCACATATCAATGCTAATGAAGAAAAATCAATTGACAAGGTTGATGACGTTGGATTTGAAAACCAACAGAATAGAATGATGTTTCATGGCTAGACTAAAAATCTCATGATAATTGATATCTAATTTTTGAGTGAAATCTATAACAACAAGCTGGATTTTATATTTTTGGAGATCATTGATAGAATTGTATTTGATTTTGTATATCCACTTGCAATGAATTGGTTCCTATTCAAATGGAAGAGGTTGGAAGTCCCAAGTGTGATTTTCAATTAACAAATCATACTTAGACTTTATAGCTTTTGTCCATTGAACAGAGTTAGTAGAAGCAAGAGCATGGTTGTAAGTCTGAGATTTAAGGAATTACTCACCAATTGTAACAAGATAAGCAACAAAATTAAAATGTAGATAAATAAAAGTATTTATTGTAGAAAAGGATCCAACACATGACACAAAATTTAAAATGTTTGGCATTCATTGATAGCATTGTTGTCTAGAGAGGATTGAAAAATCTTGGGTTTAATCATTTTATAAAGTAGAAATAAAATTTTGTAATGGAATCTGAGCTTCCTTTGGTCCATTGTCTCTCACTGTTTTAGAATTATTTGGAGTTAAAATTTTTTTTGAGGATTCAGATGGAAGAGCATTCAATATGGCATTAAAAACATGATCTAGTTTCAAAATAGAAGTTGTGTCTTGTGATGTCGCTATAGGAAGAGGTGGATTCAATTTAATAGATAAAAGAGGTAGAGGATAAAAAAATAGGGAAGGTGTTGGAATTGAAACAACTAAAATTCTCATCAATTCTTACATCAGAGCTCTTAATAACTTTATTGTGAACCGGATTCCAAAATCTATAATCTTTATTAGATAAAGAATATTCAACAAAAATTAGTGGTGTACTTTTTGCTTCAAGCTTTAAACGTTTCTATTTATTGATGTATACATATGCAAGAGAGCCAAATACTTTGTAATGAGATATCAAGGGTTTAGAACCAAACCACTTTTTAAAGGATTTTTGATTTGGAAGTTAACAGTTTAGTTTAAAATGTATACTATATTAATAGCTTTGACCTAGAGATAAAGAAGTAATGCCTTTTCATACAATATGGATCTTAAAACTGGAAATATAATATAATGTAATTTCTCTTTTGATATAACTATTTGATTGTAAAGTATAAATAGCACTACATTTGTGATGAATTGTAAAATCACTAAGATTTTTTTTTGAAAGTTGAATTAAAACATTTACTTGATTTATCCATCCTTATATATATATATATATATATAGAAGTAGATTGTTCTTGTTTTATAATCTTTAGAACATATTGAAACTAATCAAGAATTTTAGATTTGCATTTTGAAAAATGAACAAAACAAAAAGATGTTGCATTATCTTCAAAAAGAATGAAATACTAAGAGCCACCAATATACTGAACATTAAATTTATTGGAGATGTCACCATGTAAAAAATCACCTAGAATGGAGGTTTTGACCTTATTGTTATTGTGCCAAAAAGTGGATTTAGTCTGTTTTTGAAGCATACAACCATGACAAAGAATTTTTTTTGATGTTACATTACTTAAGTCAAAATTTGAAAGAGAATGATGTTTTTTTTTTTTTATTTTATTTTTTATTTAATAATTGGAATATTGATGTGAGCAATTTTCTTGAGCCATAAATTGATATGATTAGATCAAATGTGAGCCGAAATAATACTAATAGTAGTAAATCTTTGATTCAGGATAATTAGCTGTTGAATATGTAGTGTCTCAACGGATGTTTTTTAGAATAACGGAGGGCTTTAATAAAACCATTGTTATAATAAATTGATATAAGCAGTTGACTTTCTTGCCTTCTAAAACCGTATCTCTTATATTTGACAAAAACTTAAAAGCTCTAGATATAGTTATAAATGAGGTATCAAATTCAGAAACAATTCCAACATAGAATTTTTTTTGTTCAAGCAAAGGAACATAAATCACATTAACAAGCAGTTTGAGTAAAGAAATATTGTGGTTTTGTTGTGTTACATAGATGTTACCTCAATTGGAAGCCCAAGTGTACAAGCGTCAACAATTGTTACTGGCTAACTACCTTCTAGAATTGGATAATATTTATTAAATCATTTATGGCAGTTTGTTGAATGTTCAATAGTGGCAAAGCCATTATATCAAAATTTATCATGAGATAATGTCAAATAAATGTGTAACAAGGAGGTAGAAATCATGAACACATAATAGAATTTTTTAAGATTGAAACAAATGATAACTTATCATAAGTTACTTTGTTGTTGTCAAAGTTAGAATAATAATAAAGATTTTGAGGCTTATCTACAAATAAAAAATGCAAGATCATCCAAATCATCTTGTATACCTTAAATGGAAAGTAGGCTATTGTGCCGAAGTAGTAGTTTTTATAAATTGAAAACAGTTGTTCTTTTGGTACATTTTCCCAAGCAACAAGTATGCAATTATAGCTTGGAGGAAGACTCAACATAATTTTTGTAATCAACATACTTTCCGATATGTCATGTTATAAATCTTTTAATAACAAAGCCATGTCCTTAATATTTTGAATAAATAAGCTAATATCACCGATTTGTAATATTTTATAGTTGTAGAACTTACCTTATAACTAAAAAATATTTTTGGCGATTTGTTGAAGGTAGATAAAACAAAGTTAAAAGTAAATAAGTACTAAAAGTTAACTATGGTGTAACTTGTTAGTTTGGAGAGAATATAAGAAGACAATCCAAACATGATTAACATTATGTATTAATATTTTATTGATCCCATCTATTAATTTGATCTTGTATCTTTGGAGTATTCCTAGTTGCTAATATAATAGGTTGGCAATCAAGTTCACTAATTACACCATAAATCTACTTAACTTGCAGTATAATTTCTATATAAAACTTGTAGATAGAGAATTAATCTCCATTAAAAATATCAACTCTAAAAATTTCTTGTTTTTTCATGATCAAAGAAAAGAGGGAGTTGACAAATTTAAAAGTAAATAAGTGCTAAAAGTTATAACATAAAATTAAAGTACAAAGTTAATAAAGAGCATTGGAAGTTATAATACAAAATTAATATCATATTACTTTGTAAAAAAGTATTAATTTTTTTAATACATGGTGTTAAATAATTAACAAGAATTGAACAAAAAAATACATGAAAAACTTAAAATCAAAAAAATGAAGGAATTTTTTCAACCAAATATAATTATGTTACAAACATCAAAGATATTAATTACAAAGAACCAAACAATCAATACACTCTTGTATCACTAAAAAAGAGTAGATAATCACTTAAAGATGGTATAATATTAAGACTAGAATGGATATTACTAAAGATAAGAAGATCAAAGACTCTTGAAACAAGACTAGGGACAAAAAAGATATTAACAAGAGTAAAAAAAGACTTCACTCTTTCTTGCATATATACTATCTAATTAGGAGTTACATGATAATGTCCTATAGGACCTTCAATACATGTCCAACTTGCAAGATAATTTTCTTTCATGTGTAGAAAATGGCTAATTTATATTATAATTTACCAATATGTATAACATGTGGCCAACTTATTGATGAAGTTATCAACATATCAATTACTTGCAGAAACACATATAAAGTCAAATCTGCATCTATGAAGCTTCTAAGATGCTTCTCCATAAGACATTATCAAATTTATGTACTTCTATTTACTTCTATTTAACTCCTTTAATCTACATAAATACAAGTGTTATGTCAATGACAACAAGAAGTGCAATATGTTCACATCATAGAGGCCTATAATCTACTAAATTTTAATATATTTATTTATAAAAATATATAAAAAATAATAAAAAATGTGATTATATTACTCACCAAATGCTCTTAATTTATTTATATAGAAACTACCTTCTAATCACAACACTATTAGCTAAATTCTATGCTAGTGGAATTACAAGCTCAATGTAAAAAATAATTATTATAAATTATACATTAGCTTATATATTATTAGTTATACTTTAAATTTAAATATAATAAGTCAAATGAATGTATTTATCAAATAGTAACATGTAAAGAAGTGTCCATGCATTTGTTTTTAGTGCCAATAATTGAAGATGCTATGAGTTTAAGCAATAATCCAAATGATCTTATATGAAAAAAAATTACATTGAAAAAAATAAAAAAAATAAAAAAATAAATGATGAAACAACTAAATAATGCATATTATTGCTACTTATATATGAATATAGGCAATAAAATAGAAATTCTTATCCTTTGCTTGTTTTTATATGATAGTGGATTGTGGCATGTCTTAGCAACAACTTGACATAGTTAAATATTAAAAAATAGTGTTTAGCAAGTTTGCATGGTGATGTGTAAGGTATTCAAGTTAATAAGAATGATCTTACCATATATGTATCATTAATAGAGTGAAATTGCAATCATAGAATAGCTGCTATATGAGATATTTTAAAGTGTAACTTTAGAAACACAAAAATAGAAGCATGTAAGATATTAGAAATTTCTTGAGTTTTATATTGAGAATAATAATACTTCAAAGAGAGATCACTAAATCAAAGTTTGTTAGTAAAAGAATAAGATGGATTAACAAAGTTATTAAGACTTTAATTCCTAAGAAGTAAGATTAAAAATGACAAAGAATAGATTTTAAAGAATATCCGTCTACTATAATAAAGCTTGAAATACATAGTGTTTTAGAATGAAGAAGAAAAACCATACATATTGTGGACATCTAAAAAATTCATAGAATCTAAATATCTTAAAGAAAACCAATAATTAATATTATATTGGCTTTAATGGACACTTTAATAAACTAAAGAGTCAAAAAAACTTAATAATAAGTTAAAAGTTGGATATATAGATATATATATATATATATATATATATATATAAAAGAATATTCTATATAATGATTGCATAAAAATAACAACTATTTATATACATGCAAGTTGACTTTATTATCAAAGAGTAAAATTGAAAATTAAATTCAAAACTATAAAAATTATTTTAGAAAGTACGTTTATTCTAGTAAATAAAGAAGAAAAATATAATGAATGGTAGAAAAATAAGAAAGGTTAGAATTACATGAAGAGATGACTACTTAAATAAAGTTAAATTTCTATTTAAATTTTTGGGATATAATATTGTGTAAAAAAATCCATTATTTCAGAGAAAAATAAAATAATATATATATATATATATATATATGAAAATAGAATTAAAAAAAAAATCATAAATCCAAATTAGATAAGATATTTGCAATAGATGGCTTCATTTCAAATTGGCTTTAGGTGTTTATAAAGAAGAGAAAAAATAAAGATGTAAAAACAAGTGATAATTACAAAAAAGTATAGATTAGATTTTGAATGATGTCTTTAAATAAGCTTTAAAGATACTAGAGTATAAATGGTGTTATTATCTTATAATATCTTAGCTATATATAATATGATATTGTACAATAATAAAATAACTACAATATGGTTTATATTTTAGAATATATACAAAGAAATATATATATATATAAAATAAAATATTTAACATAGTTCAAAACCATAACTTAATTGGAGACTTAAACAAATGAAGAAAGATCCTAAAAATGATGAAAAAAAAAAATTTAGAGCAATATCAAAGGGATATTTAATATATACAAGATGAAGTTGAAATTTAAAAAGTAAATAAAATAAGAAAAGAACGTTGGAAGAATTTTAGTATTAATATGAAATAAACACAATTCAATATTAATTAATCAAAGTACAACAAAAAAAAAGACCCAAAAGAGGATTTCAAAGCCCTATTGCATGAAATGGCTTTTAGAAGAAGAAAAAAACTCAATGTGCAGTATTATTGAAAATATTGCAGAACAAATTTAGGCTTTAAATATAATTCAAAATTCATTTTTTTCTAAAAAATTCTTTTTTAGATAATTTCAAATATTTAATTTATTTTATTTATTTTAAAATTTTAAAATTAATAATTATGCATAAAAATTAATTAATTAAATAAATTTCTAAATTTTATATAGTTATATTAAAAAAAATTATTAATATACTATAAGTTATTCTTCTGAAGTCAAATAAGATTTGTAGAAGTAAGATTACTAATAGGCAATATCTTTCTATTGTATAAAAGAATAATTAAGCTTTTTAAAAAAAATCCAAGAATAAGGTGAAATTTTATGAAATTCTAATAAGTTATACTTAGATATTAATTCAAAAGTCTCAAAAGATTATTTACTAAAAATAAGATTTTAAATAATTTTAAATCAAAATAATATTTTTTAAAATTTTATATCTTCTTTAATAAAATTAACTAGGTTTTTATTAATTGTATTTATTGACTTAACCTTCAAGTGTTTGCAAGTCTATGTTACTTGGTCCTTTCTTATTCTATTGATCAATGTATAGATCAATTCTTTTATAAAATTATTTTATGCTATATACTATAAAAACTTTTTAAATTTGGTTCAAAGTTTTCAATACTTATTTGTATATAAATATCATTTTTATACCAAATAAGTACTTAAAGACTATATATATATATATATATATATATATATATAAGATTATATTTTGATTTACTTCAAAAAAATTAATAAAAAATATAGATATTTTTTTATTATTCATTTAAAACTTTATTGAAATTTTATTTTAAAATTTATATCATATTGAAAGATTTATAAGAAATAGTAGAAATGCAATATTACATAAGCATTCTAAAATCTTGGGAGATGTCACATAAAGATGGCTATACTAATGTTAGAATTTTAATGAAAATCTGGTTGCTAATGTTAAAGCTATATGAAGTCTCTTATTCTTCTAATAATTATCAATCTTTCTTGTTTATAATTATTATGTTGATACGTAAAGTTTTAATTTTTATTAAGATTATAACTAGCACAAATTTGGAAGTAGATTGTCCTATATTTTAGAAAAAGGAAAATTGGCACTACCTTGATGCATTGACTATCTTAATCAATGGTCTAGAATCTCTATTCATTTTCTTCCATTATCAAGGTGTTCTTTCTCCAATGTATTACATTTTTATTAATAATTTATTTTTATCTAGATCATAAAATTATAGTTGCTAATTGATTGACTTAAAAAGATTACTACATTTTTTTGTTTGAGACTAAGTTTTGTCTTTTTAAAGTAAAAATTTATTATTACTCCAATCAAATTATGTATTTATTTATTTATTTATTTTTATCTAGAAATTTTTTTCTCTAAAATTAAAGAAATTAAGTTAATTTATAAAATAGTAGAAATATCAATCTATTCAATTATTTATTTCTTTAAGATCAATTTTTAATAAAACACATAATATTTAGAAATATAGTATTATCTAAAGATCAACTATTTTACATTAAGTTATCCACCTATTTACACAATTTTTTAATCTATAATAAAATAAAAGTCCTTTTATGTGCTTCAATTTTGTTAAACTCAAGTGACATTTTGAAGAAAAAAAAGCACCTCACTTTGCAATTCAGTACTACTTCCTTAAGATATCTTTAAAAGATTTCAACAAGAGTAATATTAGATAAAATTATTTTATGATAATTCTTATAAATTGCTAAATTATGGCACTTTAACAATCACTTGCTACTTATATTTTATTTTTTCCAACTTCTTTTATTCATTCTTTCTCTTATCTATTTTTAAACATTATTTTCTAATATGTACCACTCTTTTGTTTTAAGACCTAATTAATTATCAATGCCTTATTCTATTCAATATAAGCTTTAAATGAATTAATAGAATCAAGTCAATTGGATTGAGTTGACTCAATTGTTTAATATCTTTCTAAATTCACTCAATTGACTGAATTCTCCCATTAATAAGAAGATTGAAGCCAAAAGAATCAAGAACATAGGTCCTTCTATCAACATAGCTAACTTCATATCAAAAAAAATAAATATATATATATATATATATATATATTTTATTTCTTGTAGATAAAACTTTACAAAGAGTAGAAAATTAAATACTAATAGTAAAGGATATCAAATCAAAAGAATAATTTAATATAATAAGTTAATATTTTTATAAAAAATATAAGTCAAATATATAAAAGTGATATTTTTTAAATATAAATATTATCTAAAATTACCTAATAGTCTAAAATAATAATAATTAAGGTAAAGAATTTATAGATTTTTATCAAAGAAGACGTAGAACTTTAAAAATATATAAATATATATATATATATATATATATATATATATATATATATATTATAATATAATGTATTTGGTAGTTGAAACAAGAATTTTAACAATAAAAAATAATTATCTCAAACTCTAGAAAATAAATAAGGATTATAAAAGAAACCTAACTTACTAGTGTGTATTATAACAGTTGCATAAAATCAGTACACCATACAAAAACCACTTTAACACACATCTATTAGGACATGTTAGATGCCTTGGAGACTGACAAGAAAATAAAACAAATCTTTTGCAACTTTTTTTTGGTCAAATGAAGACCACATCATAAAATTACATATTCTTAGAAGAATGCACAGGACAAAACTCACAAAAGAAAGTTTTTTTTTGCAAATAGAATTATAATTAGGATATAATTAGTAACCATACTAAGAAGCATAGGTATTTGGAGAGCAATAAAAGCAGATATTACATCAAAAATAAATAGTAGCATTTGGAGGCATATTCTGAAAACTTCGGAATGTAAGAAAGATTTGTTTAGCCAAATAAGTATAAAATTTATAATATATATATATATATATATATATATATATTTGCATATTTAAGTTGAAGCAATGAAGACACTTGTAGCAGCCTGATTAATTTGCTATCTTGATATGTATATTTATATTTTCAATCATCAACTAAGAAATAATATCACAATCACCTTAACATAAAAAGATTGATTCACATAAAATATTAAATTAAACAATAATTATATATTTTTTATTCTATTAAGGTTTCTAAATAAATAAGTATATTCAAATAATTATAAAATTAAAAAAAAGTATAACCTTGTATCTCATTGGCATTACCATTAACTACCAAGAAAATAATAATAACTCTACAACTTATGAATATATTTTTATTTTTATTTTACATCTTTCAATATATATATATATATATATATATATATATTTTTTTTTTTCTTTTTTAGAAGTTACAAATTTATACAATCTAATTGCAAAATCACTACATCTACTTTATTTGTTCATACCACTACATAATATGACATATTCAAGTTAATATGATATAATTTTGATACATTTCAAATTTAATATCTATTAAAACTACATCATCTTTCTACTAAAAAAGTAGTTAAATTAGAAAAACATATAATATTTAATTTTTAAATTTTAATATACTAAAAAGAATATATTGTCTTTAAACTGTTAAAGAAAGATTATTGTTAAACATTGGTAGATTTTCAATATTTAATTTTTAATATTTGATTAGGTGGTGTTGAAATAGCCACAAATAACTGCTTTCGGACTATGAGCCATAAAAGATATTTCTTTTGTTCAAATATTGACCCAATTTAAGAATATAGGCAAATGTTTTTTATTTTTTATTTGTATTTACTTGTCTTGATAGTTTAAAAGTTATTAAAGCAGCTCAAGGATGACAAGGGCAACAAATATAATTTTTTAAAAATATTTTATTATACATAAAATAAATATAAACACAAAACTAAACTTAATCTTGCCACCATTCAAGCATAGTGAGACACCTCACTATGCTCACCAAACTTTCTAACACATATCTTATTCTTGAGATTCAATGATTCATACTCAAGGAAGAATTTTGGTCCATGTAAGGTGCCCCTGAACTTTGGGACACCAAATAGACAATTAATAGAACCCTTTGCCTAAACCTGATGAATGATAATCTACAAGACAGTACTTGTGTAGCGGATTGAGCACTGAGGTAGTCTTACAGGAGTGGTGTTGAAGTTAGACCGTTAAACTTAGAGTATAAAATGATCCATGAGGGAATTATATGTTATTGGATATGGCCTGCCAATCAGTTTGAAGTGAAGGGTCGCACTCTGTAATTTTAGGATCAATTCAAAGGCCACCAATTATACGCGCTAAAGGCAAGTTCATGTTTAGAATTTATTTTATACACACTGTCACTGGAAGCCTAGCTGTAATGAACGACAATGAGGGACTAGATTTGGGGGCTTGGTTGGTAGGACAGCGGAGTTAGAGGAGCACTGAACGCTGAATGGAATACCGTGTTTGGCAGAACTCCCACCCATGATTCACGTGGCTAACTACGGTGTTACAGCTTTCCAGTTTGTGGGATGTCAAATTACTGCTTCCCGGTGGAAGAAGCGGAAGGAATCTAAGCTGGTGACGATCTGTAAAGCCTGAGAGGGAGAGGAAGGAATTGAGAGTAACGGAGTGATATGTTACGTGATCGGTAGGGAAGAGTAGCTTATCTTCAAGGAGAGCCCACCTTCAAACAGGTAGTTTATTCCAGTCAAATTCAGTTTTTGATAGGCCTAGCCTGGATTGAGGTTTCACACTTCGCTGGAGGGAAGGAAACTAAAACTTCTCCCCTTTTGACTAATCAATGCACCACAATATTCTACAAGTTGTTGTGGCCAGCCCTTCAACAACTGCACCAAGAATGGGGAGAAACTAATCTGTACATGCACACGGGGATAAGAGAATTATTCACACCAACAAACGCTATCTTCTGCTGTTAGTGTTTTTCGCAATAGTCTTCGGCTTCCTCGGCCTCAACACAGCCTTAGCAGCAGGCAACATCGACTTCCCACGCCCTGCTCTCTCCATGTGGCTGAAGCAGTCCATACACACAGACTTGAAAAAATCTTCGATGAGGTCAATATAAAACGGCGAGTTTAGCTTCATGTAGCCCGCAATGAATTGCTCCACGTCCATGTTGAGCTCGGGGACGTCCGCACCTTCAAGCATCATCCTTGCAACCTCGTTCTGAAACGCAGACACGGCGTCGGAGTTGGGATTAATAATAGTCCGCAATCTGTCGAGGTCCTTGGCAGACAAGTTTATTTCCTCCTGCAACTCCTTCAAATCCTTCGGCCCCGGTGGCAAGCCGCCGACTCTGAGACCCTTCCGGTTGCCATACTTACCAAGTAGAACCACCACTTTCGCTGCCGCGGCAGCCGGATTTTCATCACTCTGATATGTCTGAAGGCATGTCGACAAAGGATTTTCCTTTTTAGTGACCTTCTTTATCGTCTGCTGTTGTTTACCGAGCTGCAATTCTTTGTTAGTTCCCTTGCGACCGCAACGTGAACATAAGTGGTCTGTGGTGCAGCTTGTGGTCTTTGGCATCACTGGCAAAACAGCCTTTTTCGGCGGTGTTGGCTGGGTCTTCTTTTTAGCCCCAGATTCCTTGCGCCCATGACTAACAGGAATTTTCGTTTCACTTCGAGGATTGCTCTTCATACTTACAGGACTTTTGCTGACACTAAGAGGGGACTCCTTAACATGGTCCGAGAATTTAACGGTTCGCGACGTCGTCTGAAAGGTCTTTCGAAGACTGTGAAGAAGTTGATCCTCCTCAAGCATGCTGTTGTGTGCTCTGGATCGCTGCAACACCGACGAAGTATCTTCGGTTTCTGCGCACCACTCTTGAGAGTCCGAGCTGATGCTATAGTCACGGCCTAAGTCAGACTCCGACACCGTGTCATCTGTTCATGTACAAAGCATATCTGGTTCAGATGGCAGGATTTGAAAACGTGGCAATGCTCGGACATGAGACAATCAAACTACTCTGATGCCAGATCATTTAGATGAGAAATGCGTTGGAGAAAATGTCGTCTGTACAGAGGAAGAAAAGAATATTGAGAAAAAAATTTGCTAGCATACCTTGCAAGTCCATGTCCACGTTCATATCTTCATGCTGAGACGAGGAAATCGACACTGTGTCATCAAATTCAGGGCCTTCTCCGCTTTCCTCAAGAGACACATACCCAATTTCGAACTCCCCAAACCTACCTGATAAATCACTCACATAGCTAGTCCCCTCCTGAGCAAGGCTCGAGTTCAAACTTGTCCGGGGAATGATAGAAAAACTACTCGCATCATCGTCGTATACTTTGGATTCGAGAGTCGATCCCTGGTATGACAAGCCAAATGGCGAGCTGAAGCTGCCATTCACTTTCATCATGGAGATCATCGTCGTCTCGGAGATGCTTGTGTCTGTCAAGTTCATGCTTCCTTCCGATAATGTGTCATAATCAGTGCTTTCCGCTGCCAAGAAGGTTGCATTTGAGAGCACGACGGTGCCTCGTCTAATTCTTTCCTCATATTCCACATCTTCTGCCACAGCCATGACCTTCCTACCGCAGGCCGAGAAGCTCGATTCAATGACATGGGGGCCCGTCTCCACATGCAACTTATCCGGTTGATCAACCTGTTCCGAGGCTGAACCTTGTGTGAACTGCTTCAACAGCGAAAGCAACCCTCTTTTTTTTCTCTTCGGTTTTACAAGAGTGTTGAGTTCTCGTTCTTGTTCGGTTTCAATAACGTGCCTAATCTCTGCCTCCTCTTCAATCTCCTCTTGCGCTCGATCCATCGATTTCACCGACTCTGGACTAAGGGGCGACTCCGGCACCCGGTGCTCGTCTTGAGGATACGATGATTCACCGGAATGGTCCGAAACAGCAGATGGCTGAGCTGTCGATCTGCGACCTTCCACATTGGACGTCCGTTGGCTGTCAACCAAAGGCGAACTGCAGCACTGATGGGACATATTCTTGCAAGTCTCGAATGGATTTCTGAAAAGGTAGGATTTGCCTGTGTGGCCGGAATCTGATCCCTTCCTTTCGAGACTAGATTCAACAACTGCTTGCTGTTGCATCAAGAGCTCGGCTCTCATTTCGCACATGGGGCACATCGTGATAATTCGGGCACAGCGACCCTTTGTGCTTACACTTCAATCGGAACCTTATCAAAATCGCCTCCCAGCATCTTTCTCTACCTCCAGTCTGTGTTCGCCATTACCTGGTCCGCTTACACATGCACCGCGCACGTATCCCCCCCATGGCTTCCCTGGCTTCCTGAAGAATTAGTGACTACGAAATTTTTCTTTACCCCTTCCGTGGACCATGGTAATCGTGCATAGTCTGTGAGACCAGCTATCTTTCTACAGGTCGCATATCTCGAGCCTACGTTCGTGGTCTGCAAGTGGCAGACCTTTGCCACGTATCTCCAACGGCGATGGGACGGACGCTTTTCTGCGATGTTTGGTAGTCGTTCCCCATTAGAATTTAGAACACGCAAGGACCTGATTAAGAAGGGGACGGGATTAATATTACTGCACATGCGCTGTCTTTCGTTGAGGAAATTCAAGTCTATTGTATCATAGAAGCGTAAGCCCAATTCAAAATCGACCTACGTAGTACAAGCTCGGCTTCGTATTAATTCTCAACCAAGAAACGTAAACTAGAAATCCTTCTTCCCAATGCACTACAAACACGTTGCAGATATCAATGAGCTCTAAGAGGGGCAAAACGTTTAGACATCGACAAAACTAAAAAAGGTGGTATACTACAAACTAATATGCGATTATGTTGAATCTGCAACCTTCATTTTTTGCATCTAGCGTGTAACAAGTACAAATTGCTACAAGAACGACTTGACTACACAGCATATCACTTCAATATCTTAAAAGGTTTCGCAAGGTCTACCACCTCCAAACTATGTCAAAATGCTGCCGGCCATTACTCGCCACTTACAACCGTATCAAGCACTCCAGGAAGTTCCACCAATATCCCAAACCGCCCCGGATGAATCTCCAATGGAGATACTGACACAATCCCAGTGGGCCTGGGCAACCTTAGAGAACAATGTGACGCTGGGGGGTTGTGTTCACGGGGAATTGGGGATTCCTGAACAACTTCTCCTAGAAAATTTTAAGCGATTCTTCAAACTGGAAGGCTAATCGAAAATATTAGCAACAGTCCACTCAAGGCGCATCCACATGCTTCTGATTCATACATCAGAATAATTGTTGCCCTTATTGTTATTCTTCATTAAATGACTCCTCTGATATATCTAACGATCCAAACAGAAGAACCGGTCATCTAATACCATTTTTTTTGCCCCATCTGCAATCTCCTTATTAATGTCTCCACCACCAGATTCCCGACTAGATGACAAAAACTTCCAAGCACCACCAGCTGCTCTCTCTACTACAACCTCGTCGAGCACTTGGCTAAAGCCTGCAAACGATCACACTGCGTTTGCAGAACGGGAAGTAAGAAAGAAATCTTAAAAAACAGGTCTACATGAGTTCCAACGGACCCAAACCAACCTCATGAGTCCGCAGCTAAGAATACCAGTCGCCTTCACGTGGATCGACGAACTTCACGAGTTGGAATGGATTAGTTGGCGAGGGTGTCCAGACTTCGACAGATGATAGATCGAAGCCGGTGACATAGGCTATTTACCAGCTACACTTCCAAAACTCCGATGAGAGCCGCTCAGGAGTCAAGGAGAAGAATGAGGATCCGCCCAGAGATGGCACGACGAAGGCGGCGCGGGATGGGCGAACACTCTGGATCAAACAGCGTTCGGATCTCCCTCTAATAGTAAACTGTTGTAGTGAACAAGGCACAATGGTGGTGCGTCGCGTAAGCTCCGCAGCACTCTCATAGTAGTCTTGGAATGCTGGTTAGTGAGATTTCCGCGACTAGTTTCTCGGGAACCCCCCCCCCCCCCCCCCCCCCCCTCCGTTTCGAACAACTGCCGCTTCAGACGTGAACCTCCACATCAGTTCCTTCGGCTCTACGTGCACTTTTTCAGAGATGGAGCTTTTGAACTTGTGAGTGACGTCGCGAGTTCTGCGGTGTGGCGATTCTGTTTCGCCTCCGGATGTTCCGATTTCCCGTTGGTCTGGGTCGATCGGCGGTCGTGGAGACCGACACATGTTTTAGACCAAAACGCCTGCGATCCGCGAGTTAGATTGCGGCTGATGATGAACATGCTTCGACCTGCAGTCGCTGGCTACTGTGTGTTTTGAATATTGTCGGATGATGATGACGATTTGTAAGTTTAATGATGAAGGCTGCAAACATGTATCAGATTGGTGATAAGGGAAAAAACGTCACTGATTTGCATTTTATAAATACAAATACATACATACATACTATTCGGTGAAATGGGACTTATTTGGCTTGTAAAGATATATTTGGGTATTTAAAGTGTGTTCGTTCGAATATGTAGTACGTAGATTATAAATATATATATACATATATGGTTGGGTGTGGGAGGCCTCTCTGCTACAGACCTGAAATGCCACGTAGCAAGGTACCTCAGATGCCAGGTCAGGTGGTACTATATAGAGGGAGCTGAGAGAGTTTAATGGGGAAAGTACAAAGCAGTCTGTTTTGAGAAGACTCGTCTGTGGACTTTCTGAAGAACAGGAGGTAACGAGAAGAAAAAAAGATGTAATCGACGGAAATTAAACGTGAAAGCTACACAAAAAGGTCAAAGGAATGAACTTTTATGTGTATATGGTGTTATTTGTATGTATATTGAGGTAAATATATATATATATATATATATATATATTGTCATACATATTTATGGTGTGTTGCTCATGCCACCATACTTTTTGCTACTGCCATCACAATTTGTTACAACATGTCCTTTATATATATATATATATATATATATTTATTGTAAATTGATAAAAAGGAAAGATATTAGAAATACTAACATAAATTTTTATTGAAATAAAAAAAAAACTAAAAATATATTTCAAATGGGTGGCAAATTGTGCCAATTGTTGCAAACTGCAAAGTTTGAATTGGCATTGCAAAATAGAAATGTACATCTCAAAGTTGTAGAATTTTTTTTGTTTTACAAAGATGTATTATAAAATACACTTTATGAAAAAATATAAACTGGTAATGATTGACAAACTAAAATTTGATCCACGAGTTATAAAACAAATTGTAAAACTAAAAGTATCAAATGCATGTGCTTGAATTTGATGACTCAAGCATTTAGTTGGATGCATTCTTAGTAAATGCTAATTTTATTTGTTTGTGGATGTAAACTTGTATAAAAGTTGATTAAAACCTAAATAAAGGATTTATTCGGTTACAAAAGAGTCAGAACATTGCAGCTTGTGAAATAAAAATGGATGTCAATGCTACGTTTATTAATGCCTTATTATTATTTAAACAGATATTACTTTGATATTCTAATTTCTAAATTACCTATGTTCCAGTGACCTTTTCAAACTTAAATGCCTCATTTTCCTTCTCTTCAAAATCGAAGTTTAAACTTTGATATAAAATAAAAAATAGATAAAAAAATAAAAATAAAAAATACACATTTTTTAATGTTGGTCTTCTTATAATCAAACACATAATTTCAAAAAGAAAAAAGAAAAAAGAAAAAAGAAAAAGTTGGTTTTTAAATAATAAAGATCAAACATTTTGTTTTTCAATCTCATAGATTAAGTTGTATTGAATTATTTTAATTTTCTGGTTTTACTTTTTAATATAGTATATATAATTTTAGAAATTTTTAATAATTATGTCTTGAAAGTTTTAAATATCATTAAAAATCTTTTCATTTTTTTTTTTTTTTTTTTTTTTTTTTTTGTAAGGTTTTAGATATACATTTAAAAATAAAATTTTAAAAAAATACTTGCACACTACATGTAATAAGCCGAATTATGTAAATATTTGTGTTATATTTAGATAAATTATAAGTAATATTTCTTTTACACTTGAAAAGTCTTGTAACAGTTGTAAAGGAGATCAAATTTCTATTAAAATATGAAAAAATATATCTTCCAGAGCTACATGCTACTTCTGTAAAACCCTTAAATTCTTCTAGTACTAGGAGATCTAAAGATTTTTCATAAACACATGAATCTGTATCTATTGACGTTTGAAAATATTTAGATTTTTCTTTGTCTACATTTATGTCAAGAATGCATTCTTGAAATTCTTTTAAATATTATTTTACTTATGTTTCTATTTTATGCATTTGTAAAATACATTTATTTTAAAAGACGTTTCTTTTAATATACCATTAATATTTATGCTTCACTATATTTTTTATATATATATATATATATATATATATATATATATTTTGCATGTAAAATTATTATTATTTATATTTTGAATACTGAACAATATTTTTAAGAGTCTAGTATTCAAAATATTATCATAATTATTTAAAACTTGAGTATTTTAAACCATGAAAAATAAATTAGATCTTAATAAAATTTATAAATGATAAAACTCATGTATAAAAATCATATTAGAAAAATACTATATATGTATATATTCATATTATTATATTATATATGTTATTTGATTTTTTTTACATATATAAAATATAATATTTTAAATATTTTTGTTTTTATGTATATATATATATATATATATATATATATATATATATATATGTGTGTACAAATTTTAATCAAATTAATCAATAAAACATTATAATTAGATAATTAATATTAATTTTGTCTAAAAAACTTAAAGTCTTTGTTTTGTATAAATAAAGGTTGTTATATATAACAAATTAAGTGTCAAAAATTATCATCCAGTATGCAAGTAAAATCAAATAAGAATGCATAACAAACATACTGTCAAAGACAAGAACTCGATGAAAGCAAATAAATAAGTGAGACTCTCTCAAAGAAATATAAAAAAATAGAAATAGAGAAGTATGTATATTAAAAATGAAATTAAATTAGCTATTGCCAAAGGCAAATAAATTAGAGACTCTTGAAACTAGACTAGAAGCAAAAAAAGAATTGACAAGAGTGAAGAAGGCTTCACTCTTGCTTTTATATATACTATCTACTTAGGAATTATGTAGCAACTTTCTATAGGACCTCCAAAAATGTGTTGACTTTACATGATATGTATCTTAACTTGCAAGGCAAGTTTTCTATATAGATGCCACATAGTTACCTTATTCCATAAGCTATCAATATTTATGGCACATGCTTAGCTTGTTGACAAAATTTTTAACCTACCAATCAACTACAAATACATATAAAGTCATAATAGTGTCTAAAAAGCGTCTAAGAAGTTTTTTTTAGAAGGTATTATGAAATTAATATATTTTTACCTACTTCTACCTATTTATATAATTTAAATAATAATTACAATAGATATATGTCTAAGACATTACTCTTCTTTGTAGGGACGAGTTCCTCAAAGAGTGGTAATCACATGTTGAGAAAGTCTAAGATGTGGCAAATTATATTTATATTGTATTTTGATCTTTGTTCTCTTTGAAGATAGTTGATAAGTCTTCTTAGCCATTGATAATGTCCTATTCTAGAACAGGAAGACTACCATGTTATTTAATCATTGTTGTAACCTTTATAACATCCTTCAAATAAAACATTTGTAACACCATCAAGAGTTGTTCCTACCTCCAATAAAATCACTAAACATTGAGAGTTCCTTTTCAGATCATGATATCAAATGTATTATATCTTGCCATCTATTTAAAGAAAAATATGTCATTCTTGAAGGTCTTCATCCCTATTACATTGCCTAAAAGATTGTGATAATTGGAATGTTTCATCCAATAAGTCAGCAAATGATGGTTCTTGAATTGTATCCACTAGTTGTTGATTCTCTATTTCTTTGATGCCACAATTATATAGAAATTACAAATAAGGATAAAAGGTACAATATAATCTCTTTTAAATTATGTTTCTTTTATGGGAAAGGTTTGCTATCTTTTATCTTGATTTTGATAGAAGTCATTGATGAAAAGCTTTGACCTTCTCTTTATATTTATAAGATTTTCTTGTAGCTCCCATGTACATTTGCTAATATCATATCCGTACCAATGAATAAGATATTCCAACCTATGTCAGGGCTGCCTTGACTCTAAGACTTCTTTTACCTCAAATTCTTGATTATTATCTACTTCCATAAAAGGCAATGATATTTATCTTCTTCTCAAGATATTCATTGTCTTTAATGGCTCTAAAAGAAATACATAAAATATAGAATAGATTTTCATAGACTTTGATAGATGTAATCAATAAGTAATTGGATTGACTTACTTACAAATAGGAAATGATCTAAGTTTACAATAATCCAACTTATCACAAAAGCAAATAATTTTGATATTACAACAAAATAACCATACCTTATCACCAACATGAAAATGAGCTTCTTTTTTACAAAAATCATTCGTATTGCTCTTTTGTTGTTCTTGAGTTTTTTTTAGTTGTGCCTTTATTATTGTATGTAGCTTAGATAAATGATTTGCCAAATATTTTGCAACAAGATTATCAACTTTTGAAAAGTCAAAAGCATCAAATCACGGATAATAACCATATTTAATAAAAAAATATATATATTACGTAGAAGAATGTATCATGTTATTATAAGTAAACTTTATTCATAGCAAAAGAGTTATCCAATCATCTTATTGATAGTTGATGGTACACCTCAAATATTATTTCAAAACTTAATTTATACCCTCTATTTGTCCATAAATTTGAAGATAGAAATTTGAAGATAATTTTATATTTACTTTTAGAAATCTTGAAAAGCATTCTCTAAAATCTTAATACAAATTGAATTCTCATGTCCAATATAATATCCTTAGGCAATCCATGATAGGGATAGATGTTGTTAAAAAAAATCTTAGTTATTTCTTTATCTATGATAGTTTTTGTATATGATATAAAATATCCTATCTTGGTTAAATGATCTATTATTATGAATATAGAGTCATAAGAATCTGAGACTGAAAGATCCATGATAAAATCTATAGAAACAAAAGACTATGGTTGTTCTAGAATAACTAATGGTTGTAGAAGTCTATAGGATTGATGTCGAGGAGTTTTTGACCTTGAACAAACATTACATACCTAGACAAAGTCTTTCAGTGCCTTGCACATTTGTAACCACCAAAAATCTTTGAATATAAGTTTTAAAGTCTTATTGTATCTAAAATGTCAAATTGCTAGAATGTCATAATGTACTTGAAAAACACGTAAACATGCTTCTTTTTCTAGAATATATAGGTGTCCTTCAAAATAAAATAGATTTTTTTTGAACTTGAACTTGGAAGTATCATAAGACTTGGAAGAAAGAATCTTGATATCATGAATAAGAAGATCATAGGACATACTTGATTGAATTGGTTTGACAAGAGTTGAATCAATAATCAATGCTGATTTTATTACTCAAAGATGAAAATGCTTGGGCTTCAAGAAAATTATTCTTTGTTGATAAAAAGATGAGTTTCTTTTTAATAAACCCTATTATTTTTTGGATCAATAATTAATCTTAAAATCAAGTCTTGACAAAAATATGCTCCAATAGGCTTAGCAACAATTCAAAACATGTGTTGACATAAATTATTCAAGATTCTTGTGGTCGATATAAATAATGGCTAGATTAGAAATGCCTTTTAGATAATAGTGCCATTCTTAAAACAAATCCATAATTGTAAGAAGTTATTTATTATTATCATATTACAAGAAGTCTTGCTTGAGAATACATTTGGTATTTGATTGTAGAAGATAGAATAGAAATTATAATAAAAAAATCTTAATCCTAATAGAATTTTAAATAAAATCTAATTAAAAATTAACAATATTAAACAAGCTTTAATCAAATTATAAAAGAAACCTTGAAAAAATTACAAAAAAAATATTAAGAAATTTTAAAAGAATTAAAAAAATCCATAATTAACCTTAAAATAATCCTTAAGAAATCCTAAAAAATATTAGAATAATCACAAATACATCTTAAATAAATCTCAATCAAGTTCTAATTTAATCTTAATTAAAATCCTAATGGATTTGACTCAAATCTTAGACAAATTTGAAACGATTTCTAAATCCTAAATCAAATCCTAAACCAAACCTTAGTCAAATCCTAAATCTTAAATCAAATCCTAAATCAAATCCTAAACAAATCCTAAATCCTAAAACAAATCTTAGACAAATCCTAAATCCTAAAACAAATCTTAGACAAATCCTAAATCTTAAATCAAATCCTAAATCAAATCCTAGACAAATCCTAAATCCTAAACCAAACTCTAAAGCAAATCCTAGACAAACCCTAATCAACTCAATCTAATCCTAATATAATTTAAAACCTCAATATCTATCAATAAAACTATTGATCTTTTTTAAAAAATTTACATACCTTTCAACAAATAAATTAGCAATAAGCACATAAATTTTGAAAATAATTAGACTTACCAAATAAAAGAAAAATGCTAAAATTTGCATGGGTATTGGTTGGCTTCTTACTCCAATATAAATGTTGAATTTCCAGTGTCAATCTTTCCTTTTCAAATAGTTCAATTGATATCAAATTTCACATGTGTATAGCAAATTAATTCAAATAACTTTAAATTTAAATTTCACTTCAATCCAAGTAGTAGATTGCTAAAGATCTTAGAATTCCTAACTATCTCTCAAAGTCCAATTTCGAAGTTCTCAACCTACTTGAAAATCAATAACCTTCAATTCAACTATTTGATCAAATTCAAACTTACAGCATACACTCCAGACAACTATTTTCATAAGTCCTCAAAATTTGAATTATAGATCTACTACCAAACTTACAAAAATTTCTAAAATATAATATCTTTTATATTTCACAAATTCTATAGTTATCTAAAACAACTATGACTTTATAAAATTCTTGCAAAGTCATTACACACTCAATTCCCTCAAAATCAATGCTTAAAGAAATTCTATTAAGTTTTCTCTCAAATTCCACTTTCTAATCTACCAAAGAACCGTCAAGTTGTTGTTTGTACTGAGTTTTATACCTTGGGATTCGGTTTCGATCCAAATTGATAATTGATTCTTTTTGGATATCAAATTTTATCCTTTTGAGTTAATTTTCATTTAAATCAACTCCTAATTTCTTCTTTAATATGCTTGTATTCTTTATTTTTTGTAGTCTACTTTGTTTTGCTTTATTTATGGCCTTATAAAATAAGTAGAAGCATACTTTGCAAAAAGGTAGTATTTAAACATTTTATTCTATTTTCTTTCGGACTGTTGTATATTTTCTAAAATAATTTTCTATAATATTTGAAGTAAGAAATTCTATAATATAATAGATTCTTTACCCCTTTCACCTATTAGTCATATTACATTACAACATTGTGAATCTTGAAGTTGATCTCGATTATTAAAAAAATTCTTAAATGAAAAGCTATTAAGTGAAGTTTATCATATATTCACATTTGTGATAATATAGCACTCAAAGCAAAGTCCGATGCATTTGTTTTCATAGAAAATAGTTTAGAAAAGTTAATATGATACAAGATTGGTGCAAAAATAAAGCTTGTCTTTAAAGCTTCAAATATTGCTTTCACTTCTTGATTCCATTGAAGTTTGTCTTTATTAGTGATTTTGACTTTAGATGTATTTATAGGTTAGAAACTTGTCCAACAAGTTAATGACGTATTGGTAGCTTGTAGAACAAGTTAACTCCATGTAATAGCTTGTGGAAGAAATTAACTCCAGGTAATAGCTTGTAGAACAAGCTAACTATGTAGTGCATACATAGATAATTTGCCTTGCAAGTTAAGACATATCGCTAGCAAAGTCAATACATATTAGAGGTCCTATAGAATATTTCTACGTAGTATTGTCATTGAATTATAGCAATATTGAAATGCTTTTGTATGATTCTCTAATCAAAATTCAAAAAGTCAATTCTCACATCTCATAGCAAAGTCAATTGCTTGATTCAATGTTTGAGGATTAAGTAAGTTGAACATCAATTTTTTTATGTCATATTATAATCTGTAGAGAAATTGACTAAAACGTGCACAATCATCCCACTTGATTGATTAATCCTCAAAATTTGGATTTTGTACCATAAAACTTCTTAGATAATGCAATCTTTGATTCTTTAATATTTGAAAATGTGTTCTATCATAAGAAAAGAGATATGATTTGGTACAGATGTTGAAGCAACTTCAATCATCTCTATATCTTTAGCCCTTGCCATTCTTATTGCTTCTTATGGCGGTAAATTGAGTTGATGCATTATAAGCATTAACTTCCTAAATTTTTCTTGCATTTGTATCATTGTACTCTTTATTTTATGAAGCTCTACCATGATATCTCTTAAAAAAAGCAAGATTTCTAATATTGATCAAGATAAATAGAAGAAAAGACTTAAAAATGAAGAAAAAATACTAATGATAATACAAATTTAGAAGAGGATAATCTGCAATTCTTAATATGCTTTAGTCTTATGAAGAAAAAAAAAAAAAAAAAAAAAAAAAAAAATCTACTCTTAATTAAGAAAAGACAAAGCTCTAACATTGTAGTTATATTTTTATCAATCTATCAAGGATAAGAACTCAATGAAAGAAAATAAATAAGTAAAACTCTCTCAAAGCAATATGACAAAATAAAAATAGAGAAGTATGTATATTAAAAAAGAAACTAGAATGGCTATTGCCAAAAGACAAGGAAATGAAAGACTCTTGAAACTAGACTAAAAGTAAGAAAGGAATTGAGAAGAGTAAAGAAGACTTCATTCTTGCCTCTATATATACTATCTACCTAGGATCTATGTAGCAATGTTCTACAAAACCTTCAAAAATGTATTGACTTTACATGATACATATCTTAACTTGTAAGGCAAGTTTTTTTTTTAGGGGCACCACATGGTTAGCTTGTTCTACAAGCTATCAATATATGTAATACGTGGTTAGTTTGTTGACAAAGTTTCTAATCTACCAATCAACTACAAACACATCTAAACTCAAAACAACATCTATGAAGCTTCTAGGAAGCTTTTTTAGAAGATATTATGAAATTAATTTACTTTCATCTACTTCTATTTATTCATATTACCTAAATAATAATTATAATAGATATATATCCGTGACACATACTTTTAAGTACTTCCTTATCACCTCCTCTCCTTTGTTTATCCGATTAAGAGTTCTACTTATTAGCTAAGACAACACCACATACTTAATCAAAGATAAATGCTGCAATAATATTAGTGTAATATATATCCAACTAAGTAGATATTGTAGCAATTAGACAACCAAAATATGTTGCAAACATAAAAGAAGGAATTTTCAAGCCTTATGAATAGATGAAACATGACAAAGACTTTCTACATTAAGAACAAATTTAATCTCTTAAAAAAAGAGTCAAAAGATGTAATATTAAGCATATCATATGTCACATATGTTGGCATTGGTTACACAATAGCATATTAGTAATTTCTTTTATTTCAACTTATATAAAATAAGAAAAGCTATTTGATATAATTTCTAGTTCAAAATGTATAGAACTATCAATAGAAAGATGACAAGGAGCACAATTTTTTGAATGCTTCTAATACTCTTATCCATCCTTGTCTTTTAGCAATAAAATATCATTAGACAACATATCCTTAATACAAAGAATTGTGAATCTTGTATTAACATCAAATATCATAGGCACTCCATGTTACAAATATACATAATTTATTTTAGAAAATCTCTTTAATTAAAGTCAATAAACTCTATTATAAATATAAACATATTATAAAGTATTACAATGTTGAATAATAGATAAGTTTTCTATGACCTTTGATCTTTTTAAAGAGCTTTGATTAATCTTACAAACATTAAATCCAAACATTAAAGTCATTAAAGTTCACAATTAAAGCTCTCTTCTTACATATTGAGCTTAGTTGAATCAATTCTTATTAATATAATTATTGATAAGAAGTATCAAATGCCAAAGATACATGCTTGCTAAAGCGTTAACTTATTGCCATCCATGATAATATCAAGTCAAAATTATAATAGTTGCTATGAAGCAATTTATATTTTTTAAACCACACTTTATGGTCTGAATAACTCATTTAGCTTTGCTATCTTCCCAAAATGATTTCTTAAGGTGATAAGACGATCTACCAAAGCTTACATATACAAAGTCTTAAAAGCTCTAAAGAAATTTTTTTCTTGATCTATTATGAATTTTGTAAGTACTCCAAAATAAGCCTACACAATTTTAAAAAGTCATTATTCTGAACTTTAAAGAATTTTGTGGCAAAGCTATAAGTTCATTTAACTTCCTAAAATGCTCTACTATCATTAATACTTATTTACTTCTATATAGGATAAAAATATGCAACTTAGAAAAGTCCAAGAACAAACAATAGCCAAAACTTTTAATATGTAAAGACTTCAATTAAGGTAATAAAGTGTTAAAACTTTAACCTAACTTGATTGTACACTTCACACCATAAAACATATGTAGTGATTTATTAATATATATATATATATATATATATATATATCAATCTACCAATATTAGTTGCTCAACACAGAATATATTATGCACATCTTAAAATATCTAAGTTGATTATGTATTTTCTCTATCAATGAAGTTCTAATATCTAACCTTAAAACTATATGCCTAACTTTATTGGATCACATATAAAATAAGTAGTTATTTTTCTAATAGAACCTTGCTACTTGGTGACTAATCTTTTGTCACTCTATAGTAGAAACGGTTGAAGGAAATGTCTCTTATTGAAGCTTATACAAGCCTATAAGGTCCTCTCATATATTACTAACCACTTAGATTTTATCAAATTTTTCATTTGAGTATTGATTGTATACTATGGATATAGAGTCTAACATCAAAGTAAGGTATATTGTTGCATGCCATCCAAGTACTACCTTTCTATTGGAATCTTCATATCATCTATTTTCAGTCAAGTCTTCTTTAAAAGATTTGAATTATAAGAAATTTTATTTGTATCCAAATTGTAATGATTTACATATTAAAAAATTGTGGTGCTTTACATGTGTAAGTGTATATTTTTAATTAAAATATTAAAAATATAATTATTATTGTGACATAATAGAAAGATATTTAAAATATAAAATAATATAAAAATTATAATTATAAAAATATTTATTATTTTTATAAATATATAAATATATATATATATATATATATATATACATCATTTTAAAAAATAAGAAATAATATTGAAAATAATAATATTTACAACATTAAAATGGAATTTTTAAAAATAAAACATATTTTATAAAAATCAATAAAAAAGACTTAAATTAATCAATATAATTTCTTTTATATGTCAGTTTTTGATAAATTTTAGACTTAATTTTATGTAAATTTAAAATATATTCTGTTACTATATTTGAATATTATGGTTTTTAAATTTATTTATAAAAAATAATAAAAAAATATTTTTAGAAATATAGACAAAGCATGTATTTTTGTAAAATAATTCAATTATGTACTTTTAAAAATGAATATATTTCTCCTAACTAATATTATTCTATGTTATAAGTTTCATATGTTTAGTAAAAAAATGGTCTCCTTCAGAATTTATTAGAAAAAAATACTTAAAACATGTGTATCATAAGTTTGATCTCCAATATCATTATGGTCTTGCTATTGGAATTTATTTTCAATCTTAATTTTCATGATTTTTTTTAAAAAAGAGGACGTTTTTTTCTTTATTTGGATTATAGATAGTATTAAATAAAAATTTGTAAATATTTATCAATTATTGATTTTATACAACATTTTTTTTATCTTTGTCTTTTACAAATTTTTGAGCTTAAAATATTTTTTAAACTTGGAAAAAGGAGTAAGGATTTATTATTATTGTTATTATTATTATTACAGGAAAACATATTGAATAATTTGAATAAAAGTAGTTCCAGCCATTTGGTGACGCCGTGAAACTATCTCCTTTACAATGCATGACACAGAAAGAAACTCTCGTTGTCCTGTACCAATAAAGTTCACAAAATATCTCTTACGCTATTCTATATACCGGGCGGACATAAAGGGAACCGCAGGAGATACTGTAAACCCCAGGCCAGCCTGTGCTGCCCCCCTAATGAACCCGGATAAGTCTGGAGAGGACGAGCATGGACGAGCGGGATAATGAAAATTCGCCCGATTGCCCGAGGAACGAAATCGGCTGCCCGTGAGCGCAACTTCTTTACGTCTCCACCGCTCAGCAGCTGCGTCGTCCACTACAATTCTGGGGTTGCATTGCTCCCTGCACTTATCTTCACAGTCTCGGCCCGGCGCAGTGTTTCTCTGCGTCGTACACTCCCCCAGTCGCATCAATCTCGCCGTGACCCTGCTTCTTCGGCACCCTCTGCATAGAATTATCATTTTTCCGCGTCGTTTTTGCTGTATTTGAGCGATGGCGGCCCTTACCGTTGCGATGCCCGTAGCAGGAGCCACCATGGCTACTTCCGTGGCTTTCGTCCCGAAGGGCTGTTTCTCCATTGTTGCGGCTGCCAGAATGGCGCCCATCAAGATCAAAAGGCGTCTGTCTGTTGTTGTCAAGGCTTCTCCCAAGGAGGATATTAAGGATAAGGTGAGTACTTGAGTAATTGATTCCTGGTTGCGATCTTAGATTGCACCGTTTCGGTTCTTCATTATTATTCTATTCTGTTCGTTTTGTATCGTCAAACTTTTAGAATTTTTTTGAGGGCATTTTTGTCGATGTGCAAGTTTGTCAGCGCGATTTAAGTCGTCTTAGAAGGTTAATTATTTTCTGTTTTGCCCACTCGTGATCTCTATTTTCAATTTATACAGAGACTGCGTCTGTCGATATTCAGTTATATTGACCTAATTATGAATCTTTGGCACGGGGAAAGCACTTGTCATGCTCTGAGAACTTTTAGTGAATTAGTCTTTACAATATACCATTAGTATTATTCGCCAGGCGGTTGCTTCAACCATCGGTCAAAGAGATTCCCTTGATTATAAACACTCGACCAGCTGGAGATTTGTTGGATTATCTTCTCAATGGTAGGGGAATTCATGTCTCCTGCATGCGCAGATCCCCGAAGCCATTGCTGAAGCTCAGAAGACGTGCGAGGATGACCCCACCTCTGCACCATGTGCTGTCGCATGGGACAATGTAGAGGAGCTCACTGCTGAGGCCGCTCACCAGCGTGACCGCAACAAAGCTAACAGTGACCCCTTGGAGACTTATTGCGCAGACAACCCTGAGACCGATGAGTGCCGAACATACGAGGATTAGGCCATGAAGAAGTGAAAGAATATCTGGTGGATTGTAGACTGATTACCACAAGCGGTTGCTGCCGCTGTACAAAATCATTGGGATTTTTT
Organism: Physcomitrium patens; assembly: GCF_059467195.1. Classification (NCBI taxonomy): domain Eukaryota; kingdom Viridiplantae; phylum Streptophyta; class Bryopsida; order Funariales; family Funariaceae; genus Physcomitrium; species Physcomitrium patens. The sequence continues at coordinate 4,278,101 of NC_143435.1, forward strand.
GGGAAGCAAGCTGGGATAGAAGCCGAAGTACTCTTCCATATGTTGATTCCAGTCCTCGTTATCACTTTTCGTGATGTTAGTATTTTTATGGTGTCTGTAATCTGTCTACCATATCGAGTGAGGTCTTCCCAATTGGTACATCAGACATGTACAAGTTTTTTTTTTTGTTTTATTCTATTTGCTTTTCTATGTCACATGATTTGTCAAATCCATCGAAAGCTGTGCTATGAAGAGCCGCACTGAAGTTTGCCAGGGAAAGTCGGTTGTCACGCTGTAGCAGGTGATTGGCAATTATTCAAGAGTCTACTCACATAATCTTTATTTAAAGAGTTGCACACTCTGTCAAGTACTCCCGTAATACAAAATATATACTCCCAAGTCCAACTTAATTAACTTGACTTAAGATAATTTGTCACAACTAATCTTAGTTCAGTTTCCTCATGACCAACGATAATTGGTAAATCGTAGTGGTAACGATGACCTACCATATTGCCTGGAGTAACGCCTGAGAACTTGTGCCTCGAATTTTCGCATATTTATGTAGCTAGAAATTTGTTAGTGTTCCTTGTCTCCATCTTGGCTACGTAATCTGTAGCTTCGGTTGATAAGAATATCGCTTATCAGTCTTCGACACTGGCAGGGACGATGAGAGAATCAGAAACACTATTGCTGACCTCTACCAGTTGTTTTCGAGCTTGTTACCCCGGCAGTAGTCACTTCCGCAAAGATAGTCGAACGCTTGAACCCGCTGAATCTTGTCAATAAAATTCAAACCATAATCCTGGTTGTCGACAATATAATGGAAAGCGATAACGGGCGTTAGCATACCTAGACGGATTATATCGAATGTACATGAATGGAAACAACCGAATTATAGTAATGTACCCATGTGAGCTCTTCCCCTGCATCTACATCTCTGGTGGTGAAGAATGCGACCTGCACCAATAATTCTCTTGTGCAATAAGCATGACTCACATCAAGACGTGGCAAGGAATTTACAAATGAAGATGTCATCACCCTCTCGAAACTTTTCGACACACTGAAGACTCACTGCCGACCTGATTTGCAGCAGAATTTATGAGGTTAGGCTCACTACTGAGTGCAAAACGAGAGGGAAGGAAGTTATCCATACATGATCATGTTCCGCACTCTCGATCTGAACAGGAACCTCAAGCAGGTTGTTGTCGTAGCATCTGAATAATAACCACGGAGTTAAAACTCTCAGAACCCGTAATGACTTTGAATGACTTTGAACATAGCAACCGCAGTTATTTGGAGCAAAACATAGCCTACAGTGTGCAAGATGTCTGCTGCAGAAGATGTTTAAGAGGGCGTCAGCCAATGCACACTATGGTGGTACACATATTACGACGTGCATTCGTACGAGGAGCAGAATGTTATGTATGAAAGAAGTGATACACTTGATTTCTTCAGTCTTTCTATCTTTAACTCTATTAAATCGATGAATAATCTCTTGTGTCCCTTAAAAAAATATGTCACGACACAGAATTGAAAACCAGGAACCCGTAGATCCTTTGAAAATTTAAGGTGTTTCTATCGTTCAAGTAGCGGTGTAGTTTTAGGCTCACCTATGGTTGACGAAACGAGCAACATTTCCATAATTGGTAGCATCCACGTGAATATTCCTTTCACGCTTCTCAGCGCACCAGGTGCCTAACAGCTGCAGGGAGAAATGAGGATCGCCTGCCGGGATTGTTAGGTGACGCAAGAAACTTTCATCATCGGTCAGGATCTCACCCACAAATTCGAATACAAATGATCCTGCCGGTATATTATCCCAGGTTCGCACACCCCAGCCTTTTCCAGTTTCTGTCCAGAAGACCTGCCCAATCTCCATACCTATGGCAATTAAAGTTTTGCTTCACATGTCTACTAAGGAAAAATAATTGAAACTATTGAAACTCAAGAGTGATAAACGGGAGATCTCATCACAAATAAATGACGAATAGATAGAATCGCCGGCACCACACCTGCAATTTATAACTGATGCCTCGTTGGACTACACGGTTGCCACAATGCTGAGTGCAACCACATTTCTCCTAGCACTCTTTAATAAAAGGTCGTCGTAAAATACGTTTGAGATCCTCTTCGTAATGAGAGCATACAAAATGAAGAGTAATACATGCAAAAGGCAGGCAAACGGAAGTCCTTTCTCTCCAGTTCCTGTTTAAGAAAAAGGGGATGTAAAGAGCCTTCCACTGTGTAAGCATACTCTCCGCCTGCTGATCTAGCTCACTCGCAAGGAGTGGGATTATCTAAGCAATTACCCAAATAGTTACTACATCTGTCATCCTCCCCAATCCTTGCCATTGATGTACCTACCTGTGCATTGTTAGACATAACGCTTCTGTTAATGTAAAAGAAATCTCTAATCAATTCCTTAGTATAAGGACCACTTAGAGAAATAGGGATTCGTTCCTTCCCTCTGCTGATATCATGACGGTCATTGTGCTTTACAATGGAAACATCTGGACCAGGCTTGTCTTCATATTTTTGAATATGCTCATCCAGCAAAGGTTGTTTCTTGATTGAGATTTTTGTGCGTTTTCTACCTGACCCAAAGCCTCGGCGTTCTGAGTGCAGTCACCCTCCTCTTGCATCTGAGAGTTGAGGATTCATACATTTCGATTTCAAGTTTGTCACTTCCTCTACTCCACCTTCAGGCTCAAGTGGGATCTCTGCATCTGAAGTATCAGAATCAGTCACGTAACCTGCCGATTCCTCTAGTCCGCCGTCCGATTCGCCTCGAGGTTTAACAAGTAGTGAACTTCCATGGGTTTCTACTATTTCTTCAGTTTCAATTGCAGGGTTTGCCGAACAAGCTGTCACTCCTGATCCCTTAACCTGGAGCTGCTGATTCGACCCTACACATTTCAATCGAGCTTTTGTTGAAGATTGCGCAAGTAATGATTCTTGAGTTTCGTTCTCTATCAACTCATTCACGTGAGTTATAATAACTTCAACCGAAGGGTCTATCGAAGAGAGCGCTATGAGCAAGTGCGCTGTTGGGGCCACTGCTTGCAGTGGCTCAGGGTTAAAGAATTTTAAAGAGTTTGTGGTAGGAGATGACTCCTTAGTCTTTTGAGAATTTGCTACCGTGAACGTCGTTGGTTCGTTTTCTTGTTTCACAATTGAAAGATCACACGCGACTGTTTTTGGAACACTCAGATTGAGAATTTGTCTACGAATTTCATTCGCGGGCAAAAAAACAGGAATATTTTCCTGTTTTGGTTGAGTTACATTTGGATTAGGAGAATTATTTCTTGTCCCAGCTAACTCTTTAAAACACTCCTCGGTCTGGGTATGCTGATTCACCATATTCGGTGCTTTCACAGATTTTCCTCTCGATAGTCGATTCAATTCCTGTCGCTCTGTTACACTTTGAAGCTCCACACACTGCGCATAAACCAAAAATTAAGTTTGCTTCCACTCTCGAAAGTGAATTAAGAATGTACCTGTGTGTGAAGCCAAGTGTACCAAAGTTAAAAAGAACGTGACTGTCGCTTCATGAGTAACTCTCACTAAGTCTAGTCCAGTTAAGTCAATTGTCACACCTTCGTTTCAAACTGCGGACCAGATGAGTAAGCAAAGAAGAATGCACCCAATGCGTCAGAAAATAAATGCAGGGAAGCTAAGAACCTGATTCGTATTCCTGAATGAGAGTGGAACAGTCTGATCCTCACAACCTGGCTCGTCTTCACTAGCTTTCCGTTTCCCAGCACACGCAACACTGGTTAGAGTCAAGGGCTTCGCAGCTGGATGTCTTATTCTACGGACCAATTTTAGTGAGGAGGCTTCGTTTACGTCGGAGTCGTCAATTTCGATTCTATTACAAAAACTGCCTGTCCTTCGTGCTGGATTAGATCTTCTCTCACAAGACTCTTGCCCCTTTTTCTTCTTGATAAACTGAGTACCAGACGGACCTACCGCCGCCGCCTTCATGTCCTACACTCACACCCACAAACAAGAAATCAAGAGAAAATAGATGTTGGCAAGATTCTCATATTTCGCTCACAATGAACAATCCAAACCATCATGTAGTGACCGACAATATCGACGTCAACGATGTACCTATTCTTCCAAGGCCTTATTTCAAAAGCACAATCACATACCACATTTCTGAAGGGTATGTCAAACTCACCGCTTCCTCCTTCTGCGCAAAAACCATGTCCGCCAGGAGCCGATATCCGTCTGCTTCAATGTGCTCCCACTTATCATCGTAAGCCTGGACGCGCATTCCAGTTAATTCAAAAACAGTCCACAAAAGTATCCACAAAAAATCCAACCGCGCGATAAGGAAAATAACCAAACCCCTTCAATCATTCCTAGTAAATCTCCAGGTCGAGGTCTCACCCTCATCAGCTTCATCAAAACAGGCATCACAACCTGCGTGGGCAGCATGAGCTCCTTCTCCATGGTTTGGAGGGCTTTGATCGTTCTAATCTGCCTCTCCAGCTCCGCCTCCTCCTCCTCCTCCTCCACATCATCCTCCGCCATATCGAACGCTTCAAGGAATTCTATGAAAATTCATGCAACTCTTAACCCGACATTGAACTCAATACGATTAAAATTGTCGATTCAATTGCAGGGAGTGAAGAATCGAGGCAGAAGTAGCGAGCGATAGCAGTATAAGAGTCGGGACACTCTGGCCTGTGAAGGTTTCTCAGATTGAATATGGATGGATGAAGAAGATGAATGATTAATCATCCATTGATGAAGTTAGTGGGACGAGCTGTCACAATCCGACAGCCGTCACCCACGTCAGCGGAGATTGGACAGTCGTAATCGGGAATGCGCCGGGATGGCGGCGGGGGGGATTCCATCTTTCCACGTTTCAAATCGAACGGTAAAGATGTAACGGTAAGTCCATTGAGGCCACGTCAGCTACTTTTCATCACGATTTTGATGTAACTCTGCATGTGTCCCCAGTTACATGTGCAAAAGGGTAAAAGTAAACGTAAAAGTAACTAGTGATAATGCAAAAGGGTAAAAGTAATGGTAAGAGAATCAGACGGTAATTTACTTTTTGGGCAGTAAGTAATTAGTTGGATAAACTTAAGCTGGAAATGTACTTGAAGTGTAGATTATTCGATGTCATGTACTAGAAGAGCTCGTTGAGGTTTAGTATTTTATGCAGAACTAGTGATGTTTTTATTGTAGTATTTGTTATTTCAAAATTTATGAAAATGAACAAATGAAATATGAATAAAAATGTAGGGTTGTTGTAAAATTAAATTAGATGGAATTTTATACATCATGAAAGACAAGAAGTTTTTAAAAATCAGTGATGTTTATTTATTTTATTGCTTTAACTAGAATTTCATATTAAGTGTTTATACCATAAACTATTTTTCATTTTTCGTAAGTTATATGGTTGTTATTTATAAATAAATAATAGATTTTTATTTTATTTTTTTGTTTTGTAAAACATAAATATAAAATGTGAATGTGTGTGTGTGTGTGTGTGTATATATATATATATATATATATACACTTCACTTTAATATTTTAATCCTAAAAACTTTGAGTTTTTGAAAAATAACACTACTTTATATAGTCACAATAGAAATTTAAATTATTCAATAATAAATTAAATAAAATCAACATCCAAAAATCACAAATTAATTTTTTACATCAAGATTACATGATATTTAATTAAAAATATATTATTTAAATTATTATATTGTATGGATTGAAAAATACATATATTAAATAATTTATAATAAATTTTGATGAACAACAAATGATTCATATTTTTATTTTTATTCATTGCATTTTAAAACTAAATGTATTTATTCTACAGGTATATATTTTTAAGCTACAAATATATCTATATATATATATATATATATATATATATCTTTTAGTATAAATGTATTGTAGCTTAAAATATATTTAGTCTTTAGAAAAATAGAATTTCTATTTGTTAAATTAAATGTTTTTTTTTAAGCCACGGCAACAACCCTCAACAGCAAACAATTCCCAGCCAATGCAGTCCAAAGTTCAGGTTTTAGGGTTTAGATGAGGTCATGCAATGGTGACTTTAGCATAAATGCCACTGCCTGCTTGTCACTGCAAAGAGAAAAAACATGTCAAATAAGTTAAAGATTTTAGAACACATGAGCTACAAGGTTCAATGTGAACATAGTGCAAAGATTTAAAGATTAAATGATGTATTTATATTTTTCAATAATCCTATTTTGTTAGATAAACTTCACAAGCAGAAGCAAAATTCAGATTAGCCTGTTTTTTTTCAAATATTTAATCTATATACCAAAATATATATGATATGATAATACAAATTTTTTCTTCACAAAATTTTCACAAAAGCTATAATTTTATAAGTTATTTTTTTAAGCCATAGAAACTAAAATAATTTAACCTTTTTTTTTTTTTTTAAAGGATTTTTTCAAGATATGTATCGAAAAGAACAGACTAGGCTAGATGTTAAAACACCAATACATTATACTTCAAAAATAAAAAATAAAAAAATGTCAAAAATGAAGAAATTCAAATGATTAAAATATTATGTAAATTTCATTTTCTAGTGTTTTAGTTTAAACTTCACATTAATTTCAGAACAGATATGTTTTTAATGTTTTGAATTATATTGATAATTTAATTTAAAATTTTTCCTAACAATTAATAAAAAGCATAAGCATTGTTATGAATTTGCCCAAAAACATACCATATCAATAAAATTGTAATAAAAGATAAAAAAATACATTCAATTGCAATAGATTTTAAACTGAGTATAACATTGGCAATATTATATGAGAGCTAAAAAATGTGCATACTACACTACATAATTGATTTTTATGTAGAAATATGGAAAAGACATAAGGTAAAAAATAGAATACATATTATTTGTGAGTATATGATAAAACAAAATGAGATCAATGCGGGAAGCTGGAAAAATTACACCATTAAAGTTTCCTGGAGTCATCATGCTTCTCCACCCCTGCTTCACAGAATCAACCTCCACCATGTTTGAAGGATCATGTGGAATTGGAAACACACCACAAAGAACATAAGCAACCTTCAAAAATAATACCCACTATATGAATAGACAATCTGGCCACCAATGGTCATGGGTATTGATTGGCGAGTTGTTGGATGAAGTCATTCATTCAACTTTTGTCATTTAAATAATCTAGATCACTCACCAAATTACTGTAGATAAATAAATGTTGTGTTGCAAATAGATTAGTCTTTTTCCCAACATCTACCGTATGAATGGAGATGTATGATATTGCTTGTAGCATCTTAAATACAAATTGTGTAAAGTGGCTCAAAGTGCAATTGCAAAGATTTACACTAGTTTTATTTGTGATGTTGTTTTGCATTTACTTGTGATAAGTTAATAAATATAATAAGTTATGGATCTTTATTCTATTTAAATGTAGTGCATATTGTATTTTTTTTTTGTTGTCATTTTTTTTTGTTTAATAAGAATTTTATTTATCAATACTAATTAAATTTTATTCTTTTGTTTGTTTTGTGTTGTTTATGAATTTAATGGAAAAGCATGAGAAATTTGAAATTAATGTTTTTAATAAAATAAAATAAAAATTGGATATGAAACTACCATATAGAAATTGTTTTCCACTTGTAAAAGGTTTTTAATGAAATCACTAGAATTGAAAAAAAACTAATGCCCATGCTTAGAATACATAATAACATTGAGTTGTAAGAACACATAGATGTGTCAAAGCAAAACAATTTCAATGTAAAGATGCTTATTAATTTAGATATATCTTCAGGAATTATATCAAAACTAACAAGTTGTACTAATGCCAAAAATATGTAGAGTAAATTTTATTCTATTTATCTCTAGTGCGTTGCAAAAAAATATATTTTACTTGCAAAGAAAATTTTTGTGACTATAAAATGTCCTCCTTTGATGATATAAGCTCTCAAAATCAAAATTTTGAAATGATGGCCTTATTGCTCAAAGACCTCAACAATGAAATCTCCAAATCCATGATTCTTTCAAAAATCATGTTTGATCTGCTATCAAGCTTCAACAACATCTTTGCAATGTAGGCCAATATTGGTGAAGAGAAATAAATTACCTTTGTTCTTCAAGAGCATCTTTCCTAATATAAGACATTCTTATAAATCAATGATAATTTATAAGAATATGATAATCTTGCATATTTTATATAAGCACAAGATTGAAAAAATAGTATGATAAATTGGTGTGAGCAATATCAAAAGGATGTAAATTATATTTACAATAAAAATATAGAATTTAATGTTTTAATTGGAGAATACACAATCGTTGATTTGTAGATTGTACTTGCATTAAATGATGTGGTATTACATCTTCTACTTCATAAAATACATTAAGATAGCCAATATTCAAGCAAATAAGGATTTTTTTTTTTTTTTTTTTTTTTTTTTCTAATTGGTATATTCAATTTTTTCCAAACTTTTTATGCTTGCTGTTTGCTTGAAGATTTAGTTATATAAAAAGTTTTAATTAAGATTAAAGGTTTATTTAATATTTATTGAGGTCTTAAAATATTTATAGAAATATAGTTAGGATTTATTTAGAATTTGATTAAGATTTGATAAAAATTTGATTAGGATTTAATTAAGATTTGGTGAAGATATACTTAATATTTTTAGAATTTGGTTAGGATTTTTTTAGAATTTGGATAGGATTTAATTAATATTATATTAGAATTTGATAAAGATTTGATTATAATTTGATTAAGATGTTTTAAGATTTTATTTAGATTTGGTGAAAATTTAATTAAAATTTAATTAAAATTTAGATAAGTTTTGATTAGAATTAGATTAAGATGTTTTAAGATTTTATTTAGATTTGGTGAAAAATTAATTAAATTTTTATTAAAATTTGGATAAGATTTGTTTAGAATTTAATTAAGATTTAGTTAAGATTTATTTTATACTTAATTAGGATTTTATTAGAATTTATGTAGGATTTATTTAATTTTTTTTAAGTATTTCTTTAGGATTTTTTTTATAATTTTTTAATAATTTTTTTGAGTTTTTTTTAGAATTAATTATAATTTTATAAAGTTTTTTAAGGTTTAATTGGAATTTATTTTGGACTCTATTAGAATTTTAAGAGACTTTATTTATTAAAATTTCTAGTTTACCTTTCACAATCAAGTGCTTAATGCATTCTCAAGCAAGAAAACATGTTCTATAATAATGTGATCAAAAGAATATTTTGTTGTATAAACAAAGATTGTTACACACAATACATTAAGTACTACAAATTAATCACAAAGTATGTAATTTAAATCAATTACAAATACACAACCAAGATACTTGTAAAAAAAGATAATGAATCTATACAAAAATAAGTCAAGCTACCTTTCATACTACAAAGAGAGAATCTAAAAGTACAAGTGTGAAGAATAGAAAATATCCCAAAATTTTATTAAAATGGATAAATCACCATAGTTAAAAAAAAAATACTTACAACAAGTTTTATCTCTCTCAAAATCACCTATAAGACTTGACTTGATAAGAATATTAAGTCAAGAGATTTTTCTATGTAAGTATTTAAATCTTAATTGAAATTAATAAGTCAACTAATAAAAAATACTAAGCCAAATCAAATTATATGCATCCAAAATGCTTTGGCACTTGATGACACATCACATATCAATTTGTTTATAGCAACTAATAGATGATAAGTTTTTTTTTGGAATTTTTTCAAATGTAATCTATTATTTTTTTTTAGCTTAAAATTATTTTTTTGTTGACATTTTATTTGTTAAAGTAAGTAAATATTATCTAAAGTAAGTTTCTAATGGTCAAAGGGTAGCAAAAGGATGAAGAAAAGTAACCAAGGTGGTGGCTAGGATTTAAGTGGCAGTTAGGTTAAGAAAGAACCTAGGATTTAGTTGGATGAAGTAAAAATAGATGTAATATCAAGAGGATGGAAGTTGTATCATTGATTAGCAACCACCATCTATAAGTAAAGGATGTTAGAAGTGGGAGGTATCTCATTCCACACTTCTCTTGTATCTAACCATGCTGATTTTTACTTACTTGTGTCTTGCTTATTGTGTTTATTCAATAGGCTATGGGCCCATATACACTTGATTGTGCTTCTCAAGTAAATTGAAGTTATTTGTTGGTTGTTACTTTTGTGTGGAATAGATCTTTTGGTGTTTGTTGATGTTAGGATTTGTATGATCTAATCTTGTGTTTTGGCTTGTAGAGGTTTTGATTTGGACCTTATAGATCCCTAACATCTGTTTGAAGGTTCTTAATTCATAGGATTAAGTGATTAAGACCTTATACAAAGACCTTGATAGTATCTTTGGTATTGTGGAAATTTTAGTTAGAAAGTGAATTTTATGAGTTAGAAAACTTGATAGTGAAGTCGATTGGAGTCCATATACTTGATAAGAGCTTTGAAAGTTGAGTTGGAATATTTGGAGTGAAGAAACACTTATTTGTTCACAAGAAGGTATTCTGAGATTTTGATAGTGCAAAATTATTTTGATGATTTTAAGCACATAGAGACTCCTTTTCTTGATATTTTTTAATAGACCTATTCTTAGATATGGCTTCTAGTGAGGGTGAAGGTTTGAAAATGATTGAGAAGTTTAAAGGTGACAATTTCTACCATTAGAAGGTAAAAATAGAACTTTTGTTGGCATCTTTGGACCTTTGGGACATTGTAAATAAAAGTGAATAGCCTCCAAGCATGCATGTTGATGCTAAGGAGAAGAAGGACTTTACAAGATGTGAAAAGAAGGCTTTTGGCATAATTTCCACCAATTAGGATGAAGTCAATTTTTCTCACATCATCTCTTACAAAAGACCAGCAGAAACATGAAAGACCCTTTGCAATATATATGAGAGCAAGAACTTATCCAATATCATCTCCACAAGGAAGAAATTCTTTACTTGCAAGATAGAAGAAGGTGATAACCTCATAGCTCATGTCAATAAGGTAAAGGCCCTTGCTAATCAACTTGCAATTGTTGACAAGCCTTAAGAAGAGAGTGATATTATCATGACCTTGCTTATGAGCCTTCTTGAGTCCTACAACTACGTCATTGTGGCATTGGAATCCATCAAACTAAAAGAGCTCAAAATGGATTATGTGATAGCAAGACTTACTCATGAAGTGACCAAGATGAAAGAAAAAGAGCCTCAAAGTGATGATTTGACTCTCTTTTCAAGACAAGATAACGGAAGTTATTTTAACAAACGTGGCAATGTAAGAATTTGCTTCATTTCTAGAAAACCAGGTCATTTTGCTAGAAATTACTAGAAGGCTAAGAAATGAAATAAAAAAGTACAAACAATGCTTGTGATGAATATGGAGGTGATGATTATGCAAGTGAAAATGCTTCCATGGCTGTCATATCCAAGTGGATTGTTGATTTAGGTGCTACCAAGTACATGACTCCATACAAGTGTTCATTTGACACCTATGAAGAAATTTCAGCAACAAATATACTCATGGAAGACAATGGCTAAATACAAGCTATTAGAACGGCTTCTATTATAGTAGAGATTGTTGTGAAAGGCCAAACTAAGAGGATTAGATTGAAAGACGTCTTATATGTACCAAAGATGAAGAAAAACCTCCTCTCAGTGAGTAAACTTGTTTTATATGGTTGTAAAGTGTAATTTGATAAGAATGGATGTTTTGTGAAGACATTGAAAGGAGATGATGTTGCAAAGGACTTTAGAGATGGCAACTTCTACTTCATGAAGTGTAAGAAGGTGAATGGAGTTGAAGTGGCTGTATTTATTGAATTTCCTCAAGATCAAGATAATTTTGGTATTTGGCATTGATATCTTGGTCATTTGAATGCCAAGAGCATGAAAGAGCTCTAATCCATAGTAAATGGCTTAGATCTTGGTCATATAAGCCATAATACTATAATACTTGCTTGTGAAGGTTGTATTCAAGACAAACAACAAAGGACTACATTTCCAAGTGGAGTTGCAATACATGCAACCAAATTATTGAAAATAATCCATTTTGATGTTTGTGGACCTATGAAGATACCATCAATAGGAGGTATAAGGTACTTTGTCACATTCATTGATGATTTTTCGAAGAAGGTGTGGATTTTCATCCTTAAATCAAAGAGTGAGTGTTTCATAAGGTTTAAGGAGTTTAAGTACTTATGGAGAAGCAATGTGAGTGCAAAATCAAGATATTATGTATAGACAATGGAGGTGGATATATGTCAAAGCAATTCAATGATTTCTTGAAGATGCATGGTATTGCAAGATAAACTTCCACTCCTTATACTCTACAACAAAATGGAGTTGCTGAAAGAGTAAATTGTATTATTGTGGAGATGGCAAGGAGTATGCTACATGTATAAAACTTTGGATTTGAGTATTGAGTGGAAGCCATAATAACAGCACTGTATATAAGGAATAGGTGCCCTATAAGTACATATACATCAAAAATTTCCAAAGAAACTCAAAGTGGAAGGAAACCTTGTATTTCACACATGAGGACTTTTGGATGCATAGCATATGTAAAGATACTAGATTGTATGAGATCAAAATTTGATGCAAAAGGTATAAAATATGTATTTGTTGGATATTGTGAAGGTACAAAGGCTTATAGGTTCATGTGTTTGGAGACCAAAAAGATCATCAATAGTCATGATGAATTTTTAGAGCACAAGAGTTCTTGTGAGCACTTAGAGATGTGTCCAAGTAGGAGTAATAGTGTATTTGTAAACACATCTTCAAATTCAGCAAAGAAAGAAGAAGATGAAGACAATGATAGTTGTAAAGGTAGAAATGAAGATAAAGAGACAAAGAAGGTGGAGAACAAGGCCTTTAAAAATGCTAAGACTAACAATGAAGAGCATGAAGATGTTGATGATGATGGTGATGAGGATTATGAACCTTTGAGTGAGAAAAGACTATCTTCAAAAGAAAAGAAGGTTGAAAGTGACCATGGAGTGCAACAAGTTGAGTCTTCTTCAAATGAAAGGAGATATCTTTTGAGAGATAGAAAACAACGTGGTGAATGGTGGAAGGACCATATTTTTCCTCAAGTAAGTAAAGAGCATGCCAATGTTGTACTTCTTGCTAATGCATTGAGTTTATGTGATGCAATGAAATCCATGGATGCTATGAAGTGGGAGAATGCTATGGAAGAAGAGTACAAATCACTCATGGACAATGGAACATGGAAATTGACTCAACTTCTACCAAATCGAGCTTCAATTGGTTGTAAGTGGGTGTTTAGAACAAAGAGGGATGCAATGAGTAATGTTGTGAGATGTAAAGCAAGATTGATTGTTAAAGGCTACTCACAAGTTATTGCTGTTGATTTTAATGAGACATTTGTTCATGTGGCTATATTCACCATCATTAGAACCATTGTGGCAATTAGGATAGGAAAGAATTGAAGATACAAATGATAGAAGCTCAATAATGGGATATGTGTTCTTTGTTGGAGTGGGAGTAATTTCATGGAATTATAAGAGCAATTTCTTAGAATTATAAGGTACTAAGATTAATAGCCTTTGACCAATAGTAAAGTAGGAGTGTTAAAGTAAGTAAGTATTATCTTAAGTAAGTTACTAATAGTCAAAAGGTAGCAAAAGGATGAAGGAAAGTAACTAAGGTGGTGGCTAGGATTTAGGTGGTGGCTAGGTTAAGAAAGAATCTAGGATTTAGTTGGATGAAGTAGAAATGGATGTAATATCAAGATGATGGAAGTTGTCTCATTAATTAGCAACCACCACCTATAAGTATAAGGTGTTGGAAGTGGAAAGTAATCATTCTACACTTTTTTTATGTCTAACTTTGCTGATTTCTACTTACTTGTGTCTTACTTATTGTGTTTATTTAATAGTATTCAAGGATGAAATTTTTTTTGTTACAAGTCTAAGACCATATAAATTCCTATTAAAATTAAATAAAATTATTTTGAAAAGACAATAGATTGATTGATTTTATCAATTATCATTATAATTTGTAAGTTTATTAATTCTAGCATTAGTAACGTCGACATCAAATGCCAATTTATCCTTGGCCATTTCTATTAAAATTTAATAGAAAAATTAAAAATTAAAAATATTAATGTATGACATAAATAAATAATGCATGTTAAAATTTTAATTATAAAATATATATCATATCACAATTCTTTGCTAGAATTTATCATTAGAGATATTAATTTATACACCACTTTATATTGTAATTGTATACTTAGTAAGCATGTTAAATCCAACTACGTAATAAATTTAAAAAAATAATATTAATTCTAATTATAAGAATTTTTTATGGTGATATTTTTGAAAAATATAGTAAAAAATCAATTGGCAATACTCAATATTTTATATTATCAAAAGACAATGGCACTGAATTTTTATTTATTCATTAAAAGAAATTAAAATCAAAAGTCTTTAAATTTTTTCAGCAAATGGTAAAAGTAATTAGATTTGATACAATTAATGATGTTAAATGATTCTACACCAATTTAGGTACTAAGTACATAATTATGTCTTTTTAAGAATACTTGATTGCCACTACTATTGTACATGACTTAAAAACTATATATATGCCCGTAGAATGGATAAGATTTTTTTGTTTTGCAATACATAATATGTAGAGTTAAGAGAAGCTAGTAAACTGATAAATGGATAGTTTAGAAGGCAAGATAGATGATTCAATCAAGAAAAGTAGTTATCAACATATTGTGTAGTGGTTGGCATTTTGAAGTAAGCATAAGTAGGTTGAAGAAGAAGTAGGAAGGGCCAAACTGTGATAGTTATGAGTCGAGATAAGCTTGGTGCTACTTCTTTGTTTTCTTTATTTTTTTGTAGTTGAGGAATAATAGATAGTTATTGAATAATGTAAAGAAAAATTTTGGAATAAAAAAGAGACTTAATATTATAAATAAAGTATGGAATTTACTGTGAATGAATACAATGGAGAATTATAAGTAGACAATTGGAAGTATTCATGAAGAATGGATATGAATGAGAGAATTATAATATTGAGGTTTGAGAAGGACTCTTTGGAGTCTGGATTTGTATGAAGAAGTGTAGAGAGAATGATAGTTAAATGTAGAGGATTTCAATGATTGGATTACAGAGTGATGGTATGCTGTCTTTTAAGATAGTATAATATTACATATTATTGTCATAAATTAGGAAAAGAGAAGAGACAATCAATGTGAAGATAGAATTATCGATTGTAATATTTGATAAAATGCGGAGGCCAATGTAGCATTCTTGGGTATTTTTAGTTGATTAGGAGATAGTTAATTATGTAACTCTAATGTGTAAACTCATGCAGATAGTCTTTTCTTATGTTCGAATTCTCTTATATAAGTTTATTTTGATTAGATTAGCCTGAAATAAATAAAATGACAATTACATTTTGGCATTACTGTCGGGGATGGATAATAGTATTGAGTATTAGGAATTAACTATTAAATGTATGGTTGTGGATATCACACAAAGAGATTATAAAATTGATGCTGATTCAAAAGTGAAGCCAAATATATAGTTAGATTGGAGATGAAAAGTAATTTTAGTATTATATGATGAAAGATTATGATTAATAAGAATAAAAACATTATACTAAGAAAAATATGTTAATTGAAAAGAAGATAAGAGAGAGCGCAAGGAAAAAATTTATTGCATGTTGAGTAAGAACATAATCTAAAAAAGAAGCATTGACATAATTAGATTAAATCATAGTTGCATGCATGTTGGCATATTTGAGCATATCAAGAATCTGACAGACTATTAATATTTTAGTCATATATATTATTAATAAAACTACTAAGAGCACTCATAAATTTTTTTGTCAACAGTCTAATTTATCTCTTGAGCCCGTTAACTGAAAGTGAAGGAGGCATAGAAGGATTGGATATTCCATTGGGTACTTTTTTAATAGTGGTTACAGCCAATTCTAGCAAGTCTATTTCCTAAGAATGGCATAAATTGCTTATCAATAAAAGCCAATTTAGAGTGTTTTAAAATTTATCTTTTTTAACCCTAATTTAATTAATAAATTTATTTTGAAATAATAATAGTAAATTGAAGAGGTCTAAAAGTCCAAAAAAGATAATTGGAGAAGGTAGTGATTATTTTAAAAGAAAATTAAGTGAAACATTGACATCTTTAATGGCAGCAGGGCATTGAGTAGTTCTAATTGGGATTCAAATGGGTATAGTAGGTGATTGCACAACTAGCATAGCTTCATTACCTACTTTTAGAGATTTTCCAGGTACAAATCCATATCAACATTTGACTCAATTCTTGACTGCTTGTATAGCCAATAATAGTAAAACTGAAGATATTTGGTTGAGATGGCTAATAGCGACTAATATTTGAATGGTATAATTACCAACTTGCGGACCAATTTCTTAATTGGGAGGTATTAAAAAATATATTTTTAATCCATTTTTGATCAATTAGATTTGAAGAACATCTCAAAAAAAAGTTAATAAATAGTAGAATTGTACCAAGAGAAGTAGTGTATTCATATTATAGATGAGTAGCAGATATTCTTTGGAAATGGCCAAATAACCAAATGTCAAAATTGTTTTTTTTTGTATACTGATTAATGGACTACATCCACTAGAATTGAAGATGTTTGCAAAGAAGGCCCAATTAGCTACTATTGCTTCCTCACTTAATCAAGCAAAGGTATGAAAAGAATGTTATTATGACTAATTCCTAACCACTAGAGTCACGATGATTCTATATCAAGGAGGTTATTAAATGCCAGCTTGGAATGAAATAGTAGGCAGTTATCCAAGAATGATTGATTACGATACAAATATTAGTGTAAATCCACAAGAGATAGTTTATACTATTTCATTACAAGCTGTACTACCAAGAACAGCAGTTCCGTATTCTTCATACTCCTCATATCAAAAATGAGTACCTATGAAAGAATTACTTAATAAACTAGTATCGAGAGATCAAAACGAAGCTTTGTTGTTAACTTTGACAAAGAAGATGGATGAATTGGCTGTTAATTTGGCAAAGGATAAGGAGAAGAGGTATAAATCGACCAATATGTGCTCCAATGTTTGTTGTAGTAATTCTAAAAGACAAGGCCATTTGGTAACGAAATGTTCTTCACCACCTCATATGACTATGTAATGTACATTTTGTGAGGGTAAGTATGCCACTACCAATTGTTAGAATTTACATAAGTAATAACAGTTTGATAATTAGACCGTGATTCAACCAACTTTATAGGATGTTAATCAAGTCGAAATAGGAAATAGGTTTAGCTGGAGTAAAAATTATTTGAATAAACAAAATAGGAATTTTTCTAGTTTTCAAAATTTTGAGTATAACAAAGAATGTGGATCAAATACTGAAGGTTTTATGTAAAGTCAGTAAGAATATTTGTAATATCCACCCATTCAAAAATCAACTTTAGATTCTACAGTACCAATTGCTCAACCAAGATCATTTACCCATCCAACTTGGAATAGGTCCAAGTAATATATATCAGTAGAAACACCCAATATTCTTAATGGAGTTGGAAGAAGACCACTTTGATGTTATCATTGTAGGTAGATAAGATATTATGCTAATCAATGTCTCAATCTAATAACCAGTGATGAATAAGCTCTAATATTTGGAAATTATAAGCAATTTGGATATACTTATTAATAGTGTAATTTTCCATTTAATTTCAATAACCAAGATTAGCAGATGTAGTCAAGCCAACAGTTAGATGATAAAGATCATATTCAACAAGAATCTCCAGTATATTGAGTTGAGGTGGTTAATGCAATACTTACATGGGGTTAGCAAAAAGAACAAGATCTAATTCAAGAATTAGGTGAACCAGTTGTGGGGGAGCAACTCCATCTGCTAATGGGTAATTTAAAACTAATATCAATATTGAGAAACATTTCAATATTGAAACCTAGTTCGTCTAAGCAATCCAATTTGATTCCCAGTACCAATTTATTGATCCCACCAAATCCAATTTTAAATAAAATATCTTATCCATTAAAAGATCTTTTGGTGGAAGAAAACTTAGAGAATATATAGACAACAATTTTGACCACAAGGATTTAATATCTCAAGGAGTAAAAGTAAAACCAATGAAACAAAAGAGGGCATTGGAAATCACTTTCAATATAGAACCATATGATATTTTGAAAGATTTGGATGTACTTTAGCCCTCTATCACAATGAAGCAACTTTTGGCAGTAGCATCGGAATGTTGTTTTATATTGAATGCCTTATTAATAAGATGTAGGTCTTGTAATAGAGAAATTCATGAAGTTAGTTTGAATTCCAATCTGGAGGCACCAACTATTAATGTATCAATTGATGGAGTTCTAATTCCCAGAGTTCAAGTGGATGGTGGCTCTAGTATCAATTTGATGAACGTCGATATAATGGAGGACTTAGATTTAAAATATTTATCACCACAACATTGGTATTGAAAATGGCTGATCATAGTAGGGTGAAACCAATAGATATCATACACAATATTGACACTATAATTGTTAGAATTATATACAAAATTAATTATGTTATTTTCTACTTACAAAGTTTTACATTATTATATCCAATTTTATTGGATTGACTATGATTATATCAAGCCAAAGCTAAGAATGATTGGAGTTGTGGCACATTGACCATTGGAAAAGATAGTAATCAAATTGTGTTACAAATGTATCGAATGCAATATCATGAGAATTTCAATTGCCACAATCAGAGGTTACATTGGAAGATGAGAGTCAATCTGTTGAAGAGGACAACAGAGCTGTAGAGACAATGTACTTTGGTGAAGTTCAAAATACTTTGAAGTAGAATAGGGTGGTTTACCAATGTAGAGGCCTTGGCGAATATTTAGTATATCAGGAGGATACAACGAATTCTTATCATGCTATTGCTGATTGGATGAATAATTATGATGTAAATCACATCAGTGCAATGGAATCAAAGTTGTGTAGTTTTAAATTATCAGATCATATGAAAGATTATGAGTCAATGAAAAAAAATCAAATAGGAGGTTGTTGAGAAACCTGTGTGCCAATCCATTAATTTAGGCACCATTGAAATACCACAGATTATTAAGGTATACACTAATATTATTAGTATCAAGCTGAAAAATTAGAAAGAATTCTTCTTCAATTAAAAATCTATTTTTTCTTGATCATATGTGGATTTAAAAGATATTTCTATCAAGATTTGTGAACATCAAATTACTTTAGAAGAAGATGCTACATTGGTTTGTCAAAGGCAATACCATCTTAATCTAGAATATTTCCTTATGATAAAAGAAGAATTGGACAAACTTTTAAATATGGGTTTTATTTATCTAGTCTTATATAGTGAATGGATTTCACCAATTGTGATGGTGCCAAAGAAGAATGGAAAAATCGAATTTTTTTAAGATTTTTGTAAATTGAATGCAGCTACTAAAAAGGATTATTTTCTTTTACCTTTTATGGATAATATTTTGGACGCAGTAGCAAGATATGAATGTTATTCCTTCTCGGATGGATTTTTGGATTACAATCAAGTTAGAATTACATAGGAGGACTAGTTAAAGACTATTTTTATTAGGGATTGCGGCACATTTGCTTATAAAGTGATACCATTTAGATTACGTAATGTCCTTGCTACATTTCAAAGAGCGATGATGTAAGCATTTTAGGATTATTTATAATTATCAATGGAGATATTTTTAGATGATTTTTGCACATTTAGTATGAAGACCAAATATTTGGAATATCTTAGTAAGTATTTGGATTGCTCATCATTATAGGATCTCTTTGAATTTAGAAAAATACCAATTTGGAATACCATCTGATAATTTATTAGGACACATTGTCTCACTGGCTAGTATTGCTACTGATCTAGATAAAGTTATTAATATATTGGCTTTACCAAAGCCAAAGACAATATCAGATATTCGTGGTTTTGTCGGCCATGTCGATTATTATCGACAATTTATTCCTTCATTTAAGATTATATATCAGCCTTTAACTAACCTCTTAAAGAAACCACTATCGGATGGGTCTAATCCAATTTGGACTAAAGACTATACAATTGTGTTTGAAGAATTGAAACAAAAATTGGTGTCTATACCAATATTGATTGTACCTTGTTGGACGAAATTATTTCATGTTTATATTGATGCATCCAATATTGCTATTGGATCAGTATTGAGTCAAAAAATGAGAATAATTTTGACCATCTAATATATTTTGCTAGTCGTTAATTAGTTTGAGCCGAATAAAATTATACTACTATAGAACAAAAAGCCTTGGGCATGATCTACTATGTCCAAAAATTTTGGTATTATCTACTTGGTTATCTATTTGTGTTTCATATTGATCATGATGCTCTAAAGTATGTGGTTAATAAACCTCAATTGAGTGGATGTATTGCTCGATGGATGTTACTACTTCAAGAATTTAATTTAACTATTAATGTTTAACCAAGCAAGAAACATGTTAATGCAGATCACTTATATCGATTGTCTAATATATTGAAAAATGAACCTATCCATGATATACTTTTTAACATGTAATTATTTGCTGTCAACATGATTATATCCGAATATAATAAATTGATTCAATATCTAACATTTCAAATATTTCCAACTCCATGTAGTGAAAAATTAAAGAAACATCCAATTTTAAAAAGTGTGCTATATACAATGATTGGTGATACCTTGTATAAGTAAGGACAAGATGGAATTTTACGCTGATGTATCTTTCAAAGTGAAGTGCATATTATATTGGAAGGATGCCATTTGAATAATTGTAGAGGACATTTTGTTAGAGATAGTACTGCTCGTAAAGCTCTAATGGCTGGATATTGGTGGCCAACCATGTTTTTGGATGCATACCATTATGTTCAATGTTGTGATCCTTGTCAACAAATTAATTGACCTATCAAAACTTCTGCCATGCCGTTGGTACTAGTTTTGGCACAAGCATGATTTGAAAAATGGAAGATTGATTTTATAGGACCAATTGTACCAACCTCCCAAAATGTATAGAAAAGATATATTTTGGTAGTATTTGATTATGTCACCAAATGGGCTGAGGCTATGGCAATGAAAAATGGATAATGCCAATATAATAGCCACATTTTTATATGAGAATATTATCACCTATTTTGGAATTCTTAAAGAATTTATTAGCGATCAAAGAACCCATTTTATTAATTCTACGATTACAGTTTTGATGGATAAATATGAGATCAAACATCAAAAAACAACTCCATATCACATTCGGGCCAATAGGTAGACTGAAAAGACTAAGAATACTTTGTGTAAAATTTTAACTAAGACAATGTTTGTTATGGGAACGAATTAGGATACTAAATTATTTGTAGCATTGTGGACATATCATATTGTATATAAAGTGACTACCAATTCTATACTATTTTAATTAGTATATGGGCAAGAGACAATCTTACTAATTGAATTAGAGGTACAAAGTTTGAGAATTGCATTAGATGAATATCTTGATAACAAAGAATCCCTGTAATATCGGTTAGTAGAATTAAAAAAATTGAATGAAATTAGAGCTATGGCTCTATTGACTATAGAAGCTACACAACATTGACATAAGAGTTATTATGATAGTAAATTACGTCCCAAGTTATTTTTACCCAATGATCTAGTGCTTCTTTATGATAGCAAATTTAACAATTTTCCAGGAAAATTTTAAGTCCATTGGCATGGACCATATTGTATTGTGGAAGGTTTTCTTGATGGATTTGTTCAATTGAAAGATTTCATGGCTACCCAATTTACTACATGTATCAATAAAAATAAATTATGGCTTTTTAATATATAAATCCGAGACAAATTTTAAAAATTAGAAGGAGGAAGAATATTTGTTAATGATAGATTGTCTATAACCATAAGTAAAGATGGCTGATGGTTAGTTTTGGATACTAATACTGACTAGTAAGAAAATCAAAAGTGAGATTATGATCAATAAAATTAGAGATTTTTTATCCATACCTAAGTAAAAGTTAAAAGCGGGGCACTCAGTGGCAGTTGTTTTTAGCATTTTTTATATTATTGTTTGGAGCATACTAGCTTAGAGAGTAGGATTTACTTTAGTAAGCAAGAACATAGTGTTAGTACGAATAAAGAGTGGAAAGCTAATATTATACAATATCGATGGAAAGAATGAAGCAAGCTACAAACAAAGAAGAAAGAGGCTAAAATGTGAGAGTTAAGAGCAATTTGGAATTACCATCTTTAGTGGTTCTGACTAACATGGAATCAATGAAGTTAGAATTCTACTGGAGCACAAAAAGGTAGAGAGATTTTAAAAATGTGTAATTATATGTGTTTTCACAAGGGTCTAATAACTTGCCATTAATTGATGTAGAATTGTTGGAAGAGTTCATATTCAATTATGATCCGGAGGATGGTTTAAGTGTAATAAAAGAGAGAATTATTGGAATTGATGAGACTACCTTGTAAAATATACTACATCACTTAATTGGTGAGCTTGCAATGGATGTTGAAGTGTCTAGCAATTTGAGATTGAGAAGCTATTTCAAAGGTAGAATGTCATCATTTGAGAGGAATCAAGATTATTAAATGGTAGAGGCACTTACATCAAAGCTTATGGAGTGGATGCGTAAAAAAATTGGAGGATGATTTAACCAGTATTAGTTAGTCACAAATATCTACTCTACGAGTTTCAACAATTGAAAAATTAGAGGAAAATATGAGGCAACATCAGCACCAATTGGAAGCAAATAATATTAGGATTCTACAATTAGAATCTCAAGTTCATAAATTTAGAGCGTATAATAAAGATTAATCAGCCCAATTCAGAAAAAGATCCAATAGAAGTATTGGAGGAAGATGAAGACTTATCATTAGAATTGAAATTTGTGGACCCATCTATGCACAATATTGGGATTCATCAATCCATTGAGCCTAGATAGTAGTTTACGAGGACGCTGCATAGTTAGGAGTAGGGCTATGTAGAATGGGTAGGATTTTTTTGTTTTGCAATACATAGTATGTAGAATTAAGAGAAGCTAATAAAATGATGAATGGATAGTTTAGAAGTCAAGATAGATGATTTAGTTAGAAAAAGTAGTTATCATCATATTGTGTAGTGGTTTGCATTTCGACGTAAGCATAAGTAGATTTAAAAAGAAGTAAGAAGGGCCAGACTATGATAATCATGAGCCGGAGTAAGCTTGGTGCTACCTCTTTATTTTCTTTGTTTCTTTGTAGTTGAAGTATAATGGATAATTATTGAATAATGTGAAGTAAAAATTTGAAATAAAAAAGAGATCTAATATTATAAATAAAGTATGGAATTTATTGTAGATGAATACAATGGAGAATTGTAAGTAGACAATTGGAAGTATTGGTGAAGAATGGATATGAATGCGAGAATTATAATATTAAGGTTTGAGAAGGAGTCTTTGGAGTCTGGATTTGTATAAAGAAGTGTAGAGGGAATGACAATTAAATGTAGAGGATTCCAATGATAGGATTATGGAGTGATGGTATGCTATCTTTTAAGATAGTATAGTATTACATATTATTGTCATAAATTAGAGGAAGAGAAGAGAGAGTGAATGTGAAGATGAAATTATCAATTATAATATTTGATAGAATGCGGAGGACAATGTAGCATTCTTGGGTATTTTTATTTGATTAAGAGATAGTTAATTATGTAACTCTAATATGTAAACTCATACAGATAGTCTTTTTCTGTATTCAAATTCTCCTATACAGGTTTATTCTGATTAGATTAATCTAGAATAAGTAAAATGATAATTATAATGCCACAAAAAATCAATATATAGAATATAATGATAGAAATATATTTAAAGCAATATGGTTGATATTATATTTAAAACAATTACTATTATAGCTTCGAGCTAAAGCACTTATTACAAGTGTATATATTTTGAATGTAATCATTAAGAATCAAATGAAGAATAAAATACTATATGAATTCTAATTTATAAAAAAATACTTTATTTTCTATTATAGGATTTTTTTGTTGCCCAACTTACATATATATGAATAAACCATTAATACATTATAATACAATAATTAGATGAAAGAAAAAAAATTTATTAATTATAGAAGAGTTTATTTTCAAATATATTAGAAAATTAATTATAATTATTGGTAATAATTAAAGAAGTAGTAAAATTAATAAATGTTAATTTTTCTTTTGATAAAAAAATTTCTACTTATTTTGTAGAACCATAAACAAGACAAACTATAATAGATTATCAAAAATAATATGATGAACATCTTTAGATAGAAGTAAAGAATATCAATCAGCAAAAACTTTTAGGATAAATCTTTGAATAATATCCATAGAAGGTTGGTTATAAAACAGATCTTGAGGGACAAAATTCCATACTTATGGCAAATGGTTTTTTTTTTTTTTTTTTTTTTTTTTTTTTATTGATTGAAATTTTGATTTTAAAAGAAAACTTAATAAGATTTCAATGAGCATTAATATTGAAGGATTTGATTGTATATTAACTTTGTAAAAAATTTACAAAGTTTGGGTAGTTTTAGATAATTCTATTTTGTGTTGAATAAAAAAAATATATTTTGATAAATTATTTAAGTTTTAGAATAAATCTATAGATTAAAATTTGTAGGTTTCTAAATGTATCTATATCAAATTTAAGGTATAAATTTAAGCTCAATTGGATGGTTAAATCAAAAAAAAAAATTTAAGATTCAAATAAATTAGTATCTCAAAAAATTGGATTTTGAAGATTAATGATGTGATTTTAAATTTCAAGTATTTTTTTTATTGGATTAGAGAATTTTTTTTTGTATGCTAATAATTGACTAATATTTTTAAATTTATAAAAATTTATGACTAAGTTAATATTTTAAGAGAGAGATATTTAAGTTGAAAAAATTGCATTAAGTTAGAAAAAAGAAGATATCCAATACCTCAATGGATTATGAGTCTTTTCTTTTAATTTATAAGTTAGATTTTTTTGAAACTTTGTATGCGTAGAATAGGTAGGATATTTTTTGTTTTACAATACATAGTATGTAGGATTAAGAGAAGCTTGTAAACTAATGAATAGATAGTTTAAAAAGAAAGAGAGATGATGTAGTCAAAAAAAATAATTGTCATCAATTTTATATTAGTTGGCATTTCAAAGAAAGCATAAGTAGTTTGAAAAAGAAGTAGACAGGGCCAGACTGTGATAGTCATGAAGCAAGGTAAGCTTGGTGCTATCTCTTTCTTTGTTTTCTTTATAGAAGAAGAAAAACAGATAGAATTTGAATAATGTGAAGTGAAATTTTATAATGAAAGAAAGATTTGATTTACGTAATGTCAAATAAGAAATTAAATTTATTGTGTGTTGAATTATAAGTAGAGGATTAGTTGATAACAAAAGATATTTGTGAAGTATGGATATGACCGAAAGAATTATAATGCATTGATTTTCAAGAGTTAAGAGTATGCCAAGAAGAAGAATGTGGAGTTTGGAATTGTGTGAAGCAGATTATTAAGAATGATAGTTAGTTTTGGTGATTCTAGTGATTGGATAGGGAATGTTTTATATAATCTTTTAAGATAGTGTAGTATTATCTATTATTATCATAAGTTAGAAGAGGAGAAGAAATAGTGAATGTATAATATAGAATTATAGATTGTAATATTTTATTTGATAGAATATGTGAGGTATTGTAGCTTTTTCTAGTTGTTTTAATTGATCAAAAGATAGTTAATTGTGTAATCTTAACGTGAAAATTCATACAAATAGTCTTTTCTTGTGTTTGAATCTCCCTATAGAGATTTATTCTAATTAGATTAATCTAAAGTAAGTATAATGACAATTATATTTTAGCGCCATTGCCAAAAAATTGATAATAGTATTGAATGTTAGGAATTAATAACTAAATGTGTGATTGTGGATGTTGCACAAAGTGATTACAAAATTAATGCTGATTTGAAAGTAAAGCCAAATGTATAATTAGATTGGAGATAAAAAGTAATTTCAATATTATATGATGAAAGATTATGATTAATAAGAATAAAAATATTATACTAAAAAAAATACACCAGTTGAAAAGAAGAGGAAAGAGAGCGCAAGCAAGAAATTTATTGCATGTCAAGTAAGAATGTAATCTAAAAAAGAAACATCGATAGAGTTGAATTAAACCATAGTTGCATACTTGTCGACATATTTGAGCATACCAAGAACCTGACAGACTGTTAATATTTCAGTCATATATATCATTAAAAAAACTACCAAAAGTACTTATAAATTTTTTTGTCAATAGTCCAATTTATCTCTTGAGCCTGTGAACTGAAAAAGAAGGAGGCACAGAAGGATTGGGTATTCCATTGGATACTTTTTTAATAGCAGTTACAGCTAATTCTAACAAGATTGGTTCCTTAAAATAGCATAAATTGCTTGCCAATAAGGGCCAATTTAGAGTGTTTCTAAATCCATCATTTTTACGTCCAATTTAATCAATTTATGAATAATAATAGCAAATTGAGGAGGCTAAGAAGTCCAAAAAAGCTAATTGGAGAACTCAGTGTTTATTTTAATAAGAAATTAAATAAAACATTGTCATCTTCAATGGCAACAAGGGGCCCAATAGTTCTCATTGTGGTTCAAATGGGTGTGGAGGGCGATCGCACAACTAGCATAGCTCCATTATCTACTTTTAGAGGTTTGCCAAGTGTAGATCCAGATCAATATTTGTCTCAATTCTTGACCACATATATAGCTAATAATAGTAGAACTAAAGATATTTAGTTGAGGTGGCTGCCAGCAACGTTGAAAGATACAAAATTTGAATGGTATAATTGTTAGTTTGTAGGCCAATTTTTTAATTGGGAGGCATTAAAAAATACGTTTTTAATCCATTTTTGACCAATTGGATTTAAAGAATGTCTCAAAGAAAGATTAATGAATAGTAGAATAGTACTAAGAGAAGTGATGCAGTCATATTATAGACGAGTCACAAATATCCTTTGTAAATGGCTAAATAATCAAATGCCAAAATTGTTTGTTTTGTCTATATTAGTAAAATTAAAGATGTTTGTAAAAGAAGCCCAATCGGCCACTGTTGCTTCATCATTTAATCAAGCTAAGGTATAAAAAGATGTCATTATGGTCAATTCGTAATAATAAGAGCCACGATGATTCCATCTCAGAGAGATTATCAAATGCCAGCTTGAAATGAAGCAATAGGCAATTATCCAAGAATGATTATTTATAGTACAAATCTTAGTTTTAATTTACAAAGAATAGTTAATGTTGTCCCATTATAGGCTATACCACCTATAGCAATAGTTTTGTATTTGCTATACCTTCAAAAGAGTTACCTAATGAAATAATATTGAAGGATCCTAATGAAGCTTTGTTGTTAATTTTGACAAAGAAGCTGAACGAATTGGATATTAATCTGACAAAGAATAAGAAAAAGAGGCATAAATCAACTAATATGCACTCCAATATTTGGTGCAGTAATTGTAAAGGATAAGGCCATATGATAATTGAATGTTCTTTACCACCTCAAATGATTGTGCAATGTACATTTTGTGGAGGTAAGCATGCTACCACCAATTGTTGGAATTTACAAAAGCAACAACAGTTTGGTAATCAAATAATGATTCAATCAACTTTGTTGGTTGTTAATCAAGTCCAGATAAGAAATAGATTTGATTGGAACAAAAATCGTTTGAATAAATAAAATAGGAATTTATCTAATCTTTAGAATTTTATATATAAGCAAGAATGTAAATCAAATTTTTAATGTATTGAATAAAATTAGTAAGGATATTTTCAATATACACTCATTCAGAAATTAATTTTAGATTCTACAGTACCAATTAGACAACTGAGATCATTTATCCATCCAACTTGGAACAGGCCCAGCTGATATATATTAGTAGAAACATCCAATATTCTTGATGGAATTAGAAGAAGACCACTTCAATGTTATCATTGCAAGAAAATAAAATATTATACTAATAAATATCTCAATCCAAGAACAAGTGACAAATATACTCCAATATGTGGAAATTATAAGGAGACTGGACATATGTACCAACAATGCAATGCTCCATTTAATTTCAATAACTAAAATCAATAGATATAGTCAAGCTAGCAGTCAAATAATAAAAGACATGTTCAACAAGAATCTCTAGTACATTGGATTGAGGTAGTTAACACAATGCTTATAAGGGGTCAACAAAAAAGAAAGGACCTAATTCAACAATTGGATGCATCAATTACAAAGAATTATTTTATATCAATTATAGAAACTCCAAATCCAATACCTATATTAGAAACATTACCAATAACGGGACCTGGTCCTTCTACGCAATCCAATGATGTTCCTAGTACCAAGATATTGGTTCAATCTAAATCAATACGATTATCTGAGAAGTTCGAAGAGCCATCTTCTATATTAAAAGATCTTCTCATGAATGGACATTCCAAAAAAGTTCATTTAGCTATTTCACATTCAAATTCCATAAAAAAAGATATATTATTTCAAGAGATTAAGTTGAAATCCATGAATAAGAAGAAGGCCTTGGAAATCACTACTAACATGGAACCATATGATATTTTAAAAGATTTGGATCTAATTCAGCCCTCTATTACAATGAAGCAACTTTTGGCAGTAGCCTTAGAATGTCGTTCTACATTGAATTCCTCATTAATAAGACATAGGTCCCATAATAGAAAAATTTATGAAGTTAGTTTAAATCTTCATGTGAGAGCACCAACTATTAATGTATCCATTGATGGTATTCTTATTTCCAAAGTTCAAGTATATAGTGGCTCTAGTGTGAATTTAATGAACGCCAATACAATAGAAGACTTGGACTTAAAACAATTATTATCCACAATATTGATATTGAGAATGACAAATCATAGTCAAGTAAAACCAATGGATATCTTAAGCAACATTGACATTGTAATCGCTAGAATTATATACAAGATTGATTATATTATTTTTTCATTACAAAGTTTCATATTATCCTATCGAATCTTATTAGGTTGATTGTGGCTATATTAAGCCAAAATTAAAAATAATTGAGACTGTGGAACATTGACTATTGAAAAAAAAAAAAAAAAGATTGTATTATAAATGTACCCAATTTAATATCATGGAAAATCTCAAATTCTGGATTCAGAGGCAACATTTGATAATGATAGTCAATCTGATGCAGAATATGATGAAGTTACCAATGCAATGCAAGTTGGTGATAATCCACTTCACGTGCAAAAATAAGGTGTGTTATATCAATGTGGAGGACTCAAAAAATATTTAGTATATCTAAAAGATACATCAAACTCTAATCATGCTATTGTCGATTGGATGAATAATTCTACGGTTAATGAAGTTAGTACATTAAAATCAAAATTGGATAGTTTCAATTTATCAGATTATATGAAAGATTATACACTAGAGAGAAAAATCAAACTAAATATTGTCGAGGAATCTGTGTGCCAATTCCTCAACTTAGGCACCAATGAAACATCAAATATTATTCAAATATACAATGGAATTAAGTATATTGAGTTGAAAAACTAGAAGGCTTTCTTTCTAAATTATGAATCTTCTTTTCGGTAGTCATATGTGGATTTGAAAGACATTCTTATTGAAGTTTATGAGCATTGAATTATTTTGAAAGAGAATACTATACCAGTTTGTCAAAGACAATATCCACTCAATCTAATAATATTCCCTTATGGTGAAAGAAGAATTAGAAAACCTTCTTAATGTGGATTTTATTTATTCAGTTCTATATAATGAGTGGATTTCACCAATTCTAATGGTACCAAAGAAAAATGAAAAAATCCAAATCTGACAAGATTTTTGTAAATTAAATAAGGCTATTAAGAAAGATTATTTTCCTTTAACTTGTATAAGTAGTATCTTAGATGTGATAGCCGGATATAAATGTTATTCCTTTTTAGATGGATTTTTGGATTACAATCAAGTTAAAATTATAAAAAAAGACCAGTTAAAGACTACTTTTATAACGGATTGGGAGAACTTTGCTTATAAAATTATGCCATTTAGATTATATAATGTCTCAACCACGTTTCAAAGGATAATGACACAAGATTTTTAGGATCATTTATGACATTCAATGGAGATATGTTTAGATGATTTTTGTACATTTAGTAGAAAGGCCGATCATTTGGAATGGCTTGGTAAGTGTTTGGATCGCTGTGGCCTATATGAGATATCATTGAATTCGAAAAATTGTCAATTTGGAATATCGTGTGGTAAATTATTGAGACACATTGTCTCACTAGCTGGTATTGCTGCTGACACAGATAAAATTATTTGTATATTGGCTTTACCAAAGCCTAAAATAGTGTCAGATGTTCATGGTTTTATTGGCCATGTCAATTATTATTGATGATTTATTCATTTATTTATGATCATATGTTAGCCTTTAATTAATCTCTTAAAAAAATCCATATCATATAGATCTAGTTTAATTTGGACTGAGAAGTGTACAATTCCATTTGAGGAATTGAAATGAAAATTGGTCTCTGTACTAGTACTGGTTGCATCTTATTAAATGAAATTATTTCATATTTATGTTGATGCATCCAATATTGCTATTGGATCCGTATTGAGTCAAAAATATGAAAAGAGTTTGGATTATCCAATATATTATGTTAGTCAATAATTGGTTGCAGCTAAACAAAATTATACTACAATTGAATGAGAAGCTTTGGGAATGACTTATTCTGTTCAGAAATTTTGACATTATTTGCTTGGTTATGACTTCATGTTTCATGTCGATTACAATGTTCTTAAGTATATGATTTATAATCTTCAATTGAATAGATGCATTGCTCGATGGATGTTACTACTTTAAGAATTTAATTTTATTATCAATGTCAGACTAGGAAAGAAACATACCAATGCGAACCACATGTATCATTTATTCAATATATTGGATAATGAGCTTATCAATGATATCCCACTTGATGTAAAATTATTTGCCATTGATATGATTACATCCAAATACAGTGAATTGATTTAGTATCTGATATTTCAAAAATTTCTATTTACTTATAGTGAGAAACTTAAGAAATGCTTGATTTTAAAAATTGTACCATATACAATGATTGGTGATGCTGTCGCGTTGTGGTTTGGCTACCATGTGAAAATAATGTGATTTTATATTTAATATACAATTTGCTTAACAACATGGTGAAAGCCATGTTATAAGATTTTAGTTGGTGGTAGAATGTGGTTAAATTATTACTTTAAAAAGAGGTTGTTTAAAAGTATTATTATTAGAATTTATATAACTTTATTTTCTTTTGATAGTGGCTTTTGATTTTGTTGGTAGTAATTTTAAATATTTAGAGTCACCTTTATTAGACATTGGTGACCATTGAAGTCTTATTTTGGTTCTTTAATTTGGTATTTAGAACATATATTGAATAAATCTTGTAAAAAAAAGAGTTAGAGAAGAATTTTGGTAATAAAAAGAGAATTTAGGACATCCATATAGATGAATGGAGATGGATGATGAAAATCTCCATTCCTATTGGTCAAAAATCATGACCAATGGGCTTTGAGGAGGTTGTCCGAGGCCATATTAGAGATTAGGGTTAGATTTTTGGAGCCATTCGAGCTATGAAGGCTAGGATCAGCAAGTTTAGGTTTTTCGCTATGATTTTGGTACAAATCTTGTATGATTTGGAGTTTATATGATGGAGATATAGATGCTCAAAATTAAGTTGTTGATTGTAGAGCTATTGTCACTCTTTTCAACATAACGCATGCGTATAGATGGCAATTGAGGATTGGCGATTGCGACTAAAAAGAGCACTTTTACAGCTACACTTTTTGTATATTACTTGCTGGATTCTATATTGGAATAAAGGAGATATTGGATTTTAAAGTCAGCACATGCAATCTAAGGGTAGTAAGTGACCCAATTTACTAGTGGTTGTGTCTTGAGCTATATCTTGAGTAATTTGACAAGGTTTTGGCTCAAAATTTCAGAGAACATGTATATTTATGTTAATAAACTTTAAACCTAAATTTGATGACATTTGAGTAATTTTTTCTTGAGATATTAAGAAAATAGTACTTAAGTTCTTGTAAATTAAAATTTAGAGCATCTATTAGGGATTCTTAGATGCCAAAATTTTGGAAGTGAATTTGTAATTTGATTTTTTTGTAGTTATACTTAAGGATGAAGTCTATCTACTTTATAAATTTGACACAAATTGAACAATTGAATCAAGAGTTATGAATTTCTAAAGTTTGAGAAGAAAAAATCCTTTGTGGGAAAAATATATTTTGAAGAGATTTTGCTATATTTTGAATTTTGTACAAAATAAAGGAGTTTTGGAAGCTAAAAAAAGATACACATAAAATTTTAAGCTAAACTCTCTACAACTAGATATCTAGTGTATTCCCAGATAACAAATCATACTATATGATAATGCTTTGTATAAAAAAGGGCATGATGGAATTTTATGCCATTGTATCTTTCAAAGTGAAATGTGTACCATATTGAAAGGTTGTCATATGGATAGTTATTGTGGACATTTTGTCAGTGATAGTATTACTCATAAAGCTTTAATGGTTAGATATTGGTGGCCAACAATGTTTTTGAATGTATACCAATATGTTCAACGTTGTGATCCTTTTCAAGGAATTGATCAACTTACTGGAATTTTTGCCATATCGTTGATACTAACTTTGGCACAAGCATCATTTAAAAAATGGAATATTGATTTTATAGGACCAATCGCTCTAACCTCATATAATAGAAAAAAAAGATATATTTGAGTAGCAACCGATTATGTAACAAAATGGGTTGAAGAGGTAGCAAAAAAAGTTGATAATGCCAAACCCATTTTATTAATTCTATGATTGCAACCTTGATGGATAAATATGAAATAAAATATCAGAAAATAACCTCATATCATTCTTCGACCAATAGGTAAACTGAAAAGACCAATGATATTTTGTGCAAAATTTTAACTAAGACAATGTCTAGTCTAAGAATGGATTGGGATACTAAATTATTTACAACTTTGTGGGCTTATCGTACTACGTATAAAGTTACTACTAATTCCAGACCATTCCAATTGGTGTATCGAGAAGAGACAATATTTCCAATTGAATTGAAAGTTTTGAGTTTGAGAATTACGTTACATGAATGTCTTGGCAACAAAGAATCCCTCCAACATCGGTTTGTAGAATTGAAAAAATTGGATGAAGTTAGGGCTATGGCTCTTCTAACTATGGAAGCTACATAGCATTTTTGTACTGTAATTGCTTATAATATGTAAAAATTAATTAAGACATATAATATATTTGTAAGTCTTGATGTAGATTAGAGTGGTTAATAGATAAATTTAAAGAGAATTGATATAGGAGAATTTATTTGGAAATTTATGTATTTTGATTATACTGTTTATATTTTGTAGGATTTACATATTTAGTATAAAACTGAAGGGAAGGTTGGAGTCTAAAGATGAAAGTCTAAACTATTAAGAGGCTCATTGGGAGGGATGAAAGCAAGGCATGGCTGGATGAAGGCAAGGAATAGAGATCTTCATTCCTATTGGTCAAAGGCTATGTCCAATGGACTTCAAGGAGGCTGCTTGAGGCCTTATTAGGGATTAGGGTTTTTTTTTCGATGTCATTTGAACTTTAGAGGCTAAGGTCAGCAAGTTCAAGGTTTTGGATATAATTTGGGTGAAGAGTTTGTGTGATTTCGAGTTTTTGTGAAGGAAATATAGGTGTTCAAAGTTAAGGTAGATTATTTGTACCTATTGTTACTCTTTAAAGCATAACATATGCGTATAGAGAGCAATAAAAGATCGGTGATTGGATTTGAAGAGAAAACTTTTTTGGCTATATTTTACATATACTATTTGATGAATTTCAAGTATAGATAAAGGAGTTATAGGGCATTGAAGATAGCACATATAATTCAAAGGCAATAAGTGAGTCATTTTGTTGATAGTAATGTTTGGATTCATATCTTGAATTTTTGGACGAATTTTTGACTCAAAATTTTTGTAAGTGAGAATTATTAAGTTAAAAGGTATAGATAAAAGTTTCATGGTATTTGAGTACTTATTTTGTGAGATGTGAAGAAATTAGTACAAAGATATATGTAAGCTAGGATTTAAAGCTATTGTTAGGATTTTGGTGATATCTCAAGATTTGTAACAAATTTATAGTTGAATTATTTTGTAGTAGTTTTTGAAAGCCTATTAGTACTTCATGTAAAATTTAGGGTTGTTTGGACGGTCCGATCATGAGATATAAACTGTTGAAGTTCAAGAAACATCTCTCGTAAGGATAAAGAAGGTTTTAAGATACTTTATCATACATTTCAGTGTTTTCTCGGTACTTGGGCTTATATTTTGATGTAATTTTCCTAAAAAAGAATATATTATATATATAAAATTTATACTTTATATCTTAGATTTGATTGAATATTTAGTAGCAGCCAAAAGCCCAGTGCTTTCTTGAGACACATTCTCTCTACTCCAACAACATTGATGTAAGAGTTATTATGATAGTAAATTATGTCCCAAATCATTTTTGTCTAATAATCTAGTGCTTCTTTATAATAGCCAATTTAACAATTTTTTCAAGAAAATTTCAAGTTTGATGGCATGGACCGTATTATGTAGTAGAAGATTTTTTTAATGGTTCAATTTGATTAGAAGATTTTATGGATATCCAATTTATCACATGTATCAATGGAAACTAATTACAACTTTATTATACGTAAACCCACGATGGATTTCAAAAAAATTTTGAAAAGAAGAGGGTTTATCTATTAATGATAGATTGCCTATACTCCTAGGTGTATGATGGATATTAAAGATGGCTAATGGTTTGTTGTGAATCCTAACACCGATTAATCAAAATAATTAGAAAAGAGATTCTGGTTAATAAGATTAGGGATTTTTAATCCATATCTTTAGTAAAAGATTAAGAGTGAAGCACTTAGTGGAAGTTTTCTTTAACATTTTGAATATTTTTATTTGAGGTATAACTATTAAAGTATAGGATTTATTTTATTAAGCAAGAAAGTAATGTTAGTGTAAGCAAGAAGTGAAAAGCCATTATTCCACAATGTCAATGAAAAGAGTGAAGAGAGCTACAAATAAAAAGAAAAGCTGCCGAAATGTGAGAGTTAAGAGCAATTTGAGGTTACTGTTCCTAATGATTCTTATGAATATGGAACCAATGAAGTTGAAAATTTTTTTGTCCCCAAAAAGGCAAAGAGATTTTAGAAATATACAGTTATATCAGTTTTTGCAAGGATCAAATAACTTGCTACCAATTGATGCGAAATTAGTAGAAGAGTATATAGCAAATAATAACCTAGAAGATGATTCGAGTATTGTTAAGAGGAGCATTATTGGGATTGTTGAGACTACCTTACAAAAGATACTTCACCTTCCAATTGGTGAGCTTGCAGTGGGTGTTGAAGTATCAAATGATTTCAAATTGATGTCGTGTTGTGGTTCGGCTACTATATGAAAATAATGTAACTATGGACTTAATATATAATTTACTAAGTAATATGGAAAGAGCTATATTAGTAGATTTTAGTTAGTTGTAAAATATAATTTGATTTTTACCTTGAAAAGAAGTTGTTTAAAAATATTACTAAAGAATTTGTATAATTTTTTTTATTCATAGTGGCTTTTAAGATTGATTTTTTTCATAGTAATTTTAAATATTAAGAGTCATCTTTTTAGACATTGGTGACCCTTGAAGTCTTATTTTGATTCTTTATTTTGATATTTAAAACATATATTGAGTAAATCTTATAAAGAAAAAAATTGGAGAAGGATTTTGGTAATAAAAAGAGAGTTTAGGGCATCCATATAGATGAATGGAGATGGATGATGAAAATCTCCATTCCTATTGGTCAAAAATCATGACCAATGGGCTTCGAGGAGGCTATCTGAAGCCATATTAGAGATTAGGGTTAGATTTTTGGAGCCATTCGAGCTTTGAAGGCTAGGACCAGCAAGTTTAGGTTTTTGGCTATGGTTTTGGTACAAATTTTGTATGCTTTGGAGTTTACATGAAGGACATAAAGGCACTCAAAGTTAAGGTATTGATTTGGGAGCTATTGTCACTCTTTTCAACTTAATGCACGCTGTCATGTTGTAACACGAGTATATCGTGAAAATATAAAGAAAGGGGACTTTTATTAATGTTCAGTTACCTCGAATATTGGGAGCAATGACCGATTCCAGTGCTAATATTCAGGGGCCAGTTTCAGACACCTTGTCACAATCGGTCAGGGCATACTTACCAGTAACAAAATGCTCCATTCGAGCCCAATAGTGGGAGTCAATAGAATTGAAAGGACTAAATCGATGACTGAGCGAGCGTGACGTGAAGGACCAATTTGACCCAATTACGGGAACATCCAGGTCTTACTATAGGCCTCTTAGCCAATTTGATGCAAAGAACCAATTTGACCCAGTTACGGGAACATCCAGGTCTTACTACAGGCCTCTTAGCTAATATGAGACCTGAATTGGTCGGGTGACTCAATGTAGTTCCGATTACGGGGGTTTCGATTCCGTTTCAGGTTATCCTGTTCTCTGTGCCATTTCAAAGAACGTTATTTTTGGAAAAAGAACCTTTTAAAAGGTAAAAAATGGAGGAGAAAGCTCTGACGGCGGAGCCTATTTCGGATCCAAGATGGAAGATTGAAGAAATTCAAAGGCTAGGATTTGAAAGAGGGGAGAATTAGGATTAAAAGGAGAAGATAGGTTAAGAAATAAAAGGGAGAGAATAAGGGTTTTAAGGGTCAAAGAGCTAGCTTCATGCTTCAGAGGGGGAAAAAAAAAGACAGACAATTGGCGATTTTTTTCATAGGATTTTGGGAAGACTGAGGCAATTGTTGCTGAAGTCAGTGTTGTACTAGTGAATCAGGATTTTTAATGAAGTGGGTGAGATTACTCTTGACTGTTTTGTGAAATTGAAGTTACGTTTGTAATTGAAGAATTAAAAGGGTGTCTATAGGATTGAGTATGCGGAGTGAATGAAAATTTTTGGATTAATCTAACAAGACAATCAGTGGATACAAGATCGTGAGTATAAAGCGGTATCAGAGATTAGTAGATTGGGTTGTTCGGAGTTCTCTGTAACGTCTAGAGACCTATCGGCTGGGCCAAAAAGGATTTTGGAGAGCAGTCGAAGGACATCCATATAGATTTATGGTATATTCTTGTAGTCATTTATATTCCAACAGTCAAAAACCGATAGACTGCTTGAATATTAGCAAATCTCCATACTACCTTCTATAGCCAGACCCCCGGCGCGTTCTCAAGCAGAAAAGCACGTAATACGACAACGCGTATAGATGGCAATTGAGGATTGGTGTCTAAGACTAGAGAAAATACTTTTGCGGCTACACTTTTTGCATATTGCTTATTGGATTCCAAGCTGGAAAAAAGGAGATATTAGATTTTTAAGTTAATGCATACAATCTAAGGGTAGTAAGTAACCCGATTTACTAGTGGTTGTATCTTGAACTATATTTTGAGCAATTTGATAAGGTTTTGGCTCAAAATTTTAAGGAATATGTATAATCATGTTAGTTAATTTTGGACATAATTTTAATAGCATTTGAGTATTGTTTTCATGAGATATTAAGAAAATAGGGCTCAGGTACTTATAAATTAGGATTTAGAGCATCTGCTAGGGTTTCTTAGATGTCAGAAGATTGGAATTGAATTTATAGTTGGATTTTTTTTTGATAAAATTTAAGGAAGAATTCTACCTACTCCTTTAAATTTGACTCAAATTGAATAATTAGATCAAGAATTACGAATTTCTAAAGTTTAGAAAGAGAAAATCTTTTGCGGGAAAAATATGTTTTAAAGGGATTTTACTATATTATAAATTTTATGCAAAATAAAGGAGTTTTGGAAGCTAAGACAAGATACATATAAAAGTTTAAGCTAAACACTCTACAATTAAATATCCAATGTATTTTCAGATAGCAAATTATGTGATATGATAGCAGATTTCAATTTATTTGGCGATTGAGGTGAAGGTTGAAGTTCTAGTTTGAATGGACATAAACTAGTTAGCATTTCTACAGGATAAAACATCAGAAAGAGTAAATCTCAAGGATGTCATACTGACTCAGATTTCTCAATTATAACTCACGATGAGTAAATTGGATCGAGAATAAAATTTAAGGGAGCAATTAGATGCAAGCAGGAAAGAGATATTGGAGCAAAGCCGCCAAATTAAGGAAAAGGATTAAATTATTTAAAAAAATATAGAATCCAAGTTGCTATTAGAGCATAAATTTGGAAAGAAATAGGAAGCTTGGAAAAAAGAAAAATAATGCATTCAACGTAAGATGAAAGACCAAAGACAAGACTTAATCAAGATTTGCTGTACATCAATGTTGGAACGGAAAAAAGTGAAGTGTCAGTTGGAAATGGAATGAGAAAAGATAGCATTAGTAGAAAGAAAAAGCAGCCAATGGTTGATCAATATAGAATTGAAATAGAAATATTAGGGGCAAAAATTGAAACCTTGAAGGTTGTAGTGACAAAATTAGAAGATGATTTAGCTAATATTGGTCAGTCACAAATATCTACTACATCCGTTTTAGTAATTGATGAATTGCAAGAAAGGTGAAGTAATAGCAATATCATTTGGAAGCGAAAGATGTCAGAATTCTATAGTTGGAGGATCTAGTTTGTGAATTGGAAGTATATAATGAGGACTTATCAGCCCAATTGAAGAAAGAACTAATAGAAGTATTGAAAGAGGATGAGGACTTATCATTAGAACCGAAATTTTTCAAGGACAAGAACTCGATGAAAAAACAATTCAGACAAGTGAGCCTTTACTCAAAGAAAGATAAAAAAAAATATAAATTTGTGAATCCGGTGAAACTTTGTAAGGATTTTGTTGAAGAAGTTTGTTTTTACTAATTCCATATTTACGAGGATGCTGCACAGTTAGGAGTGGTGCTATGTAGAATGAGTAGGATATTTTTTGTTTTATAATACATAATATGTAAGATTAAGAGAAGTTTAAAAACTGATGAATGGGTAGTTTAGAAGGCAAGATGGATGATGTAGTCAGAAAAAGTAGTTATCATTGTGTCACGGCCATAATCATGTAAGCTAATAATTACATATAGAAATAGGTAGAAGTAAGTAAAAGTAGATAAAAGTAAGTTAATTCTATAATATTTAATATAGAAGCTTCCTAGAAACTTCTTAGACGTTGCTTTGACTTCATAGGTGTCTTTAATTGACTTTTTGGATTAGAAACGTGGTCAAAAAGTTGGCCATGTGCCACACATATTGTTAGCTTAAAGATCAAGCTAACTATGTGGCCCACGTGTAGAAAAACTTACCTTGTACGTCAAGGCATGTGTCCTACAAAGTCAACACATATTGGAGGTCCTATAGAACGTCGCCACGTAGCCCCTAGTTAGATAGTATATATAGAGACAAGAGTGAAGGCTTCTTCACTCTTGTCAACTCCTTTCTTGCTCCTAGTCCAGGTTCAAGAGTCTTTAGTTTCTTGTCTTGTAGCAATAGCCATTCCATTTTCCTTTTAATATACATACTTGTTTATATTTTGACTTATTATATCGAGATAGCCTTTTTATGTATATTTTCCCTCATCGAGTCTTTGTCCTTGACAGATTGACAAGAGTATACTTACAATATCAGAGATTTATTTTTCTTGAGTAAGAGTGGATTACCCCTTTCTCTTGACAAGACATAAGCGTATTAGAAGTTTACGGATTACCTACTTCTAAACTGATATTGTTCTTAGTATCTTCTTTGTTATCAAGTCTTTCTTTTCTTTTGTCTTGAGCAGTATCAAACAAATTTTTCTTCTTAGTGTCATTATGGTAGAGCTTGTTGAAATGAAGAGTGCAATGGCACAAATGCAAGAGCAAATGAGGGAGTTAATGCTTGCGATGCATCAACTCAATTCACCAACACAGGAAAGAACAAGAATAGCAGAAAGTGGGAATATAGAGATGATCGGAGCTGCTTCAACATCTACAACAAATCACGTTCCTTCTCCAGTTGTACAACATCCTATAAGCACTAGAGAACCAAGAATTGCCTTACCCGAGAAATTTGATGGTACGAGATCAAAGTTTTGAAGGTTCATCAATCAAGTACAATTGGCAATTGAACTTCAACCACAAAGCTATCCAACTCCAGGATCACAAGTCAGGTTTATTGGCACTCTACTTTTTGGTTCTGTATTATCGTGGTTTTCATCTTTTCTTGAACAACGAAATCCAATATTGGACAATTTGGAAGCTTTTTTGGCGGAGTTTCGATCTATATATGGTGAACACGATGCAACTCGTGTTGCAACAAATAAGATCCGAATTCTGCGACAAGAAAATCGCTCTGTAACAGTGTATGCTTCACAATTTCGACAACTTGCAATTGACATCAAGTGGAATGATGCTGCACTCATCAGTCAATTTCTTTATGGATTGCAATACGAAGTAAAGAAATTGATGTTCAACTTACCTGATCCTCAAACTTTGAGTCAAGCAATCGATTTTGCGGTAAAATGTGATAATCGACTTTTCGAATTTCGATCCGAAAATCATTCACGGGAACCTCAACGTTATTACTCAATGGCAACATCAACATCTTTGCCAAACGTACATTCGAAAGTAGAAGACATGCAAATTGACGTGGTACGTTTTAAATCCCTAACTGAGCAAGAAAAGATTCGTCATCGTCAAGAAGGATTATGTTTATATTACGAAGAACCTAAGCACACTGCTCAACATTGTCCAAAGAAACGACGTAACTATAAAATGAGGGGTACGACGGTCAAAGAAGACAACATGTCGGGAAACGGATTTGTCCAGCTACAATAGGGACCATGCAGTTGGAACCTTGTACAATTCCTAATGAAGGTCCTATCTTCTCCTTAGAACCCTCTCTTTATTTTATAATAGACTTATATTTAGGACCTAAGAATTATAAAGCCTTTCCTTTATTAGATTTGGGAGCCTCAGCATGTTTTTTAGATGAACAATTTGTTAAAAGTCGTAAAATACTTTTTATACAGAAACCTAAACCAGTACATGTAGAAGTCATAGATGGTCGTCCCTTGTCTTCTGGAGATGTCACTCATGAAACTCATCCTATAAAAGTAACAATAAATGGTTATGATAGCTACATAGTTTTTAACATAATTAAATCCCCGTCCAATCCAGTTATTTTAAGTTTATCCTGGCTAGAAAAATATAACCCTCGAATAGATTGGAATTCCCATAAACTTGACTTTTCCCAGAGCATTATTAATAGTTCTACCAACCAAGTAAAAAATTATAAGTCTAGTATAGTAAAACCCGTACTAATAGGTGCAAAAGCATTTATACACGCAGCAAAAGAAGGATCAACTTTTGCTATTTATGCTGCACCTATTTCTGAAAACGTAAAGACTTCAAGTGGCATTCCAAGTCAATATCAGGAGTATCAAGACGTTTTTGAGAAAAAGAATGTAGATATTCTTCTTGAGCATCGCCCATATAATTGTTCAATCGACCTCAAGGAAGGAACTCAGCCACTATTTGGACCAATTTACAATTTATTGCAAGATGAGTTGGCTGAACTCAAGACATATATTGACGAGAATTTAGCGAAGAATTTCATACGCCATTCAAAATCTCCAGCAGGAGCTCCAATTCTATTCGTAAAGAAAAAAGATGGATCTTTACGAATGTGTGTTGATTATCGAGGACTCAATAAGATCACAATCAAGAACAGGTATCCATTACCTTTGATATCAAGACTCCTTGACCAGTTGAATCAAGCTAAGATCTATATAAAAATAGATCTAAGAAGAGCATATAATCTAGTACGGATCAAAGAAGGAGATGAATGGAAGACTGCGTTTCGAACCAGGTATGGACATTTCGAATATAATGTCATGCCCTTTGGACTCACGAATGCACCAGCTACTTTTCAACATCTCATGAATGATGTATTTCGTGAATTCTTAGACAATTTTGTCGCCTGCTATCTAGATGATATCCTGATCTATTCTAAAAACGTCGAAGAACATGAAATACATATTCGTCAAGTATTACAAAAACTTAGAGATGCAGGATTGTATGCCAAGATGGAAAAGTGTGTATTTCACACTACTCAAGTTGACTTTTTAGGATACATCATTTCAAATGATGGTCTCATGATGGATTCTAAGAAAGTCCAAACAATCATGGATTGGAAGATTCCAAGGACAGTAAGAGATGTCCAATGTTTCTTGGGATTTGCCAATTACTATCGGATCTTCATCAAAGATTTCTCACGAGTTGAAGCTCCACTTACATGCTTGACTAGTAAAGATAAATTCCAATGGAATCAAGAAGTGGAAGCAGCATTTGAAGCCTTGAAGACATCGTTTGTCTCTGCACCAGTCTTATATTGTGTTGACTTTTCCAAGGTATTTTTTATGGAAACAGATGCATCAGATTTTGCCTTGGGTGCAATTTTATCTCAAATGGGATCAGATGACAAACTTCATCCGATAGCTTTTCATTCAAGAAAATTCTCAACAGCCGAGATCAATTATGAGATCCACGATAAAGAACTTCTTGCGATCGTGGATTCCTTTCAAGAATGGCGTCATTATCTAGAAGGTGCTTCTAGTCCAGCCACTGTGCATACAGATCACAAGAACCTCGAGTATTTCATGTCAGCATGCGTATTGAATCGTCGTCAAGCTCGTTGGAGTATGTCTTTATCAAGATTCGAATTCATTATCACTTATCGGCTAGGAAAATAACAAGGTTTGTTCGATGCTCTATCTAGACGTTCTTATTTTACACCAAAAGAAGGAGATGTAGCTTTTGAGCAACAAAGAACGGTCCTCTTGAAACCAGAGCAATTTCATCTCCGAGCAATGAAATCAACATAGACTGTTGATTCAACTTTTCTCAAGCAAATCCAGTCCAGTATGTCCTCAAACCCTCTTGTTCATGATATCGAGAATAATTCTTTCAAGTCTCATGATCCTTCTAAGTTCGAGTTCAAGAATAATCTATTATATTTCGAAGGACGCTTATATGTTCCAGAAGGAGAAGTACGTTTACGTGTTCTTCAAGCATGTCATGACTTTCCAGCAGCAGGGCACTTTGGATATAATAAGACTTTGGAACTCATATCAAGAGATTTTTGGTGGCCACAAATGTGGAAGTCAGTCAAAGACTTTGTATAATCTTGTAATATTTGTTCAAGATCAAAAATTCCTCGTCATCGACCTTACGGACTTCTTCAGCCATTACCTATACTAGAACAACCATGGTCTTCTGTTTCTATGGATTTCATCACAGATCTTCCAAGCTCAAGATCTTATGATTCTATATTTGTGATAGTAGATCGTTTCACCAAGATGGCACATTTTGTGCCATGTACAAAATCTATCACAGGTGAAGAAATAGCTAAGCTTTTCATTGATAATATCTATCGCTATCATGGATTACCTAAAGATATCATATCGGATAGGGGAACTCAATTTGTGTCAAGATTTTGGAGGACCCTTTTTAAGATTTTAAAAGTGGACATAAAGCTATCTTCGGCTTTCCATCCTCAAACTGATGGACAAACAGAGCGCGTAAACCAAGTCTTGGAGCAATATTTAAGGTGTACTATCAACTACCAACAAGATGATTGGACAACCCTTCTGCCATTGACAGAGTTTGCTTATAATAATACGGTACATTCTTCCATGCAACAAACACCTTTCTTTGCCAATTATG
Source organism: Physcomitrium patens (assembly GCF_059467195.1). NCBI lineage: Eukaryota > Viridiplantae > Streptophyta > Bryopsida > Funariales > Funariaceae > Physcomitrium > Physcomitrium patens. The sequence continues at coordinate 4,321,899 of NC_143435.1, forward strand.
GCTATCATCCACGACTTGATACTTTTGATTTTTCAAAAGTTGATAATCCTGCAGCAGAAGATATGGCAAATCGGTTGTCAGAGTTACATGCAATAATGAAGACGCAATTGAAGGAAGCTCAAGAACGACAAAAAATAAACGCAGATCTATATCGTAAGGAGCAGCCACAACTCAACGTGGGTGATAAGGTATGGCTACTTCGTCGCAATATCAAGACTACTCGACCTTGTGACAAGTTGGACTATCGTAGGTTTGGCCCCTTTTCTGTTTCTGAACTGATCAACCCAGTTGCATATCGGTTACATCTACCGGAGTCAATGAAGATCCATCCTGTATTCTACGTATCTCTTCTTGAACCATATAAGACAGTGGATATATAAGGAAGAAGACAAATGCCATCGCCTCCTACAGAAGTAGATAATAATGAAGAATTTGAGGTGGAAGAGATATTAGACTCAAGGTGGCGCCAAAATAAGCTAGAATATCTTGTTCATTGGCACGGATATGATATTAGTGAACGCACATAGGAGCCATCCAAGAATCTAACAAATGCATCAGCTAAAGTCAAAGTTTTTCATCAACCACATCCATCAAAACTAAGATGAAAATTTCTCTTATAAAAGAGATAAGATTGAGGCAAGATAACATTCAATTTCCTATCCTTGTTTGTAACTTCTTTGTATTTGTGATGCTAATTAGATGGAGAGCCAACAACCAACGGATTCAACTCAAGAACCTTTGTTTGCTAACCTGTCGGACGAGACATTACGATTGTCACAACCTTCAAGACGACGCAATCGAGATGAAGATCTTCAAGAACGACATGTTCTTCCTCGAATAGATGGTGAGATACAATGCGTTTGGTATCACGATTTGGGAAGGGACTCCCGATGTTTGGTGATTTTGCTAGAGGTAGGAACAACTCCTGATGGTGTTCCAAATATTCTATTTGAAGGAAGTTACGAAGGCCTCAACAATAATCAAATAACTGGGTGGTCTTCTCGCCCTGGTATGGGACACTACCAATGGTTGAGAGGCCCTATCAATCATCTTCGAAGAGAACAGAGATCAGAGTATGTGGCGAATGCAATTCGTCGCATCATAGATTTCCTCAACATATGATGACCGCTCCTCATGGAACTCGTCTCTAGAAGGGGGGGTAATGTCACGGCCATAATCATGTAAGCTAATAATTACATATAGAAATATGTAGAAGTAGGTAAAAGTAGATAAAAATAAGTTAATTCTATAATATTTAATATAGGAGCTTCCTAGAAACTTCTTAGACGCTGCTTTGACTTCATAGGTGTCTTTAATTGACTTTTTGGATTAGAAACGTGGTCAAAAAGTTGGCCATGTGCCACACATGTTGTTAGCTTGAAGATCAAGCTAATTATATGGCCGACGCATAGAAAAACTTGCCTTGTAAGTCAAGGCATGTGTCCTACAAAGTCAACACATATTGGAGGTCCTATAGAACGTCGCCACGTAGCCCCTAGTTAGATAGTATATATAGAGACAAGAGTGAAGGCTTCTTCACTCTTGTCAACTCCTTTCTTGCTCCTAGTCCAGGTTCAAGAATCTTTAGTTTCTTGTCTTGTGGCAATAGCCATTCCAGTTTCTTTTTAATATACATACTTGTTTATATTTTGACTTATTATATCGAGATAGCCTTTTTGTGTATATTTTCCCTCATCGAGTCTTTGTCCTTGACACATTGATTGTATAATAGTTGGTATTTTGAAGAAAGCATAAGTAGTTTGAAGAAGTAGATGGGGCCAGACTGTGATAATTATGAACCAGGGTAAGCTTGGTGCTACCTCTTTGTTTCTTTGTTTTCTTTGTAGAAGAAGAGTAATGGATAGAATTTAAATAATATGAAGTGAAATTTTAGAATAAAAAAAAGATTTGATTTAGATGATGTCAAATGAGAAATTGAATTTATTGTATGCTCAATTATAAGTAGAGGATTAGAAAGTTGATAATGGAAGATATTTGTAAAGTATGGATATGACCAGAAGAATTATAATGCATTGATTTTTGTAAGTTGAGATTGTGCCAAAAAGAAGACTATGGAGTCTGGAATTATATGAAGCAGATTATTAGGAATGACAATTAGTTTTGAAAAATTCTAGTGATTGAGTAGGAAATATTTTATACAATCTTTTAAGATAGTATAGTATTACCTATTATTGTCATAAATTAGGAGAAGAGAAGAGACAATGAATGTATAATATAAAATTATAGATTTCAATATTTTATTTGATAGAATGTAGAAGATATTGTAGCTTTCTTGGTTATTTTAATTGATCAAGAGATAGTTAATTATCTGACCCTAACATGAAAACTCATATAGATAGTCTTTTCCTATATTTGAATCCTCATATACATGTTAATTCTAATTAGATTAGTCTAGAATAAGTAAAAAAAAAAATTACGATATGCTTGTTTTAAAACTAATAATTTGAAATATATAGAAAATTTAAATCAATATTAATAGTTAATATAAAACTAATTGAGATTTAAAATGTAATATATTATTTATTTAGGATTTGATTAAGATTAGTCAAAATTTCTTATGGTTTATTTTATTTTTTTATTTTTTATTATTATTATTTCATTTTATTTATTATTTTTTTTAAATAATTTAAAAATTTTAAGAGATTTTTTGGAAATTTTTAAAGATTTTATTAGGATTTTATTTTTATTTTTTTAGGATTTTATATGATTTTATAGAATTTCTTTTTTATTTCTTCAGGTTTATTTGTGAGTATTTAAAAAGACTATTTAGCATTTATTTGAAGTTGAAGATAATATAATAAATATTTTTAGATTATTTAAAATTATCAAGATATTTCTAAGTATCTTATAATTTTTTTTTTTTAAAGATATAATTCCAACTTCAAAGTAAGATCAAATCTTTCTACAACTAGATGTTCAATGCATTTATAAGCTAATTTTTATATAATAAGACATATTTCATGAACTCAATGTAAAAAGCTTGGAGTCAAAGGTGCTTTGATTTTCTTTATTTTTTTGAATTACAAAGAAAGAAGTCAAAAGAATAAAAGATGGATTTATGAATGGAATCTCAATTGAAGCCGTTAATAGAGTTGTAAGTAGAGTTATAAGTACAAGTAATTTTGAAAGGCAAAATACATGTTTTGATTCCAATTTTTCAATCATTTTTGAAATATTTTTTTTAACTATATAATGACAATAAAATAAGGATTATAAAGAAGATTTGAAAAATAAGGATTTATAAGCAGTTGTCAAAGATATTAATCAATATAAAAGCAAAAAGATTAAAAAATATAGATAAAGATCAAAAAAATCTATAAGAATAATGATATAGAGTCTTTACTTTAGATTAAATATTATAATATTAAGAAATATTTTGATCTCTTTTTACATTTGAGGCCACTAAAAGCCTCATAAAATTAGTTTTATAGTTTTTTTATATCTAAAGTATCATGCTATGAAAAAGTCATGTTGTGCTTGTAGTGCATTTAATTTTGTTTAATCTTTTGTAATAAATAAATATATTTTACAATAAAATATATATATTTTTAATTAAAATTTACTAAATTCATCATAAAAAAAATTAATATAAAGAATGAAGATTTTTTGATGTCTTTAAAAAAAATTAAAAAAATATTAATTAAAATTCTTGATTTAATGGTTCAAAAGTATAATTGCATTGGTTTCAAAAAAATAATTTTTTAATGATTATATATCATACTTTATTTTTTTGATGTAAGATAAAAATATCTAAATAAAGTATTTCAAATTTATTTATATTTTTTAATAGAATATTTAAAATTAGATACAAATAAAGATAATATGTTCCAATAAGTGTGGTAATGATTTAAGATACGATTTAATTTGAATTATTTAAGATCAAAAATATTTTATCTCACCATTTATTTGAAAAAAAACATCTTATTTATAAGGATTTTTATTTCTATTATATTGTTTAAAAGATTGTGATAATTTGAATATATTATCTTGTAGCTCAATAAATAAAAATGCCTAAATTAATTTTAATGGTTGTTGATTCTTTATCTTTTTAGTGCTACAAATATAAAAAAAAATTACAATAAAAAATACAAGATAAATTGAAATCTCCATTAAATTTCACTTCTTTTATAACAAAAAATTATTTGAATCTTCATTTTAATTTTAATGGATGTTATTAATAAAAATATCAACTTTTTTATTATATTTGTAAGATTTAAAAAAAAACTTTCATGTACATTTAATCATATCATATTTGTGCTAATATATAAGATATCACAATCTATTTTGGTGTTGCCTTGAGTCTAAGTCTTCTTTGACCTCAAACTTTTGATTATTATTTACTTTGATAAAAGAAGATAGTATCTATTTCTTCTTGATATATTTAATATCTTAAATGACTTAAAAAGAAATATATGGAACATATAATGGATCTTTATAGAATTTAATAGGTACAATTAAAAAAAAACTAAATTAATTTATTCACATATAAGAAATGGTTTAAGTCTATAACAATTCATCTTGTCACAATAACAATCAGTCTTCTTATTAACACAAAATAATCATATTTTTTTTCCAATGTAAAAATGAAGTTATTCTTTGCAATAGATATCTACATTGATATTTTTTGATTTTTAAGCTTTTTGTAATTATACTTTAATTATTATATATAACTTTAATAAATGATTTTTCAAAAGATTATCAAGTTTTGAGATGTTAAAGGTATCAAGTCGTGGATGATAACCATAATTTTTATAAAAATATATTTATTGAGTAGAAGAATGTACTATATTATTATTAAAAAAACTCTATCGATGGCAAAAGAATTGTCTAATCATCTTGATAGTAATTGATGATATATCTCAAATACTACTTCAAAATAAGATTTTTTTTTTTTTTTTTTTCCATCAACTGGAGAATAGAAAGCCAAAGATAATAATATGTTTACTTTCAAAATTTTGAGAAGGATTCTCCAAAATTTTGATGCAAATTTAGACTTTTTATCATATATAATATTCTTTGATAATCTATAGTAGTAATAGATATTATCAAAAAAAATAGTTATTTCTTTATTTATGATATATTTTATATATAATACAAAATTATCAAAGACATGAACTAAAAAAAGATGCATAAACTTAAAAAATCTATGTAAAAATAAAAATAATAAAATAATAATTCCAGTTAAAAAGAAACTGGAATGGCTATTGCTAAAAGACAACAAAACTAGAGACTCTTGAATCTAGACTAAAACCAAGAAAGGACTTGACAAGAGTGAAAAGGACTTTATTGTTGCCTCTATATATACTATCTAACTAGGAACTACATGAGAATGTTATATAGGACTTCTAATATTTATTGACTTTGGAAGATACATGCTTTAGCTTACAAGGCAAGTCTTCTACATATGGGCCACATAATTAACTTATTCTTCAAGCTACCAACATTTGTGGTACATGGCCAACTTGTTGACCACGTTTCTAATCTAAAAAATCAATTATAGACACCTATAAAATCAAAGCAATATCTATAAAGCTTCTAAAAAGCTATTATAAAAGATATTATGGATTTAATCTACTTTTACCTACTTTTATCTAATCATATAGATAATTATTTATTTATATGTGTATATCCATGACATTACCACCTTTCTAAAAATAAGTTCCATGAAGAGCAATCATCATATGTTGAAGAAATCCAAAATGTGGCAAATTATATTTATTACATAGTCTAATCTTTGTTCTCTTTGAAGATGGTTGATAGTGCTACTCAACCATTGATAGTATTCTATACTACGGTAAGAAGATCACCCAATTATTTGATCGTTGTTGAGGCCTTTATAACTTCTTTCAAATAAAATATTTAAAACATTGTCAAGAATTATTTCAACCTCTAGTGAAATCACCAAACATCAAGAATTTCTTCCAAAGTCGTGATACCAAATGCATTGTATATTGCCATCTATTCAAGAAAAAACATGTCGTTCTTAAGGATCTTTATCTCAATTACATTATTTTGAAGGTTGTGATAATTACAATGTTTCGTCTAGTAAGTCAATAAATGAAGGCTCTTGAGTTGAATCCACTAGTTATTAATTCTCCATTTCTTTAGTATCACAAATATACAAAAACCACAAACAAAGATAGAAGGTAGAATGCAATCTTCTTTGGACTTTGTTTTTTTTTTTTATAGCAAAGATTTATTATTCTTCATTTTGATTTTGATGGATATTGTCAATGAAAAGCCTCCAGCATATTTGGTGCATTTGTAAGATTCTTTATTGGTTTCTACTTGTATTCACTAATATCATATCCATATCAATGGACAAGATATTCTAATTTATTTTGGCGCCACCTTGAGTCTAAAATTTCTTCCACTTTGAATTTTTTATTATTGTCTACTTCTATAGGAGGAGGTAGGGCTTCTCTTCTTCTTGGTATGTTCATAGTCTTATATGCTTCAAGAAGAGACATGTGAAAGACATGATGGATCTTCATTGACTCTGATATATGTAATCAATAAGCAACTAGATTGATTTGCCTACAAATAAGAAAAGGTCCAAGCTTGCGGTAGTCCAATTTATCACAAAGACGAGTAGTCTAGATATTACAATGAAGTAATCAATCTTTGTCATCTACATTGAATTGTAGTTATTCCTTTCAATAAGCATCCATATTGATCTTTTGTCATTCTTGAGCTTCTTTTAATTGCACCTTCATTGTTGCATACAGCTCTGACAAATAATTTACTAAATATTTTGCCTTAAGATTATTAACTTTTGAAGAGTAAAAAGTATCAAGTCATAGATGATAACCATAATTAGTAAAGAAAGATATTTGTTGTATAAAAGAATGCATCATATTATTATAAGCAAACTGTGCCAATGGCAAAAGGATTTTCTAATCAATTTGTTGATAATTGATGGTATACCTTAAATATTGCTCCAAAACTTAGTTTATGTACTCTGTCTATCCATCAGTTTGAAGGTGAACATAGAAATAAAAGATCATGGAAATAGAAGACCATGGTTGTTTTAAAATAGGTAATAGCTGAAGAAGTCTATAAGGTTGATGCCAAGGAATTTTTGACCTTGAACAAATGTCACATAATTGAACAAAGACTTTTATAGCCTACTAGATTTGCAACCACCAAAAATCTATGAATATTAACTCTAAAGTCTTATTGTATCTAAAATATCTTATAGTTAGAAAGTTATGATGTACTTGAAGAATATGTTAATTTGCTTCTCTTTCCAGTACATATAGGTGTCTTTTGAAATAAAGTAGGTTGTTCTTGACCTCAAACTTAAAAGTATCACAAGACCTAAAAGAAATATTATTGATATCATGAACAAGAGGATTAGAAGAAATACTTGATTAAATTTGTTTAAAAAAAGTTGAATCAACTATCAATGTTGATTTCATTACTTGAAGATGAAATTATATTGACTTCAATAAAATTATCTTTTGTTGATCAAAATCTACATCTCTTTCTTTAGGTGAAAGATAAGAATATCGAAAAAGGGCATCAAACAAACCTTATTGTTTTCTTAGCCGATAAGTGATATTGAGCTCAAATCTTTGTAAAGACATGCTCTAATGAGCATGGCAATGATTCAAAATACAAGTTGATATGAAATACTCAAGGTTCTTGTGATCCATATATATGATAATTAGACTGAAGGTACTTTCTAGATAATAATGTTATTCTTGAAAAGAATCCATAATTACAAGCTCTTTGTCATATATTTCATAGTTAATCTTGGTTGCTAAAAATTTCTTAAAATAAAAAGCTAATGAGTGAAGTTTATCATCTATTATCATTTGTAATAATACAACATACAAAATAAAGTCCAATGTATCTATTTTCACAAAGAATTCCTTAAAAAAGTCAATATGATACAAGATTGGTGTTAAAACAAAGGCTATCTTTAAAGATTCAAATGTTGCTTATGTTTCTTGATTCTGTTGAAGTTTGTCTTTACAAATCAAATTTATAAGTGGAACTATAGTTTAAGATAAGTCCTTGATGAAGATCCTATAGTAATTAGAAAATTCCGAAAAACATTGGATATCTAAGACCGTTTTTGAGATCTTCTAATTTATAATAGTTTGAACTTTCTTAGGATCTATTATAAGTTTATTATTTAAAATAATATAATTTGAAAAGTCAACTTCAGTAGTGTGGAATACACACTATTTTATTTTGGTATAGAATCATGGACATACATATGTAAATCAAGAATTATCTATATAATTAAATAAAAGTAGATAAAAATAGACTAATTCCATAATATCTTCTATAAAAACTTCTTAGAAGTTTTATAGACACTACATTGACTTTATACATGTCTAAATGACTTTTTAGATTAAAAACGTGGTCAACAAGTTGGCTATGTGCCACACATGTTGATAGCTTGAAGAACAAGCTAACTATGTGGTCTATACATAGAAAGCTTGCCTTGTAAGCTAAAGTATGTGTCTTGTAAAGTCAATACATATTAGAAGACCTATAGAACATTACCATGTAGTTCCTAGTTAGATAGTATATATAGAGGCAAGAGTGAAGCCTTCTTCACTCTTTTCAACTCCTTTCTTGCTTCTTGTTTAGATTCAAGAGTGTCTAGTTTCTTGTCTTTTAATAATAGCTATTATAGTTTCTTTTTAATAAATATACTATTTCATTGCTATATTGTCACTTTTCTTTTTACATAAATTTTTCACATTTATGCATCTTCTTTCAATTTATATCCTTGACGAATTGACAAGAATATACTTATAGTATTAGAGCTTTGTCTTTTCTTGATAAAAAGTAGATTATTCATTTATTTTAATAATACATAAGCATATTAGAAGTTGTCAATTACCCTCTTCTAAAATAATATTGTTCTTAATATCTTCTTGGTTCTGAAGTCCACTCTTTTGCTTATCTTGAATAATATTAGATATTTTTTTTAATTATTATCATAGCAATGCTTATTGAAATAAAGAGTGCAATGACACAAACGTAAGAATAATTCAAAGAGTTAATGCTTACAATGCATCAACTCAATTTACTACCACAAAGAGCAATAAAAATGACAAGAAGTCAAGATATAGATATAATTAGAGCTGCTTCAATATTTGCATCCAATCCTATCATTTCTTCTATGGTAGAATATCCTTTTTGTGCCAAAAAACCAAGAATTATCTTTCTTGAGAAGTTTGATGGCACAAGATCCAAGTTTTGAGGATTTATTAATGAAGTTCGATTTGCAATTGAACTTCAATCCCAAAGCTATCCAACTTCAAAATCACAAGTTAGATTCATTGGTACACTTCTTTCAAGTTCAACATTATCATAGTTTTTATCTTTTTTTAAATGACAAGATCAAATACTAGATAATTTAGATGCTTTTTAGTGGAGTTTTGATCTATGTATTGAGAATATGATACAACTTGTGTTGCAACAACAAGATCTATATTTTACAACAAGGCAATTAATCCGTAATATTATATGCTTGATAATTTTAACAACTTATAACTAATATCAAGTCGAATGATACTTCACTTATTAGCCAATTTTTCTATAGATTACAATATGAGGTAAAGAAATTGATGCTCAACTTATTAGATCTTCAAACATTCAATCAAGCAATTGACTTTGTTATAAAGTGTGACAATTGACTTTTCAAATTTTGATTTGAGAGTTGGACAAGTGGGCCTCAATATTATTATAATTCAATGGTAACACCAATGCCTCCTCAACACATATATTCAAAAGTAGAAGATATGTAAATTGATGTAGTATATTTCAAATCTCTTATTAACCAAGAAAAGTCTCATTGCCATCAAGAAGGATTGTGCTTATATTATAAAGAACCTAAGCACACTTCTCAACATTATTCAAAAAAGTAATGTAATTATCAAATGAAGAGTATGAATATCAAAAAAGATAATATATTGAAAAACGAGTTTATCTAGTTAAAATAGGGACCGTTGTCGTGTTGTAACACGAGTATACCGTGAAAATATAAAGAAAGGGGACTTTTATTAATGTTCAGTTACCTCGAATATTGGGAGCAACGATCGATTCCAGTACCAATATTCAGGAGCCAGTTCAGAGACCCCGTCACAATCGGTCAAGGCATACTTACCAGTAACAAAATGCTCCGTTCGAGTCCAATACTTAGAGTCAATAGAATTGAAAGGACTAAATCGATGACTAAGTGAGCTTGACGTAAAGGACCAATTTGACCCAATTACGGGAACATCCAGGTCTTACTACGGACCTCTTAGCCAATCTGACGCAAAGGACCAATTTGACCCAGTTACGGGAACATCCATGTCTTACTACGGGCCTCTTAGCCAATATGAGACCTGAATTGGTCGGGTGACTCAATGTGGTTCCGATTACGGGGGTTTCGATTCTGTTTCAGGTTGTCCTGTTCTCTGTGCCATTTCAAAGAACGTTATTTTTGGAAAAAGAACCTTTTAAAAGGTAAAAAATGGAGGAGAAAGCTCTGACGACAAAGCCAATTCCGGATCCAAAATAGAAGATTGAAGAAATTCAGAGGCTAGGGTTTGAAAGAGGGAAGAATTAAGGTTAAAAGGGGAGGATAGGTTAAAAAATAAAGAGGAGAATAGGGGTTTGAAGGGTCAGAGAGCTAGCTTCATGCTTCGGAGGAGAAAAAAGACAGAGAATTGGGATTTTTTTTCTTTATAGGATTTTGAGAAGACTGAGGCAATCGTTGCAGAAAGTCAGTGTTATACTAGTGAATCGAGATTTTAATGAAGTGGATGTGATTATTCTTGACTGTTTTGTGAAATCAAAGTTACATTTGTGATTGAAGAATTAAAAGGGTGTCTATAGGATTGAGTATGCGGAGTGAATGAAAATTTTTGGGTTAATCTAATAAGACAGTCAGTGGATACAAGGTTGTGAGTATAAAGCGGTATCGGAGATTAGCAGATTGGATTGTTCGAGGTTCTTTGTAACATCTAGAGACCTATTGACTAGGGGAAAAAGAATTTCGACGAGCAGTCGAAGGACATCCGTATAGATTTATGATATATTCTTATAATCGTTTATATTCTAATAGTCAAAAATTGATAGACTGCTTGAATATTAGCAAATCTCTATACTACCTTCTACAGCTAGATGCTCGGCGCATTCTCGAGCAAGAAAGCACATAATACGACATAAAGTGGTGAACCTGATGTGAAAGCTTGAGGTAGAAGGTATTGAATTTTGTTTGATTTTATTTTTATTTTTATGGAGAACGAAAATAAAAATTTTGAAGGATCTTTGGAAGGAGTTTCTAGTGGAGATTCTTCTAAAGAACAAGGTATGTACATGGATCCGTCTATTGCTGGTATGTTTCAAGCCTTCTCATTATTAATACAACAACAACAAAGCAATGATCGAAAGGAAGCTTTGGCAACCAAAGCATTGCAAGCAGTGGTCAATAAAATTGATCAATTTGATGGAAGGAATATTTCAAGGTATTTAAGATGTTATGTTCATGAAATGGAATTAAATCGGGTTTCTGAGAAGAAAATGGTTGAATTATTTGGACTTGCCATGATACCAGAGATAAGAGACCATATTACATCGATTACGGATGGTTATGGAAATTCATAGGAGGTTTTTTCACATGCATTGAAAGACAAATATTTCTTGAAAGATACTGATCGCGTTACTAAGAAGCTATTTCTGGAATGGATTGAACGGCCTAATAAGAATTTGCAAGTAACAAAGCTACTAAGAGAATTTGAGAGGCAGTACTCTCAATTATCGAAGGTAGAAAAATTGACATTAGAGCCGAAAAAAGTTAATCTATTTCTTCAAGCTACTAATAGAGAATTGCAAGAGAAATTAGAACTCTTTCTTGAAGACAAAGAAGAAGATGAAGGATTGACAACGAAGTGGAAGAACGTTGAAGATGTGATGGGGTTGCGTACAAAAAAAAAAAGGAGGAAGGATAGGAGCAATATTTCGAAAACAATACAAGCATCCAAAGCTCTAGTACGTACAATACCACCAACAATGCCTACAATTCAACCTTCAACATCCTTATCAAAAAAAGCAGATATGGAGATGGAAGAAATTATACGAGGAATACGAGATTTTTAAATCAAATTGGTAAGACTTGAAGAGAATACTTCTACACACAATTTGAAGAATATTTCAAAACAAGGATATGTACAAAGATGCATTTGGTGTGATGACGCTTCACACACTAAGAAAGATTGCACTGAATTTAATAATATGATACGGCAAGGAATTATTTGCTAGAAAGATGGGAAGATAGCATTAAAAGATAGGGAGGATCTTCTTCAAATCAATTTTGACAAGAAAGGAATGAGAGCATTGGTTCAAGATTACTTAAAAGTGCATGAAATAGCAGCATGAGAAAGTGCAAGTTATGGTGCTAGAGTAGATGATGACCTTGGTGGAAGTACGGAAACTAGTGAGTTTTGGGCTTTTTCCGTTTCTACAATGCAAGAAGGAAAATTACCTCGAGAAGCGTTATTGAGGACTACAGCTACAATACGAGGTACAACAGGTTGGGAGGATCCTGTTGAGTCTCTTTCAATTTTGGCCTATATTGCTAAGAGCCAACATGAAGCTTTGATGGAAGAAAAGAGACGAGGAAATTTTGATGATACGAGAGAAGGAAATTCTTCTAAGAGGTAAACTCGAGGAGACAAGGCTCGGGAGGCAGCTTCACAAGAATTACCTGTAAAGGATACCTCAGCATCATTGGAAGAAAAAACAAGGGAGATAAAAGATAAGGGCAAATCAATTGCTTATAAGCTACTTTTTGACATTGAAGCGGCAACAAATTTGAAAGGGGTGTTGGAAGAACGTATATTAAATGCTAAGGTGGAATTCACATTGAAAGAAGTCTTGAGAATTGCAAAGAAGGAGTTTCATAATGTTATCATTGAAAGCATTAAGCGAAAGAGGCAATTAATGGACAAAACTTGAATGAGTCATGCTATTGATGCAAGAATATATAAAGATGAAGAAGAGGTTGATATTGGTTACAAGCAACCAAAAAATGAAAAGAATGGGTATAATCAACGAGTACGTTTTGAAGATTATAGTGATAAGGAAATGAAAAATTTGAGCCATTATACTCGAAAGCATTAGGCAAGGGCAACTATTGAGATATTAGTGAAAGTAGGAGATATAGAAGAACCAATTGTTTGCTTTAGTCGACCATGGTTCTGAAATAAATCTCATGTCTAAAGATCTTTATAAGAAGCAAAAATGGCCAATTGATATGGAACATGGATGGGCAATACGAGCGGCTAATAACACACGGGGCGAATTATATGGAGCTTGTCCAGATGTCAAAATTTGGATTGAGGATGTTGCGACGGAGCAACATTTCTTTGTTCAAGATACAACGTCTTATCCGTTGATTTTAGGACAACCTTATACTTCAGCAACATGGATAGAAACAAAAGTACTTGACGATGGTTCTGCTTATGCAAGGATACATAGCGAAGATAGGAGGAAAGTTGTACAATTTCTAACAGTATCTCCTAACTATGAACGGAATCGAGATAGGTTGAGGGAGAGACCATTGCCAAAGATTGTTGAAGGATTTAAGGATTTTCGGGAAATACCACTACAAAGCAAGATTATGGAGGTACAAAAGAGGAGGTACTCTTGCTAGATGAAGGTGTCTTTGATGCAAGTTTTATTGGTATTTTGAAGAATGGAAATATTATATATAAGAAAGTTGATGATTTTAAAAGAAGAAGAAAAAAAAAAAAAAAAAAAAGATTATATGATATTGAAGGAAAATTACACAAGTTAGGTATGCAATAAGAAGATGAAAGTGATTTGGATAATGGAGGTGACAAAGACGAACTGGACAAAGACATAGAGAATATATTATAAATCAAACAGTAATTGGGTAAATTGCTGCATACCGGAGGATGCACAGGTTTAGAGGGGGTGGATGTCGTGTTGTAACATGAATATACTGTGAAAATATAAAGAAAGGGGACTTTTATTAATATTCAGTTACCTCGAATATTGGAAGCAACGACTGATTCCAGTGCCAATATTCAGGGGCCAGTTCAGAGACCTTGTCACAATCGGTCAGGGCATACTTACCAATAACAAAATACTCCGTTTGAGTCCAATAGTGGGAGTCAACAGAATTTAAAGGACTAAATCGATGACTGAGTGAGCATAACGTGAAGGAACAATTTGACCCAATTACGGGAACATCCAGGTCTTACTATGGACCTCTTAGCCAATCTGATGTGAAGGACCAATTTGACCCAATTACGGGAACATCCAGGTCTTACTATGGACCTCTTAGCCAATCTGATGTGAAGGACCAATTTGACCCAATTACGGGAACATCCAGGTCTTACTATGGGCCTCTTAGCCAATATAAGACCTGAATTGGTCGGGCGATTCAATGTGGTTCCGATTACGGGGATTTTGATTCCGTTTCAGGCTGTTCTATTCTCTATGCCATTTCAAGGAATAATATTTCTGAAAAAAGAACCTTTTAAAAGGCAAAAAATGGAGGAGAAAGCTCTGACGACAAAGCCAATTCCGGATCCAAAATAGAAGATTGAAGAAATTCAGAGGCTAGGGTTTGAAAGAGGGAAGAATTAAGGTTAAAAGGGGAGGATAGGTTAAAAAATAAAGAGGAGAATAGGGGTTTGAAGGGTCAGAGAGCTAGCTTCATGCTTTGGGGGAGAAAAAAGACAGAGAATTGGGATTTTTTTTTCTTCATAGGGTTTTGGGAAGACTCAGGCAATTGTTGCTGAAAGTCAGTGTTGTAGTAGTGAATCGAGATTTTAATGAAGTGGGTGTGATTACTCTTGACTGTTTTGTGAAATCGAAGTTACATTTGTGATTGAAGAATTAAAAGGGTGTCTATAGGATTGAATATGCAGAGTGAATGAAAATTTTTGGGTTAATCTAACAAGACAGTCAGTGGATACAAGGTCATGAGTATAAAGCGGTATCGAAGATTAGTAGATTGGATTGTTCGGGGTTCTCTGTAACGTCTAGAGACCTATCGGCTGGGGCAAAAAGGATTTCGGCGAGCCATCGAAGGACATCCGTATAGATTTACGGTATATTCTTGCAATCGTTTATATTCTAATAGTCAAAAATTGATAGACTGCTTGAATATTAGCGAATCTCTATACTACCTTCTACAGCCAGATGCTCGGTGTCGTGTAGTAACACGAGTATACCGTGAAAATATAAAGAAAGGGGACTTTTATTAATGTTCAATTACCTCGAATATTGGGAGCAACCACCAACTCCAGTGCAAATACTGGGCGGCCAGGTTCAGTCACCCCGTTACAATCAGCCGGGGCATACTGAAATGCTCCATTCGATTCCAATAACAGGAGTCCGCAGAAAGAGAAAGGATCAATTCACACAATGGGTGAGCCTGGTTCGAAGAGCCAATTGGATCCAATTTTAAGAATCCAATCCGGGTTCTCTTACCCAATATGAGACCTGAATTGGCCAGGCAACCCAATGCAGTCTAATTACGGGAAAATCCAGGTCTTACTACGGGCCTCAGCCAATCTGACGCAAAGGACCAATTTGATCCAATTTCGGGAACATCCGGGTCTTACTACTGGATTCTTAGCCAATATGAGACCTGAATTGGTCGAGCGACTCAATGTGGTCCCTATTACGGGGTTTCGATTCTATTTAAGGCTGTTCTGTTCTTTGTGCCATTTCAGGGAACGTTGTTTTTAGTAAAAAGATCTCTTAAAGGTTAAAACGGGGGAGAAAGCTCTGACAGTGGGAGCCAATTCCGGATCTAAGACGAAAGATTGAAGAAATTCAGAGGATAAGGTTAGGGGAGAGAATAAGTTTGGGGGGGGTTTTTTTCAGATCGGGTTTTTTTTGATCGAGAGCTAGTTTCAAGTTTTTTTTCAAGGTCACTAGTTTGGTTTCATTAGGGTTTGTAGGGGGAGAGCTAGCTTCATGCTTCAGGCGGGGAAAGAAGACAAAGAATTGGGTTTTTTTTCTTCATAGGATTATGGAAAGACTGAGGCAATCGTTGCTGAAGTCAGTGTTGTAATGGTAAATTGGGATCTTTAATGAAGTGGGTTTGATTACTCTTGACTGTTTTGTGAAATCGAGTTATGTCTGTGATGAAGAGTTAAAAGGATGTCTATAGGATTGAGTATGCGGAGTGAATGAAATTTATTGGATTAATCTAATAAGACAGTCAGTGGATACAAGATCGTGAGTATAAAGCGGTATCAAAGATTAGCAGTTTGGGTTGTTTGGGGTTCTCTACAACATCTAGAGACCTACCGGCTGGGACAAAAAGGACTTCGGCGAGCAGTTGAAGGGCATCCGTATAGATTTACGGTGTATTCTTGCAGTCGTTTATATTCCAATAGTCAAAAACTGATAGACTGCTTGAATATTGGTGAATCTCCATACTACCTTTTACAGCCAGACGTCCGGCGCATTCTCGAGCAGGAAAGCACGTAATACGACATAAAGTAGTGAACCCGACATGAAAGCTTGAGGCGGAAGGTATTAGATTCCAGTTGATTTTATCTTTATTTTATGGAAAACGAAAATAAAAATTTTGAAGGATTTTTGGAAGGAGTTTTTGGTGATGATTCTTCTAAAGGATAAGGTATGCACATGGATCCATCTATTGCTAGTATGTTTCAAGCCTTCTCATTATCAATGCAGCAACAACAAAGCAATGATCGAAAGGAAGCTTTGGCAACCAAAGCATTGCAAGCAGTGGTCAATAAAATTGATCAATTTGATGGAAGGAATATTTCAAGGTATTTAAGATGTTATGTTCATGAAATGGAATTAAATCGGGTTTCTGAGAAGAAAATGGTTGAATTATTTGGACTTGCCACAATACCGGAGATAAGAGACTACATTACATCGATTACGGATCGTTATGGGAATTCATGAGAGGTTTTTTCACATGTATTGAAAGACGAATATTTCTTGGAAGATGCTGATCGCGTTACTAAGAAGCTGTTTCTAGAATGGATTGAACGGCCCAATAAGAATTTGCAAGCAACAAAGCTACTAAGGGAATTTGAGAGGCAGTACTCTCAATTGTTGAAGGTAGAAAAATTGATATTGGAGCCGAACAAAGTTGATCTATTTCTTCAAGCTGCTGATGGAGAATTGCAAGGAAAATTAGAATTTCTTCTTCAAAACAAAGAAGAAGATGAAGGATTGACAACGAAGTGGAAGAATATTGAAGATGCGGTGGGGTTGCTTACAAAAAAAGAAAGGAGGAAGGATAGGAGTAATATTCCGAAAATAGTACAAGCATCCAAAGCTCCAGTATGTACAACACCACCGACAATGCCTACAGTTCAACCTTCGACATCCTTATCAAAGAAAGCAGATATGGAGATGGAAGAAATTATACGAAGAATGCGAGATCTTTAAATCAAATTGGCAAGACTTGAAGAGAATACTTCTATAAACAATTCGAAGAATATTTCAAAACAAGGATATATACAAAGATGCATTTGGTGTGATGATGCTTCACACACTAGAAAAGATTGCAATGAATTTAATAATATGATACGGCAGGGAATTATTTGCTGGAAAGATGGGAAGATAGCATTGAAAGATAGGGATGATCTTCTTCAAACCAATTTTGGCAAGGGAGGAATGAGAGCATTGGTTCAAGATTACCTAGAAGAGCATGAAACAGCAGCACGAGAAAGTGCAAGTTATGGTGCTAGAGTAGATGATGAAATTGGTGGAAGTATGGAAACTAGTGAGTTTTGGGCTTCTGCCGTTTCTACAATGCAAGAAGGGAAATTACCTCGAGAAGCATTATTGAGGACTGCAGCTACAATACGAGGTAGAAAAGGTTAGGAGGATCCTGTTGAGTCTCTTTCAGTTCATACATATATTGCTAAGAGCCAACATGAAGCTTTGATGGAAGAAAAGAGACAAGGAAATGGAAACTTTGAGCCATTATACTCAGAAGCATTGGGCAAGGGTAACTACTGAAGTATTGGTGAAAGTAGGAGATATAGAAGAACCAATAGTTGCTTTAGTCGACCATGGTTCTGAAATAAATCTCATGTCTAAAGATCTTTGTAAGAAGCAAAAATGGCCAATTGATATGGAACATGGATGGATAATTCGAGCAGCTAATAACACACGGGGTGAATTATATGGAGCTTGTCCAAATGTCAAAATTTGGATTGAGGATGTTGCGACGGAGCAACATTTCTTTGTTCAAGATACAACGTCTTATCCGTTGATTTTAGGACAACCTTTTACTTCAGCAACACGGATAGAAACAAAAGTACTTGACGATGGTTCTGCTTATGCAAGGATACATAGCGAAGATAGGAGGAAAGTTGTACAATTTCTAATAGTATCTCCTAACCATGAACGGAATCGAGATAGGTTGAGGGAGAGACCATTGCCAAAGATTGTTGAAGGATTTAAGGATTTTCGGGAAATACCACTATAAAGCAAGATTATGGAGGTACAAAAGAGGAGGTACTCTCGCTAGATGAAGGTGTCTTTGATGCGAGTTTTATTGGTATTTTGAAGAATGGAAATATTATGTATAAGAAAGTTGATGATTTTAAAAGAAAAGAAAGAAAAAGATTATATGATATTGAAGGACAATTATGCAAGTTAGGTACATTGTAAGATGATGAGAGGATTTTAGGTGTTTATGAAGAAAATGGACTGGAAGATTCATTGGAATTGATTACATCTATTGAGTTAGGGGATAATGATAAGATTGTTGAGATTCATTCAAGAGAGGTTTATACCATACTTGAATCTTTTCAAGCACCAGAAGTCACTGTAGGGACGAGATATAAAATGGCAGATAAGAAGGCAAAGCCTGTTGCTGAATCATTACCAGAAGATTCTAAAGAACAAATGGGAGAAGCATCAAAAGAAACAAGTTTAAGAGATCCAATGAGTATTGGACATCAGTTTACTAAAGAGACTTTTGAAGAATTGAAGATTGGTTCTAATGGTTCTTTATTGCCGGAGGAAATTACTTGGTTCAAAAAGATGTTGGCTAAACAAGGTAGATCGTTTGCTTTCGAATCTCATGAAATTGGGTATGTGGATCCAAATATTATAACACTTATGGTTATCTTCACTATACCGCATGTACCTTGGAATCTAAGACCGATTCCAGTACAGAGGACACATTTACCTAAATTGGTTGAGCTGTTAAAAGAAAAGATAAAGATAAAAATATTGGAACCCTCGTTTGCGCCGTATTCTAGTCGATGGTTTACAGTACCTAAGAAGAATGGGTCACTACGGTTTATTCAAGATATGCAATCGGTGAATGCAGTAACTGTCAGGAATGCAAGAATTGGACCTATTGTGGATGAATTTGCTGAGGCGTTTGCTGGAAGGGCGATCTATTCAATGGGTGACTTGTATTCAAGTTATGGTCAATTTCAACTTGCCGAAGGAAGTAGAGATATGACAACAATGAGGACACCACTTGGATTGGTTAGAATGTGTACTCTTCCTCAAGGCACGACCAACTCAGTTGTGCATATGATGAATGGGATGAATAAGGTATTGAGAGATTTTATTCCGGAAAAGACTATGCCTTTTTTGGATGATGTTCCTATAAAAGGGTGTAGATAAGGAGACAAGGATGAAACTTTAGATACGAGGGGGTGTCGCAAATATGTTGTTGAACATATACAAGATTGTGAAAAGATTTTAAGTCGGCTTAGAGAAGTTCATCTCACATTATTGGATATGAAGTTCATATTTGGAATACAAGAGGTTGTGATTGTTGGACATTTATGTGGATCTTATGGAAGAAAACCAGATCCGATTAAAGTTGATGCAATTGGAAGGATGAAAGAGGATTGTGATTCTTTAACAGAGGTTCGCAGGTTTTTGGATGCATGTGTATTTTATCGAATTTGGATCCCTCATTTTGCTCACATAGCGGATCCATTATATGAACTGTTATGCAAGGGTTACCGATTTAAATGGGAAGAAAGGCATATTCAGGCAATGCAAAGATTGAAGAAATTATTGATGTCACCTCTAATATTGAGGAAGGTTGATTATAAGTACAATAGACCAGTGATTCTTATTGTAGAGGCTAGTCCAATTACCATTGGATGGGCTGTGGATCAAGATGATTCAAATGGGAATAGATTTACAGTTTGATTTGGGGCTAAAGTTTTAAGTATTCGTCAGCGTGCATATTCGCAAGTCAAAAGAGAACTTTGGAGAGTCGTTTCGGCTATGAAAGCTGAAAAGGACTATTTGATTGGGGCAGTAGTAGTAATTGAAACAAATTGCTTGCCATTGCTTGGAATGATTACTAACTGTTCAACGCCAGATATTACAATGTTGAGATGGATTGCTTATATAAAGTCACTAAATCCAAAATTTAAGCATATTACTGGGAAGGACAATTTAGTAGCAGATATGCTATCTCGAGCAAGATACGAGAGGAAAGACGAAATGGTTGAAGACATTGATGATGTCAGATTGAAATTCTATTCAATAACAAATCTCAACGGAGAAGACAAGCTATTTCTTGAAGAATCTTATGAAAGAGAATTATTGGATATTGGTCATTACTTGAATACCTTGACTAAGTAGGGGAATTGGTCTACAGAAAAATTCAAACAAATAAGAAAAAAATCATATGGATTTTTACTTCGAGATGGATTCTTATGGAAGAGACCGAAGAAAGGAATTGGGATGCCACAACGAGTGATAGGCAAAAAGGAAGAAAAACTAAAATTATTAAAGGAGTTTCATGATAGTTTATGGGCAGGGCAAAGAAGAATTTGGGCTACTTTTGCTAAACTCAAGGAACAATATTGGTAGAAAAATATGTATCGAGATGTGCTCTCATTTATAGAGTTATGTGAAATCTGTCAATCGTATTTTAATATCCGACATCGAGATGGTCTTCATCCTACGTATCCTCTAGCTATTCATTTTAAATGGGTTGTTGATTTGATTATTATGCCGGTTGGGTTATGGCAGATGAGATATTTGGTTTTAGTTCGTGAAGATTTATCAAATCAAGTAGAAGGAAGAGCATTGAGGACAAAATCTATAGAGGGAATTTGTAGGTTTTTGCTTGAAGATTTCATTTGCCGCTACGGATGCATAGGAAAAATCACTGCAGATCGTGGAGAATTAAATGCACAAGAAGCTCGTAAGTTCTTTGAAAGATGTGGAGTTAAACTATCACTGACTACTGCTTATAATCCAGAAGGGAATGCAAAAAACAAACGCGATCACCCACCGATTGTGAAAGCATTAGTTAAAGCTTGTAATGGGAAAGTTAAAGAGTGGCCACGGCTTTTGTCATTTGCATTATGGGCTGATCGAACAACACATAGTTCGGTGACAGGATATATGCCAGTAGAACTTATGATAGGTCGAAAATTAATTATGCCGATTGAAGAAAAGGTACTTACTTGGAGTATGCTACCATGGGAAGATGGATTGACAAGAGAAGAACTTTTGGCTATTAGGATTCAACAATTGGAGCAAAGAACGGAAGATGTCCAGATAGCATTGGGAAGGTTAAAAAGAGCAAGGTAACAAAATAAGGGTTGATTTGGACCATATGTAGTAACAACTGTTCATGATAATGCGACTTACTCATTACGGGAGTTAGATGGTACAAAATTGAAAATACCAATTGCAGGGAAGCGAGTAAAAATATTTAAACGAAGACATACAGAGATGAATATGGAAAACCTTAATGAAGGTATAGAGATTCCGCAGCAAGAAGATGAAAGTGATTTGGATAATGAAGGTGACGAAGACGAATTAGGCAAAGACGTAGAGGATATATTCTGAATCAAACAGCAATTGGATAAATTGGTGCATACCAAAGGATGCACAGGTTCACAGGGGGTGGATGTCATGTTGTAACACGAGTATACCATGAAAATATAAAGAAAGGGGACTTTATTAATGTTCAATTACCTCGAATATTGGGAGCAACCACCAACTCCAATGCAAATACTGAGTGGCCAGGTTCAGTCACCCCATTATAGTCAGCCGGGGCATACTGAAATGCTCCATCGATTCTAATAACGGGAGTCAGCAGGAAGAGAAAGGACCAATTCACACGACGGGTGAGCTTGGTTCGAAGAGCCAATTGGATCCAATTTCAAGAATCCAATCCGGGTCCTCTTATCCAATATGAGACCTGAATTGGCTGGGCAACCCAATGCAGTCTAATTACGGGAAAATCCAAGTCTTACTACAGGCCTCAGCCAATCTGACGCAAAGGACCAATTTGATCCAATTTCGGGAACATCCGGGTCTTACTACTGGACTCTTAGCCAATATGAGACCTGAATTGGTCGAGCGACTCAATGTGGTCCCGATTACGGGGTTTTGATTCTATTTAAGGCTGTCCTGTTCTCTGTGCCATTTCAGGGAACGTTGTTTTTGGTAAAAGGATCTCTTAAAGGTTAAAACGGGGGAGAAAGCTCTGACAGTGGGAGCCAATTCCGGATCCAAGACGGAAGATTGAAGAAATTCAGAGGATAAGGTTAGGGGAGAGAATAAGTTTGGAGGGGGTTTTTTTCAGATCGGGTTTTTTTGGATCGAGAGCTAGCTTCAAGTTTTTTTTCAAGGTCACTAGTTTGGTTTCATTAGGGTTTGTAGGGGGAGAGCTAGCTTCATGCTTTGGGCGGGGAAAGAAGACAAAGAATTGGGTTTTTTTTCTTCATAGGATTATGGAAAGACTGAGGCAATCGTTGCTGAAGTCAGTGTTGTAATAGTAAATTGGGATTTTTAATGAAGTGGGTTTGATTACTCTTGACTGTTTTGTGAAATCGAGTTATGTCTGTGATGAAGAGTTAAAAGGATGTCTATAGGATTGAGTATGCGGAGTGAATGAAATTTATTGGATTAATCTAATAAGACAGTCAGTGGATACAAGATCGTGAGTATAAAGCGGTATCGAAGATTAGCAGTTTGGATTGTTCGGGATTCTCTGTAACGTCTAGAGACCTATCGGCTGGGACAAAAAGGACTTCGGCGAGCAGTCGAAGGGCATCCATATAGATTTACGGTGTATTCTTGCAGTCGTTTATATTCCAATAGTCAAAAACTAATAGACTGCTTGAATATTGGTGAATCTCCATACTACCTTTTACAGCCAGATGTCCGGCATGTTCTCGAGCAGGAAAGCACATAATATGACACCGGCACGTTCTCGAGCAGGAAAGCACGTAATACGACACCGTGTTACTTGAATCTTGTACAATACCTAATAAAGGTCCTATTCTCTCTTCAAAATCCTCTCCTTATTTTACTTTAAATATTATTTTAGGACTTATACATTACAAAGTCTTTGCCTTGTTAGATTCAAGAGCTTTAGCATATTTCTTAGATGAAGAATTTGTTAAAAGACTTAGCATAACTTTAATAAGAAAAATTAAACCTGTTCATGTAGAAATCATAGATGGTCAACTATTATCTTTTGGAGATGTTACTCATAAAATCCTTCCTATAGAAGTAATAATCAACAATCAAAATAGCTTTATGGTATTTAATATCATTAGATCTCTTCCTAATCCAATCATTTTAGGTTTATCATGGTTAAAAAAATATAATCTTTGAGTAGATTGGATTTCTTGTACTTTCAATTTTTTAAAAATATAACTAAGAATATAATTAATTAAGTAAAAAATTACAAGTCTAATATAATTAAACCTATGTTTGTAGATATAAGAGCTTTTTTGCATGCTACAAATAAAGGATTACCCTGTGTCATTTATGCCACACCTATTTCTAATAGTTCAAAGACTTCAAGTGGCATTCCAAGCCAATATCAAGAATTTTAAGATTTATTTGAAAAAAAGAATGCAGATACTTTTTCAAAACATCATTCCTATGATTACTCAATTGACTTTCAAGAAGAAGCACAACCACCATTTGGATCAATCTATAATTTATTATAAAATAAATTAGCTAAATTCAAGAAGTATATTGAAGAGAATTTAGCCAAAAACTTCATACGCCATTCCAAATCTCCAATAACAGCTCTAATTCTATTTGTGAAGAAAAAAAATGGATCATTGTGGTTGTGTGTTGATTATCAAGAATTCAACAAGATCACCATCAAGAACACATATCTACTACCTTTAATATATCGACTTCTTAATTAGTTGAATGAAGCTAAGATCTATACAAAAAAAGATCTACGAAGAGCATACAATCTGGTACGTATAAAAAAAAGAGATGAATAAAAGATTGCATTTCAAACTAGATACAGACATTTTGAATATAATATCATACTTTTTGGACTTATAAATGCACCAATAGTTTTTTAATATCTTATAAATGATATTATTTGAGAGTTTTTGGATGATTTTGTTGTTTGTTATCTAAATGATATGTTGAACTATTCTAAGAATACAAAAGAATATGAACTTCATATTCGTTATGTTTCATAAAATTTATGAGATGGAGGATTCTATGCCAAGATAAAAAAGTGTATATTCCACACTACTCAAGTTAACTTCTTAGATTACATCATTTCAAATGATGGACTTATGATAGATCCTAAGAAAGTTCAAACTTTTATAATTTGAAAGATTCCAAAAATGGTTCGAGATGTCCCATGTTTTTTGAAATTTGCTAATTATTATAAGATCTTCATCAAGGACTTATCTTAAATTGTAGCTCTACTTACACATTTGATATATAAAGACATCATATATATAGATTACAAGAATAAAATAATTTCATCTTCGAATATTATGATACTATATACAAAATCTATCAAAAGTGAAGAAACTATCAAGTTTTTCTTTGAAAATATCTCTGATATCATGGATTGCCAGAAGATATTATATCATATAAGGAGACTCAATTTATATCAAGATTTTTTAAAATTCTTTTTAAGATTCTAAAGGTAGACATATAGCTTTATTTAGCTTTTTATCCTCAAAGTGATAGATAGACATAGTACGTAAACCAAGTTTTGGAGCAATATTTAAGGTGTTCCATCAATTATCAACAACATAATTGGAAAAACTTCTTAATATTAGCAGAGTTTGTTTATTATAATACAATGTATTTTTCTATGCAATAAATATCTTTCTTTATAAATTCTTGTTATCACCCACGACTTGATATTTTTGACTTTTCAAAAGTTGGTAATCCTATAGAAAAAGGTTTGGTAAATTTTTTTTTAGAGCTATATACAACAATGAACGTGCAATTAAAAGAAGCTCAAGAACGACAAAAGATCAACGCACATGCTTATCAAAAGGAACAACCACAATTCAATGTAGGTGACAAAATATGATTATTTCATTGTAATATCAAGACTATTCATTATTGTGATAAGTTGAACTATTGCAAGCTTAGATCTTTTTTTATTTGTGGACAAATCAATCTAATTGCTTATTGATTAAACCTATCTGAGTCAATAAAGATCCATCTTATCTTCATATGTCTTT
This sequence comes from Physcomitrium patens, assembly GCF_059467195.1. Classification (NCBI taxonomy): domain Eukaryota; kingdom Viridiplantae; phylum Streptophyta; class Bryopsida; order Funariales; family Funariaceae; genus Physcomitrium; species Physcomitrium patens. The sequence continues at coordinate 4,347,380 of NC_143435.1, forward strand.
TCTTAAATCATACAAGATTCTGAATATACCCAAAGCAAGACAAGTTCCACCTCTTTCTATAAAAGTGGACGATAATGAAGAGTTCAAACTAGAAGAAGTTCTAGATTTAAGGCAGTGCCAAAAAAATTGAAATATCTAGTTTATTGGCACAAATATGATATAAGTGAACTTACATAGAAGCTAATAAAGAATCTTATAAATGCAGCAAAGGTCATGAAAGCTTTTCATTGAAGACATCCATCAAAATAAAGATAAAAAATAGTAATTCTTTGCTATAAAAGAAACAAGGTTTGAAGAAGATTACATTCTATCTTCTATTTTTGTTTGTGATTTTTGAGTATTTGTAACATTAAAGAAATAAAGAATTAGCAACCAATAGATTTGACTCAAGAGTCTTTATTTGTTAATTTTTTGAATAAAATATTACAATTATCACAACCTTTAAGACGATCCAATCAAGATGAAGATCTTTAAGAACAATATGTTCTTTCTCAAATAGATGGCGAGATATAACGCATTTGTTATCTCCTTGTAAGGGACTTTCAATGAATGGTGATTTTACTAGAAGTAGAAACAACTCTTGATGGTGTTCCAAATGTTTTGTTTGAAAGAAGTTATGAAGGCCTCAACAACAATAAAATAACTAGGTGGTCTTCTTATCGTGGTATGGGACACTATTGATGGTTAAAAGGCCCTATCAACTATCTTCAAAGAGATTAAAGATCAGAGTATTTTGGATTTTCTCAAGATATGATGACCACACCTTGTAGAACTTATCCTTTGAAAGGAACAGATAATGTCACGAACATACACATATAAATCAATAATTACCTACATGATTAAATAAATTTAGATAAAAGTAAGTTAATTCCATAATATCTTCTATAGAAGCTTCTTAGAAGCTTTATAGATACTACTTTGATTTTATAAGTATCTATAATTGTCTTTTTAGATTAAAAACGTGGCCAATAAGTTAGCCATGTATCATACATGTTGGTAGCTTGAAGAACAAGCTAATTATATGGTCCACATATAGAAAACTTATCTTGTAAGCTAAAGCATGTGTCTTACAAAGTCAACACATATTAGAGGTCCTATAGAACATCACTACATAGCTCCTAGTTAGATAGTATATATAGAGGCAAGATTGAAGCCTTCTTCACTCTTATCACCTTATTTCTTGCTTCTAGTCTAGATTTAAGAGTCTCTAGTTTCTTTATCTTTTTGCAATAGTCATTTCAGTTTTTTTAATATACATACCATTTCATTACTATTTTTGTCACTTTTCTTTTAACATAGACTTTTTAAGTTTATGCATCTTCTTTTAGTTCATATCTTTGATACTTATCTATAGAAGCCTAATTTATGCTATGGAAAAAATCAATGTCTTAAGAAATTTTATCTATTTTAAGATTATATTTCTTTAGCCATAATAAATTTAAATATAATTAGATTAAAAGAAGATATAATAATAATACATATTATTAATTTATTATTATTATATCTAAAAAAATAGTTTTATAATTAACATCTCTTAAAAATAATAAATAAATATCTATTACTTTTATATATATATATATATATTACTTTTAATATATAAAAAAAGATAATGTACCAAAAAAGATAATGTATATTACTTTTATATATATATATATATATATATATATATATATATATAAAACAAAGTTTGGTTTTTAAATCTAATAATACAAAGATTTTGTAATTTTTGGTCTTGAATAAATATTTATTATAAAGCAAGGTGATGAATTTGAAGAAAAAATAAGATCTTAGTTAAATATTATATAAGGTTTCAACCACATAGTTCCTATTATAATTTGACAAACTTATTTTTTGATACATTGTCTTTTTTGGTAAGCATACTCCTTACTTTGTGATTAGGTTGTTTTTTTAAATAATATTTAGTAATATTTTTAGGTTTTCTATAATATTAACATAATTCTTTTTAACAGTATTAAATCTTTGCTTGCACATTGAAAGATTTAAATACTATATTAATTTATATAGGTTTCACAAACATATATTTATTCCAATAATTATCTAAATAATATGAATTAGTAGAAATAAGTAAAAATAAATTAATTTGATAATATCTTATAAAATTAATTTTTAAAAGCTTCAAAGATGCAATTTTATCTTTATACATGTCTATAGATGATTGATAGGCTAAACACTTGCTGAACAAATTAGCTATACATGGCAGGTGTTTATATTTTGTGATACAAATTAATCATGTGGCATATATTTAAAAAACTTATCTTATAAGTTAAGATGCCTATCTTGCAAATTGGATATGTATCAAAGGTCCTATAGAATGTCACTACATATCTTTTAGTTAGATAGTATATATAAAGGCAATAATGAAGCCTTCTTCACTCTTGTCAATTTCTTTTTTGCTTTTACTTTAGTTTCAAGGGTCTCTAGTTTTTTGTCTTTTGATAATAGCCATTTTAATTTCTTTTGAATATACATATTTACTTATTTCTTTTTTGTCATTTTTCTTTGAAAGAAGTCTCACTTTTTTATTTACATTCAATAAATTCTTGTCTTTGACAATAAGTTCTAGCTTTGATAAATAAAATTTTAAAAATTTAAGAGCTGCCATTATGACTTAACGGATTACTTTTTAGCAAATATTTTTTTTTGATATCTTTTATAAAGTCAATTGTTGCTTGCAACACCTTGAATAATAAATTATTTTAATGAGTCTACTTTTGATATTGTTAATGATAAATCCATGATATTATCTTGTAGCCTATATCAAAATTGATTAATAAGGGCTTTGTCATTCCAATCCATGTTGCAAATAAGATTTTGGAATTTGAATGTTTATATGGTAGCTAAATGTAATTCTTATCATTAGGATAGGAATTTGGTTTCTACTATACTTTCTCAATTAATTTTCTAAATGTAAGCATAAATAATTCTAAAAATGAAAAAAGATCATAAAAGAGTCTTAAATCTTTTATCATCAAAAGTACAAATTAAGAGAGTGCACTTCTAAATAGAAGTGCAGTTATATATTCAACTTGAATAAATCCATCAAGATATTGAGAAGGATGCAACTTTAAGTAGAGCTTGATTTATTGTAGAAATCTTCAAAATTTTAATCTTTTCTTTATCAAAATTCTTTGATAGATTGATTCTTACTTTTCTTATACTCATAGTAGAAAAATTTCTTAGATTCAATTGTAAGATTGATCTATTTATTTTTTTTAACTACATAATTTCTTAGTATAGACTTTAAACTTTATTCTTGACTTTTTCCATTGGTGTGGTAAAACTCAATTTTATCAGTCTTAAATTTTTTTGTTAATAATTACTAAAAAATTATAAATAAATACTAAATAAAATTTAAATTTTTTAATAATATTTTTTTAATTTTAATATAAATTTAAAGATATTTTTTTCTCCCTTATTTATTTTTGATAGCAATAAAAAAATACCTATAAATCTTATTTTCTATATAAATAACTAAAAATACATGAAGTTTTTTTTCATATTTTATTTAATTAATAATTAATATTTATTGGTTTTTTTATAAGTGGTATACATAAATAAAAAGCCAATATAGATATTTTTCTCAATAACTTATGATTTATATTTAATAAACAACAAAAGTACAAAACCAACTAAGATAATTGTCTCTAAGACTTACTAAGACTTAATTCTCATAAATTTTCTTCTAAAAATATTTTTGTAACTTATATATATATCTAAATTCTTAAATAATTAAATATTCAAAAATATTCTCTAATATTAATATTTCTATAATTAAATGATTTAAAATTATTTTTTTAATCAATCTACCAATTAAAATTTATTAGTAGATTTCATATATATCCAAATTATTGGTCTAGTTTTCAACCTACCAATCAACTATAATCACATATAAAATCAAATTTGTATCTACAAGTTTTAAGAAGTTTTTTTACAAAATAATATCAAATCTATCTATATTTACATTCCACCTGACACTTTTTCACCTAAGTAAATATGTATGTCTATGACACAATAAAAAAGAGTTGTTGTAAATCTTATAGTCAAATTCAACTATTCAAAATCTTTTTGATTGAATGATAATAAAATAAAGTCTTTCAATTATATCCATAATTATTATTTCTAATATAATGTAGTTTGATAATAAATTATAAAGAGTCTCTTTATTCATGGTAAAATGTGAATATACTTTGTTTTAAAAGATTCATGTAAATGCTTCTCATTCACTATAGGATACCAAAATAACTTTGAATAATCATCTAATTTTAAAATATTTTTAAAATATAAAATATAAAATTTTAAATACATGATTTTGAGGTTATTTTTATTAATTTTAAGAATATCTTTAACATACAATTAGTTTAAAAAAAACAAAAATAATGATTGTAACCAAACCTTATCACTTTTTGTACTGAATGAGGAGTATATTGTATACTAATAATATAAATTGTATCAGCAATCATCTCTATCATACACACATTGTAGTGAATTTACAAAAGCTTCTATATACAACAGTTATAGAACTTCTTTGCACTAGTTAGCCAGAAGAAGAAAAGTAGAAGAAAAATGATTCTATTTCACATCACCTGTACTACAAAAAATTAGATTCCATAAAGAATGATAGACCATGGAAATAAAATAAATTACATATGAAATCAAAAACATTTCCAGATCACCACATAGACTTGAAAGCATTTATACAATCAGAGGATATATTAATGATACCTAATATTATAGTAGTAAATGCACTATTGTAGTAGCATCATCAAGGCCAAAAGCATTATTCAATGGAAATGCAAAGTCACAACACACCACCCAATCAACCCATGTTGACAAGAAAGTCAAGCCAATACTACAAGTATTTTCAGACAACAACAAAGTGCATTACCACGACGCAACAATATCCAATAATATTCGAGTTTTCTTTCATAGAGTTTATTCAAATATTATTCAACACAAAATTACATTTCTTATCCTGGCAACAGAGCCCAGCCATATGCTCATTTTGGAAGTTCTAGCAAATGAAACTGCAGGCCAATCTCGACCTAATTATAGGAGAGCAAGTTTATTCATGCGCACTCTGCAAATGAAAACGATACCTTGAGATTTCACAAAGCTACTATCCATGAATCCTACTTCAAAATTGGCCACGACAACAACTGCTATTGAAAAACAAGCACTTTGAAGTCACAACACTTAGCATCAGTAAGGTTGTACACAAAGGGAAGTATGGAGTAAAATAACTCTTACTTCCAACACTTGTTACTTATAGGTGGTGGTTGCCAACCAATGAGGCAACTTCCATCAACATTATATCTATTTTTACTTCAGCTAATTAAATCCTAGGTTCTTTCTTAACCTAGCTACCACCTATAAATCCTAGAAGCTATCATAGTAACTTCTTTATATTCTTTGCTACCTTTTGACCATTAGCAACTTACCCAAGATAATACCTTTTATTAAGTGACTTACTTCAATACTCCGACTTTGCTATTGATCAAAGGGCTTTCAATCCTAAAGCCTTTGTCAACATATGATGTCTATTCTTTATTAATGCCTTTGTCAACAAATCAGCAAGCATGTGTTCCATTGCACAATACTTTATATCAATCACTCATATTTCAATCTTCTCTCTTATGTAGTGATGTTGAATGTCAATGTGTTTTTGCCTTGAATGATGCTTGGAATTCTTTGTAAATGCAAGACATCTTTGATTGTTACACTCCATTGGAGTTACTTCTATTTGCACATCTCAAATGTCCTCCAAAAATTGTCTTAGTCATATAACCTCCATTATACCATGGCTTGCTGCCATGTACTCCACCTCCATTGTTGACCTTGCAATTGTTGGTTGTCTCTTGCAATTCTATGATACAGCTCCCATTCCAACAAAAAAAACATATCCCGTTGTTAATCTTCTATCATTTACATCTCTAGTCCAATTCGTATCACAATAACTATGCAAAGTAATGTTATTACCTCTATAGCACAATTTGAAGTTCAAAAGGTCTTTTAAGTACCTCATGATTCTTTTTATGGTTGTCCAATGGATTGGTCTAGCCTTTGACATGTGTTGACTCACAACACTCACTGCATATACAAGATCCATCCTTGTGCCAACCATTACATATATTAAAGAGTCCACTACTGCCTTGTATCGAATTCCTTATATTTGACCTTCAACTTCAACAAACTCTTCATCTGTGAGCTTCATCAACTTCAAATTGGCCTCCAAAGGTATTCTAATAGGCTTACACTCCTCTATGTTGAATCGTTTCAATACTTCTTCAATATACTTGCTTTGGCTCATTGTAATGGTCTTCTTAGCACGATCTCTTACAAACTCCACTCCTAAATAATGGTGAAGCTCTCCCAAATCACTCATTTCATACTCTCCTTTTAACTTTGTCTTCAATCAATCTATCATCTTCATAGTATTGATTAAGATAATTAGATTATCAACATATAAGATGACAATCAATATGAACTCATTTGATTGCATCATATACAATGAATGATCAGCCTCACTCCTTACAAAACCTTCAATCACAAAGAAAGTATCAATGTATTGATATCATGCCCTTAGAGATTGCTTTAATCTATACAAAGATTTTTTTAACTCACAAACAAGATGTTGATTGTCTTCTTGTACAAATCCTTGAAGTTGATCTATGTAGATGTCTTCTTTCAAGCTTTCATTCAAGAATGCTGTCTTTACATCCATTTGATGCATCTCCAAGTCCATTGTTGCCCCAATTGCCACAATGATTCTAATGGTGGTGAATTTGGCCACAGGAGTGAATACCTCATTAAAATCAATATCAGCAACTTGTGAGTAGCCTTTGGCAACCAATCTAGCCTTGTATGTCACAATATTACCCATTGCATCTCTTTTTATTCTAAACATCCACTTACAACCAATTGAAGATTGATTTGATAGAAGTTGAATTAATTTCCATGTTCAATTGTCCATGAGTGATTTGCATTCTTTTTCTATAGCATTCTTCCACTTCATAGCATCCGTGGACTTCATTGCATCACACAAACTTAATAGATCAGCAAGAAGAGCAACATTGGCATGTTCTTCACTTACTTGAAGAAATATGTGGTCCTTCCACCATTCACCACGTGGTTTTTTTTTCTCTCAAAGGATATCTTCTTTCATTTGGAGAGGCTTCATCTTCTTGCACTTCATGCTCTCTTCCAAGCTTCTTCTTCCTTAAAGCTTATCTTTTCTCACTTAAAGATTGATACTCTATATCATCAACATTATCATCAATAACTTCATTGTATTTATTGTTGGTTCTAACAATTGAAGGCACACTATAGTCTACCTTCTTTGGCACTTCACCTTGATTTGCATTTCAGACTTCTTCATTGTCACCACCATCTTCTTCTTCTTTTTTTGCTGAAATTGATGATGTGTCCACAAATACACCATTACTCCCACTTAGATGCATTTCCAAGTAAGTGCTCAAAAGCACTCTTATGCTCCAAAAATTCATCGCGACTTTTGATGATCTTCTTGATTTCTAAACACTTTAACATGTATGCCTTTGTACCTTCACAATATCCAACAAATATACATTTTTTACTCTTTGCATCAAATTTGGACCTCATATAATGTGGCACCTTTGCATAAGCAATGCATACAAAGATCCTCATGTGTGTAACCACAGCTTTAGCCCAATATTCATGCCCAAGATGTTGTGCATGAAGCATACTCCTTGCCATCTCCACAATGGTGTGATTTGCTCTTTCAGCAACTCTATTTTGTTGTGGAGTGTAAAGAGTAGAGGTTTTTTTTGCAACACCTTGAATCTTCAAGAATTTATCAAAATGCTTTGACATGTATTCATCTCCATTGTCCGTGTACAATACTTTAATCTTGCACTCTTATTATTTCTCTACAAGAGCTTTAAACTCCTAAAACCTTAAAAAGTACTCACTCTTAGCTTTAATGATGTAAATCCACACTTTTCTTAAAAAATCATCAATGAATGTGACAAAGTACTTTGCTCCTCTAATTGATGGTGTCTTTATTGTTCTACAAACATCAAAATGCACAATCTCCAATAATTTGGTTGCACGTGTTGTAATTCCATTTGGAAATAAATTCCTTTGTTGTTTGCCTTGTATAGAAGCTTCACAAGCAAGTGTCATGGCATTGTGGCTAAAATGACCAAGATCCAAGCCACTTATAATGGATTGAAGCTCTTTCATGTATTTAGCATTCAAATGACTAAGTCGTTGATGTCAGATTTCAAACTTGTCTTGGTCTTGTGGAAAATTAGTAAATGCAACCACTTCAACTCCATTCACCTTTTTACAATTGATGAAGTAGAGATTTCCATCTCTAAAGCCTTTGGCAACCTATTTTCCATCCATTGTCTTCACAAGGCATCCATTCATGTCAAATTGAACCTTACAACCATGTGATACAAGTTTGTTCATTGAAAGGAGGTTTTTTTTCATCTTTGGCACATGTAAGACTTCCTTCAATCTGATCTTCTTGATTTGGTCCTTTACAATGATCTCCACAACAATTGAGCCAATTTCAATGGCTTGTACCATGTCATTGTCTCCCAACCAAACTTTAGTTGCTATAATTTCTTCATAAGTGTCAAATGAACACTTATGTGGTGTCATGTGCTTAGTAGCACCTGAATCAATAATCCACTTAGACATCATAGCCATAGAGGCTCTTTCACTTGCTATGAAAGCATAGTCATCTTCACCAAAGTTATCACAAGCATTGTTTGCATTCTTTTTATCTCCTTTCTTGGCTTTGTAGCAATTCCTAGCAAAGTGACCTAGTTTTCTATAAATATAGGAATTTCTCATGTTGATCTTTGAACTACCATAATTGTGAAAATAACTACCTTTGCCTTATCTTGAGAATAGAGCCAAATCTTCACTTTGATGCTCTTTTTCTTTTCTCTTAGTTACTTCATGGACAAGTCTTGATGTAGCATAGTTCATAGTAAGCTCCTTCATGTTGATGGACTCCAATGCCGCAATGAGGTAGTTGTAGGACTCGAAAAGGCTCATGAGTAATGTCAACACAATTTCTCTATCATCAATTGGTGTGTCAACAACTGCTAGTTGGTTTGCAAGTGCTTTTACCATGTTGACATGAACCATGAAGTCATTTCCTTCTTCCATCTTTATTGTTAAGAACTTCTTTCTTGTCCATAGAATGTTGACAAGATTTCTACTCTCATAGATATTGTAAAGAGTCTTCCATGCTTCCGCTGATCCAATCTAAGCAATTACATGTGAAAAATTGGCATCATCAAGATTTATTGCAATCATGGCAAAAGCCTCTCTTTTACGTCATTTGTACTACTTCTTCACATTCACATTAGCATTGTTACTTAGAAGGTCTTCACTTTCATCAACAATGTCCCAAAGGTCTAATGAAGCCAACAAGAGCTCTATTTTCTTCTTCTAATGGTAGAAGTTGTCACCCCTAAACTTCTCAATTATTCTCAAACCCTCATCCTCACTTGTAGCCATATCTAAAGAAAGGATGTATTAAAGAAAATCAAAAAAATGAAAGAATGAACTGTCAAAATCAACAAGAAGATGTTGCAGCATTAGAAATCCATAATACCTTCTTAATGAGTAAACTATTGTTTACACTCTTCAATCACTCTCAACTTTACTTATAAAACTTCTCACAAGTCTGATAACCTCTTGAATAAGCTTTGCCTCTCTTTAATCACATCTCTTCTTTTACAAAACACTTCTAACCTTATAAAGCACTTCTTATCACAATAAGTGGGTGTCTTAAGGAGATTAATACATATAAGCAGAAAGTAAAAGCACCAATGATGAAACTCAGCAAAGAAAAACAACACAAGTGTCCTCAAACATCAATCTAAGATATCTAATAACTTAGATGATTATGAATGCACTTAACAACAAGTAACAACATAACTACATCAACAACTAGATGCAAAAAGAGATTTAGAAGATATCAAATCCTAACATCAGCAATAACCATAAGATCTACTCTTAACACCAACAAAGACTTAAAAGAACTTCAAAACTCACAACTAAAGGTGTGTGGGCCCATAACTTATTGAAGAACAAGCACTTTGAAGTCACAACACTTAATATCAGTAACGTTGCACACAAAAGGGAGGATGGAATAAAATAATTCTTACTTCCAACACTTGTTACTTACAGATGGTGGTTGCCAACCAATGAGGCAACTTCCATCGATGTTACATCCATTTCTACTTCATCCAACTAAACCCTAGGTTCTTTTTTAATCTAGCTGCCACCTACAAATCCTATAAGCCACCATAGTAACTTCTTTATACTCTTTGCTGTATTTTAACCATTAACAACTTACCTAAGGTAATACTTTTTACTAAGTGACTTACTTCAACAACTGCTCCACATTTGTTTGTGTTCATCACACTTGTGAAGGGCAGTACATCCATGCGCTTTGCTGCTCATAACCTTGTCATGGTTGGCCCAATTCAGAGGACGAAGAGTGATTCAGAGATTGACGCCGCGCAGGGATGTGCGGTAAATTGCTTACGACAAGCAACGCAAAGAATGCCGATGCTGTGCACCGGAAAGAATGAGCACGTGGCAGTTGACGCTCACCATGTGCAATGAACTCGTCCTAATCTACTCTATGATACACGGATGCTCTCCATATCTGGGCGGCCTTGTTTCCTGGGCCCCCTTTCCTTTCTAGTGGCTGTTCACCTGGTCAAACTGTCGCCGAATTTCGCCGTCCAAACCTGTGAGCACCTCAATCTGGCTCATCTTCACCATCGCCTTGGCGAAGTTGCGGTAGAATGCCGCGCCGTTGTTGGCGTACACACCCCCGCTGGTGCGGGAGTCGTACAACAGGCTCTGGTCCGAGGTGAGCAGGCCTCTCCCGGCGATGATGTCCTTGAAGTACTGGCTGTCGAATGTGTGCGCGGTGGAATCCATGTCCACGCTGGTGGATTGGATTGCTGCATACGGGCACTGCCCCTTCAAGAACGTGGCGAAGCTGGGAGCCAGAGTTGGGTCCACCGGGGTTGTCTGAACGCGGTCGTCGAATGTGACGCACGGGGCTTTTCCGATGGTGTGGGCACCTGATAGGACTACCATTTGGGAGGGGCTCAAGCCCTTCCGCCCGAACACATCTATGAGTTGGGACACGGTCATGCTCGGGGCGGGCAGGTTCAGTGCTTCTTCCATGATGGAAACCGTTCCGTCTCGACGCCCAGCGGGCACATGCCACCCGTAACCTCCAGCCTGGACAACCACGCAGGTGCAATCCACATGTCAGAAACGGGAGCCTGATACTCGACCCCACAGGTTCAATGCGGGATCGGATGCGCTTCTGAATCGCTCATTCGATGCGCGATCGGGTGAAGTCGGGAACGATCAACCAGGCAGACATCCAACCTTCATCCACAGACACTACCAGGTTTGCGTTATGGGATGCTTGCTCACCAGTACAACTGCGTCACGGGCGGCGAACTGCAACACATCGGCGGCTGAGACTACGCCCGGGCAAGCGTTCTCCACAGCTCTTTTTGCGGCGTCGATGGCGTCAAAGCCATGGAGTCCCGTGTTGGTTCTAGCTCTTCGCTCTGTATTGGGTCCTTCTAGCAGAACGGAAGCGTCGCAGCCCTGAAGAAACCACAGAGACGGAACAATCCTGTGAGGAGATGTTGCGGTTACAGTGTGAAGCATCTGAAGCAGAAGCAGACAACTCGGGAAAACTGAATTTGAAATCCAGGTACTTCTCAGCGCAAGCTCTGCGACTCGATCCAGCTGGCTGGGGTGCTGCAAATCAAGACGATCACGTACCCGGACGAAGCAATCGTGGAACGCCATCCGAAGGATTCCAGGTGCAACGGTGTCGTCGGCCTTGGTGGATTGAGCCATAGAGTTGTAGACGATGGCCTCCACTTGGGGACAGCTGTGACGATAGAACCCTACCTTGAGTCCAGTGTGAGCGGCAGCCGGGATGATTGAATTCATGGCAAGGGCGATGGTTACGAAGATCGCCAATAACGCCGGTGAGGGCCACCTCCCCATCGTACTGGTAAGATTCGGTTCACCGATGTGCTAGTAGGTGGTGGAAATATCTGTAGCACCTGCACCTGAAATATATTTGTGGTTACGAGGCGCTAGTCTTGGAGTGGGACGCGCCGGAGCTCGAAACTGGATTTGGGTGGGCGCACTGCGTCGCACTTGGATCTCATCCAATATGGACGTGGTTCAGCGTCCTGCAAAAGCGCCAGGAATCGCGGATGATCAGAAGACGAATGGATACAAGACCGCTGATCCAGATGCAGGTCGAGGTCGAGGTCGATCGATTGGGAGCAGCGCGAGTTGTGGTGAGACTGGCACTGCCTCTGAAACGTATTTGTATGTGGTGTTCAGGAACTGGGCAAGTCGCAAGTTTGAGTACGAAGATGCAGGGAAAGAAGATGAGAGTCGCCTTGGCTGATGAAGCTTTGCGCGTCCGGATACGAGTGGCACTGCACAAGACCGCAACGACACGAGGAAGACTGGGAGTGTCCTATATCCGAGTTGACGTCGAGAACAGTACGGGCCGTCGAACGTGTACGGACCACAGAAACCCCTCGTGGCGTTCCAAGACTTTTCGGAGTGGGCTCAAGTCTGAAGAGGGGACAGTATTGACCGTGGGACGGAGAGAGCCGGTCGCCAGCACAACATCAGCGCACATGCTTACAAATCTAACCCACGCAAGATGGAGGCTCTAGCGAAACGAAACAGTTGACAACAGCAGCTGGACTTGGGCAATATGGCGGGACCGGTCACCATGGATGAGTGATCGAGCCTGGTATTGGAGTTGGGTGACCTTGCAACATCCGCCCCTGGAAGTGAGCAGTGATTCGGTCTCCGTGCAGCTGGCAACTGTTGACTCACCAACCGGTACCCGTCATCCTTGGCGGCCGAATTGTCTGTTCATATTAGTGGGTAATTATATGTGTGGGTTGCCTCCTTCCTCGGTGGGGTGCTTCTAATCCGTTTGGATCAGTCAAACACGGTGGAGGTTTATTCTGTGAAGCAGGGGTGGGGAAGCATGATGCTTCTGGGAAAATTTTGTTGGTGTAATCCGTGCAGCTTCCCGCATGGATCCCATCGTGCTTTGTTGAGCATGACGTTCACTTTGTTGCACTTTATGAGTGCGGTGGATTTCCCCCAGCAGTTGAGTTCAGTTATTCTATTCCTCGATTCGATTCTATCATGCACGTGAGATACGTATGGAAATTCATGAAAGTAGCGTTACCAGGTGGCGTGTATGTGTCCTGGTCAAAACATGCGCGTGTCGTAGTGAAATTGAGTTTGAAACTTTGAACCTTACAAGAATATTTGCATCTTTCATCATAAAGCACAATGAGGTAGTCAACCTTGAAAGCTGCAGCAGGACAAAATTACTATGAAACAATTGTGTATAAAGAGTTTATGTTGAGGCCCCAAGAAGGGATGGACGTGATATGCACAGTGTGATTATTTCAAATATGGAATTGTTTTTGTAATAAGTAATAAAATGCATAATTTATACAAACTTTTACATTGCCAACATTGAGGTATTTAAATCAAAGCTTTTATACAAAAGTGTTGGATTTGAAAGAAGAAAACTATGTGAAAATTTATTTACTTCTGTTTATTACTTTCTTTGAAAGTGCAAAGGTTTTAACTTAGCATTTGAATTTAGTTTGCTTTAATCTTCAATTTGATTTGAAAATACATATGAGATTTGTATGAAAATTCTTGAAAGTAGCATTGTGGCGTGTATGTGTCATGGTCAATTTTTTGTGTGATGTAATCAAGTTGAACTTGAATTTTTGAATCTTAAAAGAATTTTTGCTTCTTTGTGTATAAATAAACTTCAAATAAATTTCAAATAGTAAATAGTGTATATATTTAATATCAAACTAATTTGAGAGTGTATACATGTTTGAATAGTAGTACAAAACTTGTATTCCAAGAATGCCATAAAAGTCTAATTAAATATCTAGAAGCACTTGAAGTCTTGGTGTGCAATATTATAAGTCATTTAAATGAAAACTTTGCTTTGGATGTAGTCAATTATACATCATCCATCATTACCTTGTTAATTATATTTTTAGTCTTATATTTTTAATTTTAGATAAATCATAGTTTAAAAATTAACTCAAATTTTAATGTTGTTTTTTTGTTTGATTATTTTATATGTTTTTTTAAAGTTTATATTTACTTAATTTATATTTCTATTTATTATATGTATCTTTTATTTTTAACTTTTTTCTTTCTTTTAATGACTATTTTTATTTATTATATGCATAGTAATTTTTATCAATTTATAGTACTTAAGTAATTACTTTTTGTAAATATTATTGATTTTAATTCTTGTATGATTAGTCTATTATTAGTTTTTCTATTATTTGATTATATTGATGTCAGCTCTCAATTATATTCTAAAATTTAAATTTTTATTATTTTCCTATTTTACGATAATTAAACATGTTACTTTAGGATTTATATAAGTAGAATTCAGTTTTATAGAATTTTTAGAATCAGAACCCCTCATGGTATAAATCATAGCTTAATTCCTTGAATTAGGTTAATTAAGACTAAAGTGACAAGAGTTAAAAAATTAGAATAGCAACTTAGTTAATTTAATAATTTAGAGGTTGTTAGTCATTACTTTAAGGGTTGACTAAAAGCCAATGAGTACATCTATAATCATTCACATGATTTAGGGGTTGGAATTATAATTCTCTAAAAGATTTAGGGAAGTTAGCAATAGTAATTTTGGATTTTTCCTCCAAATTTGGCAAATTTAAGCGGCATGGTGGTTCTTCTACTTAATAGGAGTCTCTTCAATGCAATAGTGGCACCAGATTTACCTCGTGGAGTGAAGAAAACAAGATCAGCAACCTCTCCTTCAAAATACAAGAGAAGCAATGAAATTCTCATTTTGAAGAATTTCACAAAAAAATTGCCTAGATCCTTGTAAGTAAAAACTTCTATGGAAATTATAATTGAATATGGATCAGGGCATGTGAGTAGTCGATCTTAGCTTAAAAAGGTGTTTTGAACACAATAGTGAAGTTAGATTTATAAAAAAATGCCTTCTTGACCACTTACAAGGGCCATCAGCCTTGATAATGAGATTGGCTCTTGGATGAATGAAGGCCGTAGATCTAGATTAGGGATCTGAAAAATCAAGGGTGGAGATGTAGTGACCCTTCTATGAGCCTCCATTCAATTGTATAAGAGAGGCTTGGTTTTCCAAGCCCTCTCTCTCTCCTCTTTTGGTGAAGGGCGAAGCCATGCTAAAATTTGGCCAAAAATCCTAATTTTAATTTCATTTAGATTTTAAATCTCATTGTGAATATTGTGGATGGATGTGCATGGATTTTAAGTTGTGAATGATAGTCATTGGGTCTTAAAACACGTTTCATTGTGGTGAATAGCTCCCTTTGCCTCTCAATTACTCCAAGGGTTTCAAGAGCCTCAGATTTCCCTCCATCAGTCATTCAATTGTTTTAGTTCCAATGTGATTTTTTTTGTGGTCGTAGCTTTTGTTGTTAGCTTTCCAAAAAGGTAAGTCTCGCTCCATTTGGAGTTGAACTAAACTTTTGGTGAAATTTTGAGTGTGAGGGGGTCGACTGCCTTTGCAGTTTGGACTAATCGAGTTGGGGAAGGCATTTCTCAGTGCCTGATAACTGGATTAGTTTGAAATTTTGGGAGCATTAAGATTTGTAAGCTAAGCTTTGAAGGGCTCAAGTTTCCCTGGATTTAAAGACAATTTGAATTTTTAGCGAATTTCTAAGTGAAGGGGGTTGGTCGCCGCGGCAGTTTGGATCACTCAACTTCAAAGGAGCAATTCTCACGACTGGATCACTAGATTGCAATGAGATTTGTTGAGGCAGGAGCGTCTTTAAGTTAACCTTGCAACAACTTGTGAATTATTCAATTTGGAGCTAATTAAAATTTTTGGCAAATTTTGGAGTAGAAGGGGATTGTTGCCTTCAATCTTTGGCGTTGTCAAGGTACCTTCGCTTTTACCTCTCTTATTTTATTTTTACTTTTATCTTCTTAGTAACTCGTAATCTCCACATTTCAACTTTTGACTAATAAATTTTAACTTTTAACTTTTAACCTTTAATATTCTCACTTAAATTTTTAAACTTTGAACTTTAACTTTTGAATTTAATATTTAACTTTAATTTTTAACTTTAATTTTTAACTTTTAACTTTAACTTTTAACTTAAATTTTAATGTTAACTTTTAACTTTTAATTTAAACTTAAGTTTTTATTCTTATTGTGAATTAATAAGAAAAACTTAATTAATTACTTTTATCTTTTTTTTTGTGTGGTGAATTTCATCTAATATTTTAATTTAATATCGATAACCATTGCTTGGAAGGCGTTAATTTTAATTGAATTACAAACACCCACATTTTAATTAACCTAATAATTTCACAATTGGGAGTTCTTCCATTCTACCTCTTGAGCTCGTTGTGTAATACTAAATACATAGAGTGGTGGATGTTAGGCTCACAATTGATAAATTGCTTTCTTTTTTAAGAACAACAAGAAGTAGACTTAAACTACAACATTAAATTACAAAAGAAAAACCTTAAATTGTATTAAGACTTAAATTGTGAGTCTAAAAATTGAAATTTTAGACAAAAGCAAAGAAGAAGTATGGCTTTAAAAAAAAAGGTAGATTCCAAAGCATAGTTCTTCAAATAAATTTCAAATTTTAGAAAAAATTAAGAAAAAGAATATGGCATAACAAGATTAATTAGTTTTCAAGTTTTAGCTAGCTCTTTTTCTTCATTTAAAATTTCAAATATACTTAAAAAAAATATACAATTAGATTTTTTATTCTATAAATAATTACTTAGTTATTTTATTACTTTATAGTATCATTAAATATTAAATATATCTAATTATATATACCAAAATATTCTCTACTCTACTTCTTTCGATAAGATATCTTGATTGTGTTGGTCATAAGTACTTCAATTTTTTGACATTTTTGAAAAGTGAAGTTGAATTAATGGCCAAAATGACTTCTTTTTGTTATTGAATCTATATTTGTAGAAAGTGATGAAATTCACAAAATATTATTAATTATTATAGGTTATTCTACAAGTTACTTTCTTATTCACACTATTTATATTTTGTGATATCTATGTATTATAATTTAAAAAACTACTTGAAATTCTATTATTTATTTTTTTAATTTCTTATTGTAAAATAAAGTCTAAATAATGGATGATTTTGCCATTTTAAGATTAATATAAGATCCTAAAATTTCAAATAGATCTCTCACCTTTATCAACTTTAAAGACTAATATAAGTAATCAAAATCTTCCAAAAAATATTTAATTGATTTAATGATGTTGCCTAAAGAACTATCTAATATTGTGCCTTTGAAATTATAAGAGGCTTCAATTCTTTTTAATCTTCAAAGGTTTAATGGATCTATAAATAAAGACCTATTAACTCACATAGAATAAAATATAAAATTACTAATTATTTATTTAGTAATCAACCATGGATATTACTTAATATGGTTACAAATAACTTTAACATATTTTGCATATGAACGGTATACATTCATATAGAGGAATTATTTACTACATTGAAACAATATCTAGCAACCTTCTTTTGTATGTTTAAATATGTAATTGGCCAAAAATAAGCTCTTTTAACTTTGATAAATATTAAATAAGGTCTCTTAGAAGATATCATTTCTTATGTGAAGTGATTTTATGTATTATGTATCCAATATATTGATATCTTTTTAAATCAAGATACCACAAAATAATATTTTATCCAAAATTTTTCTATGCATTTTATAATTTTAGATATAAAAAATAAGAGACTGAAGTACTTAGAGAGAGTCGTTCATACTCTCTTAAAAGTAGAAATTATTGATAAGAAAAATGATTGTATTCATAAAAAGATAAAAGAACCTATATCTACTTTTATGCATTTATAACATTGATATATTAAATTCCATCAATATTGAACTTTAAACTAATTTTAGCCTTTTCCTATTTTTAATAAGTACTATAGTATCTTTAGATATATAGGCCTTCTATGATCAAGTTATAAATAATACTTCAAATGATATTAAATTGGAATAATTTAAAACTGAGATAAGACAAGAAAATGATGTGTTGGAAAACAAGATGATGAATTCTAAATCCTAAACTTGATTTCATCAAATATCAAAGTCTAACTATAGAATTTACATACCATAATTTGAAAATTTATGACTTTGAGTTGTGATGTACAATTTAATGACAAGTGAACCACACAACCAAATAATGTTCACAATTTCTATAACACATATTTATGAAAAATAATCAATTCCAACCTCATAAACTTGCTTGTTATTCAAAAAAAAAAAAATCATAATTTTTCTTCAAATCAAAGGAATACTATGATACCTTCTCTTATTTACAAAAAGCCACATTGACTATATCAATATTGGATCAAGAATGAAATTTTATACTCCAAATATTAAAGAATTCTTTCTATATATTGTTATAAAAGATCCAATTAGGTCAGCCTATTAAACCTTTCTTTAAAAAACTAGAAACTATGCAAAAAACATATAAAGGGGTTAGATTTGCAGATCCTATTATTTCAATTTTCTATCAACCCTCTATTACAATCATTAAAGCAATGATCAAAATCATCAATCTTCAATCTTCAATGATTAAAATCATTAATTTACTTATACTAATTTAGATTTTAATTATTTTTATGTCAATAGAAAAATGAAAATTATTATCTTTTTATTTTTATTTTTTATTTTTTATTTTAAATATAAACATCAAGCTATCTTTGACTTTTTATATTCAATTTGATGGAAAAATAAAATTAATATAGTCTATATTTAAAGCAATATTTAAGATATATCATCAATTGCCTTCAAGCTGATTTAACAATTTTGGTATCATAGGCAAATTTATCAATTTTTTCAAAAAATTATATATTTTTTTTAAATTATGGTATTATTATCAACTTGATTTATTTTTTTCAAAATTTTATAATTCTATAATAAAGAATTGAAAAAATCATTTATCAAAATTTTATGCTTTAATAAATTAAAAGAAGCTCAAATACAAAAAATTAATATTAGTATACATATTCTAAAAAATAATCTAAATTCTTAGTGAGTATGAAAGTATAATCACTTTATTGTAATATCAAGATTAATTGCTTTTGTAATAAGTTAGATTGCCATTAACTCAAATCATTTCTTATTTATGAACAAATGAACTCAATTGTATATTGATTATATCTATTGAAATCTATAAATATTCATGGTTTATTCCATCTATTTCTTCTTGAGTCCTATAAGATAGTGGATATACTAAAAATAAAAATAAATGCTATCTCATCTTATAAAAGTGATTAATAAGCAAGAATTTGATGTAAAAAAGTTTTATTTTCAAAGCAGCCTTGAATTAGGTTAGAATATGTTGTACACTAGTGTTGATATGATATTAGTAAATTCACATGGGAGCCTACAAAGAATCTTACAAATGTAGCAAAAAAGGTTGATACTTTCATTAACAACATCTATCAAAATTAAAATAAAGAATCAAGATATAATCACCAATCTTTATAGAACTCATTCCTTATAAAAGAAGTAATGTTATAGACATACATAATTATTTAAATATAAAATATTTAATAAAAAGTATATATATAAAAATTTGATAATATCTTTAGAATGAACTTTTAAGAAGCTTCACATATGCAACTTTGATTTTATACATATTTCTAGTTAATTGATAAGTTAAAAACTTGGCTAACAAGTTGACCATATATGACACATCTTGAGAACTTATTGTAAAAGTTGGCCATATGGCAAATATATAAGAAACTTTTTTATCAAGTTATAAATGTACTTTATAAATTTAACACATGTTAGAGGTTTTATAGAACATCATGACATAGCTCTTTGTTAGATATTAGATATAAAAGCAAGAGTGATGCATTCATCACTCTTGTGAACATCTATTTTGTTTTTAGTCTTCTTTTAAGAATCTTTAAACTTTTTGTTTTTGATAAAAGTCATTTTAATTTTAAAATTATACTATCTTTGAATGTTCATCTATTCTTTTTTAATAACAAATGAATATAATGGTCTTTTTATTATTTATAATTTATGCATTTGACACTATTTTCTCTTGATGATTTTTTCCAAATAAGGCTTTAGAAACTTTCAAGAATGAGTTTAGATCATATAAGAGTCGTGAATCATTTTCCATCAAAAAAAGAAATCAAAACAAATTACATATAGATGGAAGTGCATATATGGTTCTGTAGAATGTATAAATGACTTTTCTGGTTCGTTATCGGTTAAATAGTAGTAATGTTGGAATTTAGATGAATGGTTAGTTCGATTAGTTGTTAATAGTAGGAAGTTAGGAACATATACGATTAAGAAGCCAAAGTTTCACAACCTGTGGAATCTGCTGAATGACGATTCATATTTTGGTAGGATAAAGAGGTTGAGGAAGAAGGAATGGGGGCCAGACTGTGATAGTCGTGAGCCAGGGTAAAGCTTGGAGCTACCCTTTTGTTTTCTTTGCTTTTGTGTTTTTCTTTAGTATTGGATTTAAGAAAAGGATTGCTGAAACTGTGATTGAGATATTGAAAATTATGAATTCGAATTAATTAATTTGGAAAAAGAAAGTGTGATTGTGATAATAGAGATTATTGCATTGTGTTAGTAGCACTGGAAGATTGAGTAAAAGTAAAGGAATTGAGAATTGAAGTATTGTGGAAAGAGATTAAGCATCTTGTAGATGTCAGGAATGTCAGTGATATTTAGTAGCTGCAAGGCAGTGAATGATTGTAGAGATTGTGAAGGGATTGAATTGAGATGAGGAAGAGAACTTTGGAAGTTTTAGATAATTAATACATAATCAATTGTGACATAACATATCCAATTCATACAACGAGTCTTTTCCCGAGATCGAATCCACCTATACTGATCAAATATCTTGGTGTTTTGAGTCCGAGTCAAATGACGATTACATTTTTGGCACCGCTGTCGGGGATTGACAATAGTATGAAATGTTAAAGAATTGATGGTACAAAAGACGAGATCGAAGGAGTATGAGCAGTGATTACGATTATGGTAATCACAGAAGGAATCAACAAGTAAAGGAAAGACAGGAGCGATTTTATTTTAGAAATTTATTACGACAACAACAAGAAGGGATTCAACGTAAGAAATGTCGATGTAGTTGGATAAAGCCGTGGCTGCATGCATGTGCGAGTATTCGAGCATATCCAAGTTCTGAAAGAAGTGCAATATTGCACCATTATATACCATTGGAGAAATTACTGCGAGCGCTTATAGGAGATATCGCGAGTAACGAAGCGTCAGAGTCAAGTTCAGTAATTATAAGAAGTTTAAGTACAGAAGAATTGAATAATAGCGATAGTTTACAAGAAAGAAGAGTGAGCAAATATCAAATTGGAACAAAAAAAAGAATTCATATTAATATAGCAAGAAGACCAGCGCAAGCACCAATGGCAGAAGAAGCACCCGTAGTGCCAATAGCGGTACAGATGGGAGCAATTGGAGATTGCACCACCAGCGTGGCTCCATTACCCACGTTTAATGGATGATCGGGTTCTGATCGCGATCAACACCTGTCCCAATTTTTGACAGCGTGTGTAGCCAATAATGGCAGAACTGAAGATGTCTGGCTGCGATGGCTACCATCGACTTTAAAAGATACAGTGTTTGAATGGTATATTCGACAACCAGTGGGACAATTTTCTAATTGGGAAGCATTGAAAAATGCTTTCTTAACTCATTTTCGACCAATAGGATTCGAAGATCGTCTTCGAGAAAATTTGCTGAACAGTAAAATGTTTGTGGGAGAATCGATGCAGTCGTATTATGGCCGAGTTACAGATATATTACGTAAATGGCCAAACAATCAAATTCCAGACGCGTTTATATTGTCAATAATAGTGAATGGGTTGCATCCCCCAGAATTGAAGATGTTTGTTAAGGAGTCTCAACCAGTTATGATAGCTGCCTCCTTAGCACGTGCAAAGGTGTGGGAGGAGTGCCATTATGATCAACTGTTGATGGTGGGAACCACAATGATTCCTAGTGTAGGAAATCAAGTTCCAATGACCAATACGATGATAGGGAGCTACCCACGAATGATTGCGCCTCGTATGGGAAATCCCAATTCTCAAGGAGTATTTAATGCCACTCCTTTGCAGGCGATACCACCTGTGGCAACTTATCCTTCGCCGATGGCATATCGACAACCTGAAGTACCGATGAATGCAACAATTAACGATTCTAACGAAGCTCTATTGTTAAATCTAATGAAGAAAATGGAAGAATTAGCCGTGCATATGACTAAAGATTAAGAGAAAAGGCATAAACCTTCTAATATGAGACCTAATGTATGGTGTAACAACTGTAAAGGGCACGGACACTTTGATACGGAATGCCCCTCGCCTCATCAGAAGATGGGACAGTGTATGTATTGTGGAGGAAAGCATAACAGTGCCAATTGTTGGTACTTACCAAGACAACAAACAATGATACAACCAACTGTATGGGATGTAAATCAAATGCAAACAGGAAATATGGGTGGATGGAATGGAAATAGAAATAATAGAGTGAATCGTGGTTTCGGAAATTTCCAAAATCCTAACTATAATCAGCCATACGGGACCAATATGTAGAATGGTGGCCAAAATCCTAACTATAATCAGCCCTACGGGACCAATATGTAGAATGGTGGCCAAAATCAAATGGGAAATCAACCATCGATGCCAATACAACAGACCAATTCAGCAATGGCGACAACTAGTCAACCTGGATCCTTTACTGCACCAACATGGAACCGACCTGGAAGGTATGTCCCGACGGAGACTCCCAATGTACCTGACGGGACAGGAAGAAAACCAATTTGTTGTTTCCGATGCCGCCAATTGGATCATTATACAAGTGATTGCAACAACCCAAGATTTGTCAAAGAATACGCACCTCTTTGCACAAATTGTAAGCAATCTGGTCATTACCACTACCAATGTAATGTGCCTTTTAATCCAAATAGTAGGGACCAGCACATGACATCAACAGTACAAATTATAGAAGAAACAAACAAACCACAGGAATCACCGGTACATCGGGTGGAAGCGATTCACGCAGTATTGACAAGAAATTAGCAAAAAGGCAAAGAACCAATTCAAATATTGGAGAAATCGATACCAGCCCCGGTCAACAAATCAATACCAAAATCTGCTCCATTATTGGACGAAGCGTCACCGTCACAACCCAATTCGACCAATATATTGGTGCGTCCACCAATTTCACAAGTACCAATATTACACCAATACGGTGGATAGTCACACCAGTTAAAGGATCCAATTTTCAAGGAGCAGTTGCAACCAGAAATCGAAGAAGTACCAATTTTTGATATTGGAAGTACCAATATACGGGGACCGGGATCCGAAATCCGTAAGAAAAAAAAGACATTGGGAATCATGACCAATATGGAACCCTATGATATTCTGAAGGATTTAGGTTCAATTCAACCAACAATCACAATAAAGCAATTATTGGCAGTAGCACCAGAATACCGTAACACCTTAAATTCTTCTTTGATTCGACGAAGAACTCGTCAAAAAGAAATTTGTGAAGTAAGTTTGAATCCAGATCCAGGCGCGCCGACTATTGATGTATCAATTGGTGGAGTATTAATTCAGGGTGTACAAGTGGATGGCGGGGCTAGCGTTAACCTTATGAATGTGGATACAATGGAAGAATTGGGATTGGACCAATTAATGCTAACTGCGGTTGTTTTGCGAATGGCAGATTCAAGTCGAGTCCTACCTATGGGTACTTTACGAGGAATTGATACAGTTGTTGCGGGGATTACATACACAATTGATTATATTTTATTCCGATTGCAAAGCACAGTATTATCATATCCAATTTTGTTGGGTCGAACGTGGCTATATCAAGCTGAAGCTCGGAACGATTGGGGTCATGGAACGCTAACAATTGGAAAGGGTAAGGATAAAATAGTGCTCCAAATGTATCCTCTTCAGTATCACGGAGAAACTCAAATTACCAGTCCAGAATATACATCGGACTGCGAACAGGAGTATATGGAAGAAGAACTGGTTGTTTCAAAATCAAAGGCTGTCGAGGCACGGGAAGTTGTAGTACAAAATAGGAATATTTACCATTGTGGAGGACCAGGAGAATATTTTGTTCTTCCAGACATTATTGATGATTCAGATCATATGATTGCACACTGGATGCAGTGAAGAGATGTTAATCAAGTTGGTGCTATAGATCCCGAATTGAAAAGCTCCAATTTGTCGGAGTTTTTGAAAGATCCCAAAACAGAGCAGAAGATTACCGCTGAAGCTCTTAATGGACCAAAGTGTCAATCAATAAATCTAGGCACAAAGGATAATCCCAAATTGATTCAAATTTATGATGGTATAACGAATAAAACTAAAGAGCTTTGGACAGATTATTTTATAAAACATAAATCAGCTTTTGCTTAGTCTTATAAAGATTTGAAGGGTATTCCAGCTGAAGTTTGTGAGCATCAAATAAAATTGGAGGACACGGCTACACCAGTATGACAAAGGCAACATCGACTGAATCCTAAATATTTGTTGATGGTCAAGGAGGAATTGGATAAGCTTCTGGAGGTGGGATTTATATATCCTGTACCACATAGTGAATGGGTTTCGCCGATAGTTATGGTTCCCAAGAAGAACGGGAAAGTCCAAATTTTCCAAGATTTTTGAAAGTTGAATGCTACTACAAAGAAGGATTACTTTCCTTTACCATTTACAGATAGTATCTTAGACGCAGTAGCAGGCCACGAATGTTATTCGTTTCTTGATGGTTTTTCCGGATATAATCAGGTACAAATTGCAAAAGAGGATCAATTAAAGACTACGTTTACTACGGATTGGGGAACTTTTGCTTATAAGGTCATGCCTTTCGGACTTTGTAATGCGCCAGCTACATTTCAGAGGGTGATGATGCAAGCATTCCAAGATGAGCTACGGGTTTCAATGGAAATCTTTTTAGATGATTTCTACACATTCAGCACCAGAGAAGAACACTTAGACAAATTGAGCCGGTGTTTAAGCAAATGTGCTAAATTTAGAATTTCTTTGAATTTAGAAAAATGTAAATTTGGAGTACCCTCAGGAAAATTATTGGGTCATATCGTATCGGAAATAGGTATCGCCACCGATCCGGATAAAATAAAAATTATACTAGAACTCCAAATACCCGATACAGTGACAGGTGTTTGCACCTTTATTGGGCATGTTAGCTATTATCAACGTTTTATTTATCTATTTATTGTTATCTATATTCCATTGATAAATTTGTTGAAAAAGCAACGACCGGACAGTCTCAAACCAATTTGGACTAAGGAATGTACAGTTGCGTTTGAAACATTAAAACAAAAATTGGTTTCTGCACCAATATTGGTTGCCCCTTGTTGGACAAAATCTTTTGAGGTTTATGTTGATGCCTCTAATGTTGCGATTGGTTCGGTATTGAGCCAGAAGGATGACAAGGGCCACATTCATCCTATTTATTATGCAAGCCGTCAGTTGGTGGCTGCCGAACGGAATTACACTACAACTGAGCGAGAGGCTTTGGGAATGATTTATTCTGTCCAAAAGTTTCAACATTATCTTCTTGGATATAAATTTGTCTTCCACGTGGATCATGACGCTTTAAAATATATGATTAACAAGCCCCAGTTGAGTGGCCGCATCGCAAGATGGGTATTGCTTTTACAAGAATTTGATTTTACTATTAATGTACGGCTCGGGAAGTCGCATGCCAATGCGGACCATCTATCGCGACTGTCCAATATATTGGGAAATGAACCCATTTCTAATGCATTACCTGATGCTGAGTTATTTCTTGTCAACCTAATTACGTCGAAATATAGCGAATTAATACAGTATTTGACTTTTCAAACTTTTTCTTTCCATTTTACGGAGAAGCTTAAGAGAAGATTCGTTTTGAAAAGCGCACCTTATACTATGATTGGAGAAACTTTATATAAACAAGGGAAAGACGGAATTTTACGCCGTTGCGTTTATCAGAATGAAGCACGCACTATATTGGAAGGATGTCATTTGGATAGTTGTGGTGGACATTTTGCAGGCGACAACACAGCACGCAAAGTTTTACAAGCGAGATATTGGTGGCCGACAATGTTTGCGGATGCTCACCAGTTTGCACGTCGTTGTGACCCGTGCCAGCAAATTGGTCATCCTACGGGTACATCCGCAATGCTGTTAGTTCCAATTCTGGCACAGGCACCTTTTGAAAAATGGGGTATTGATTTCATGGGCTCAATTGCACCTGCCTCTCGCCATGGACAAAAACGGTATATATTGGTTGCCACGGACTATGTTACCAAATGGGCCGAAGCGAAGGCAACAAAATCTGATAGTGCTAGTGATGTAGCCACATTCTTATATGAAAATATTATTACACGGTTTGGCTGTCCAAAAGAATTGGTCAGTGATCGAGGAACCCATTTCATTAATAGTACAATTGAAGCATTGACTGCTAAATATGAGATTAAACACCGCAAGACGACACTGTATCATCCCAGAGCAAATGGCCAAACAGAAAAGACCAACGGCATATTATGTACAATTATCACCAAGACAATATCTGGTGCAGGCACGGATTGGGACACTAAATTGTTTGCCGCTTTGTGGGCATACCGTACTGCATATAAAGTTATGACTAATGCCACACCCTTTCAATTAATTTATGGTCAGGAAGCAATATTACCTATCGAATTTGAAGTTCAAAGTTTGTGCATTGCACTGGAGGAACGATTGGGGGATACGGAGTCGTTACAAGTTCATTTCGCACAATTGGAGCAGTTGGATGAAACTCGAACCAATGCCCTATTGAGACAGGAGGCCACTCAAAGGCGATGGAAAAGTTATTATGATAGTAAATTAAAACCAAAATTTTTTATGCCCAATGATTTGGTACTGCTTTATGACAGTCGTTTTAAAAATTTTCTAAGAAAATTTCATATTCGGTGGCATGGGCCATACAGAGTCATTGAGGGTTTTCTCAATGGCTTAGTCTAATTGGAAGACTTTATGGGTGCTAAATTTACCACGCGTATAAATGGGAATCGGCTACGTCTGTATACTACATAAACCCGGGACAGGTTTTATATCGGTGGGGGGGGAGAGAGAAAGCCAATTTAGTATTGAAGTGACAACGCAAGAGTTGTGATGGGAAGGAAAGAGCGTGTGATGATGAGATTATGGACGGGTTGAGTGAAGGTGAGCCGTCAGGAAGACACTAATAGGATAGGTTGTTATAGGCCTGTTAGGTTAAGTCATATCAGGAGGAGAACCAGGGTAGAAGTTAGGAATGGGGCTCTTGGCTGGCATTGTTTACATTGCAATTTCTTGATTCATGTTGCTAAGCACAGGATTTAGAGGATTATCGTGAGTAGCAAAGATGGTGATTGAGCGTAAGAAGAGGACAGCTACGAGAGAGGAGCGACAGCGTAATGTCAACACGAAGGAAGCATTGCCACCAATCGAGTGCGTGATAGTGACCAGCATGGAGCCGGTCGCTATGGACATTTTTTGGTCGCAAAGGAGACAGAGAGAGTTTTGCACGGCACAGATGTATGGGTTTTTGAAGTTTTTGCAGAGGCTACCACCAATAGATATAGCATTGTTAACGGAATATGTGACGAATTATGATCCGGAAGACGGGTCCAATGTGATTCATGGGAGAATTATTGGTATAGATGAGGTGACGTTGAACAAGGTTCTATATCTTCCCATGGGTGAGCTACCGGTATCGGAAGACTTGGAGTCTGATTTTGTTCCAAGCAAGTACTTCAAGTCGGAAAACGAAGCATTTGAGAAAAATCAAGGGTGGAAGACAGCGGATGCGCTTACGCCGAAGCTGGGAGAATGGATGCGGTTTGTGCAGAAGCGATTAGGGCTGAACTGACATTCGACGTATATGACAAGGAGGTTATTATTTTCAGCAATTGCGATGCTGGAGGGGATGGTCTTCAACTGGGCAGCGTATGTTGCGACCGGAATCCATGTGGAATTGGACGTGAAAAGAAGAACAGGGAAGGTTACCACGATGTTATGCTCCAACTACGTATGTGAAGCAATTAGATATCAACTGAAACAACCTTCAATGGTGGAGAGAGTAGACGCTGTAGCAACAGAGATAAGAGTAGAGTCAACGCCATTGCCATCAAAATAAGTCGAGGAAGCGGCGATGGCAGAGTGCAGCCAAGCTAGAAATTACGAACGGACCAATGTCAGCTCGTCATCTAGAGAATTGGGTCGTCCCAGTACCAATATGGCCGTCACTCTACCAGTACTGGTAGAATATTATCAACGGGTGGGTTTATCGGGAACTGGCCAGCAGGCAAGAGAACTCAAGGAGTTAATCTCGGCACAAATTACTCAATTACAGATGGCCGTTGAAAAAATGGGCAATGAGTTCAGCCTTAGACAGGTACTGGAGGAGAAGGACAAGATCATTGAGGATCAGAAGAAGAAGATTGGGGATTTACAACGTGCTTCAGTAACGGACGCTCTCAAATATTCAAGATTAGAGCACCAATTCAAGGAGACCCAAGCGAAATGGGCCAAGGAGAATAAGTTGGCAAAGATTCTGATGGAGCTTACCAAGCAGGAGTGTATGGAGTTGTGGAACCAATACCAGAAGGAAAAGAATAGGGTGGCGAAATTGGAAGCCAGGAGATCCAAATTGGAGGACAATTTTTGGAGACAATTGGAGAGCTCGAAGACGAAGAACGAGCAATTGAAGAGAAGGATTGCCGAATTGGAGGCAGAAATGATTACAGTTACCACGCAGCAAGGAGAGGTCAATCCAGCAAGTACATCTTTATGGGAATTAGAGAAACAGGTGCATGCCTTGGAAGAGCAGCTGAAAGAGCGAGACACCCAAATTGCGCTTTTGGAGTCTCAGGTTCGGGAATTGGGAGCACTTAACGAGGATTTGACAACTTTATTGAACGGAGAGCAGGTGGGAGAGGGAGTTGGAGAAGAAGCTCAAGAAGTCGAAACCAATCTCACTTATGGAAATGATGAAACGGACCAAGGCAGAGCAGAGGTTCAGACATTGGAGAAAGCCAATGATGTGGTGATATTGTAAAATGTAGTACGAGGTGGTTTGCGAGGACGCTGCACAGTAAGGAATGGGGCTATGTAGAATGTATAAATGACTTTTCTGGTTCGTTATCGGTTAAATAGTAGTAATGTTGGAATTTAGATGAATGGTTAGTTCGATTAGTTGTTAATAGTAGGAAGTTAGGAACATATACGATTAAGAAGCCAAAGTTTCACAACCTGTGGAATCTGCTGAATGACGATTCATATTTTGGTAGGATAAAGAGGTTGAGGAAGAAGGAATGGGGGCCAAACTGTGATAGTCGTGAGTCAGGGTAAAGTTTGGAGCTATCCTTTTGTTTTCTTTGCTTTTGTGTTTTTCTTTAGTATTGGATTTAAGAAAAGGATTGCTGAAACTGTGATTGAGATATTGAAAATTATGAATTCGAATTAATTAATTTGGAGAAAGAAAGTGTGATTGTGATAATAGAGATTATTGCATTGTGTTAGTAGCACTGGAAGATTGAGTAAAAGTAAAGGAATTGAGAATTGAAGTATTGTGGAAAGAGATTAAGCATCCTGTAGATGTCAGGAATGTCAGTGATATTTAGTAGCTGCAAGGCAGTGAATGATTGTAGAGATTGTGAAGGGATTGAATTGAGATGAGGAAGAGAACTTTGGAAGTTTTAGATAATTAATACATAATCAATTGTGACATAACATATCCAATTCATACAACGAGTCTTTCCCCGAGATCGAATCCACCTATACTGATCAAATATCTTGGTGTTTTGAGTCCGAGTCAAACGACGATTATAGGTTCCAACTTGAATAAATCCATCAAAATATTAGAAATGATGTAATTGTAGATAGTATTGATTTATTGTAGAAATCATCAAAATTTTAATTTTAATCTATTAAAAATTTTAATTTATTAATATTTTTTTATAATCATAAAAAAAATTGAATTCACTTATAAAGTTGATTAACTCATTTCTCTCAATTGCACTATTGATTGGCATAAACATTATACCTTATTGTTGATTTCTTCTAAACGCTTAAGAATAATAGTTCCATAATTGATATTGATAATATGTAAAATTTCTATCCTAAGATTGTTGGCAAGCTTGTAAAGATCTACAATAGTTATATATTTTTTTTCATTTCTATTAAGTATAGCATCTATGATCTTTTCTTCCAACTTTTTAACAAATGACTTTAATAAATCTGTAAATTGAATTAACATAAGATTATATGCAACCTCTAATATCTAATAAAAATTTCTACAAAAAAAAGATAATCTACTTTCTATAAAAAAATAATAAATGTTAGAAAATTAAAATATATATAATTTAAACATAAATAGTCCACCACTTTTAAAACAAAATAAAAAGAATGGCATAATTCATTCACTTCTCAATAATAATAATAATAATAATATTTTATTATACTTATCAAACTATTAAAAACATTAATCATAAAAAATCAAAATATCAATACACTTTTTTGTCATTAAAGAAAAAAAATAATCAATTAAAGATGGTATAATTTTAAAATTAAAGTGGTTATTATCAAAGATTAAAAAAAAACTAAAAACTTTTAAAACAAGACTAAAAATAAGAAATGTGTTGATAAGAGTGAAGAAGTTCTCACCTTTGCCTTCATATGTACAATCTTACAAAGAACTACATAGCAACATTCTATAGAACCTCCAACACATATCCAACTTGCACGATATGTGTCTAATTTATAAAACAAGACTCTTATACGTGCACCTCATTGCCAACTTGTAATATAAATGGCCAATATGTACAACACATTATCAACTTATTGATCCAGTTTTTTACTTATCAATCATATTAAACATGTATAAACTCAAATTAACAAATATAAAAAAAATTAAAAAATCCATAAATACTACCATTGGTTAAAATAAATAACATATTGTTTTTACATTATTAAAAGTCATGTAAAAAACATGTTGAAACACTATAAAAAAACATGTTGAAACAAAAAATTATGTAAAAAACATGAATAGTCCACCACTTATCCTTGAAAAGAATCATGGTTTTTACATGTTTCAGTATATTCTGCAGAATTAGTACAGTTCATGACAGAAGTTACATTATAAATTCAGTTTAGGTTATTTACATGAACCACGACTAATTTTCTTCTATATGTAAGTATTCCATTTATAAACAATAAAAGAACTAAAATCACAATTCGGAGTACCAATCCTAAAGGCAGTCCCGTTGAGGGGCTCGGTTAAGCTGTGTCTCCTGGGATTGTGCCTGACAGCTAAAAGATCACATCACCTGACAGAAAGTTCTCAATCTCTAGAAAACCAAGAGCAAGACGAGAGGCTACATCTAGACCAATATTCCGTAAAGTAAGAAGGCAACTATTGTGAAGAACTCCATGGATTTCTCCCCCAATTTGAAAACAGCACAACCGTGATGTGCAATTTGTACCAATGGAGGAAGTGTCTATGAGCACAATATCATACTAAACTGGCAATGGAGACCAGCTTGTAATCAGTTTGTTAGTGCGAACGATTGCAGTACAAAAACGTGACGACTCGTTAAAAAAATATACAAAGCACAATGCAGACTCACGAATGAAACACTTACGTAGCACATTGAGCTCAAAGTACATCTTCCATAGACTCGCTCCGGAATAGCCATCAGACTCGGTCTGTCAGATATGGGCAAAGCCAAACCTGTCCGCATCATGGTTGACCAGTTAGGTCACATCACTTGGCTATTAAAATTGTGTGGAAAGAACAATTTCAGTCCTAGCAGACATTGACAATTGACTCACACGTGAAACGAAAATCAGATCAATTTCCCTCGTAGACTGATATGAACAACCAGGGGCAGGGTTATAACTCAGACTAGAAGGATGACATGAATAACCATACACAACAGAGCCTTCAATTAGAACTTGTCCACTGCACACAACATCAATCCCACAATCATACATCTGAGAAGTATCACTGACGAAAATAAAGACTTCTTTAATCCACTTCCTGCAGGGGAGGAGCCATATCCTCATTTACGAACTTCCCTTTTCCCTTCTCTGCAGATCGACCCTTGCCCTTACGGTCAAGGAGAGCCTTCCTGTCGTTGTCTAACTTCAACTTCGTTGTCACTACCTTCAAAGCATCGATTCCAACATTAACGGTGGCTCCTGCAATCACAAACCGTGAAATCCAATGAGCTCGTCCCAGACACAATCTCATTACTCCACAAAACTTCAAGGGTCGTCTAAAACTAACTACATGGTCTCGAAAAGAGGATTACGGTTCACGTTCTCGCGAGTGATACACTCAACGTGGTTCACCCAATTCCGTCTATATACTTGAGCAACCTTCCCTTCTCGGCCTTTGAATGTGCCACGGACCACCATGACTTCGTCATCCTTCCTTACTGGTACAGAGCGAACCTGCAACCGTTCGCTCAAGTGAACATCAAACCACGATACCAGAAATAACTCGTGGGACACTACTAAATAATTCTACTCACGCGCCAACCAATGAAGCATGGGCGCGACCTGTCGGAGCTATACAATTGCAGAACAATCCATGTATACAAAATCTCAGTCTGGATCATACAAAAATGCGCGTTGTCTTTAATTGAACAGCATGCAGTTGGAACGCCATTTAGTTAAGTTCCAAATCTATTAGTGGAACATCCGACTTACATTGTATTTGTTCTTCAGGTCTGAAGACAGGGAAGCGCTCATAAGAATCCGTCTCTCACAAGAAGGGGCACTAAAGTGTGCCTTCCTTGACTTACGCCTTGAGCTGCTCACACCTGCACCAACACATCCACCAATTCAGAACATGTCATGCGACTGCTAGCAACATGTGGAGGCACACAAGCCTTTACCATTTAACAACCAACAGCTACTGCAAGAATTTGTGATAATTGGATTTATGTTCAACAGCTCCACTACATCTGTTTCAGCCAATTTCTTATCTCCAGCGTAACACTAACCTCATGTACAACTCCAACCACTAAACCTCTCGACCAAATCTCCCACTCAGATAAAATAGAGCGATAAACTCCATTTCCATAGCCGAAAATCACAGCATAGAAGAGCAAGAAGAACAGAAGCTTACGAGGAGAGAACTTCATGGCTACGGCCAGTGGAGCCGAGACACAAAAACGAGGAAAGAGGGCGTGACCATCACCTTAGCGTTGGCGATGGAGGGAGCATCCTTATTAGCTTGAATTCAGGGTTTAGGATTTGTCAATGACCTTATGGATGTACGATTTCCGTTGGAGTGAGCGACCCAGACTGCGATTATATTCATCCGTCCACCTGAGCCCATTTTACCTTTGTTACAAACCAACCTCGTATACAGAGTCACTTCAAAGTATGGTTGTTTGGTCAGGCGGACCTTGGACAACTCGACTTAAAACTGGCCATTAAGTCAATGTAAAAGTCATTAAAATAAAATAAATATGACTTTGATCTTGTGTACTTGATTGAGAATTGAGCATCTATTCTAATAGGCCCAATTTTTATGTAAATGGACAACTTTTTGGCACCAATACTACCATAAAAAGTGCTACCATGTAGGCACTTTTACAACCAAAACGTCCATTGATTGTTCACCTTATTGAGCACTCTCCATATTATTTATTGTAGTTTATAATAAATACTATAGCTACAGTATTTGGAATGTAGTAGAGAAGAATTATTTATCATCTCTCCTTCTCTTCTTGTATATGAGATACAACTAGATCAATAGATTTTTATGTATGAAGCTCCCTCTCCTTAAAAATCCTCTTGTGTGTATTACTTACTATTATTCTTGTGTATGTGTGCATTACTTACTACTACTCTTGTGTCTTTTTAAACATTCTCAACACGTTATTAGCATGACTTTCTTCTATATACTATCACAATTTTTTTTGCTCTAGTCTTGACTCTTCAAACCTATTGCTACTCTTGCTCCTTCTCTAACTCATGATCTTGTTGCATTTCTTGCTGGCCCCTCACACATTAGCAGCTTGCTTAGAACACTTGCTCCACTCTTTGCCCTGCTTGCTTAGAATACTTGCTCTAGTCCAACCTCCCTGCTATACCCCGCGCTTGCTACCAAATTACTGCCAAACAACCGTTGTTGCTGACCGTCAACTGCCGTCGTCCCTACTATTGCAACCCTGCCGCCCCACCGCTGTCTATCGGTACTATCCTACTGTTGCTCTATTATCACAATCTACAACCTTGTTTACAAAAATATATATATATATATATATATATATATATATATATACAAATTTTTTGTTTTCAAATTCAAGTTAATCATTTTATTTGACTTTATATTTTAAGATACATTTTACTCAACTTTTCTACTTGATCTTGTATTTTCTTTATAGATTTATTTATAATGAGTGCTTCAACATCTTCAACTACTTCTACTATGGTTCCAACTATTATTAATATATTCTAATATTTTCAAGATCTTTTATTTCCATTATTGACTATGGATAGAAATAATAATCTATTATAGGCAAAAATAGAAAAAGAAAATTTATTTATAGAACAACTCTCAAATATCATTATATTTGAAGAATCTCCTACAATAAGTAATATTATTCCTCTTACTATTCATTGGAAAGCACATCTTCTCCTTCTTCGTCATCTTGTACTTGCATTATAACATCAATATTTGAAAATGGAAGATCTTGCAAAACTTTGGAAGAATCTTAAATCCAGCTTCGATGATCAAAAAACCATTTTTCTTCCACACGCACGTCATAATTAGACACATTTATGTGTCTTGGATTTTTCAAATTCAAATGCTTTCAATAATAAAATATATAGTATTATCTCACAATTACAATTATGTGGACAAAGCATCTCTGAAGAAGAAATGATTGAGTAAAATCTCTTTACATTTCCTCTTGTATCTGCTGTGCTTGCACAATAATACATGAACATAAAATTTTAGAGTCATTTTTATCTCATGTCCTATCTACTTCTTGTGGAGAAGCAAAATGAGCTACTCTTGCACAATGCGGAAGCTCGTCCTATTGGAACCAGAGTTCTAGAATCTCATGCACTTCAAATTTCAAAGTCTAAGAAAAAAATTATATAAACATAGAAAATGTACTCATAAGTATTAAGGTAGTCATAATCATGATCATTTTTATTGATATGGAAAGAATAAATATTCTACTATTAATTATAGTAAAAAACAAAAATCAGAGATACATTCTTGCCATAAGTATGGAATGATTTGACATTTAGCATATGTGTATTGTATTTTAGAATATTTTATTAAAATATTCCAAGAAAATAAGAAACTACGAGCTGACGCTCGTGAAGTTCATACCATGGATGCATCCATGGATTCAATTGGTGTTGATGACTTAAAGGCTTATATGAATGACAAAACTTCTAATGATGAATTAAATGATGCATTCATTGATTCTGCAATAACACATACTATTCTAAGGAATAGATGATTTTTTATTAAAAAATATTCAATTTGGAAAATTAAAAATATAATGATCATGGCTGGAGTAAATGCATTTTGTTTCTAAGAAGGCACAGCGATAGTAAGATTACTTGTGTGTTTCATCATAAAATGTAAACATGCAATGTTTACACCTTTAGTACCTTGGAATCTGATCAACTATCGAGATATGTATATCAATGGTTATCACCTCTCGACAGCCATTTTAAATAGAAAAGAGATTTTTGGTTCTTGCGAAGAACCATAAAGTTGTTGAAAAAATAATTGTTACAAAAAATGGTTTATATCGAATTGTAATTCCACCTCTTATTATATTTAATTTGACATCATCTATCACAAAGAGTCGTACTTCTCTCTAGCATAGACAATTGAGACATCCAAGATCTACATTATTTAGAAAGATCATTCTATGTATAACTGGATACAATTTAAAGTCTATGGATGTAGACTCTATGAAATTATGTTGTGCATGCGTGCAAGGTAAGATGATTACTCGGCCTTCAATTTAGAAATTCCTATAAGAATTACCACTAATACTTGAAAGATTGCATGGTAATATTCGTGGTCCTATTAATCCAATATTGGGACTATTTCGTTATTTTTTGGTCTTTATTGATGTATTAGGTAAACAATCACATGTTTCATTATTATCAATTTGAAATATGGTGTTTGCAAATCTTATATCCATGCTTATTCATTTTTGGACACATTTTCTTGATTATCCTATAAAAACATTGCATATGGATAATGCAAAAGAGTTCACATCAAAGTTTTTTGAAGACTATTATACTACAACAAGAATTGAGTTGACATATTGTGTTCCATATGAACATGCTCAAAATAGACTTGTCTGTGGAATGTAAGATGGAATTAATATGCAAGCGAGATACTCAAGGTCAAATAATCAGATATAAAGCTCGTCTTGTTCCTCAAGGATTTACTCAACGATTTGACATTAATTATGAATCTACATATTCTCTAGTCATGGATTCAATTATATTTTGATATATTATTGGAATGGCAATTCATGCCACCCTTGAGATGCATCTGATGGATGTAGTAAGTGCATATCTATGTGGTTCTCTTGATGCAAATATTTATATGAAAGTTCCACCAGGCTTAGAAATAAGAATTCCAAATGGACCTACTCCAAGACAATATTATGGTATTAAATTATGTAAGGCCTTATATAGTTTAAAACAATTGAGATGCATGTGGTATCAATGTCTTTGAGATTATTTAATTACAAATAAGTTTGTAAGTGATCCACTAATCCCTTGTATATTTATCAAACGAGATAAAACTAGTTTTGCGATCATCACTATATATGTTGATGATCTTAACCTAGAGGGCACTAAATTTGCATGTGTTGTAGCTATTAACCTGCTTATATGTAAATTTGAGATGAAAATGCTAGGAAAAAAAACTTTCTGTATTAATCTTCAAATTATGTATTTCATAGATGGTAGCATTTTTTTTTACCAACTAACATATATTAGATGAATCTTATGAAGATTCAATATGATTGATGCTTATCCATTGTCTACACCAATAGTTGGACGTGGTTATGATGGTCATGATCCATACTGTCTATACGAGGAGGAGGAGAAAATATTAAGAGATCAATATCCATACCTTGTAGTAATTGGAGCACTTTTATACTTGACTACATCTACAAGACTAGATATTACATTTGTAATTAGTGTTATTGCAAGATATAGAGCACATCCAATACTATGACATTGGAATGGCATCAAATATTTATTATGCTATTTAAAAGGTACTGAAGACTTGGAATTATACTACACATAATCTGCAGATCCAAAATTGGTTGAATATTGTGATATAGGATATAAATCTAATATTGCAGCAGCTAAATCTCAAACATGATATGTATTTTTAAGACATGGAGCTGAAATATCATGAAAATCAGTGAAATAAATAATAACTACAACTTCATTCAACCATGCAGAAATTATTGCCTTACATGAAGCATCTCAAGAATATATTTGGTTGCAATCAATTGATAAATTCATTCAAACAACATGTGGATTTTCATATGATGATTCTCCAACTATTTTGCATAAAGACAATAGTGCTTATATTACACATATGCAAGTTGGTTTCATTAAAGACAACAAGACAAAGCATATTAATTGAAAGTATTTTAGTTATATCTATGACTTAATTACTGATCAAGTACTTAAAATTAAAAAAATTAAATCTGCAAATAATCTTGATGATCTCTTCACCAAAGTTCTTCTATTGTGCAACCATTGTCAACTTACTTATGGCATTAGTATGCAATGACTTACTTTCCTTGAATAAGAAAGTTAATGAGTTCTTTAAATAATTAAAGAAAATGGTATTCTAATCTTTTTCCTTCATCTATGGTTTTGTCCTTAAATATAATAAGGTTTTCCTAGATAAGGTTTTAATGAAGCAACAATTGTTGATCTTGCAAGTTTATATAAAAATATAGATCATAATTTTGTACAAATTTTATATTATATAAATATTATAATGAGCAAAGAGGAGTGTTGAGAGCATTAAATATAGCGTGCGCTCTCCATGATATTTATTGTAGTCTACAATAAATACTATAGCTACAGTATTTGGAATATAGTGGAGAGGAACTGTTTATCCTCTTTTCTTCTCTTCTTATATACAAGACACAATGAAATCAATAGATTTTTAGGTGTGAAGCTCTCTCTCCTTAGAAACCCTCTTGTGTATATTATTTACTATTAATCTTGTGTATATTACTTACTATTACTCTTATGTGTGTGCATTACTTACTAATACTCTTATGTCTTTCTAAACATTCTCACCACATCTCAAGCCTGAAGGCAAAGCAATCAATGTTTTTTTCTCCACCAATCATCTTGTTTGAAGCTTGTGTCTACTTGACAATCAACCATAGTGCAAAGTGGCCCTAAATCTAACTTTTACATAAACGATGGTGTATACAAAATACTTCAACTTCTAGAGATGTAATTATTGTTTTTTTAATTTTTCATGATTGATGTTATTTATTCAAAGAAAATATTTTTTATAAAATTTTTATATCAAACTAAATATTAAATCATATGATAAAAATTGAAAGAATATGTACTAATTGATGCATCAATTTGCATCATTTTAATTTTAAATATTTTAACAAAATTTTATTTAATATATTGAATTAATTTTGAATATGAAAAATTAATTAATACTAATGATAAAAAAAAACTATTTGTACCATTAATCTAATTGTATATATATATATATATATTAAGAATTAAAATGAAATATTTATTTATTTTTAAAAAAATGTGAAAGTTTATTTTAAAGATGGTGAAGTAACAATTTGTGTAAAAATCTGTTATCAAATAGCTTGTTTCACAATTTGATGGAATTTTAGAGAATATGTTTTTAATGCTATGTAACAATAGAGATGAATGATAAGACATTATAATAGTTAAATTTGAAATAAAAAAACATCACGTGACAATAGTGCCAAGTAGTTTTCCTTGCTTTTGATTCTCGGCACTTGCCACACTCACAGTGCTGGCTATTGCAAACTAGTATTAAAAACGAGGACAACTTGACAAATTATTTTTTCCAATATCATTTATCCAATAACTTGCAAATCCTATTGTAAATTCACATTTTTCGATTCCTATACATTCACATGTATACATTAATGCAAAATAGATCATTAACAACATGGTTTTACAATGCTTATATTTTTTGAAAAATGTTTTTACACAATAGATATTAATTTTCTTCATCTTGGTAAACGATGCAAAAAACGTAAAATTTAAATGTGGAAAGGGAGGCATTAAGCCTACACAACACTTTATGTACAAACGGTGGAATGAATGGGTGCCTGAGTTGCACCAATACAAAATTGTTGTCGATCTCAACAAGTGGCGCCTGCGACGAGGGGGATCTTTGCATCTGCCATAGCCACAGCGGGGCTGGATCCCTCCGGAGGTGTCCTCGTTTCTCTCGTTCTTTTCGCGGTTCTGCGGTTTCGGGGACTCACATCGTATAGCTTACTGAGAACCCAGAATTCGTTTTGTTTTGTTTTGTTTTGTTTTTTTCCATCTGTTTGTGTTGGTTTATTGTGAGCAGCAGATTGCCGAGGCCATGGCTGCTAGAGTCTTGTACACCGTAGGGTTTTGGATTCGGTAGATGGGCCAGATGCTGAACCGCGCTGGATGCAGGTTGCAAGGGAATTATGTGTTGAGGGGAGAATGTGAGTGATTGTTGATACCTCGATTTATTTTTTAATTTATTAATTTTCTTCTCTCTTTCGCCAGTGTTGAGTTTGGAGGTTGAGAAGAATGGTGTTCGGAAAGGATTCGAGTTAGGGTTCTGTAATCTCTATTATCGCTGTGCCCGAGTGGAGATCCAGGAGCGAATTAGCTCGACGTGGGCCATTTGTGGTGGAGTTGTTGTGATGAGGTGAAATTCGTGTTGAATTTCACGTCGAAAGGAATTGGAGTCTGTAATTCGATTGAGTGGGAAGTTTTTATGAAAGCAAAACTGCAACAATTTGCTTCGCATCGGAAGCGTGATTCTCTTGACCTGGGTTTTGCAATGTGCTATACTGCATTGTATTCAGCATCGCAGAATACTGATCATGACCTTCCCGCTCTGTCTTCAGTGCCTGTTAGTCTCCGCCCATATGATTCCACTCGATCACTTGCATACAATAGCTAATTGAGGCGATTCGTCACTAGAATTGTCATAATCAGGCTGTACACAAAACAAACAAAACAATCGTCACTACTCAGGTCGTTCCCCTTTCTTCTTATATTAGGCGCTAAAGCATCTGATCGTTCACTTCTACGATTCAAACTTGGGTATATAATGGAATAGTTTGGCTGAATAAGCATTCGCTTACACCAGGTTACTGTCGTTATAATCAGCAGGTTACAGCTCTCATAGGCACATACTTGAACTTTCTTTTTCAGGGGTAAGGTGACTTCACAATTACTAGATTCAAGTAATTCATATTGTTGTGGTATGTTTTCCCTTGTTTCCTCCTGTGCTCTATCGAGGTATGAACCTTTTTGACCTATTGTTGTTGAAGACCCATTTATTCCCTCATCTATGGTGATGAAGTTGGATCCAAGTCCTCTATTTGATATGGCTGTGTATTAAGAGGTAAGTGATTGTGATTTTTGCATGTTCGTGAGCACAGATAGGATTTTAAAATGAATATTATTTGAGTAGTTGATATTTTTGTTATCATGTAGTAGCACAACCATTACTTGAAAGTAAAAAGAAAGTATTTTATTATAAAAGAGCCAAATTAAAAATATATAGTAAAGAAATATAGATAAATGATAGGCAGATAATAAAATTTATTAGTATTAAAATTGCTTTTTATAAAAATAGGTTCTATTTATTTTGTAGAGCCATAAATAAACAAAAACAAGGTAGATTAGAAAAATAAAGGATATAGGTATATATAGGAGAGAATTAGGAGTTGATTTTAGCAAAAATTACCTTAAGAAGATAAGAAATGATATCCGAAGTGGATCAGTT
This sequence comes from Physcomitrium patens, assembly GCF_059467195.1. Lineage (NCBI taxonomy): Eukaryota > Viridiplantae > Streptophyta > Bryopsida > Funariales > Funariaceae > Physcomitrium > Physcomitrium patens. The sequence continues at coordinate 4,388,641 of NC_143435.1, forward strand.
GCCAATCAAGGTCAAAATTAGACCTTGAGGCACAAAATTGAGCACCTACGGCAACTTTGAGATTCTTTTGGAAATCAGAGAGTGAAGTTTAAAAGCAAACTTGAAAAAAGATTTTTGAAACTTTGTTTCAAGTCATTTGGATTAATATTGAGATTTTGAGAGATTTTCAAAGTTAGTAATGTATACAGTGGATTTAGATTTTGAGAATTAAAAATATATTTATAAATTTGAGGATTTCTTGAGTTTTGTAGTATGTACACAAGTGAAAATTGGAGAATTTGTTGTTCAGCTTGTTCTAATTATGTATGAAAAATTTGAGGTTAATGAAGAAATTAAATTGAAGTATATGAGGATTTTTGTGCATTATGGTCTCAAAAATTTGAGATTTAGGATTTGTGAATAATTCCAAGATCTAGCAATATTTTTTAGTTGGATTGTAGAAAAATTTAGAGAAAGTAATCGAGACTTGAATATCTACACATTACTCAATTTTTTGAACAATTGAATGGTTCAATAAGGAAAAATCGATGTTGAAAGATTAATATTCAAGTTGGAGAAGGAAAGCGACCAATGATCAAGAGATTTTGGAAGCTTTTCTTGCAATTGGTAAGTTTGATTCTTTTCAAATTTTGTATACTTGTTAATTGCTTATTGATTAAAGTTTGGATGAAATTTTAGTCAAGATCTATTGTTTAATTAATTTTATTGAGATTTTAAAATAATATAATAATTGATTGAAATTTACTTGAGATTTTCTTGAGATTGTTTAAAGTTTAGGATTTTATTAGGATTTGGTTTAGGATTTGCTTAGGATTTGCTTAGTGTTTTGTATAGGATTTAGTTTGGATTCATTTAAGATTTGTTTAGGATTTGATAGGATTTTATTAGAATTTAAGATTTTATTGGGATTTGATCTAAGATTAGGTTTTAGAATTTGATTAAGATTTGGCCTAGGATTAGGATTCAAAATTTGTTTAAAATTTCTCTAGGATTTGATCAAGATTTATTTAGAATTTAATTAAGATTTATTTAAGATTTAACTAGAATTTAATTAGAATTTGTTTAAAATTTGATTAAGATTTGGGGTTTGCTTAGGATTTGATTAGAATTTGCTTAGAATTTAGTTAGAATTTTTCTAAAAATTTATTAAGATATATTTGAGATTTAGATTTTCATTAAGATTTGGTTAAAATTGATTTAGGATTTCATTAAGGTTTGTTGAAGGTTTTATTAGGATTTGATTAGGATTCAATTTAGATTTTTATTTTTGATATTTTTTTAAAAAAAATTAATGATATATGTTTCATTAAGATTAGTTTATGATTTTTTTATACTTATTTTATAAGTTCTTAAGAATTTTTTTGAATTTAATTAAAGATTGATTAACATTGGTATAATTAAATTGAAGTTTATTTAGGATTCTATTAGAGATGTTGGAATCATCTTGTCGCGAGTTCCATTTTTTCTTCTATAGCCAAGTTTCTAATACATTCTCAAGCAGACTTCACATAATATGACACCATTGTTTATATATAATGATTATGTAATTGTAATAGATCAGGAACCTAAAATATGATTAATTCAATGTATTAGTTCTTAGTATTATTAATGATCTAGTAGTAGATTCAAGTAGCATAAGAATTGATTTTGAGACAAATATCAAAGATCATTGTCTTATGACCATTGGTGGTTCTTAGTTTAACAATGACAATTCATCCACTTCAATTGGCAATAAGGTCACTATAGGTGAGTGTTCAATTCATTAATAAGTTTGATTTGTGCTTTTTTTTGAATACTTTTTGAAAAGTGCAAGCTTAGAAATGCTTCATGTTCATTTAATTTCTTTGAAAGTAAATTTTTTTGTCAATTGAGGACATGTGCATGTGAGGATACAAGGCATAATGTAGTCATTGATGGATGCATTATAGATGACAAGGCATTTGTGGATATAGGTGCCACTCTTCTAAATAGTGTGATTGTAGATAAGAGTGCATTTATTGCTATAAGATTTTTTATTACTAAAAACATCCAAATTCTAGCTAGCCAGGTTTTTTCTATGCTTGAAATGTTTTGCAAATCTGGTGGTTTATACAAAAAAAAATTGTACATATTTTGTTATCAATGTTAAAGCTTTTGATTATTTTTTTACTAATTACATCCATCTCTAAAATATTATCAATGCATATTTTTATAGTTGTATGTAAATATTATCTAAGACTTAGAGAATTATTATTATGTTAATTTTTTTATTATTGTCATCTTCATTACAATCATCATCATCATGACTAGTAGTAATAGTAAAACTTGTTTAAAAATTTATAATCAAATTAAATTTAATTAATTGCATTACCAATGCAATTTTTAAAGAACCTCTTATACATAAACTTGATTCTTGCTTGCCGTCCTTTTCAATATTTTGCATTTTATGATCCAACACATATGGACTAAAAATCCAATAAAGTTATTGAGAGAGTTAAAAGGTGATGAAACTACATTTGTATCAATATCTATAAAAAACTATTCAAAGTTGAAAATTGTACATAATAAGGTAAATGCTTAGAAATTTCATGCCTTGACCTTCATCTTAAATGTAAAAAATAAAGAAGTGAATTCTATAGAATATGATCTAGAGCTAAGTTCCAATATAAACCCAGTTTCTCTTATATGACTTTTACAAGGTATCATCAAAGATTTGTACAATAAAGAAGAATCTATTTGCAAAAGAAATTTAATCTTGTTTCTTTAAGAATTACCAAGTAGCCTCAAATAATGTATCTACATGGGATGTTTTTTTCCATAGGTTGGTTGAAGTCGAGGTATAGTAGTATGATTCTTGATTCTATATGAAAGGTTGATGTTCTTATATGTTACCACTACATCTTCTATTTTGATGTTGATTTACGAGCCATTGAAGTACATGCAATGAATAAATTACTCAAAATTAAATCTGGTGACTAAATCGAATTGCTACCTTAAGTATTATAGTATATGGATTTCAAAAGAATAAATAGAAATGAGGCAAATTATTATTGCTCAATGTCACCACGATGTTGCTATATATTTTGTATATTTTAGTGAAAAAGATGGAATAAACATCCAATTTCAAATAAATTTAACAAAAATTACTACCAAAAGTTGATGGTCTATCAAAATAATAGTATACCATTGACTTGTTTCTAAATAGGTTTATATATATTTTTATAATAAATAATTTTTATTTATTAGTCTATATATATATATATATATATATATATAAAATAATTCTTTGATTTTGTATAAGGTGAATAAAAATTAAAATGATTTATTGATATTGATACATTGATATTGTAAAGTTGATAATAATGTGGAAAAAAAACCTCTTTACGCAATGAGAATCTTAACTATAAACCTTTGATTGTATGTATTGTAATATCGGTTATAGTTCTTATATATATATATATATATATATGTATACTAACAAATAACTTATATTATTTGATTTATGTTTTCTTGTTAAAAATTAACCATGAGAGTTATTGAATTATAATTCTATATTGAGTTATGCATTTCTTTTTCTACAAACAAAATATTTTTATAAAAATATATGTTTTCTGAATATTTTGAACACTTTTTGTAATTCCTATTATATTATTAACAATAATACGTTTTTTATTTATCAAAATCTGTAGATTCTATATTTTATACTTACTTTTTAATAGTTGTGTTTGTTTGCAATATTGGATTTCATTGTTTTTGAGCAAAAATAAGAAAATGCCTATAACATTAATTACTACTAATAATAATGATAATAAATAAAGAATAAAAAGCATATCATACATATTATTTTTTTTCAATTTTTCAAAATTTCCATCATGTGGTAACTTTGTACTTTTAAAAACAATTTCATGTCTAATGCCAAAATTTTCACATTTTTTGATATTAAAAAATTAATAAAAAATAATTAAAACAAAGACTTCATAAATACAAGTTTACCATATACACTTGAAACCTAAATTTATCAATTCTCTGAGATATTAATGGAAACTCACACAATTTTCTATTAACTTGATTTTTCAACAACACAATAGAAAACATTAAATCAGATGTTAGTTACTATATGCAACAACTATCAAGCATCATTTTTTATAATTTATTGTTATTTTCTGAATATAAGAAAATTCTAAGGATTTGTACATATATATATTTAGAAAAATCCAAGTACCTCACAAATAGTACATTATTGATGTATCCCATTATTCTGCATCCGTAAATGTGTGTCAAGTTAAATGGAGCGGCCACAAAAGCCCGTCCTCATTCCATGCACTTTCCTTGGGAGCCTCGGGGTTAGGACCTAAAACCGGGTCGGTGTCCGTGCGACACCCATGACCACGAATCGTCGTCAAGAAAGTGCTTCCCATGTGATCTCCTCGTTGTCTGCCCATTACCCTTGTTGCAATTTGAAGAAGAGCCTCCACCGATCGACGCTTCACCCCTCTCGATTAACACAACAGTGCGCATCCATGGTAATTTCTTTTTTTTTCCTCTTCTGGGTTCTTTGTTAATCGTGGTTTTGTGTTGTGGGTCTGTGGCTCTTGTTCGTGGGTAGCCGGTCTTGGGGTTTGAAGATTGCAGGCTTAGCACGAGTAGAGGATGACGGTGATTCCAGATTAGCGCTTTTCCACGCTCAATCGCGCTGTTAACGTGGTTTCTAGACTTCTCCTTCTTGGGGTGTAATTTCGTTGTGCTTCATTGATTGAGCAGTTGGTAATATAGCACGAGGGAATTTTTGTCACAGAAATTTGCGTGATCTACTGGTTTTGCACTGCGGTAAGTGGAATTGATTCGAGGGAGTGGCACCCGTGTGCGTTATCTACGAACCCTAGCTCCGCTCTTAGTAATTGCTGCAAAGTTTAGTCGTACCGGAATTATGATGCTGAGAAGTCCTTCTTGTGTGTGAACGAATCGAAGAGAAGGGGGTGTTTGCGTCAGTCTTAGGTTTGGATATTTGAGCAGCCATATTAGTGAACCCTATTTTAATCGGTTGTTGCAACGTTGTACGACGTCCCCCATGTTTCATACTATGCAGTGTTAGGGTTTCTTTGTCTTTCTTCACAGCTCTCTTTGTTTATCACATTGTTTCATCATGGCGAATATCTGTCAAGGACATGCTAGGGGGGGAATTTTGCTACACACGAACTTCAGATTGAGAAAACGAGTTCATGTTAATTAGTGCTTGAGTTGGATCTGAAACTATCCTAGGGCGCTTGGAATGATATACGGGTAAAACCGCATTTTTTTGTTTTTTCTGTTCAGACATCGCGAGCAAGGCTGTTTAAGGAGTACAAGGAAGTACACCGGGAAAAAGGAGGTGACAATGACATTCAGCTGACGTGTGACGACACCAATATATATCGCTGGACTGCTTACATTAAGGTTCTGTTTCTCCTTTTAGATTTGCAACGATTCAATTTGTTTATGAAGAGCACCTCGACTTATTTGTTGAATGGATTCTTAACTTTTTATGTAGCACTTCTTGAATATTTCTTTCGATGCCTTGGTTGGGTCGGCAACTGTTTGTTGGATTAGAAAAAGGTCGAAAGAAAAGTTTATCTCTTCAGATAAAACTTCCTCATTTTTATGTAGAAGTTCTTGGCTGTTGACGTCAGCCAGCTTCCGTTTAGACGCTGAAGGTTTTTGGTTTATAAACGAGTTGCAGGGGCCAGTAGACACCCCATACCAGGAAGGCGTGTTTCAGCTTGCCGTCAATGTACCTGAGCAGTATCCTCTAGTTCCACCCCAAGTGCGCTTTGTCACCAAGATCTTCCACCCCAATGTTCATTTCAAGGTTCATCTTCATCAAAGTTGCATTATTGTTGCTTCTTGAAAACAAAACAAAGTATTCTTTTACGTTTATTCTTGATTAGTTTGTATTATGAAGCCATTTTAAATACTTTTTTGTGTTCGCAGACAGGTGAAATCTGTTTGGATATATTGAAAACTGCTTGGAGTCCTGCGTGGACATTGCAATCAGTCTGCCGTGCAGTTATTGCCCTCTTGGCGCATCCTGAGGCTGATAGCCCCCTCAATTGTGATGCAGGTATGTGTCTAACGCAATTTCATTAGATATTAACTATTAGTCCTGCATAAGGTTCTTTTTATGATGATGGCTGCAGGTATAATTAGTTTTAATACGAGAGTTACTACTTATTGTACTCAAACCTGCTGCCTAAGTGTTCTCGATTCTCAAGGCATATGTACCTCGTGCAGGAAATTTGTTGAGATCTGGTGATCATCGTGGGTATCGATCCATGTCACAGATGTACACCCGTTTATGTGCAGTTCATTCTAACGGAGGTCGACCAGGTTCTTCTTAGTCGTCAATATTATAGTGTACACTGTTTAAACCTTCAGATAACTAAGAAACAATGGGACTACCAGTGGTCGCATTTAGCTGCTCTTGCTAGCATGTTACTACACGCTGCGCAGGGGTCTATTCTTGAATGGTTATCTTCCTGGAGTACATTTTCTGGATGGCCTACGTAGGGTTGTCTGCTGCTATGGCTGCCCATCGTCGAAGTTAGCGAGATAATCTTGTTGTTTTTTTTTTTACTTTGAATTCTCAATCAAAATGTTAGCATGAAAATGTATTATTATATGTGATTTAAATCATTATAATTCAAAATCCTAGTTTAAATTAGATTTATTTTTAGACATGTATTCAATATGACCCATATTTAATTTTTGTATTATTAATACTCTTAGTGTTATTATTGAAATAAACTTGAACATTGAAACCATATAAAATAAGAAAAGATAAATTTTTGTATGAGAAACTTACGATTATATATATATATATATATATATGCACACACACATACTTTTGTTTAGTTGGAAAAATAAAACTAAAAAGCTAAATTATTTTGCCACACAATTATCACATTTGACAAAGAATTGAATTTTGTGCTACATGCATATAATCAAATATATTTAAACAGGAAGGAAAAAGTTTATATGAGAGGTGTTCCACCAAGAACTGGATCTATCCCTTGGGATAAATCTTTCAATTTGTACTATTATCCACAGCAAATGGAACTTATTGTTTTCTTAGTGCGTCGAATCCTAAGATTAAGACAAAAATAAAACTTTGTTTTATCTCCAGATACACATATTATTTGTACTACTGCACAATTCTACATGTTTTCCGAAACTTCAGATATTTCTTATCTAACATAATGCACATCGAAAACTTTAAATGAACAATTTTTTTGGATTAAGAATTTTTTCTCGCTCCTTAAATCACTTCCAAGTAGACTACAAAGCAGCTTAATTAATCGACTCGCCTCCAGTTTGAATGCCCAGATTGAGGCCACACACTGCAGTAGGGTTTTTCAAAAAGTAACCTTTCATTCCAGCCACTCGGAAAATGCACATGCATTAGCTGCCTCACTCACCTCCTATAGATTCCAGCCTGGTAGCCACGGAGGACAGTTTAATGCCAGCTAATCAAACCCATCCCCCCCCCCCGATTTCGAGTTTAGAGCGCACGTGCTTTTAATAGAAGGGAACTCCGAGCTGCTCCACGAGGGTTGTGGTGGACGCCGTGGGAGCTCGCGTTCAAGGCATGGGACGCAGGACGAAGATGGTCACCCGCGCGCGCTGCGGCAAGCGGTAATCCCGAGACACCTGAATCCCGCCTTGGCCGCGACCCCTCCCGACCCGCCAGACCCGACAGTAATCTGGCCACCCACGCGGCCTCGCAACGCCTTCAAATTCCCTGGCTGCGCCTCCACATATCACTCTTCCCAGTGCTCTGCAGTGCTGTATCGAGGAGCTGCGAGCCAGGCGTGGTCGAAGTCCTCTCCTTGTGCTCCTAAGGATTAGCGTCTTCTTCGCTCTGCGGCTCCCAGCTCTGGTTGCTTGCAAGTTCGATCAGGTGAGTCAGTATCGTCTAACTGGAGTTGGCCGCGCTGGACTCCTTGTATCGCTCTGTAGTAGCCGAGGCACAATCCTGTGCAGTGACCACATTGGCGGGGTTTTCAGGTTCCTGCGGGGCCTGAACGTGAATTGGTGCTTCTGCTGCTGAGTTGTAGTTTTTCATTTTTCTACTCTTGTCTTGCCTCGCATTCTCTTCGCCCCACTGGCATGATCGAGACTCATGTACTCAGCTCGGTGGACTTGGTTCTCAGAAAGTCTTTGTATTAGTCCGTGCGTTGGTACGAGGTTTTTGTGAATCTAGGGTCATACTGATTCTCAAGCTCTTCAGGCTCGAGGATTATGAGTACAATACCAGAATGGTACAGTGTTGATCGTTTCTGCTACTGAAGCACTTGAACGCATATATTTGTCTCAGTAACCTTCGAAGTTAGAGTTTAACATTGTAGCGAAATCCTCTGATACCCTTTACGGAAGGGGCTCTTGCCGTGATATTTACACTCGGGCGAATCCAACTTTCTTTGCAGGTGAACAGCTTATCGACAATGAAGATGTCTCGCGTGCTGTTCGGAATCTTCGTCCTCGTGACGCTGGCTGTAGCGGTCACTGCACAGGATTGTGCCTCGGCTCTCAATGGTCCAGAGTTCGCCGAATATTCAGCTCAAAGGGATGCCATGATGGCGAGTGGAGTTGCTTCTGAAGTCATGGCACGGAATTCCCTCACTCTTCTACTCATCAAGAATGGGCCATTCGCCGGATACGCGTCTTCGCACCCTGACTACACGACACAGATGCTTGCTGATGTTCTCAGGTACCACGTGCTTCTTACCTATTACGACTCCGAAACCATCAAGCAGGCCAACACCCTGAATGCCGATGGCGTAGTAACCACACTGTACCAAACTACAGGACGAGCTAACGGTATGGATGGATTTGTAAACATCACATACAACCCTACTTCCAATGTTGTGACAGTGATGCCCTCGACTATCGGATCCACCACGATGACCACCGTGGTCTCATACCCAAAGGCTGTTCCCTACAACTGCAGCTACGTCGAAGTCAGCAATGTCCTCGAACCCGTTGGCCTTAAAGCCGCTCAGTTGGCGCCAACTGCCCCTCCCACAACTGCTCCGACGCCTGCCCCCATGATGATGGGACCAGTTGAATCACCAATGGAAGCTCCCATGTCTTCCCCGATGATGGCACCACCAATTGAATCTCCCATGGAGTCGCCAATGGAGTCGCCAATGGAGTCGCCAATGAAGTCACCAATGGAGTCACCAATGGAGTCACCAATGGAGTCACCAATGGAGTCACCAATGGAGTCACCTGTTGAATCCCCTGCTGAAACCCCAGTCATGATGCCACCAATGCCCGATTTGGAGGGACCTGCGATGGGACCATCCTCCGCAGTCAGTGGTGCATCACTTGTCAACTTCGACATCGCCGCTTTGGTTGCGTCGGCTGTTGTGATTGCCGCCATCTTCTAGATGGACTGTGTCTGCTGTTCACTAGTTCGTAGCGGTTATTCATTGCACTCCACATTGGACGTGTTACGGACAGTGCCGTCGTTTCAGTACTCAGCGCTTATTATGACGTGTTTATTGACGCGTTGATGAGCAGCTTCGTACGGTAACGTCTTGGAAGACTGTAAACGTATTGTAATTGTGACTAGCGGTCGTGTAGTATTATTGATGATTGATCGATGATTAGACTTTGTAGCAGAGTTGTGATGGACGAGTAACTGGATAATTGACACATTTGTATTCTCTTGCAATAAAATGCGTGTTCATTTAGTCAGGCCTATTGTGTATTCGTACTCTTTCGTAACATTAGCCTCTGCATCTCTGTTTCCATCATCTTCATACGAACCTCTTGCCAAAAGTTGTAGACACACGCAGCTATATTGTCTAGAATAAGTTCTACTTCTGATGAGGAATAACTACTGACACGCACAAGTATCAACATATGCATATGTAGTCCCTTCTTCGGTAAATTATATAGCTTGCTCATAAAAATCAATTATATACCTTGCTCGTAGAAATCAACCCGATTCATTCAATTTTTTTTGTCACAATCCTGGACAAAAAACAAGATGTCAACAACATGTGAACAAATTACCATACTATACACCTAATGTCTCATTTCAGAAATTATTTCCTTCCTATCTATCGTTCACATCTTCTTCACTGACCGTTCGCTCTTATCGACATCAGCAACTGCCAATTCTCCCGGATATTGAATTGGATATTCAATCGCATTCCCCCGATCACACAGGAGAAGCAGCAATAGCCGCTGCTGCGGCCAGTAGCAGCCACAGCAACTTTCACACCAGCCATTTCTCGACCGTGCGTGTTGCGGAACACAGTCGCATCATCGCATGGGTTCCTCCAGTGCCGAAGTTGCAGGACCAGAACTTAATTCTAAAAGGCTCGGACGCTCTTTGCTTGGTGAATCCGGCGAACCTGGTGGAGCCATTGAACCGATGTTTTCGCGCCTAGCAATTAACCAGCAATAAGTTCACTCTCGACGACTATCGGCTCGCAGTGCATGAGGGTACATCTCTCAGCCAATCCGGCAGGGAAAAGTGGGAACTTTGATTACAGGCATAATAAAGAGGGTAGTGGAGCGAAAAGTAAGCTGCACTTCTGCCCGCATCTTCGGCACCGCATCCATATTGAGTCCACACTATGGCATGGCCGGTGTGGGAATCGAAGGGAGGGCGACTGATTGGCTCTTGGGGCCGTGGTGGCCGTGTCATGACCAGCTAAAGACAGTTACCCAAAGATGGCATGGAGTTTGCGGTGCCATTGGACGAATCTTCGGTGCTATTGGATCGTTGTTGCTTCACCGCTGCAACTATATTTCGCGTTTGTCTGTGTCTCTGTGTCTCTGGGTGTGTGTGTGTGTGTGTGTGTGTTTGTGATGTGCGTGTGTCTATCTATCTATGCACGCGGCAAAAAGGAGCATCGGTTGGGGTGGAACGAGGGGGAAGCTTGCAGGAATTCATGCTTTGGATGGGTGTGATTTTTCAATGTAAAGACCAGTTGTGAATTCAACAGGTTGAAAATACTATAATATACATATATATATATATATATATATATATATATATATTCACACAAAATAATTTATTCACACATATCCAATGTTTGAAAACTATATGATTTGAACAATTTAATTCATAATATATATATAAATAAATCAAAATAAAAATTAATTATTTAAAATTTCAAAAGTATAATCATCATATGTATATATATATACACTTATACTTGTGGAAACCTGGGCGGTTGGCCACGAACCCATGCTGTTGTCACAAAAAAACAGAAGCTATGAATTGACTTTACAATCACATTATGTGCACCTGATCAAGGGTTGTTTTGTATTTTATTTTATTATATATTAGGCGTTCACAGATAGACTTTTTTGTTTACGTGGTGATTGAATTTGAAAATCCATATGTGTTTTAGATTTAATATTTAGTGTTTGCATTGTAGATGTAAAGTGAAATCTAATTCTATGATATTGTGGAACACATGCTTGTGGGGTTCACATTCAAAGATATAACAAACTTGAAATTTCTGAGGTGGATTGAGAGACAATTAAATGAAGGAACTTAACCCGGAAAGGCAACAAATCTACCACGGAAACAAAAATAAACACAGCTGGAGAAATTTTTGTTCAGCAAAGGTAAGCATGGATCATTCAAAAAAAGAAAAATTATCTGTTTCAAACTTGATATTACTCCCTAACACAGAATTATGGAAAACTACGGTGTCATATGTAAGAGACATAGAAAGCCAATTGCACAATAAACATGCAAACACGCCAATGTACATCCAATATTTCATACCAAACTCATTCCTAGAAGGAAGCTACAAAACCATTTTCAAAAGTACTCAAAACGTTTTTCAGAACAATTTTCCAATGTCAATGTTTAGGAACGACCAAAATTACTTTAACAATCAACAATAATTTCAACAATAATTTCACTAACATAATGATAATAACGATCATTCCTTTTGAACAGAACTATGGCTTGTTGTAATTGATTAAAATCTACGTCTGTGGTGAAAGTATATTTTTCATCGCATGAGGGAACACTCAATATAATCTTGTTAATCAAAGATCACTTGTACTTGTTCGTAACTATTTTTCATATCACACAGCATTAGATTAAAATGTATGAAAAAATCCCGTATGAGAAGTATTCATACAAAGAGAATAATGAAAAAAATATAGAAAAAAGTATAGAAAAAAATAAAATACAAATTTCTGACAATGATCAGACTCGTTTCATCCGGATGAACTAAAAGGAGGTATATGGATTCAAAGACCTATGCAGCTTTCGGAAGACGACCACATCTGTTCATCCTTTGGTGCCACTCCATGAAGTTGCTGCAATGCTCGACACCAGATAACGGACTTGAAAGTGAAAGTTCAAAAGGGTCATCGATTGTAAAAAGTATTGAATATGTGGCTTTTCTCCCCGCTGACTGGATTTTCTGGCTGGTGAGATCAAGAGCATTCTTGGAAGAAGGTAGAATAACAAGCTCCTTCACCTCTGGCTGCGTCGCACTCGTTTCAAAAGTAGCAGTAGACAGTAGGTCCTTCAGCGATTCTGAGGACCTGCACATCACTGTCCTCCGTCCATTTGATGCACATCCTCCGTCCATTTGATGTATGTGTCTGCTAGATAACATTGTGCTATAATGATCCTCCGTCCATTCGAAGTGACAATGCTAAGCTCGAGGGACTCCAGAAGGCGACTCAGATCAACCCCACTCGTCCAATTCTTTGGCGTCTACGAAGTTTTAGACGACCCTATCGAGTGGTACCACCCCAAACAACTCCAACCAGTCTTGGCCTCTCTCCAGCCTCCTCTCTTACCAAAATCAGGCTCTGACTATCGCTTCCTAACTCAAAAGCACGGATTTCAAATGGTTGTAGATCTCTAGTATCCAAATTTTTCTCGAGATAGCCCTGAATAGATGAAATCCGAAAGAAGCAGACTAAATCCAAAGTTTTCCAGTTCAAACCTTTCCAATATGTCCAAATCACTGCAATGCAGTCCATCTACCTAAAGTACTAATAGCAATGTTTACATCCAGGCATTTTTGAATAACAAGCACACAAATCCTTGAAAATGTATGAAAAGTAAGCAACGTTGGAATCTGAGGAATATGCTTACTCACCTTACTTCAAAATCTTTAGTTTGTGGCAATGTTTGCTAGAGGCAGCTGTGCGAGTCTGTGAAAGGATTCAAGATACGCAGATGAGCATGATAAACTTTGAATCATCATTCTACTTCCCTTTAGGAAACAATACCAAAAATCGATAAGCTTTAAATCCGCTGATTGAAAACTAAAGCAACCAACGTCCAATCACAAAAATGCCGAATTTGAATTCCTCGACACTACATACCAAGGCCTGCAACCACACTTATAATCAGCCTTACAAGATCGTAGTCGGTTCTGTAAAGATTAAGAAACTAATCCTTTTTAACCACTGAAAAAAACAGACGCTCCTATAAACTCCATTTTCAATCAACAAACTAGTAATCGAATCCAACAGCAACACATTGACATGAATTATCGAGTAAACTGTAACCATCACTATTTCTAAAAAAATAAAAAATAGTATCGAGGCAGCACAATTTCCAACTCTCACCTCTGATGCTACCAAAAAAATAATACATTAGCTCACGTACACTCTTGCAAGTATACTCACGGGTTTACAGCGATTAGAAAATACTTAATAAACTCCTAGTCATCTGGGCACTTTGCTTGATTTTTTATCGATAAAAAGTTGAATTAACTCTGCACTTTTGCTTTACTTTTGACAAAATCGATAAGGCATGCAACTAATTAGAGAGTGTTTTTATCTCTTCTTGTTTGTCTTCTAAGCTGTCTTACATAATAGAGTAGTTGAACTCTTGCCGTTATGGATTTTTGACATGGATTTTGAGCAAGTTCAGTTTGTCAATATTAAGGTCTCAGCTTCTTAAGCATTTCACCTTGCATATGTAAAACAATCCAATCTGCTTTATTTATTTGTTTACATATTGTCAATAAATAACCTGTTATTACCGACAATCTAAAAAATGTTAATTAATAAACTTATATCCACTTTTGTCATAATGTTATATGGGATGTTATTATTATTGTAATTAGAGATAATAAATGAAAATAGATAAATTATATTTAAAATATTTAGGTGAATGATAAATTAAGTCATGGTGTAGCAAATGCAAGCTTCAGAAATGGACAAAGCATAAATAATCAATTAATCAACACAGTACTAATTATTTTAATATTATAATAAGAAAATTTATAACAGTGATTTTATAATAATTTAAAGTATGAAATATCAATAATTCTTATATATCTTTCTATTTATTGTAATTTTTTAAAAAATAAAATATGTAATTGGAAATTGAATAAATTATCATATATACATATATATATATATATATATATATATATATATATATACACACATAAGTATAGTTCTTTATAAAAATGTGTATTAATTTTGATTTTATTAATAACACTTTATCCTTTAATATTATTATAATTGAAAACATTTACTTGATTTTTTCTTTAAATTTTAAGTCAATCACCTATTATAATTAAAATAATTCATCTTAAAATTAAAAATTAAATAAAAAATAAGCATCAATTCGTTTCATAAAATTTATTCAAATTACATTTTTTTCTTATAAAACAATTGTAAAGAAAAGTTTAAAAATTATAGCATATAATAATAATTAAACTAATTCTATATTGAAAATACAATGAAAAAAAAAAAAAAACTTAAATTCAACATGGTTCAAAAACACATTCACACAATCAATAATTCTTATATATCTTTCTATTTATTGTGCTAAAAAAAAATTATAAATTTGATGTTGTGATTGCCATTAATTTTCATTAAATTGTAGAATAATTTATATATGAATTTGTTTTGCATGAACATAACAACTTGTTGAATTACTCCTTATGTTTCATCTCTAAATTGAGGTCTCTTTGCACACTGTTCTTTCTCCTTGCCTTTCTTTTACTATGGTTCATACCATCTGCTCAGCAATATTATCCTATGTATCAGCATAGCCCCAATGCCAATCCACCTCCAACAAGCAATCTCCAACCCTGATAACTCACAGTACCAACAACCTCGTTGGATGAAGTGCCAAATACTCAAGAATTCACTCATAAATTCATGAAACTTGTACTAAAGTCATGCGCATATTCCCAATGCTTGACAAAATTGAAGCACATAATTAAAAAGAAGAGAAATGTATGTACCAAATTCTACTATATTTACACAACCAAGTTACTTTTGATAGGCACCCTAGATTTTTATCAAATTTCTAAATTTCAGATTATGCTTGTTGTATTGTGGTTGAAAAAGAAAACATGTGCTTTAGTAGATCACAACCCCATAATAGAGGACTTGTGAAAGAGGCTTGTAGAGCTTTAGAGACTCTAGAAGTGATAGCTTTGTGTCCGGTAGTTTTCAAGCTTCATCTTCTCTTAATAGATGACTCCACTTCAATGTACTTCATGTATCTCAAGAACAATTGTACAATAGAAAGTAGTAAGTAGCTTACAATGTTTTGTATGGAAGCAACAATACTAGAGTAAATGTGACATTTAACAGTACTGCAGAAGTTAGATTTAAAGCCGTGTGTCAATTGCATATTAGCAAAAATTACTAGCTTTTTATTTACATGCAATCTTATTTCTTCTAGATACTAGAAGAAACAAACATTCAATGCAAACACTGTATTGTGAACGAAGATAATGCATTTGTATTTAGAAAAAACGTGACAATGAACTCTTCAAATTACAATTTATTACAAATGTTAGTAAACCAAAAAATATTTTTTATAATTTTTTCAAAAAAATAAAAAATAAATATAGAATGGAATATGTAATCAAATCTGAAATACTGGTTTTTGAAATGTTCAACACAATTGATTTTATCAAAAAATTTAAGAAATAATTAAAATTATTGAATTATTATTAAAAAAATTATAATAATTACTTCAATAAATTATCATGTTATCATATTATTAAAATTATTTCAATTATTTCTTTTAATATTTATTAGAATTGAAATAACTGGTCCACATATACAATAAACTACATAATGATGAAACTCAATAATGACATAAATTGATACTAGTTGAGTCTGTTAACTTTGATTACAATTGCAATTGTATCGAAATAAATCTTCAGCACTTGTGCAATTTCACCAAAAACTATTTTTCATTATTGTCAAATTGATTCTAAGGTGGCTAAGATGCTTGAACTTCACAATCTTGATGATGATGCTTGCTATTGTTAAGTTCTAATATAAGCTCAAAATTAGCATGATTCTTTTTTTTTCTTCTAATATTCTAATCCATCTTTTCCATATTGTTAGCCAAGATGATCAAATCATCAACATAGAAGATTACAATCAGCAAGAATTCCTTAGATTGTATCACATATAGTGAATAATTAGCCTCACTTCTTAAAAATCTCTTATTAACAAAAAATATGTCAATACGTTGATATCATGCTTTTGGTAATTGTTTCAATCCATATAGGGATTTCTTCAACTTGCATATAAGTTGTTTTTTATTTTATTGTACAAATCCTTGAAGTTGGTCTATGTAGATGTCTTCTTGCAATTCTCCATTCAAAAAGACCGTCTTCACATCCATTTGGTGCATTTTCAAGTCCATTACTGCTCCAATTACCACAATGCTCCTAATGGTAGTAAATTTGGCAATGGGTGCATAAGTCTCATTGAAATTAATTTCAGCAACTTGTGAATATCCTTTGGCAACTAATCTTGCTTTGTGCCTCACTACCTTATCAATTGCATCTTTTTTAGTTTTAAACACCGACTTACAAGCAATATTAGATCGATTCACTAGAAGAGATGCCAATTCCCATGTACCATTATTTATAAGAGATTGATACTCTTCTTCTATAGCCTTCTTCTACTTCATTCCATCTTAGGGCTTTGTAGCATGACACAAAGACAATAGATCAACAAGGAGAGCAACATTTGTATGTTCTTTACTTACTTGAAGAAAGATGTGGTTCTTCTATTATTTACCACAAGGTCTTCTTTCTCTCAAGGAATATCTTCTTTCATTTGAAGAAGATTCAACTTCTTATATTCCAAACTTTCTTCGAAGCTTCTTCTCTCTTAAAGCTTATCTTTTTTCACTTAAAGGTTGATACTCTTCATCATCATAATCTTCAATATCTTCATTACTGGTCTTTAGAATTTGTAAGTTTTTTTTTTTTTTTTTTTTTTTTTTTTTTTTTTTATATCTTCTTTGCTTTTTAATCTTCATTCACATCTTTATCATCTTAATTTTCTTTATCTTCTTCTTTTGTTGCTAAAATTTGAAATGTATCTACAAACATATCATTACTCCCATTTGAACACATCTCTAAGTACTCACAAGTATTTTTTATTGAAGAAACACAATAAGCAAGAGACAAGTAAGTAGAAATCAGCAAGATTAGACATAAGAGAAGTGTGGAATGAGATACCTCTCACTACCAACACTCTTTACTTATAGGTAGATGTTACATCCATTTTGGCCAATATTCATCTTACTTTCATCAAACTAAACCTTAGATTCTTCTTAACCTAGCTACCACTTAAAATCCTAGCTGCCACCTATAACCCTAGCCGCTACCTATAACCTTAGCTGCCACTTAAAATCCTAGCCGCCACCTTGATAACTTTCCTTCATCCTTTTGCTGCCCTTTGACCATTAGTAACTTATCTAAGATAATATCTTTTACCTTCTAACTTATCATCTATTTATTTTAACACTCCCACTTTGTTGTTGGTCAAAGGCTAATAAAACTAATCCCTTTGTCAATTTGTAATGTCTATCCTTCACCAATGCTTTTGTGAGTAAATCAGCAAGTATGTCTTCCGGTGCACAATATTTCATGTCAATTACTCCCATCTCAATCTTCTTCCGTATGAAGTGATGTTCAATGTCAATGTGCATTGTCCTTAAATGATGCTTTGGATTCTTGGCAAAAGCAAGGCATCCTTGATTGTCACACTTCATTGGAGTTGCTTCCAATTGCAGAAGAACAATGTCTTCTAAAACTTGTCTTAGCCATATTGCCTCTATTGTACCATGACTTGCTGCCATGTATTCCGCCTCTATTGTAGATCTTGTAATTGTTGGTTGTCTCTTATAATTCCATGAAATTACTCTTAATCCAACAAAGAATACATATCTCGTTGTTGATCTTCTATCATTTGTATCTCCAGCCCAATCCGCATCACAATATCCATGCAATGTAATACTATCACCTCCAAGATACAATTTGAAGTTCAAAGTGCCTTTTAAGTACCTCAAGATCCTCTTAATGGTTGTCCAATGAATTGGTCCAGCCTTTGAGATGTGTTGACTTAAAATACTCACCGCATATGCAAGATCCACCCTTGTACTAACCATTGCATACATAAGTGAGCCTACTGCTGCTTTGTATGGAACATCTTTCATTTCTTCTTCAACTTCAGCAAATTCCTCATCTGTGAGCTTCATCAACTTCAAATTTGCTTCCAAAGGTGTTCCAATGGACTTACACTCCTCCATGTTGAACCGTTTCAGCACTTCTTTAATGTACTTTTTTTGGCTCAATGTAATGATCTTCTTAGCTTGATCTCTCACAAATTCTACTCTCAAGCAATAGTGGAGCTCTCTCAAATCACTCATTTCAAATTCTTTTGCTAGCTTTGCCTTCAATCAATCCATCTTTTTCAAAGTATTGGTCAAAATGATCAAATCATCAATATAAAGAATAACAATTAGCAAGAAGGCTTTTGATTGCATTATATACATAGAATGATCAGCCTCACTCCTCACAAATCCTTCATTCACAAAGAAGGTGTCGATATGTTGGTACCATGCCCTTGATGATTGCTTAAGCCCATACAAGGATTTCTTCAACTTACATACAAGGTGTTGTTTTTCTTCTTCAACAAATCCTTGAGGTTGATCCATGTAGATGTCTTCTTCCAATTTTCCATTCAAGAAAGCCGTCTTCACATCCATTTGGTGCATCTCCAAGTCCATTACTGCCCCAATTGCCACAATGGTTCTAATGGTGGTGAATTTGGCCACGGGAGCAAATGTCTCATTGAAATCAACATCAACAACTTGTGAGTAACTTTTGGCAAGCAATCTTATCTTATACTTCATAATATTGTCCATTACATCTTTTTTGATTCTAAACACCCACTTACAACCAATTGAAGCTCGATTTGGTGGAAGTTGAGTCAATTTCCATATTCCTTTGTCCGTGAGTGATTTGTATTCTTTTTCCATAGCATTCTCCTACTTCATAGTATCCGTGGACTTCATTGCATTACATAAACTCAATGGATCAACAAGAAGTGTAACATTGGCATGTTCTTTACTTACTTGAGGAAAAATATGATCCTTCTACCATTCACCATATTGTTTTCTATCTCTCAAAGGATATCTCCTTTTATTTGAAGAAGACTCAACTTATTGCACTCCATGGTCACTTTCAACCTTCTTTTCTTTTGAAGATAGTCTTTTCTCACTCAAAGGTTTATAATCCTCATCACCATCATCATCAACATCTTCATGCTCTTCATTGCTGGTCTTTGCAATTGTAGAGGCCTTCTTATCCACCTTCTTTGCCTCTTCATCTTCATTCCCATGTTTACAACCATCATTGTCTTTGTCTTCTTTCTACTTTGCTGAATTTGAAGATGTGTCCACAAACACACCATTACTCCCACTTTGATACTCTTCTATGTGCTCAAAAGTACTCTTATGCTCCAAAAACTCAACATCACGACTTTTGATGATCTTTTTAGTCTCCAAACACATGAGCCTATAAGCCTTTGTATCTTCACAATATCCAACAAACATACATTTCGTACCTTTTGTATCAAATTTTGATCTCATACAATTTGATAACTTTGCATATACTATGCATCCAAAGATCTTCATGTGAGAAATACAAGGTTTTCTCCCACTCCAAGCTTCTTCTGGCATCATTAATGGAAGTGCACTTGTAGGACACCTATTTCTTGTATATACTCCATTCACCACTACTTCCACCCAAAATTCATGTCCAAAGTATGATTGCTCGTTTTATTTATTCCAAATTAATCTAATGGAAATAAACCTGTATAGGAGGATTCAAACATGAGAGATGACTAGTTGCTTAAGTGTTCACGTTAGGGTTACACAATCAATTATCTCCTAAATGTATTGTCTCTATTTCCAATATCTGAACACACAAGGAAACTATAATCTCCTCCTTCATCTTATTGGTCTCTTCCTTACAGCAATTCAATCATACCAATAACTGCTATTTCCACCAATATATTCAGCTTCATAATCTCCAACTGTAATACTTCACCCTCATAGCTTTTAGCACACAATTACCCTCATTCCAATCGCTGGAATTCTTCACATAGAACTGCCATTCACATTACGGTGTTTCATACAAACACAAACTCATTCTCTTTGCTGAACTACAATCAGATTTCAGCATTCAAACTTTCTTCTTATCAAATAATATCAATCACATTTCCATTCCATAATTCACTTCACAATATTCAGAAACTCTCAATTCTCTTATTCAAAGAAAATAACAAACAAAAAAAAAGAGATAGCACCAAGCTTACCCCGGCTCACAATTATCACAATGATGGCACCTTAATTAACTTCTACAACTCCTATATACTTTCTCTTGATTCTCCAGATTCTAACCGTAATTCTATAATTAACCGCTTTTAAGAATTAAATCACTCATCCGTCCTCTTGAATTTCCTATTATATAGACTATTAATATATTTTATCAATATCTTTCAAAAACAAATTAATATCTATTCTACACAAGGTGTTGTATATAAAGCATACTCCTTGACATCTCCACAATGGTCTGATTTGCTCTTTCAATAACTCGATTTTGTTGTGGAGTGTAAGGAGTGGAGGTTTGTCTTGCAATACCATGTAACTTTAAGAAATCATTGAATTGCTTTGACATATACTCACCTCCATTGTCTGTATGCAATACCTTGATTTTGCATTCACATTGCTTCTCTACAAGTGCCTTAAATTCCTTAAACCTTGTAAAACACTCACTCTTTGGTTTGAGGATGAAAATCCATACTTTCCTTGAAAATTCATCAATGAATGTGACAAAATACCTTGCACCTCCTATTGATGGCATCTTTACAGGTCCATACATATCAAAATGGATAATCTCCAATAACTTGGTTGCACGTGTTGCAACTCCACTTGGAAATGAGGCGTTTTATTGTTTGTGTTGAATACAACCTTCTCAAGCAAGTGTCATAGCATTGTGGCTTATATGACCAAGATCTAAGCTATTTACTATGGATTGGAGCTCTTTCATGCTCTTGGCATTCAAATGACGAAGGCATTGATGCCAAATGCCAAACTTGTCTTGATCTTAAAGAAATTCAACAAATGTCGCCATTTCAATTCCATTCACCTTCTTATACTTGATGAAGTAGAGATTGCCATCTCTAAAGCCCTTTGCAATATGATCTCCTTTCAATGTCTTCACAAAACAACCATTCTTATCAAATTACACTTTACAATCATATGAAACAAGTTTACTCATCAAGAAGAGGTTTTTCTTCATCTTTGGCACATGTAAAACGTCCTTTAATGTGATCCTCTTGGTTTGGCCTTTCACAATAATTTCTATAACAATGGAGCCCATTACAATAGTTTGTACCATGCCATTGTCTCCCATGAGGATATTTGATGTTGAAATCTCTTCATAAGTATCAAATGAACAGTTGTATGGAGTCATGTGCTTGGTGGCACGAGAATCAATGATCCACTTGGACATGGTAGCCATAGAAGTACCTTCACTTGCCATGAATGCATAATCATCACCTCCATATTCATCAAAAGCAATATTTGTACTTTCTCTATCTCTTTTTATAGCCTTATAGTAAATTCGAGCAAAGTGACCTGGTTTTCTACAAATGAAGCAAATTCTCACATTGCCACATTGGTTGGAATGACTTCCTTTGCCTTGCCTTGAAAAGAGAGCCGAATCTTCACTTTAGTGCTTTTTTTTCTTTTATCTTGGTCATTTCATGGGTAAAACTTGCCGTTACGTAATCCATTGTGAGTTCTTTTACTTTGATGGATTCCAATGCCATAATGAGGTAGTTATAGGACTCGAGAAGGTTCATAAGCAAGGTCATGATAATATCACTCTCTTCTAAAGGCTTCTCAATATTAGCAAGTTGATTAGCAAGGGCCTTTACCTTATTGACATGAGCCATGAAGTCTTCACCTTCGTCCATCTTGCAAGTGAAGAATTTCATCCTTGTGAAGATGATATTACACAAGTTCTTCCTCTCATATATGTTGCAAAGAGTCTTCCATGCTTCTGCTAGTCCTTTACAAGAGATGATGTGAGAAAAGTTGGCTTCATCCAAATTAGTGGAAATCATGCCAAAAGCCTTCTTTTCACGTCTTGTAAGGTCCTTCCTGTCTTTAGCATCAGCATGCATGCTTGGAAGCTCTTCATTTTTATCCACAATATTCCAAAGGTCCAAAGATGCCAACAAAAGCTCCATTTTGACCTTCCAATGGTAGAAATTATTACCTTTAAACTTCTCAATCACTCTCAAACCTTCACCCTCACTTGAAGCCATGTCTTAGAAGAGGTCTATCAAAAAAATATAAAAAAAAAGAGTCTCTATATGCTTAAAATCACTAAAATAATTTTGTACTAGCAAAATCTCAAAATGCCCTCTTGTGAACAAATGAATCATTCTTCAGTCCAAACACTCCCAAATCAACTTTTGAAGCTTCTAACAGGTATGTGAACTCCAATCAACCTCGCTATATAATTCTTCCACTCATAAAACTCACTTTCTCACTACAAAATCAAAGACACTATGTAGGTCTTTGTATAAGGTCTTAATCACTCAATCCTAGGAGTTAAGAACCTTCAAATTAATGTAAGAGATCTATAAGGCCCAAATCAGAACCTCTACAAGTCAAAACACCAGATTAGATCATACAATCTTTAACATTAGCAAATACCATAAGATCTATTCTACACAAGAACAACAACTAGTAAATGACTTCAATTTACTTGAATAGCACAATAAAGTGTATGTAGGTCCATAACCTATTGAAGAAACATAATAAGCAAGACATAAGTAAGTAAAAATCAGCAAGGTTAGATACAAGAGATGTGAGGAATGAGATACCTCTTACTTCCAACACCCTTTACTTATAGGTAGAGGTTACATCCCGTTTGGCTAGTATTCATCTTACTTTTATCCAACTAAACCTTAGATTCCTCTTAACCTAGCTGCCACTTTAATTCCTAGTCGCCACCTATAACCCTAGCCGCCACCTTGGTAACTTTCCTTCATCCTTTTGCTGCCCTTTGACCATTAGTAACTTATCTAAGATAATATCTTTTACCTTCTAACTTATCCTCCATTTACTTTAATACTTTTATGCTCTAAAAACTCACCATCACAAATTTTGATGATCTTTTTGGTATCCAAATACATTAGCCTATATGCCTTGGTACCTTCACAATATGTTAAGAAAACACACTTTGTACCTTTTTCATTAAGTTTGGACTTCATAAAATCTGATATCTTCGCATATGCAATGCATCTAAAGGTCCTCATATATAAAATACAAGGTTATCTTTTACTCCAAGCTTCTTGTGGTGTCATTGATGCAAGAGTACTTGTTAGACATCTATTTCTTTTATATATTACATTCACCACAACTTCCATCCAAAAAACATAACAAAGATTTTCAGCATAAAGCATGTTTCTTGCCATCTCTACAATAGTTTAATTTTTCCTTTCAATAATACCATTTTGTTGTGGAATATATCGAATTGTTGTTTGTCTAAAAATTCCTTCATTCTTCAAATAAACATCAAATTACTTAGACATGTACTCACCTCAATTGTCCATATGTAGCACCTTGATCTTGCACTCACTTTGTATTTCAACAAATACTTTAAACTCTTTAAACTTCCAAAAGTATTTATTTTTTGCTTTAAGAATATAAATCCAAATTTTTCTTGAAAAATCATCAATGAAAATGAGGATATACCTTTCTCTTCCAATACTTGTATTATTATGATGGGGAGTGGGCTGGAAATACAAATGATAGAAGATCTATAATGGGATATGTTTTCTTTATTGGAATGGAAGATATTTCATGGAACTGCAAGAGACAACCTACCATTGCAAGATCAACAATGGAGGCAGAGTACATGGCAGCAAGTTATTATGCAATGGAGGCGTGTTGGATAAGACAACACTTAGAAGATATTGATCTAGTGTAATTAGAAGCAACTCTAATTATGTGTGGCAATCAAAGATGTCTTGCATTTGCCAAGAATCCAAAATACTAATCAAGAATCAAACACATTGATGTTCAATATGATTTCATATGAGAGAAGATTCAAGATGGAATAATAGATATGAAGTATTGTGCTACAAATGACATGCTTACAAAGGCATTAGTGAAGGATAGACATCATGACTTGATTCAGAGATTAGGATTAAAAACCATTTGAAAATTAGTAAAGTAAGAGTATTGAGTATCAGCAAGTTCTTACTTAGTTACTACCACATAAAGATTAATCATAGTAAGTTTTTAATAGTCAAAAGGTACCAAAGAATTAAAAGAAGTTATTATGGTAGCGGCTAGGGTTTTAAGGTAGCAGCTAGGTTAAGATGAATCTAGATCTAGTTGAAAGGTTGAAGGTGACTCTAGACAAAGTCTATGTACTTGGGATGTAAACTCTAGCTATAAGTAAAAGGTGTTGGAAGTAAGAGATATCTTTCTCCATACTTCTCTTAGAGTACAATCCTTGTTGATACTAAGTGTTTGTAGCTTTTAGACTTTTTTCTTCAATAAAGCCTTCACCCTCACTTGAAGCCATGTTTTAGGAAGAGGTGTATCAAAAAAGATCAAGAAAAATAGTTCTAAAGTTCTTAAAATCAGCAAGAAAGAGTTCCTGCCTTAAAATATCAAAATGCCCTCTTTGTGAATAAACTATCATTTTCACTCTCAAAACACTTTCAACTTCACTTCTAGGACCTCTCACAAGTTCAATGATCAATATAAACGACTCAAATCAGATTTGTCACTCTTCTATCACTTATGCTTACAAATTACCTCTAGGCACCATAAGAGGTCTTTTAAGTACTTAAAGCTCTTTTAGTATATGAAACTACAAAATTAATCTACCAAGGATCTTAATCAATAAGAAAACATAGCATTGGTATTCTATAACATCAGCATAAGGTGCAAATCAAATCCTAAATCCAAGATGCATTTAATAATGAATAAGAACAAATAAAGATCTAGATTTAGATCTGAATTTAAAAGTTAGGAGTATCAAAACTCTAATATCAGCAACAATAATATGATCTACTCCATATAATAACAAAGACTTCATAAAAATTCAAAGAAATTTAGAAAGGAATGTGAGTGGACCCATAATTTATTGAAGAAAGAAGAGTTAGAAGCCACAACACTTAGCATTACTAAAGTTGCATACAAAATAAAGTGTGGAATAAGATGACTTTCACTTCCAACATTCTTTACTTATAGCTGGAGTTTATATTGATTGGAGATGAATATAATCATTTTCATCCTTTTTTCTTACATCCAACTAAATCCTAGATTCTTCTTATCTTAGTCACCACCTAAAAACCTTAGCCGCCACTATTGTAACATCTTTTAATTCTTTATTATCTTTTGACTATTAGCAACTTACTATGATTTAATTCTATATGGTGGTAACTATACAAGATCTTATTGGTCTTCAAAAATTAAGAATTAAAAAATAAAAATATGTTTATAAATTTATAGATTTCTTGAATTCTATGATATACATATCAATGAAATTTGGATAGTGTATTTGTGTGCTAGTTATAAATATGTATGCAAATTTTGAGATCAATTAAATAATTAGATTGAAGTACATAAAGGTTTTTGTGGGTTAAGATCTCAAAAATTGAAGTTTGAAGGTTAACAAATGTTTCAAAGATCTTCAAAAATCTATCAATTAGATTAAAGTAAATTTTTTTTATATGAATATTAGACTTGATTTTTAACATTTATGTGAAATTTTAAAGAAATTCAATAGTTTAAGAAGGAGATATTAGTGATGGAAGTGTAACATTTAGATTGAAGGAAGAAGCTATTGAATACCCAATTAGATTATCTTACATTTCTCTCAATTTATAAGTATTATTGATTCTATTTTTCTTATGCTTATTTCTAACTAAGACATTAAAAAAGTGTGCAAATTTTGAGTTGATATCAATGGTTCAATCATTAGTTGTTGAAGTTTCATTTTACTATATGATGTGTTAAGAATTTATTTAAGATCTAAGATTTGATTAGCATTTGATTAGAATTTGGTTTAGAACTTATTCAAATATATATCTAGGATTTAGGATTTTACTAAGATTTAATTAGAATTTGACCTAAGATTTAATTAAGATTTAATTAGAATTTTAATTAGGATTTTATTCAAGATTTGGTTAAGATTCAATTAAGATTCAATTAAAATTATATTAAAGTTTTTATTTTTAATATTTTTTAGAATTATTTATATTTCTTTTGTGACTTCTTTTAAATTTATTTCAATAAATCAAAGTTTGATTGAATTATTAGAAATTACTTCAAATTAATTTAAGCCTCTATTAGACTTAATAGAATTATTTTTGTATTGTTACTTACCTTTTGCAACTAAGTGCATGGTATATTTTTAAGCAAGAATATATATATATATATATATATATATATTATAAAAATATATATTTAATTTTTAATATTTAAACTTTCATCCAATTTTTTAACTTATCTTTGTAAAGAAGAAGTTATTTCTTTTAATAGGTTCAAAAAAATATAATTAATTTGTGATATATTATGAAATTTTTAGTTGAACTTGAAAATAAAGATGAGTCTCTTTCTTTTGAAAAGATGAGTCTTTTTCTTTTGAAAAGACGAGTCTTTTTCTTTTGAAAAGATGAGTCTTTTTCTTTTGAAAAGATGAGTCTCTTTCTTTTGAAAAGATGAGTCTCTTTCTTTATGCAAATCTTATAAAGCCATTATATAAGGACCTTCAAATCATTTATTTACGTACGTTGTAATCTCTTATGTGATAAATTGAATGGAATAAATTAACTTCTATTAAAGAATAGAAGATTAGTGTGACTTTTAGTAAAATTATATACATACAATTATATGATACAAATAAATACTTTTAAATTTATGGCAATGGTATATGTTTCAATGATCATATTAACTAAGAACATAAGATATGTAATCTATTATTGTTGGTATAAAAATTGCCTTGACTCCACTCATTTAAGTTTGGCCAAAATCGTATTTTTTTTCTTAGTGAATACTTGTACAATGTTTTGATTTTTTTTTTTATTTAATTTTTTTTGGCACAAATGAAATAAATATTTAATTGAAAGGAGACCAATAAAAAATATTTAATCTAATTAAAACTCAAAATTTTCAATCAAAATATGATATATTTTTAATCTTATAGTATAATATTATAACTCTACTAATGTGGATCTACTTTATTAATATCATAGTAATTATTGAGATACCATTTCATTTTTCTACCTTACTTTATATATATGTGAGTGTAAAATTCATTCTTCAATCCAAATTACAAGATGGCTTCAATTAAGAGTTACTTGTAATTGGTGGTGTGAAGTGGAAGTAGCAAGAACAAGGACAAAAGGAACAAAATACAATAAACAAGTGAAACAAGTACAATCAAGAAATTGTACACTACAAAATTATTGTCACAGACATACATAAGTATTCTAATTAATACTTATATGATTAAGTAGGAATAGGTAAAAGTAGATAAAAGTAGATTAATTTCATAAGACCTCTTAGAAAAGCTTCCTAGAAGCTTTATAAATGCTGCTTGAATTTACATATGTTTGTAATTAATTGATAGTTTAAAAACTTGGTCAATAAATTAACCACATATTAATAGCTTGTGGAATAAGCTAACTATGTGGTACACATATAGAAAACTTGCCTTGCAAGTTAAGATATGTGTCTTGCAAAGTCAACATGTTTTCGAGGTCTTAACGAACATTGTTATGTAGCTCCTAGATAAGAGTATATATGGAGGCAAGAGTGAAGCCTTTACTCTTGTCAATGCCTTTCTAATCCTTAGTCTTATTTCAAGACTTTCTAGTCTTCTTGTTTTTGGCAATAGCCATTTTAGTTTAATATTATACCATCTTTGAGTGACTTTTTAGTTCCATTTAGTAATACAAGAGTGTATTAAGGATTTACTTTCCTTAAGATTCATATCTTTCACAGTTTAACAAAAATGCTAATATACTATTTCTATCTTGTTTTAGAAGTGAATGGATTATCTTACTTTTATTGTTGTATTTTGAAGGTTGTGGACTATCTACTTTAAACAAAAAATCTTATTTTCTAACACTAATCTTTTCCTTAAAGAGAGTAGATTATCCCTCTTTGTAGAAATTTTTATTAGAGGTTGCGGATTATGCTCATTTTATTTAACTTTTTAATTTTTTTTGAGTTATCTATGGAAGGAAAGATTATGGATGCTACTCTTAGTAAAAGTGAGAATAGATTTACAACTATTACAAAACTTTATGAGTTTATCAACATTCTAAGAATAAAAATCTTACATGTTTCTAATGTGAATCATGGAAGTACTATACCTATGTTTATGGAAGAAGTTTAGAGTTTGGGGCAAGAAGTTCTGTAGTTGAAGGAAGCAAATAGATCAACTTCACAATCAAATCCAACGAGTTTTTCTTCTACAAGTATGATTGGGACAAGGATTAGTATGCCTAAGAAGTTTGATGGAACAAGATCAAAATTTTAAGTATTTTTGCAAAAAAATAAGTTCTATCTAAGATTGCATCTTTTCCAATATATCAATAAATTTATTTAAGTTGGATTCATAGGCACATTTTTATCAAGAAGTGCTCTCTTTTGGTTTGCACTTTTAATAGAAAAAGATTTTCGACTCTTTTATGATTTGAATTCATTCCTAAAAGTATTTATGGCCACATTTGGAGAAAGTGATCAAGAAAGAGTAGCGGAGATCAAGCTCTTATCTTTATGGTAAGGATCACAATCAGCTACTATATATGCTACTGAATTCCAAAATCTCACTTGTAATGTGGATTAGAATGGCAAAGCCCTTATCAATCAATTTTAATATGAGTTGAAGGATAATATCAAAGACTTGTTATTGACAATGTCAAAGACAGAATCTTTGGAACAATTAATTGCTCAAGCCATTGCATGTGACAATTGATTATTTAAAAGATATCAAGAACAAAGGTATGGCTGAAGAAGAACAAATGAAATAATGACGGTAGCTCCTAAGTTTTTAGAATCTTATTTATAAAAGCCAAATCAATACAAATTGATATGATATATTTTAAATCCCTCAGAGAGCAAGAAAAGAATTGAGAATGTCAAGAGGGCTTATGCTTATATTATAGAGAAGCTAAATATAGTACTCAATACTATCCAAAAAAATAATATAATTATAAAATAAAAAACACAATTACCAAAGAAGACAATGTATTGGAAAATAAGTTGCTTCAGCTGCAATAGGGATTGTGTGGCTAAAATCATGTACAACATCTAATAAAGGTCCTATTTTCTCCTCTGATCTTTCATCTTATTTTATAATAGAAATCTGTTTAGGATTGAAAAATCACAAAGCCTTAAACTTGTTGGATTCAAGAGCCTCAACTTTTTTTTATAGATGAAGACTTTGTCAAAAAATAAGACATATTCTTAATTAAAAAAATCAAACCTATACATGTAGAAGTAATAAATGGACATTCATTGTCTTCTAAGGATGTTATATATGAAACTATTCTTATAGAAGTAGCAATTAGTAGTCACAATAGTTTAATAATATTTAATGTGATTAAATCTCTTTCTAACTCAATTATTTTAGGATTATCATGGTTAAAAAGATATAATCCTCAAATAGATTAGATTTCTTACAATCTTGATTTTTTCCATAGTTTAGTCCAAGGTCTTACTAGGCAAGTAGAAATCTATAAGTCTAGTATATCCAAACCCTTATTAGTAGATGGTAGAGCTTTCATACATGCTGCAAATGAATAGCCATCTTTTGCTATATATGCCACACCTATTGTTGATGGTGAGAAGATATCAAGTGACATTTCTAATTAATATCAAGATTTTTAAGATATTTTTAAAAAGAAGAATGCAGATATTCTATTGAAGCATCATCCTTATGATTGTACCATTGATCTTCAAGAAGGAACTCAACCACCATTTGGACCAATCTATAGCCTATTACAAAATAGGTTGGCTGCACTCAAAGAATATCTTAATGAGAATTTGGCTAAGAACTTTTGTGATTGTCGTTTTACTTATTCTACAATTCCTTTCAGAATAAACATATATAGGGGAATTCAAACATAGGGAAAGACTAAGTGCATGACTTTCACTTGTTAGGATCACACAATTAATCTTATTCCGAACCACTAAAATACTAAGAAATACTACAATGCTTCTTCCTAGTAACAATACTCCTTCATCAACTGATAATAACAGTATGCAACCTTGTACTCTCAAAAGACTGCTCAAAACACATAATTTCCATCAAACACCAGAAATAACAGACTTCATTCTAACCAATCTGAATTCACAGAATTTCTGTAATCACCAACTTCTTTTGTCCAAAACACACATAGCTCTCAATAAACAACAATCATAATCCTCCAATAATTCCTCATATAATTCAATCACTCAGTGCTTCAATTACATAATCAATAACTCATAAATCAATCTCTAATTTATTCCATAGACTCACTTCTTAGTATTTAAAAACTATCCATTACTCTTCAACAACAAAGAAACAAAGAAACAAAGAGGTAGTACCAAGCTTATCCCGGCTCATGACTATCACAGTCTGGCACCCCAACAAACTTCTACAACTCCTATATAATTGCTCGTGATTTCCAGATTCTAATTGTATTCTTATAATTAACCACTTTTAATAACTAAATTAATCATCCGTCCTCTTGAACTAACTGTTCTATGGACTATTAGTCTATTTTATAAATATCTTACACAAATAAACTAATATCTATTCTATATAGTCCCACTTCTATCTGTGCAGCGTCCTCACAAACACACAATTGATTCCTATCTAAAAACTACTTAATAAAACTCTACAAAGTTAATATTTCCTCTGGCCCGTCTAATTAATCATTTCCTGCATTATCTAATGTGGGTTCCATCGATTTTGGTTCTAATTTCAAATCTTCCTCTTCCTCCAATCCGTCCATTGACTCCTTCCTCAACTGGTTTGAAAGATCTTCAATATACTCTACCAAATCACAGACTTCAGTCTCTAGTTTCAAGATCTGGATATCACGAAGTTTCAATTGATGCTGTTGCTGACTCATCCATTCTAGAACATCTTCAATTGGCACTTGTGACCGGTTCCTCACTATTAATTCTTCCATCAATTTTGTCACCTCAGCTTGTAAAACTTCGATTTCGGACCTCAACTTCTTCGTTTTGCATCTGGATTGGTCACTCAATGCCGCTTTCTCTTTCATCAATAACTCTCCCTTATCTCCTTCCACTTGCAACTAGTATTTGAGTTTCTCCCATTCCAAATTCCATGTCTTACAATTCTCGATCAATTTGTCCTGTTGTCCTTCCACAATTCATAAGATGTGTTCTTTTTCTTTCATCCAAGACTCATATTGGTGAATCCATTTCCGCTCCAATGTCAGCTTGGATTCCCCAATTTCTTATATAGTCCATTCTTGCCCTTCAATTCTTCGGTTTTGTTCTGATATCACCTTCTTGCTGGCCTCCAATTCCGTTTGCTACTATCCTCTTTGTCCATAGTTCTCTTTGTACTTTCAATTGCCATGACACTCCCTCTGTCAAGCACTAAACTGGAACTACTACTCTCAAATATACAAAAAATACAAGAAATGGCACTCCAATCAATCCAAGACAACACCACAGAATGACTTTAAGTCGTGCTCTAATCCTATTCTTTTACTACTTGGTGATAATGACAACATGTTACCCATACTGTCTATGAAAGGTAATGGGAAGTAATCTTTTTTGGTGGCCGCATTAAGTTTTTGGAAATCCTGATAAATTTGGATTTTTCCATTCTTTTTCGGCACCATCACAATTGGAGAAACCCAGTCACTATTCGGTATCGTATAAATAAAACCAATTGCAAGAAGCTTGTCCAATTCCTCCTTCACCATGAGAGAATATTTAGAATTAAGGCGATATTGCCTCTATCATACTGGTTTAGCATTCTTCTCTTAAATGATACGATACTCACAAACTTCAGCGGGGATACCTTTTAGATCATCATAAGTCCAAGCAAAAGCGGATTTATGATGCAAGAAAAATTCTGTCCAGCAGGTCAATTCCTGTTCCTTAATATCTTTGTAGATCTTAATTGTTTGAGGCTATGCTGTGGTTGCCAAGTTGATAGTTTGACATAAAGGTGCAAAGGTGATGTTTTGTTTCAACTATTGCACAGATTTCAAATCAGTCGATAAGTTCGATATGTGCAAAGTATTGAATCTTGTGTCCAAGGTACTCATAAGGTGCACATCATACTTGGTCATCCAATCAATACTAACTTTAGCAGATATTTCCGAATCTGACGAGTATATCAAGTATTCCCTCGGACAGCCAGATTGGTACACCACTCCAGAGTATTGGGTTGCTTCCACGGATGCCTCCATAATCGGTGCTACTGCATCATCATTAGAGCTAAGCTCATCGTCCGATATCAATTCATATGCTGACTATTGAGACTCCCCGTGATAATGTATTGGGTACATTTGTAATACCATTTTATCTTCGCCCTCGCCAATTATCAAAGTACCTCAACTCCAATCGTTCTATGCCTTTGCTTGATAAAGCGAGGATCATCTCAATAAAATTAGATATGATAAAGTCGAACATTGTAACCAAAAGATGATGTAGTCGATTTCATATGCAATACCAACAATTATAATTTGAACACTCTATAAAATATCCATTGGTTTAACCCGGCTATGATTTGCTATCCTTAACACCAATGTTGTGCATACTAAGTTTTTCAAATCTAAAGCATCCATTGTATCGACGTTCATTAAATTGACGCTAGAACCACCATCTACCTGAACACCCAAGATCATAACACCGTCAATCGAAACATCGATGGTTGATGCACCTGAGTCAAGGTTCAAACTAACTTCACAAACTTCCTTATTGCGTTGCCTATGTCATATTAATGATGAATTCAATGTAGAACGACACTCTGGTGTAACCGCTAGAAGCTGCTTCATAGAAATAGAAGGTCGAATAGTGTTCAGATCCTTCAAAATGACAAAGGGTTCCATATTTAAGGTAATTCCCAATACCTTCTTTCTTTTCATTGGGTTGAGTTTAACTTCGAGAGGTAAGATATTCTTCCGTCCTGGACTTGAAATTGGTACACTAGTCGGAGCTTCCTTGAAATTCACGCTACCAAGAGGATCTTTCAATAGATAGGATGTTTATTGAAACTGCATAGAAAATGAAACAGCTTGAAATGAAACCGAAGCCTCCATAATCGTGACCACATTGGGTTATCGAACTAAGTCAAGTCTCATACTGGATAAAAGGCCCGTTGTTGTAATACGTGAAGTCTTGCTTGAGAATGCTCCTGACACCTAGTTGTGGAAGGAAGAATGGAAATTATAATTATAAAATCTTAATTATAATAGAATACTAACAATACTCTAATTAGACTATAATAATGCTAAGCAAGCTTAATCAAATTCAAAAAAACCTCAAAGAAATTTCAAACAAACAATAAGAATTCTTAAAGAAACATTAGAAAGAACACAAATATCACTCAAATATATCTCAATTCAATCTTAATTTAATTCTAGTTAAAATTCTATTGAACTTCATTCAAACTTTAGGCCAAAACTAATTGAATCTTAAATCCTAATAAAATCTTAAATCCTAAATCAAATCCTAAACAAACCTTAAATCAAATCCCAATCAAATCCTAACCAAATCCTAAACCAAACCCTAAATCCTAAATCAAATCCTAACCAAATCCTAAATCCTAAATAAAATCCTAACCAAATCCTAAACCAAATCTTAATCCAAATCCTAAATCCTAAACCAAATCCTAATCAAATCCTAAATCCTAAATCAAACCCTAATCCAAACCCTAAATCCCAAATCAAACCCTAACCAAATCTTAAACCAAACTCTGAGAATTCTTACAATAGATTTAAACCTCAATAACGAATGAATTAACCGTTGAACTTAACTCAAATTTTGCACACTTCTATTAAAATAAGTTAAAAAAAGCACAAAAAAATTGATAAGGATCAGAGTTACTAAATTGACGATAACCTCAAAAATGTGCTTGGGTATTGGCGGGCCTCCTTCTCTAATCTTGATGCCAATCTTCTAGAGCAAATATCTCTCTTTTGCATTGTTCGATTGATCTCAAAATTCTCATACACATAGAAAAACAAATCTAATATCCTCTCATGTAAGTTTCACTCCAATCCAACCAATAAATTGCAAGAAATCTCAAAAATCCCCACTAGATCTAAAATTCTACTTTCTAAGACCTTGATCCATTTAAACCTCAATATTCCTCAATTCAACCGTTAGATTAAGCTCAAATTCACGACACATATTAAACACAACTATAAACATAAACCCACAAAATTTCACCGATAGATCTATTACAAAACTCTTGAAATCATCCAAAATGTAAATCCTATTTTATTTCATAAAATCCAAGTCATCCAAAACAATCCTTGACTTTGCAAAGCTCTTACAAAGTCATATCAACTCCAAATCACCCAAAATAAATGCTCATAGAAAGTGTATTCAGTCTGCTATCTAATTTCATTCTTCGATCTCCAAAAGAACCCCGGAGTCATCTTCGAGACTCAGTTTTGTGCCCTAGGGTCTGATTTCGACCTTGGTTCATAACTGGTCCTCTCTAGGTATTAATATCTAGTTTTTCTAAGTAACTTTTTTCTAGAACTTACTCTTAACTTCTTTCTAAAGATGCCTATATCATTTTTTTTTCCAATCTACTTTGATTTGCCTTACTTATGGTATTACAAAGTAAGTAGAAGTCACCTTTCTAAAAAATAGCATTGCTACCTTTTAATTTTTCTACCCTTTCGACTATTAACTATATTTCTAAGATAATTTGTTCTAATACTTTGAACTAAGATCTCCTAAATTATAATAATCTCGACATTCTTTCACCTATTAATCGTGTTACATCATGACACCATAACAGGACTTGGATTGGAGTCCCCATAATTGGATCAAATTGGCCCTTTGCATCAAGCTCATCCAAATGTTGAATTCGTCCTTTCTTCTTTTGCTGGCTCTTGGTAACAATGGCTTGGACACATTCCACCCAATTTACCAGAGAATCTTGAGGACCTCAATTTATTTCCTCTTTTTTTCCTTAGTTTTGGATCTCCTGATCTCGATTATTGAAATTGAATGGAGCATTACATTGCTTATAAGTATGCTCTGACTGCTTGCAATTTCCACACATTGGTGCATAATTGTCACTCGCTCTAGGATTAGAACATTCACTGACATAATGACCAATCTATCTGCAATGGAAATAACAAAGTGGTCTTCTTGCACCTCCATCAGGCATAGTGGGTGTCTCCATCGGTATATACCTACTATGCTTATTCTATATAGGATTAGAAAATGATCTTCGCTGTCCCGTTGGTACGGAGGATACTTGGTTTGATGACGTCAGTGGAGCATATTGGTGATACTTCTATTGCTCTTTCTTGTAATTCTAGGGATTTGATGCAGACCCCTAATTAAAATTAGAACTTTGAAAGTTATTGAATGCTCGATTTTATTGATTACATCGATTTCCATTCCATCTATACATATTTTTTGTTTGAACTTGTTTGACTTTTCACTGAGTCGATGGAATCATGGTTTGATTATTGAATTATTGTTGCCTTTGCCAATTCCAACAATTAGCTGTTAAGTGCTTTTATCTGCAAAATATACATTGACCCATCATTTGTGAGGGTGAAGGGCATTCTGTTATCAAATGACCATGGCCCTTACAATTACTGCACCATACATTGGTCCTAGTATTAGTAGGCTTGTACCTCTTTTCTTTATCCTTAATCATATTAACGGCTATTTCCACCATTTTCTTTGTCAGGTTCAATAACAAGGTTTCATTGAAATCTTTTGGGACTGGTATTAATGGTAACTTTGTCACTTATTATTGATATGAAAAATATGGAGTATATGCTATTGTGACATTCGATGGTATATCTTGCAATGGGATGACATTAACTAGCCCTTGAATATCCACACTGGAATTGGCCACTATTTCTAACATCTGTGGATAACTATCCACTGATCTGTTCTAAATGAGATTTTGATAGCTGCCTTGAATAGGAATCATCGTGGCACCCGCAGTTAAGAATTGATCATAATGGCATTCCTCCTATGCCTTGGTTCTATTAAAAGATGCAGTTACCGTATTTGATTGAGCGTCTTTTACAAATATTTTTAGTTTGGGTGGGTATAATCCATTGATTAATATAGACAATACAAAAGCCTATGGCATTTGATGATTTAGCCACTTGCGGAGTATATTTGCCAAACAACCATAGTGTGATTCGACTGCCTTTCTTGGACCCATTTCGCTAGTCATTATTCTTTCTCGAAGTCAATCCTCAAAACTAATTTGGCAAAAATGGATTAAAAATGCATTCTTCAATGCTTCCACATTGAAAAATTGACCCACTAGTTGACGGTTGTACCATTCAAACGTCGTATCCTTCAAGATTGCTAGCAACCAGCATAGCCAAATATCTTTAGTTCTTCTATTATTGGCTATACATGCTTTCAGAAACTGAGACAAATGCTCATCGAGATCCACACCCGGTGTCGTATTATATGCTATCTTGCTTAAGAACGCACCGGGCATCTAACTATGGAAGATAAAACAATATTTTACAAGTTTCCAGGTAGGCTAGTGGATTTCAACCATCTAAATACAAACTATTTCGAATTTCAATGTAAAAGCTTAATCTCAATATAAAGTGCTTAGAAATACTATTTCTAATACTTTTAAGATATTATAAGCATAAAGTCTTTTATTATTTGTTAGTTTTTATTTATTTTTTATTTTATTATTATTATTATTATTATTATTATTATTTATTTTTTAAATTTATTTATTTTTAATTTTAATTTTATTTTAATTTTAATTTAATTTAATTTTTATTTTATTTTATTTTTAACTCTAAGCCTAGACAGCAAGCTTTGGCAAGCTGTAATTCTCAATTTGACCGTCCAATTGTTATAAACTTCTACCACTAGTATCTTTGCAAGCCTTCTAAATGCTCAAGAAGTTTCAATCCAATCTAACTTACAAGTTACAAAAAAATGCCATAAATCCAAACTGATGTATCTTGACCACCGCCTAAAAGTCCTCGTTTTACTATGCCAAAAGTCACCTTATTCTAGCTGGTGGATCTCAAGATATTATAGAAACCTTAAACAACCCCAATCTGCTAACTTTCGATACCTCTTTACACTAATGGTTAAATATCCTCTATCTGTTCTGTGAGATTAATACAAACTTTTGCATGCACTCGGCATACTCAACCCTTTAGACACCTCTAAATTTCAACCACAAAAGTTTCTCCAATTTCACAAAACAGTCAAGAGTATCAGCCTTAACTTTATTGCAAAAAAAAAATCCAAATCACCAATACAAACACTGACTTTCAGCAATAATGGCCAAAGTCTACCCAAATCCTATGAAATCCAATTCTACACCTTTCAAAGAAGCTTGAAGTTAGCTCTCCGATCCCAAAATCCTGATCTCCAAATGCCCTCTTTTTTTTCCTCTCTTCTCTTTTAACTTTGTGAGATCTCCTATTCTTCCGCCATGGACTCAAAATCGGAACAACCGACTGCGCTTCCCAAAATTCCTGTCTCTAAGAGGATCTTATCTTGGAAATGACGTTTCTTCTGGAACGGCATAGAGAACGGAACAACTTGAGATGGAACCGAAGCCTCCGTAATCGGAACCTCATTGGGTTGTCTAACCGAGTTAGGTCCCATACCAGATAAGAGGCTCGTAATAAGACCTCGATTAGATGTCCCGTAATTGGAACAAATTGGCTCTTTGCATCAAGCTCACCCAATTGTTGAATTGATCCTTTTCTCTTTTTCTGACTCTTGGTAAGAATGGCTTGGACACATTCCACCCGTTTATTGGAGAATCTTGAAGTCTTTGATTTATTTCCTCAATTTTTTCTTGGCTTTTGATCTGCTGATCTCGTTTATTGAAATTGGATGGAGTGTTACATTGTTGATAAGTATGCCCCGACTGCTTGTAATTCCTACACACTAGCGTGTAATCATCACTAGCTTTGGGATTGAAACATTCAGTGCCTTAATGACCAACCTGTTTGCAATGGAAATGATGAAGTGATCTTCTTGCGACTCCATCATGCATATTGGGTGTCTCCATCGATATATACCTACTAGGCTTGTTCTATGTAGGATTGAAAAGTTATCTTGGTTGTTCCAATGGTACAGAGGGTACTTGGTTTGATGACGCCAATGGAATGATATTAACTGACCCTGAATATTGGCACTGGAATTGGCCACTGTTTCTAACATCCAAGTTGACTAAATATTAATAATATCTTTTTTATTTATATTTTTACCATATAGTCGTGTTACAACACGACATCCACCTCCTCTGAACCTACGCATCCTCTGGTATGCACCAAATAACTCAGTTGTTGTTTGACTCATAATATGTTCTCCAAGGCTTCGTCCAAATCTTCTTCATCATTTTTGCTATCCATGTCAAATTCATCTTCCCGTTGAAGAATATTTATATCTTCACCAAGGTCTTTTATATTTATTTCTATGTGTCTTTGTTTAGATATTTTTACTGGCTTCCCTCCAATTGGTATTTTTAACCTTGTTCCATCTAACTCCCGCAATGAGTAAGTTGCATTATAATGAACAGTTGTTACCACATACGGTCCAAACCATCGTTTAAAAAACTTCCTTAAAGCACTATTTTGATTGTCCAAGCTACTATCATAGACTAAAATCCAATGACCTTCTTCAATTGCTTTAGGCCTCAATCGATGTTGCTTATCAAATTGTGTCTTATTTTGTAACCTCGCTCTTTTTAACCTTTCTAATGCTATTTGCACATCTTTTGATCTTTGCTCTAATTGTTGAGTTCTTATAGCTAGAAGTTCTTCTCTTGTCAATCCATCTTCCCATGGTAGCACACTCCAAGTAGGTACTTTTTCTTCAATCGGCATAATTGGTTTTTGACATGTCATAAGCTCAGTAGGCATATATCCCATTACTGAGCTATGAGTTGTTTGATCAGCCCATAATGCAAATGACAAAAGCCGTGGCCATTCTCTAACCTTCCCATTACAAGCTTTAACTAATGCTTTCACAATCGGTGGGTGACCACGCTCACTTTTTGCATTTCCTTCAGGATTATAAGTAGTAGTCAGTGATAGTTTAATTCCACATCTTTCAAAGAATTCACAAGCTTCTTGTGCATTTAATTCTCTACGATCTATAGTGATTTTTTTCTACACATCCGTAGTGGCAAATAACATCTTCAAGCAAAAATCTATAAATTTCTTCCGTAGTTTTTGTTCTCAATACTCTTCCTTCTACTTGATTTGATAAATCTTCACAAGCTAAGACCAAATATCTCATTTGTCATAATCCGATTGGCATAATAACCAAATCAACAACCCATTTAAAATGAATAGCTAGAGGATATGTAGGATGAAGACCATCTCGATGTCGTATATTAGAATACGCTTGACGAATTTCACATGATTCTACAAATAAGAGCACATCTCAATACATATTTCTCCACCAATCTCGTTCCTTAAATTTAGCAAAAGTAGCCCAAATTCCTCTATATCCTATCCATAAACTATCATGAAATCCCTTTAATAATTTTTGTTTCTCTTCTTTATTGCTTATCACTCTTTGTGGCATTCCAATTCCTTTCTTTGGTCTCTTCTATAAGAATCCTTCTTGAAGCAAAAATCCATATGGTTTTTTTTCTTATTTGTTTAAATTTTTCTGTAGACCAATTTTTTTGTTTAGTCAAGATATTCAAATAATGATCAATATCCAATAATTCTCCTTCATAAAATTCTTCAAGAAATAGCTTATCTTCTTTGTTAAGATTTGATACTGAATAGAATTTGGATCCAATATCATCAATGTCTTCAACAATTTTGTCTTCTCTTTCATATCTTGCTCTAGATAGCATGTCTGCTATTAAATTATCTTTTCTAGTAACATACTTAAATTCCAGATTTAATGACTTAATATAAGCAATCCATCTTAATATTGTAATATCCGGCATTGAATAATTAGTAATCATTCCAAGTAATGGCAAACAATCCATTTGAATTACTACTACTGCACCAATCAAATAATCCCTTTCAGCTTTTATAGCCGAAACAACTCCCCAAAGTTCTCTTTTGACTTGCGAATATGCATGTTGATGAGTACTTAAAACTTTAGCTGCAAATCAAACTGCAAATCTATTTCCACTTGAATCATCTTAATCCACAATCCATCCAATAGCAATAGGACTAGTATCCACAATAAGAATTACTTGTCTATTACAGTCATAATCAATTTTTCTTAAAATTGGAGGTGTCACCAATAACATCTTTAGCTTCTACATTGCTTCAGTATGCTTTCTTTCCCATTTAAATCGATAACCCTTATGTAATAATTCATACAATGGATCTGCTACATGAGCATAATGAGGAATCCATATACGATAAAATACACAAGCTCCTAAAAACTTGCGTACTTTTGTTAAAGAGTCACATGAATCCTTCATCCTTCTAATTGCATTAACTTTGCTTGGATCTGGCTTTCTCCCATAAAATCCACACAAATGCCCAATAATAAGAACTTCTTGCACTCCAAATGTAGATTTTGCTCCTGAAAGTGTAAGATGAACTTCTTCAAGTCGAGTTAAAATCTTTTCAAAATCTTGTATATGATCAACAACATATTTGCGACACCCCCTCTCATCTTAAGTTTCATCTTTTTCTCCTTCATTACATCCTTTGATAGGAACATCATCTAAAAAAGGCATAGTTTTTTTAGGAATGAAGTCTCTTAGTACCTTCTTCATCCCATTCATCATATGTGCAATTGAGTTAGTAGCACTTTGTGGGAGAGTACACATTTTAAGCAATCCAAGTGGCGTTTTCATTGTTGTCAAAACTCTACTCCTATACACAAGTTGAAATTGATCATAATCCGAATATAAATCATCCATTGAATAAATTACCCTTCTCGCAAATGCTTTTGCAAACTCTTCTACTAAAGGTCCTATACCAGTATTTCTTATAGTTACTGCATTCATTGGCTGCATATCTTGAATGAAACGTAAAAATCTATTTTTCTTAGGCATCATAAACCAATGATTAGAATATGGAGCAAAAAAAGGCTCCAAAATTTTTATTTGCATCTTTTTTTTCAATAATTCCACCAATTTAGGTAAATGTGCCCTCGGCATGAGAATTGGCCTTAAGTTCTAAGGCACATGAGGTATTGTAAAGATAACCATAGAAGCAACAACATTAGGATCTAGACATCCTATTTCAGAAGACTCAAAAGCAAATGATTTTCCTCGTTCTGCAAGCATTTTTTTAAAATTTTCAATTTCTGTTGGAAATAAAGAACCATCACATCAAATCTTCGATTCTTCAAAAGTCTCTTTTGTAAACTGATGTCCAATCTTCTTTAGATCTCTTAAACTCTCTTGTTTTGATGCTTCTTTTATTTGTTCTTTAGAATCTTCTGGTAAAGGTTCAGCAATAGATTTTACCTTTTTATTTATTGTTTTATATTTTGTCTCTACAATAATTTTTGGTGCTTGAAAAGATTCAAGTATAGAGTAAACCTCCCTCGAATGAATTTCCACAATCTTATCATTATCTCCTAATCTAATAGATGTAATTAATTCTAAAGAATCCTCCAATCCATTTTCTTCATAAACACCTAAAATCTTCTCATCATCTTCTAATGTCCCTAACTTGCATAATTCCTTTTCAATACTATATAATCTTTTTTTTTTTTTTTTTTTTTTTTTTTTTTTCTTTTAAAATCATCAAATTTCTTATACATAATATTTCCATTCTCAAAAATACCAATAAAACTCGCATCAAAGGTACCTTCATCTCGCGAGAGTACATCCTCTTTTATACCTCCATAATCTCGCTGTCGTATGGCGTGATTTGCTATCTGAGAATACACTGGGTATTTAGCTGTAGAGAGTGTACCTTAAACCTTTATATGATTCTTTTCTTGGCTTCCAAAACTCCTTTATTTTTGTGTAAAACTCCAAATATAACAAAATCCCTTCAAAACATATTTTTTCCGCGAAGGGTTTTTTCGCCCCAAACTTTAGAAAATCATAACTATTGATTTAACTGCTCAGTTTGTTTCAAATTTACAAGATAGGTAGAATTTACCCTTAAATTGTATTAAAAAAAAAAATAACTACAAATTCACTCCCAATCTTCTGGCATCTAAGAAATCCTAGCAGACACTCCAAACCCTAATTTACAAGCACTCGAAAACTATTTTCCTTATATCTCAAAAAATCGAACTTCAAATGTCATAAAACTTATGCACAAAGTTTACTAACATGAAATTACACATTTCTTGCAATTTTGAGCCAAAACTTCACAAAATTGCTCAAGATATAGCTCAAGAGACAAACACTAGTAAATCGGTTTACCTACTACCCTTAGATTGCATGTGCTGACTTCAAAATCCAATAACTCCTTCATTCCAACTTAGAATCCAGTAAGCAGTATGTGAAAAGTATAGCCGCAAAAGTGCTCTCTCCAATCGCAGTCACCGATCCTCAATTGCCGTCCGTAC
The DNA here is from genome assembly GCF_059467195.1 of Physcomitrium patens. Classification (NCBI taxonomy): domain Eukaryota; kingdom Viridiplantae; phylum Streptophyta; class Bryopsida; order Funariales; family Funariaceae; genus Physcomitrium; species Physcomitrium patens. Next base: position 4,431,692 of record NC_143435.1, read on the forward strand.
GCGTGCGTTATGCCCAAAAGAGTGACAGTAGGTCCAAAACTAACACCTTAACTTTGAGCGCCTATAACTTCTTCATAAAAATCCCAAATGACACAAAACTTGCACCAAAACCTTAACCAAAAACCTAAACCTTCTGACCCTAGCCTTCAAAGTTCGAATGGGCTCGAGAAACTAACCCTAATCCCTAATATGGCCTCGGGCAGCCTCCTCAAAGCCCATTGGTCATGATTTTTGACCAATAGGAATGGAGATTTTTATTTTTCATCTCCATTCATCTATATTGGTGCCCTAATTCCTCCCTTTGCTACCAAAATCCTTCTTCAATCCTTTTTCTTATAAGATTTACATAATGTATGCTCTAAACACCAAATAAAAGAACCAAAATAAGTTTTCAAATATCACCAATGTCTAACAAAGGTGACTCTAAATATTTAGAAGTTACTATCAACCAAAACCAATCTTAAAAGCGACTATCAAAAAGAAATTAAAGTTATACAAATTCTATAGTAATCTTTTTAAACAACCTCTTCTCAAAGTAATACTCAAATTATATTCTACAACCAACTAAAATCTACTAACATGGCTCTCATCATGTTACTTAATAAATTATATATTAAGTACATAATTACATTATTTTCATATAGTAGCCAAACCACAATACGACACCACTTTATAGTGGTACTTCTCCAAAATCCTTAAATCCTTCAACAATCCTTGGCAATGGTTTCTTCTTTAACCTATCTTGATTCCATTCATAATTAGGAGGTACTGTCAGAAATTGTACAACTTTCTTTTCATCTTCACTATGTATCCTTGCATAAGCAGAATCATTGTCAAGTACTTTTGTTTCGATCTGTATTGTGGTAATATAAGGTTGTCTTAAAATCAATGAATAAGATGTTGTATCTTGTACAAAGAAATGTTGTTCTGTCGCAACATCTCCAATCCGAATTTTGACATCTAGACAAGCTCCATACAATTCGTCTTTTGTGTTATTAGTTGTTCGTATTGCCCATCCATGTTCCATATCAATTGGCCATTTCTACTTCTTATAAAGATCCTTAGACATAAGATTTATTTCAGAACCATGGTCAACTAAAGCAACAATTGGTTCTTCTATATCTCCTACTTTCACCAATACTTCAGTAGTTACCCTTGTCCAATGTTTCCAAGTATAATGGCTTGAAGCTTTCATTTCTTTATCACTATAATCTTTGAAATGTACTCATTGATTATATCTAGTCTTTTCATTTGTTGATTGTTTGTAACCATTATCAACCTCTTCTTCATCTTTATATAATCCTGCATCAATAGCATGATTCATTCCAACTTCATCCATTAATTGCCTCTTTCACTTAATACTGTCAATGATAACATCATGAAACTCCTTCTTTGTAATTTCTAAAATTTCTTTCAATGTGAATTCCACCTTAGCATTTAATATATGTTCTTCCAACACCCCTTTTAAATTTGTTGCCGCTTCAATATCAAAAAGTAGCTTATAAGCAATTGATTTACCCTTTTTTTTATGTCTCCTTTGTTTTTTCTTCCAATGATGCCGAAATATCCTTTACAGGCAATTCTTGTGAAGCCGCCTCACGAGCCTTGTCTCCTCGAATTTGCCTCTTAAAAGAATTTTCTTCTCTTGTATCATCAAAATTTTCTCATCTCTTTTCTTCCATCAAAGCTTCACGTTGACTCTTAGCAATATATGCATGAACTGAAAGAGACTCAACAGGATCTTCTCAACCTGTTGCACCTTGTATTATAGCTGCCATCCTCAATAACAATTCTCGAGGCATTTTTCTTTTTTACATTGTAGAAATGGCAGAAGCCCAAAATTCACTAGTTTCTATACTTTTATCAAAGTCATCATCTACTCTAGTACCATAACTTGCACTCTCTTGTGATGCTATTCCATGTTCTGTTAAACAATCTTGAATCAATGTTCTCATACCTCCCTTGCCAAAATTAGTTTGAAGGAGATCCTCTATATCTTTTAATAGAATCTTTTTATATTTTTAGTAAATAATTCCTTGCTATACCATATTATTAAATTCATTGCAATCCTTCCTAGTATGTGAAGCATCATCACACTAAATACATCTTTGTACATATCCTTTTTTTGAAACATTCTTAAATTTATTTGTAGAAGTATTTTCTTCGAGTCTTGTCAATTTGATTTGAAGATCTCGCATTCCATGTATAATTTCTTCAATCCCCATGTCTCCTTTCTTTGATAAAAATGTCGAAGGTTGAACAGTAGTCATTATTGATCGTATTATATGTACTGGAATTTTAGGTACTTTTGGAATATTACTCCTATCCTTCCTCCTTTCTCTTTTTGCATGCAAACCCACCACATTTTCAACATTTTTCCACTTTGTTGTCAATCCTTCATCTTCTTCTTTGTCTTCAAGAAGCAACTCCAATTTTTCTTGTAATTCTCCATCAGCAGCTTGAAGAAATAATTCAACCTTGTTCAACTCTAATGTCAATTTTTCTACCTTTGATAATTGAGAATACTGCCTCTCAATTTTTCTTAATAGCTCTGTTGCTTATAAATTCTAATTAGGCCACTCAATCCATTCCAAAAATAATTTCTTAGTAACACGATCAATGTCCTCCAAGAAATATTCGTCTTTTAATGGATGTAAAAAAATCTTCCATGAATTTCCATAATACTCTATAATTGAGAAAATATATTCTCTTATCTCCGATATCGTGGCTAGTCCAAATAATTCAACCATCTTCTTCTCAGAAACTTGATTTAATTCCATTTCCCGAACATAACATCTTAAATACTTTGAAATATTCCTTCCATCAAAGTGGTCAATTTTATTGACCATTGCTTGCAAAGCTTTGGTTGCTAAAGCTTCTTTGCGATCATTGCTTTGTTATTGCTGCATAGATAATGATAAGGCTTGAAACATACTAGCAATAGATGGATCCATGTACATATGCTGTCTTTTAGAAGAAACTCTACCAGAAGCTTCACTTGAAGCTCCTCCCAAAGATCCTTCAAATTTTTTATTCTCGTTCTCCATAAAATAAAATGAAAATAAACACAATCCAATACCTTCCGCCTCAAGCTTTCATGCCGGGTTCACCACTTATGTTGTATTACGTGCTATCATACTTGAGAATGCACCGGGCGTCTAGTTGTAGAAGATAAAATAATATTTTACAAGTTTCCGAGTAGGTTAGTAGATTTCAACCATTTAAATACAAACTATTTCGGATTTCAATGTAAAAGCTTAATCTCAATACATAGTCTTTAGAAACACTATTTCTAATAACTTTAAGATATTATAAGCACAAAGTCTTTTATTATTTGTTAGTTTTTATTTATTTTTTATTTTTTTATTATTATTATTATTATTATTATTTATTTTTTAAATTTATTTATTTTTAATTTTAATTTTATTTTAATTTTAATTTAATTTAATTTTTATTTTATTTTATTTTTAACTCTAAGCCTAGACAGCAAGCTTTGGCAAGCTATAATTCTCAATTTGACCGTCCAATTGTTATAAACTTCTACCATTAGTATCTTTGCAAGCCTTCTAAATGCTCAAGAAGTTTCAATCCAATCTAACTTACAAGTTACAAAAAAATGCCATAAATCCACAGTGATGTATCTTGACCACCGCCTAAAAGTCCTCGTTTTACTATGCCAAAAGTCACCTTATTCTAGCTGGTGGATCTCAAGATATTATAGAAACCTTAAACAACCCCAATCTGCTAACTTTCGATACCTCTTTACACTAATGGTTAAATATCCTCTATCTGTTCTGTGAGATTAATACAAACTTTTGCATGCACTCGGCATACTCAACCCTTTAGACACCTCTAAATTTCAACCACAAAAGTTTCTCCAATTTCACAAAACAGTCAAGAGTATCAGCCTTAACTTTATTGCAAAAAAAAAATCCAAATCACCAATACAAACACTGACTTTCAGCAATAATTGCCAAAGTCTACCCAAATCCTATGAAATCCAATTCTACACCTTTCAAAGAAGCTTGAAGTTAGCTCTCCGATCCCAAAATCCTGATCTCCAAATGCCCTCTTTTTTTTCCTCTCTTCTCCTTTAACTTTGTGAGATCTCCTATTCTTCCGCCATGGACTCAAAATTGGAACAACCGATTGCGCTTCCCCAAAATTCCTGTCTCTAAGAAGATCTTATCTTGGAAAGGACGTTTCTTCTGGAACGGCATAGAGAACGGAACAACTTGAGATGGAACCGAAGCCTCCCTAATCGGGACCTCATTGGGTTATCCAATCGAGTCAGGTCCCATACCGAGTAAGAGGCTTGTAAGAGGGCTTGGATTGGATGTCCCGTAATTGGGTCAAATCAGCCCTTTGCATCAAGTTTACCCAATTGTTGAATTGATCCTTTTCTCTTTTTCTGACTCTTAGTAAGAACGGCTTGGATACATTCCACCCATTTACTTGAGAATCTTGAGGTCTTTGATTTATCTCCTCAATTTTTCCTTGGCTTTGGATCTGCTAATCTCGTTTATTGAAATTGCATGGAATATTACATTATTGATAAGTATGCCCCGACTGCTTGCAATTCCTACACATTGGTGCATAATCATCACTGGCTTTGGGATTGGAACATTCATTGGCTTAATGACCAACCTCTCTGCAACAAAAATGTTGAAGTGGTCTTCCTACGACTCCATCATGCTTATTGGATGTCTCCATCGATATATACCTTCTAAGCTTGTTCCATGTAGGGTTGAAAAATGATCCTGGTTGTTTCATTGGTACAGAGGGTACTTGATTCGATGACACTAGTGGAGTGATATTAACTGACCCTGAATATTGGTACTGAAATTGGCCACTGTTTCTAACATCCAAGTTCACTAAATATTAATAATATATTTTTCATTTATATTTTCACCATATAATCATGTTACAACACGACAACGTTAACTTTTCTAAGGTATTTTTTATGAAAATAAATGAATAAGATATACCGTCAGTATAGTATTGTCACAAATAGAAATACATAATAAATTCCATTTAGTAGCTTTTTATTCCAAAAAAGTTTCAGCATTTAAGATTAATTATGAAATCCTTAACAAAGAATTTGTTACAATTATGTATTCATTTCAAGAATGGCATCATTATCTAGAAGGCACTTCAAGTCCAATCACAAAATATACAGATTAGAAGAACCTCGAATATTTCATATTAGTATGTATTTTGAATCGTTGCCAAGCCCATTAGAGCATGCTATTATGAAGATTTGATTTTAAGATCACATATTGAGATGGAAAGCAATAAGATTTATAAGTTACTCTTTCTAGACCCTCTTATCTTGTACCAAAAGAAGGAGATGTATCTTTTGATCAACAAAGAACAATCTTCTTGAAGCCAAAGCATTTTCATCTTTGAGTAATGAAATCATCATTAACTATTGATATAACCTATGTCAAATAAATTCAATCAAGTATGTCCTTTGATCCTCTTGTTTATGATATCAATAATCTTTTTTCTAAGTCTCATGATATTTCAAAGTTCAAGTTCAAGAACAACCTACTATATTTTGAAAGATGCTTATATGTTCCAAAAAGAGAAGCACATTTACGTGTTCTTCAAGCATGTCATGTCTTTTTAGCAGCAGGACTTTTTGGATACAACAAGACTTTAGAGCTTATATGTAGAGATTTTTGGTGGCCAAAAATGTGAAAGGTGATAAAAGACTTTGTACAATCATGTGACATTTTTTCAAGATCAAAAACTCCTTGTCATGGATCTTATGGATTTTTTCAACCATTGCTTATATCAAAACAACCATGGTCTTTCATTTTAATGGATTTTATTATAGATCTTATAAGTTCAAGTTCATATGACTCTATATTTGTAGTTGTAGATTGCTTCACTTAAATGGCACATTTTATATCATATACAAAATCTATTTCAAGTGAAGAAAAAACTAAGCTTTTCATTGATAATATCTATTGCTATCATGGATTATAAAAGGATATTATATTAGATAGGGGGATTCAATTTATATCAAGATTTTGGAGAATCCTATTCAAGATTTTAAAGATGGATATAAAGCTCTCTTTGGCTTTTCATCCTCAAATTGATAGAAAAATAGAATAAATGAATGAAGTTTTAGAATAGTATTTTAGATGTACCATTATCTATTATCAAGATGATTGGACAATTTTTTTTCCATTGGCAGAGTTTGCATATAACAATTCAGTAAATTTTTATACTTAATAAAAATCATTCTTTGCTAATAATGGTTATTACTCATAACTTACTACTTTTGATTTTTTAAAATTTTATATTCCCATAGTAGAAGATTTAGCAAATTGCTTATTAGAGTTGCATGCAATAATGAAGATACAATTAAAAGATGCTCAAGAATGACAAAAAACCAATGCAGATGCCTATTGAAGGAAAAACCATAATTCAATGTGGGTGACAAGGTATGGTTATTTTGTCACAATATTAAGACTACTTGTTTTTGTGATAAGTTGGACTATTGTAGGTTGGAACCTTTTCTTATTTGTAAACAAATCAATCTTGTTGCTTATCGATTATATCTATCAATGTCATATTGTAATTGCTTATAGTATGTAAAAATTAGTTGAGAAATAGAATATGTTCATAAAACTTGGTGTATGTTAGAATGGTTAATAGATTAATTTAAAGAGAGTGGATATAAAAAAAACTTTATTTTGAGTTTTATCTATTTTGATTATAGCATTTAAAAAAATGATAGGACCTAAATGTTTAGTATGAGGCCTTGAGAAGAGATTAGAGCCTAAAGAAGAAAATCTTAATTACTAAGAGGCTTATTGGGATGAATGAAAGTAAGGCATGGTTAGATGAAGGAAAGGAATGGAGATCTTTATTCCTATTAGTCAAAGGCCATGTCCAATGGGCTTCAAGAAGGCTGCGTGAGGCCTTATTAGAGATTAGGGTTTTTTTTTTGAAGTCATTTGAATTTTAGAGGCTAGGATCAGTAAGTTTAGGATTTTGAGTACAAATTGGATGTAAATTTTTTGTGATTTAGAGTTTTTATGAAGGAGTTGTTGGCACTCAAAGTTAAGGTGTCAATTTCATACCTATTGTCACTCTTTGGGATGTAACATACATTTACAGAGAAAAATAAAAGATTGGCAATAAAGATTGCAAAAGTACTTTCTTGACTATACTTTTCATACATTGTTTGATGAAATTGGAGTTTGGATGAAGAAGTTATAGAGGATTGAAGTCAGTGCATTCAAATCAAAGGCAATAAGTAAGTGATTTTATTCATAGTAATGGTTGGAGCCGTATCTTGAGTTTCTAGACAAATTTTGGACTCAAACCTCTCAAAGAAAGTAGATTATTATATTAAGAAGCTATATATTTAAATTTTGTGGCATTTGAGTGCTTAGTTTGTGAGATATGAAGAAAGTTGCATACAAATGTATAAAAACTAGGGTTTGAAGCTACTATTAGGATTTTTGTGATATCTTAAGTTCTGTGATGAATATGTAGTTGAAATTTGTTATAGTAGTTTTTAGAAGTACATCAGTACTTCATATAAAATTTGAGTGTGTTTGAATAGTCTGATTGAAAGATATGAATTTTTGAAGTTTGGAAATAATACCTCATAAGGATATTTAAGGATTTAGAGGTTTTATCATATTTTGGGTGTTTTTGAGAACTTAAGACTTATAAATTTGATATAATAGGATCTAAAAGTATATATATATATATATATATATATATATATATATAAACTTGGTCTTTCTTATCTCAAGACTTGATTCAGTAATTAGTGGCAGCCAGGAGCCCAGTGCTTTCTTGAGGCAATCTCTCTCTATCCTGACATTGGAATATATGAAGATCCACCATATATTTTATATTTTCGACGTAGAGAGAGTTTGCTTCAAGAAAGTGCTGGGCTTCTGATTGTCACTAAATACTCAATCAAGTCTAAGATATAAAAATACCAAGTTTATATATATAATATTTTCTTTTTTTAGAAAATTACATCAAAACATAAGCCCAAGTATCAAGAAAATACCCAAATGTATGATAAAGTATCTTAAAACCTCATATATCCTTATGAAAAATGTTTTTCAAACTTCTATAGCTCATATCTTATAATCGGACCGTCCAAAAAATCCTAAATTTTACTTGAAGTACTGATATACTTTCAAAAACTTCCACATAAAAATTCAATTGCAAATTTGTTACGGATCTTGAGATATTGCCAAAATCCTAACAGTAGCTTTAAATCCTAGCTTACATACACCCGCATGCTAATTTCTTCCTATCTCACAAAATTACGACTCAAATACCATGAAACTTTGATCTATAGTTTCTTAACTTAATAAATCACACTTATAGAAATTTTGAGCCACAAATTCATCCAAAAACTCAAGATATGGCTCCAACCATTACTATCAACAAAATGATTCACTTACTACCTTTGAATTACATGTGCTGTCTTCAATGCCCTATAACTCCTTCATCTAGACTTAAAATTCGTCAAATAGTATATGTAAAATATAGCCAAGAAAGTGTTCTCTCTAACTCTAGTCGCCGATCTTTCATTGCTCTCCGTACGCATATATTATACTTCAAAGCGTGACAGTAGGTACAAATTTTCTACCTTAACTTTGAACATCTATATCTCCTTCACAAAAACTCGTAATCATACAAACTCTTCACCCAAATTATACCAAAAATCCTGAACTTGCTGACCCTAGCCTCGAAAGCTCGAATGACTTTGAAAGAAAAACCCTAATTTCTAATAAGGCCTCGAGCAACTTCCTTGAAGTCCATTGGACATGGCCTTCGACCAATAGGAATGAAGTTTTCTATTCCTTGCCTTCACCCAACCATGCCTTCCTTTCATCCCTCCTAATAAGCCTCCTATTAGTTAAGATTTTCCACTTTAGGCTCTAATCTCCTCTCAAGGCTTTATACTAAACATTTAGGTCTTATGATTGTTTTAAATACTATAATAAAAAAAGATAAAACTCAAAATAAAGTTTTTTAAATCCACTCTTTAAATTAATCTATTAACCATTCTAATATGCATCTAGATTTATTAACATATAATATATTTTAACTAATTTTTATATACTGTAAGCTTTTACAATATGACAACGTGTCTTTTTTTGAACCGTATAAGATAATGAATATCTTTGGAAGAAGACAAATGCCACCTCTTCTTACAAAAGTAGATAATAATCAAGAGTTCAAGATGGAAGAAGTCTTAGACTCAAAGCGGCGCCGAAATAGGTTGGAATATCTTGTTCATTAGTATAGATATGATATTAGTGAACCCACATGGGAGCCAATAAAGAATCTTGTAAATGCAGTAAAGAGAGTTGAAGCCTTTCATCAACGACATCTATCAAAATTAAGATGAAGAATAAAAAATCTTTGCTATAAAAAGAATAATATAAAAGGAAGATAACACTCTATTTTCTATCTTTTTTTGTAGCTTCTGTGTAATTAATGAGATAAAAAACCAACAACCAACAAATTCAACTCAAGAACTTTTATTTGTAGACTTATCAAATGAGACATTACAATTGTTACAACTTTCAAAATGACAAAATTGAGATGAAGATCCTCAAGAATAACATGTCTTTCTTTAAATAGATAGCAAGATACAATGTGTTTGATATCACAACCTTGGAAGAGACTTTCAATGCTTGGTGATTTTATTAGAGGTAGGAACAATTCTTTATGATATTTCAAATATTTTATTTGAAGAAAGTTAAGAAGGCCTAAAAAATAACCAAATAATAGGATGGTCTTCTTGCTCTAATATATGATACTATTAATAGCTAAAAAGACCCATCAATCATCTTCAAAGAGAACAAAGATTAGAGTATGTGGCAAATATAATTTCTTCAACATAGCAACATATGAAGATCGCTGTTGTAATACATGGCATTTGGCTTGAGAATGCACTAGGCACCTGGCTATAGAAGATAAGAGAGAAATTGTAATAAGAAGCTTTAACAATTCTAATAGATTCTTAAACAAATTATAATTAAAGATTAACAAATATAATCAAACATCAATCAAATTCAATCAAAATTTCAAAGAAATTATGTAAAAACACAAAATATTCTTAGAGACCCTTTTAAGAATCATAAAGAAATAATATAGAAATTCAAAAAAAATATACTAAAATAAAAACCTTAATAAAATATTAAAATAGAAACCTTAATTCAACCATAATCAAAATCTAATCAAATTCTAGTGAAACCCTAGTCAAACTTTAATCAAATCTTAAATAAATTCTAATCAAACTCTAACAAATCCTAAAAAAATCCTAATCTTATCCTAAACAAATCCTAAATAAATCCTAATCAAATCTTAAATAAATTTTAAACAAATCCTAATCAAACCTTAAATAATCTCAAGTTAAATCCTAAAAAATTCTAATCAAATCTTAATCAAATTCTAACCAAATCCTAATCAAATCTTAATTAAATCATAGACAAACCTTAACCAAAACCTATTCAAATCCTAAAAAAATCCTAAACAAATCCTAAATAAATTCTAATCAAATCCTAACCAAATCCTAACCAAATCCTAAACAAATCCTAACCAAACCCTAAATAATCCTAAGTAATTCCTATAGCAGATTTAAACCTCAATAACTAATGAATGAACTCTTGAATTTAACTCAAAATTTGCACAGCTCTTAAAAATTAAGTTGATAAGAAGCACAAAATTTTTGAAGAACGAATTCATCAAAAAGAAGATCAACTCTAATATTTGCTCGGATATTAGCTGACCTCCTTTTCCAATCTAAATGTTAAATTTTTAGTACCTATATCTCTATATCAAACCATTCAATTGATCTCAAATTTATTAAATATATAAGAAAATAAGTCAAATATCCATATATACAATTTTTATTGCAATCCAACTGATAGATTGCAAGAAAACTAAGAAACCCTCATTGGACCTAAAATTCTACTTTCTGAGATCATGACCCATTTAAATTTCAATAATCCTAGATCCAATCCTTTAATTAAGCTCAAACTTCCAACATATATTGAACACATATAAACCTACAAATCTTCAAAATTTTACTTATAGATCTATTGCCAAACTTATGAAATTCTCCAAAAATTATCACCCACTTTATTTCACAAATCTAGAGTCACCCAAAACAAATTCCGACTTTGCAAAGATCTTACAAAGTCAATACTCACTTAAATCCCTTCAAATTAATGCTTAAAAAAACTTATCAAGTCAAATTTCTAATTTTATTCTCTGATCTGCCAAAAAATTCCTAAATCATCGTTGGGGTTCAATTTTGTGCCTTGAGATCTGATTTTATTCCTGATTCATAATCGGCCCTCTCCAGGTATCAATATCTAATTTTTTTAGGTAATTTTTAGTAGAATTTAGTCTTAACTTTCTCTTAAAGATGCCTATATTATTTTTTTTTTCCAATCTACTTTGTTTTGCCTTATTTATAGCTCTACAAAATGAATAGAAGTATTTTTTTGCAAGAAGGCAGTATTAGCATCTTTAATTTTTCTACCCCTTTACTATTATTTATTTTTCTAAGATAATTTGTTACAATATATTTGAAATGAGATCTTCAAAATTATAATATTTTCTTCACTTTTTTACCTATTGGCCATTTTACATCACGATCGCGCTCCTTGTGAAATTCATCCCTAGAAAGGAAGATAATGTCACAAACATATATGAATATTCTAATAAATACTTATATAATTAGATGGAAATATGTAAAAGCAAATAAAAATAGATTAATTTCATAAGACCTCTTAGAAAAGCTTTCTAGAAGTTATATATATATTGCTTGATTTTATATGTATTTTTAGTTGATTGATAGGTTAGAAACTTGGTCAATAAGTTAATCATGTATTGCTAGCTTTCAAAACAAGCTAACTATGTAGCATACATATAAAAAACTTGCCTTGCAAGTTAAGATACATGTCTTGCAAAGTCAACATATTTTGGATGTCCTATAGAACATTGCCATGTAACTCCTAGTTAAGAATATATATGGAAGCAAGAGTAAAGCCTTTTGCTTTCTTCTCAACACCTTTCTAATCCTTAGTCTTATTCTAAGACTTTCTAGTTTTCTTGTTTTTGGTAATAGCCATTCTAGTTCAATATTGTATCATCTTTAAGTGATTTTTTAGTTCTATTTAGTAATACAAGAGTATATTAAGGATTTTCTTTCCTTGAGATTCATATCCTTGATAATTAGTCTCAATCTATTCACTAAATTTTTATCTAGTAAAAAATAAAAAATAAAAATAAAAAATAAATTTTTAAAAAGATTTTTTTTTTATCTTTTTAATGGTATGAAAAAAATCTAAATCCAAATTACTATGAATAAATTATGAAGGTTTAAAAATTATAAGTAAATAAATGAAAAGTTAAGTAAATAATTTTATCTCAAGGATAATTTGTTTAAGAAATCAAGAGTTCCAGCCTCACCAAGGCTCACAAGTAGTATACATAGGTTCTTAAGAGAGGCTACAAGGCCTTAGTCTTATTTTCCTAACTACCTTCAAGGTGCTACAATCCATATGGGACTTGTGCTCCTCCCTTCTTATAAGGACTATACTAGCTGCTGGTCTTCTTATTTTATACTAGTAAAATCAATAATTTTATATTTTTGACTTCACCATGGTATTTAAAAATATCCAATTAGCTTGAGAATCTATAGTGGCCTTCAAATCTTGATCCATTTCTTCATAATGGCTCCTACAGTGGTAAATTTTTTTTTTATCAAAATCTTGGAAATTGTTCTAATAACTTCTAAAAATTTCTAAATAAATTCTAAATAATTTTTTTTTTATAATATTTCTATAATACTAATATCAGTTGAAAGCTATATTTTCTTATCTTGATAATTTTTATAATAAAAAAATAAATTTAAATCTATTATAAATTCTATTTTTTATATAATTAACTAAAAAGGCGAGGTTCTTTCTCATGTTGCTTTTAACTACTAACTAACATTTATAGTTTTTCTTATAAATAATATATATAAAATGAAGGCCAATATAAATATTGATCTTAATAAATATCCCTCAATATTCAATAATAAGTAAAAAAAAAACTAAATCAATTAAGATAATTGCCTCCAAGACTTGCTAAGACTCCAATTCTAGAACTAATACTTTAATTTTCTATTTGTCTAAATATTTCTATAATATTCACCATATATTGTGGTTCTAAGCACTCTAAATACATCTTTTTATCCTAAAACAGCTAATGAGTCAATTTGATGATTCACAATATATGACAGTATAATTTTTTCAATTCATTTTTGTATTATGTGAAGTAAGATTCTCTTAAGTGTTCAATACTTTAAACTTAAGATCTCATTATCATCAATTATTATTACTTATTAAAGATTGGATGATGACAATATTTTGGAGAGTTGATCAAAATAGCATAGATCAACTCTATCATTAAAAGTTTCTTTTATTTGGTCTCAAGAATATATTAGTTGAGTTTCAAAGAGTGATAAATAGAATGTTGTTTGGCTTGATATTTTTTAAATGGTACATTGATGATATTATGATTTATAGCAGTAGCCTACAAGATCATATGAGGTATTTATAAGCAATATTTAAGTAATTATAGTAATAAAAATTATATTTATATCATGATAAGTATAAATTCTTCTACAATTAGTTATCATACTTTGGCTCTATAATTATTTTAAGAAGTCTTATTGTTGTAGTATTACATATATTCTTACTTGAGAATGCATCGAGTACCTAATTATAGAAGGTAAATAAAAATGCAATAAAATCCTATCAAGTCTAATAGGATCTTAAATAAATCTTAAATAATCTTTAAAATTTATAATCAAATTTTAACCAATCTAAAATAAATTAAAAATAACTACAAAGAAACATAAAAAAGTCATAATTAATCTCAAAAAAATAATAAATAAATCCTAAAGAAATAATAATAATCTTAAAAAATTCTAAAAATAAAAAAATTTAAAAATAATAAAAAATACTAAATAAATAATAAAAATAGAAGTATTAAATAAATCCTAAATAAAATTTAAATAAATATTAATCAAATTTTAATTAAATATTAACCAAATATCAAATCTTAAATCAATCCTAATAGAATCTTAATAAATTTAAATCAAATCCTAGATCAAATTCTAACTAAACTTTAGATCAAATCCTCACCAAATTCTAATGAAATCCTAAATTAAATCCTAAATCTTAAATAAACTCTACACAAATCTTATAGCAAATTGAAATTTCAATAATTAATAATCAAATCATTAAATAACTCAAATTAATCAAATAGAAAATAATCCCAAAAATCTACTTGAGTGTTGGCCAGCCTTCTTCCATAACTTTAATGCCAATATTTTAGAGCCAAAATATTTTAATTTTACCATTCAATAGGTCTTAAAATTTGCATAATTTTTATAAATTAAATTTATTACTTATATATAAAAAATTATTTTAATCCAACCAATCAATTGATAGATATCTTAGAAATCCTTATTAGTCATCTAAACTAAAATTCTTGAGACCTCAATATGTTTGAGCTTCAATAAAATTTTAAAAAATTATTAGATCAAGCTCAAAATTAAAATATAAATTATAAATAATAATTAACATTTAATAAAAAAAATTCATCTACAAATCATTTATAGGTTTCAAATTTTTTTAAAGTATAAATTCTTTGAATTTTTCAAAATTTAAATTCACTCAAAAACAATTTTAATTTTGTAAAGTCTTTACAAAGTCATTAAGCTTTTAAATCACTTGAAACTAATATTCAAAGAACCTCTTTCTTATTTTCTCTCATATCCTACTCTTTGATCAATCAAAAAATCTTAGAGTTGCCGTAGGTGCATGATTTTATGCCTTAGGATCTGATTTTGATCTAAGTTCACAATTGAGCCTCTTTGGGTACCAATTTTTAGTAATTTGAGCTAATTTTTTCTTGAATCTATTATTCATTTTTTCTTAAAGATGCCAATTTATTTATTTATCTCTTTTTTTTTGATTTGAGGCATTTATGTCCCTATAAAGAAAATAGAAGTTCTTTCTATAAAAGTAGCATCAAGATAAAAAAATTTACTATCTTCCTATCATTTATCTTTATTTTTTTATAACTTTCTATTAACATCTTCTATAATGACATCCATATTTTTATTTTTTACCATAAGGTTGTGTTATTATATGATAATGTATAGTGAAAAAAGATAGATGTCTTGCAAAAAATCTTGGCACTAAGCCATATTTCACTATTTTGGATTTTTTTGAATTGATAGAGTACTATTAAAGATTTATGAAGAACTTCATCTTGATTGCCAAGCTTTTAACTATTTTCACCAAGAAGCATCATCTATAGACTTGAAGTTATGAACAACAACATATATTTGATATGTTGAAGCAAAAGTTGTGTTGATGTTATTAGATTTTTTTAAATATACATAGATTGGAATGCAATAAGATTGAGAGAAATCTTGATATAAAGGATGAACTAAAATAAAAATATGTCATTGCATTTTTATGTATTACATATGTTGATGAATTGTGGTAGAAATTGAACATATGACATAAATATAAAAAACTTGTCTTACAAGTTAAACATGTGTCTTAAAAGTTGGATACATGTTGGAGATCTTATAGAAATTTTCTACATCTCTTTTTAAATCCTTCACCTTGGTTTATAATAGATATTTTTTTAAAATCTAAAAATTACAAAGTCTTTATATTATTAGATTTTGAAGCATCTTCTTATTTTATAGATAAATATTTTAATAAAAAGTAAGAAATATCTTTAATTAAGAAAATTAAATCCATACTTGTAGAAGTCATAAATAATTATTTTTTTATTTAAAAATATTATCTATGAAACTATTTTTGTAGAAGTAGCAACTGATGATTATAATAATTTAATAATATTTAATGTAATTAAATCTTTATTAAATATAATTATTTTGAATTTATTGTGGCTAAAGAAATATAATTTTTAAATAGATTAGATATCTTGTAATTTCAATTTTTTCTTTGGCATAACCTAGATATTTATTATCCAAGTAAAAAATCCTAAGTCTAATATATCCAAACTCTTATTGATAGATGCAAGCACTTTTAGACATGCTACAAAAAAATGATCTTTTTTTATTTTTTTTCATCTATTTTTGATAGTGGAAAGACTTCACATAGCATTTTGAACTAATATAAGGATTATCAACATACTTTTGAGATAATGAACTCAAATATTGTTCTAAAGTATTGTCTTTATAATTGCTAGATTGGTCTTTAAAAAAGCGCTCAACTATAATTTGGATCAATCTATAGCTTATTATAAAATGAATTGGTTGTGCTCAAAGAATATATTAATAAAAAAATTTCCAAAATTTTTATACGCCATTCAAAACCTCTAACATTACTTCTTAACTTGTTTGTAAATATAAAAAGATGGTTCACTGTGGATATGTATAGACTATTAAAGGCTCAAAAAGAGCACTATTAAGAATAATTATCTCCTATTTTTAATATTAGAATCTCTTGATTATTTGAACCATACAAAGATCTATATAAAAATAGATCTAAGTAAAGTATTTAATATGATATATATTAAAAATAGAAATAAATAAAAGACTAAATTTTGAATTAGATATGGTCATTTTAAATATAATATCATGCTTTTTGAACCAAAAAATGTACTAATTTTTTTTCAATATATTATAAATAATACTTTTGAAGATTTTTAAATATTTTTAATATATTTTAATCTACTCGAAAAATATAAAAAAATATAAAATTCATCTTAATTGTATATTATAAAAACTTAGAGATGTAATATTATATTCTAAGATAGAAAAGTATGCATTTTAAACAATTCAAGTATATTTTAATAACAATCTTACATTATTTTGATTTTTGTAAGATAGATTTTATAAAAAAAATATATCTAATTTTATCTTTCATGTAATATTATCATAAATATAAATAAATAAAAAATTCATCCTATAAGAAAAAAACAAGGTTTATCAAATACATTTTTTGGATGTTTTTATTTTAGACCAAAAGAAGAAAATATAACTTTTGATTGATAATAAACAATTGTTTTGAAGTGAAAGTAATTTTATCTTAAAGAAATAAAATCAACATTAACTATTGATTCAATTCTTTTTTAATCAAGTCTTATCAAGTGTTTCTTTAGATCTTCTTATTCTTGATATTAAAAATAATCTATCTAAATCTTATAATAATTTTAAATTTTAATTCAATTTTTTTTTTTAATATTTTAAGAAATATTTATATATTCCAAGAATAAAATATAAATATACATTCTTTAATTTTATTATACTTTCTAAAACATAATATATTTTTAATACAATCAGACTTTGGAATTAATATTAAGAGATTTTAAGTGGCCTCAAATAGGAAAGGTAGTTAAAGACTTTATATAATTATATGATGTTTAAGATCAAAAACTCCTTATCATTGACTTTATAGACTTCTTCAACCATTACTTATATTATAACAACCATGGTCTTTTGTTTCTTTAGATTTTATGACAAATCTTCTAATCTCAAGTTCTTTTTACTCTATATTTGTAAAAGTATATTATTTTACTAAAATAATATATTTTTTATTATCTTTCAAAATTATTAAAAATAAAAAAATATCTATTTTTTTTCTTAATAATTTTTATTGATATCATAGATTTTTAAAAGATATTATATCTTTTAGAAGGATTTAATATATAAATAGATATTTAATTACTCTTTTAAGATAATAAAAAATGATATAAGACTATCTTTAATTTTCTATTATTAAATTAATAGACAACTAAAACTGATGAATCAAGTTTAAAAATAATATTTGAGACATAGCATTAATTACTACCAAGATGATTGGATAATTTTTTTTTCCATTCAAAAACTTTGCTTATAATAAAAAAATATATTTTTTATTCAATTAATATCTTTTTATCTTACTTATGGTTATTATTTACAACTTGATACTTTTGACAGTTTAAATATTGATAATTATATAAAAAAAGATAAAATATATAATTGATTAGAACTACATGTAATAATGTCAAGTAAAAGAATTCAAAGAAGATATATAAGCAAATGAAAAATATATTAAAGAGAGATAAAAAATACATTAAAGGGAGATAAAAAATTAGAAATAAGAAAATAAATATATTTAATAAAAAATTAGAATAGCTATTTTCAAAGACTAAAAAACTAGAGACTCTTGAAATTAGATTAGAAACAAAAAAAGAATTGACAAGTGTGCAGAAGGCTTCACATTTGTATCTATATATGCTATCTACCTAAGAGCTATGTAAAAATATTTTATAAACCTCCAACATATGTTCAATTTGTGAGACAAATGTCTTAATTTGTAAAGCAATTTTTTTATATGTGCACCACATTATAAGCTTATACCATAAGCTATCAATATATGTGAGAAGTTATTATATTACATATTATCTTATTTGAAAAAGCACCAAGTATCTGACTATAGAAAGTGAAGTTGTGTTTTATAAGTATTCAAGAAATCTTAATAGGTTTCACCTATATAGGAAGAATGAAATTTGAATTTCAATTCAAAAGTGCTTAAAGTCAATACTAAGTGCTCAAAAATACTCTTTTTTATGATCCTTAATTATACATAAACTCCAATTGTCTTATTACTTTCATAATTAGGTAATTTTAATTTCTCTTTGTAAGCCTTAATCCTAGTCAATGAACTTTAGTAAGCTACAACTCCTAATCTTACTATCTACTTGATACAAAATTTTGTACAAAAATGCCACTATAAGTCTTTTACATGCTTAAAAAATTCAACTCAATTCAATTTGCAAATTGTGATAAAATGTCCAAAAAGTTACATTAATGTCATTCGGCCACTAATTCAAAAATTGATGGAAATATCTTAGTAGTAATTTTTCTTTCTCCAACCATTAATTTTAGCTTAAAATTGATGTGTAGATTGATTTTCAACACCATTTTATCTTGTTTAAATTAATATATCTTCAAATATCACAAAAATCCTATTCAACCTCAAACTGCCAATTTGCAATACCTTCTTATATTAAAAACCAAATATTTTTCAATCATACTATTAAATTAATATAAAATTTTATACACACATAATACATCTAATCAAAAAAATAATATAAAATTTTGAACTATAGATGTCATATCAATTAAATAAACTAGCTAAGAATATTAACCCTAATTATATTGCATAAATCTAAAATCACTAATAAAATTTTTGATTTGAATAAAAATTGTAAAGTCAACTAAAATCCTATAAAAACAATCCTTATGCTTCTAGAACAAGCTTAAAGCTAGTCCTCTAATCTTATTTTTTGATCTCCAAATACTTTTATATTTTATCCTAGGTAGCAATTTTAATGGTTGGAGGTCTAATTTCAACCTTGTCCCATAAATGATCAATCCTTGGATATCAATCCAATTTATCCTAGGAATGTTTTAGTCTAATCCAACCTTCAACTCAATCCTTGTATCAACCATACTAATTATTTATCTCTTATATTCTATTTTTATTAATTTATAGCCATTCTAGGGCAATAAAAGAATTTCTACAGCCTAGAAGGTAAAATTACAAACCAATCTTTAATCTATTAGCTATTAAGACAAGAAAATAAATTATGAGGACTTTATAAAAGCCATATTTAAATTTATTGAATTATTATTGAATCAAGATGATAAAATAATAATTAAAAATTTATATTTAATTATATTTTGATCATATAATTATATTCTAATATGATAATGTGGCTAACATATCTTTAATAAAGAAAAATAAATTAATACATGTAAAAATCATAGATGGTTATTCATTGTCTTTTAGAGATGTTTTTCATAAAATTGTTTTTATAAAAATAATAAATAATAATTATAATAGCTTTGTTATATTTAATATCATCAAAATTCTTTCTTATCTAGTTATTTTAGATAAATCATGGCTAAATAGATATAATCCTTGAATAGATTGAATTTCTTATAATTTAGATTTTTTTCAAAGTATAATTAAGAATTTTGTTAATTAAGTAAAAATTTATAAGTCTAGCATAATCAAATCCTTATTTATAAATACAAGAATTTTTTTACATATTAAAAAAAATAATCATCTTATATTATTTATGCTACACCTATTTATAATGATGGAAAGACATCAAGTGGTACTCTAAGCTAATATCAAGACTACCAAGATGTTTTTGTGAAAAAAATGTAGATATTCTTTGAAAACATTGTTCTTATGATTATTCAATTGACCTTTAAGAACAATCTTAATCATTATTTGGATCAATCTATAATTCATCACAAAATGAATTAGGTGAATTTAAGATATATATTAATAAGAATCTACTCAAGAACTATTAATGTCATTTAAAATCTTTGGCATGAGCTCTTATCTTATTTGTAAAGAAAAAATATGGACTATTATAGATGTAAATGCATTATTAAGGGCTCAAAAAGATTATCATCAAGAATAATTATCTTTTATTTTTTATATCCAAAATTTTTGGTTACTTAAATTAATCTAAGATCTATACAAAAATAAATATATAATAAACATACAATTTAATATGCATAAAAAAAAAGATGAATAAAAGACTACATTTTGAACCTAATATAGACATTTTGAATATAATATTATGCCTTTTGGACTCATAAATTCTCTAGTTTCTTTTTAATATCTTATAATTATTTTTTGAGAGTTTTTAGATAAATTTACTATTTTTTATTTAGTCAATATCTTCATCTATTTTAAAAATACACAAAAATATAAATTTTATATTTTTCATATATTACAAAAACTTAGAAATGTACAACCTTATGCCAAGATAAAAAAAAATGTAAATTTTATATTATTCAAGTTGACTTTTTAGGATACATCATTTCAAATGATGGCCTTATGATGGATCCTATGAAAACTAAAACTATCATAAATTAGAAGGTCTCAAAAATAATAAAAAATATTCTATATTTTTTAGAATTTACTAATTATTATCTGATTTTTATAAAGATTTTTTTTCAAATATCAATGCTATTTACACATTTAATTGGTAAAAAAAAAAATTAAATACAATAAAGAAGTTGGAACATAGTTTGAAGCTTTGAAGACAACTTTTATTTTTACACCAATCCTATATTGTATTGACTTCTCTAAGGCATTTTTTATAGAAAGAAATACATTCGACTTTGCTATAAGTGCAATATTATCACAAATGAGAATAAATATAAAACTCCACGTTGTTTTTATTTGATAAAATTTTAAGTGGCAAAAATCAACTACAAGATCCATAACAAAGAACTTTTTGCTATTATGGATTCATTTCAAGAATAGCGCCATTATCTAGAAGGCACTTCATGTCTAGTGATTGTTTATATAAATCACAAGAATCTCAAATATTTCATGTTAGAACATATTCTAAATTTTTGCCAAGCCCATTAGATTATATCTTTGTGAAGATTCAAATTCAAGAATACTTTTTAGCCATAAAAATAATAAATTTTATCAAATGTCTTTTTAAGATGTTCTTATCTTGTGTCAAAAAAAGAAATGTAACTTTTTATCAATAAAAAATAATTTTCTTAAAGCCAAAGCAATTATATCTTCAAACAATGAAATCAACACTAGTTACTAGTTTAACTTTTTTTGAATAAATTTAGTCAAATATGTCTTCTAATTTTTTTGTTTGTGATATTAAGAATAATTGTTTAAAATCTCAAGCTACTTCCAAGTTTGAATTCAAGAATAATCTACTCTATTTTAAAAGAAAATTATATGTTCTAAAAAATAAAATATAATTACGAACACTTTAAGTTCATTACAATTTTTCAACTGTAAGATATTCTAGATATAAAAAGACCTTAGAATTAATCTCAAGGAATTTTTCATAGCATCAAATAGCAAAAGAAATCAAATAATTTTTACAATTATGTAATATTTTTTTAAGATAAAAAAATCCCTGTTATTGATCTTATAAACTTCTATAACTATTATCTATACCAAAACAAGCAAAGTCTTTTATTTTTATGGATTTTATCACAAATCTTTGAATATCAAGTACATATGACTCTATATTCCTAATAGTGGATTATTTTTCTATATTGGCATATTTTGTATCATATAAAAAATCTATTACAAATAAAAAATAGGTAAATATATTTTTTACAATATTTAGCATTATTGTAAATTACACAAAAATATTATATTTAATAGAAGGATCCAAATTATGTTAAGATTTTAAAAAATTCTTTTCAAGATATTGAAAGTAGATATAAAATTATTTTTAGATTTTCTTCTTCAAATTGATTGACACACAAAAAAATGAATTAAGTTTTTGAAGTAATATTTGCAATATACTATCAACTATCATTAAGATGATTGGACAATTTTTTACCATTGGTAGAATTTTTTTATAATAATATGATACATGTTTCATTAAATAAATACCTTTCTATATATATTATGGTTATCATTCATGATAATATTTTTAAATTTTTAAAAATTAATAATTATGCGGCAAAAGATTTGGCAAATTATCTATCACATCTATATGAAACAATAAACACATAACTAAAGGAAGCTCACAAACAAAAAAGACCAATATAAATGCCTATTATAAGAAATAATCTTAATTTTATGTTTACAAAAAGCTATGATTATTTTGTCATAATATAAGAATTAATTGCAATTATAATAAGTTGGATTAATATAAATTTGAACCATTTATTATTTATAATCAAATTAATCTATTTGCATATCAATTATATTTATTAGAGTTTGAAGATTCATTGTATGTTCCACAAATCTTATATAGAATCATATAAGATAGTGAATATTTTGGAAAGAAGACAAATATTGCTTCTTTTTATAGAATTGGATAATAATAAAAAAAAAAAATTAAAGAAGTTTTAAATTAGAGGTAGTGCCAACTTAGGTTACAATATTTAATTTATTAATAAGAATATAATATTGATGAACACAAATAGAATCTATCAAAAAGCTTGTAAATGTAATAAAAAATTCAAGGCTTTTTATCAATAATATTGATCAAAACCAAGGCAAAGAATTAAGTCATTTTATATTATAAAAAAATTGATGTTGAATAAAGATTGCATTTTATCTTCTACACTTAATTAAAGTTTTTTTTAAACTATTAAGAAGACAAAGCATCAACAATCAACAAATTCAATTTAAGAAGTATCATTTTTTGATTTAGTGGACAAAACATTGAGATTGTCACAACCAATAATGTGAAAGAGATGAAGACCTTCAAAAAAGACATGTTTTTCTCCATATAAAAGGCAAACTATAACATGTTTGATATCACAATCTTAAATGAAACTCTCCATATTTTGTGATATTATTAAAAGTGGAAATGATTCCTAAAAGTGTTACAAATGTTTTGTTCGAAGAAAGTTATATAGGCGTTTGATCAACAAAAAGCCAAGCCACTACTACCAATAATTCTAAACAATGAAGTGGGTTACCACAATACACTAATATCTAGAAGTATTTGAATTGCTTTCACTGAGTCTGTTGATGGAATATTCAACACACATTTACATTTTTAATCCAAGCCACAATGCCTAGCTAAATGTTGATTCTAAAAGATCCAGCAAAACACATTTACATTTCTTATCCTGGCGACACAACCCAACTATATGCTCATTCTGGAAGATCCAGCATGTGAAACAGCAGGTCAGTCTCGACCTGGTTATCGGAGATCAAGTTTATTCATGCTCACTCTGCAAATAAAAACGATACCTCGAGATTTCACAAAGCTGCTATCCATGAATCCCACTTCGAAACCGGCCACGACAACAACTGCTCCACGTTTGTTTGTGTTCATCACACTTGTGAAGGGCAGTACATCCATGCGCTTTGCTGCTCATAACCTTGTCATGGTTGGCCCAATTCAGAGGACGAAGAGTGATTCAGAGATTGACGCCGCGCAGGGATGTGCGGTAAATTGCTTACGACAAGCAACGCAAAGCATGCCGATGCTGTGCACCGGAAAGAATGAGCACGTGGCAGTTGACGCTCACCATGTGCAATGAACTCGTCCTAATCTACTCTATGATACACGGATGCTCTCCATATCTGGGCGGCCTTGTTTCCTGGGCCCCCTTTCCTTTCTAGTGGCTGTTCACCTGGTCAAACTGTCGCCGAATTTCGCCGTCCAAACCTGTGAGCACCTCAATCTGGCTCATCTTCACCATCGCCTTGGCGAAGTTGCGGTAGAATGCCGCGCCGTTGTTGGCGTACACACCCCCGCTGGTGCGGGAGTCGTACAACAGGCTCTGGTCCGAGGTGAGCAGGCCTCTCCCGGCGATGATGTCCTTGAAGTACTGGCTGTCGAATGTGTGCGCGGTGGAATCCATGTCCACGCTGGTGGATTGGATTGCTGCATACGGGCACTGCCCCTTCAAGAACGTGGCGAAGCTGGGAGCCAGAGTTGGGTCCACCGGGGTTGTCTGAACGCGGTCGTCGAATGTGACGCACGGGGCTTTTCCGATGGTGTGGGCACCTGATAGGACTACCATTTGGGAGGGGCTCAAGCCCTTCCGCCCGAACACATCTATGAGTTGGGACACGGTCATGCTCGGGGCGGGCAGGTTCAGTGCTTCTTCCATGATGGAAACCGTTCCGTCTCGACGCCCAGCGGGCACATGCCACCCGTAACCTCCAGCCTGGACAACCACGCAGGTGCAATCCACATGTCAGAAACGGGAGCCTGATACTCGACCCCACAGGTTCAATGCG
The DNA here is from genome assembly GCF_059467195.1 of Physcomitrium patens. Classification (NCBI taxonomy): domain Eukaryota; kingdom Viridiplantae; phylum Streptophyta; class Bryopsida; order Funariales; family Funariaceae; genus Physcomitrium; species Physcomitrium patens. The sequence continues at coordinate 4,456,507 of NC_143435.1, forward strand.
GGATCGGATGCGCTTCTGAATCGCTCATTCGATGCGCGATCGGGTGAAGTCGGGAACGATCAACCAGGCAGACATCCAACCTTCATCCACAGACACTACCAGGTTTGCGTTATGGGATGCTTGCTCACCAGTACAACTGCGTCACGGGCGGCGAACTGCAACACATCGGCGGCTGAGACTACGCCCGGGCAAGCGTTCTCCACAGCTCTTTTTGCGGCGTCGATGGCGTCAAAGCCATGGAGTCCCGTGTTGGTTCTAGCTCTTCGCTCTGTATTGGGTCCTTCTAGCAGAACGGAAGCGTCGCAGCCCTGAAGAAACCACAGAGACGGAACAATCCTGTGAGGAGATGTTGCGGTTACAGTGTGAAGCATCTGAAGCAGAAGCAGACAACTCGGGAAAACTGAATTTGAAATCCAGGTACTTCTCAGCGCAAGCTCTGCGACTCGATCCAGCTGGCTGGGGTGCTGCAAATCAAGACGATCACGTACCCGGACGAAGCAATCGTGGAACGCCATCCGAAGGATTCCAGGTGCAACGGTGTCGTCGGCCTTGGTGGATTGAGCCATAGAGTTGTAGACGATGGCCTCCACTTGGGGACAGCTGTGACGATAGAACCCTACCTTGAGTCCAGTGTGAGCGGCAGCCGGGGTGATTGAATTCATGGCAAGGGCGATGGTTACGAAGATCGCCAGTAACGCCGGTGAGGGCCACCTCCCCATCGTACTGGTAAGATTCGGTTCACCGATGTGCTAGTAGGTGGTGGAAATATCTGTAGCACCTGCACCTGAAATATATTTGTGGTTACGAGGCGCTAGTCTTGGAGTGGGACGCGCCGGAGCTCGAAACTGGATTTGGGTGGGCGCTCTGCGTCGCACTTGGATCTCATCCAATATGGACGTGGTTCAGCGTCCTGCAAAAGCGCCAGGAATCGCGGATGATCAGTAGACGAATGGATACAAGACCGCTGATCCAGATGCAGGTCGAGGTCGAGGTCGAGGTCGATCGATTGGGAGCAGCGCGAGTTGTGGTGAGACTGGCACTGCCTCTGAAACGTATTTGTATGTGGTGTTCAGGAACTGGGCAAGTCGCAAGTTTGAGTACGAAGATGCAGGGAAAGAAGATGAGAGTCGCCTTGGCTGATGAAGCTTTGCGCGTCCGGATACGAGTGGCACTGCACAAGACCGCAACGACACGAGGAAGACTGGGAGTGTCCTATATCCGAGTTGACGTCGAGAACAGTACGGGCCGTCGAACGTGTACGGACCACAGAAACCCCTCGTGGCGTTCCAAGACTTTTCGGAGTGGGCTCAAGTCTGAAGAGGGGACAGTATTGACCGTGGGACGGAGAGAGCCGGTCGCCAGCACAACATCAGCGCACATGCTTACAAATCTAACCCACGCAAGATGGAGGCTCTAGCGAAACGAAACAGTTGACAACAGCAGCTGGACTTGGGCAATATGGCGGGACCGGTCACCATGGATGAGTGATCGAGCCTGGTATTGGAGTTGGGTGACCTTGCAACATCCGCCCCTGGAAGTGAGCAGTGATTCGGTCTCCGTGCAGCTGGCAACTGTTGACTCACCAACCGGTACCCGTCATCCTTGGCGGCCGAATTGTCTGTTCATATTTGTGGGTATTATTTTTTGAAGGTTGCTTCTATTCTTTGTAGTGTGTTTCCAATTCCCCAAGTTCATTCAAATACGGTTGAGATAGATCCTGTGAAGCAGGGGTGGGGAAGCGTGATGTTTCCGGGAAACTTTGTTGATGTAATCCGTGGTGCTTCCCGCATGGATCCCATCGTGCTTTGTTGAGCATGACGTTCACTTTGTTGCACTTTATGAGTGCGGTGGATTTCCCCCAGCAGTTGAGTTCAGTTATTCTATTCCTCGATTCGATTCTATCATGCACGTGAGATACGTATGGAAATTCATGAAAGTAGCGTTACCAGGTGGCGTGTATGTGTCCTGGTCAAAACATGCGCGTGTTGTAGTGAAATGGAGTTTGAAGTTTTTGAGCTTACAAGGATATTTGCATATATTTTATAATGCACGTGAGGTAATCAACCCTGATAGCTGTACCAGAAAAACATTACTACGGAACATTTGTGTGTTTATATTGAGGCTTTTGATTTCAAGAAGGGATGGATGTGATATGCACTTGAGGATTATTTCAAATATATAAATTCTGCTGTAGTAAGCAATAAAAAGCTACATTCATTAAAACTCTTACATTGCAAACATGGAGGTATGTAAATCGATGTTTTTGTACAAATGTGTTGGCTTTGAAAGAAGAAAAATTTGTGCAAATGTTTCTAATTCTATTTGGTATTTTCTTTATCAGTACAGAGTTTTTCACTCAGCACAGTGGAGTTCAGTGTGCTCCAATCTTCAATTCGATCACAGCATGCACGTAAGGTTTGTATGGAAATTTTGGAAAGTAGTGTTATTAGGTAGAGTGTATGTGTCTTGGTCAAAATATTCACGTGTTGTAATCAAGTTGAGTTTGAAATTTTGAATCTTATAAGAATATTTACATCTTTACATATGAATGTTTGATAGTAAGGGGTTGGTTATTGTGGCGATTTCAATCATTCTACTTCAATAGCAAATTTCAATCGGTGCCTTTGATTATTGGCGACCGGATGTGTATCCATATTAGTGGGTATTATTTTTGAAGGTTGCTTCTATTCTTTGTAATGTGTTTCTAGTTCTACGAGATCATTGAAATACGGTTGAGATGGATACTGTGAAGTAGGGGTGGAGAAGCATAATGATTCCAGGAAACTTTGTTGGTGTAATCCGTGCAGCATCCCGCATTGATCTCATCGTGCCTTATTGAGCATGATATTCACTTTGCTGCACTTTATCAGTGCAGAGGATTTCACCTAGCAGTCAAATTCAGTTTCACTTTGTTAAGCTTAGCACGATTTTTCAAATGGATTCTTGCATGCATGTAAGTTACGGATTACAAATCAGACAAGCAGTGTAACCAAGACGCCTGTATGTGTCATGTCAAATCATGAGCGTGACTCTTATCGTTAGAGCTTGTACTTCGATACCGCCTAGTCAAGAAGTTTTGAAGACTATAAATGTTATAAATGCATGGAGTATAGGATTGTTGTTTTAAGGCTTTTGATCCCAAGAAGGGATCAACTTGCTACTTAGATGACAATAATTTTGAAGGAGTATTCTTAGTTGTAAAACACATTACAAAGCATAATTTTACTGAACTTTTAAATGCTTATTTGGAGGTCTTTAGATTTACTTATTTATTTATTTATTTTTAACCAAAGTATGGACTTTAAAAGAAGCAAACTTGAATAGTTAAAAACAAATATTTTGTATTCTTTGCTTTATTTTTGGTAACTAATAATTGGCATATTAGCTCTTAAGTTGATATTATAGAGTTTTTATAAATAATGATGTAATTTCGAATAACATTATAAATAAAATTGGTTTCAGTTTTTTTAAATTAAAATTTTAATTATTTATTTTTGAAAGTATATTAAAAAATAAGATCAGAATAAATTATAAAATTGATGTTATAATATCTTATTCAATAATTTTAAAACAATTCGACTATTAGTCTTTTTAAATAATTTAAATAATTTTGATAAAATCTGTTTAAGTAGTGTTTTAGAATTTTTCAAATAATAAATTTTGGTTCAAAGAATATAATAACATAAAAAATTGCATATAAAATATTTTACATGATAAGATTATAGTATTTATTTTATACTATAATTAAAAATTTATCTATGATAATTTTTTTTAATAACATTTATTAAATATCAGAAATTGGCTCAAGTTTAAATTTTATTTAGGTTTATTTCTATTTCTATTTTATTTTATATGAAGAATGTGTACCTGAATTTAAAAAGAAACTTTATTACCTTGTAAAATTATAATGTTAAACTTCAAAAAAAACCAATTGTAAATAAATAATGTAATATTATGAAATTATTTTTATTTTATTAGTTGTGTAAAAAATTAATAAGACATATATTTAATCTAGCAAACAATGATAATAAAAAAGAATTAATTTAAATAACTTATAAGTAGAATGAAAGAATATAAACCTTGAATTAGGGGCTTGAACTTCCAAAACTTAATCTTTTGATTAAATAGTGCAAAAGATGAATTTTGATCCAATCTTGTTCTATCACATGTATTTGTTTTGTAGGTCTATGGTATTAATATTTTGGTATAGATGGATGTAAGAATAAAATTTATACCTCAATTTAAATTATAAAATGGCCTCAATTAAGAGTTATTTATAATATGTGGTATAAAATGAAAGAAGCAAATAACTAAAAATAAAGAGAATAAACACAAACAAGTGAAAGAAATGCAATCAAGAAATTACGTACTACAAAAATAATCTCAATCTATTTATTGATTTTTTATCCAATTAAATACAAAAATAAAATAAAAAGTATGTTTTTTTAAATAATTATTTTTTTTAATCCTTTCAATGATATAAAAAAACATAAAAATTCAAATTTTTATGTATAAGTTGATAATTTTGATCATTGTTCTAGTGGTTATAATACAAGTTTTATATATCAATTAGAATAATATAATCTACAAATCTGATCTTCATTACTTATATTCTAACTTGGCTCCTACAGTCTTTTGAAGAATGATGTAAAGAAATCACTTGATTGAATCTTTTATAATAATATATAAGGTAAAATTTTCTACAATTGGAACATAAAATTCTATTTTTGATCCAACATTAACTTAGTATATGTTGTTTTTTGCAAGTAGGTCAAGGTATAATGTTATTCTTTTGATTCAAAGAATAAACTATGACCTATTCGTCTTGAATGATGAAAAAGCTTATAAGGTTAGAACTCAATTGTTTTTCTATAGGTGGTTATTTTAGAAGTTATAGACAAAATTGAATCGTGTGGTTTACTTGTTTTTAATTTGTATACTACAACTTAAAGGTGTAAATTTTTACTTCATGATATTTAGGCTCTATAATTGGATTTTGATATTTGATAAAAACAAAAACAATATTTATTCAATAATGGATTTCATAATATTCATCATTTTTTTTTAAATACATCATTTTTTTGTGTTATCTTTCTTTTAAATTCCTTTAATTTAATCTTATTAAATATTTTATTTAGAACTTGATCATACTAGACTTATATAAATATTTTATAGATGGATCTATTAAATCTTAAAAGATTAAAAAGAATTGATATATCTTGTAATTTTAAAGATATAATAATAGATAATTTTTTATGCAATATCATCAAATCAATTTGAATATCCATTAGAAGATTTTGGTTACTTCCATTGATTACATTAGTCCTTCAAGTTAGAATAAGTGAGAGATCTACTTGAGTTTTTTGAAGATGGCTTCTACCATGCTCCATTCTAAGAAAAACTTATGATATTTTGTCATAAACCTCTTTCAATATAATGGTTTCTAACATTATGATTTTTAATTCTATTTTCTTTTGTATAATATGTTTAGATTGAAAAACATGGTCTAAAATAGAATAAATAATTTTGGTCTTAATTTTAAGTGATGTATGATTTAATATGTAATTTCTAAATTAACTACTTAAGATAAAAAGTTGTCAAGGACATAAATTTCAAAAAAAGAAATCCTCAATATACTCTTATGTCACTTATAAAGATTAAAAAGTAACTCAAAGATGATAATAGATTGAACTAAAATAGCTATTGCCAAAGACAAGAAGACTAGAAAGTCTTGAAACAAGATTAAAGACTAAAAAGGCATTGATAAGAGTAAAGAAGGCTTCATTCTTACTTCTATATATACTATCTAATTAGAAGCTATGTAATGATGTTTTGTAGGGCTTTCAACACATATTATTGAAGAAACACAATAAGCAAGACACAAGTAAGTAGAAATCAGCAAGGTTAGACACAAGAGAAGTGTGGAATGAGATACCTCTCACTTCCAACACCTTTTACTTATAGGTAGAAGTTACATCCATTTTGGATAGTATTCAACTTACTTTTATCCAACTAAACCCTAGATTCTTCTTAACCTAGCCGCCACTTTGAAACCCTAGCCGCCACCTTAGTAACTTTTCTTCATCCTTTTGTTGCCCTTTGACCATTAACAACTTATTTAAGATAATATCTTTTACCTTCTAAATTATCCTCCATTTACTTTAATACTCCCACTTTGCTATTAATCAAAGGCTAATAAACCTAATTTCTTTGTCAATTTGTAATGTCTATCTTTCACTAATATTTTTGTGAGTAAATCAGCAAACATGTCTTCCGTTGCACAATATTTCATGTCAATTATTTCCATCTCAATCTTCTCCCATATGAAGTGATGTTGAATGTCAATGTGTTTTGTCCTTGAATGATGCTTTGGATTCTTGGCAAAAGCAAGGCAACTTTGATTGTCACACTTCATTGGAGTTGCTTCCTATTACACAAGTCCAATGTCTTCTAAAACTTGTCTTAGCCATATTGCCTCCATTGCACCACGACTTATTGCCATGTATTCCGCCTCCATTGTAGACCTTGTAATTATTGGATGTCTCTTACAATTCCATGAAATTGCTCCCACTCCAACAAAGAATACATATCTTATTTTTGACCTTCTATCATTTGCATCTCTAGTCCAATCCGCATCACAATATCCATGCAATGTAATATTATTACCTCCAAGACACAATTTGAAGTTCAAAGTACCTTTTAAGTACGTCAAGATCTTCTTAATGGTTGCCCAATGAATTGGTCTAGCATTTGACATGTGTTGACTCACAACACTTACCGCATGTGCAAGATCCACCCTTGTACCAACCATTGCATACCTAAGTGAGCCTACTGCTGCCTTGTATGGAACATCTTTCATTTCTTCTTCAACTTCAGCAAATTCTTCATCAGTGAGCTTCATCAACTTCAAATTTGTCTCCAAAGGTGTTCCAATGGATTTACACTCCTCCATGTTGAACCGTTTCAGCACTTCTTCAATGTACTTCTTTTGGCTCAATGTAATGATCTTCTTAGCTCTTTTTTCTACAAATTCCACTCCTAAGCAATAGTGGAGCTCTTCCAAATCACTCATTTCAAATTCTTTTGCTAACTTTGACTTCAATCAATCCATCTTTTTCAAAGTATTGGTCAAAATGATCAAATCATCAACATAAAGAATAACATTCAACAAGAAGGCTTTTGATTGCATCACATACATGGAATGATCAGCCTCACTCCTCACAAATCCTTCATTCACAAAGAAGGTGTCGATACATTGGTACCATGTCCTTGATGATTGCTTAAGCCCATACAAGGATTTCTTCAACTTATACACAAGGTGTTGTTTTTCTTCTTCAACAAATCTTTGAAGTTGATCCATGTAGATGTCTTCTTTCAATTCTCCATTCAAGAAAGCCATCTTCACATCTATTTGGTGCATCTCCAAGTCCATTGCTGCCCCAATTGCCACAATGGTTCTAATGGTGGTGAATTTGGCCACGAGAGCAAATGTCTCATTGAAATCAACACCAACAACTTGTGAGTAGCCTTTGGCAACCAATCTTGCCTTATACCTCACAATATAGTCTATTGCATCCCTTTTGGTTCTAAACACCCACTTACAACCAGTTGAAAATTAATTTGGTGGCAGTTGAGTCAATTCCCATGTTCCATTGTCGATGAGTGATTTGTTCTGCCATTGTCACGGATACAGAAATACAGACTTGAGATCTAACAAGAAGTTCAAGAAGAACAAGTAAGAACTAGATTAATCAGATGAATACAAGAACAACACTAGAGAGGTGAGCTAGAGCTACAAGAGATGTGTTGTCGAGACTGAAGAACTCTTCAGCCTCGATTCTAATATATACTCCTATTTAGGAAGCTTCTCAAGCAACTTCTACTAACTAAGAAGCTTCTAAAAGATTCCAGAGACTTACTTCTAGAAGGTTCTAGAAGCTTGTCTCTAGAAGATTCTAGAAACTTGTCTCTAGAAGGTTCTAAAGACTATGTCCCTAACATTACTCCCTCGTTTAGCTTTGAGGTCTCTGAGAAGCAATGTTGTTGTCAATCAGTACCAACGCAAGAAAATGAAGATCTGTCGCATAACGTCTGCTATGAACTCCAACTGTTATTCACGAGATAAGTGGTTCATCGATCCTTGAAGCTAATGGTAGTGACCCACTCTTTCAACTTCTGACCAAGCATGAACTTCCGTGTCTTCATTGTGAAATTGTCCTGCAAATATGCCTTCTGGTTGATCATCGTAAGCAGGCTCGGACTCAAATACAATCACCAGTGATCGGTTAGTTGGTATCCTCCGTCATCGTCGTGGTGCAGGTGGTTCTTCATCTGGGGGTCGTCTTCGTGAGCTAGTTGGTTGAGATAATCTGACTGGCATAGTATCTATCTTTTGGCTATCCATATCAGAAAACCAAACTATGGCTACTAAAAAAATTCTATTTTATCTTGGAAAAAATAACTACATCAACTACGAATTTTGGTGGTGCTCTCCCCTTTTCTTATATTTTTGGGTGAGCAAGCTTCAGAAAGAAGCTATCGACAAACCAGCTTAGGTTTATGAGGATGTTGTTGATAAAACTTCTGTACCTTTTGTGGCGCATTGGCGAGATTTTCAGCTGGCTTCCACGTTTGTTCATTAATGTCATAGCCGCACCAATGAACAAGATACTCCAACTTGCCCCACCTTCGCCGTGAATCCAGTACCTTTTCAACCTCGTATTCCTCGTGGTTCTCGATCTCAATACTAGATAGCGGACATTGCACTCTTCTAGGAAAAGACGACTCTCGATAAGGCTCTAACAGAAAAATATGAAAGACTGGATGTACCTTCATAGAAGCCGGTAATTCCAGACGGTACGCCATTGGATTGATTTGCTTTTGGATGATAAATGGTCCCAATCTTCGATAGTCCAACTTATCACATGGTCGCTTGGTCTTGATATTTCGTCGAAGAAACCATGTTTTATCTCTAATTTTGAAAGTAGGTGCTTGATTCCGAAATCTATCTGCAGACGCCTTGTAGGATTCTTGAGCGGATTGTAATTGAAGCTTCAACGTATTTTGAAGCTCTGATAGTTGTTTCGCAAATCCTTCAGCTGTTGGATTGTTATTTATTGATGGACTCAATAAATCAAGCTTCGGATGATACCCATAGTTGGAAAAGAATGGTGTGTATTGAGTCGGCGCATGGAGGGTGTTGTTATATGCAAACTCGGCTAACGGCAGATATGTGGTCCAATCGTCTTGCTGATAGTTGATACTGCATCGTAAGTATTGTTCCAAGACTTGGTTCACCCGTTTCGTTTGGCCGTCAGTTTGAGGATGAAAAGCCAAAGAAAGTTTGATATCCACCTTCAATATCTCAAAGAGAGATCTCCAAAACTTTGATACAAATTGGATTCTTCGATCTGATACGATATCATCTAGAAGTCCATGATAACGATACACATTATCGAGAAAGAGCCTTGATGTGACTTCACTGGACGATGTCTTCTTGCAAGGGACAAAGTGTGCCATTTTTGTAAGTCGATCTACCATGACAAAGATGCTGTCAAATGAGTTCGATGATGGCAGGTCCGTGATGAAGTCCATAGAAATTGAAGACCGTGGTCGACGTGGAATCGGCAATGGCTGTAGGAGTCCATAAGGGCGATGCCGAGGATTCTTGGATCTTGAACAGATGTCGCAGAAGAGGACAAAATCTTTCACATCCTTCCACATTTGAGGCCACCAAAAATCTCGAGAAATAAGCTCCAAGGTCTTGTTGAATCCAAAATGTCCCGTAGCTGGAAAATCATGGTGAGATTGAAGAACTCGGAGTCATGCTGGTCCTTTTGGGATATATAACTGCTCCTCAAAGTATAAAAGATCTCCCTCCACCTTGAACTTGTTGTCATTGGTACGTTGCTTAATATCAATGGCTACTGAATCTTCAATGGTCACGGCACGTACCTGATTCAGGAAGTCAGCATCAATTGGCAAAATAGTAGTACAAAGCTGAAATTGCTCTGGCTTCAACAATGTCATACATTGTTGATCAAATGCTACTTCTCCAACCTTTGGTACAAGATATGATCTCCTCGATAAGGCATCAGATAGGCCTTGCTGCTTTCCAAGTCGATAAGTGATAACAAAATCGAACCTAGATAGCAACATACTCCACCGAGCTTGACGTCGATTTAGAACTCGAGCCGACATGAAATACTCCAAATTCTTGTAATCTATGTATACGATCACTGGATGTGCACCTCCTTCAAGAAAGTGACACCATTCTTAGAAAGAATCCACTATAGCAAGAAGTTCCTTATCGTGGATCTCATAATTGATTTCAGCAACAGAGAACTTTTGAGAATAGAATGCAACCAGATGGAGCTTCTTGTCTTCTTCCATTTGTGAAAGTACAGCTCTTAAAGTAAAACCCGAAGCATCAGTTTCTAAATAAAAGGCCTTTGTAAAGTCTGGATGTACCAAGATTGGAGCCGTAGTAAATGCCATTTTCAGGTCTTGAAACGCCTTCTCTGCTAGAGGTCCCCATTCCAGCTTATCCTTGCATGTCAACTGAGTGAGAGGAGCAGCAACTTGAGAGTAATTTTTGATAAAGATCCGATAGAAGTTAGCAAAACGAAGAAAGCATTGTACGTCTCTAACCGTCTTCGGAACCTCCTAGGACACGATTGCATCCACCTTCTTGGGGTCCATCTTCAAGCCTTCCGTAGTTGCAACAAATCCCAAAAACTCCATCTCTATTTAGTGAAATAAACACTTCTCCAACTTGGCATATAGTCCTCGCTCACGTAGTTTCTCCAAGACCAAACGAACGTATTTTTTATGCTCTTCCTCATTTTTGGAGAATATCAAAATATCATCCAAATAGATGACAACAAAATCTTCAAGGTGCTCTCGAAAAATGTCATTCATCATATGTTGAAAGATTGCTGGAGCATTCGTAAGACCAAAGGGCATGACATTATACTCAAAATGGCCATACCTTGTACGAAACGCTGTCTTCCACTCATCTCCTTCCTTGATTCGTACGAGGTTGTAAGCTCCCCTTAGATCAATTTTTGTAAAGATTCTTGCACGTCTAAGTTGTTCTAAGAGACCAGAAATCAAGGGTAATGGATAACGATTCTTCTTTGTTACCTTGTTGAGGCCTTGATAATCCACGCACATCCGCAATGAGCCATCTTTCATCTTCACAAATAAGATAGGTGCTCTAGTTGATGATTTTGAATGCCAGATGAAGTTCTTGGCTAGATTCTCGTCGATATACTTTCGCAACTCTGCCAACTTCTTCTGCGATAGATTGTAGATTGGGCCAAAACGCGGTTGTGCTCCTTCCTACAAGTCTATGGCGCAATCATATGGTCTGTGTTCCGGTAGCATGTCGGCATTTTTCTTTTGAAACACGTCTTTAAAATCTTTATATTGCTCTGATATACTTGCTGTCGAGATCTTCTGCCCAATAGTTGGAGTCGCATAAATGACAAACGGTGTACCTTCCTTGGACGATCTTATAAACGCTCTTGCTCCAATAAATAAGGATTTCTCTATTCGGGGTTTTCTATTAGGCTTGCTCTTAGGTGGTTTTGTGGGAAAGGTTTTCTTCCACAACTTCCAATCTATGGATGGATTATGCTTTTCCAACCAGAAAAGACCAAGAATAACAGGATTTGATGGGGTTCTAATAATATTGAAAATAATATGACTACTATGGCCCTTAAACGTCACTTCTATAGGTTCTGATTCATAGGTGACACTACCAGACAATAAAGATCGTCCATCTATGACCTCAACGTCAATAGGTTTTGATTTTTGTACTAAAAGGATCTTATGATGCTTCGCAACTTCTTTGTCTAAGAAACAAGCAGATGCTCCTGAATCTAATAATGCTAAGGTTCTCAGTTTTTGAGGGCCAATAAGCAAAAGGATTGTAAAACAAAGGGCAGGTTGAGCGAAAAGAAAGGAACCTGGTTGTTGTTGTGATATTTCACTGTTTAGCCGCACGGTTCCTATTGTGGCTGGGCATCCTCGTTTTCCTGAATAAACACACCCCTAGTCTTAATAATACATCAATTTTGCTTCTTGGGGCAGTTTCCAACTTTGTGGCCTTCTTCACCACAATACAAGCATAGACCTTCCTCCATACGCCGCTTTTTTTCTTCTAGAGTAAGAGATTTGACACGTACCGCATCAATTTGCATGTCTTCTACCTCTGAATGTGAATTCACGGTGCTTGCCGACATAGTTGGGGTGTGGCGAACCATATGTTGTCTTGAACATTGATCTTGGCGACATTGAAATAGGTAGTTATCGCACTTTACAACTTGACTAATAGCTTCGTTGAGCTTTTGCAGATCAGGAAGAGTTAACAGCAAATCCTTCACATTGTTCCTTAAACTCCAATAGAATTGACTCATCAACGCTTCTTCGTCCCAATTGATGTCACATGCTAATTTTCTGAAGTCTGATCTCTAGATTGATGTAGAACGCATCTCTTGTCATAGTGATCGGATCTTTGTTGTAGCCCATCGAATCTTATCATGTTCACCAAATGCTTCCGCAAACGCCTCGAAAAAGGTTTCAAAGTTGTTTAGTATGGAGGATCGTTTCTCAAACAAAGGAGCAAACCATGATAGAGCTTGTCCTGTAAGTAAGGTTCCAACAAGCCCAACACGTGACTCCTCTGTTGGATAGCGTTCAGGTTGTAAAACTGTTATCAATCTGATCACAATTTGCTCATAGACACATATAAGACACATATTAGTATCACAATTTGCTCTTAGACACATATTAGAAATCAAAAAATTTAACATTAATAAAATTATTTCACCTTCGGAGAAGATACAACCTTTTTAGATAAAACCTCCTCCTTAGTATAATCTCAAGTATAAAAATAAAAAAAAATAAAGAAAAATAATATTATTCATAAATTAACCTTATCTTAATCCTCAACCTGGATATTAAATCACATAGATGATCGATCTTGTGATCGATGACCAATCCTTCAATATTATCTAAGTCCAATTATTGTTGTCAACTGTTTTGTTTCACGCAAGACCCTCTATCTTGGGTGGATTAGATTTATAAGTATGTGCATTGATGTTATGCTGGCAATCAGCTCTCTCCATCCAACAATCAATTATGTCCCCTCTTATGACTTGAATCCACTCCAAAAAGTCTTAGAATGCCACGAGGGATTTCTGTGGTCCGTACACGTTCAACAATCCATACAGTTCTTGACGACAACTTGGATATAGGACACTCCTAGTCTTCCTCATATCATTGTGGCCTTGTAAGATGCCACTTGTATTTGGACGTGCAAAGCTTCATCAACCAAGGCAACTCTCATCTTCTTTTCTTGCATCTTTGCATTCTTGAAAAAAAGACAAATCCCACTTCATCTAATAAAAGTGAATAATAATCAACAATTTGAAGTCAAAGAACTTTTAAATTTAAGGCAATAGCAAATCAAATCTTAATATCTTATTTATGAGTATAGACATGATATTCATGAATGAACTTGATTTCCAACAAAGAAACTTGTAAATGTAGTAAAGAAAGTTAAATCTTTTTATTGCCAATATCCATCAAAACTGAGATAAAAAAAGGTAAGATCATTAAAAGATGATAATAATTTTTTATCAAACTTATTTCTAAAAGAAAAGATAATATCATAGACATATATATTTAATCCAATAATTATCAATGTGATTAAATAGAAGTAGATAAATATAAATTAATTTCATAATATCTTTTAGAAAAGCTTCCTAGAAGCTTTATAGATGTAGTTTGGACTTTACACGTGTTTGTAGTTAATTGATAGGTTAAAAACTTGGTCAACAAGGTAACTACATGCCACACATATTAATACCTTGTGAAACAATCTAACTATATTGTACACATATAGAAAAATTACCTTGTAAGTTAAGACATGTGTCTAGCAAAGTCTATATGTGTTATAGTAAATAGAGGATAAGTTAGAAGGTAAAAGATATTATCTTAGATAAGTTGCTAATGGTCAAAAGGCAGCAAAAGGATGAAGGAAAGTTACTTAGGTGGTAGCTAGGGTTTTAAAGTGGCGGCTAGGTTAAGAGGAATTTAGGGTTTAGTTGGATGAAAGTAAGTTGAATACTAGCCAAAATGAATGTAACCTCTACCTATAAGTGAAAGGTGTTAGAAGTGAGAGATATCTCATTCCACACTTCTCTTGTGTCTAACCTTGCTGATTTCTACTTACTTGTGTCTTGCTTATTGTATTTCTTGAATAGGTAATGGGCCCACACACACTTTGTTGTGCCTTTTAAGTAAGTTGAAGTCATTTGTTGGTTGTTATTCTTGTGTGGAATAAATCTTATGGTATTTATTGATGTTAAATATTGTATGATCTAATCTAGTATTTTGACTTGTGGAGGTTCTAATTTAGGCCTTATAGATCTCTTACATTAGTTTGAAGGTTCTTAACTCCTAGGATGGAGTGATTAAGACCTTATACAAAGACCCACATAGTGTCTTTGATTTTGTGGTGAGAAAGTAAGTTTTATGAGTGGAAGAATTACATGGTGAGGTTGATTCGAGACATACTTGTTAGAAGCTTCAAAAGTTGATTTGGGAGTGTTTGGAGTGAAGAAATATTCATTTATTCTTAAGAGGGCATTTTGAGATTTTGCTAGTACAAAATTGTTTTAGTCATTTTAAGCACATAGAGACTCTTTTTCTTGATATTTTTTGATAGTCCTCTTTTAAGACATGGCTTCAAGTGAAGGTGAAGGTTTGAGAGTGATTGAAAAGTTTAAAGGTGACAATTTCTACCATTGGAAGGTCAAAATGGAGCTTTTGTTAGCGTCTTTGGACCTTTGGGACATTGTAGATGAAAGTGAAGAGCCTCCAAGCACGCATGTTGATGCTAAAGAGAGGAAGGACTTCACAAGATGAAAAAAGAAGGCTTTTGGCATGATTGCCACTAATTTGGATGAAGCCAACTTTTCTCACATCATCTCTTATAAAGGACTAGCAGAAGTATGGAAGACTCTTCGTAACATATATGAGAGTAAGAACTTATCCAATATCATCTTCACAAAGAAGAAATTCTTCACTTGCAAGATGGAAGAAGGTGAAGACCTCATGGCTCATGTCAACAAGATAAAAGCTGTTGCTAATCAACTTATTGTTGTTGACAAGTCTTTAGAAGAGAGTGATATTGTCATGACCTTGCTTATGAACCTTTCTATGTCTTGTAACTACCTCATTGTGGCATTGGAATCCATCAAAGTAAAAGAACTCACAATGGATTATGTGACGGCAAGACTTGCCCATGAAGTGACCAAGAGAAAAGAAAAAGAGCCCCAAAGTGAGGATTCGGCTCTCTTTTCAAGGCAAGGCAAGGGGAGTCATCTCAACCAACATGGCAATGTGAGAACTTGCTTTATTTGTGGAAAACCAGGTCACTTTGCTCGAAATTGCTACAAGGCTAAGAAAGGAGATAGAGAAAGTGCAAATAATGCTCCTAATGAATATGGAGGTGATGATTATGCATTCATGGCAAGTGAAGGTACTTCCATGGCTGCCATGTCCAAGTGGATCATTGATTCTGGTGCCACTAAGCACATGACTCCATATAAGTGTTCATTTGAGACTTATGAAGAAATTTCAACAGCAAATATCCTCATGGGAGACAATGGCATAGTACAAGCTATTGGAATGGGCTCAATTGTTATAGAGATTGTTGTGAAAGGCCGAACCAAGAAGATCACATTGAAGAACGTCTTACATGTACCAAAGATGAAGAAAAACCTCCTCTCGCTGAGTAAACTTGTTTCACATGGTTGTAAAGTACAATTTGATAAGAATGGGTGTTTTGTGAAGACATTGAAAGGAAATCATATTGCAAAGGGCTTTAGAGATGGCAACCTCTACTTCATCAAGTATAACAAGGTGAATGGCGTTGAAATGGCGACATTTGCTGAATTTCCTCAACATCAAGACAAGTTTGGCATTTGGCATCGACGCCTTGGTCATTTGAATGCCAAGAGCATGAAGGAGCTCCAATCCATGGTAAGTAGCTTAGATCTTGGTCATATAAGCCACAATGCTATGATAGTTTCTTGTGAAGGTTGTATTCAAGGCAAACAACAAAGGGCCTTATTTCCAAGTGGAGTTTCAATACGTTGTCAGGGTAGAGAGAGTTTGTCTCAAGAAAATGCTGGGCTTCTGGCTGTCACTAATTACTCAATCAAGCTTGAAAATAAGGGAAGCCCTAAGTTTATATATAATTTTTCTCTTTTTGAGTAATTACACCAAATATACAATCCTCAAGTAACCCACAACTTCCAAAATATGATAAAATCTTCTAAATCCTTGTTTATTCTTATGTGGAGATTTTTCCAAACTTCAACACCTCATATCTCTTAATCCGACCATCCAAAAAAACTGTAATTTTACATGAGGTACTGATGTATTCTTT
This sequence comes from Physcomitrium patens, assembly GCF_059467195.1. NCBI lineage: Eukaryota > Viridiplantae > Streptophyta > Bryopsida > Funariales > Funariaceae > Physcomitrium > Physcomitrium patens. The sequence goes on from NC_143435.1 coordinate 4,472,972, forward strand.
TTAACTTCTACAAAAACTTTCAACCGCAAATTCATTGCAGATCTTGAGATATCTTGAAATCCCTAACAGCTGCTTCAAACCCTTGTCTTTATACATCCGCGTGCAATTTTCTTCATATCTCACAAAATATAAGCTCAAATGCCACGAAATTTGTATGTATAGCTTTTTAACACAAAATTTTACATTCTCCAAAAAGTTTGAGCCAAAAATTCGTCTGAAAACTCAAGTTATGGCTTCAACTATTACTACAAACAAACCCGCTTACTTACTGCTTTTGATTTGGAAGCATCGCCTTCAACTCCTTACAACTCCTTCATATGAACTCCAAAAGCAATAATGCTTCTATAAAAGATGTAGGCCTTAAAATCGCCGTTCTAGTCGCACCTTCCGATCTTCAAAAGCTGCTGTAAAACTCCTTGTACTCTCAAAAGAGTAACAATATGTCTTAAATAAATACCTTAACTTCAAACGGTTATAACTTTTTCACCTTAACTCCAAATCCTCTAATTTTTGTACACAAATTGTTCTCCAAACCATAAACTTTATAATCCTAGCTTCTAATCTCCGAATGCCTCCTTTGAAGTCGCCGAAACCCTTCTTAAGGTCGCGGGCAGCCTCCTCAAAGCCCATTGGGCATGGTATTCGACGAATAGGGATGAAGTTTCCCATTCCTTGCTTTCATCCCTCCCAATTAGCTTCCTACTAGTTTAGGTTTTCATCCTTGGGTTTCCACCGTTTTCTAAGGTTTCATACTAAACATTTAGGTCCTATATATAAATATATATATATATTAATGTCAAAATCAAAAGAAATAAAGAAATAAAGTAAAGCTTTTTATACCAACTCCTTTTAATTTAATCTACTAGCCATTCTAACATACATCTAGATTTATCAATATATAATATGTTTTAGCTAATTTTTACATACTGTAATCATTTACAGTACGACATTTACCCCCTCCAAACCTGCACATCCTCCGGTATGTGCCACATGTTACTCTTTTTCATCTTCTTGATCTAAATATTGAGGTAAGAATTCTTGAAGGTCTTCTATTTGAAATAATCCATCTCTTTTTCTTAAAAGTTTTCACCCCCTTCCATGCTATTGGATTCTCTTATGATAGCTCCATCTTACTCATGTAAAGTATATGTGGCATTATCATGTATTGTAACCACCACATATAGTCCAAACCATTTTATTGCAAATTTCTTTATAGTACTATGTTGATGCTCAAGGCTGCTATCATAAACTAGAACCCAGTCTCCAATCTCTATAGGCCTAGGCCTCAACCTATGAGTCTTATCAAATCTTTCTTTATTTTTCAATCTTGCTTTCTTTAACTTCTCAGCTGTAATTTGTAGGTCTTCAGGTAACCTACCCAATTGTTGGATTCGAAGCTCTAATAATCTTTTTCTATTTATATCATCTTTCCAAGATAAAAACATCCATGTAGGATAAGTTTCTTCAGCTGGCATCATAGGTTTTTGTCCTAACATTTACTCCATGGGCATATAATGAGTGATAGTACTGTGAGTAGTTCTATCAGCCCATAAAGCAAATAGAAGCAGTTTAGGCCATTGAATTGACTTATCTTTACATGCCTTAACCAATGCATAAATGATAGGAGGATGATCCCTCTCACTCTTTCCATTGGCTTCAGGATTATAAGAAGTAGTCAACTTCAATTGAACTCCATACCTGTTGAAAAATTCTCTTGCTTCAACAGCATCCAATTCTCTTCTATCAGCTCTCATCCTCCCAATGCTATCATATCTACTAAAGATGTCTTCCAATATAAATCTGCATATTGCTTTTGTAGTCTTGGTTGTCAAAGCCCTCTCTTCAACATAATTTGATAGCTCTTCTCTTGCCAAAACTAAATATTTCATATTCCAAAGTCCTAATGGCATAGCTACCAAATCAATCATCCATTGAAAATATATTGAAGGTGGATACGTAGGATGTAATCCATCTCTATACCTAATTTTAGATTGTAGTTGATACTCTTTGCAGGAACTCACAAAGTCTTCTACATCTATGTATAAACCCTTCTACCAATACCTTTCCTTGATCTTAGTATATGTAGCCCAAATTCCTCTATGCCCTACCCAAAGTGTATCATGATATTCTCTTAAAACCTTAAACTTAATTTCAAGATCTCCTACTATCCTCAATGGGATTTTATCTCCTCGTTTTGGCCTCTTTCATAGGAATCCATCTCTGAGCAAATAACCATAGGATTGATGTCTAATATCTTTGAAGGTTTTATCCATCTACCCTTCTTATTTCTTTATTATATTTAAATAAATTCCAATATCCTTCAATCTGCCTTCATACAAACCTTCATAGAATTTTTGAACCTTTTCACCAAAATCCATTCTACTAGTAGCAAATGAATTTTTATAATTCTTCTCTTCTTGATCTTCACCTCCTTCGTGTGCCATTATTTCCTCTTTAAAGGTATATCTAGCTCTAGATAATATATCCGCCACCAAGTTTTCTTTGCCTGTGATATATACTAAAACAGGATTCAATGTTCTTATGTATACTATCCATCTTAACATGGCAGTGTCTGGAGTAGTACAGTTAATTATCATTCCAAGTAATGGCAAACAGTCTGTTTCCAAAACCATACTTATTCCAATCAAATAATTCCTCTCAACCTTTAAAGTGGTGAGTGCTCCCAAAAGCTCTCTTTTAACTTGTGGATAAGTCCTTTGCCTCTTTATAAGAATCCTAGCTCCAAACCTTATAGCAAATCTTCTCCTTTCTACATCATCTTGTCCAATAGCCCATCCAATTGCTATAAGGCTTGTATCTACTGTTACAACCACTGGTCTCTCACATTGATAATCCACTTGTTTAAGCACAGGTGGTGAACTCAACATCTTTTTCAGGTTTTCCATAGCTATTTTTTGTTCTTCTTCCCAAACAAATCCTTTATCCTTCCTTAATAATTTATATAGTGGCTCTCAAATATGGGCAAAGTGAGGCACCCAAATGTGATAGAATACACATGCTCCTAAAAACCTTTTAGTTTCTATAACATTTTTATAAGCCTTCATTCTAGATATAGCATCGATTTTATTAGGGTTTGGTTTCCTACCATACCTGCCATGCATGTGTCCCACCACTAGAATCTCATCAACTCCAAAGCTTGATTTTTCCAAAGATAATGTGAGATTAACTGATTCTAATCTCTCTAATATTCGAGCCACATCTTCAATATGCCTCTTAACAAACTTTCTACAACCTTCAACCTCCATAGTCTCATCCTTGTCTTCTTCTTTATCTCTTTTTATAGGTATATCATCCAAAAATGGTATGGTTTTTTCAGGAATAAATTCTTTCAATATTTGGTTCATAGCATTTTGCATATGAGCCATTGAGTTGGTTGCACCTTGAGGTAAGGTACACATCTTCATTAAACCCAAAGGAGTCTTAATGGTAGTTAAGTCCCTACTCTCTTTAGCCAATTGAAATTGGTCATATTCCGAATATAAGTCTCTAATAGAATAGATATCATGACTTGCAAATTGTTCAGCCACTTCATCTACTATAGGACCTGATCCCTTATTTCGAATAGTTACTCTATTTGCAAGTTGCATATCCTGAATAAACCTTAATGCCCCTAACTTCTTGGGTACTGTGAACCATCTATTAGAATAGGGAGCAATTGAAGGTTCTAAAATACCCATCTTCACCTTTTCTTTTAGTAGTTCTATCAACTTTGGAAGTAAAGCTCTGGGCACAGGTATAGGCTTTAAATCCCATGGAACATGCGGTACAGTAAAGATTACTATAGGTACTACAACATTAGGATCCACAAATCTAATTTCATCAGAAGTTGAGGCAAATGCCTTATCATGCCTAATAAGTATTTTTTAAAATATAAATTTCTCCATTGATGTCAAGAAATCATCCCCTCCAATCTTCAATTTAATTAATGATTCTTGAGTAAATTGATATCCAATTCCAAGTCCTTCTCTTAGACTTGGCTCCTTAATTGCTTGATTGATATGATCCATAGTATCAACTGGTAAATGAGTAGCTATAGGCTTTACCTTTCTTGCTACAGCTTTATATTTAGTTTATACTCTAGCTTCATGTTTCAATCCATAGCTTGTAGCAAGCCCACCAATTACCACTATCTTTTCTAATTCTTTATAATTCTGTCTTGAATATATTTCTACTATAGCATTTCCATCTATACTTATAGCTAAATTTTCAAGAATCTTTATCAAATCATCTTCTAAACCTATTTCTTCTATTACTCCAACTATGGCTTCATCACTTGAAACTAAACCCACTCTTTTTAAGTTTTTTTCTTGTTTCTTCACCCTTCTTCTATATATAGAATCTAGATCTTTAATCTTTCGAATATTCACAAATCCATTACTAGTCAAGTTTAAAAATCCAAAATTCATATTATCTACAATGGGGTTTGCAGATGATTTATTTGCACTCATGTGTCTCCATTCTACAAGGGTGTTTTCTAGAAATCCACAAAGTTGTTTCCTGGCTCCAAAGGCATCCATCTTAATTATTCTCTATGCCTTTCATGAATAGGTTTCACAGTAATAAACTGCACAGCTTTCCTTCCATCCCAACTACAAATCCTAGCATAATGTGAACCATCATCTAAGACTCTAGTTTCCATTCTAGCAGCTTTAATATAAGGTTGACCAAGTATTACTGGATATGTAGCAGAGTTTTGTATGAAGAAATTTTGCTCCACTTCCACATCTCCAGTTCTAATCCTTACAACTGGACAAGCTCCGTATAAATCACCTTGTTGGTTGTTTGCAGCTCTAATTACCCAACCATGATTGATATCAACTGGCCACTTATTTTTCTCATATATTCGCCTTGACATGATATTGATTTCTGATCCATGATCAACTAAAGCCAAAATTGGATCTTTAGAGTCTCCCAACCTCACATATGTCTCTGTAGTAGCTCTAGCCCAATAAAGAACTAAATAGCTATTACTTTCCATTCCATCATTATCACATTTAGAACAAGTATTCACACATGCTTCTTGTGCATTCTTCTTTATTCCAGTAATTTTCATAGATGCACATTTCATTTGATGCTCATCTATAACTTCTTCATATTTATTTAAAGCCTCATTCTCCATATCAACCTTAATTCCAGCTTTTGGTATTACAAATTGTGCAAATACTTGCCCTATCTCTTCTTCCTCATCCATAGTTACCCGAGTATCCAATGCCTCTATCATAATAGCTTCAGCTATCATTTGCCTCTTCCTTTTTATTATATTGATGATCAACTCATGGAAATCTTTTTTAGCTATACTAAGAGCCTCTTTCAGAGTGAATTCATTTTTTTCATCTAAGATCTTTTCCTCTAAAATGCTCTTCACATCTGTAGATGTTTCAATGTCAGATTGAAGCTTATAAGCAGGATTTTTACCTTTAGGTTTGCTTGCAACATCTTTTTCTTTCTCTTTGCTCTTCTCCCACCACTCTTTTGGTAATGGTACACCACCGGGATGAGTAGAAGAAGGCATTTTCTCTGATTTTTGCTCCTTAAAAGCTTCTTTGTTTCTTGGAGATCTCTTCTTATTTTTAGGCTCAATAACATCTTCTTCATGAATAGCCCTACCTCTTTTTTCTTCAACCATGGCATCGTGTAAATCATCATCATATTTATCTCCACATAAATATGCTTTAATACTAATAGCATCAACTAGATTATTCCACCTAGTCATTTTTCTGATAGCTTCAGCTCCACTGATCATGATTTCTGTAGTTAGTAGAGAAATAGCCTTAAGTCCTTTTTGTTCACTTGTAATAGAGTAAGACTCAGCTCCTTCTCCTTGTATGGCATTATTTCTTGATATTTGCTCTTCTACCAATTTTTTCATGCCACCCTTCCCAAAATTAGTCTTTAAAAGCTCATCTGACCTTAAGAGTCTTATCCTGCCCTCTTTGAAGTATACAATACCATCTTTGATTGCACCTTTGTAGCTATCACATTCACCATGCTTGTGATTTGGATAGTCACACCACATACATCTCTCTACAAATCCCTTTGAGCCTTCAATCGTCTTTGATGAATTTGCTATTTGGGATTTCTTCAACTCAGTCATTTCCACCTTCAAATCTTGTATACCCTTGATCAATTTTTCAAGAGTACCATCATTAATAGTCTTGATCATCCTTTGAGGTGGTCCTTGATTCTGAGATGTAGGCACTGGTTCCAATCTGGATATTAAACCACGAGTCTTAATCTTCTATTGTTTAGCCAAAAGTCCCATAGTCTCTTTTACTAGCTTCCAATTATTTATAAAACCACTCTCAGATGTCTTATCTGCTAGATAAAAGAGAAGCTTGTCTTCCAAATATTCATCAGCTGCTTGTAAAAATAATCCAGTTTTCCTTGTTTCCAAGAGCTGCCTCTCTTACCGAGGTAATTGCCCAAACTTGATCTCAAATTCCTTGATTAATTCATTTGGAGTCAATTAATTCCTTGGCCTTTACTCAATCCACTCCGAAAAAGTCTGTCTTGTCATTCTTTTTGAATCTTCTTCAAAAAATTCATCTTTCAAGAGTTCTTCAAATTTCTTCGATGATATAGTCTCAGAATGTAACTCTTGCACCCTTTCTTTGAATTCTGGTACCACTGCCAAATCAAAGGTGGTAATCATCTTCATCTCTGAAACTTGATGCACCTCCATTTCACATGTATAAATCCTCAAGAACTTGGTGATATTCCATCCATCAAACCTCTCAACTTTGTCCACTACTACTTGTAAGGCCTTAGTAGTGTTTCTATCCCCTCCATGCACCTGTTGCCTTTCTTCCATAAATTGAGCAAATGCCTTGAATAAATCATCGGCACCCACTCCTCCTGATAATCCAAATCCTGGATTTTGATCTTGCATTTCAACTTGTTGAAAAATCAGTGCCTTAAGGCTCTCTCAATGGAAGCACCAATATGTCGGGGTAGAGAGAGTTTGCCTCAAGAAAATGCTGGGCTTCTGGCTGTCACTAATTATTCAATCAAGCTTGAAAATAAGGGAAGCCCTAAGTTTATATATAATTTTTCTCTTTTTGAGTAATTACACCAAATATACAATCCTCAAGTAACCCACAACTTCCAAAATATGATAAAATCTTCTAAATCCTTGTTTATTCTTATGTGGAGATTTTTCCAAACTTCAACACCTCATATCTCTTAATCCGACCATCCAAAAAAACTGTAATTTTACATGAGGTACTGATGTATTCTTTTTAACTTCTACAAAAACTTTCAACCGTAAATTCATTGCAGATCTTGAGATATCTTGAAATCCCTAACAGCTGCTTCAAACCCTTGTCTTTATACATCCGCGTGCAATTTTCTTCATATCTCACAAAATATAAGCTCAAATACCACGAAATTTGTATGTATAGCTTTTTAACACAAAATTTTACATTCTCCAAAAAGTTTGAGCCAAAAATTCGTCTGAAAACTCAAGTTATGGCTTCAACTATTACTACAAACAAACCCGCTTACTTATTGCTTTTGATTTGGAAGCATCGCCTTCAACTCCTTACAACTCCTTCATATGAACTCCAAAAGCAATAATGCTTCCATAAAAGATGTAGGCCTTAAAATCGCCGTTCCAGTCGCACCTTCCGATCTTCAAAAGCTGCTGTAAAACTCCTTGTACTCTCAAAAGAGTAACAATATGTCTTAAATAAATACCTTAACTTCAAACGGTTATAACTTTTTCACCCTAACTCCAAATCCTCTAATTTTTGTACACAAATTGTTCTCCAAATCCTAAACTTTATAATCCTAGCTTCTAATCTCCGAATGCCTCCTTTGAAGTCGCCGAAATCCTTCTTAAGGTCGCGGGCAGCCTCCTCAAAGCCCATTGGGCATGGTATTCGACGAATAGGGATGAAGTTTCCCATTCCTTACTTTCATCCCTCCCAATTAGCTTCCTACTAGTTTAGGTTTTCATCCATAGGTTTCCACCGTTTTCCAAGGTTTCATACTAAACATTTAGGTCCTATATATAAATATATATATATATATATATATATATTAATGTCAAAATCAAAAGAAATAAAGAAATAAAGTAAAGCTTTTTATACCAACTCCTTTTAATTTAATCCACTAGCCATTCTAACATACATCTAGATTTATCAACATATAATATATTTTAGCTAATTTTTACATACTGTAAGCATTTACAGTACGACAACGTGCATCCAAGTTATTAGAGATTGTCCATTCTGATGTTTGTAGACCTATGAGGATGCCATCAATAGGAGGTGTAAGATATTTTGTCACATTCATTGATGACTTTTCAAAGAAAGTATGGATTTTCATCCTCAAAGCAAAGAGTGAGTGTTTCATAAGGTGTAAAGAATTTAAGACACTTGTAGAGAAGCAATGTGAATGCAAAATCAAGATATTGTGTAAAGATAATAGAGGTGAGTATATGTCAAAGCAATTCAATGATTTCTTAAAATTTCATGGTATTTCAAGACAAACCTCCACTCTTTATACTCCTCAACAAAATTGAGTTGCTGAAAGAGCAAATCGAACCATTGTAGACATGGCAAGGAGTATACTTCATGCACAACACCTTAGACATGAGTTTTGGATGGAAGCAGTGGTGAATGCAGTATACACAAGAAATAGGTGTCCTACAACTGTACTTACATCAATGACACCAGAAGAAGCTTAGAGTGAGAGAAAACCTTGTATTTCTCACATGAGGACCTTTGGATGTTGTGATTGTCGTTTTACTTACTCTAACTAATCTAATCAGAGTAAACTTGTATAGAGGAATTCGAACATAGGGAAAGAATACCGCATGAGCTTACACGTTAGGGTCACACAATTAACTGTATTCCGCACTACTTAAAACAATAAAGAAACACTACAAGACTTTTTTCTACTAATGAAACCCTTTCATTAACCGATAACTACTAAATGTAATCTGCACTGTCTCAAAAGTCCACACAAAACATATAAATTCCATCCAACACCAGGAATAACCAATCTTACTCAATTAATCTGACTTTACACAATTTCTGTTTTTTCAGATTTCTTCGGTCCGAACACACATAATTTTCAATTAATCACGATCCTAATCTTCTAGTTATAACCAATCTTTACAAAATCTGATAACAACTTTCAAATTTCTCTCCTTCAATCACACAATACTTCAGTTACACACCAAATATCTCATAAATTATTTCCCTGATTTATTCCACAAATTCTTTTTACAGTATTCAGAACTTTAAACAACAAAACAAAAAAATAAGAGACAGCACCAAGCTTATCCCGGCTCATACTATCACAGTCTGGCCCTCGGCTCACAACTCTCACAGCGATGGCCCTCGGCTTACGACTCTCACAGTCTGGCCCTTACTTCCTCTCTCCCATCCTGCTTATGCTACCACGAGATACCAACTGCTACATCTCTAATGAAAACTGTTTTTTCTAACTATTCATCTATTTTACCTACTGAACTATCTTTTCAACAGTCATCTATCTCTGTTTACACTATAAACTAAGTATCTACAATTCAACAAATAACTACTTATTCTACATAGCCCCACTCTCATCTGTGCAGCGTCTTCGCAAACATAGAACCGATACATAACTAAAAAAAAACTTCTCCAAAATTTCTATTTATTTGATACACCTAATTGATCAATTACTACATTATCTGTTATTGGTTCCACCGATTCTGGCTCTAGTGGTACGTCTTCATCCTCTTCCAATATTTCAAGTGACTTCTTTCTCAACTGGGCTGAAAGATCTTCATTGTATTCTCCCAATTCACGAACCTGAGCTTCCAGTTTCAGGATCTGGGCATCGCAAAGTTCCAACTGATGTTGCTGCGGACTCATCCCTTCTGAGACATCTTCAATCGACACTTGAGATTGGCTCCTCACAATTAACTCTTTCGTCAATTTTGACACCTCATTTTGTAAAACTTCAATTTCAGACCTCATTTTTCCCGTTTCACATGTCAATTGGTCACACAATAATGCTTTCTCTGTTGCCAATAACTCAGTCTTGTCCACTTCCGCTTCCAATTGGCATTTGAACTTCTCCCGTTCCAAATCCTATGACTTCTTATTCTGAATCAATTCGTCCCATTGTCCTTCCACAATCCGTGAAATCTGTTCTTTTTCCTTTGTCCAAGCCTCATATTCGAGAACCGATTTTCACTCCAGGACCAACTTGGCTTCTTCAATTTCTTGAATCCTCAGTTCTTGTTCCCTAATTTTTCAATTTTGATCCGATATCATTTTTTTATTGTCCTCCCAATCCCGTTTACTTCTGTCTTCTATATCCAATGCTCGTACCATACAATGTATTTGCGAAATGTGCTTCAATATGGCATTTTTAAGAGATACTCCTTCAGGTAATCGACCTTCTGGAAACGCCAACTGGTTGATATCTATCAATAATGGGACTTGATTCTTCTCTTCCATCGCAACACCACTTGGAACCCGTCCCGCTTTGATAACCGGAGCTACCCCTTGAACCACTGTACGACTTGATTTTCTAATTTTGTGTATTACATCCGCTGCATTAAGATTCTGTGCCAACAAATTTCGTTCTCTCTGCAAAGGTGCTGACACTGATATAGGGTTTTTCTCTTCTGACGATAGTTGACGTAATGTGTGCACGATGACAACATACACATAATTTGAACAAAGCAAGGATGTGAACTTTTCCAATTTGAACTTGGCTCCTATCTCCTCATGAATACAAGTAGCTATGTAAGGTGCCCAGTTGAACACCATCCCTTCAAATGCCCCTACTGCTGCATACAATAATCGTTTTGATACATATGTGGGGTGTCGGTACAATCCTAACCGCCTCAGCACGAATCGCAACCATTCTACATATTCTGATGTAATCGCGTCCTGAGTCCGCCATCCTTGGCTCCTTTCAAAGGATGACATTCCTCCCTTGAAATATCTACCTGGGCTGAAATCGCTTGACTCATCAGTCCCTACTGCCATCTCTCCAATGGGAAGAAATAACACCTTTTCCAGGATTGTTTCATCAATCCCAATAATTCGCCCTTCAACAACACTCGATCCATCCTCGGGGTCGTAATTCTCAATGTATTCTTCCACTAATGACACATTGATTGATGGTAAACGCTCTGAATGGTGCAAACACTGGAACAACTTCGCAGTCCAAAATCCCTTATTTTTCTCTGCGTCCAACAGATTTCTAACTTCATCGGCTCCATATTAGTAATGATTATCACAGCCGATGGTTTTGCTGTGCGTTTAGCTCTCACATTCCGGCCACTTTCATCTCTGTCTCCAGCTCTCTTGGTACTTTCAATCGCCGTGACTCAAACGCTTACAGGTCTTAACTGTCAATGCGACTCTCCAGTATGCCCGAAACACTAAAATGAAACACAAATAAGCAACAACAGAATATAACACCACAGAATAACCCTTAATAGGAGCCCCACTCCTATTCTATTACCTAGTGATGAGAACGATAACATGGTACCCATATTGTCCATTTCTCACTTTCTTCGTATCTGACACAATAGCGATAACTAAATATCCTTGCAGCCACCTCTACGCCTTATACCATAATTAGGTCCCTCCTGAGTCCATTCGAAGTCCCTTCCCCTCAAATGAAATAAAACCCGTCCCGGGTTTTAGGTATTATATAACCGTAAACGATTCCCATTAATGCGGGTACTGAAATGATGGCCCGTGAAATCCTCCAATTGAACAGATCCATTAGAAAATCCTTCAATTACGCGATATGGTCCATGCCAGCGAACTTGAAATTTTCCCAAAAAATGATTGAATCGGCTGTCATACAGCAATACCAAATCATTGGGCATAAAACACTTCGGCCATAGTTTACTATCATAGTAACTCTTCTTCCATTTATAAGTGGCTTCCATGTGGAATAGAGCGACAGCCCGTATTTCATCCAATTCCTCCAATTTCATCAACCGAGTATATCATACCCAACGCCTCTCGTTCAGTAGTAGTATAATTACGTTCGACAGCCACCAATTGTCGACTGACATAATATATGGGATGATCTAATCCCTTATCATCCTTCTGGCTTAACACCGAGCCAATAGCAACATTGGATGCATCAACATACACATGAAATGGCTTTGTCCAACAAGGAGCCACCAATATTGGTGCAGAGACCAATTTTGACTTTAAGACCTTGAAGGCTACAGTACATTCCTTGGTCAAGAGAGGACTAGTACCATCAGACGGAGGTTTCTTCAGTAAGTTCGTTAAAGGTTGACAAATAACCGCAAACGAACTTATAAATCATCGATAATAACTGACATGACTAACGAACCCTCGAACACTAGAGACTGTCTCCGGTCTGGGCAAGTTTATGATATGCTACACTTTTTCAGGATCCGTAGCAATACCACGACTGAAAACAATATGGCCCAATAATTTTCCAGACGGAATACCAAATTGGTACTTCTCCGAATTCAACGATATCCCAAATTTGGCACACTGAGCCAAACATTTGCCTAAACAATGAAGATGATCTTGTTTGGTATTGAATGTACAAAAGTCATCTAAAAAGATCTCCATAAACATCCGGAGATAGTCTTGAAAAGCCTGAGTCATCACGTGTTGGAACGTGGCTGGGGCGTTACATAACCCAAAAGGCATCACGCGATAAGCAAATGTGCCCCAATCCGTAGTAAAGGCTATCTTGAGCTGATCTTCTTTTGTAATTTGAACTTGATTATACCCGGAGAAACCATCGAGAAATGAATAGCATTCGTGACCGGCGATGGCATCTAATATACTATTCGTGAATGGTAACAGAAAGTAATCTTTCTTGGTGGCTGCATTAAGTTTCCGAAAATCTTGACAAATTTGGATTTTTCCATTCTTTTTCGGCACCATCACAATTGGAGAAATCCACTCACTATTTGGTATCGGATAAATGAAACCCACCGCAAGAAGCTTGTCCAATTCTTCCTTCACCATAAGGAAATATTTAGGATTAAAGCGATGTTGCCTCTGGCGTACCAGTTTAGCGTTTTCTTCTAATATGATACGATGTTCACAGACATCAGCGGGGATACCTTGTAGATCATCATAAGTCCAAACAAAAGCAGATTTATGATATAAGAAAAAGTCTGTCCAACAGGTCAACTCTTATTCCTTAATACCTTTGTAGACCTTAATTAGCCGAGGTTCGGCCGTAGTCACTAAATTAATAGTTTGACATATAGGTTCAACAACAATACTCTGTTTCAATTCTTGCAGTGATTTAAAGTTACTCGGTATGTCTGACATATGCGAAGTAACGAATCCCGTCTCGAGGGCACTAACATGGTGCACATCGTGCCGAGGTTTTCAGTCAATACTAATATAAGCAGAGTTTTCCGAATCCTTCGGATATATCAAGTACTCCCTCGGACCTCCACATTGGTACACCACCTCAAGGTGCTGTGTTGCCTCCACATTAGCCTCCGTACTCGATACTTCTGTGTCATCCTCAGAGCTAAGCTTTTCGTTTGACATCAATTCAGATACTGGCAACTGAGACTCCCCGTGATAGCGTACTGGGTACATTTGTAACACCATTTTATCTACGCCCTTACCAATTGTCAAAGTACCCTGACCCCAATCGTTCTTGGCCCTTGCTTGATACAGCCAAGGTCGTCCCAATAAAATAGGGTACGATAAAGTTGAACGTTGTAAGCGAAAGATAATGTAGTCAATTTCATATGCAATACCTGCAATTATAGTTTGAACACTTCGTAAAATACCCATTGGCTTAACTCGGCTATGATCTACCATCCGTAATACCAATGTCGTGGAGACTAATTGTTCCAAATCTAAAGCATCCATTGTATCAGCGTTCATTAAATTGACGCTGGAACCTCCATCTACTTGGATGCCAGAGATCAGAACACCATCAATCGAAACATCAATGGTTGGTGCGCCTAGATCAGGGTTCATACTAACTTCACAAACTTCCATATTACAATGTCGATGTCTTATTAGAGATGAATTCAAGGTGGAACGACACTCTGGTGCGACTGCTAAAAGTTGCTTCATAGAAATTCAAGGCCGAATAGCATCCAAATCCTTTAAAATGTCGTAGGGTTCCATATTTAGGATAATTTCCAATGCCCTCTTCCGTTTCATGGGTTTGAGTTTAACTCCGTGAGATAAATTATTCTGCCGCCCTAGCCTTGGAATTGGAACAGCAGCTTGAGCTTCCTTGGGACTACCTTTCCCAAGGGGATCTTTCAACGAATATGATGCTTCTTGGAACTATGGTGGGAATAGACCAGCTCGAGACGGAACTCAAGACTCCGTAATTGGGACCTCATTGGGCTTCGCAACCAAATCAGGACTCAAGACTTTTCAAGTGTCAAGACCTGAATGGGATGGATCCGTAATTGGGTGTGATTGGTCCTTTCCTTTTTGCTGACTCTTAGTAAGAATGGTATGGACACATTCCACCCGATTTACTGGAGAGTCTTGAGGACCTCGATTTATCCCCTCTATTTTTCCTGGACTCTAGATCTACTGATCCCGATTATTGAAATTGAATGGAGCATTACATTGCTGATACGTATGCCTTGACTGCTTGCAATTCCCACAAACTGGCGCATAATCGTCACTGGCTCTTGGATTGGGACATTCATTGGCATAATGACCAATCTGTCTACAATGGAAACAACGCAATGGCCTTTTTGCACCCCCATCAGGCATATTAGGTGTCTCCACCGGTATATACCTACTAGATTTATTCCATGTAGGTTGAGAAAACGATCCTGGTTGTCCCGGTTGTACTTGGTTCAATGGCATCGATGGAGCATATGGCTGATACCTATGCTGCTCCTTACCATAGTTCTGAAGATTTGATACAAACCCCTGATTATAAGTGGAATTTTGAAAATGATTGACTGCTCGATTTTGTCGGTTAGATCGATTTCCATGCCATCCAAACGTATTTCCTATTTGAACTTGATTGATATTCCATGGAGTTGGTGGAATCATGGTCCGATTACTGAATTGTTGTTGTCTTTGCAAATTCCAACAATTAGCAGTTAAGTGCTTGCCTCCACAAAATGTACATTTACCCAACACTTGTGAAGGTGACGAGCATTCCGTTACCAAATGACCGTGGCCCTGACAATTACTACACCATACATTGGTCCTAGTATTGGTTGGCTTTTGCTTCTTCTCCTTATCTTTGGCCATATTAACGACCATTTCTTCCATTTTCTTTGTCAAGTTCAATAATAAGGCTTCATTGGAATCTTTTGAAGCTAGTATTATTTGTTTTTCTGCCAAAGTTGACTCTTGTGTTTCATATGGAAAATATGGAGCATACGCTGTTGTGACTTGCGGTGGTAAAGCTTGCAATGGAGTAACATTAACTGGCCCCTGAGTATTGGCACTTGAATGGGCCACTGTTTCGATCATCTGTGGATAACTATCCACTGATCCGTTCAAAGCCGGATATTGATAATTGCTTTGAACTGGTATCATCGTGGCACTCGCAATTAAAAATTGATCATAATGGCATTCCTTTCAAACCTTGGCTCTATCAAGGGATGCAGATACCGTAACTAGTTGAGCTTCTTTTACAAACATTTTTAGCTGTGGTGGGTGCAAACCATTTATTAATATAGATAATATAAATACCTCCGGCATTTGGTGGTTCGGCCACTTACTAAGTGTATCAGCCACTTGGCCATAGTACGATTCCACCGCCTCTGTTAGGATCATTTTACTGTTTATTAACCTTCCTCGAAGACGATCTTCAAAACCAATTGGTCAAAAATGGGTCAAAAATGCATTCTTCAATGCTTCCCAGTTCAAAAATTGACCAACTGGTTGACGGTTATACCATTCAAACGCCGTATCCTTTAAGGTTGCTGACAACCATTGTAACCAAATATCCTCGGTTCTCCCATTATTGGCGACACATGCTGTCAAAAATTGCGACAAATGTTGATCTAGATCCGTACCCGGAAAGCCCCTAAAGGTAGGTAATGGAGCCACGCTAGTTGTGCAATCACTCACAGTATCCATTTGTACTGCTATGGGAATCGCTGGACCTCCCGTCGTCATTGAATTTGACAATGTGATACTTAATTATTTGTTAATATAGTCTGCGTCTCTCCCAAATATATTTTCCGAACTTTCTACCCTGCTCAATTTGCTATTATTATCCTTGAACAAGTTTATTGGTTGAATAAGAAGTGAAAATGATGGGTTTTGAAACACACTGAATTGGCCCTTATTGACCAATAATTTATGCCACTCTATGGAACCAATTTTGACGGAATCGGCAGTTTCCGCTATTGGAAATGTATCCAATGGAGTACCCAACTCTTCTGTGATTCCCCCACTCTTAGTTAATGGTCTCAGAAGAAACCCTGGCCTATTGACCAAATTTTCTGCAAGTACTCTTGGCAATTTCTCTAATGGTATATACTTCTAAAATATTAGATGTCGATTAGCTTCTAAGTATGCTCGAATATGACGATAGGGATGCAACCATGGCTTAATCCAGCTTTGTCTATGATTCCTTTTTAACTTTTTTTGTTGCTCGTTTCGCTACAAATTTCTTGCTTGCAATCTCTCTATTCTTTCTCTTGACTGTCGTATTTTCTTTACTGTTAATATCTCATTCTTAAAAACCATACTCTTTCATTATATTCTTCTGCGACTGCTACCTATTTTCCATCTATTTCAACCAGCAGTTAATATCTAACACTCCATGCTATTATCAATTTCTCCGGCAGCAGTGCCAAAATGTGATTGTCGATTTACTTACTCTAACTAATCTAATCAGAGTAAACCTGTATATGGGAATTTGAACATAGGGAAAGAATACCGCATGAGCTTACACGTTAGGGTCACACAATTAACTATATTCCGCACTACTTAAAACAACGAAGAAACACTACAAGACTTTTTTCTGCTAATGAAATCCTTTCATTAACCAATAACCACTAAATGCAATCTGCACTGTCTCAAAAGTCCACACAAAACACATAAATTCCATCCAACACCAAGAATAACCAATCTTACTTAATTAATCTGGCTTTACACAATTTCTATTTTTTCAGATTTCCTCGGTCCGAACACACACAGTTTTCAATTAATCACGATCATAATCTTCTAGTTATAACCAATCTTCACAAAATCTGATAACAACTTTCAAATTTCTCTCCTTCAATCACACAATACTTCAGTTACACACCCAATATCTCATAAATCATTTCCCTGATTTATTCCATAAATTCTTTTTATAGTATTCAGAACTTTAAACAACAAAACAAAAAAATAAGAGACAGCACCAAGCTTATCCCGGCTCATACTATCACAGTCTGGCCCTCGGCTCACAACTCTCACAGCGATGGCCCTCGGCTTACGACTCTCACAGTCTGGCCCTTACTTCCTCTCTCCCATCTTGCTTATGCTACCACGAGATATCAACTGCTACATCTCTAATGAAAACTGTTTTTTCTAACTATTCATCCATTTTACCTACTAAACTACCTTTTCAACAGTCATCTATCCCTGTTTACACTATAAACTAAGTATCTACAATTCAGCAAATAATTACTTATTCTACAGATGCATAGCATATGCAATGATACCAGATTGTATGAGATCAAAATTTGATGCAAAAGATACCAAATGTATATTTGTTGGATATTGTGAAGGTATAAAGGCTTATAGGCTCATGTGTTTGGAGACTAAAAAGATCATCAAAAGTCGTGATGTTGAGTTTTTGAAGTATAAGAGTACTTGTGAGTACTTGGAGATATGTCCAAGTGGGAGTAATGGCACGTTTGTAGATACATCTTTAAATTCAGCAAAGAAGAAAGAAGACAAAGACAATGATGGTTGTAAAGGTGGAAATTAAGATGAAGAGGCAAAGAAGGTGGACAAGAAGGCCTCTACAATTGCTAAGACCAGAAATGAAGAGCATGAAGATGTTGATGATGATGGTGATGAGGATTAGGAACCTTTGAATGAGAAAAGACTATCTTCAAAAGAAAAGAAGGTTGGAGGTGACCATGGAGTGCAACAAGTTGAGTCTTCTTCAAATGAAACGAGATATCCTTTGAGAGATAGAAAACAACATGGTGAATGGTGGAAGGACCATATTTTTCCTCAAGTAAGTATAGAACATGCCAATGTTGCACTTATTGCTGATCCATTGACTTTATGTGATGCAATGAATTCCACGGATGCTATGAAGTGGGAGAATGCTATGGAAGAAGAGTACAAATCACTCATCGACAATGGAACATGGGAATTGACTCAACTGCCACCAAATTAATTTTCAACTGGTTGTAAGTGGGTGTTTAGAACCAAAAGGGATGCAATAGACTATATTGTGAGGTATAAGGCAAGATTGGTTGCCAAAGGCTACTCACAAGTTGTTGGTGTTGATTTCAATGAGACATTTGCTCTCGTGGCCAAATTCACCACCATTAGAACCATTGTGGCAATTGGGGCAGCAATGGACTTGGAGATGCACCAAATAGATGTGAAGATGGCTTTCTTGAATGGAGAATTGAAAGAAGACATCTACATGGATCAACTTCAAAGATTTGTTGAAGAAGAAAAACAACACCTTGTGTATAAGTTGAAGAAATCCTTGTATGGGCTTAAGCAATCATCAAGGACATGGTACCAATGTATCGACACCTTCTTTGTGAATGAAGGATTTGTGAGGAGTGAGGCTGATCATTCCATGTATGTGATGCAATCAAAAGCCTTCTTGTTGAATGTTATTCTTTATGTTGATGATTTGATCATTTTGACCAATACTTTGAAAAAGATGGATTGATTGAAGTCAAAGTTAGCAAAAGAATTTGAAATGAGTGATTTGGAAGAGCTCCACTATTGCTTAGGAGTGGAATTTGTAGAAAAAAGAGCTAAGAAGATCATTACATTGAGCCAAAAGAAGTACATTGAAGAAGTGCTGAAACGGTTCAACATGGAGGAGTGTAAATCCATTGGAACACCTTTGGAGACAAATTTGAAGTTGATGAAGCTCACTGATGAAGAATTTGCTGAAGTTGAAGAAGAAATGAAAGATGTTCCATACAAGGCAGCAGTAGGCTCACTTAGGTATGCAATGGTTGGTACAAGGGTGGATCTTGCACATGCGGTAAGTGTTGTGAGTCAACACATGTCAAATGCTAGACCAATTCATTGGGCAACCATTAAGAAGATCTTGACGTACTTAAAAGGTACTTTGAACTTCAAATTGTGTCTTGGAGGTAATAATATTACATTGCATGGATATTGTGATGCGGATTGGACTAGAGATGCAAATGATAGAAGGTCAAAAATAAGATATGTATTCTTTGTTGGAGTGGGAGCAATTTCATGGAATTGTAAGAGACATCCAATAATTACAAGGTCTACAATGGAGGCGGAATACATGGCAATAAGTCGTGGTGCAATGGAGGCAATATGGCTAAGACAAGTTTTAGAAGACATTGGACTTGTGTAATAGGAAGCAACTCCAATGAAGTGTGACAATCAAAGTTGCCTTGCTTTTGCCAAGAATCCAAAGCATCATTCAAGGACAAAACACATTGACATTCAACATCACTTCATATGGGAGAAGATTGAGATGGAAATAATTGACATGAAATATTGTGCAACGGAAGACATGTTTGCTGATTTACTCACAAAAATATTAGTGAAAGATAGACATTACAAATTGACAAAGAAATTAGGTTTATTAGCCTTTGATTAATAGCAAAGTGGGAGTATTAAAGTAAATGGAGGATAATTTAGAAGGTAAAAGATATTATCTTAAATAAGTTGTTAATGGTCAAAGGGCAACAAAAGGATGAAGAAAAGTTACTAAGGTGGCGGCTAGGGTTTCAAAGTGGCGGCTAGGTTAAGAAGAATCTAGGGTTTAGTTGGATAAAAGTAAGTTGAATACTATCCAAAATGGATGTAACTTCTACCTATAAGTAAAAGGTGTTGGAAGTGAGAGGTATCTCATTCCACACTTCTCTTGTGTCTAACCTTGCTGATTTCTACTTACTTGTGTCTTGCTTATTGTGTTTCTTCAATAATATGTGTTGAAAGCCCTACAAAACATCATTACATAGCTTCTAATTAGATAGTATATATAGAAGTAAGAATGAAGCCTTCTTTACTCTTATCAATGCCTTTTTAGTCTTTAATCTTGTTTCAAGACTTTCTAGTCTTCTTGTCTTTGGCAATAGCTATTTTAGTTCAATCTATTATCATCTTTGAGTTACTTTTTAATCTTTATAAGTGACATAAGAGTATATTGAGGATTTCTTTTTTTGAAATTTATGTCCTTGACAACTTTTTATCTTAAGTAGTTAATTTAGAAATTACATATTAAATCATACATCACTTAAAATTAAGACCAAAATTATTTATTCTATTTTAGACCATGTTTTTCAATCTAAACATATTATACAAAAGAAAATAGAATTAAAAATCATAATGTTAGAAACCATTATATTGAAAGAGGTTTATGACAAAATATCATAAGTTTTTCTTAGAATGGAGCATGGTAGAAGCCATCTTCAAAAAACTCAAGTAGATCTCTCACTTATTCTAACTTGAAGGACTAATGTAATCAATGGAAGTAACCAAAATCTTCTAATGGATATTCAAATTGATTTGATGATATTGCATAAAAAATTATCTATTATTATATCTTTAAAATTACAAGATATATCAATTCTTTTTAATCTTTTAAGATTTAATAGATCCATCTATAAAATATTTATATAAGTCTAGTATGATCAAGTTCTAAATAAAATATTTAATAAGATTAAATTAAAGGAATTTAAAAGAAAGATAACACAAAAAAATGATGTATTTAAAAAAAAATGATGAATATTATGAAATCCATTATTGAATAAATATTGTTTTTGTTTTTATCAAATATCAAAATCCAATTATAGAGCCTAAATATCATGAAGTAAAAATTTACACCTTTAAGTTGTAGTATACAAATTAAAAACAAGTAAACCACACGATTCAATTTTGTCTATAACTTCTAAAATAACCACCTATAGAAAAACAATTGAGTTCTAACCTTATAAGCTTTTTCATCATTCAAGACGAATAGGTCATAGTTTATTCTTTGAATCAAAAGAATAACATTATACCTTGACCTACTTGCAAAAAACAACATATACTAAGTTAATGTTGGATCAAAAATAGAATTTTATGTTCCAATTGTAGAAAATTTTACCTTATATATTATTATAAAAGATTCAATCAAGTGATTTCTTTACATCATTCTTCAAAAGACTGTAGGAGCCAAGTTAGAATATAAGTAATGAAGATCAGATTTGTAGATTATATTATTCTAATTGATATATAAAACTTGTATTATAACCACTAGAACAATGATCAAAATTATCAACTTATACATAAAAATTTGAATTTTTATGTTTTTTTATATCATTGAAAGGATTAAAAAAAATAATTATTTAAAAAAACATACTTTTTATTTTATTTTTGTATTTAATTGGATAAAAAATCAATAAATAGATTGAGATTATTTTTGTAGTACGTAATTTCTTGATTGCATTTCTTTCACTTGTTTGTGTTTATTCTCTTTATTTTTAGTTATTTGCTTCTTTCATTTTATACCACATATTATAAATAACTCTTAATTGAGGCCATTTTATAATTTAAATTGAGGTATAAATTTTATTCTTACATCCATCTATACCAAAATATTAATACCATAGACCTACAAAACAAATACATGTGATAGAACAAGATTGGATCAAAATTCATCTTTTGCACTATTTAATCAAAAGATTAAGTTTTGGAAGTTCAAGCCCCTAATTCAAGGTTTATATTCTTTCATTCTACTTATAAGTTATTTAAATTAATTCTTTTTTATTATCATTGTTTGCTAGATTAAATATATGTCTTATTAATTTTTTACACAACTAATAAAATAAAAATAATTTCATAATATTACATTATTTATTTACAATTGGTTTTTTTTGAAGTTTAACATTATAATTTTACAAGGTAATAAAGTTTCTTTTTAAATTCAGGTACACATTCTTCATATAAAATAAAATAGAAATAGAAATAAACCTAAATAAAATTTAAACTTGAGCCAATTTCTGATATTTAATAAATGTTATTAAAAAAAATTATCATAGATAAATTTTTAATTATAGTATAAAATAAATACTATAATCTTATCATGTAAAATATTTTATATGCAATTTTTTATGTTATTATATTCTTTGAACCAAAATTTATTATTTGAAAAATTCTAAAACACTACTTAAACAGATTTTATCAAAATTATTTAAATTATTTAAAAAGACTAATAGTCGAATTGTTTTAAAATTATTGAATAAGATATTATAACATCAATTTTATAATTTATTCTGATCTTATTTTTTAATATACTTTCAAAAATAAATAATTAAAATTTTAATTTAAAAAAACTGAAACCAATTTTATTTATAATGTTATTCGAAATTACATCATTATTTATAAAAACTCTATAATATCAACTTAAGAGCTAATATGCCAATTATTAGTTACCAAAAATAAAGCAAAGAATACAAAATATTTGTTTTTAACTATTCAAGTTTGCTTCTTTTAAAGTCCATACTTTGGTTAAAAATAAATAAATAAATAAGTAAATCTAAAGACCTCCAAATAAGCATTTAAAAGTTCAGTAAAATTATGCTTTGTAATGTGTTTTACAACTAAGAATACTCCTTCAAAATTATTGTCATCTAAGTAGCAAGTTGATCCCTTCTTGGGATCAAAAGCCTTAAAACAACAATCCTATACTCCATGCATTTATAACATTTATAGTCTTCAAAACTTCTTGACTAGGCGGTATCGAAGTACAAGCTCTAACGATAAGAGTCACGCTCATGATTTGACATGACACATACAGGCGTCTTGGTTACACTGCTTGTCTGATTTGTAATCCGTAACTTACATGCATGCAAGAATCCATTTGAAAAATCGTGCTAAGCTTAACAAAGTGAAACTGAATTTGACTGCTAGGTGAAATCCTCTGCACTGATAAAGTGCAGCAAAGTGAATATCATGCTCAATAAGGCACGATGAGATCAATGCGGGATGCTGCACGGATTACACCAACAAAGTTTCCCGGAATCATTATGCTTCTCCACCCCTACTTCACAGTATCCATCTCAACCGTATTTCAATGATCTCGTAGAACTAGAAACACATTACAAAGAATAGAAGCAACCTTCAAAAATAATACCCACTAATATGGATACACATCCGGTCGCCAATAATCAAAGGCACCGATTGAAATTTGCTATTGAAGTAGAATGATTGAAATCGCCACAATAACCAACCCCTTACTATCAAACATTCATATGTAAAGATGTAAATATTCTTATAAGATTCAAAATTTCAAACTCAACTTGATTACAACACGTGAATATTTTGACCAAGACACATACTCTCTACCTAATAACACTACTTTCCAAAATTTCCATACAAACCTTACGTGCATGCTGTGATCGAATTGAAGATTGGAGCACACTGAACTCCACTGTGCTGAGTGAAAAACTCTGTACTGATAAAGAAAATACCAAATAGAATTAGAAACATTTGCACAAATTTTTCTTCTTTCAAAGCCAACACATTTGTACAAAAACATCGATTTACATACCTCCATGTTTGCAATGTAAGAGTTTTAATGAATGTAGCTTTTTATTGCTTACTACAGCAGAATTTATATATTTGAAATAATCCTCAAGTGCATATCACATCCATCCCTTCTTGAAATCAAAAGCCTCAATATAAACACACAAATGTTCCGTAGTAATGTTTTTCTGGTACAGCTATCAGGGTTGATTACCTCACGTGCATTATAAAATATATGCAAATATCCTTGTAAGCTCAAAAACTTCAAACTCCATTTCACTACAACACGCGCATGTTTTGACCAGGACACATACACGCCACCTGGTAACGCTACTTTCATGAATTTCCATACGTATCTCACGTGCATGATAGAATCGAATCGAGGAATAGAATAACTGAACTCAACTGCTGGGGGAAATCCACCGCACTCATAAAGTGCAACAAAGTGAACGTCATGCTCAACAAAGCACGATGGGATCCATGCGGGAAGCACCACGGATTACATCAACAAAGTTTCCCGGAAACATCACGCTTCCCCACCCCTGCTTCACAGGATCTATCTCAACCGTATTTGAATGAACTTGGGGAATTGGAAACACACTACAAAGAATAGAAGCAACCTTCAAAAAATAATACCCACAAATATGAACAGACAATTCGGCCGCCAAGGATGACGGGTACCGGTTGGTGAGTCAACAGTTGCCAGCTGCACGGAGACCGAATCACTGCTCACTTCCAGGGGCGGATGTTGCAAGGTCACCCAACTCCAATACCAGGCTCGATCACTCATCCATGGTGACCGGTCCCGCCATATTGCCCAAGTCCAGCTGCTGTTGTCAACTGTTTCGTTTCGCTAGAGCCTCCATCTTGCGTGGGTTAGATTTGTAAGCATGTGCGCTGATGTTGTGCTGGCGACCGGCTCTCTCCGTCCCACGGTCAATACTGTCCCCTCTTCAGACTTGAGCCCACTCCGAAAAGTCTTGGAACGCCACGAGGGGTTTCTGTGGTCCGTACACGTTCGACGGCCCGTACTGTTCTCGACGTCAACTCGGATATAGGACACTCCCAGTCTTCCTCGTGTCGTTGCGGTCTTGTGCAGTGCCACTCGTATCCGGACGCGCAAAGCTTCATCAGCCAAGGCGACTCTCATCTTCTTTCCCTGCATCTTCGTACTCAAACTTGCGACTTGCCCAGTTCCTGAACACCACATACAAATACGTTTCAGAGGCAGTGCCAGTCTCACCACAACTCGCGCTGCTCCCAATCGATCGACCTCGACCTCGACCTCGACCTGCATCTGGATCAGCGGTCTTGTATCCATTCGTCTACTGATCATCCGCGATTCCTGGCGCTTTTGCAGGACGCTGAACCACGTCCATATTGGATGAGATCCAAGTGCGACGCAGAGCGCCCACCCAAATCCAGTTTCGAGCTCCGGCGCGTCCCACTCCAAGACTAGCGCCTCGTAACCACAAATATATTTCAGGTGCAGGTGCTACAGATATTTCCACCACCTACTAGCACATCGGTGAACCGAATCTTACCAGTACGATGGGGAGGTGGCCCTCACCGGCGTTACTGGCGATCTTCGTAACCATCGCCCTTGCCATGAATTCAATCACCCCGGCTGCCGCTCACACTGGACTCAAGGTAGGGTTCTATCGTCACAGCTGTCCCCAAGTGGAGGCCATCGTCTACAACTCTATGGCTCAATCCACCAAGGCCGACGACACCGTTGCACCTGGAATCCTTCGGATGGCGTTCCACGATTGCTTCGTCCGGGTACGTGATCGTCTTGATTTGCAGCACCCCAGCCAGCTGGATCGAGTCGCAGAGCTTGCGCTGAGAAGTACCTGGATTTCAAATTCAGTTTTCCCGAGTTGTCTGCTTCTGCTTCAGATGCTTCACACTGTAACCGCAACATCTCCTCACAGGATTGTTCCGTCTCTGTGGTTTCTTCAGGGCTGCGACGCTTCCGTTCTGCTAGAAGGACCCAATACAGAGCGAAGAGCTAGAACCAACACGGGACTCCATGGCTTTGACGCCATCGACGCCGCAAAAAGAGCTGTGGAGAACGCTTGCCCGGGCGTAGTCTCAGCCGCCGATGTGTTGCAGTTCGCCGCCCGTGACGCAGTTGTACTGGTGAGCAAGCATCCCATAACGCAAACCTGGTAGTGTCTGTGGATGAAGGTTGGATGTCTGCCTGGTTGATCGTTCCCGACTTCACCCGATCGCGCATCGAATGAGCGATTCAGAAGCGCATCCGATCCCGCATTGAACCTGTGGGGTCGAGTATCAGGCTCCCGTTTCTGACATGTGGATTGCACCTGCGTGGTTGTCCAGGCTGGAGGTTACGGGTGGCATGTGCCCGCTGGGCGTCGAGACGGAACGGTTTCCATCATGGAAGAAGCACTGAACCTGCCCGCCCCGAGCATGACCGTGTCCCAACTCATAGATGTGTTCGGGCGGAAGGGCTTGAGCCCCTCCCAAATGGTAGTCCTATCAGGTGCCCACACCATCGGAAAAGCCCCGTGCGTCACATTCGACGACCGCGTTCAGACAACCCCGGTGGACCCAACTCTGGCTCCCAGCTTCGCCACGTTCTTGAAGGGGCAGTGCCCGTATGCAGCAATCCAATCCACCAGCGTGGACATGGATTCCACCGCGCACACATTCGACAGCCAGTACTTCAAGGACATCATCGCCGGGAGAGGCCTGCTCACCTCGGACCA
This sequence comes from Physcomitrium patens, assembly GCF_059467195.1. Lineage (NCBI taxonomy): Eukaryota > Viridiplantae > Streptophyta > Bryopsida > Funariales > Funariaceae > Physcomitrium > Physcomitrium patens. The sequence goes on from NC_143435.1 coordinate 4,499,388, forward strand.
GAGCCTGTTGTACGACTCCCGCACCAGCGGGGGTGTGTACGCCAACAACGGCGCGGCATTCTACCGCAACTTCGCCAAGGCGATGGTGAAGATGAGCCAGATTGAGGTGCTCACAGGTTTGGACGGCGAAATTCGGCGACAGTTTGACCAGGTGAACAGCCACTAGAAAGGAAAGGGGGCCCAGGAAACAAGGCCGCCCAGATATGGAGAGCATCCGTGTATCATAGAGTAGATTAGGACGAGTTCATTGCACATGGTGAGCGTCAACTGCCACGTGCTCATTCTTTCCGGTGCACAGCATCGGCATGCTTTGCGTTGCTTGTCGTAAGCAATTTACCGCACATCGCAGTAAATTGCTTACGATTTATACAATTGAAGAGACGATACCAATATAATCAAGATCCAAAACTTAATTGAATCCTTGAGCCATAAGCCATGCTTTGAATTTGTCAATTTCTTTTGTTGCTTTTGAGTTTAATTTTAAACATCCATTTGCGTGTAATTGGATAATAATAAGATAGTAGTTTTGTGAAGATCTACGTACTATTGGCCACATAGGATATTAATTCTTTGACAATGGTATGTTGCTATTGAGAAGCTTCAATAGAACCAAGAGTCCTATTATGTATTTTTAATTCAAAAAGAATATGGGTGAATAAAAATAATATATTTTTTTTGTTACTAGAGAAAGTTTGGTTTGTTTTCAAGAGTAAAACATTCATGTTTTATAGTTAAAATATATATATATATATATATCATAACTTAATAATGCATTTATTTTTATATCACTATTATCATAAAAAATTAAAAAGATTGTTATTTATTTTGATAAATAATGATAATAATGAAAAGATATCAATTTAAATAATTTATTAATTAAATAAAATAGTAAAAATATTGACTTGGAGGCTTAAGCTTCCAAAACTTAATCTTTTGACTAAATGGTGCAAAAGATAAATTTTGATCCAATCTTATTTTATTACATATATTAATTTAAAAGATTTGTAGTATCAATTTTTAGGTAATGGTGAATGTGAGAATAAAATTCAACACTCGATTTGAACTTCAAGATTGCCTTAATTAAGATTTTTTTTAGTTGGTGGTATATAAAGAAAAAAAAAAAAAACTGAAAATAAAGAAGGAAAAATACATACAAGAAAATAAAATAAAATCAAGCAATTATACTCTAAAAATCAAATTTTAGTCTCTTCATCAAATTTTTATATAATTAGATAAAAAATTAAAAAGTAAAAAATATATTTTTAGATAAATAATTTTTTTTTCTACCTATGATATAAAAATAATTCAAATCTAAGTTAGTATAAGTACATTAAAGATTTTAATCATTCAAGGTTGAAGATTGATGATTTTGATCATTGCTTTAATGATTGTAATGGAAAATTGATGGAAAATTGGAATAATAGGATCTACAAATTTAACCCCTTTATATGTTTTTTACATAGTTGCTAGTTTTATAAAGAAAGATTTAATAGAATGACCTAATTGGATCTTTTATAACAATATATAGAAAGAATTCTTTAACATTTGGAGTATAAAATTTCATTCTTGATCCAACATTGATATAGTCAATGTGGCTTTTTGTAAGTAAGAGAAGGTGTCATATTATTCTTTTGATTTAAAGAAAAATTATGAATTATTTGTTTTGAATAATGAGCAAGTTTATGAGGTTGGAATTTATTATTTTTTAAACATATATGTTATATAAATTATAAAAAAAATTTGGTTGTGTGGTTTGTTTGTCACTAAATTGTACATTACAACTCAAAGTCATAAATTTTCAAATTATGGTATCTAAACTCTATAGTTAGACTTTGATATTTGATGAAATCAAGTTTAGGATTTAGAATTCATCATCTTGTTTTCCAACACATCATTTTCTTGTCTTATCTCAGTTTTAAATGATTCTAATTTAATATCATTGAAAGTCTTATTTATAACTTAATCATGTAAGGTTTGTATAGCTAAAGATATTATATTACTTATAAAAAATAGGAAAAAATGGCTAAAATTATTTTAAAGTTTAATGTTGATAGAATTTAATATGTCAATGTTGTAAATGCATAAAAGTAGGTATAGGTTCTTTTATCTTTTTATGCATACAATCATTTTTCTTATCAATAATTTCTACTTTTAAGAAAGTATGAATGATTCTTTCTAAGTACTTAAGTCTCTTATTTTGTATATCTAAAATTATAAAATGCATAACAAAAGTTTGGATAAAATATTATTTTGTGGTATCTTGATTTAAAAAGATATCAATATATTGGATACATAATACATAAAATCACTTCACATAAGAAATGATATCTTCTAAGAGACCTTATTTAATATTTATCAAAGTTAAAAGAGCTTATTTTTGGCCAATTACATATTTAAATATACAAAAGAAGGTTGCTAGATATTGTTTCAATGTAGTAAATGATTCCTCTATATGAATGTATACCGTACATATGCAAAATATGTTAAAGTTATTCATAACCATATTCAATAATATCCATGGTTGATTACTAAATAAATAATTAGTAATTTTATATTTTATTCTATATGAGTTAATAGGTCTTTATTTATAGATCCATTAAAACTTTGAAGATTAAAAAGAATTGAAGCCTCTTATAATTTCAAAGGCACAATATTAGATAGTTCTTTAGGCAACATCATTAAATCAATTAAATATTTTTTGGAAGATTTTGATTACTTATATTAGCCTTTATAGTTGATGAAGGTGAGAGATCTATTTGAGATTTTAGGATCTTTTATTAATCTTAAAATAGCAAAATCATCTATTATTTAGACTTTATTTTATAATAAGAAATTTTAAAAAAAATTAATAAAATTATAAGTAGTTTTTTAAATTGTAATACATAGATATCACAAAATATAAATAGGGTGAATAAGAAAGTAACTTGTAGAGCAACCTATAATAATTAATTATGTTTTGTGAATTTCATCACTTTCTACAAATATGGATTCAATAACAAAAAGAAGACATGTTAGGCATTAATTCAACTTCACTTTTCAAAAATGTCAAAAAATTGAAGTACTTATGATCAACACAATCAAGATATCTTATCTAAAAAAGTAGAGTGGAGAATTTTTTGATATATATAATTACATATATTTAATATTTAATGATACTACAAAGTAATGAAATAACCAAGCAATTATTTAAAGGACAAAAAAATCTAATTGTGTATTTTTTTTAAGTATATTTGAAATTTTAAATGAAGAAAAAGAGTTAGCTAAAACTTGAAAACCAATTAATCTTGTTATGCCATATTCTTTTCCTTAATTTTGTCTAAAATTTGAAATTTATTTGAAGAACTATGCTTTGGAATCTACTTTTTTTTTAAAGCCATACTTCTTCTTTACTTTTGTCTAAAATTTCAATTTTTAGACTCACAAGTTAAGACATAATACTTACTAAGGTTGTTCTTTTGTAATTTAATGTTGTAGTTTAAGTCCACTTCTTATTGTTTTTAAAAAAGCAAGCAATTTATCAATACAATCAAATAATAGCAAAACTAATAATATACTAGTCATACACTAATTAAAATCAATAACATTTATAAAAAGTAATTACTTAAGTACCACAAATAGATAAAAATTATTATTCATATAAAAAGTAAAAATAGTCATTAAAAGAAAGAAAAAAAAATAAAAATAAAAGATATATATAAAAAATAAAAACATAAAATAAGTAATAGTAAAATTTAAAAAAACATAAAATAAATAATAGTAAACTTAAAAAAATATATAAAAAAATAAATAAACAAAAAAACAACATTAAAATTTGAATTAATTTTTAAACTATAATTTATCTAAAACTAAAAATATAAGACTAAAAATATAATTAACAAGGTAATGATGGATGATGTATAATTGACTACATCCAAAGCAAAGTTTGCATTTAAATGACTTATAATATCGCAGACCAAGACTTTAAGTGCTTCTAGATATTTAATTAGACTTTTATGGCATTCTTGGAATATAAGTTTTGTACTACTATTCAAACATGTATACACTCTCAAATTAGTTTGATATTAAATATATACACTATTTACTATTTGAAATTTATTTGAAGTTTATTTATTTACAAAGAAGCAAAAATTCTTTTAAGATTCAAAAATTCAAGTTCAACTTGATTACATCACACAAAAAAATTGACCATGACACATACACGCCACAATGCTACTTTCAAGAATTTTCATACAAATCTCATATGTATTTTCAAATCAAATTGAAGATTAAAGCAAACTAAATTCAAATGCTAAGTTAAAACCTTTGCACTTACAAAGAAAGTAATAAACAGAAGTAAATAAATTTTCACATAGTTTTCGTCTTTCAAATCCAACACATTTGTACAAAAGCTTTGATATAAATACCTCAATGTTGGCAATGTAAAAGTTTGTATAAATTATGCATTTTATTACTTATTACAAAAACAATTCCATATTTGAAATAATCACACTGTGCATATCACGTCCATCCTTTCTTGGGGCCTCAACATAAACTCTTTATATACAATTGTTTCATAGTAATTTTGTCCTGCTGCAGCTTTCAAGATTGACTACCTCATTGTGCTTTATGATGAAAGATGCAAATATTCTTGTAAGGTTCAAAGTTTCAAACTCAATTTCACTACGGCACGCGCATGTTTTGACCAGGACACATACACGCCACCTGGTAACGCTACTTTCATGAATTTCCATACGTATCTCACGTGCATGATAGAATCGAATCGAGGAATAGAATAACTGAACTCAACTGCTGGGGGAAATCCACCGCACTCATAAAGTGCAACAAAGTGAACGTCATGCTCAACAAAGCACGATGGGATCCATGCGGGAAGCACCACGGATTACATCAACAAAGTTTCCCGGAAACATCACGCTTCCCCACCCCTGCTTCACAGGATCTATCTCAACCGTATTTGAATGAACTTGGGGAATTGGAAACACACTACAAAGAATAGAAGCAACCTTCAAAAAATAATACCCACAAATATGAACAGACAATTCGGCCGCCAAGGATGACGGGTACCGGTTGGTGAGTCAACAGTTGCCAGCTGCACGGAGACCGAATCACTGCTCACTTCCAGGGGCGGATGTTGCAAGGTCACCCAACTCCAATACCAGGCTCGATCACTCATCCATGGTGACCGGTCCCGCCATATTGCCCAAGTCCAGCTGCTGTTGTCAACTGTTTCGTTTCGCTAGAGCCTCCATCTTGCGTGGGTTAGATTTGTAAGCATGTGCGCTGATGTTGTGCTGGCGACCGGCTCTCTCCGTCCCACGGTCAATACTGTCCCCTCTTCAGACTTGAGCCCACTCCGAAAAGTCTTGGAACGCCACGAGGGGTTTCTGTGGTCCGTACACGTTCGACGGCCCGTACTGTTCTCGACGTCAACTCGGATATAGGACACTCCCAGTCTTCCTCGTGTCGTTGCGGTCTTGTGCAGTGCCACTCGTATCCGGACGCGCAAAGCTTCATCAGCCAAGGCGACTCTCATCTTCTTTCCCTGCATCTTCGTACTCAAACTTGCGACTTGCCCAGTTCCTGAACACCACATACAAATACGTTTCAGAGGCAGTGCCAGTCTCACCACAACTCGCGCTGCTCCCAATCGATCGACCTCGACCTCGACCTCGACCTGCATCTGGATCAGCGGTCTTGTATCCATTCGTCTACTGATCATCCGCGATTCCTGGCGCTTTTGCAGGACGCTGAACCACGTCCATATTGGATGAGATCCAAGTGCGACGCAGAGCGCCCACCCAAATCCAGTTTCGAGCTCCGGCGCGTCCCACTCCAAGACTAGCGCCTCGTAACCACAAATATATTTCAGGTGCAGGTGCTACAGATATTTCCACCACCTACTAGCACATCGGTGAACCGAATCTTACCAGTACGATGGGGAGGTGGCCCTCACCGGCGTTACTGGCGATCTTCGTAACCATCGCCCTTGCCATGAATTCAATCACCCCGGCTGCCGCTCACACTGGACTCAAGGTAGGGTTCTATCGTCACAGCTGTCCCCAAGTGGAGGCCATCGTCTACAACTCTATGGCTCAATCCACCAAGGCCGACGACACCGTTGCACCTGGAATCCTTCGGATGGCGTTCCACGATTGCTTCGTCCGGGTACGTGATCGTCTTGATTTGCAGCACCCCAGCCAGCTGGATCGAGTCGCAGAGCTTGCGCTGAGAAGTACCTGGATTTCAAATTCAGTTTTCCCGAGTTGTCTGCTTCTGCTTCAGATGCTTCACACTGTAACCGCAACATCTCCTCACAGGATTGTTCCGTCTCTGTGGTTTCTTCAGGGCTGCGACGCTTCCGTTCTGCTAGAAGGACCCAATACAGAGCGAAGAGCTAGAACCAACACGGGACTCCATGGCTTTGACGCCATCGACGCCGCAAAAAGAGCTGTGGAGAACGCTTGCCCGGGCGTAGTCTCAGCCGCCGATGTGTTGCAGTTCGCCGCCCGTGACGCAGTTGTACTGGTGAGCAAGCATCCCATAACGCAAACCTGGTAGTGTCTGTGGATGAAGGTTGGATGTCTGCCTGGTTGATCGTTCCCGACTTCACCCGATCGCGCATCGAATGAGCGATTCAGAAGCGCATCCGATCCCGCATTGAACCTGTGGGGTCGAGTATCAGGCTCCCGTTTCTGACATGTGGATTGCACCTGCGTGGTTGTCCAGGCTGGAGGTTACGGGTGGCATGTGCCCGCTGGGCGTCGAGACGGAACGGTTTCCATCATGGAAGAAGCACTGAACCTGCCCGCCCCGAGCATGACCGTGTCCCAACTCATAGATGTGTTCGGGCGGAAGGGCTTGAGCCCCTCCCAAATGGTAGTCCTATCAGGTGCCCACACCATCGGAAAAGCCCCGTGCGTCACATTCGACGACCGCGTTCAGACAACCCCGGTGGACCCAACTCTGGCTCCCAGCTTCGCCACGTTCTTGAAGGGGCAGTGCCCGTATGCAGCAATCCAATCCACCAGCGTGGACATGGATTCCACCGCGCACACATTCGACAGCCAGTACTTCAAGGACATCATCGCCGGGAGAGGCCTGCTCACCTCGGACCAGAGCCTGTTGTACGACTCCCGCACCAGCGGGGGTGTGTACGCCAACAACGGCGCGGCATTCTACCGCAACTTCGCCAAGGCGATGGTGAAGATGAGCCAGATTGAGGTGCTCACAGGTTTGGACGGCGAAATTCGGCGACAGTTTGACCAGGTGAACAGCCACTAGAAAGGAAAGGGGGCCCAGGAAACAAGGCCGCCCAGATATGGAGAGCATCCGTGTATCATAGAGTAGATTAGGACGAGTTCATTGCACATGGTGAGCGTCAACTGCCACGTGCTCATTCTTTCCGGTGCACAGCATCGGCATTCTTTGCGTTGCTTGTCGTAAGCAATTTACCGCACATCCCTGCGCGGCGTCAATCTCTGAATCACTCTTCGTCCTCTGAATTGGGCCAACCATGACAAGGTTATGAGCAGCAAAGCGCATGGATGTACTGCCCTTCACAAGTGTGATGAACACAAACAAACGTGGAGCAGTTGTTGTCGTGGCCGGTTTCGAAGTGGGATTCATGGATAGCAGCTTTGTGAAATCTCGAGGTATCGTTTTCATTTGCAGAGTGCGCATGATTAATCTGTAAGAATGAACAGAAATCATTACTGTTTGTTGCCATGCATTGCTGTTGTGCATTCAGCATAATCGCACCCACTCATGTCTCATCGAGAATGCACTACCGATGAGGTCGTCCTCCTCGCAGATTTAAGTACCGGACTGTGCATTATTGTAATTAGGGATGTATTATTGTACTAAGAATTCAGTAAACTTCCAACACCAAGTTACTCTCATAATTTCTATATGGTGTGAGAGGGACAATATCTAGTATAAGGTTAAGTAAAATAGACAACTAGAAATAACAAAGAGCTTAGAAGAAAAAGAGCTTGCCAAATCAGTTTATAACACAAGATATGAAAGCAAGTGAATCAATAACACAACATCTTAGCCATTTCAAAATTTTACTTTAATAATATCACTCTCTTGGAGTAATATTTGTACCACAAAAAGAAACCTTTACACTTATGAAGTCCATGCCATCTCAATATGGCATTGTCATACTAATACTACATGCAACTAGGATGACAATGCTTTCTATCTTAATTACATTTCTACTAAAGTGAAAACCATCATGAAGAGCTCTTCTTTTGATACTCAAGTCCTCTTTGTCTGCTATAAGAATAAGAAAGAGTGGCAACCATGATCATTATCAAATCAACCTTCAAAAGATCTCAAATATTAAAAAAAACAATTAAAATCTACTACTTCATGTCCTCATTGCAAAAAGATAGGATACTAGAATTCGGATTGTTTCAAAAATAGAGCAAAATATTTTTACTAATATAGCAACAACTACCAATGACAACTAAGAATACAAAAATATATAAAAATAAAAAAATGTAGAAGAAATACCTCCTACTTTTTATACACATGTGTATCTTATATAAATATATTGCTCTATAACATCACCTCTACTAAGAGCCACAAAAGATAATCAATAGTTTATTGATACAAGAGCTACTTATCATCTAGCCTATGATAAAATATAATTTATTAATTTTTAAGCCTTATTATCAAATAAAAATAAAGTGCATCTTGGTGATAATATAATACTTTTTATGTATGGATGAAAAAAAAGTCAATATTTGTATAATAAGTAGACATACTTTTCACCTTTCAAATACATTGTATGTCTTAAATTGATAAAAAAAATATTTTTAATATAAAAATAAAATAAAAATATAAATGACATATTCATCAAAAATCAACAATGTCACCTTTTTGACATAAATGATTCAACTCTTGTACAATGCCAACTACTTGGTAATTTCTATTTGCTTGAAATTATAATCTTATCGTTTCAACCAATTTTAGTTGATTTAATTGTAAAAAATATAAATCCTTCTGATTAGCTCATCAATATTGTTTTATTTTTTGATCACATAACAAATTTTTTGCCACTAATAAGTACAAGTACAAAAAGTCTCGCTTGCTCAACTATCCATAATTGCATCACTATTTTAGAAGTATATCTACAATTATTTGGATTCCTTTCAAGATCACCTTAATTGAGATTGGTACAAACTATTATAAGATTGTGCTCATCACTATCTTATTGCTTGCTAGTACCACCTCCATGCATTACTCGCTCTGACTTGCTCACCTTAAAAGTAATATTTTCAAAATTTGACAGTACTATGTTGAACTCATTGTTATTGATCTATAGCTAGATGTTACAAAAAATGACAACCTCTTCATTGACTCTATTCTCTACATTTGGTGCTCCAAGTTGCTTTCTACTACTCTTACTTCAAATTTTGGAACATCACCTTAAGAAACAAGGCCTTTCAAAATTTACCTTTCCATTCATTTTTGGAACAACAAATTTTATTCAAGCTTATCTTGGAATTTTAGAAAGAGCTATTTTATAGCATTGCAGATTAGGCCATATTAACTCAAGTAATCTTTACTATTTCATTTGATTAAGAAAAATTATAGGAATTTTCATTCAATATATCTCAAAATATGTCTTTATAGAAAACAAAGTGCAACTAAGTTACCTAAAGTAGCAACCTTTTATATCTTCCATCTACTTGAAATTTTTCATTTTGATCTTAGTGGAGTAATTTCCACTCCTATATTTTCAGATTTTGAATATTATGTTACCTTTATAGATGACTACTTTCAATACAAAGTTTTTTGTTTCTTTCAAAAAAAAAAAAAAAATGTTTCACAATATTCAAACTCATCCATATTTGGTATGAAATTCAAACCAAGTATAAGTTTAAAATCTTTTACTTTAATCAAGGAAAAAAAATGCCTTTCGTTCAATTTTGATCAATATCTTGCTACTCATGGCATTCAAAGACAACTTAAAATAATTCATACACCCCAAAAAACTGGCATAGCTAAACAAAAGAATTATATCTTACTCAATACAACTAAGTGTATGTTTTATAAGGTATGATTCATTAAGCCATATTGGAATATAGTTGTAATGTATACCACTTGTTTTTAAAATAGGCACCTAACTAAAGCCATACCACCACATATTACTTTGTTTGAGCTTTTGGCATGAAACAAAATCCAATCTATCATGCATTTATGTATTTGGCAATTAAGTATTTCTAAAAATCATTAATGCAACTAGAGACAAATTTGACACTTGCTCTATTGAATGTATGACATTGGACTACAATGCCTTAAGCAAAGTCTATATGCTCTAAAATACTACTACAAGAAAAATAATTGTTTCTCAAAATATGTCTTTTAAAAAAAAACATATCTTCTTGCTACTATCTTTGTACCTACTAATACTTTTATTTTTAATATAAGTATCCAATAGAACCTTTATCTTATCAAATTAGTAGAACTTTCAATTCTCTTTTCTTTTTTATTGTTTGACTAATGTCAAGAAGCTCAATACAATAGCTATATAAATTCTTAGCAATTTTGAACTTCTGGCCACTTTCTTTGATAATCCATCCAAGGCTCTATTGTTGTTTCTAAATATACTATCAATTAATTTGTATCTTATGCTATTGATTGTTTTGTCTTCTATAAGCATCTTTTCACTTCTTGCAACAATACCACTATCATTGATAAAGACTCTTTTAAAATTTTCTTTTCTTTAGGAGTCTTTAGTAGAGTCAATCCCTTCTACTTAAGCTCAATATAATTTACTAGCTCTATACCTTGCAAGTTCTTCCATGTGGATAATTGATGTTTACTTTGGCATAGAAGTAATGCTCAATCTTGACCAGTATGTTTATCAAGCATCACCTCTTTGTGATACTTTTGGCTCCACTAAATTTTAAGATCCAATTGTAGCCCTGTTGCCTCCACCTTATCAATCCATATGGTTCAATTGCAATGTACTACTACTACATGATCTTAAAAACAACTATAATCTATACATTTTCCACCATTGCCATGCTTGTGCTAAATTAAAACCAATAAAATGAGCTATGTTTATCAGCTTGTTGATAGTTCTTCTTAAACTTTAGAATTATCAACAAGCTCTATGATTCCCAAAATTTGTTTAATAGCAACAAAAAATCTTTGATGAATTAAATTCTCACATGATGAATGGTACTTGGATATTTTTTAAATTTCCTTCCAAGTATTGTCCAATCATATGCTAGTGGATTTTTTAGCTTAAGCTCAAGTCCAATAGAATTATTGATTGTTTTAAAATACAACTTATTCTAAGAGAATTTAGCCAAGTTTTAGATTTGGATTTTATCAAAACTTTTAGTCTTATTGTCATGCTATAACATAACTAATAGGTGAAAGAATAAAAAAATATTATATTATAGAAGACCTTACTTCAAAATATTGTAACAAATTATCTTTAAAATATAGATAATAATCAAAAGATAATAAAACTAAAAGAGCAAATGTTGCTTTTTACAAAGTAGATTTTTATTTTTTTTGTCCGACCATAAATAAGAAAAAATAAGATAGATTAAAATAAATAAAGGAGATAAGTATATATAGAAGAAAATTAGGAGTTGATTTTAGTAAAAATTATCTCAAGAAAAATAAAAATTGATATCTAAAAAGCACCAATTGCTGATTAGGATCAAAATCAAACCTTGATATACAAAATCATGTATCTATGGTGACTTTAGGATTCTTTTATAAATCAAAGAGTAGAATTTGAAAAAAAATTCATAAGATTTCTTTGAGCATTGGTTTTGAATAATTTTAGTTTGTAATGATTTTATAAGAACTTTCAAAGTGAAGATTGTTTTTGGTAAATTTAATTTTATGAAATAAAAAAGAATTTATATTTAAAAAAAATATGAAAATTTAATAAAAGATTTAAAAGTAAAAATTTGTAGATTTTTTATTGTAATTGTTTCAATTACATATTATAAATTTGAGCATAATCAAATAATTAAATTGAAGGTTATCAAAGTTTAAGTAGATTGATATCTCAAAAATTTATATATATCGGTGGTAGACTTGATTTTCAATATATATGTGAATTTTAAAAAGTATTTAATGGTGCAATTAAGAGATTTTAGATTAGAAGAATTAGAATCAAGATTGGAAAAGAAGGCTAACTTACATCTTAGTGGTTTTTAGGATTTATCTTAAATATTTTTATTTTTATGTCTTTAAAATAAAAAGAATTGTTATTAGCTTAGTTGTTGATAGGTGTGCAAAGTTTGAGTTGAAATCAACAATTCGATTGTTAATTATAGATATTTCAATCTACCATAGGATTTTTTAAGATTTTTTTAAAAACTTTAGGATTGATTTAGGATCTAAAATTTGATTAGTATTTATCTTTGGTTTGTTTAGGATTTGATTAGAACTTATTAAGGATTTAAGTAGGATTTGTCTAGGATTTTTTAAGATTTAATTAGAATTTGTTCAAGATTTTATTAGGATTTGTTTAGGATTTGATTAAGATTTGTCTAGGATTCGATTAGGATTTATTAAGAATTTGGTTAAGATTTTTTTAAGATCTAATTAGGATTTGTTTAGTATCTTTTTAAGTTTTCATTAGGATTTGTTTAGAATTTGGTTAGAATTTGTCTAATATTTGATTACAATTTGTTTAAGATTTAATTAGATTTTTTTTAGGATTTGTATAAGATTTGATTAGAATTCTTTTAGAATTTGATTAGGATTCAATTAAGATTTATTTAGGATTTTTATATGCTTCTCTTATTATTTATTTAAAAATTTAATTGGACTTTATCAATATTTTATTATATATGTTAAGCTTTAATTGTAATTTATATATGGTTCTATTAGAGTTATTAGGACTTTTTGTTGTAATTTTGTTTTACCTTCTACAACTAGATGTATAGTGCATTTTCGAGTAAGACTTCATATAATACAACTTCATTGTTTGCATTCAATCTATTTGTCTTTTTTTTATTCTTATTGCTCAATAAGACCTTTACATTCATTATATAGATGTTAATTTTTTTTTTAACTGAATTTTATATAAAGAATTTTATGTATATATATGCAAGTATTAAATATGGTTTTTTTCCTTGCTTTAAAATAGTATACAAATTACACAAAAATATATATAGATTGAAACAATATTCAAGAGAATAATTCAAAGTGATTAATATTTTTTTCAATTCTCTTAGCTTTATAAATTCTTCTATAAATAAAAATAAGTATTATCTTCATAAGGGATTAACATTTGTTATTCTTATCTTATATACAAATGACATTTTGATAATATATAACAAACTCTCTTTCTTACAACATATAAAAAATCAACTCTATGATTGCTTTTTTCTTTTAAGTCTTGGTGAAGCTCATCACCTGCTTATCCTTTGCATTATTTGTAATATCACTTAAGGTTATTTAAACATATCTCAAACTATGTACTTCTAGCAAAAGTTGGTAGAGTTTGGATTTCATGTGGTTGGCTAATATTGACGCCTTTGGTCTCAAGACTTTGCTTCTTTATTGTAGATTGACTCTTCAATAATAAAGCTTACCAATTCAACTATAAAGCCCACCAATCTTGTACTAATGATCATCCATTTGGTTCCTTGTGTTCTTATGCCAATGTTATTAGCAGTATTAATTAAGCAAGTTTGTGCACTTGGTTCAATTTAGCTTTTACAATTGGTTTCTTTGCTCAATACATAAAAAACCTTGAATCAATCCATATCATAGCATGCAAATATACTTTCTAAAACATTCAAAAGATATTTAATTATTACATCAAATATTGCCAAAACTCTAATTCAAAACCATTGTTTAATTTAGTGATACAAACTAGGTTGGGAATATCAACCAATAACAATCAATCTTTTGATATTATTACATCTTGTCTTATGGAGCATTTACTTAGGAATCATCACATCAAAAGTTAAATTGCCATGTCAAATATAGAGGTGGAGTATATGGCCATGGTTATTGCCGCTTTTGAGATAGTATGGCTCTAGCATCTTTTTTATCACTTATAACAAGATTTCTTTGTTCTTTCAACAATCTTCTATTATAACCAATTAATATTATCACTTTTTAATATCACAAAGTTTTATAATCAGACCAAGCATACAATCATGAAGTATTGCTTTATTTTGTAATTTTTGGTATTGAAGAAATTATCTTATCAATATTGCTTAATTGCGACTTCTTTATCAAAATACTATCTAATTTTAAATTAATACAACACTTATCACTATTAGAAATTACTAAAAAAAAATATAAGAATCTTTGAATAACAACTAAGAGAGCATAAAAGAATAAATAAAAAATATTATCATTAGTTACTATATATAATAATAATAATACTATTTTAGTATAATATGATAATGACCCACTTATATTTCTTTGAAAAATATAGTCTATATCAAACTTTGTATTATTTTAATAAGAAATTAGTAAACTTTTAATACCATGTTACTTTCATAATTCTTATGTAAGTATGCTCTTCGTTAATTAAGTTCAGATTGACTTATGGTTTTGTACGTGAGATCTTTCAAAATTCTTAATTAATTAGACATTATTATATAGATAAGAAATATAAATGTATATTGAATAATACATTAACAAACTCCATAAAAGGCAACTTGTATAATACTAGATATTAGTGCATTGTGGTAATCCACTTTATTGTTGTCTCAAAATATTGATGGTGGTAGCTTCGCTTATTTTTTCAACTTGGATTGATTGGGTGGTGTGTTGTAATTCTACATTTGTATTAGATCATGGTTTTGGTCTTGATGATACTACCACAAGAGTTTATTTACTACTATAACATTAAATATCATCAATATATCTTTTCTTTGCATTAAAGCTTTCAAGTATGTGTGAGTTCCACCAATAGATCTTAATTGGAAGATTAGTTAAAAACATAGTTTTCAATTATTTAATTATAAAAATATTAAAATTAGAATTTTTTTTTTATTTAATTATTTATTAGAATTTAGAAGTATTTATAAATTACAAAAGTCTATTCAAAAGAAAAGTTACAAAAATAAAGACTTAATAAGTCTTAGAAGTAATTATCTTGGCTAATTTAATATTTTTACTTATTGTTAAGTATAAATGATTAATTATTGAGACCAATTTCTACATTGGCTTCTAATATATATTTATAACTTATAAAAATTCTATCAGTAATTAGTTGATTAGTTATAAGAAGCATGAAAAAGAACCTCATGTCTTTTGAATTAATTATATAAAAAATAGGATTTTAGTGGATTTGAATTGATTTTATTATAATAAATAATTATCAATATAGGAAAACATAGGCTTAAATACCTATTAGCATTAAAAAAATCAATATAGGACTTTTTAGAATTAATTTAGAATTTATTTAGAAATATTTAGGAATTTTTAGAGAAGATTTTAAGATTTTGGTAAAATTATATTTTTCTTACATTGGGAGCCATTATAGAGGAATGGAACGAAGATTTAAAGGCCATACACTATTCTTAGGCTATTTTGATATACTTTAATATCATAATAAAGTAAAAAGTAAAAAAATATGAATTCTACTAATAAAAAATAAGAGAACTAGTGACTAGTCTAGTCCTCATAGGAAGGGAGGTAGATAAGTCTCATATGGATTGTAGCACCTTGGATGTAGGTAGGACAATATGACTAAGGCCTCAAGACCTCTTTAAAAATCCTTATTCACTACATTTGAGCTTTGGTGAAGCTCAAACCCTTGATCTTTTAGCAAATTATCCTTGAGACAAAATATTTTCATTTAATTTATTCAATTATGTACTTGATATCTTTACATTTTCATAGCTTATTCATTGTAAATTGGATTTATATGTTTCTTATATCATTAAAAAGATAATAAAAGTAAATTTCTAAAAATACAATTTTTAATTTTAATATTAATTTTTTATTAAATAAAACCTAATAAATAGACTATGATTAAGGTGTGGAGTGTGTATTTGCTTGAATACATTCCTTACACTTATTTTATGTTTATTTATTTATTTTCTTTTTGTTAATTTCTGATTTCATTGCATACTACTAATTATAAGAAACTTTTAATTGAGGCTATCTTGTTATTTAGATTGAAGGGTGAATTTTACCTTTATATAATTGATACATTTTCATAGAAATGGTGCTTCTAATGGTGTGTATGAATGTTAAATTTTCTTCTTATAGTTGATCTTACTTGGCTTTATTGAATAATCAATTCAAATAGATTTTTATCATTGATAAGTATTCTAGATTTCTTTCTTATTAGTATAAACAAAGAATTTCAATTTCTCAATTTATAAGATAATCTAAAATTTCATTATTGAATTCAATGTTGATTTGCTCTTGAGTTTTTATCAATCAGTGTTCATGTATAGTATATTTTAATTTGAAATTCTTTGAGGTTGTTTATTTTAATTTAGCTTTTTAAAATGCTATTGTACATTCAACTTAGACTTGATTGAAACTTGTAGTAAGTTTTAGATTAGAAAGGGATTCACTGCCTTAGTAGTTTCTTATACCCCATATTTGGAAAGGCATTTCTTAGTGTTTGGTGATTATTTAATTGTAGAAATTTTTAAATACAGACTTCAAAGTTAGGTTTTCTGTGGTATAAAATTCAAAGCAATTGAACCAAAATTGAATTTGAGTAGATTTTTTAGAGTAGAAAGAAGTTACTACTTTAAACGGAATACAATTGAAATTAGTGATTTCTATCTCTTTAATCATTCATGTAGTAGATTTTACGGTATACTTTTAAATTTTTTATTTTAAAATTTATCTTAATTATTTGAAAGTATAATAAAAAATAAAACAAAATAATACTAAAATAAAAACAAATAAAACAATAAAATTAAAAGATTATCATTATACTATATAATTATTTAATGAATTAATAAAAACAAAAATCAATAAATACTATTATTTATTTTTAACTTATATTTTAAATTTTATTTTTAGTTTTAGTTTTATTTTTTTTAGTCTTATTTTTATTTATATTTTTTATTTTTTATTTTTTATCTTTTTATATATATGTATATAATCTAGATCTTAAACAATTTCTCTACAAACCCTATAGAAAAATGGAACCTCAATAACTAATGTTCAAACCATTGATATCAACTCAAAATTTGCATACTTCTCAATGTCTTTGTTGAAAACAAGCATAAGAAAGATGAAATCAACTACACTTACCAATTGAAAGAAATGCAAGATAATCTAATCAAGTATTAAGCGGGCTCCTATTCCAACTTGAATACTAAATTTTTAATGCCAATATCTCTTTCTTGAACCATTGCATTACTTTTAAATTTCACCTTAATGTTGGAAATCAAGTCTACTATACATACAAAAAAAATCACTTCAATCCAATTGACAAATGATGAAAATCTTAGAAACACTCATTGACTGTCAAACTCCAATTTTTCAAACCTCAACCCACAAAAACCTTCATATACTTCAATCTTATTGTTCAATTGACCTCAAAATTTTCATACACATTTAAAACTAGTACACCAATACATTGTCCAAATTTCATCTATACACATACCACAAAAATCAAGAAACTTTCAAATTTGTAAACATATTTTTATTTTTCAAATTGTACTCCTACTAACAACATTACTAACTTTGAAAATCCTCCAAAATCTCAATATTGATTCAAATTATATAAAACCAATGCCTAAACATCTTTCTTTAAGATTGCTCTCAAATTTTATTTTTAATTTTCTATAGAACCTTAGAGTCACCATAGGTACATGGTTTTATGCCTCAAGATTTGATTTTGATCCAAGTTGACAACCGGACCTCTCTAGATATCAATTCTTGGCTTCTTGAAGGTAATTTTTAAAAATTTACTTCTAACTTCTCATTACGCATGGTTGTATTATTTAATTTTCTAATCTACTTTGATTTTTCTTATTTATGGTCTTATTAAGTAAGTAGAAGCTTATTTTGCAAAAAAGTAATGTTAGCAATTTTTAGTTTTATAATCTTTTTGACTATTATTTTTATTTCTAAGATAATATTTTATAAAATTTAAAAATAAAATATCATATAATATAATGTTCAAAAAAAATTTCGATAATTTTATTTTTAGCTAAAAGTTTTTAGAAAGTACTATTAATTTGTATATGTTTTTCAATTATTTTATTTGAATTCATCACATGCATTTTTGTATACAATATATTTCTTTTTTGCAAAGATGAGTATCACTTTGACATCCCAATCCATCTTTTGAAGCTAGAATTCTAAACTATACATAATCTTTTGAATGTCAATGTTGACTTTTTTATTGCATGCAATTATCTTATTAAATCAATATACGTTAATCAAAATATTTTTTTAAGTATTTTATAGGAGACTACAATTATGGCCTTGTGCATTTTATTTTTACTTCAAAGAATTCAAATAGCTAATTTTTATACTAAAATAAACCTCTATTAATTGGAAGTTTATTCTTATTCACAATAAGTGAATTAACTATTTAATTCTTAGAAATTTTAGTTCTTATTTAATTTTCAATCCATTCACTCTTAACTTACTTAAATCACCAAATGTCAAAAGATCAAACTTCTACTAATTAGAAATTATCCTAATTTACCACAAGTGAATTAACTATGCAAGTTTATTGAATTATAGCTCTTAATTTAATCCTAACTAAATCATCTTTTGAAGTCAAAACATCCAAGATATTAAGCAAACTTCTACTATTATCTCATTCTTGTAATTTATTCTCAAAATCTATGCCAAAAAAATATCTTCTTTTGAATTTTAACTTAAATTAATTAAATTATTATTTTTTTATTTCTAAATTTTATTTTATTTTATTTTATTATTTTATATTAATTTCTATTTGATTAAAATTCATCTATTGGTAATTTTTCATCTTTAAATAATAATTCATCCAAGTATAACATTCTATCTAATTTAAATTTTTTCATTCAATTTTAATTATTCATCCAAACTAACCTAATTCATCTTAACTTAACTTCATTCAAATCCCATCTAAATTTGTTTAATGTAGAAGTTTTAAATTTATCCATCTTTATCCACATATAGAATATACTTGTTAAAGAAGCTCAAAGGTTTTATTGCAATGTACTTTTGCTTTGGCAACATCCTTGCAACAGCAACATAGGCCCTTTTTTATTGCCTTGCTTTGTTGTTCACCTTAGAATCAAAGATTTACTCAATTGTCTACAGAGCACTCATCAACATTGTTGCTTTTGTTGATTTTTTTTCTTTCTTCTTTGTCTTTATCTCCATTTCTCTTGAAAATTCTTTTGCTGCTTACAACCTTCATTCCAACATAAATCACTTTGAGATTCTTGAATCTACTCCCACAAATTCTTCACACAAAATCATAATTGTGAAATAATTACAAATTTAGAATATGAGAGGAGATCCAACTTCCACGGTGTTTATTCTTGAGCAGTTGTGAGTCATCAGATTGACTCACTAGTTGTTTTAGGACAAAAGAATGCATGTAGAGTGCCAAAATTACAATTATTAGGTAAAGATGTGCTTAGAAGATATTATTGAAAGAAGAATAGTATTAGTGGAGAAGAAATGGAATCTTAGTAAGTCTTGGAGGCAATTAGTTTACTTGGTTTAGTATTTTTACTTATTATTGAGGAATAAGGATTAGTTACTAAAATCAATATTTATATTGATCTTATATCTATATGGATTAATTATAAAAAAAACTATAAATGTTAGTTAGTAGTTAAAAGAAGCATAAGAAAGAACCTCATGTCTTTTTAATTATTTATATAGAAAGTAGAATTTATAGTAGATTTAAATTGATTCCATTATTATAAAAAATCAATAATATAGGAAATTATATCCTTAAATTGCTATTAGCATTATAGAAACATTATAGGAATTTTTAGAAATTATTTAGAAATTATTTAGAATTTTTAGTAGATTCAAATTGATTTTTATCACTATAAAAAACCATAAATATAGGGAATTATATCTTTAAATGGATATTCGAATTATAAAAATATTATAGAAATTTTTAGAATTTATTTAAAATTTATTTAGAATTTTCTATGAATTTTTAGGATAATTTTCAAGACCTTGGTAAAATTGACTTTTACCACTTGGGGAGCTATTATGAAGAAATGGAGCAAGGTTTGAAGGCCACACAATGTTTTTGGGCTAATTGGGTGTTTTTGAACACCATGGTGAAGTCAAAAATGCATAAATATTAATTCTACTAGTAGAAAATAGGAGGACCAGCAGCTAGTATAGTCCTTGTAAGAAGGGAGGTGCACAAGTCCCATATGGGTTGTAGCACCTTGGATGTAGGTAGGAAGATAAGACTAAGGCCTCAAGGCCTCTTTAGGCAACCGATATATACTACATGTGAGCCTTGGTGAGGCTCGAATCCTTGATCTATAAGCAAGTTACCCTTGAGGTAAAATATTTTCACTTCACTTTTTAATTATTTACTTCCTATTTTTTAAAACTTCATAATTTACTCATAGTAATTCGGATCTACATGTTTCTTATGTCATTGGAAAGATAATAAAAATACCTATCTAAAAATTTACTTTTATTGGATGAAAACACAGTAAACAGATCGTGACTTAGTTTTTGATTGTGTACTTGCTTCATGTCATTCATTTCAATTGTTTTGTGGTTGTTCATCTTTTGTTCTTGTTAATTGCTTACTTCCCTTCATACCACCAATTACAAGCAACTCTTAATTGAGGTCATCTTGTAATTGGAGTTGGTGAGTGAAATTTACACTCATAGCAATTACGCAATAGAGCCAAAAATCAAGTTGAGGCAATACTAGAATCTCATAGCCTAGAAGTCTATAATGTACAAGAATAACAAATTATTAGCATCAAAAATTGCTATAGGTAAATTTCAACCCTTAGATTCTAATTTCAATGCCACAAATAAGTACAAAGTCTATTTCTTCTTTTTTGTTTGGCTAACAAGGACTGTTGAATTATAATAATTTACGACCAATTCTGTCAAAAAAAATTCATCAACAAGATTAAGAGAGTAAGGATGGATAAGTATGAACGTCGATGGCATAGCAATATAATAACACCATAGATCTGCAACTGGAGCAATAACCTCCAAAAAAAAAATGAATCCCATTGAATCTTCCACATCTAATGATAAGAGTGAGGCAAATGAAAATAAAAGTGACTACTAGACCATGACAATCTTTGCTTTAGTTGCAGCAATACTACTAATTGCCACAAAATTGTACTGTAATATAAAAAAACATAAACGTACATCTCTTTCATGAACTGAATTGTCTGTCCCTCATAGCATATATAACTGCAAAACAATAAGGAAATAATGACAAGATTAAGATGTTGACTAAGTAATGCTAGGAGGCTTGTTGCAAATGATTTGATATAGAGTAAGGCAATGCTAGTAATTACTGCATGTTATTTGAAAAGAGATTCTTATAGGCTAGATAAATAGAACACAAAAGCAATAAAAAAAAAAAAAAACAATCACAACAAAATTTCCGCTACAGGAACTAGAAAAGAAGAAGATGCTATACTACAATACTTCCTCAGCTCTATTCCACTACACATTGTAGCTCTAAGTTGACCAAACTTAAATAAGCCACTATTTCAAAGCACCTCATTAGATATAGACATAGCTACTACCATTGTCAAAGATGAGCTACTTCTACAATTAGAACAAGAACGAGAAAAATAAAATAGATTCTTTAGGCCAATAATATAAGAACCATAGTATAAGTAAACATCCAACACTAATGCAGTCTTGGCAAATCAAAAATCTTTCAAAAACTGAATATTAATTTGATTGACATAAAACCAATATTCAATTTTTTTTTTTACAATTTTGCTCTCAAATCCCATTCTTCGATCTACAAAAGAACCTTGGAGTTGCCATAGGTTTGCGGTTTTGTGCCTATTGGTCTGATTTCGACTTAGGTTCACAACTAGTCCTCTCCGAGTATCAATATTTAGTAATTTGAGGTAATATTTAATTGAACCTATTAGTAACTTCCTTCTAAACATGTCTATATCAATTACTTATCTTATTTACTTTGATTTGAGGCATTTATGTCCTTACAAAGCAAATAGAAGCCCACACTCTAAAAGGTAGTATTAAGACTAAACTTTTTATTATCTTCCTATTATTTATTCTTATTTTTCTACCTCATCTTTGTATTAGGCTCTTCTATAATAACATCCATATTTTTATTTTTCACCATATAGTTGTATAATAACACCAAGCAATTGAATCCCTATTAATAAAGAAGTTGCTACCATTCCTAGGCAGCTTTTCATCCTTATTAATCATCTTTTTATTTTTATATATTTTTTCTTTTTCTCTTATCTCTTCTTTTTTTTTTTTTTTTTTTTTTTTCACTTCTTTCAACTTCTTTTGATCTTTTTATTTTTTATTTTATTTTAATAACATATATATATATATATATATAATTTTTAAAAAATATTAATAAAATATAGTTTTTTTTTTTTGACAATAGGAGATATTCCTATTAGCCATTATCTAATGTTAGATACAAAAAAAACATCTCTAAAATGGAAGTTTTTCTTAATAAATTCTACCTTAGATTTTGTATCTGCTATTAGCAAATCATTTTCTATTTTTTAAAAAAATTCTACTATTAACTCACAAAATCTATGATTCTAAACACAATACATACATTTTTTATACTAAATACCTAAGTGAGTCGATTCAATGAATCACATAACTTTAAATGCCATAAAAAGATAATAACCTTCAATTAATGAAGTTTTTATATCAAAAATTTGTTGGTGGTCTTTTTTATCTAGATATATATATATATATATATATATATATATATGTATATCATTGTTCTAATATTAAGATTAAATTTACAATAATTTTATAATCATACAATAATTTTTAAGAAATTTATTTTACAACAATTAAAAAATTCTTATATAATTATAATTCATATTTGATTAAATATTGTCAAGGACAAGAACTCGATGAAAAAACAGTTCAGACAAGTAAGCCTTCACTCAAAGAAAAGTAACAAAATATGAATAATAAGTATGTATATTGAAAAGAGAAACTAGAATGGCTATTGCCAAAAGACAAGAAAAACTAGAGATCCTTGAAACTAGACTAGAAGCAAGAAATGAGTTGACAAGAGTGAAGAAGCCTTCACTCTTGTCTCTATATATACTATCTAACTAGGGGCTACGTGGCGACGTTCTATAGGACCTCCAATATGTGTTGACTTTGTAGGACACATGCCTTGACTTACAAGGCAAGTTTTTCTATGTGTGGGCCACATAGTTAGCTTGATCTTCAAGCTATTAACATGTGTGGCGCATGGCCAACTTGTTGACCACGTTTCTAATCCAAAAAGTCAATTAAAGACACCTATGAAGTCAAAGCAGCGTCTAGGAAGTTTCTAGGAAGCTTCTATATTAAATATTATAGAATTAACTTACTTTTATTTATTTTTACTTACTTCTACCTATTTCTATATGTAATTATTAGCTTACATGATTATGGCCGTGACATTACCCTCCCTTCTAGAGACGAGTTCCACGAGGAGTGGTCATCATATGTTGAAGAAATCTATGATGCGACGAATTGTATTCGCCACATACTCTGATCTCTGTTCTCTTCGAAGATGAATGATAGGGCCTCTCAACTATCGGTAGTGTCCCATACCAGGGCGGGAAGACCACCCAGTTATTTGATCATTGTTGAGGCCTTCGTAACTTCCTTCGAATAGAATATTCGGAACACCATCAGGAGTTGTTCCTACCTCTAGCAAAATCACCAAACATCGAGAGTCCCTTCACAAATCGTGATACCAAACGCGTTGTATCTCACCATCTATTTGAGGAAGAACATATCATTCTTGAAGATCTTCATCTCGATTGCGTCATCTTGAAGGTTGTGACAATCGTAATGTCTCGTCCGGCAGGTCAGCAAACGAAGGTTGTTGGCTCTCCAACTAATTAGCGTCACAAATGCAAAGAAGTTACAAACAAGGATAGGAAATTGAATGTTATCTTGCCTCAATCTTGTCTCTTTTATAAGAGATATTTTCATCTTGATTTTGATGGATGTCGTTGATGAAAAACTTTCACTTTAGCTGATGCATTTGCTAGATTCCTGGATGGCTCCCATGTGTGTTCACTTATATCATATCCGCGCCAATGAACAAGATATTCCAGCTTATTACGGCGCCGCCTTGAGTCTAATATCTCTTCCACCTCAAATTCTTCATTATTATCTACTTCTATAGGAGGCGGTGGCATTTGTCTTCTTCCTTGTATATCCACTGTCTTATATGGTTCAAGAAGAGACACGTGGAATACAGGATGGATCTTCATTGACTCCAGTAGATATAACCGATATGCAACTGGGTTGATCTGTTCAGAAACAGAAAAGGGGCCAAGCCTACGATAGTCCAACTTATCACAAGGTCGAGTAGTCTTGATATTGCGACGAAGTAGCCATACCTTATCACCCACGTTGAGTTGTGGTTGCTCCTTATGATATAGATTTGCGTTTATCTTTTGTTGTTCTTGAGCTTCCTTCAATTGCGTCTTCATTATTGCATGTAACTCTGACAACCGATTTGCCATATCTTCTGCTGCAGGATTATCAACTTTTGAAAAATCAAAAGTATCAAGTCGTGGATGATAGCCATAATTGGCAAAGAATGGTGTTTGTTGCATGCAAGAATGTACCGTATTATTATAAGCAAACTTTGCCAATGGCAGAAGGATTGTCCAATCATCTTGTTGGTAGTTGATAGTACACCTTAAATATTGCTCCAAGACTTGGTTTATGCGCTCTGTTTGTCCATCAGTTTGAGGATGGAAAGCCGAAGATAGCTTTATGTCCACTTTTAAAATCTTGAAAAGGGTCCTCCAAAATCTTGATACAAATTGAGTTCCCCTATCTGATATGATATCTTTAGGTAATCCATGATAGCGATAGATATTATCAATGAAAAGCTTAGCTGTTTCTTCACCTGTGATAGATTTTGTACATGGCACAAAATGTGCCATCTTGGTGAAACGATCTACTATCACAAATATAGAATCATAAGATCTTGAGCTTGGAAGATCTGTGATGAAATCCATAGAAACAGAAGACCATGGTTGTTCTGGTATAGGTAATGGCTGAAGAAGTCCGTAAGGTCGATGACGAGGAATTTTTGATCTTGAACAAATATCACATGATTGTACAAAGTCTTTGACTGACTTCCACATTTGTGGCCACCAAAAATCTCTTGATATGAGTTCCAAAGTCTTATTATATCCAAAGTGCCCTGCTGCTGGAAAGTCATGACGTACTTGAAGAACACGTAAACGTGCTTCTCCTTCTGGAACATATAGGCGTCCTTCAAAATATAATAGATTATTCTTGAACTCAAACTTAGAAGGATCATGAGACTTGGAAGAATTATTCTCGATATCATAAACAAGAGGGTTTGAGGACATACTGGACTGGATTTGCTTGAGAAAAGTTGAATCAACAGTCAATGTTGATTTCATTGCTCGGAGATGAAATTGCTCCGGTTTCAAGAGGACCGTTCTTTGTTGCTCAAAAGCTGCATCTCCTTCTTTTGGTGCAAAATAAGAACGTCTAGATAGGGCATCGGATAAACCTTGTTATTTTCCTGGCCGATAAGTGATAATGAACTCGAATCTTGACAAAGACATACTCCAACGAGCTTGACGACAATTCAACACGCGTGTTGACATGAAATACTCGAGGTTCTTGTGATCTGTATACACAGTGACTGGACTAGAAGCACCTTCTAGATAATGACGCCATTCTTGAAAGGAATCCACGATCGCAAGAAGTTCTTTATCGTAGATCTCATAATTGATCTCGGCTGCTGAGAATTTTCTTGAATGAAAAGCTATCAGATGAAGTTTGTCATCTGTTCCCATTTGTGATAAAACTGCACCCAAGGCAAAATCTGATGCATCTGTTTCCATAAAAAATACCTTGGAAAAGTCAACACGATATAAGACTGGTGCAGAGACAAACGATGTCTTCAAGGCTTCAAATGCTACTTCCGCTTCTTGATTCCATTGGAATTTATCTTTACTAGTCAAGCGTGTAAGTGGAGCTGCAACTCGTGAGAAATCTTTGATGAAGATCCGTTAGTAATTGGCAAATCCTAAGAAACATTGGACATCTCTTACTGTCCTTGGAATCTTCCAATCCATGATTGTTTGGACTTTCTTAGAATCCATCATGAGACCATCATTTGAAATAATGTATCCTAAAAAGTGAACTTGAGTAGTGTGAAATATACACTTTTCCATCTTGGCGTACAATCCTGCATCTCTAAGTTTTTGTAATACTTGACGAACATGTATTTCATGTTCTTCGACGTTCTTAGAATAGATCAAGATATCGTCTAGATAGCAGATGACAAAATTGTCTAAGAATTCACGAAATACATCATTCATGAGGTGTTGAAAAGCAGCTGGTGCATTCGTGAGTCCAAAGGGCATGACATTATATTCGAAATGTTCATACCTAGTTCGAAACGCAGTCTTCCATTCATCTCCTTCTTTGATCAGTACTAGATTATATGCTCCTTTTAGATCTATTTTTGTATAGATCTTAGCTTGATTCAACTGGTCAAGGAGTCCTGATATCAAAGGTAATGGATACCTGTTCTTGATTGTGATCTTGTTGAGTCCTCGATAATCAACACACATTTGTAAAGATCCATCTTTTTTCTTTACGAATAGAATTGGAGCTCCTGCTGGAGATTTTGAATGGCGTATGAAATTCTTCGCTAAATTCTCGTCAATATATGTCTTGAGTTCAGCCATCTCATCTTGCGATAAACTATAAATTGGTCCAAATGGTGGTTGAGTTCCTTCCTTGAGGTCGATTGAACAATCATATGGGCGATGCTCAGGAAGAATATCTGCATTTTTTTTCTCAAAAACGTCTTGATACTCCTGATATTGACTTGGAATGCCACTTGAAGTCTTTACGTTTTCAGAAATAGATGCAGCATAAATAGCAAAAGTTGATCCTTCTTTTGCTGCGTGTATAAATGCTTTTGCACCTATCAGTACGGGTTTTACTATACTAGACTTATAATTTTTTACTTAGTTGGTAGAACTATTAATAACGCTCTGGGAAAAATCAAGTTTATGCGAATTCCAATCTATTCGAGGGTTATATTTTTCTAGCCAGGATAAACCTAAAATAACTGGATTGGACGGGGATTTAATTATGTTAAAAGCTATGTAGCTATCATGACCGTCTATTGTTACTTTTATAGGATGAGTTTCATGAGTGACATCTCCAGAAGACAAGGGACGACCATCTATGACTTCTATATGTACTGGTTTAGGTTTTTGTACAAAGGGTATTTTACGACTTTTAACAAATTGTTCATCTAAAAAACATGCTGAGGCTCTCGAATCTAATAAAGCAGAGGCTTTGTAATTCTTAGGTCCTAAATATAAGTCTATTATAAAACAAGGAGAGGGTTCTGAGGAGAGGATAGGACCTTCATTAGGAATTGTACAAGGTTCCAGCTGCACGATCCCTATTGTAGCTGGACGAATCCATTTTCCGACATGTTGTCTTCTTTGACCGTCGTACCCCTCATTTTATAGTTGCGTCGTTTCTTTGGACAATGTTGAGCAATGTGCTTAGGTTCTCCGCAATATAAACATAATCCTTCTTGACGACGACAAATCTTTTCTTGCTCAGTTAGGGGTTTAAAACGTACCGCGTCAATTTGCATGTCTTCTACTTCCGAATGTACGTTTGGCAAAGGTGTTGATGTTGCCATTGAGTAATAACGTTGAGGTTCCCCTGAATGATTCTCGGATCGAAATTCGAAAAGTCAATTATCACATTTTATCGCAAAATCGATTGCTTGACTCAAAGTTTGAGGATCAGGTAAGTTGAGCATCAATTTCTTTACTTCGTATTGTAATCCATAAAGAAATTGACTGATGAGTGCAGCATCATCCCACTTGATGTCAATTGCAAGTTGTCGAAATTATGAAGCATACACTGTTACTGAGCGATTTTCTTGTCGCAGAATTCGGATCTTATTTGTTGCAACACGAGTTGCATCGTGTTCACCATACATAGATGGAAACTCCACCAAAAAAGCTTCCAAATTGTCCAATATTGGATTTCGTTGTTCAAGAAAAGACGAAAACCACGATAATGCAGAACCAGAAAGTAGAGTGCCAATAAACCTGACTTGTGATCCTGGAGTTGGATAGCTTTGCGGTTGAAGTTCAATTACCAATTGTACTTGATTGATAAACCCTCGAAACTTTGATCTCGTACCATCAAATTTCTCAGGTAAGGTAATTCTTGGTTCTCTAGTGCTTATAGGATGTTGTACAACTGGAGAAGGAACGTGATTTGTTGTAAATGTTGAAGCAGCTCCGATCATCTCTATATCCCCACTTTCTGCTATTCTTGTTCTTTCCTGTGTTGGTGAATTGAGTTGATGCATCGCAAGCATTAACTCCCTCATTTGCTCTTGCATTTGTGCCATTGCACTCTTCATTTCAACAAGCTCTGCCATAATGACACTAAGAAGAAAAATTTGTTTGATACTGCTCAAGAGAAAAGAAAAGAAAGACTTGATAACAAAGAAGATACTAAAAACAATATCAGTTATGAAGTGGGTAATCCGCAAACTTCTAATACGCTTATGCCTTGTCAAGAGAAATGGGTAATCCACTCTTACTCAAGAAAAACAAAGCTCTGATATTGTAAGTACACTCTTGTCAATCTGTCAAGGACAAGAACTCGATGAAAAAATAGTTCAGACAAGTAAGCCTTCACTCAAAGAAAAGTAACAAAATATGAATAATAAGTATGTATATTGAAAAGAGAAACTAGAATGGCTATTGCCAAAAGATAAGAAAAACTAGAGACCCTTGAAACTAGACTAGAAGCAAGAAAAGAAATGACAAGAGTGAAGAAGCCTTCACTCTTGTCTCTATATATACTATCTAACTAGGGGCTACGTGGCGACGTTCTATAGGACCTCCAATATGTGTTGACTTTGTAGGACACATGCCTTGACTTACAAGGCAAGTTTTTCTATGTGTGGGCCACATAGTTAGCTTGATCTTCAAGCTAACAACATGTGTGGCACATGGCCAACTTGTTGACCACGTTTCTAATCCAAAAAGTCAATTAAAGACACCTATGAAGTCAAAGCAGCGTCTAGGAAGTTTCTAGGAAGCTTCTATATTAAATATTATAGAATTAACTTACTTTTATTTACTTTTACTTACTTCTACCTATTTCTATATGTAATTATTAGCTTACATGATTATGGCCGTAACATATATTGTACTACTTGAATATAAATCTTAAATATATATATATATATATATATATATATATATATATATGTATCATACCATAAGATAATATCATAGATGATTATAAATCTTATAGAAATTATAATATTATATTTTATTGACTTTTTTTTCTTTAAATTTATTTATTATTAATAATATATTATTAATTCAACCACAAAATTTGAATTATTTGAAGCATTCCTAATAATCAATAAAAATATTTGAGCTTGACTAATATTGGTTTGTTTTTAATTAATTTTATTAAACACTTTTGTAATAACCAATTAACAACTTTGTTTGTCTTTTATTTAAGTTTTTATAATAGAACAAAATAAATTAATATCTTCCATCATTGTATTTATTATTTTCAAGATTGGCTATATTTTGGTATTTTATGTAATTATTAATTTTTAATTCATTAGAATCTTTACTAAATTATAAATATTAAAGAAATATTTATTGATTTTTTTATTATTTTTTATATCTTTTAATACTTAAATAGTTCCATTAATAACTATTTAAAAATTAAATATAATTATTTTAAATTTTATATATTGTAAAAAATATATCTAAAATCAAACTTTTAGAATTTTTTCTCTCTGATTTATAGTGTTGTATTAATAATGGTTGATCTCTTGTTTTCATGACTATTATTATTAAAAAGAAATAATAAGCTTTGATATATTTTTCAAGATTCTTGGACAGTTCTTATGTGAGTTAAAATATTATATCTTCATAATGTATAATATATTCTTATTTATTTTGGTATTACTTTGAATCTAAGGCTTTCTTTTGCTTCAAACTTTTAGTTGTTATATATTGCATCAAAAGGTGGTAGGAATTTTTTTTTTTCAATATATTAATTCTTATATAAGGCTAAATAAAATATACTTCAAATACAAGATGGATCTTTATTGTTTGTGGTAATTACAGTTTATATATAAGTAGATTAATTTAGTTTTAGAAAATTAATTCTTTTAGCTTTTAATAATCTATTTTTTTCAAAGTCAATTGGTTTTAATATTACAACAAATTAGTCATACATTATTGCCAATTTTTAATGTATTTTTTTTCTAAAATCAACTCTATTAGTTTTTGATTGTTCTTATGTTTTATTTAGTTGTATTTTAATTATTGCATGAAATTCTATTAATTTATAAATTAAATATTTTATTTTTAGATTTTAGATTTTTTAATAATCAAAAGTATTAAATTATAATAATGCCAAGGATATCATACAATATAAATGAAAAGTTCAAATATAGCTATTGCAATTACAAATATAAGACAAGATTTGTAACTTTTAAGATGTTGGTAATTCTTATTATAATCCAGTTATTAAATTCAATTTTGTATTTTTTTTTATTCTTTCAAAGAAGGTACATCTAAGAAGGATTGTATCTTCTTAAGAAGAAGTGACATTTTTTTCAATTTTATTCCACAACAAATTGGTTAGTTTTTGAATTGTGATTTGTGATTTTTAATATGCCCTTACAACCAAGATATGATATAGGTTAGATTTTTTTAAAAGGATACCAAGCAAAAAAAATGATTGACAATCTTTAGATTATACAATAGCTTAATTAAGATGTTGGTGGACATGGAATGAGTCGGATAATATTTAAACCCAATTTTATTGAAATTGATGAGTTGTCCAATAAATTGATAGCAAATATTGATATGCTTGGTAGAAGAGACGAACTTGGTAGTGTCAATCAAATCAATGTCAATTAATTACTACAATGTATTTGTATTGTTGTTTTAAGGATGTTAATTTAATAAAGATCACTTCATCAATAGAGTTTGATTGCTTAAAAGGCAATGGTGGCCATAGCTATATATTTTACTTCAATGCTTGACAAGGCAGTTGATCTTTAACAAGTTCATTCTCAATCAATAATGCCTTGTAATAAGAGAAAATAATATCCAGAGATAGATTGATGGTTGTTGACCTCTCCTACCTAGTCAACATCATCAAAACAAAATATGAAGTGTGAAAGTAACATATTTTGGCAATACTCAATATGAACATTGATTGATCTTTGTAAATATCAAAAAAATATGTTTTCAATCTTAAATGAGCCTTGATCTTGAGTTGTGCATATATTTTGCTAGTATGCTTATTGCAAAAGTAATGTTGGAGTAAGTACAAAGTGTGGCCCAGTTGAAAGAGCCAATTGCATTAGCACAAAAAAATAGAGATTTAATAGTTGTTGGCAAGAGCATAGCAAGCATGTCCACCATAGAATATAAGTATCGGATGTAATAGGGGTCAAAATAAGACAAGCATTACAAAAGCTAAATTTCAAGAATTTTTATATAAAATATAAAAATATGATGGTTTATTGTCAATCCTAGTATAAATTTTGTATGACCTTCAAATTCAAGATATGGTGTCTATCTCTTAGATTTAAGAATAGAATTTGGAAGTAGAACTATATTTTTATGTGTTGAAAGAGGAAGAGGTTGTTACTTGGAATAAGTATATCATCTACATTTAGAATTAAGATAATAAAATCCAAGTCTAAAGTCATATAGTAGATATTGTCATTGACTATAGAGTTGACAAATCTAAAGGTGGTGAGGTAGGTGTGTATTACTTTAAATTATTTATAAGGTGATTATTTGAGCCAGGAAAGGGTCTTCTGGAGCCAACATATAAGCCTAGGATGTAGAAGATTGATACCTTCAAGGACATGTATGTATATTTATTCTTAGAAGAATCTATTGAAGATTATTGTTTAAACATCCATTTGATGTATATATGAATTAAGCTTGATAATGAAGGCAAAAATAAGCTCAAAGGATTATATCCACACCGTTATTTTATTTTTTTTGGAGTAATCGAATTCTAAAAATTGATTGAAGCCATGAACCACTAAGCGAGTTTTGAAGCAGTTAATTTTTCCAAAGCTTTAAAATTTAATCTTAAACAACCACTTATAAGTAATAGGCTAGTGGTTTCGTGGTAAAATAGTGAATTTATGTGTGTCATTTGCCACATTGAAATTAAATTTTTCTTGAATAGCTTATTTTCATTAAATAGCTTCAAGAGAATTGAGCAATTGGTTATAGGTTATGGATTCTAAAGAAACGTCAAACATGAAAAATATTGCATACTTGGATTAGATGAGCTCACGTCCATGCATTTGTCATGAAGACCCGTAGGATACTAATTCTCATCCAAATAATGACATAGGAGAGCATCTTTTGCAATGCAAGAAGATTGCCAAAGCCCAAATTAGAGGCAACTGTGGAGCTAGGTCAAACTTGTCTATGGTTCCACTAGATAAGATGAAAATTGTAATTGAGACATACAAGAAAGGAAGGCATGGCTCCCCACATCGAAAATGGCCTTCAGTTCTAAGATGTGACAATAAAGTCAGGTGGAATTGTATAGAGAGCATGGTTTTGTATAGAGAGCATGGGGGAGAAAAATAGAAGACCAGACAGGTGGTGCCAGCATAATCTTAGATGATGAACTTTGTTGGTGTAATTCTTGTCGGGAAAGCAACCGTTGGGCTGCAAGCGGAGTGTGATTCAAAGGTGTAACAATTATATTGATTGGGTTGTGGACGCCGTAGCTGCCGGACCTAAAAACCTCCTATGTGGATATAACACGGGATTACTATAAAGCATAAGATCCAAGTTGTCTATTGTGTTGATTGCGGCTTCGGAATAAGATGCTAGATTCTCAATGAATGATTCATGCGAACTCTGCAAATGAAAACGATACCTCGAGATTTCACAAAGCTGCTATCCATGAATCCCACTTCGAAACCGGCCACGACAACAACTGCTCCACGTTTGTTTGTGTTCATCACACTTGTGAAGGGCAGTACATCCATGCGCTTTGCTGCTCATAACCTTGTCATGGTTGGCCCAATTCAGAGGACGAAGAGTGATTCAGAGATTGACGCCGCGCAGGGATGTGCGGTAAATTGCTTACGACAAGCAACGCAAAGCATGCCGATGCTGTGCACCGGAAAGAATGAGCACGTGGCAGTTGACGCTCACCATGTGCAATGAACTCGTCCTAATCTACTCTATGATACACGGATGCTCTCCATATCTGGGCGGCCTTGTTTCCTGGGCCCCCTTTCCTTTCTAGTGGCTGTTCACCTGGTCAAACTGTCGCCGAATTTCGCCGTCCAAACCTGTGAGCACCTCAATCTGGCTCATCTTCACCATCGCCTTGGCGAAGTTGCGGTAGAATGCCGCGCCGTTGTTGGCGTACACACCCCCGCTGGTGCGGGAGTCGTACAACAGGCTCTGGTCCGAGGTGAGCAGGCCTCTCCCGGCGATGATGTCCTTGAAGTACTGGCTGTCGAATGTGTGCGCGGTGGAATCCATGTCCACGCTGGTGGATTGGATTGCTGCATACGGGCACTGCCCCTTCAAGAACGTGGCGAAGCTGGGAGCCAGAGTTGGGTCCACCGGGGTTGTCTGAACGCGGTCGTCGAATGTGACGCACGGGGCTTTTCCGATGGTGTGGGCACCTGATAGGACTACCATTTGGGAGGGGCTCAAGCCCTTCCGCCCGAACACATCTATGAGTTGGGACACGGTCATGCTCGGGGCGGGCAGGTTCAGTGCTTCTTCCATGATGGAAACCGTTCCGTCTCGACGCCCAGCGGGCACATGCCACCCGTAACCTCCAGCCTGGACAACCACGCAGGTGCAATCCACATGTCAGAAACGGGAGCCTGATACTCGACCCCACAGGTTCAATGCGGGATCGGATGCGCTTCTGAATCGCTCATTCGATGCGCGATCGGGTGAAGTCGGGAACGATCAACCAGGCAGACATCCAACCTTCATCCACAGACACTACCAGGTTTGCGTTATGGGATGCTTGCTCACCAGTACAACTGCGTCACGGGCGGCGAACTGCAACACATCGGCGGCTGAGACTACGCCCGGGCAAGCGTTCTCCACAGCTCTTTTTGCGGCGTCGATGGCGTCAAAGCCATGGAGTCCCGTGTTGGTTCTAGCTCTTCGCTCTGTATTGGGTCCTTCTAGCAGAACGGAAGCGTCGCAGCCCTGAAGAAACCACAGAGACGGAACAATCCTGTGAGGAGATGTTGCGGTTACAGTGTGAAGCATCTGAAGCAGAAGCAGACAACTCGGGAAAACTGAATTTGAAATCCAGGTACTTCTCAGCGCAAGCTCTGCGACTCGATCCAGCTGGCTGGGGTGCTGCAAATCAAGACGATCACGTACCCGGACGAAGCAATCGTGGAACGCCATCCGAAGGATTCCAGGTGCAACGGTGTCGTCGGCCTTGGTGGATTGAGCCATAGAGTTGTAGACGATGGCCTCCACTTGGGGACAGCTGTGACGATAGAACCCTACCTTGAGTCCAGTGTGAGCGGCAGCCGGGGTGATTGAATTCATGGCAAGGGCGATGGTTACGAAGATCGCCAGTAACGCCGGTGAGGGCCACCTCCCCATCGTACTGGTAAGATTCGGTTCACCGATGTGCTAGTAGGTGGTGGAAATATCTGTAGCACCTGCACCTGAAATATATTTGTGGTTACGAGGCGCTAGTCTTGGAGTGGGACGCGCCGGAGCTCGAAACTGGATTTGGGTGGGCGCTCTGCGTCGCACTTGGATCTCATCCAATATGGACGTGGTTCAGCGTCCTGCAAAAGCGCCAGGAATCGCGGATGATCAGTAGACGAATGGATACAAGACCGCTGATCCAGATGCAGGTCGAGGTCGAGGTCGAGGTCGATCGATTGGGAGCAGCGCGAGTTGTGGTGAGACTGGCACTGCCTCTGAAACGTATTTGTATGTGGTGTTCAGGAACTGGGCAAGTCGCAAGTTTGAGTACGAAGATGCAGGGAAAGAAGATGAGAGTCGCCTTGGCTGATGAAGCTTTGCGCGTCCGGATACGAGTGGCACTGCACAAGACCGCAACGACACGAGGAAGACTGGGAGTGTCCTATATCCGAGTTGACGTCGAGAACAGTACGGGCCGTCGAACGTGTACGGACCACAGAAACCCCTCGTGGCGTTCCAAGACTTTTCGGAGTGGGCTCAAGTCTGAAGAGGGGACAGTATTGACCGTGGGACGGAGAGAGCCGGTCGCCAGCACAACATCAGCGCACATGCTTACAAATCTAACCCACGCAAGATGGAGGCTCTAGCGAAACGAAACAGTTGACAACAGCAGCTGGACTTGGGCAATATGGCGGGACCGGTCACCATGGATGAGTGATCGAGCCTGGTATTGGAGTTGGGTGACCTTGCAACATCCGCCCCTGGAAGTGAGCAGTGATTCGGTCTCCGTGCAGCTGGCAACTGTTGACTCACCAACCGGTACCCGTCATCCTTGGCGGCCGAATTGTCTGTTCATATTTGTGGGTATTATTTTTTGAAGGTTGCTTCTATTCTTTGTAGTGTGTTTCCAATTCCCCAAGTTCATTCAAATACGGTTGAGATAGATCCTGTGAAGCAAGGGTGGGGAAGCGTGATGTTTCCGGGAAACTTTGTTGATGTAATCCGTGGTGCTTCCCGCATGGATCCCATCGTGCTTTGTTGAGCATGACGTTCACTTTGTTGCACTTTATGAGTGCGGTGGATTTCCCCCAGCAGTTGAGTTCAGTTATTCTATTCCTCGATTCGATTCTATCATGCACGTGAGATACGTATGGAAATTCATGAAAGTAGCGTTACCAGGTGGCGTGTATGTGTCCTGGTCAAAACATGCGCGTGTTGTAGTGAAATGGAGTTTGAAGTTTTTGAGCTTACAAGGATATTTGCATATATTTTGTAATGCACGTGAGGTAATCAACCCTGAAAGCTGTACCAGAAAAACATTACTACTGATCATTTGTGTGTTTATATTGAGGCTTTTGATTTCAAGAAGGGATGGATGTGATATGCACTTGAGGATTATTTCAAATATATAAATTTTGTTGTAGTAAGCAATAAAAAGCAACATTCATAAAAACTCTTACATTGCAAACATGGAGGTATGTAAATCGATGTTTTTGTACAAATGTGTTGGCTTTGAAAGAAGAAAAATTTGTGCAAATGTTTCTAATTCTATTTGGTATTTTCTTTATCAGTGCAGAGGTTTTCACTTAGCACAGTGGAGTTTAGTGTGCTCCAATCTTCAATTCGATCACAGCATGCACGGAAGGTTTGTATGGAAATTTTGGAAAGTAGTGTTATTAGGTAGAGAGTATGTGTCGTGGTCAAAATATTCACGTGTTGTAATCAAGTTGAGTTTGAAATTTTAAATCTTATAAGAATATTTACATCTTTACATATGAATGTTTGATAGTAAGGGGTTGGTTATTGTGGAGGTTTCAATCATTCTACTTCAATAGCAAATTTCAATCGGTGCCTGTGATGACTGGCGACCGGATGTGTATCCATATTAGTGGGTATTATTTTTGAAGATTGCTTCTATTCTTTGTAATGTGTTTCCAGTTCTACGAGATCATTCAAATACGGTTGAGATGGATACTGTGAAGCAGGGGTGGAGAAGCATAATGATTCCGGGAAACTTTGTTGGTGTAATCCGTGCAGCATCACGCATTGATCTTATCGTGCCTTATTGAGCATGATATTCACTTTGCTGCACTTTATCAGTGTAGAGGATTTCACCCAGCAGTCAAATTTAGTTCACTTTGTTAAGTTTAGCACGATTTTTTGAATGGATTCTTGCATGCATGTAAGTTGTGGATTGCAAATCACACAAGCAGTGTAACCAAGACGCTTGTATGTGTCATGTCAAATCATGAGCGTGACTCTTATCGTTAGAGCTTGTGCTTCGATACCGCCTAATCAAGAGGTTTTGAGGACTATAAATATTATAAATGCATAGAGTATAGGGTTGTTGTTTTAAGGCTTTTGATCCCAAGAAGGGATCAACTTGCTACTCAGATGACAATAATTTTGTAGGAGTATACTTAGTTGTAGAACACATTACAAAGCATAATTTTACTGAACTTTTAAATGCTTGTTTGGAGGTCTTTAGATTTATTTATTTATTTATTTATTTTTAACCAAAGTGTGGACTTTAAAAGAAGCAAACTTGAATAGTTAAAAACAAATATTTTGTATTCTTTGCTTTATTTTTGGTAACTAATAATTGGCATATTAGCTCTTAAGTTGAAATTATAGAGTTTTTATAAATAATGATGTAATTTCGAATAACATTATAAATAAAATTGGTTTCAGTTTTTTTAAATTAAAATTTTAATTATTTATTTTTGAAAGTATATTAAAAAATAAGATCAGAATAAATTATAAAATTGATGTTATAATATCTTATTCAATAATTTTAAAACAATTCGACTATTAGTCTTTTTAAATAATTTAAATAATTTTGATAAAATCTGTTTAAGTAGTGTTTTAGAATTTTTCAAATAATAAATTGTGGTTCAAAGAATATAATAACATAAAAAATTGCATATAAAATATTTTACATGATAAGATTATAGTATTTATTTTATACTATAATTAAAAATTTATCTATGATAATTTGTTTTAATAACATTTATTAAATATCAGAAATTGGCTCAAGTTTAAATTATATTTAGGTTTATTTCTATTTTATTTTATATGAAGAATATGTACCTGAATTTAAAAAGAAACTTTATTACCTTGTAAAATTATAATGTTAAACTTCAAAAAAAATCAATTGTAAATAAATAATGTAATATTATGAAATTATTTTTATTTTCTTAGTTGTGTAAAAAATTAATAAGACATATATTTAATCTAGCAAACAATGATAATAAAAAAGAATTAATTTAAATAACTTATAAGTAGAATGAAAGAATATAAACCTTGAATTAGGGGCTTGAACTTCCAAAACTTAATCTTTTGATTAAATAGTGCAAAAGATGAATTTTGATCCAATCTTGTTCTATCACATGTATTGGTTTTGTAGGTCTATGGTATTAATATTTTGGCATAGATGGATGTAAGAATAAAATTTATACCTTAATTTAAATTATAAAATGGCCTCAATTAAGAGTTATTTATAATATGTGGTATAAAATGAGAGAAGCAAATAACTGAAAATAAAGAGAACAAACACAAACAAGTGAAAGAAATGCAATCAAGAAATTACATACTACAAATATATTCTTAATCTATTTATTAATTTTTTATCCAATTAAATACAAAAATAAAATAAAAAAATTATTTTTTTAAATAATTAATTTTTTTAATCTTTTCAATGATATAAAAATACAACAAAATTCAAATTTTTATGTATAAGTTGATATTTTTGATCACTGTTCTAGTGGTTATAATACAAGTTTGATATATCATTTAGAATAATATAATCTACAAATCTGATCTTTGTTACTTATATTCTAACTTGGTTCCTACAGTCTTTTGAAGAATGATGTAAAGAAATCACTTGATTGAATCTTTTATAATAATATATAAGGTAAAATTTTCTACAATTGGAACATACAATTCTATTTTTGATCCAATATTAACTTTGTGTATGTTATTTTTTGCAAGTAAGTCAAGGTATAATGTTATTCTTTTGATTCAAAGAAAAAACCATGACCTATTCGTCTTGAATGATGAAAAAACGTATAAGGTTAAAACTCAATTGTTTTTCTATAGGTGGTTATTTTAGAAGTTATAGACAAAATTGAATCGTGTGGTTTACTTGTTTTTAATTTGTATACTACAACTTAAAGGTGTAAATTTTTACTTCATGATATTTAGGCTCTATAGTTGGATTTTAGTATTTCATAAAAGCAAAAAAAATATTTATTCAATAATGGATTTCATAATATTTATCATTTTATTTTTAAATACTTCATTTTTTTGTGTTATCTTTCTTTTAAATTCCTTTAATTTAATCTTACTAAATATTTTATTTTGAACTTGATCATATAAGACTTATACAAATAAGAATATTAGATTGCTAATTAAAAATAAAAAGATAGAAAATTAAGAGTAGATTAAAATTAGATATTAATAGAATTTAATAGATTAATATTATAAAGGTATAAAAGTAAGTATTGGATTTTTTTCTTCTAAGCATATAATCATTTTTCTTATCAATAATTTCTACTTCCAAAGAAAATTGAATGGCTCTTTTTTAATTTCTTTGTTAGTTACTAAACTAATAATAAAAATTGTTTCTACAAAAACATTTATGTGAGCTATTGAATTTTTATAGATGGATCTATTAAATCTTAAAAGATTAAAAAGAATTGATGTATCTTGCAATTTCAAAGATATAATAATAGATAATTTTTTATGCAATATCATCAAATCAATTTGAATATCCATTAGAAGATTTTGGTTACTTCCATTGATTACATTAGTCCTTCAAGTTAGAATAAGTGAGAGATCTACTTGAGTTTTTTGAAGATGGCTTCTACCATGCTCCATTCTAAGAAAAACTTATGATATTTTGTCATAAACCTCTTTCAATATAATGGTTTCTAACATTATGATTTTTAATTCTATTTTCTTTTGTATAATATGTTTAGATTGAAAAACATGGTCTAAAATAGAATAAATAATTTTGGTCTTAATTTTAAGTGATGTATGATTTAATATATAATTTCTAAATTAACTAATTAAGATAAAAAGTTTTCAAGGACATAAATTTCAAAAAAAGAAATCCTCAATATACTCTTATGTCACTTAAAAAGATTAAAAAGTAACTCAAAGATGATAATAGATTGAACTAAAATGGCTATTGCCAAGGACAAGAAGACTAGAAAGTCTTGAAATAAGATGAAAGACTAAAAAGGCATTGATAAGAGTAAAGAAGGCTTCTATATATACTATCCAATTAGGAGCTATGTAGTGATGTTTTGTAGGGCTTCCAACACATATTGACTTTGCTAAATTAAAACCAATAAAATGAGCTATGTTTATCAGCTTGTTGATAGTTCTTCTTAAACTTGAAAATTATCAACAAGCTCTATGATTCCCAAAATTTTTTTAATAGCAACAAAAAATCTTTGATAAATTAAATTCTCACATGATGAATGTTACTTGGATATTTTTTAAATTTCCTTCCAAGTATTGTCCAAGCATATGCTGGTGGATTTTTCAACTTAAGCTCAAG
This sequence comes from Physcomitrium patens, assembly GCF_059467195.1. Classification (NCBI taxonomy): domain Eukaryota; kingdom Viridiplantae; phylum Streptophyta; class Bryopsida; order Funariales; family Funariaceae; genus Physcomitrium; species Physcomitrium patens. Next base: position 4,539,855 of record NC_143435.1, read on the forward strand.
TCCAATAGAATTATTATTTGTTTTAAAATGCAACTTATTCTAAGAGAATTTAGCCAAGTTTTAGATTTGGATTTTATTAAAACTTTTAGTCTTATTGTCATGCTATAACATAACTAATAGGTGAAAGAGTAAAAAAATATTATATTATAGAAGACCTTACTTCAAAATATTGTAACAAATTATCTTTAAAATATAAATAATAATCAAAAGGTAGTAAAACTAAAAGAGCAAATGTTGCTTTTTTATAAAGTAGATTTTTACTTTTTTGTAGGACCATAAATAAGAAAAAATAAGATAGATTAAAATAAATAAAAGAGATAAGTATATATAGAAGAAAATTAGGAGTTGATTTTACTAAAAATTATCTCAAGAAAAATAAAAATTGATATCTAAAAAGCACCAATTGCTGATTAGGATCAAAATCAAACCTTGAAATACAAAATCATGAGTCTATGGTGACTTTAGGATTCTTTTGTAAATCAAAGAGTAGAATTTGAGAAAAACTTCATAAGATTTCTTTGAGTATTGGTTTTGAATAATTTTAGTTTGTAATGACTTTATAAGAACTTTCAAAGTGAAGATTGTTTTTGATAAATTTAATTTTATGAAATAAAAAAGAATTTATATTTAAAAAAAATATAAAAATTTCATAAAATATTTTAAAGTAAAAATTTTTAGATTTTTGATTGTAATTGTTTCAATTATATATTATAAATTTGAGCATAATCAAATAATTAAATTGAAGGTTATCAAAGTTTAAGTAGATTGATATCTCAAAAATAGAATTTTGGCAATCACAAAGGGTTTTTAAAACCTTTAGCATTTTGCTACTTGGATTGAGGTAAAATTTATATATATGGATAGTAGAATTGATTTTCAATATATATGTGAATTTTAAAAAGTATTTAATTGTATAATTAAGAGATTTTAGATTAGAAGAATTAGCATCAAGATTGGAAAAGAAGGCTAACTTACATCTTAGTGGTTTTTAGGATTTATCTCAAATATTTTTATTTTGATGTCTTAAAAATAATTGGAATTTTTGCTAGCTTAGATGTAGATACGTGTGCACAGTTTAAGTTGAAATCAATTATTTGATTGTTATTTATAGATATTTCAATCTACTAGTGGTTTTTAGGATTTTTCAAGATTTTTTTAAAAACCTTAGGATTGATTTAGGATCTAAAATTTGATAAGTATTTATCTATGATTTATTTAGGATTTGATTAGAACTTATTTAGGATTTAAGTAGAATATGTTTAGGATTTTTTAAGATATAATTAGAATTTTTTTAAGATTTTATTAGGATTTGTTTAAGATTTGATTAAGATTTGTCTAAGATTCGATTGGGATTTGACTACAATTTGTTTAAGATTTAATTAGAATTTTTTTAGGATTTATATAAGATTTGATTAGAATTCTTTTAGAATTTTATTAGGATTCAATTAAGATTTATTTAGAATTTTTATATGCTTCTCTTATTATTTATTTAAAAATTTAATTGGGCTTTATCAATAATTGATTATATATGTTAAGCTTTAATTGTAATTTATATATGATTCTATTAGAGTCATTAGGACTTGTTGTTGCAATTTTGTCTTACCTTCCACAACTAGATGTATAGAGTATTTTCAAGTAAGACTTCATATAATACAACACCATTATTTGCATTCAATCTATTTGTCTTTTTTTTTTATATACTTATTGCTCAATAAGACCTTTACATTCATTATATAGATGTTAATTTTTTTTTAATTGAATTTTATATAAAGAATATATATATATATATATATATATATATATGTAAGTATTAAATATGGTTTTTTTCCTTGCTTTAAAATAGTATACAAATTACACAAAAATATATATAGATTGAAACAATATTCAAGAGAATAATTCAAAGTGATTAATATTTTTTTCAATTCTCTTAGCTTTATAAATTCTTCTATAAATAAAAATAAGTTTTATCTTCATGAGGGATTAACATTTGTTATTCTTATCTTATATACAAATGATATTTTGATAATATATAACAAACTTTCTTTCTTACTACATAAAAAAATCAACTCTATGACTGCTTTCTTCTTTTAAATCTTGGTGAAGCTCATCACCTGCTTATCCTTCTTATTATTTGTAATATCACTTAAGGTTATTTAAACATATCTCAAACTATGTACTTCTAGCAAAAGTTGGTAGAGTTTGGATTTCATGTGGTTGACTAATATTGACGCCTTTGGTCTCAAGACTTTGCTTCTTTATAGTAGATTGACTCTTCAACAATAAAGCTTGCCAATTCAACTATAAAGTCCACCAATCTTGCACTAATGATCATCCATTTGGTTCCTTGTGTTCTTATGCCAATGTTATTAGCAGCATTAATTAAGCAAGTTTGTGCACTTGGTTCAATTTAGCTTTTACAATTGGTTTCTTTGCTCAGTACATAAAAAACCTTGAATCAATCCATATCATAGCATGCAAATATACTTTCTAAAACATTCAAAAGACATTTAATTATTACATCAAATATTGCCAAAACTCTAATTCAAAACCATTGTTTAATTTAGTGATACAAACTAGGTTGGGAATATCAACCAATAACAATCAATCTTTTGATATTATTATATCTTGTCTTATGGAGCATTTACTTAGGAATCATCACATCAAAAGTTAAATTGCCATGTCAAATATAGAGGTGGAGTATATGGCCATGGTTATTGCCGCTTTTGAGATAGTATGGCTCTAGCATCTTTTTTATCACTTATAACAAGATTTCTTTGTTCTTTCAACAATCTTCTATTATAACCAATTAATATTATCACTTTTTAATATCACAAAGTTTTATAATCAGACCAAGCATACAATCATGAAGTATTGCTTTATTTTGTAATTTTTGGTATTGAAGAAATTATCTTATCAATATTGCTTAATTGCGACTTCTTTATCAAAATACTATCTAATTTTAAATTAATACAACACTTATCACTATTAGAAATTACTAAAAAAAAATATAAGAATCTTTGAATAACAACTAAGAGAGCATAAAAGAATAAATAAAAAATATTATCATTAGTTACTATATATAATAATAATAATACTATTTTAGTATAATATGATAATGACCCACTTATATTTCTTTGAAAAATATAGTCTATATCAAACTTTGTATTATTTTAATAAGAAATTAGTAAACTTTTAATACCATGTTACTTTCATAATTCTTATGTAAGTATGCTCTTCGTTAATTAAGTTCAGATTGACTTATGGTTTTGTACGTGAGATCTTTCAAAATTCTTAATTAATTAGACATTATTATATAGATAAGAAATATAAATGTATATTGAATAATACATTAACAAACTCCATAAAAGGCAACTTGTATAATACTAGATATTAGTGCATTGTGGTAATCCACTTTATTGTTGTCTCAAAATATTGATGGTGGTAGCTTCGCTTATTTTTTCAACTTGGATTGATTGGGTGGTGTGTTGTAATTCTACATTTGTATTAGATCATGGTTTTGGTCTTGATGATACTACCACAAGAGTTTATTTACTACTATAACATTAAATATCATCAATATATCTTTTCTTTGCATTAAAGCTTTCAAGTATGTGTGAGTTCCACCAATAGATCTTAATTGGAAGATTAGTTAAAAACATAGTTTTCAATTATTTAATTATAAAAATATTAAAATTAGAATTTTTTTTTTATTTAATTATTTATTAGAATTTAGAAGTATTTATAAATTACAAAAGTCTATTCAAAAGAAAAGTTACAAAAATAAAGACTTAATAAGTCTTAGAAGTAATTATCTTGGCTAATTTAATATTTTTACTTATTGTTAAGTATAAATGATTAATTATTGAGACCAATTTCTACATTGGCTTCTAATATATATTTATAACTTATAAAAATTCTATCAGTAATTAGTTGATTAGTTATAAGAAGCATGAAAAAGAACCTCATGTCTTTTGAATTAATTATATAAAAAATAGGATTTTAGTGGATTTGAATTGATTTTATTATAATAAATAATTATCAATATAGGAAAACATAGGCTTAAATACCTATTAGCATTAAAAAAATCAATATAGGACTTTTTAGAATTAATTTAGAATTTATTTAGAAATATTTAGGAATTTTTAGAGAAGATTTTAAGATTTTGGTAAAATTATATTTTTCTTACATTGGGAGCCATTATAGAGGAATGGAACGAAGATTTAAAGGCCATACACTATTCTTAGGCTATTTTGATATACTTTAATATCATAATAAAGTAAAAAGTAAAAAAATATGAATTCTACTAATAAAAAATAAGAGAACTAGTGACTAGTCTAGTCCTCATAGGAAGGGAGGTAGATAAGTCTCATATGGATTGTAGCACCTTGGATGTAGGTAGGACAATATGACTAAGGCCTCAAGACCTCTTTAAAAATCCTTATTCACTACATTTGAGCTTTGGTGAAGCTCAAACCCTTGATCTTTTAGCAAATTATCCTTGAGACAAAATATTTTCATTTAATTTATTCAATTATGTACTTGATATCTTTATATTTTCATAGCTTATTCATAGTAAATTGGATTTATATGTTTCTTATATCATTAAAAAGATAATAAAAGTAAATTTCTAAAAATATAATTTTTAATTTTAATATTAATTTTTTATTAAATAAAACCTAATAAATAGACTATGATTAAGGTGTGGAGTGTGTATTTGCTTGAATACATTCCTTACACTTATTTTATGTTTATTTATTTATTTTCTTTTTGTTAATTTCTGATTTCATTGCATACTACTAATTATAAGAAACTTTTAAATGAGGCCATCTTGTTATTTAGATTGAAGGGTGAATTTTACCTTTATATAATTGATGCATTTTCATAGAAATGGTGCTTCTAATGGTGTGTATGAATGTTAAATTTTCTTCTTATAGTTGATCTTACTTGGCTTTATTGAATAATCAATTCAAATAGATTTTTATCATTGATAAGTATTCTAGATTTCTTTCTTATTAGTGTAAACAAAGAATTTCAATTTCTCAATTTATAAGATAATCTAAAATTTCATTATTGAGTTCAATGTTGATTTGCTCTTTATTTTTCATCAATCAGTGTTCATGTATAGTATATTTTAATTTAAAATTCTTTGAGGTTGTTTATTTTAATTTAGCTTTTTAAAAAGCTATTGTACATTCAACTTAGACTTGATTGAAACTTGTAGTAAGTTTTAGATTAGAAAGGAATTCATTGCCTTAATAGTTTCATATACCCCATATTTGGAAAGGCATTTCTTAGTGCTTGGTGATTATTTAATTGTAGAAATTTTCAAACACAAACTTTAAAGTTAGGTTTTCTGTGGTATAAAATTCAAAGCAATTGAACCAAAATTGAATTTGAGTAGATTTTTTAGAGTAGAAAGAAGTTACTACTTTAAACGGAATACAATTGAGATTAGTGATTTCTATCTCTTTAATCATTCATGTAGTAGATTTTACGGTATACTTTTAAATTTTTTATTTTAAAATTTATCTTAATTATTTGAAAGTATAATAAAAAATTTAAAAAAATAATACTAAAATAAAAATAAATAAAACAATAAAATTAAAAGATTATCATTATACTATATAACTACTTAATGAATTAATAAAAACTAAAATCAATAAATACTATTATTTATTTTTAACTTATATTTTAAATTTTATTTTTAGTTTTAGTTTTATTTTTTTTAGTCTTATTTTTATTTATTTTATTTATTTTTTATCTTTTCATCTATATATATATATATTTTAATTTTTATTATTGTATTTATTTACTTATATTATTTTCTTATTTATATGCATAATAAGTAATATGTATTAATATAAGATTAATATATTTTTATTTATTGATTAATTTTTATATGCAATATTATTATTTTTAATCTTAAGTAATATTTTATTAATGTAATGTTAATATAATCATTATTTGGTGGTCTTCTTGAAGTTGGTTGTTATTTTCAAAGTATAAAGAATAGAATTGAAGTACAACTTCAAATATAAATTTTAATCTTCATAAATTCCACACTTTAGCTGTTTAAATTATTTGAAATTTTAGACAAAACAAAGAAAGAGCACGGTTTGGCAAAATTAAATGGGTTCTAAACTTGAGCTCTTCAATTTTATTTGAAATTTTAGACAAGCAAGAAAAGAGCAATGCTTGGCAAAATAGGTGGGTTTCAAATCTTGATTCTATATTTTTATTTTAAATTTTAGGTGTAGTTAGGAAAGATCATCGCTTGGCAAAATTAGATGGATTTAAAAAACATTAGCTTTTCATTTCTATTTCAAATTTTAGAGACACTTAGGAAGAAGCAGGATAGAACTTATTGTCCTAAAAATAATATCTTAACCATTCTATCACCTTGTAGTGTAATTGAATACTAATATATTTAATTATATATACTAGGAATTTCTCCAATCTACTTCTTTTGTTAAAAAAACTTGGTCATATTTGTGATAGGCACTTTCAATTTTTAGACATTGTGCGGAAAGGGAAGTCGAATTGATGGCCAGTATGACTTCTTTTTGATGTTGAATTTGTGCTTGAGGAAAGTGATGACCTCCATGATGCAAAGTTGATTGTTGCATATTATCTTACAAGTTGATTTTTATCCAATTTATTTGATTATTGAGATATCTATGTATTAAAATTATAAACTACTTGTACTACCTTAAGTCTTGTTTTTCAATCTCTAAATTATGAATAAAGTCCAACTAATGGATGACTCTATTGTCATATTATGTGTATTCTTCTTTGAGAATGTACCAAGCACCTAACTAAAGAAGGTAAGTAATAATACAACAATAATTCTAAGAAGTCTAATAGAACCTTAAATAAACTTCAAGTAATCCTTAATAATCCAATTAAACTATAACCTATCAAAATAATTTTTCACAAAATCACAAAAGAAATAAAAACAAATTCTAAAAAAAATATAAAAAAAATAGAAAAAATAATAATAATATTAATTAAAATCCTAATTAAATCTTAACCAAATTTTAGATCTAATCCTAATTAAAATCCTAATTATATCTTAATCAATTCTTAGATCAAATCCTAATAAAATCTTCATAAAATCTTAAATCCTAGACAAATCCTAGACAAGTTTTAAACTAGATTCTAAGAAAATTCTAATCCTAACCAACTCTAGACCAAATCCTAAACAAAAATCCTAATCAAAATCTAGATCTTAAAAAACTCTCTACAAACCCTATAGAAAAATGGAACCTCAATAACTAATGATCAAACTATTGATATCAACTCAAAATTTGCATACTTCTCAATGTTTTTGTTGAAAACAAGCATAAGAAAGATGAAATCAATTTTACTTACCAATTGAGAGAAATGCAAGATAATCTAATCAAGTATTAAGCGGGCTCCTACTCCAACTTGAATACTAAATTTTTAATGCCAATATCTCTTTCTTGAACCATTGCATTACTTTTAAATTTCACCTTAACGTTGGAAATCAAGTCTACTATACATACAAAAAAAATCACTTCAATCCAATTGACAAATGTTGAAAATCTTAGAAACACTCATTGACTGTCAAACTCCAATTTTTGAAACCTCAATCCACAAAAACCTTCATATGCTTCAATCTAATTTTTCAATTGACCTCAAAATTTGCATACACATTTAAAACTAGTACACAAATACATTGTCCAAATTTCATCTATACACATACCACAAAAATCAAGAAACTTTCAAATTTGTAAACATATTTTTATTTTTCAAATCGTAATCCTATTAACAACATTACTAACTTTGATAATCCTCCAAAATCTCAATATTGATTCAAATGACATAAAACCAATGCCTAAAAATCTTTCTTTAAGTATGCTCTCAAATTCTATTTTTAATTTTCTAAAGAACCTTGGAGTCACCATAGGTACATGGTTTTATGCCTTAGGGTTTGATTTTGATCCAAGTTGACAACTGGACCTCTCTAGATATCAACTCTTGGCTTCTTGAAGTTCTTTTTATACATGCTTGTATTATTTAATTTTCTAATCTACTTTGATTTTTCTTATTTATGGTCTTATTAAGTAAGTAGAAGCTCATTTTGCAAAAAAGCAATATTAGTATTTTTTAGTTTTATTATCTTTTTGACTATTATTTATATTTCTAAGATAATTTTTTATAAAATTTTATAATAAAATGTCATATAATATAATGTGCATCACTTATAAGAAGAGTTTTATTATTAGGTGAGACTACTAATTTGAGATTAGCATGAAATCTCATCTTTGTATATAATTAAATCACATGCTTTACAAATAGGTAAGAAAAAAAAAGATTTTATGTTATTTCACAAAATAAAAATAAGAATAATATAAAATCTACTTATTTTGCTTTAAACCTCCTACTAGGTCATTTTTCATAAGGAAATTATTTGAAAACCATATACTTAGTTATATGCCATCTAGAATTAAGTCTAAGATAGTTTATCTTCTAATTGGCCTTGTTTTATAATTTGGATGTGTTTTACAATTTAGAATATATATTAAATCCATAGTTTTAAAAACTCATATATTACAAGAATTTGATGACAAGATGTCACAAGCTTCTATTGAGATGGAGTATGGTAGAAGACATCTTTCAGAGCTCTAAGTAGAACCTTTATCATTTCCAATTCTAGAGGCTAATATATCCAATAGAAATAACTATAACTTCCAAACCAATATCCAAATTGACCTGATGATGTTATCTAAGAGATTATCAATTGTATTACCTTTAATTTTGTAAGAGATATTAATTCTACCTAACCTCCTAAGTTTTAGTGGATTTGTCAATAAAGATCCAACAATCTATGTAAAAAGGTTTGTAGAGGTACTTATTATTAGTTTAGTAATCAATCATGGTTACTATTTGATATGGTTTCTAACAACCTTCACAAATTTTGTATATACTTGGTATAGATTCCATATAAAAGGGGCATTTATTAAATAGGAACAACTTCTAATAACATTCTTTCATCAGCGTAGGCCAACAACAAGCACTTTTAACTTTGATAAATATTAGATAAGGTTCTTTAGAAGATATTATCTCTTATGTGAGGCAATTTTATGTAGTATGTACTCGATATGTTGGTAATATTTTAAATAAGGATACTTTAAGGTTCTACTTTATTCAAGGCTTTGACATACCTTCTATAATTTAGAATATCTTAAAAAAGAAACCTAAAGATTTAAAAAGAATCATTCAAGCTGCTTTAGAAGTAGAAGTTATTGATAAAAAAAATGATTGTATATTTAGTAGGGTAGAAGAATCAATACATGCTTTTATAACCTTGCAACATTGAATTATAAAATTCTTCAATTCAACATAGTGCAATTAAACAATAATGAGATCTTTTTGAATAATGCATATTTATCTTCTTTGGTTGTAATTAGAAGCATGAAGACTAAAAATCAATAGATTTAGTACAACTTGAAAAAGATGAGGTATCTATGGATACTTTAGACGAGTCATTTAAATTTATAGAATTGTCAAAAACTACTCAAGAAGTAACTAAAGATTTAGAAGTTAAGCAACTTTTTTTTAGTTGAACTTGATGAAAAAGAATACCAATTTGTAAGCAAAGAGACCAAAGACATCTAGTAATTTTTTGAAATAACCAATAATTAATAGAACATTCAATCTTATAGAATCTTATGATGTATAGCAAGATCTTTGTAGAACTAGAGCCCATATTTCTTTTGGAAAATTGATTCAAATAGCACCAAGTATCAAATAAGACCTCAAAGAAGGAATTACATTATAAAGAAAAATCAAGAAGATAGAAGCAATAGCTAGAGGTTATATTGATAATTTAAAAAGAATATTATCTTAAAAAAAAAAACAAAAAAACAAAAAAACAAAAAAAACAAAAAAAAAAATAATAGAGAATATGTAATTTTTGAAATAGATATGGAGTTAGTAGATAAAATAATTTTTAAAATCATAGTAGATGATGGAAGTAGCATCAATATTATGCTTGAATCCACCATGAATAAATTGGATTTAAAAATCGCTCACAAAGCAATTATCAAAGTGAGATTGGCTGATTAAATATCTTTCAACCTCTAGGTCGAATTTATGACCTTTGTATGTGATTAAGAAATAAGAATTATATGGTATCATTTTATGTAATATTTTTTTTATGAAGAAGCAAATAATTATCCTCTCTTATTAAGAATAAGGTGATTGAGGGAAGCTAAAAGAATAACAAATTGAGGGACTTCTAAGCCTTACTTCATTTTTGGACCTTTAGACAATTGCACAATAGCCATACTATCTAGTTACTTTAGACTCCAATCTTTGACTCCATTAGAAAAAATACCAACATCTATAGAGTCTAATCAAAGCAATTTTATTCAATCCAATTTAAGTCCAGCTATTGTGCCAATAAAATGTATTGATCATAGATTATATGAATATAAAGATGAGGGTGATTTTGCCAAATGGTTAAAAGAGAATCCTTATAAAAAAGAATATTGTCACATTTGATTTATAGAGTTTGAAGATCTATTTTCACATATTGTCATTAAAAATAAATTGAATACATTTCAATCTTTGATATAATGATTAGAAAATTTTAAAAAATAAAATAAAACTCAAAGATTATCAATGCAATAAAAAAAATAATTAAAAATAGAAAAAAGAGATCTTTTATTAAAATAAATAAATAAGTAAATAAAATCTTCTTACTCCAAAAATGTAAATGATAGTTCAAGATGCTAGAAAACTAGAATTTTTAACTAAGTTTGATGCACTTCGGATAGGGCCTTATATCATAAAAAATATCTTTAATAATAGTTTAATTTAACTCAAAATAGTAGATAGAAAAGACTTTCCTATGCAAAATAATAAAATCAATTATTAAAAATATATGATATAAACAATAGATCCAACACTAATGTACTTTGTCATCTTATAGCAGCATTAAATCAAACCAATAGGTTACTTTATTTTTAGAGTATTATGAGACTTGACTCAAGGCAAAGGAGACAAGTATTATCAAGTATTATTTTTCTTTAAGTCTTGATTGTCTCCTATGTAGTTTATACAATTGGATTTGATTATTATGAATTTATAATCATAAAGTTCTTAGTTTGAATCTCAATAGAAATATAGGTGTTATCCAATATTGAGCTAATAATTAAACAAGCACTTGCTACACCTAGAGACATGTCAAGTCTAAATTAAATAGTTGTTTTTTATTTTAAATTAAAGTCTTAATATATTATTTTTTTATATATTTTGAAACTAATTTTATTTTTAAGATATTTTTGAAATTAATGAAAATAACTTCAAAATCATGTATTTGAATGTTTTATTTTAAAATTAAATAAATATTCAAAGTAATTGTTTTTATCTCATAGTTAATAAAAAGAATCTACATGAATCTTTTAAAATAAAATATGTTCACATATTACCATGTATAAAGAATTCCTTCTTGATCTATTATCAATCTATATTGTATTAGAAATTATATTTATTATAGATATATTTTTAATTTTTTTTATAATTATTGATATGCTTGATTTTTTTACAATTGTAGTAAATTATAATCTTTTTAGGTAGCACTTTTTTATCAAAAAAACATTCTTTTAAAGTAGAACTAAATTTTAAGTCATACAATAAAAGAATTGTAATAAATTCTATATTTATATTCTCCTCTCATTCAATATAACATATTAAGTTCAACTTCAAATATACAACATTATTCTATTATCTTCAATATTTTTAAGTTTTGCACCTAAATGTTTTAATTTGAAGTCTTAATATTTTTTATTCTATTCATACATCTTTTAAAAGAAGTTTATGAATAATTACTCTATTCTTTGAAGATAATATATTATCATTTTATATAGGACCAAACACATTTACAATTGCCATCCAATTTTTATAATAAGTCTAATAACTTAAGGCTAAGGAAAAAGATTTTTATACAATATAAATAAATAAAATATAGATCCTAGATAATTTATTTTTTTGGCTCACTTTTTATAAGATACAAATAGATTTAGAAAATCAAAACCAAATTAAATGACCCTTATGATTGTTTTTAAATTTTTTCAATTGATTTAATTTAATTTAATTAAATTTTATTTGATTTAATTTAATTATTTAATTCTATTTTTTATTTTTATTGCTAAAAATATTTAATTTAATTATTTGAATATTATTTTTTTTCAATACAAGAGATTTTCTAATCTATTTTTAACTTTTTTGTTGATAAAACTAAATAGTTTTTTTTTAAGAATTATTTTTTCACATGGTTTGTAAGCAAAAAATAAACTTAAATAGACTTAAAAAAGTCAGCTATTACTAGAATAAAAAATTCGACAATTTTCTTTTTAACTAAAAGTTTTTAGAAAGTACTATTCATTTGTATATGTATTTCAATTATTTTATTTGAATTCATCACATGCATTGTTGTATGCAATAGGTTTTTTTTTTGCAAAGATGAGTATCACTTTGACATCCCAATCCATCTTTTGAAGCTAGAATTCTAAACTACACATAATCTTTTGAATGTCAATGTTGAATTTTTTATTGTATGTATTTATCTTATTAAATCAATATACATTAATCAAAATATTTTTTTAAGTATTTTATAGAATACTAAAATTATGGCCTTATGCATTTTTGTTTTTACTTCAAAGAATTCAAATAGCTAATTTGTATACTAAAATAAACCTCTACTAATTGGAAGTTTATTCTTATTCACAATAAGTGAATTAACTATTTAATTCTTAGAAATTTTAGTCCTTATTTAATTTTCAATCCATTCACTCTTAACTTACTTAAATCACCAAATGTCAAAGGATCAAACTTCTACTAATTGGAAATTATCCTAATTTACCACAAATGAATTAACTATGCAAGTTTATTGAATTATAGCTCTTAGTTTAATCCTCACTAAATCATCTTTTGAAGTCAAAACATCCAAGATATTAAGCAAACTTCTACTATTATCTCATTCTTGTAATTTATTCTCAAAATCTATGCCAAAAAAATATCTTCTTTTGAATTTTAACTTAAATTAATTAAATTATTATTTTTTTATTTCTAAATTTTATTTTATTTTATTTTATTATTTTATATTAATTTCTATTTGATTAAAATTCATCTATTGGTAATTTTTCATCTTTAAATAATAATTCATCCAAGTATAACATTCTATCTAATTTAAATTTTTTCATTCAATTTTAATTATTCATCCAAACTAACCTAATTCATCTTAACTTAACTTCATTCAAATCCCATCTAAATTTGTTTAATGTAGAAGTTTTAAATTTATCCATCTTTATCCACATATAGAATATACTTGTTAAAGAAGCTCAAAGGTTTTATTGCAATGTACTTTTGCTTTGGCAACATCCTTGCAACAGCAACATAGGCCCTTTTTTATTGCCTTGCTTTGTTGTTCACCTTAGAATCAAAGATTTACTCAATTGTCTACAGAGCACTCATCAACATTGTTGCTTTTGTTGATTTTTTTTCTTTCTTCTTTGTCTTTATCTCCATTTCTCTTGAAAATTCTTTTGCTGCTTACAACCTTCATTCCAACATAAATCACTTTGAGATTCTTGAATCTACTCCCACAAATTCTTCACACAAAATCATAATTGTGAAATAATTACAAATTTAGAATATGAGAGGAGATCCAACTTCCACGGTGTTTATTCTTGAGCAGTTGTGAGTCATCAGATTGACTCACTAGTTGTTTTAGGACAAAAGAATGCATGTAGAGTGCCAAAATTACAATTATTAGGTAAAGATGTGCTTAGAAGATATTATTGAAAGAAGAATAGTATTAGTGGAGAAGAAATGGAATCTTAGTAAGTCTTGGAGGCAATTAGTTTACTTGGTTTAGTATTTTTACTTATTATTGAGGAATAAGGATTAGTTACTAAAATCAATATTTATATTGATCTTATATCTATATGGATTAATTATAAAAAAAACTATAAATGTTAGTTAGTAGTTAAAAGAAGCATAAGAAAGAACCTCATGTCTTTTTAATTATTTATATAGAAAGTAGAATTTATAGTAGATTTAAATTGATTCCATTATTATAAAAAATCAATAATATAGGAAATTATATCCTTAAATTGCTATTAGCATTATAGAAACATTATAGGAATTTTTAGAAATTATTTAGAAATTATTTAGAATTTTTAGTAGATTCAAATTGATTTTTATCACTATAAAAAACCATAAATATAGGGAATTATATCTTTAAATGGATATTCGAATTATAAAAATATTATAGAAATTTTTAGAATTTATTTAAAATTTATTTAGAATTTTCTATGAATTTTTAGGATAATTTTCAAGACCTTGGTAAAATTGACTTTTACCACTTGGGGAGCTATTATGAAGAAATGGAGCAAGGTTTGAAGGCCACACAATGTTTTTGGGCTAATTGGGTGTTTTTGAACACCATGGTGAAGTCAAAAATGCATAAATATTAATTCTACTAGTAGAAAATAGGAGGACCAGCAGCTAGTATAGTCCTTGTAAGAAGGGAGGTGCACAAGTCCCATATGGGTTGTAGCACCTTGGATGTAGGTAGGAAGATAAGACTAAGGCCTCAAGGCCTCTTTAGGCAACCGATATATACTACATGTGAGCCTTGGTGAGGCTCGAATCCTTGATCTATAAGCAAGTTACCCTTGAGGTAAAATATTTTCACTTCACTTTTTAATTATTTACTTCCTATTTTTTAAAACTTCATAATTTACTCATAGTAATTCGGATCTACATGTTTCTTATGTCATTGGAAAGATAATAAAAATACCTATCTAAAAATTTACTTTTATTGGATGAAAACACAGTAAACAGATCGTGACTTAGTTTTTGATTGTGTACTTGCTTCATGTCATTCATTTCAATTGTTTTGTGGTTGTTCATCTTTTGTTCTTGTTAATTGCTTACTTCCCTTCATACCACCAATTACAAGCAACTCTTAATTGAGGTCATCTTGTAATTGGAGTTGGTGAGTGAAATTTACACTCATAGCAATTACGCAATAGAGCCAAAAATCAAGTTGAGGCAATACTAGAATCTCATAGCCTAGAAGTCTATAATGTACAAGAATAACAAATTATTAGCATCAAAAATTGCTATAGGTAAATTTCAACCCTTAGATTCTAATTTCAATGCCACAAATAAGTACAAAGTCTATTTCTTCTTTTTTGTTTGGCTAACAAGGACTGTTGAATTATAATAATTTACGACCAATTCTGTCAAAAAAAATTCATCAACAAGATTAAGAGAGTAAGGATGGATAAGTATGAACGTCGATGGCATAGCAATATAATAACACCATAGATCTGCAACTGGAGCAATAACCTCCAAAAAAAAAATGAATCCCATTGAATCTTCCACATCTAATGATAAGAGTGAGGCAAATGAAAATAAAAGTGACTACTAGACCATGACAATCTTTGCTTTAGTTGCAGCAATACTACTAATTGCCACAAAATTGTACTGTAATATAAAAAAACATAAACGTACATCTCTTTCATGAACTGAATTGTCTGTCCCTCATAGCATATATAACTGCAAAACAATAAGGAAATAATGACAAGATTAAGATGTTGACTAAGTAATGCTAGGAGGCTTGTTGCAAATGATTTGATATAGAGTAAGGCAATGCTAGTAATTACTGCATGTTATTTGAAAAGAGATTCTTATAGGCTAGATAAATAGAACACAAAAGCAATAAAAAAAAAAAAAAACAATCACAACAAAATTTCCGCTACAGGAACTAGAAAAGAAGAAGATGCTATACTACAATACTTCCTCAGCTCTATTCCACTACACATTGTAGCTCTAAGTTGACCAAACTTAAATAAGCCACTATTTCAAAGCACCTCATTAGATATAGACATAGCTACTACCATTGTCAAAGATGAGCTACTTCTACAATTAGAACAAGAACGAGAAAAATAAAATAGATTCTTTAGGCCAATAATATAAGAACCATAAATAAACACCTAATACTAATGCAGTCTTGGCAAATCAAAAAGAAAAATAAGACAAAAATGCCATAGCTTTTAATACTGTAATAGAAAAAAAAAATAACAAAAATAACTAAAATAACAATAAATAAATAAAAATAAACCAAAAAATTAAAAAAATAAGAAAAAAGAGGATCTGGTGTCATATTACCTAAAGCCTTGCTTGAGGATGCATTAAGCACCTAGCTATAGAAAGTAGAAGGAGTATTGTAACAACAAGATTTTAACTATAATAGAAACTTAAATAACTCCAATTAAATCTTAACAATGCTAATCAAGTTTTAATCAAATCCAAAGAAACCTCAAAGAAATTACAAAAGAAGCATAAAGAAATCCTAAAGAAATTCAAAAAAATTAATAAAATAAAAACCAAAATATACCTTAAATAAATTTCAATCAAATATTAATTTAATCTTAATTAAAATCCTAATATTCTTTACTTCAATCCTAGATTAAATTCTTATTAAATCCTAAATCCAAAAAAAATCTTAAATCCTAATCAATTCTTAAATCTTAAATCAAATCCTTATCAAATTAACCTAATCCTAGGATAATTTAGAACCTCAATATCTATTGATCATATCATTGGTCTTACTTGAAAATTTACAAATCTTTCAACAACTAAGGTTGCAATAAGCACACAAAATTTGAAAAAAATCGAACTTACCAAATAAAAGATCAAATCTAAATTTTGCTTGGATATTGGTTGGCCTCCTATTCCAATCTAAATGTTAAAATTCTAGTACCAATATCTCCTTCTTGAACCATTGAATTGCCTCTAAAATATATTTAAATTTTGGAAAATCAAGTCTAGTTTCCATAAAAAAAAATTCACTTCAATCCAATCACCAAATTGCTAAAGATCTTAAAATTACTCACTGATCTTCAAAATCCAATTTTTGAGATTTCAACCCACAAAAACCTTCACACACTTTGATCTTACTATTTGATTGACCTCAAAATTTTTACTCATACTAACAACTATAACACTAACACACTATCCAAAATCCACACTAACACACTATCCAATTTTTTTTTTTTTTTTTTTTTTTTTTTTTCACTTCTTTCAACTTCTTTTGATCTTTTTATTTTTTATTTTATTTTAATAACATATATATATATATATATATATAATTTTTAAAAAATATTAATAAAATATAGTTTTTTTTTTTGACAATAGGAGATATTCCTATCAGCCATTATCTAATGTTAGATACAAAAAAAACATCTCTAAAATGGAAGTTTTTCTTAAAAAATTCTACCTTAGAATTTGTATCTGCTATTAGCAAATCATTTTCTATTTTTTAAAAAAATTCTACTATTAACTCACAAAATCTATGATTCTAAACACAATACATACATTTTTTATACTAAATACCTAAGTGAGTCGATTCAATGACTCACATAACTTTGAATGCCATAAAAAGATAATAACCTTCAATTAATGAAGTTTTTATATCAAAAATTTGTTGGTGGTCTTTTTTATCTATATATATATATATATATATATATATATATCATTGTTCTAATATAAAGATTAAATTTACAATAATTTTATAATCATACAATAATTTTTAAGAAATTTATTTTACAACAATTAAAAAATTCTTATATAATTATAATTCATATTTGATTATATATTGTACTACTTGAATATAAATCTTAAATTTTATATATATATATATATATATATATATATATATATATATATATGTATCATAGCATAAGATAATATCATAGATGATTATAAATCTTATAGAAATTATAATATTATATTTTATTGACTTTTTTTTCTTTAAATTTATTTATTATTAATAATATATTATTAATTCAACCACAGAATTTGAATTATTTGAAGCATTCCTAATAATCAATAAAAATATTTGAGCTTGACTAATATTGGTTAGTTTTTAATGAATTTTTTTAAATATTTTTGTAATAACCAATTAACAACTTTGTTTGTCTTTTATTTAAGTTTTTATAATAGAACAAAATAAATTAATATCTTCCATCATTGTATTTATTATTTTCAAGATTGGCTATATTTTGGTATTTTATGTAATTATTAATTTTTAATTCATTAGAATCTTTATTAAATTATAAATATTAAAGAAATATTTATTGATTTTTTTATTATTTTTTATATCTTTTAATACTTAAATAGTTCTATTAATAACTATTTAAAAATTAAATATAATTATTTTAAATTTTATATATTGTAAAAAATATATCTAAAATCAAACTTTTAGAATTTTTTCTCTCTGATTTATATTGTTGTATTAATAATGGTTGATTTCTTATTTTCATGACTATTATTATTAAAAAGAAATAATAAGCTTTGATATATTTTTCAAGATTCTTGGATAGTTCTTATGTGAGTTTAAATATTATATCTTCATAATGTATAATATATTCTTATTTATTTTGGTATTACTTTGAATCTAAGGCTTTCTTTTGCTTCAAATTTTTAGTTGTTATATATTGCATCAAAAGGTGGTAGGAATTATTTTTTTCTCAATATATTAATTTTTATATGAGGCTAAATAAAATATACTTCAAATACAAGATGGATCTTTATTATTTGTGGTAATTACAATTTATATATAAATAGATTAATTTAGTTTTAGAAAATTCATTTTTTTAGCTTTTAATAATCTATTTTTTTCAAAATCAATTGGTTTTAATATTACAACAAAGTAGTCATACATTATTGCCAATTTTTAATGTATTTTTTTTCTAAACACAACTCTATTAGTTTTTGATTGTTCTTATGTCTTCTTTAGTTGTATTTTAATTATTGCATGAAATTCTATTAATTTATAAATTAAATATTTTATTTTTAGATTTTAGATTTTTTAATAATCAAAAGTATTAAATTATAATAATGCCAAGGATATCATACAATATAAATGAAAAGTTCAAATATAGCTATTGCAATTAAAAATATAAGACATGATTTGCAACTTTTAAGATGTTGGTAATTCTTATTATAATCCAGTTATTAAATTCAATTGTGTATTTTTTTTTATTCTTTCAAAGAAGGTGCATCTAAGAAGAATTGTATCTTCTCAAGAAGATGTGAAATTTTTTTCAATTTTATTCCACAAAAAATTGGTTAGTTTTTTAAATATGATTTGTGATTTTTAATATGCCCTTACAACCAAGATATGGTATAGGTTAGATTTTCTTCAAAGGATACCAAGCAAAAAAAAATGATTGACAATCTTTAGATTATACAATAGCTTAATTAAGATGTTGGTAGACATGGAATGAGTAGGATAATATTTAAACCCAATTTTATTGAAATTGATGAGTTGTCCAATAAATTGATAGCAAATATTGATATGCTTGGTAGAAGAGACGAACTTGGTAGTGTCAATCAAATCAATGTCAATTAATTACTACAATGTATTTTTATTGTTGTTTTAAGGATGTTAATTTAATAAAGGTCACTTCATCAATAATAGAGTTAGATTGCTTTAAAGGCAATGGTGGCCATAGCTATATATTTTACTTTAGTGCTTGACAAGGCAGTTGATCTTTAACAAGTTCATTCTCAATCAATAATGCCTTGTAATAAGAGGAAATAATATCCGGAGATAGATTGATGGTTGTTGACCTCTCCTACCTAGTCAACATCATCAAAACAAAATATGAAGTGTGAAAGTAACATATTTTGGCAATACTCAATATGAACATTGATTGATCTTTGTAAATATCAAAAAAATATGTTTTCAATCTTAAATGAGCCTTGATCTTGAGTTGTGCATATATTTTGCTAGTATGCTTATTGCAAAAGTAATGTTGGAGTAAGTACAAAGTGTGGCCCAGTTGAAAGAGCCAATTGCATTAGCACAAAAAAATAGAGATTTAATAGTTGTTGGTAAGAACATAGCAAGCATGTCCACCATAGAATATAAGTATCGGATGTAATAGGGGTCAAAATAAGACAAGCATTACAAAAGCTAAATTCCAAAATTTTTTATATAAAATATAAAAATATGATGGTTTATTGTCAATCCTAGTATAAATTTTGTATGACCTTCAAATTCAAGATATGGTATTTATCTCTTAGATTCAAGAATAGAATTTGGAAGTAGAACTATATTTTTATGTGTTGAAAGAGGAAGAGGTTGTTACTTGGAATAAGTATATCATCTACATTTAGAATTAAGATAATAAAATCCAAGTCTAAAGTCATATAGTAGATATTGTCATTGACTATAGAGTTGACAAATCTAAAGGTGGTGAGGTAGGTGTGTATTACTTTAAATTATTTATAAGGTGATTATTTGAGCCAGGAAAGGCTCTTATGGAGCCAACATATAAGCCTAGGATGTGGAGGATTGATACCTTCAAGGACATGTATGTATATTTTTTCTTAGAAGAATCTATTGAAGAATATTGTTTTAACATCCATTTGATGTATATATGAATTAAGCTTGATGATGAAGGCAAAAATAAGCTCAATGGATTATATCCACACCATTAATTTCTTTTCTTGGAGTAATCAAATTCTAAAAATTGATTGAAGCCATGAGCCACTAAGCGAGTTTTGAAGCAGTTAATTTTTCCAAATCTTTAAAATTTAATCTTAAACAACCACTTATAAGTAATAGGCTAGTGGTTTGGTGGTAAAATAGTGAATTTATGTGTGTCATTTGTCATATTGAAATTAAATTTTTCTTGAATAGCTTATTTTCATTAAATAGCTTCAAGAGAATTGAGCAATTGGTTATAGGTTATGGATTCTAAAGAAACGTCAAACATGAAAAATATTGCATACTTGGATTAGATGAGCTCACGTCCATGCATTTGTCATGAAGACCCGTAGGATACTAATTCTCATCCAAATAATGACATAGGAGAGCATCTTTTGCAATGCAAGAAGATTGCCAAAGCCCAAATTAGAGGCAACTGTGGAGCTAGGTCAAACTTGTCTATGGTTCCACTAGATAAGATGAAAATTGTAATTGAGACATACAAGAAAGGAAGGCATGGCTCCCCACATCGAAAATGGCCTTCAGTTCTAAGATGTGACAATAAAGTCAGGTGGAATTGTATAGAGAGCATGGTTTTGTATAGAGAGCATGGGGGAGAAAAATAGAAGACCAGACAGGTGGTGCCAGCATAATCTTAGATGATGAACTTTGTTGGTGTAATTCTTGTCGGGAAAGCAACCGTTGGGCTGCAAGCGGAGTGTGATTCAAAGGTGTAACAATTATATTGATTGGGTTGTGGACGCCGTAGCTGCCGGACCTAAAAACCTCCTATGTGGATATAACACGGGATTACTATAAAGCATAAGATCCAAGTTGTCTATTGTGTTGATTGCGGCTTCGGAATAAGATGCTAGATTCTCAATGAATGATTCATGCGAACTCTGCAAATGAAAACGATACCTCGAGATTTCACAAAGCTGCTATCCATGAATCCCACTTCGAAACCGGCCACGACAACAACTGCTCCACGTTTGTTTGTGTTCATCACACTTGTGAAGGGCAGTACATCCATGCGCTTTGCTGCTCATAACCTTGTCATGGTTGGCCCAATTCAGAGGACGAAGAGTGATTCAGAGATTGACGCCGCGCAGGGATGTGCGGTAAATTGCTTACGACAAGCAACGCAAAGAATGCCGATGCTGTGCACCGGAAAGAATGAGCACGTGGCAGTTGACGCTCACCATGTGCAATGAACTCGTCCTAATCTACTCTATGATACACGGATGCTCTCCATATCTGGGCGGCCTTGTTTCCTGGGCCCCCTTTCCTTTCTAGTGGCTGTTCACCTGGTCAAACTGTCGCCGAATTTCGCCGTCCAAACCTGTGAGCACCTCAATCTGGCTCATCTTCACCATCGCCTTGGCGAAGTTGCGGTAGAATGCCGCGCCGTTGTTGGCGTACACACCCCCGCTGGTGCGGGAGTCGTACAACAGGCTCTGGTCCGAGGTGAGCAGGCCTCTCCCGGCGATGATGTCCTTGAAGTACTGGCTGTCGAATGTGTGCGCGGTGGAATCCATGTCCACGCTGGTGGATTGGATTGCTGCATACGGGCACTGCCCCTTCAAGAACGTGGCGAAGCTGGGAGCCAGAGTTGGGTCCACCGGGGTTGTCTGAACGCGGTCGTCGAATGTGACGCACGGGGCTTTTCCGATGGTGTGGGCACCTGATAGGACTACCATTTGGGAGGGGCTCAAGCCCTTCCGCCCGAACACATCTATGAGTTGGGACACGGTCATGCTCGGGGCGGGCAGGTTCAGTGCTTCTTCCATGATGGAAACCGTTCCGTCTCGACGCCCAGCGGGCACATGCCACCCGTAACCTCCAGCCTGGACAACCACGCAGGTGCAATCCACATGTCAGAAACGGGAGCCTGATACTCGACCCCACAGGTTCAATGCGGGATCGGATGCGCTTCTGAATCGCTCATTCGATGCGCGATCGGGTGAAGTCGGGAACGATCAACCAGGCAGACATCCAACCTTCATCCACAGACACTACCAGGTTTGCGTTATGGGATGCTTGCTCACCAGTACAACTGCGTCACGGGCGGCGAACTGCAACACATCGGCGGCTGAGACTACGCCCGGGCAAGCGTTCTCCACAGCTCTTTTTGCGGCGTCGATGGCGTCAAAGCCATGGAGTCCCGTGTTGGTTCTAGCTCTTCGCTCTGTATTGGGTCCTTCTAGCAGAACGGAAGCGTCGCAGCCCTGAAGAAACCACAGAGACGGAACAATCCTGTGAGGAGATGTTGCGGTTACAGTGTGAAGCATCTGAAGCAGAAGCAGACAACTCGGGAAAACTGAATTTGAAATCCAGGTACTTCTCAGCGCAAGCTCTGCGACTCGATCCAGCTGGCTGGGGTGCTGCAAATCAAGACGATCACGTACCCGGACGAAGCAATCGTGGAACGCCATCCGAAGGATTCCAGGTGCAACGGTGTCGTCGGCCTTGGTGGATTGAGCCATAGAGTTGTAGACGATGGCCTCCACTTGGGGACAGCTGTGACGATAGAACCCTACCTTGAGTCCAGTGTGAGCGGCAGCCGGGGTGATTGAATTCATGGCAAGGGCGATGGTTACGAAGATCGCCAGTAACGCCGGTGAGGGCCACCTCCCCATCGTACTGGTAAGATTCGGTTCACCGATGTGCTAGTAGGTGGTGGAAATATCTGTAGCACCTGCACCTGAAATATATTTGTGGTTACGAGGCGCTAGTCTTGGAGTGGGACGCGCCGGAGCTCGAAACTGGATTTGGGTGGGCGCTCTGCGTCGCACTTGGATCTCATCCAATATGGACGTGGTTCAGCGTCCTGCAAAAGCGCCAGGAATCGCGGAAGATCAGTAGACGAATGGATACAAGACCGCTGATCCAGATGCAGGTCGAGGTCGAGGTCGAGGTCGATCGATTGGGAGCAGCGCGAGTTGTGGTGAGACTGGCACTGCCTCTGAAACGTATTTGTATGTGGTGTTCAGGAACTGGGCAAGTCGCAAGTTTGAGTACGAAGATGCAGGGAAAGAAGATGAGAGTCGCCTTGGCTGATGAAGCTTTGCGCGTCCGGATACGAGTGGCACTGCACAAGACCGCAACGACACGAGGAAGACTGGGAGTGTCCTATATCCGAGTTGACGTCGAGAACAGTACGGGCCGTCGAACGTGTACGGACCACAGAAACCCCTCGTGGCGTTCCAAGACTTTTCGGAGTGGGCTCAAGTCTGAAGAGGGGACAGTATTGACCGTGGGACGGAGAGAGCCGGTCGCCAGCACAACATCAGCGCACATGCTTACAAATCTAACCCACGCAAGATGGAGGCTCTAGCGAAACGAAACAGTTGACAACAGCAGCTGGACTTGGGCAATATGGCGGGACCGGTCACCATGGATGAGTGATCGAGCCTGGTATTGGAGTTGGGTGACCTTGCAACATCCGCCCCTGGAAGTGAGCAGTGATTCGGTCTCCGTGCAGCTGGCAACTGTTGACTCACCAACCGGTACCCGTCATCCTTGGCGGCCGAATTGTCTGTTCATATTTGTGGGTATTATTTTTT
This sequence comes from Physcomitrium patens, assembly GCF_059467195.1. Classification (NCBI taxonomy): domain Eukaryota; kingdom Viridiplantae; phylum Streptophyta; class Bryopsida; order Funariales; family Funariaceae; genus Physcomitrium; species Physcomitrium patens. The sequence continues at coordinate 4,563,960 of NC_143435.1, forward strand.
GAAGGTTGCTTCTATTCTTTGTAGTGTGTTTCCAATTCCCCAAGATCATTCAAATACGGTTGAGATAGATCCTGTGAAGCAGGGGTGGGGAAGCATGATGTTTCCGGGAAACTTTGTTGATGTAATCCGTGGTGCTTCCCGCATGGATCCCATCGTGCTTTGTTGAGCATGACGTTCACTTTGTTGCACTTTATGAGTGCGGTGGATTTCCCCCAGCAGTTGAGTTCAGTTATTCTATTCCTCGATTCGATTCTATCATGCACGTGAGATACGTATGGAAATTCATGAAAGTAGCGTTACCAGGTGGCGTGTATGTGTCCTGGTCAAAACATGCGCGTGCCGTAGTGAAATTGAGTTTGAAACTGTGAACCTTACAAGAATATTTGCATCTTTCATCATAAAGCCCAATAAGGTAGTCAACCTTGAAAGCTGCAGCAGGACAAAATATTGGCTCATGCAATGGTATTTAATCTTCATATGCAATAAGTGGACATAAAATTTGCATTCTTCAATGGCTTCTTTTGTGAAGGAATTTATATAAAAGTTCTTGATGGAGTAACTCTCATATGATGTGGTCATACCCACCACCTATAAAAAATACTATACAGCCTAAATTGTCCCTTCAAAAAAGTTTTAGATCATTGATTGTTATCACATCCATCGGCATTGTCAACTTTATTGCTAATTAAATTACGTATTATCTTAGCACCACTTCAATTTAATTTTTCTCACTTTGAATATTGATAATATAATACTCAGAAGCAATAGCTTTTTTCTATTCATGTCAATAAAAATCTTATCATATTCTTATATTTTCTTATTTGATCTAGGCAAAGTACAGCATATACTTAGTCACCAAGTCACATGCAATATCAATCACAATTAATTCCATATAATACAAATAATTTATTTAAAATAATTATTAATTGAATTTGGCTTCTACAACTCTTAGTTAGTCTAGATTCTATTCACGTCAAGAATAAAGCTTTTGGCATCAATCGATTCTTTTACTTTGACTAATACTCTTGAATCTAAGAAATTCATGTATGCAAATGCTTTTGACTCCCTTTACTTGACTACTATTTGTAATTCTCCAACATTGCCTTTGCAATTAGCAAGACCAATTACTGTTGTCAACTGTTTTGTTTCGCTAGACCCTCAATCTTGCGTGGATTAGATTTCTAAGTACACTGATGTTATGCTAGCAATCAGCTCTCCCTATTCAACAATCAATTATGTCCCCTTTTACGACTTGAACCCACTTCAAAATATCTTAGAATGCCTAAGAACTGGAAACACATTAAAAAGAATAGAAGCAACCTTCAAAAATAATACCCACTAATATGGATACACATCCGGTCGCCAGTAATCACAGGCACCGATTGAAATTTGCTATTGAAGTAGAATGATTGAAACCGCCACAATAACCAACTCTATAATATCAACTTAAGAGCTAATATGCCAATTATTAGTTACCAAAAATAAAGCAAAGAATACAAAATATTTGTTTTTAACTATTCAAATTTGCTTCTTTTGAAGTCCACACTTTGGTTAAAAATAAATAAATAAATAAATAAATAAATCTAAAGACCTCCAAATAAGCATTTAAAAGTTCAGTAAAATTATGCTTTGTAATGTGTTCTACAACTAAGAATACTCCTTCAAAATTATTGTCATCTAAGTAGCAAGTTGATCCCTTCTTGGGATCAAAAGCCTTAAAACAACAATTCTATACTCCATGCATTTATAACATTTATAGTCCTCAAAACTTCTTGACTAGGCGGTATCGAAGTACAAGCTCTAACGATAAGAGTCACGCTCATGATTTGACATGACACATACAGGCGTCTTGGTTACACTGCTTGTCTGATTTGTAATCCGTAACTTACATGCATGCAAGAATCCATTTGAAAAATCGTGCTAAGCATAACAAAGTGAAACTGAATTTGACTGCTAGGTGAAATCCTCTGCACTGATAAAGTGCAGCAAAGTGAATATCATGCTCAATAAGGCACGATGAGATCAATGCGGGATGCTGCACGGATTACACCAACAAAGTTTCCTGGAATCATTATGCTTCTCCACCCCTACTTCACAGTATCCATCTCAACCGTATTTCAATGATCTCGTAGAACTAGAAACATATTACAAAGAATAGAAGCAACCTTCAAAAATAATACCCACTAATATGGATACACATCCGGTGGCCAATAATCAAAGGCACCGATTGAAATTTGCTATTGAAGTAGAATGATTGAAACCTCCACAATAACCAACCCCTTACTATCAAACATTCATATGTAAAGATGTAAATATTCTTATAAGATTCAAAATTTCAAACTCAACTTGATTACAACACGTGAATATTTTGACCACGACACATACTCTCTACCTAATAACACTACTTTCCAAAATTTCCATACAAACCTTACGTGCATGCTGTGATCGAATTGAAGATTGGAACACACTGAACTCCACTGTGCGAAGTGAAAACCTCTGCACTGATAAAGAAAATACCAAATAGAATTAGAAACATTTGCACAAATTTTTCTTCTTTCAAAGCCAACACATTTGTACAAAAACATCGATTTACATACCTCCATGTTTGAAATGTAAGAGTTTTTATGAATGTTGCTTTTTATTGCTTACTACAACAAAATTTATATATTTGAAATAATCCTCAAGTGCGTATCACATCCATCCCTTCTTGAAATCAAAAGCCTCAATATAAACACACAAATGTTCAGTAGTAATGTTTTTCTGGTACAGCTTTCAGGGTTGATTACCTCACGTGCATTATAAAATATATGCAAATATCCTTGTAAGCTCAAAAACTTCAAACTCCATTTCACTACAACACGCGCATATTTTGACCAGATCACGTACACGCCGACAAGGAACCCGACTTTCATGAATTTCCATACGTTCTTACGTGCATGATAGAATCGAATTAGAAAATAAAGCTAACTGAACTCGACTGCTGGATGAAATCCTCTGCGCTGATAAAGTGCAACAAAGTGAACGTCATGCTCAACAAAGCACGATGGGATCCATGCTGGAAGCAGCACGGATTACACCAACAAAATTTTCCCAGAAGCATCATGCTTCCCCACCCCTGCTTTACAGAATAAACCTCCACCGTGTTTGAAGGATCCAAACGGATTAGAAGCACACCACCGAGGAAGGAAGCAACCCACACATATAATTACCCACTAATATGAACAGACAATTCGGCCGCCAAGGATGACGGGTACCGGTTGGTGAGTCAACAGTTGCCAGCTGCACGGAGACCGAATCACTGCTCACTTCCAGGGGCGGATGTTGCAAGGTCACCCAACTCCAATACCAGGCTCGATCACTCATCCATGGTGACCGGTCCCGCCATATTGCCCAAGTCCAGCTGCTGTTGTCAACTGTTTCGTTTCGCTAGAGCCTCCATCTTGCGTGGGTTAGATTTGTAAGCATGTGCGCTGATGTTGTGCTGGCGACCGGCTCTCTCCGTCCCACGGTCAATACTGTCCCCTCTTCAGACTTGAGCCCACTCCGAAAAGTCTTGGAACGCCACGAGGGGTTTCTGTGGTCCGTACACGTTCGACGGCCCGTACTGTTCTCGACGTCAACTCGGATATAGGACACTCCCAGTCTTCCTCGTGTCGTTGCGGTCTTGTGCAGTGCCACTCGTATCCGGACGCGCAAAGCTTCATCAGCCAAGGCGACTCTCATCTTCTTTCCCTGCATCTTCGTACTCAAACTTGCGACTTGCCCAGTTCCTGAACACCACATACAAATACGTTTCAGAGGCAGTGCCAGTCTCACCACAACTCGCGCTGCTCCCAATCGATCGACCTCGACCTCGACCTCGACCTGCATCTGGATCAGCGGTCTTGTATCCATTCGTCTACTGATCTTCCGCGATTCCTGGCGCTTTTGCAGGACGCTGAACCACGTCCATATTGGATGAGATCCAAGTGCGACGCAGAGCGCCCACCCAAATCCAGTTTCGAGCTCCGGCGCGTCCCACTCCAAGACTAGCGCCTCGTAACCACAAATATATTTCAGGTGCAGGTGCTACAGATATTTCCACCACCTACTAGCACATCGGTGAACCGAATCTTACCAGTACGATGGGGAGGTGGCCCTCACCGGCGTTACTGGCGATCTTCGTAACCATCGCCCTTGCCATGAATTCAATCACCCCGGCTGCCGCTCACACTGGACTCAAGGTAGGGTTCTATCGTCACAGCTGTCCCCAAGTGGAGGCCATCGTCTACAACTCTATGGCTCAATCCACCAAGGCCGACGACACCGTTGCACCTGGAATCCTTCGGATGGCGTTCCACGATTGCTTCGTCCGGGTACGTGATCGTCTTGATTTGCAGCACCCCAGCCAGCTGGATCGAGTCGCAGAGCTTGCGCTGAGAAGTACCTGGATTTCAAATTCAGTTTTCCCGAGTTGTCTGCTTCTGCTTCAGATGCTTCACACTGTAACCGCAACATCTCCTCACAGGATTGTTCCGTCTCTGTGGTTTCTTCAGGGCTGCGACGCTTCCGTTCTGCTAGAAGGACCCAATACAGAGCGAAGAGCTAGAACCAACACGGGACTCCATGGCTTTGACGCCATCGACGCCGCAAAAAGAGCTGTGGAGAACGCTTGCCCGGGCGTAGTCTCAGCCGCCGATGTGTTGCAGTTCGCCGCCCGTGACGCAGTTGTACTGGTGAGCAAGCATCCCATAACGCAAACCTGGTAGTGTCTGTGGATGAAGGTTGGATGTCTGCCTGGTTGATCGTTCCCGACTTCACCCGATCGCGCATCGAATGAGCGATTCAGAAGCGCATCCGATCCCGCATTGAACCTGTGGGGTCGAGTATCAGGCTCCCGTTTCTGACATGTGGATTGCACCTGCGTGGTTGTCCAGGCTGGAGGTTACGGGTGGCATGTGCCCGCTGGGCGTCGAGACGGAACGGTTTCCATCATGGAAGAAGCACTGAACCTGCCCGCCCCGAGCATGACCGTGTCCCAACTCATAGATGTGTTCGGGCGGAAGGGCTTGAGCCCCTCCCAAATGGTAGTCCTATCAGGTGCCCACACCATCGGAAAAGCCCCGTGCGTCACATTCGACGACCGCGTTCAGACAACCCCGGTGGACCCAACTCTGGCTCCCAGCTTCGCCACGTTCTTGAAGGGGCAGTGCCCGTATGCAGCAATCCAATCCACCAGCGTGGACATGGATTCCACCGCGCACACATTCGACAGCCAGTACTTCAAGGACATCATCGCCGGGAGAGGCCTGCTCACCTCGGACCAGAGCCTGTTGTACGACTCCCGCACCAGCGGGGGTGTGTACGCCAACAACGGCGCGGCATTCTACCGCAACTTCGCCAAGGCGATGGTGAAGATGAGCCAGATTGAGGTGCTCACAGGTTTGGACGGCGAAATTCGGCGACAGTTTGACCAGGTGAACAGCCACTAGAAAGGAAAGGGGGCCCAGGAAACAAGGCCGCCCAGATATGGAGAGCATCCGTGTATCATAGAGTAGATTAGGACGAGTTCATTGCACATGGTGAGCGTCAACTGCCACGTGCTCATTCTTTCCGGTGCACAGCATCGGCATTCTTTGCGTTGCTTGTCGTAAGCAATTTACCGCACATCCCTGCGCGGCGTCAATCTCTGAATCACTCTTCGTCCTCTGAATTGGGCCAACCATGACAAGGTTATGAGCAGCAAAGCGCATGGATGTACTGCCCTTCACAAGTGTGATGAACACAAACAAACGTGGAGCAGTTGTTGTCGTGGCCGGTTTCGAAGTGGGATTCATGGATAGCAGCTTTGTGAAATCTCGAGGTATCGTTTTCATTTGCAGAGTTCGCATGAATCATTCATTGAGAATCTAGCATCTTATTCCGAAGCCGCAATCAACACAATAGACAACTTGGATCTTATGCTTTATAGTAATCCCGTGTTATATCCACATAGGAGGTTTTTAGGTCCGGCAGCTACGGCGTCCACAACCCAATCAATATAATTGTTACACCTTTGAATCACACTCCGCTTGCAGCCCAACGGTTGCTTTCCCGACAAGAATTACACCAACAAAGTTCATCATCTAAGATTATGCTGGCACCACCTGTCTGGTCTTCTATTTTTCTCCCCCATGCTCTCTATACAAAACCATGCTCTCTATACAATTCCACCTGACTTTATTGTCACATCTTAGAACTGAAGGCCATTTTCGATGTGGGGAGCCATGCCTTCCTTTCTTGTATGTCTCAATTACAATTTTCATCTTATCTAGTGGAACCATAGACAAGTTTGACCTAGCTCCACAGTTGCCTCTAATTTGGGCTTTGGCAATCTTCTTGCATTGCAAAAGATGCTCTCCTACTTCATTATTTGGATGAGAATTAATATCCTACGGGTCTTCATGACAAATGCATGGACGTGAGCTCATCTAATCCAAGTATGCAATATTTTTCATGTTTGATGTTTCTTTAGAATCCATAACCTATAACCAATTGCTCAATTCTCTTGAAGCTATTTAATGAAAATAAGCTATTCAAGAAAAATTTAATTTCAATGTGGCAAATGACACACATAAATTCACTATTTTACCACCAAACCACTAGCCTATTACTTATAAGTGGTTGTTTAAGATTAAATTTTAAAGATTTGGAAAAATTAACTGCTTCAAAACTCGCTTAGTGGCTCATGGCTTCAATCAATTTTTAGAATTTGATTACTCCAAAAAAAAAAATTAATGGTTTGGATATAATCCATTGAGCTTATTTTTGCCTTCATCATCAAGCTTAATTCATATATACATCAAATGGATGTTAAAACAATATTCTTCAATAGATTCTTCTAAGAAAAAATATACATACATGTCCTTGAAGGTATCAATCTTCCACATCCTAGGCTTATATGTTGGCTCCAGAAGACCCTTTCCTGGCTCAAATAATCACCTTATAAATAATTTAAAGTAATACACACCTACCTCACCACCTTTAGATTTGTCAACTCTATAGTCAATGACAATATCTACTATATGACTTTAGACTTGGATTTTATTATCTTAATTCTAAATGTAGATGATATACTTATTCCAAGTAACAACCTCTTCCTCTTTCAACACATAAAAATATAGTTCTACTTCCAAATTCTATTCTTGAATCTAAGAGATAGATACCATATCTTGAATTTGAAGGTCATACAAAATTTATACTAGGATTGACAATAAACCATCATATTTTTATATTTTATATAAAAATTTTTGGAATTTAGCTTTTGTAATGCTTGTCTTATTTTGACCCCTATTACATCCGATACTTATATTCTATGGTGGACATGCTTGCTATGCTCTTGCCAACAACTATTAAATCTCTATTTTTTTGTGCTAATGCAATTGGCTCTTTCAACTGGGCCACACTTTGTACTTACTCCAACATTACTTTTGCAATAAGCATACTAGCAAAATATATGCACAACTCAAGATCAAGGCTCATTTAAGATTGAAAACATATTTTTTTGATATTTACAAAGATCAATCAATGTTCATATTGAGTATTGCCAAAATATGTTACTTTCACACTTCATATTTTGTTTTGATGATGTTGACTAGGTAGGAGAGGTCAACAACCATCAATCTATCTTCGGATATTATTTCCTCTTATTACAAGGCATTATTGATTGAGAATGAACTTGTTAAAGATCAACTGCCTTGTCAAGCACTAAAGTAAAATATATAGCTATGGCCACCATTGCCTTTAAAGCAATCTAACTCTATTATTGATGAAGTGACCTTTATTAAATTAACATCCTTAAAACAACAATAAAAATACATTGTAGTAATTAATTGACATTGATTTGATTGACACTACCAAGTTCGTCTCTTCTACCAAGCATATCAATATTTGCTATCAATTTATTGGACAACTCATCAATTTCAATAAAATTGGGTTTAAATATTATCCTACTCATTCCATGTCTACCAACATCTTAATTAAGCTATTGTATAATCTAAAGATTGTCAATCATTTTTTTTTGCTTGGTATCCTTTGAAGAAAATCTAACCTATACCATATCTTGGTTGTAAGGGCATATTAAAAATCACAAATCATATTTAAAAAACTAACCAATTTTTTGTGGAATAAAATTGAAAAAAATTTCACATCTTCTTGAGAAGATTCAATTCTTCTTAGATGCATCTTCTTTGAAAGAATAAAAAAAAATACAAAATTGAATTTAATAACTGGATTATAATAAGAATTACCAACATCTTAAAAGTTGCAAATCATGTCTTATATTTTTAATTGCAATAGCTATATTTGAACTTTTCATTTATATTGTATGATATCCTTGGCATTATTATAATTTAATACTTTTGATTATTAAAAAATCTAAAATCTAAAAATAAAATATTTAATTTATAAATTAATAGAATTTCATGCAATAATTAAAATACAACTAAAGAAGACATAAGAACAATCAAAAACTAATAGAGTTGTGTTTAGAAAAAAAATACATTAAAAATTGGCAATAATGTATGACTACTTTGTTGTAATATTAAAACCAATTGATTTTGAAAAAAATAGATTATTAAAAGCTAAAAAAATGAATTTTCTAAAACTAAATTAATCTATTTATATATAAATTGTAATTACCACAAATAATAAAGATCCATCTTGTATTTGAAGTATATTTTATTTAGCCTCATATAAAAATTAATATATTGAGAAAAAAATAATTCCTACCACCTTTTGATGCAATATATAACAACTAAAAATTTGAAGCAAAAGAAAGCCTTAGATTCAAAGTAATACCAAAATAAATAAGAATATATTATACATTATGAAGATATAATATTTAAACTCACATAAGAACTATCCAAGAATCTTGAAAAATATATCAAAGCTTATTATTTCTTTTTAATAATAATAGTCATGAAAATAAGAAATCAACCATTATTAATACAACAATATAAATCAGAGAGAAAAAATTCTAAAAGTTTGATTTTAGATATATTTTTTACAATATATAAAATTTAAAATAATTATATTTAATTTTTAAATAGTTATTAATAGAACTATTTAAGTATTAAAAGATATAAAAAATAATAAAAAAATCAATAAATATTTCTTTAATATTTATAATTTAATAAAGTTTCTAATGAATTAAAAATTAATAATTACATAAAATACCAAAATATAGCCAATCTTGAAAATAATAAATACAATGATGGAAGATATTAATTTATTTTTTTCTATTATAAAAACTTAAATAAAAGACAAACAAAGTTGTTAATTGGTTATTACAAAAATATTTAAACAAATTCATTAAAAACTAACCAATATTAGTCAAGCTCAAATATTTTTATTGATTATTAGGAATGCTTCAAATAATTCAAATTCTGTGGTTGAATTAATAATATATTATTAATAATAAATAAATTTAAAGAAAAAAAAGTCAATAAAATATAATATTATAATTTCTATAAGATTTATAATCATCTATGATATTATCTTATGCTATGATACATATATATATATATCTATATATATATATATATATATATATATATATATAATATTTAAGATTTATATTCAAGTAGTACAATATATAATCAAATATGAATTATAATTATATAAGAATTTTTTAATTGTTGTAAAATAAATTTCTTAAAAATTATTGTATGATTATAAAATTATTGTAAATTTAATCTTTATATTAGAACAATGATATATATATATATATATATATATATATATATATATCTAGATAAAAAAGACCACCAACAAATTTTTGATATAAAAACTTCATTAGTTGAAGGTTATTATCTTTTTATGGCATTTAAAATTATGTGAGTCATTGAATCGACTCACTTAGGTATTTTATATAAAAAATATATATATTGTGTTTAAAATCATAGATTTTGTGAGTTAATAGTAGAATTTTTAGAAAAAATAGAAAATAAATTTGCTAATACCAGATACAGAATCCAAGGTAGAATTTATTAAGAAAAACTTCCATTTTAGAGATGTTTTTATGTATCTAACATATGATGATGGCCGATAGGAATATCTCTTGGTGTCAAAAAAAAAAAAATAAATAAATAAATCTTGATTTTATTAATATTTTTTAAAATATATAAATATATATATATATATAGTTTAATAAAATAAAATAAAAAATAAAAAAATAAAAAGATCAAAAGAAGTAAAAAGAAGTAAAGAAAAAAAAAAAAAAAAAAAAAAAAAAGGATGAAAAGAGAAGGGAGAAAGAAAAAATATATAAAACTAGAAAGATGATTAATAAGGATGAAAAGGTGCCTTGGAATGGTTGAAGCTTCTTTATTACTAGGGATTCAATTGCTTGGTGTTGTTATACAACTATATGGTGAAAAATAAAAATATGGATATTATTATAGAAGAGCCTAATAGAAAGATGAGGTAGAAAAACAAGAATAAAGGATAGGAAGGTAATAAATAGTTTAGTCTTAATACTACCTTTTAGAGTAAGGGCTTCTATTTGCTTTATAAGGACATAAATGCCTCAAATCAAAGTAATTAAGATAAGTAATTGATATAGACATAAAAATCAGACCATTAGGTACAAAACCGCATACCTATGGCAACTCCAAGGTTCTTTGGTAGATCGAAGAATGTGATTTGAGAGCAAACTTACAAAAAAAGTTTTGAATATTGGTTTTTATGTCAATCAAATTAATATTCAGTTTTTGGAAGATTTTCAAAGTTAGTAATGATTTTAGTTGAATTAGGTTTTAAAAAATAAAATTATGTTTACAAAATTGAGGGTCTCTTGTATTTTGTAGTGTATGTATAAGTGGATTTTGGGTAGTATGTTAGTGTTGTAGTTGTCAGTATGTGTAAAAATTTTGAAGTCAATCAAATAGTAAGATCAAAGTGTGTGAAGGTTTTTGTGGGTTGAAATCTCAAAAATTGGAATTTGAAGGTCAGTGAGTATTTTTAAGATCTTTAGCAATTTGGTGATTGGATTGAAGTGAATTTTTTTTTATGGAAACTAGACTTGATTTTTCAAAATATAAATATATTTTAGAGGCAATTCAATGGTTCAAGAAGGAGATATTGGTACTAGAATTTCAACATTTAGATTGGAATAGGAGGCCAACCAATACCCAAGCAAAATTTAGGTTTGATCTTTTATTTGGTAAGTTCGATTTTTTTCAAATTTTGTGTGCTTATTGCAACCTTAGTTGTTGAAAGATTTGTAAATTTTCAAGTAAGACCAATGATATGATCAATAGATATTGAGGTTCTAAATTATCCTAGGATTAGGTTAATTTGATAAGGATTTGATTTAAGATTTAAGAAATAGTTAAGATTTAGGATTTTTTTAGGACTTAGGATTGTTTAGGATTTAATAAGGATTTAATTTAGGATTGAAGTAAGAAATATTAGGATTTTAATTAAGATTAAATTAAGATTTGATTGAAATTTATTTAAGGTATATTTTAGATTTTATTTTAATAATTCTTTTGAATTTCTTTAGGATTTCTTCATGCTTCTTTTGTTATTTCTTTGAGGTTTCTTTGGATTTGATTAAAACTTGATTAGCATTGTTAAGATTTAATTGGAGTTATTTAAGTTTCTATTATAGTTAAAATCTTGTTGTTACAATACTCCTTCTACTTTCTATTGCTAGGTGCTTAATGCATCTTCAAGCAAGGCTTTAGGTAATATGACACCAGATCCTTTTTTCTCTTGTTTTATTTATTTTTTGGTTTTTTGGTTTTTCGGTTTTTTGTTTTTTGTCAATGAGTGTTTCTATGATTTTCAGCATTTGTCAATTAGATTGAAGAGATTTTTTTTGTATGTATAGTAGACTTGATTGCCAACATTTAGGTGAAATTTTAAAAGTAGTGCAATGGTTCAAGAAAGAAATATTGGCATTAAAAATTTAGTATTCAAGTTAGAGTAAGAGCTTGCTTAATACTTGATTAGATTATCTTGCATTTCTCTCAATTAGTAAGTGCAATTGATTTCAACTTTCTTATGCTTGTTTTCAACAAAGACATTGAGAAGTATGCAAATTTTGAGTTGATATCAATGGTTTCATCATTAGTTATTGAGGTTCCATTTTTCTATAGGGTTTGTAAAGAATTTGTTTAAGATCTGGATTTTGATTAGGATTTTTGTTTAGGATTTGCTTAGGATCTAGTTTAAAACTTGTATAGGATTTGTCAAGGATTGAAGATATCATGAAGATTTCATTAAGATTTGACCTAAGAATTGATTAAGGTATAATTAGGATTTTAATTAGAATTAGATCTAAAATTTGGTTAAGATTTAATTAGGATTTTAATTAATATTATTATTATTTTTTCTATTTTTTTTATATTTTTTTTAGAATTTTTTTTATTTCTTTTGTGATTTTGTGAAAAATTATTTTGATAGGTTATAGTTTAATTGGATTATTAAGGATTACTTGAAGTTTATTTAAGGTTCTATTAGACTTCTTAGAATTATTGTTGTATTATTACTTACCTTCTTTAGTTAGGTGCTTGGTACATTCTCAAAGAAGAATACACATAATATGACAATAGAGTCATCCATTAGTTGGACTTTATTCATAATTTAGAGATTGAAAAACAAGACTTAAGGTAGTACAAGTAGTTTATAATTTTAATACATAGATATCTCAATAATCAAATAAATTGGATAAAAATCAACTTGTAAGATAATATGCAACAATCAACTTTGCATCATGGAGGTCATCACTTTCCTCAAGCACAAATTCAACATCAAAAAGAAGTCATACTGGCCATCAATTCGACTTCCCTTTCCGCACAATGTCTAAAAATTGAAAGTGCCTATCACAAATATGACCAAGTTTTTTTAACAAAAGAAGTAGATTGGAGAAATTCCTAGTATATATAATTAAATATATTAGTATTCAATTACACTACAAGGTGATAGAATGGTTAAGATATTATTTTTAGGACAATAAGTTCTACCATGCTTCTTCCTAAGTGTATCTAAAATTTGAAATAGAAATGAAAAGCTAATGTTTGAAATCCATCTAATTTTGCCAAGTCATGATCTTTCCTAAGTAAACCTAAAATTTAAAATAAAACTGTAGAATTAAGATTATAAACACACCTAATTTTGCCAAGATGTGCTCTTTTCTTGCTTATCTAAAATTTCAAATAAAATTGAAGAGCTCAAGTTTAGAATCCATTTAATTTTGCCAAACCGTGATCTTTCTTTGTTTTGTCTAAAATTTCAAATAATTTAAACAGCTAAAGTTTGGAATTTACAAAGATTAAAATTTATGTTTGAAGTTGTACTTCAATTCTATTCTTTATACTTTGAAAATAACAACCAACTTCAATAAGACCACCAAATAATGATTATATTAACATTACATTAATAAAATATTACTTAAGATTAAAAATAATAATATTGCATATAAAAATTAATCAGTAAATAAAAATATATTAATCTTATATTAATACATATTACTTATTATGCATATAAATAAGAAAATAATATAAGTAAATAAATTCAATAATAAAAATTAAAAAAAATATATATATATATATATATATATATATATAGATGAAAAGATAAAAAATAAATAAAATAAATAAAAATAAGACTAAAAAAAATAAAACTAAAACTAAAAATAAAATTTAAAATATAAGTTAAAAATAAATAATAGTATTTATTGATTTTAGTTTTTATTAATTCATTAAGTAGTTATATAGTATAATGATAATCTTTTAATTTTATTGTTTTATTTATTTTTATTTTAGTATTATTTTTTAAAATTTTTTATTATACTTTCAAATAATTAAGATAAATTTTAAAATAAAAAATTTAAAAGTATACCATAAAATCTACTACATGAATGATTAAAGAGATAGAAATCACTAATCTCAATTGTATTCCGTTTAAAGTAGTAACTTCTTTCTACTCTAAAAAATCTACTCAAATTCAATTTTGGTTCAATTGCTTTGAATTTTATACCGCTGAAAACCTAACTTTAAAGTCTGTATTTAAAAATTTCTAAAATTAAATAATCACCAAGCACTAAGAAATGCCTTTCCAAATATGGGGTATATGAAACTATTAAGGCAATGAATCCCTTTCTAATCTAAAACTTACTACAAGTTTCAATCAAGTCTAAGTTGAATGTACAATAGCTTTTTAAAAAGCTAAATTAAAATAAACAACCTCAAAGAATTTTAAATTAAAATATACTATACATGAACACTGATTGATGAAAAATAAAGAGCAAATCAACATTGAACTCAATAATGAAATTTTAGATTATCTTATAAATTGAGAAATTGAAATTCTTTGTTTACACTAATAAGAAAGAAATATAGAATACTTATCAATGATAAAAATCTATTTGAATTGATTATTCAATAAAGCCAAGTAAGATCAACTATAAGAAGAAAATTTAACATTCATACACACCATTAGAAGCACCATTTCTATGAAAATGCATCAATTATATAAAGGTAAAATTCACCCTTCAATCTAAATAACAAGATGGCCTCATTTAAAAGTTTCTTATAATTAGTAGTATGCAATGAAATCAGAAATTAACAAAAAGAAAATAAATAAATAAACATAAAATAAGTGTAAGGAATGTATTCAAGCAAATACACACTCCACACCTTAATCATAGTCTATTTATTAGGTTTTATTTAATAAAAAATTAATATTAAAATTAAAAATTATATTTTTAGAAATTTACTTTTATTATCTTTTTAATGATATAAGAAACATATAAATCCAATTTACTATGAATAAGCTATGAAAATGTAAAGATATCAAGTACATAATTGAATAAATTAAATGAAAATATTTTGTCTCAAGGATAATTTGCTAAAAGATCAAGGGTTTGAGCTTCACCAAAGCTCAAATGTAGTGAATAAGGATTTTTAAAGAGGTCTTGAGGCCTTAGTCATATTGTCCTACCTACATCCAAGGTGCTACAATCCATATGAGACTTATCTACCTCCCTTCCTATGAGGACTAGACTAGTCACTAGTTCTCTTATTTTTTATTAGTAGAATTCATATTTTTTTACTTTTTACTTTATTATGATATTAAAGTATATCAAAATAGCCTAAGGATAGTGTATGGCCTTTAAATCTTCGTTCCATTCCTCTATAATGGCTCCCAATGTAAGAAAAATATAATTTTACCAAAATCTTAAAATCTTCTCTAAAAATTCCTAAATATTTCTAAATAAATTCTAAATTAATTCTAAAAAGTCCTATATTGATTTTTTTAATGCTAATAGGTATTTAAGCCTATGTTTTCCTATATTGATAATTATTTATTATAATAAAATCAATTCAAATCCACTAAAATCCTATTTTTTATATAATTAATTCAAAAGACATGAGGTTCTTTTTCATGCTTCTTATAACTAATCAACTAATTACTGATAGAATTTTTATAAGTTATAAATATATATTAGAAGCCAATGTAGAAATTGGTCTCAATAATTAATCATTTATACTTAACAATAAGTAAAAATATTAAATTAGCCAAGATAATTACTTCTAAGACTTATTAAGTCTTTATTTTTGTAACTTTTCTTTTGAATAGACTTTTGTAATTTATAAATACTTCTAAATTCTAATAAATAATTAAATAAAAAAAAATTCTAATTTTAATATTTTTATAATTAAATAATTGAAAACTATGTTTTTAACTAATCTTCCAATTAAGATCTATTGGTGGAACTCACACATACTTGAAAGCTTTAATGCAAAGAAAAGATATATTGATGATATTTAATGTTATAGTAGTAAATAAACTCTTGTGGTAGTATCATCAAGACCAAAACCATGATCTAATACAAATGTAGAATTACAACACACCACCCAATCAATCCAAGTTGAAAAAATAAGCTAAGCTACCACCATCAATATTTTGAGACAACAATAAAGTGGATTACCACAATGCACTAATATCTAGTATTATACAAGTTGCCTTTTATGGAGTTTGTTAATGTATTATTCAATATACATTTATATTTCTTATCTATATAATAATGTCTAATTAATTAAGAATTTTGAAAGATCTCACGTACAAAACCATAAGTCAATCTGAACTTAATTAACGAAGAGCATACTTACATAAGAATTATGAAAGTAACATGGTATTAAAAGTTTACTAATTTCTTATTAAAATAATACAAAGTTTGATATAGACTATATTTTTCAAAGAAATATAAGTGGGTCATTATCATATTATACTAAAATAGTATTATTATTATTATATATAGTAACTAATGATAATATTTTTTATTTATTCTTTTATGCTCTCTTAGTTGTTATTCAAAGATTCTTATATTTTTTTTTAGTAATTTCTAATAGTGATAAGTGTTGTATTAATTTAAAATTAGATAGTATTTTGATAAAGAAGTCGCAATTCAGCAATATTGATAAGATAATTTCTTCAATACCAAAAATTACAAAATAAAGCAATACTTCATGATTGTATGCTTGGTCTGATTATAAAACTTTGTGATATTAAAAAGTGATAATATTAATTGGTTATAATAGAAGATTGTTGAAAGAACAAAGAAATCTTGTTATAAGTGATAAAAAAGATGCTAGAGCCATACTATCTCAAAAGCGGCAATAACCATGGCCATATACTCTACCTCTATATTTGACATGTCAATTTAACTTTTGATGTGATGATTCCTAAGTAAATGCTCCATAAGACAAGATATAATAATATCAAAAGATTGATTGTTATTGGTTGATATTCCCAACCTAGTTTGTATCACTAAATTAAACAATGGTTTTGAATTAGAGTTTTGGCAATATTTGATGTAATAATTAAATATCTTTTGAATGTTTTAGAAAGTATATTTGCATGCTATGATATGGATTGATTCAAGGTTTTTTATGTATTGAGCAAAGAAACCAATTGTAAAAGCTAAATTGAACCAAGTGCACAAACTTGCTTAATTAATACTGCTAATAACATTGGCATAAGAACACAAGGAACCAAATGGATGATCATTAGTGCAAGATTGGTGGGCTTTATAGTTGAATTGGCAAGCTTTATTATTGAAGAGTCAATCTACAATAAAGAAGCAAAGTCTTGAGACCAAAGGCGTCAATATTAGCCAACCACATGAAATCCAAACTCTACCAACTTTTGCTAGAAGTACATAGTTTGAGATATGTTTAAATAACCTTAAGTGATATTACAAATAATGCAAAGGATAAGCAGGTGATGAGCTTCACCAAGACTTAAAAGAAAAAAGCAATCATAGAGTTGATTTTTTATATGTTGTAAGAAAGAGAGTTTGTTATATATTATCAAAATGTCATTTGTATATAAGATAAGAATAACAAATGTTAATCCCTTATGAAGGTAATACTTATTTTTATTTATAGAAGAATTTATAAAGCTAAGAGAATTGAAAAAAATATTAATCACTTTGAATTATTCTCTTGAATATTGTTTCAATCTATATATATTTTTGTGTAATTTGTATACTATTTTAAAGCAAGGAAAAAAACCATATTTAATACTTGCATATATATACATAAAATTCTTTATATAAAATTCAGTTAAAAAAAAAATTAACATCTATATAATGAATGTAAAGGTCTTATTGAGCAATAAGAATAAAAAAAAGACAAATAGATTGAATGCAAACAATGAAGTTGTATTATATGAAGTCTTACTCGAAAATGCACTATACATCTAGTTGTGGAAGGTAAAACAAAATTACAACAAAAAGTCCTAATAACTCTAATAGAACCATATATAAATTACAATTAAAGCTTAACATATATAATAAAATATTGATAAAGTCCAATTAAATTTTTAAATAAATAATAAGAGAAGCATATAAAAATCCTAAATAAATCTTAATTGAATCCTAATCAAATTCTAAAAGAATTCTAATCAAATCTTATACAAATCCTAAAAAAAATCTAATTAAATCTTAAACAAATTGTAATCAAATATTAGACAAATTCTAACCAAATTCTAAACAAATCCTAATGAAAACTTAAAAAAATACTAAACAAATCCTAATTAGATCTTAAAAAAATCTTAACCAAATTCTTAATAAATCCTAATCGAATCCTAGACAAATCTTAATCAAATCCTAAACAAATCCTAATAAAATCTTGAACAAATTCTAATTAAATCTTAAAAAATCCTAGACAAATCCTACTTAAATCCTAAATAAGTTCTAATCAAATCCTAAATAAACCAAAGATAAATACTAATCAAATTTTAGATCCTAAATCAATCCTAAAGTTTTTAAAAAAATCTTAAAAAATCCTATGGTAGATTGAAATATCTATAATTAACAATCGAATTGTTGATTTCAACTCAAACTTTGCACACCTATCAACAACTAAGCTAACAACAATTCTTTTTATTTTAAAGACATAAAAATAAAAATATTTAAGATAAATCCTAAAAACCACTAAGATGTAAGTTAGCCTTCTTTTCCAATCTTGATTCTAATTCTTCTAATCTAAAATCTCTTAATTGCACCATTAAATACTTTTTAAAATTCACATATATATTGAAAATCAAGTCTACCACCGATATATATAAATTTTTGAGATATCAATCTACTTAAACTTTGATAACCTTCAATTTAATTATTTGATTATGCTCAAATTTATAATATGTAATTGAAACAATTACAATAAAAAATCTACAAATTTTTACTTTTAAATCTTTTATTAAATTTTCATATTTTTTTTAAATATAAATTCTTTTTTATTTCATAAAATTAAATTTACCAAAAACAATCTTCACTTTGAAAGTTCTTATAAAATCATTACAAACTAAAATTATTCAAAACCAATGCTCAAAGAAATCTTATGAATTTTTTTTCAAATTCTACTCTTTGATTTATAAAAGAATCCTAAAGTCACCATAGATACATGATTTTGTATATCAAGGTTTGATTTTGATCCTAATCAGCAATTGGTGCTTTTTAGATATCAATTTTTATTTTTCTTGAGATAATTTTTACTAAAATCAACTCCTAATTTTCTTCTATATATACTTATCTCCTTTATTTATTTTAATCTATCTTATTTTTTCTTATTTATGGTCGGACAAAAAAAATAAAAATCTACTTTGTAAAAAGCAACATTTGCTCTTTTAGTTTTATTATCTTTTGATTATTATCTATATTTTAAAGATAATTTGTTACAATATTTTGAAGTAAGGTCTTCTATAATATAATATTTTTTTATTCTTTCACCTATTAGTTATGTTATAGCATGACAATAAGACTAAAAGTTTTGATAAAATCCAAATCTAAAACTTGGCTAAATTCTCTTAGAATAAGTTGTATTTTAAAACAATCAATAATTCTATTGGACTTGAGCTTAAGCTAAAAAATCCACTAGCATATGATTGGACAATACTTGGAAGGAAATTTAAAAAATATCCAAGTACCATTCATCATGTGAGAATTTAATTCATCAAAGATTTTTTGTTGCTATTAAACAAATTTTGGGAATCATAGAGCTTGTTGATAATTCTAAAGTTTAAGAAGAACTATCAACAAGCTGATAAACATAGCTCATTTTATTGGTTTTAATTTAGCACAAGCATGGCAATGGTGGAAAATGTATAGATTATAGTTGTTTTTAAGATCATGTAGTAGTAGTACATTGCAATTGAACCATATGGATTGATAAGGTGGAGGCAACAGGGCTACAATTGGATCTTAAAATTTAGTGGAGCCAAAAGTATCACAAAGAGGTGATGCTTGATAAACATACTGGTCAAGATTGAGCATTACTTCTATGCCAAAGTAAACATCAATTATCCACATGGAAGAACTTGCAAGGTATAGAGCTAGTAAATTATATTGAGCTTAAGAAGAAGGGATTGACTCTACTAAAGACTCCTAAAGAAAAGAAAATTTTAAAAGAGTCTTTATCAATGATAGTGGTATTGTTGCAAGAAGTGAAAAGATGCTTATAGAAGACAAAACAATCAATAGCATAAGATACAAATTAATTGATAGTATATTTAGAAACAACAATAGAGCCTTGGATGGATTATCAAAGAAAGTGGCCAGAAGTTCAAAATTGCTAAGAATTTATATAGCTATTGTATTGAGCTTCTTGACATTAGTCAAACAATAAAAAAGAAAAGAGAATTGAAAGTTCTACTAATTTGATAAGATAAAGGTTCTATTGGATACTTATATTAAAAATAAAAGTATTAGTAGGTACAAAGATAGTAGCAAGAAGATATGTTTTTTTTTAAAAGACATATTTTGAGAAACAATTATTTTTCTTGTAGTAGTATTTTAGAGCATATAGACTTTGCTTAAGGCATTTTAGTCCAATGTCATACATTCAATAGAGCAAGTGTCAAATTTGTCTCTAGTTGCATTAATGATTTTTAGAAATACTTAATTGCCAAATACATAAATGCATGATAGATTGGATTTTGTTTCATGCCAAAAGCTCAAACAAAGTAATATGTGGTGGTATGGCTTTAGTTAGGTGCCTATTTTAAAAACAAGTGGTATACATTACAACTATATTCCAATATGGCTTAATGAATCATACCTTATAAAACATACACTTAGTTGTATTGAGTAAGATATAATTCTTTTGTTTAGCTATGCCAGTTTTTTGGGGTGTATGAATTATTTTAAGTTGTCTTTGAATGCCATGAGTAGCAAGATATTGATCAAAATTGAACGAAAGGCATTTTTTTTCCTTGATTAAAGTAAAAGATTTTAAACTTATACTTGGTTTGAATTTCATACCAAATATGGATGAGTTTGAATATTGTGAAACATTTTTTTTTTTTTTTTGAAAGAAACAAAAAACTTTGTATTGAAAGTAGTCATCTATAAAGGTAACATAATATTCAAAATCTGAAAATATAGGAGTGGAAATTACTCCACTAAGATCAAAATGAAAAATTTCAAGTAGATGGAAGATATAAAAGGTTGCTACTTTAGGTAACTTAGTTGCACTTTGTTTTCTATAAAGACATATTTTGAGATATATTGAATGAAAATTCCTATAATTTTTCTTAATCAAATGAAATAGTAAAGATTACTTGAGTTAATATGGCCTAATCTGCAATGCTATAAAATAGCTCTTTCTAAAATTCCAAGATAAGCTTGAATAAAATTTGTTGTTCCAAAAATGAATGGAAAGGTAAATTTTGAAAGGCCTTGTTTCTTAAGGTGATGTTCCAAAATTTGAAGTAAGAGTAGTAGAAAGCAACTTGGAGCACCAAATGTAGAGAATAGAGTCAATGAAGAGGTTGTCATTTTTTGTAACATCTAGCTATAGATCAATAACAATGAGTTCAACATAGTACTGTCAAATTTTGAAAATATTACTTTTAAGGTGAGCAAGTCAGAGCGAGTAATGCATGGAGGTGGTACTAGCAAGCAATAAGATAGTGATGAGCACAATCTTATAATAGTTTGTACCAATCTCAATTAAGGTGATCTTGAAAGGAATCCAAATAATTGTAGATATACTTCTAAAATAGTGATGCAATTATGGATAGTTGAGCAAGCGAGACTTTTTGTACTTGTACTTATTAGTGGCAAAAAATTTGTTATGTGATCAAAAAATAAAACAATATTGATGAGCTAATCAGAAGGATTTATATTTTTTACAATTAAATCAACTAAAATTGGTTGAAACGATAAGATTATAATTTCAAGCAAATAGAAATTACCAAGTAGTTGGCATTGTACAAGAGTTGAATCATTTATGTCAAAAAGGTGACATTGTTGATTTTTGATGAATATGTCATTTATATTTTTATTTTATTTTTATATTAAAAATATTTTTTTTATCAATTTAAGACATACAATGTATTTGAAAGGTGAAAAGTATGTCTACTTATTATACAAATATTGACTTTTTTTTCATCCATACATAAAAAGTATTATATTATCACCAAGATGCACTTTATTTTTATTTGATAATAAGGCTTAAAAATTAATAAATTATATTTTATCATAGGCTAGATGATAAGTAGCTCTTGTATCAATAAACTATTGATTATCTTTTGTGGCTCTTAGTAGAGGTGATGTTATAGAGCAATATATTTATATAAGATACACATGTGTATAAAAAGTAGGAGGTATTTCTTCTACATTTTTTTATTTTTATATATTTTTGTATTCTTAGTTGTCATTGGTAGTTGTTGCTATATTAGTAAAAATATTTTGCTCTATTTTTGAAACAATCCGAATTCTAGTATCCTATCTTTTTGCAATGAGGACATGAAGTAGTAGATTTTAATTGTTTTTTTTAATATTTGAGATCTTTTGAAGGTTGATTTGATAATGATCATGGTTGCCACTCTTTCTTATTCTTATAGCAGACAAAGAGGACTTGAGTATCAAAAGAAGAGCTCTTCATGATGGTTTTCACTTTAGTAGAAATGTAATTAAGATAGAAAGCATTGTCATCCTAGTTGCATGTAGTATTAGTATGACAATGCCATATTGAGATGGCATGGACTTCATAAGTGTAAAGGTTTCTTTTTGTGGTACAAATATTACTCCAAGAGAGTGATATTATTAAAGTAAAATTTTGAAATGGCTAAGATGTTGTGTTATTGATTCACTTGCTTTCATATCTTGTGTTATAAACTGATTTGGCAAGCTCTTTTTCTTCTAAGCTCTTTGTTATTTCTAGTTGTCTATTTTACTTAACCTTATACTAGATATTGTCCCTCTCACACCATATAGAAATTATGAGAGTAACTTGGTGTTGGAAGTTTACTGAATTCTTAGTACAATAATACATCCCTAATTACAATAATGCACAGTCCGGTACTTAAATCTGCGAGGAGGACGACCTCATCGGTAGTGCATTCTCGATGAGACATGAGTGGGTGCGATTATGCTGAATGCACAACAGCAATGCATGGCAACAAACAGTAATGATTTCTGTTCATTCTTACAGATTAATCATGCGCACTCTGCAAATGAAAACGATACCTCGAGATTTCACAAAGCTGCTATCCATGAATCCCACTTCGAAACCGGCCACGACAACAACTGCTCCACGTTTGTTTGTGTTCATCACACTTGTGAAGGGCAGTACATCCATGCGCTTTGCTGCTCATAACCTTGTCATGGTTGGCCCAATTCAGAGGACGAAGAGTGATTCAGAGATTGACGCCGCGCAGGGATGTGCGGTAAATTGCTTACGACAAGCAACGCAAAGAATGCCGATGCTGTGCACCGGAAAGAATGAGCACGTGGCAGTTGACGCTCACCATGTGCAATGAACTCGTCCTAATCTACTCTATGATACACGGATGCTCTCCATATCTGGGCGGCCTTGTTTCCTGGGCCCCCTTTCCTTTCTAGTGGCTGTTCACCTGGTCAAACTGTCGCCGAATTTCGCCGTCCAAACCTGTGAGCACCTCAATCTGGCTCATCTTCACCATCGCCTTGGCGAAGTTGCGGTAGAATGCCGCGCCGTTGTTGGCGTACACACCCCCGCTGGTGCGGGAGTCGTACAACAGGCTCTGGTCCGAGGTGAGCAGGCCTCTCCCGGCGATGATGTCCTTGAAGTACTGGCTGTCGAATGTGTGCGCGGTGGAATCCATGTCCACGCTGGTGGATTGGATTGCTGCATACGGGCACTGCCCCTTCAAGAACGTGGCGAAGCTGGGAGCCAGAGTTGGGTCCACCGGGGTTGTCTGAACGCGGTCGTCGAATGTGACGCACGGGGCTTTTCCGATGGTGTGGGCACCTGATAGGACTACCATTTGGGAGGGGCTCAAGCCCTTCCGCCCGAACACATCTATGAGTTGGGACACGGTCATGCTCGGGGCGGGCAGGTTCAGTGCTTCTTCCATGATGGAAACCGTTCCGTCTCGACGCCCAGCGGGCACATGCCACCCGTAACCTCCAGCCTGGACAACCACGCAGGTGCAATCCACATGTCAGAAACGGGAGCCTGATACTCGACCCCACAGGTTCAATGCGGGATCGGATGCGCTTCTGAATCGCTCATTCGATGCGCGATCGGGTGAAGTCGGGAACGATCAACCAGGCAGACATCCAACCTTCATCCACAGACACTACCAGGTTTGCGTTATGGGATGCTTGCTCACCAGTACAACTGCGTCACGGGCGGCGAACTGCAACACATCGGCGGCTGAGACTACGCCCGGGCAAGCGTTCTCCACAGCTCTTTTTGCGGCGTCGATGGCGTCAAAGCCATGGAGTCCCGTGTTGGTTCTAGCTCTTCGCTCTGTATTGGGTCCTTCTAGCAGAACGGAAGCGTCGCAGCCCTGAAGAAACCACAGAGACGGAACAATCCTGTGAGGAGATGTTGCGGTTACAGTGTGAAGCATCTGAAGCAGAAGCAGACAACTCGGGAAAACTGAATTTGAAATCCAGGTACTTCTCAGCGCAAGCTCTGCGACTCGATCCAGCTGGCTGGGGTGCTGCAAATCAAGACGATCACGTACCCGGACGAAGCAATCGTGGAACGCCATCCGAAGGATTCCAGGTGCAACGGTGTCGTCGGCCTTGGTGGATTGAGCCATAGAGTTGTAGACGATGGCCTCCACTTGGGGACAGCTGTGACGATAGAACCCTACCTTGAGTCCAGTGTGAGCGGCAGCCGGGGTGATTGAATTCATGGCAAGGGCGATGGTTACGAAGATCGCCAGTAACGCCGGTGAGGGCCACCTCCCCATCGTACTGGTAAGATTCGGTTCACCGATGTGCTAGTAGGTGGTGGAAATATCTGTAGCACCTGCACCTGAAATATATTTGTGGTTACGAGGCGCTAGTCTTGGAGTGGGACGCGCCGGAGCTCGAAACTGGATTTGGGTGGGCGCTCTGCGTCGCACTTGGATCTCATCCAATATGGACGTGGTTCAGCGTCCTGCAAAAGCGCCAGGAATCGCGGATGATCAGTAGACGAATGGATACAAGACCGCTGATCCAGATGCAGGTCGAGGTCGAGGTCGAGGTCGATCGATTGGGAGCAGCGCGAGTTGTGGTGAGACTGGCACTGCCTCTGAAACGTATTTGTATGTGGTGTTCAGGAACTGGGCAAGTCGCAAGTTTGAGTACGAAGATGCAGGGAAAGAAGATGAGAGTCGCCTTGGCTGATGAAGCTTTGCGCGTCCGGATACGAGTGGCACTGCACAAGACCGCAACGACACGAGGAAGACTGGGAGTGTCCTATATCCGAGTTGACGTCGAGAACAGTACGGGCCGTCGAACGTGTACGGACCACAGAAACCCCTCGTGGCGTTCCAAGACTTTTCGGAGTGGGCTCAAGTCTGAAGAGGGGACAGTATTGACCGTGGGACGGAGAGAGCCGGTCGCCAGCACAACATCAGCGCACATGCTTACAAATCTAACCCACGCAAGATGGAGGCTCTAGCGAAACGAAACAGTTGACAACAGCAGCTGGACTTGGGCAATATGGCGGGACCGGTCACCATGGATGAGTGATCGAGCCTGGTATTGGAGTTGGGTGACCTTGCAACATCCGCCCCTGGAAGTGAGCAGTGATTCGGTCTCCGTGCAGCTGGCAACTGTTGACTCACCAACCGGTACCCGTCATCCTTGGCGGCCGAATTGTCTGTTCATATTTGTGGGTATTATTTTTTGAAGGTTGCTTCTATTCTTTGTAGTGTGTTTCCAATTCCCCAAGTTCATTCAAATACGGTTGAGATAGATCCTGTGAAGCAGGGGTGGGGAAGCGTGATGTTTCCGGGAAACTTTGTTGATGTAATCCGTGGTGCTTCCCGCATGGATCCCATCGTGCTTTGTTGAGCATGACGTTCACTTTGTTGCACTTTATGAGTGCGGTGGATTTCCCCCAGCAGTTGAGTTCAGTTATTCTATTCCTCGATTCGATTCTATCATGCACGTGAGATACGTATGGAAATTCATGAAAGTAGCGTTACCAGGTGGCGTGTATGTGTCCTGGTCAAAACATGCGCGTGCCGTAGTGAAATTGAGTTTGAAACTTTGAACCTTACAAGAATATTTGCATCTTTCATCATAAAGCACAATGAGGTAGTCAATCTTGAAAGCTGCAGCAGGACAAAATTACTATGAAACAATTGTATATAAAGAGTTTATGTTGAGGCCCCAAGAAAGGATGGACGTGATATGCACAGTGTGATTATTTCAAATATGGAATTGTTTTTGTAATAAGTAATAAAATGCATAATTTATACAAACTTTTACATTGCCAACATTGAGGTATTTATATCAAAGCTTTTGTACAAATGTGTTGGATTTGAAAGACGAAAACTATGTGAAAATTTATTTACTTCTGTTTATTACTTTCTTTGTAAGTGCAAAGGTTTTAACTTAGCATTTGAATTTAGTTTGCTTTAATCTTCAATTTGATTTGAAAATACATATGAGATTTGTATGAAAATTCTTGAAAGTAGCATTGTGGCGTGTATGTGTCATGGTCAATTTTTTTGTGTGATGTAATCAAGTTGAACTTGAATTTTTGAATCTTAAAAGAATTTTTGCTTCTTTGTAAATAAATAAACTTCAAATAAATTTCAAATAGTAAATAGTGTATATATTTAATATCAAACTAATTTGAGAGTGTATACATGTTTGAATAGTAGTACAAAACTTATATTCCAAGAATGCCATAAAAGTCTAATTAAATATCTAGAAGCACTTAAAGTCTTGGTCTGCGATATTATAAGTCATTTAAATGCAAACTTTGCTTTGGATGTAGTCAATTATACATCATCCATCATTACCTTGTTAATTATATTTTTAGTCTTATATTTTTAGTTTTAGATAAATTATAGTTTAAAAATTAATTCAAATTTTAATGTTGTTTTTTTGTTTATTTATTTTTTTATATATTTTTTTAAGTTTACTATTATTTATTTTATGTTTTTTTAAATTTTACTATTACTTATTTTATGTTTTTATTTTTTATATATATCTTTTATTTTTATTTTTTTTTCTTTCTTTTAATGACTATTTTTACTTTTTATATGAATAATAATTTTTATCTATTTGTGGTACTTAAGTAATTACTTTTTATAAATGTTATTGATTTTAATTAGTGTATGACTAGTATATTATTAGTTTTGCTATTATTTGATTGTATTGATAAATTGCTTGCTTTTTTAAAAACAATAAGAAGTGGACTTAAACTACAACATTAAATTACAAAAGAACAACCTTAGTAAGTATTATGTCTTAACTTGTGAGTCTAAAAATTGAAATTTTAGACAAAAGTAAAGAAGAAGTATGGCTTTAAAAAAAAAGTAGATTCCAAAGCATAGTTCTTCAAATAAATTTCAAATTTTAGACAAAATTAAGGAAAAGAATATGGCATAACAAGATTAATTGGTTTTCAAGTTTTAGCTAACTCTTTTTCTTCATTTAAAATTTCAAATATACTTAAAAAAAATACACAATTAGATTTTTTTGTCCTTTAAATAATTGCTTGGTTATTTCATTACTTTGTAGTATCATTAAATATTAAATATATGTAATTATATATATCAAAAAATTCTCCACTCTACTTTTTTAGATAAGATATCTTGATTGTGTTGATCATAAGTACTTCAATTTTTTGACATTTTTGAAAAGTGAAGTTGAATTAATGCCTAACATGTCTTCTTTTTGTTATTGAATCCATATTTGTAGAAAGTGATGAAATTCACAAAACATAATTAATTATTATAGGTTGCTCTACAAGTTACTTTCTTATTCACCCTATTTATATTTTGTGATATCTATGTATTACAATTTAAAAAACTACTTATAATTTTATTAATTTTTTTTAAAATTTCTTATTATAAAATAAAGTCTAAATAATAGATGATTTTGCTATTTTAAGATTAATAAAAGATCCTAAAATCTCAAATAGATCTCTCACCTTCATCAACTATAAAGGCTAATATAAGTAATCAAAATCTTCCAAAAAATATTTAATTGATTTAATGATGTTGCCTAAAGAACTATCTAATATTGTGCCTTTGAAATTATAAGAGGCTTCAATTCTTTTTAATCTTCAAAGTTTTAATGGATCTATAAATAAAGACCTATTAACTCATATAGAATAAAATATAAAATTACTAATTATTTATTTAGTAATCAACCATGGATATTATTGAATATGGTTATGAATAACTTTAACATATTTTGCATATGTACGGTATACATTCATATAGAGGAATCATTTACTACATTGAAACAATATCTAGCAACCTTCTTTTGTATATTTAAATATGTAATTGGCCAAAAATAAGCTCTTTTAACTTTGATAAATATTAAATAAGGTCTCTTAGAAGATATCATTTCTTATGTGAAGTGATTTTATGTATTATGTATCCAATATATTGATATCTTTTTAAATCAAGATACCACAAAATAATATTTTATCCAAACTTTTGTTATGCATTTTATAATTTTAGATATACAAAATAAGAGACTTAAGTACTTAGAAAGAATCATTCATACTTTCTTAAAAGTAGAAATTATTGATAAGAAAAATGATTGTATGCATAAAAAGATAAAAGAACCTATACCTACTTTTATGCATTTACAACATTGACATATTAAATTCTATCAACATTAAACTTTAAAATAATTTTAGCCATTTTTTCCTATTTTTTATAAGTAATATAATATCTTTAGCTATACAAACCTTACATGATTAAGTTATAAATAAGACTTTCAATGATATTAAATTAGAATCATTTAAAACTGAGATAAGACAAGAAAATGATGTGTTGGAAAACAAGATGATGAATTCTAAATCCTAAACTTGATTTCATCAAATATCAAAGTCTAACTATAGAGTTTAGATACCATAATTTGAAAATTTATGACTTTGAGTTGTAATGTACAATTTAGTGACAAACAAACCACACAACCAAATTTTTTTTATAATTTATATAACATATATGTTTAAAAAATAATAAATTCCAACCTCATAAACTTGCTCATTATTCAAAACAAATAATTCATAATTTTTCTTTAAATCAAAAGAATAATATGACACCTTCTCTTACTTACAAAAAGCCACATTGACTATATCAATGTTGGATCAAGAATGAAATTTTATACTCCAAATGTTAAAGAATTCTTTCTATATATTGTTATAAAAGATCCAATTAGGTCATTCTATTAAATCTTTCTTTATAAAACTAGCAACTATGTAAAAAACATATAAAGGGGTTAAATTTGTAGATCCTATTATTCCAATTTTCCATCAATTTTCCATTACAATCATTAAAGCAATGATCAAAATCATCAATCTTCAACCTTGAATGATTAAAATCTTTAATGTACTTATACTAACTTAGATTTGAATTATTTTTATATCATAGGTAGAAAAAAAAATTATTTATCTAAAAATATATTTTTTACTTTTTAATTTTTTATCTAATTATATAAAAATTTGATGAAGAGACTAAAATTTGATTTTTAGAGTATAATTGCTTGATTTTATTTTATTTTCTTGTATGTATTTTTCCTTCTTTATTTTCAGTTTTTTTTTTTTTTCTTTATATACCACCAACTAAAAAAAATCTTAATTAAGGCAATCTTGAAGTTCAAATCGAGTGTTGAATTTTATTCTCACATTCACCATTACCTAAAAATTGATACTACAAATCTTTTAAATTAATATATGTAATAAAATAAGATTGGATCAAAATTTATCTTTTGCACCATTTAGTCAAAAGATTAAGTTTTGGAAGCTTAAGCCTCCAAGTCAATATTTTTACTATTTTATTTAATTAATAAATTATTTAAATTGATATCTTTTCATTATTATCATTATTTATCAAAATAAATAACAATCTTTTTAATTTTTTATGATAATAGTGATATAAAAATAAATGCATTATTAAGTTATGATATATATATATATATATATTTTAACTATAAAACATGAATGTTTTACTCTTGAAAACAAACCAAACTTTCTCTAGTAACAAAAAAAATATATTATTTTTATTCACCCATATTCTTTTTGAATTAAAAATACATAATAGGACTCTTGGTTCTATTGAAGCTTCTCAATAGCAACATACCATTGTCAAAGAATTAATATCCTATGTGGCCAATAGTACGTAGATCTTCACAAAACTACTATCTTATTATTATCCAATTACACGCAAATGGATGTTTAAAATTAAACTCAAAAGCAACAAAAGAAATTGACAAATTCAAAGCATGGCTTATGGCTCAAGGATTCAATTAAGTTTTGGATCTTGATTATATTGGTATCGTCTCTTCAATTGTATAAATCGTAAGCAATTTACTGCGATGTGCGGTAAATTGCTTACGACAAGCAACGCAAAGCATGCCGATGCTGTGCACCGGAAAGAATGAGCACGTGGCAGTTGACGCTCACCATGTGCAATGAACTCGTCCTAATCTACTCTATGATACACGGATGCTCTCCATATCTGGGCGGCCTTGTTTCCTGGGCCCCCTTTCCTTTCTAGTGGCTGTTCACCTGGTCAAACTGTCGCCGAATTTCGCCGTCCAAACCTGTGAGCACCTCAATCTGGCTCATCTTCACCATCGCCTTGGCGAAGTTGCGGTAGAATGCCGCGCCGTTGTTGGCGTACACACCCCCGCTGGTGCGGGAGTCGTACAACAGGCTCTGGTCCGAGGTGAGCAGGCCTCTCCCGGCGATGATGTCCTTGAAGTACTGGCTGTCGAATGTGTGCGCGGTGGAATCCATGTCCACGCTGGTGGATTGGATTGCTGCATACGGGCACTGCCCCTTCAAGAACGTGGCGAAGCTGGGAGCCAGAGTTGGGTCCACCGGGGTTGTCTGAACGCGGTCGTCGAATGTGACGCACGGGGCTTTTCCGATGGTGTGGGCACCTGATAGGACTACCATTTGGGAGGGGCTCAAGCCCTTCCGCCCGAACACATCTATGAGTTGGGACACGGTCATGCTCGGGGCGGGCAGGTTCAGTGCTTCTTCCATGATGGAAACCGTTCCGTCTCGACGCCCAGCGGGCACATGCCACCCGTAACCTCCAGCCTGGACAACCACGCAGGTGCAATCCACATGTCAGAAACGGGAGCCTGATACTCGACCCCACAGGTTCAATGCGGGATCGGATGCGCTTCTGAATCGCTCATTCGATGCGCGATCGGGTGAAGTCGGGAACGATCAACCAGGCAGACATCCAACCTTCATCCACAGACACTACCAGGTTTGCGTTATGGGATGCTTGCTCACCAGTACAACTGCGTCACGGGCGGCGAACTGCAACACATCGGCGGCTGAGACTACGCCCGGGCAAGCGTTCTCCACAGCTCTTTTTGCGGCGTCGATGGCGTCAAAGCCATGGAGTCCCGTGTTGGTTCTAGCTCTTCGCTCTGTATTGGGTCCTTCTAGCAGAACGGAAGCGTCGCAGCCCTGAAGAAACCACAGAGACGGAACAATCCTGTGAGGAGATGTTGCGGTTACAGTGTGAAGCATCTGAAGCAGAAGCAGACAACTCGGGAAAACTGAATTTGAAATCCAGGTACTTCTCAGCGCAAGCTCTGCGACTCGATCCAGCTGGCTGGGGTGCTGCAAATCAAGACGATCACGTACCCGGACGAAGCAATCGTGGAACGCCATCCGAAGGATTCCAGGTGCAACGGTGTCGTCGGCCTTGGTGGATTGAGCCATAGAGTTGTAGACGATGGCCTCCACTTGGGGACAGCTGTGACGATAGAACCCTACCTTGAGTCCAGTGTGAGCGGCAGCCGGGGTGATTGAATTCATGGCAAGGGCGATGGTTACGAAGATCGCCAGTAACGCCGGTGAGGGCCACCTCCCCATCGTACTGGTAAGATTCGGTTCACCGATGTGCTAGTAGGTGGTGGAAATATCTGTAGCACCTGCACCTGAAATATATTTGTGGTTACGAGGCGCTAGTCTTGGAGTGGGACGCGCCGGAGCTCGAAACTGGATTTGGGTGGGCGCACTGCGTCGCACTTGGATCTCATCCAATATGGACGTGGTTCAGCGTCCTGCAAAAGCGCCAGGAATCGCGGATGATCAGTAGACGAATGGATACAAGACCGCTGATCCAGATGCAGGTCGAGGTCGAGGTCGAGGTCGATCGATTGGGAGCAGCGCGAGTTGTGGTGAGACTGGCACTGCCTCTGAAACGTATTTGTATGTGGTGTTCAGGAACTGGGCAAGTCGCAAGTTTGAGTACGAAGATGCAGGGAAAGAAGATGAGAGTCGCCTTGGCTGATGAAGCTTTGCGCGTCCGGATACGAGTGGCACTGCACAAGACCGCAACGACACGAGGAAGACTGGGAGTGTCCTATATCCGAGTTGACGTCGAGAACAGTACGGGCCGTCGAACGTGTACGGACCACAGAAACCCCTCGTGGCGTTCCAAGACTTTTCGGAGTGGGCTCAAGTCTGAAGAGGGGACAGTATTGACCGTGGGACGGAGAGAGCCGGTCGCCAGCACAACATCAGCGCACATGCTTACAAATCTAACCCACGCAAGATGGAGGCTCTAGCGAAACGAAACAGTTGACAACAGCAGCTGGACTTGGGCAATATGGCGGGACCGGTCACCATGGATGAGTGATCGAGCCTGGTATTGGAGTTGGGTGACCTTGCAACATCCGCCCCTGGAAGTGAGCAGTGATTCGGTCTCCGTGCAGCTGGCAACTGTTGACTCACCAACCGGTACCCGTCATCCTTGGCGGCCGAATTGTCTGTTCATATTTGTGGGTATTATTTTTTGAAGGTTGCTTCTATTCTTTGTAGTGTGTTTCCAATTCCCCAAGTTCATTCAAATACGGTTGAGATAGATCCTGTGAAGCAGGGGTGGGGAAGCGTGATGTTTCCGGGAAACTTTGTTGATGTAATCCGTGGTGCTTCCCGCATGGATCCCATCGTGCTTTGTTGAGCATGACGTTCACTTTGTTGCACTTTATGAGTGCGGTGGATTTCCCCCAGCAGTTGAGTTCAGTTATTCTATTCCTCGATTCGATTCTATCATGCACGTGAGATACGTATGGAAATTCATGAAAGTAGCGTTACCAGGTGGCGTGTATGTGTCCTGGTCAAAACATGCGCGTGCCGTAGTGAAATTGAGTTTGAAACTTTGAACCTTACAAGAATATTTGCATCTTTCATCATAAAGCACAATGAGGTAGTCAATCTTGAAAGCTGCAGCAGGACAAAATTACTATGAAACAATTGTATATAAAGAGTTTATGTTGAGGCCCCAAGAAAGGATGGACGTGATATGCACAGTGTGATTATTTCAAATATGGAATTGTTTTTGTAATAAGTAATAAAATGCATAATTTATACAAACTTTTACATTGCCAACATTGAGGTATTTATATCAAAGCTTTTGTACAAATGTGTTGGATTTGAAAGACGAAAACTATGTGAAAATTTATTTACTTCTGTTTATTACTTTCTTTGTAAGTGCAAAGGTTTTAACTTAGCATTTGAATTTAGTTTGCTTTAATCTTCAATTTGATTTGAAAATACATATGAGATTTGTATGAAAATTCTTGAAAGTAGCATTGTGGCGTGTATGTGTCATGGTCAATTTTTTTGTGTGATGTAATCAAGTTGAACTTGAATTTTTGAATCTTAAAAGAATTTTTGCTTCTTTGTATATAAATAAACTTCAAATAAATTTCAAATAGTAAATAGTGTATATATTTAATATCAAACTAATTTGAGAGTGTATACATGTTTGAATAGTAGTACAAAACTTATATTCCAAGAATGCCATAAAAGTCTAATTAAATATCTAGAAGCACTTGAAGTCTTGGTCTGCGATATTATAAGTCATTTAAATGCAAACTTTGCTTTGGATGTAGTCAATTATACATCATCCATCATTACCTTGTTAATTGTATTTTTAGTCTTATATTTTTAGTTTTAGATAAATTATAGTTTAAAAATTAATTCAAATTTTAATGTTGTTTTTTTGTTTATTTATTTTTTTATATATTTTTTTAAGTTTACTATTATTTATTTTACGTTTTTTTAAATTTTACTATTACTTATTTTATGTTTTTATTTTTTATATATATCTTTTATTTTTATTTTTTTTTCTTTCTTTTAATGACTATTTTTACTTTTTATATGAATAATAATTTTTATCTATTTGTGGTACTTAAGTAATTACTTTTTATAAATGTTATTGATTTTAATTAGTGTATGACTAGTATATTATTAGTTTTGCTATTATTTGATTGTATTGATAAATTGCTTGCTTTTTTAAAAACAATAAGAAGTGGACTTAAACTACAACATTAAATTACAAAAGAACAACCTTAGTAAGTATTATGTCTTAACTTGTGAGTCTAAAAATTGAAATTTTAGACAAAAGTAAAGAAGAAGTATGGCTTTAAAAAAAAAGTAGATTCCAAAGCATAGTTCTTCAAATAAATTTCAAATTTTAGACAAAATTAAGGAAAAGAATATGGCATAACAAGATTAATTGGTTTTCAAGTTTTAGCTAACTCTTTTTCTTCATTTAAAATTTCAAATATACTTAAAAAAAATACACAATTAGATTTTTTTGTCCTTTAAATAATTGCTTGGTTATTTCATTACTTTGTAGTATCATTAAATATTAAATATATGTAATTATATATATCAAAAAATTCTCCACTCTACTTTTTTAGATAAGATATCTTGATTGTGTTGATCATAAGTACTTCAATTTTTTGACATTTTTGAAAAGTGAAGTTGAATTAATGCCTAACATGTCTTCTTTTTGTTATTGAATCCATATTTGTAGAAAGTGATGAAATTCACAAAACATAATTAATTATTATAGGTTGCTCTACAAGTTACTTTCTTATTCACCCTATTTATATTTTGTGATATCTATGTATTACAATTTAAAAAACTACTTATAATTTTATTAATTTTTTTTAAAATTTCTTATTATAAAATAAAGTCTAAATAATAGATGATTTTGCTATTTTAAGATTAATAAAAGATCCTAAAATCTCAAATAGATCTCTCACCTTCATCAACTATAAAGGCTAATATAAGTAATCAAAATCTTCCAAAAAATATTTAATTGATTTAATGATGTTGCCTAAAGAACTATCTAATATTGTGCCTTTGAAATTATAAGAGGCTTCAATTCTTTTTAATCTTCAAAGTTTTAATGGATCTATAAATAAAGACCTATTAACTCATATAGAATAAAATATAAAATTACTAATTATTTATTTAGTAATCAACCATGGATATTATTGAATATGGTTATGAATAACTTTAACATATTTTGCATATGTATGGTATACATTCATATAGAGGAATCATTTACTACATTGAAACAATATCTAGCAACCTTCTTTTGTATATTTAAATATGTAATTGGCCAAAAATAAGCTCTTTTAACTTTGATAAATATTAAATAAGGTCTCTTAGAAGATATCATTTCTTATGTGAAGTGATTTTATGTATTATGTATCCAATATATTGATATCTTTTTAAATCAAGATACCACAAAATAATATTTTATCCAAACTTTTGTTATGCATTTTATAATTTTAGATATACAAAATAAGAGACTTAAGTACTTAGAAAGAATCATTCATACTTTCTTAAAAGTAGAAATTATTGATAAGAAAAATGATTGTATGCATAAAAAGATAAAAGAACCTATACCTACTTTTATGCATTTACAACATTGACATATTAAATTCTATCAACATTAAACTTTAAAATAATTTTAGCCATTTTTTCCTATTTTTTATAAGTAATATAATATCTTTAGCTATACAAACCTTACATGATTAAGTTATAAATAAGACTTTCAATGATATTAAATTGGAATCATTTAAAACTGAGATAAGACAAGAAAATGATGTGTTGGAAAACAAGATGATGAATTCTAAATCCTAAACTTGATTTCATCAAATATCAAAGTCTAACTATAGAGTTTAGATACCATAATTTGAAAATTTATGACTTTGAGTTGTAATGTACAATTTAGTGACAAACAAACCACACAACCAAATTTTTTTTATAATTTATATAACATATATGTTTAAAAAATAATAAATTCCAACCTCATAAACTTGCTCATTATTCAAAACAAATAATTCATAATTTTTCTTTAAATCAAAGGAATAATATGATACCTTCTCTTACTTACAAAAAGCCACATTGACTATATCAATGTTGGATCAAGAATGAAATTTTATACTCCAAATATTAAAGAATTCTTTCTATATATTGTTATAAAAGATCCAATTAGGTCATTCTATTAAATCTTTCTTTATAAAACTAGCAACTATGTAAAAAACATATAAAGGGGTTAAATTTGTAGATCCTATTATTCCAATTTTCCATCAATTTTCCATTACAATCATTAAAGCAATGATCAAAATCATCAATCTTCAACCTTGAATGATTAAAATCTTTAATGTACTTATACTAACTTAGATTTGAATTATTTTTATATCATAGGTAGAAAAAAAAATTATTTATCTAAAAATATATTTTTTACTTTTTAATTTTTTATCTAATTAGATAAAAATTTGATGAAGAGACTAAAATTTGATTTTTAGAGTATAATTGTTTGATTTTATTTTATTTTCTTGTATGTATTTTTCCTTCTTTATTTTCAGTTTTTTTTTTTTTTTCTTTATATACCACCAACTAAAAAAAATCTTAATTAAGGCAATCTTGAAGTTCAAATCGAGTGTTGAATTTTATTCTCACATTCACCATTACCTAAAAATTGATACTACAAATCTTTTAAATTAATATATGTAATAAAATAAGATTGGATCAAAATTTATCTTTTGCACCATTTAGTCAAAAGATTAAGTTTTGGAAGCTTAAGCCTCCAAGTCAATATTTTTACTATTTTATTTAATTAATAAATTATTTAAATTGATATCTTTTCATTATTATTATTATTTATCAAAATAAATAACAATCTTTTTAATTTTTTATGATAATAGTGATATAAAAATAAATGCATTATTAAATTATGATATATATATATATATATATTTTAACTATAAAACATGAATGTTTTACTCTTGAAAACAAACCAAACTTTCTCTAGTAACAAAAAAAATATATTATTTTTATTCACCCATATTCTTTTTGAATTAAAAATACATAATAGGACTCTTGGTTCTATTGAAGCTTCTCAATAGCAACATACCATTGTCAAAGAATTAATATCCTATGTGGCCAATAGTACGTAGATCTTCACAAAACTACTATCTTATTATTATCCAATTACACGCAAATGGATGTTTAAAATTAAACTCAAAAGCAACAAAAGAAATTGACAAATTCAAAGCATGGCTTATGGCTCAAGGATTCAATTAAGTTTTGGATCTTGATTATATTGGTATCGTCTCTTCAATTGTATAAATTTAATTCATCACATTGATATTGGCTCATGCAATGCTATTTAATCTTCATATGCAATAAGTGGACATAAAAATTGCATTCTTCAATGGCTTCTTTTGTGAAGGAATTTATATAAAAGTTCTTAATGGAGTAACTCTCATATGATGTGGTCTTATCCACCACCTATAAAAAATAC
Organism: Physcomitrium patens; assembly: GCF_059467195.1. Lineage (NCBI taxonomy): Eukaryota > Viridiplantae > Streptophyta > Bryopsida > Funariales > Funariaceae > Physcomitrium > Physcomitrium patens. The sequence continues at coordinate 4,601,535 of NC_143435.1, forward strand.
TATATAGCCTAAAATACTCTCTTCAAAAAAGTTTTAGATCATTGATTGTTATCTCACAACCATTGGCATTGTCAATTTTATTGTCAATTAAAATACGTATTATCTTACCACCACTTCAATTTTATTATTTTTACATTGAATATTGACAATAAAATACTCACAAGAAATAGTTTTTTTCTATTCATGTCAATAAAAATCTTATCATATTCTTATATTTTCTTATTTGATCTAGGAAAAGTGTAGTATATACTTAGTCACCAAGTCACATGCAATATCAATTACAATTGATTCCATATAATATAAAAAAATTATTTAAAATAATTATTAATTAAATTTGGCTTCTACAACTCTTATTTAGTCTAGATTCTACTCACCTCAAGAATCAAGCTTTTGGCATCAATCTATTCTTTTACTTTGACTAATGCTCTTGAATCTAAGAAATTCATGTATGCAAATGCTTTTGACTCCCTTTACTTGGCTACTATTTGCAATTCTCCAACATTGCCTTTACAATTAGCATTTTTTTCCAATATATGTATAATTCCAAGTTCATATACATTTGAGCATGTAAACATATAATTGAAAATATTTGAAGAAATATTTGCTATATTATGAAATACCATTGCATTTTGTAACCTCCACAATCATCATTTGATTTCAATGACATAGACTAGACCAATAAGATAGACAAGCGGTGCTCTACCTTGGACTATAAGTTTCTTTTTTTACAAGGAGCAATTAATTAGTATTCTACATACTAGCATTTTATTGTGCTCCCAAAAATAAAGGCAAAGTATATAGCCATAGTCACTATTGCCTATAAGGCAATTTAGCTTTGCCATCTCTATCATAACCTTTATCAATCTCAAATCCTAAACTAATCTACCATTATTTGCTCTAATAATCACTCTATGCTTATTTTTGTAGATACAACCAAATTCCACTTCTATCCAAATTACCTCACCATTCTTTATTACTTTATTTGTAAATTTATAATTCAATAAAAAATCAAATTTGACTATTATTCTATGACAAAAATACAAGTTGATATATTTACTAAATTTTTAGTAGGTTCTATGCTCAACCCTCATCTCCCACTAATAAGTGTGCTTAGAAGAGAACTAACTTGTATTACAATTTGCTCATTGACACATATTAGTAATCAAAATTTTAACATTAATAAAATTATTTCACCTTCAGAGAGGATACAACCTTTCTAGATAAAACCTCTTCCTTAGTATAATCTCAAGTATAAAAAAAAACAAAAATAAAGAAAAATAATATTACTCATAAATTAGCCTTATCTTCATCCTAAACCTGGGTATTAAATCACATAGATGACCGATCTTGTAATAGATGACCAATCCTGTAATATTATCCAAGTCCAATTACTGTTATCAACTGTTTTATTTTACTAGACCCTCTATCTTGCGTAGATTAGATTTGTAAGTATGTACACTGATATTATGCTGGCAATCAACTCTTTCCATCCAACAATCAATTATGTCCCCTCTTACAACTTGAACCCACTTTTAAAAGTCTTAGAATGCCACAAGGGGTTTCTGTGGTCCGTACACGTTCAACAACCCATACAGTTCTTGACGACAACTTGGATATAGGACACTCCTAGTCCTCCTCATGTCATTGTGGTCTTGTACGGTATCACTTGTATTTGGATGCGCAAAGCTTCATCAACCAAGGCAACTCTCATCTTCTTTTCTTGCATCTTTGCACTCTTGAAAAAAAGACAAATCCCACTTCATCTAATAAAAGTGAATAATAATCAACAATTTGAAGTCATAGAACTTTTAAATTTAAGGCAATAGCAAATCAAATCTTAATATCTTATTTATGAGTATAGACATCATATTCATGAATGAACTTGATCGCCAATAAAGAATCTTACAAATGTAGTAAAAAAAAGTTAAATCTTTTTATTGCCAATATCCATCAAAACTGAGATAAAAAAAAGCAAGATCATTAAAAGATGATAAAAATCTTTTATCAAATTCACCTCTAAAAGAAAAGATAATATCAAAGATATATATATTTAATCCAATAATTATCAATGTGTTTAAATAGAAGTAGATAAATATAAATTAATTTCATAATATCTTTTAGAAAAGCTTTCTACAAGCTTTATAAATGTAGTTTGGACTTTACACGTGTTTGTAGTTAATTGATAGGTTAAAAACTTGGTCAACAAGTTAACCACGTGCCATACATATTAGTAGCGTGTGAAACAATCTAACTATATTGTACACATATAGAAAAATTACCTTGCAAGTTAAGACATGTGTCTAGCAAAGTCAATATGTGTTGGAAGCCCTACAAAACATCACTACATAGCTCTTAATTGGATAGTGTATATAGAAGCAAGAATGAAGCCTTCTTTACTCTTATCAATGCCTTTTTAGTCTTTAATCTTATTTCAAGATTTTTTAGTCTTCTTGTCTTTGGCAATAGCCATTTTAGTTCAATTTATTTTCATCTTTGAGTGACTTTTTAATCTTTTTAAGTGACATAAGAATATATTGAGGATTTCTTTTTTTGAAATTTATGTCCTTGACAACTTTTTATCTTAAGTAGTTAATTTAAAAATTACATATTAAATCATACATCACTTAAAATTAAGACCAAAATAATTTATTCTATTTTAGACCATGTTTTTCAATCTAAACATATTATACAAAAGAAAATAGAATTAAAAATCATAATGTTAGAAACCATTATATTGAAAGAGGTTTATGACAAAATATCATAAGTTTTTCTTAGAATGGAGCATGGTAGAAGCCATCTTCAAAAAACTCAAGTAGATCTCTCACTTATTCTAACTTGAAGGACTAATGTAATCAATGGAAGTAACCAAAATCTTCTAATGGATATTCAAATTGATTTGATGATATTGCATAAAAAATTATCTATTATTATATCTTTGAAATTGTAAGATACATCAATTCCTTTTAATCTTTTAAGATTTAATAGATCCATCTATAAAAATTCAATAGCTCACATAAATATTTTTGTAGAAACAATTTTTATTATTAGTTTAGTAACTAACAAAGAAATTAAAAAAGAGCCATTCAATTTTCTTTGGAAGTAGAAATTATTGATAAGAAAAATGATTATATGCTTAGAAGAAAAAAATCCAATACTTACTTTTATACCTTTATAATATTAATCTATTAAATTCTATTAATATCTAATTTTAATCTACTCTTAATTTTCTATCTTTTTATTTTCAATTAGCAATCCAATACTCTTATTTGTATAAGTCTTATATGATCAAGTTTAAAATAAAATATTTAATAAGATTAAATTAAAGGAATTTAAAAGAAAGATAACACAAAAAAATGAAGTATTTAAAAACAAAATGATGAATATTATGAAATCCATTATTGAATAAATATTTTTTTTGTTTTTATCAAATACTAAAATCCAACTATAGAGCCTAAATATCATGAAGTAAAAATGTACACCTTTAAGTTGTAGTATACAAATTAAAAACAAGTAAACCACACGATTCAATTTTGTCTATAACTTCTAAAATAACCACCTATAGAAAAACAATTGAGTTTTAACCTTATACGTTTTTTCATCATTCAAGACGAATAGGTCATGGTTTTTTCTTTGAATCAAAAGAATAACATTATACCTTGACTTACTTGCAAAAAATAACATACACAAAGTTAATATTGGATCAAAAATAGAATTGTATGTTCCAATTGTAGAAAATTTTACCTTATATATTATTATAAAAGATTCAATCAAGTGATTTCTTTACATCATTCTTCAAAAGACTGTAGGAACCAAGTTAGAATATAAGTAACAAAGATCAGATTTGTAGATTATATTATTCTAAATGATATATCAAACTTGTATTATAACCACTAGAACAGTGATCAAAAATATCAACTTATACATAAAAATTTGAATTTTGTTGTATTTTTATATCATTGAAAAGATTAAAAAAATTAATTATTTAAAAAAATAATTTTTTTATTTTATTTTTGTATTTAATTGGATAAAAAATTAATAAATAGATTAAGAATATATTTGTAGTATGTAATTTCTTGATTGCATTTCTTTCACTTGTTTGTGTTTGTTCTCTTTATTTTCAGTTATTTGCTTCTCTCATTTTATACCACATATTATAAATAACTCTTAATTGAGGCCATTTTATAATTTAAATTAAGGTATAAATTTTATTCTTACATCCATCTATGCCAAAATATTAATACCATAGACCTACAAAACCAATACATGTGATAGAACAAGATTGGATCAAAATTCATCTTTTGCACTATTTAATCAAAAGATTAAGTTTTGGAAGTTCAAGCCCCTAATTCAAGGTTTATATTCTTTCATTCTACTTATAAGTTATTTAAATTAATTCTTTTTTATTATCATTGTTTGCTAGATTAAATATATGTCTTATTAATTTTTTACACAACTAAGAAAATAAAAATAATTTCATAATATTACATTATTTATTTACAATTGATTTTTTTTGAAGTTTAACATTATAATTTTACAAGGTAATAAAGTTTCTTTTTAAATTCAGGTACATATTCTTCATATAAAATAAAATAGAAATAAACCTAAATATAATTTAAACTTGAGCCAATTTCTGATATTTAATAAATGTTATTAAAACAAATTATCATAGATAAATTTTTAATTATAGTATAAAATAAATACTATAATCTTATCATGTAAAATATTTTATATGCAATTTTTTATGTTATTATATTCTTTGAACCACAATTTATTATTTGAAAAATTCTAAAACACTACTTAAACAGATTTTATCAAAATTATTTAAATTATTTAAAAAGACTAATAGTCGAATTGTTTTAAAATTATTGAATAAGATATTATAACATCAATTTTATAATTTATTCTGATCTTATTTTTTAATATACTTTCAAAAATAAATAATTAAAATTTTAATTTAAAAAAACTGAAACCAATTTTATTTATAATGTTATTCGAAATTACATCATTATTTATAAAAACTCTATAATTTCAACTTAAGAGCTAATATGCCAATTATTAGTTACCAAAAATAAAGCAAAGAATACAAAATATTTGTTTTTAACTATTCAAGTTTGCTTCTTTTAAAGTCCACACTTTGGTTAAAAATAAATAAATAAATAAATAAATCTAAAGACCTCCAAACAAGCATTTAAAAGTTCAGTAAAATTATGCTTTGTAATGTGTTCTACAACTAAGTATACTCCTACAAAATTATTGTCATCTGAGTAGCAAGTTGATCCCTTCTTGGGATCAAAAGCCTTAAAACAACAACCCTATACTCTATGCATTTATAATATTTATAGTCCTCAAAACCTCTTGATTAGGCGGTATCGAAGCACAAGCTCTAACGATAAGAGTCACGCTCATGATTTGACATGACACATACAAGCGTCTTGGTTACACTGCTTGTGTGATTTGCAATCCACAACTTACATGCATGCAAGAATCCATTCAAAAAATCGTGCTAAACTTAACAAAGTGAACTAAATTTGACTGCTGGGTGAAATCCTCTACACTGATAAAGTGCAGCAAAGTGAATATCATGCTCAATAAGGCACGATAAGATCAATGCGTGATGCTGCACGGATTACACCAACAAAGTTTCCCGGAATCATTATGCTTCTCCACCCCTGCTTCACAGTATCCATCTCAACCGTATTTGAATGATCTCGTAGAACTGGAAACACATTACAAAGAATAGAAGCAATCTTCAAAAATAATACCCACTAATATGGATACACATCCGGTCGCCAGTCATCACAGGCACCGATTGAAATTTGTTATTGAAGTAGAATGATTGAAACCTCCACAATAACCAACCCCTTACTATCAAACATTCATATGTAAAGATGTAAATATTCTTATAAGATTCAAAATTTCAAACTCAACTTGATTACAACACGTGAATATTTTGACCACGACACATACTCTCTACCTAATAACACTACTTTCCAAAATTTCCATACAAACCTTACGTGCATGCTGTGATCGAATTGAAGAATGGAGCACACTGAACTCCACTGTGCTGAGTGAAAAACTCTGTACTGATAAAGAAAATACCAAATAGAATTAGAAACATTTGCACAAATTTTTCTTCTTTCAAAGCCAACACATTTGTACAAAAACATCGATTTACATACCTCCATGTTTGCAATGTAAGAGTTTTAATGAATGTAGCTTTTTATTGCTTACTACAGCAGAATTTATATATTTGAAATAATCCTCAAGTGCATATCACATCCATCCCTTCTTGAAATCAAAAGCCTCAATATAAACACACAAATGTTCCGTAGTAATGTTTTTCTGGTACAGCTATCAGGGTTGATTACCTCACGTGCATTATAAAATATATGCAAATATCCTTGTAAGCTCAAAAACTTCAAACTCCATTTCACTACAACACGCGCATGTTTTGACCAGGACACATACACGCCACCTGGTAACGCTACTTTCATGAATTTCCATACGTATCTCACGTGCATGATAGAATCGAATCGAGGAATAGAATAACTGAACTCAACTGCTGGGGGAAATCCACCGCACTCATAAAGTGCAACAAAGTGAACGTCATGCTCAACAAAGCACGATGGGATCCATGCGGGAAGCACCACGGATTACATCAACAAAGTTTCCCGGAAACATCACGCTTCCCCACCCCTGCTTCACAGGATCTATCTCAACCGTATTTGAATGAACTTGGGGAATTGGAAACACACTACAAAGAATAGAAGCAACCTTCAAAAAATAATACCCACAAATATGAACAGACAATTCGGCCGCCAAGGATGACGGGTACCGGTTGGTGAGTCAACAGTTGCCAGCTGCACGGAGACCGAATCACTGCTCACTTCCAGGGGCGGATGTTGCAAGGTCACCCAACTCCAATACCAGGCTCGATCACTCATCCATGGTGACCGGTCCCGCCATATTGCCCAAGTCCAGCTGCTGTTGTCAACTGTTTCGTTTCGCTAGAGCCTCCATCTTGCGTGGGTTAGATTTGTAAGCATGTGCGCTGATGTTGTGCTGGCGACCGGCTCTCTCCGTCCCACGGTCAATACTGTCCCCTCTTCAGACTTGAGCCCACTCCGAAAAGTCTTGGAACGCCACGAGGGGTTTCTGTGGTCCGTACACGTTCGACGGCCCGTACTGTTCTCGACGTCAACTCGGATATAGGACACTCCCAGTCTTCCTCGTGTCGTTGCGGTCTTGTGCAGTGCCACTCGTATCCGGACGCGCAAAGCTTCATCAGCCAAGGCGACTCTCATCTTCTTTCCCTGCATCTTCGTACTCAAACTTGCGACTTGCCCAGTTCCTGAACACCACATACAAATACGTTTCAGAGGCAGTGCCAGTCTCACCACAACTCGCGCTGCTCCCAATCGATCGACCTCGACCTCGACCTCGACCTGCATCTGGATCAGCGGTCTTGTATCCATTCGTCTACTGATCATCCGCGATTCCTGGCGCTTTTGCAGGACGCTGAACCACGTCCATATTGGATGAGATCCAAGTGCGACGCAGTGCGCCCACCCAAATCCAGTTTCGAGCTCCGGCGCGTCCCACTCCAAGACTAGCGCCTCGTAACCACAAATATATTTCAGGTGCAGGTGCTACAGATATTTCCACCACCTACTAGCACATCGGTGAACCGAATCTTACCAGTACGATGGGGAGGTGGCCCTCACCGGCGTTACTGGCGATCTTCGTAACCATCGCCCTTGCCATGAATTCAATCACCCCGGCTGCCGCTCACACTGGACTCAAGGTAGGGTTCTATCGTCACAGCTGTCCCCAAGTGGAGGCCATCGTCTACAACTCTATGGCTCAATCCACCAAGGCCGACGACACCGTTGCACCTGGAATCCTTCGGATGGCGTTCCACGATTGCTTCGTCCGGGTACGTGATCGTCTTGATTTGCAGCACCCCAGCCAGCTGGATCGAGTCGCAGAGCTTGCGCTGAGAAGTACCTGGATTTCAAATTCAGTTTTCCCGAGTTGTCTGCTTCTGCTTCAGATGCTTCACACTGTAACCGCAACATCTCCTCACAGGATTGTTCCGTCTCTGTGGTTTCTTCAGGGCTGCGACGCTTCCGTTCTGCTAGAAGGACCCAATACAGAGCGAAGAGCTAGAACCAACACGGGACTCCATGGCTTTGACGCCATCGACGCCGCAAAAAGAGCTGTGGAGAACGCTTGCCCGGGCGTAGTCTCAGCCGCCGATGTGTTGCAGTTCGCCGCCCGTGACGCAGTTGTACTGGTGAGCAAGCATCCCATAACGCAAACCTGGTAGTGTCTGTGGATGAAGGTTGGATGTCTGCCTGGTTGATCGTTCCCGACTTCACCCGATCGCGCATCGAATGAGCGATTCAGAAGCGCATCCGATCCCGCATTGAACCTGTGGGGTCGAGTATCAGGCTCCCGTTTCTGACATGTGGATTGCACCTGCGTGGTTGTCCAGGCTGGAGGTTACGGGTGGCATGTGCCCGCTGGGCGTCGAGACGGAACGGTTTCCATCATGGAAGAAGCACTGAACCTGCCCGCCCCGAGCATGACCGTGTCCCAACTCATAGATGTGTTCGGGCGGAAGGGCTTGAGCCCCTCCCAAATGGTAGTCCTATCAGGTGCCCACACCATCGGAAAAGCCCCGTGCGTCACATTCGACGACCGCGTTCAGACAACCCCGGTGGACCCAACTCTGGCTCCCAGCTTCGCCACGTTCTTGAAGGGGCAGTGCCCGTATGCAGCAATCCAATCCACCAGCGTGGACATGGATTCCACCGCGCACACATTCGACAGCCAGTACTTCAAGGACATCATCGCCGGGAGAGGCCTGCTCACCTCGGACCAGAGCCTGTTGTACGACTCCCGCACCAGCGGGGGTGTGTACGCCAACAACGGCGCGGCATTCTACCGCAACTTCGCCAAGGCGATGGTGAAGATGAGCCAGATTGAGGTGCTCACAGGTTTGGACGGCGAAATTCGGCGACAGTTTGACCAGGTGAACAGCCACTAGAAAGGGAAGGGGGCCCAGGAAACAAGGCCGCCCAGATATGGAGAGCATCCGTGTATCATAGAGTAGATTAGGACGAGTTCATTGCACATGGTGAGCGTCAACTGCCACGTGCTCATTCTTTCCGGTGCACAGCATCGGCATGCTTTGCGTTGCTTGTCGTAAGCAATTTACCGCACATCCCTGCGCGGCGTCAATCTCTGAATCACTCTTCGTCCTCTGAATTGGGCCAACCATGACAAGGTTATGAGCAGCAAAGCGCATGGATGTACTGCCCTTCACAAGTGTGATGAACACAAACAAACGTGGAGCAGTTGTTGTCGTGGCCGGTTTCGAAGTGGGATTCATGGATAGCAGCTTTGTGAAATCTCGAGGTATCGTTTTCATTTGCAGAGTGCGCATGAATAAACTTGATCTCCCATAACCATGACGAGACTGGCGTGCAGTTTTGCTGGGTCTTCTAGAATCAACATTTAGGTAGGCATTGTCGCCAGGGTAAGAAATGTAAATGTGCTTTGGCTAATTCAATTTTAAACTCAGTGAGGGCAATTCAAATAATTCTAGATATTGATGCATTGTAGTAATCCACTTCATTGTTTAGAAATATTGGTGGTGGTGGCTCAGCTTTTTGGTGATCGTTTTTTTATTGAGACTTCATAACTTCTTTCAAACAAAACATTTGTAATACTATTAGGAGTCATTTCTATTTTTTATAATATCACTAAATATGTGAAGTTTCATTTAAGATTGTGATATTAAATATGTTGTAGTTTGTCTTTTGTATGGAAAAAAACCATGTCTTATTTGAGGGTCTTCATCTCTTTTATATTGTCTTCATGGTTGTGATAATCTCAATGTTTTATCCAATAAATCAAAAAATGATACTTCTTGAATTCAATATGTTGGTTGTTGATGCTTTGTCTTCCTAAGAGTTTAAAATAAACTACAATCAAGGATAGAGGATAAAATGCAATCTTTATTGAATCTCAATTTTTTTTATAATACTAAATGACTTGATTCTTTGCCTTGATTTTTATCAATATTATTGATAAAAAGCCTTGAATTTTTTATTATATTTCAAGATTTTTGATTGATTCTATTTGTATTAATCAATATCATATTTTTACTAATAAATTAAATATTTTAACCTAAGTTGGCACTACCTTCACTCTAAAACTTCTTTGATTTTAATTTTTTATAATTATCCACTTCTATAGGAAGAAGTGGTATTTAACTTCTTTCCAAAATATTCACTATCTTATATGATTCTATTTAAGATTTGTAGAACATACAATGGATCTTCCAACTCCAATAGATATAATTGATATGCAAGTAGATTAATTTGAATATAAATAAGAAATGGTTCAAATTTATATTTATTTCAACTTATCACAAGTGTAATTAATTCTTATATTATGACAAAATATCCATAGCTTTTTATAAATATAGAATTAAGATTTTTCTTTGTAATAGGCATTTATTTTGATCTTTTTTTTTTTGTGAATCTCTTTTAGTTATACTTTTATTGTTTCATATAGATGTGATAGATGATTTGCCAAAACTTTTTCCTCATGTTTATTAATTTTTAAAAAGTTAAAAATATTGTCATGAATGACAATCATAATAAGTATTAAAAGATATTTATTTAATAAAAATATATATCATATTATTATAAACAAACTCTACTAATGGCAAAAAAATTATCTAATCATTTTAATGATTGTTGATAGTACATTGCAAATATTACTTCAAAACTTAATTCATTTATTTTGTTCATCTATCAATTTGAAGATGAAAATCTAATAAATAATTTTATATCTACTTTTACTATCTTGAAAAAAAAATTAAACCTTAATATAATTTGAATCCTTCTATAAAATATAATATATTTATGCAATTCATAATAATGCTAAATATTATAAAAAAAAAATATTTACCTATTTTTTCATATGTAATAGATTTTGTATATGATACAAAATATTCCATTATTGAAAAATAATCCACTATTGTGAATATAGAATCATATGTACTTAATATTCAAAGATTTGTAATAAAATCCATAAAAATAAAAGACTTTACTTATTTTGGTATTGATAATAGTTATAGAAGTTTATAAGATCAATGATAAGGAATTTTTATCTTGAACAAATATTACATGATTGTACAAAGAATCTGATTGTTTTTGACATTTGATGCCCCTAAAAATTCTTTGAGATTAATTCTAAGGTCTTGTTATATATAGAATATTCTACAATTAAAAAATTATGATGAACTTAAAGAGCATGTAATTGTATTTCATCTTTTAGAACATATTATTGTCCTTTAAAATAGAGTAGATTGTTCTTGAATTCAAACTTGGAAGTAATATGAGATTTTAAAGAATTATTCTAAATATCACAAAAAAAAATAAAATAAAAATAGAAGACATATTTGACTAAATTTATTGAAAAAAAGTTGAATCAATAATTAGTATTGATTTCATTACTTGAAGGTGTAATTGCTTTGGCTTTAAGAAAATTATTTGTTATTGATTAAAAGTTACATCTCTTTCTTTTGGCATAAGATAAAAACATCTTGAAAGGACATTCGATAAACTTTATTGTTTTTATGGCCAATAAGTATTCTTAAATTTAAATCTTCACAAAAATATGATCTAATGGACTTGGAAAAAATTTAGAATATATACTAATATAAAATATTAGAGGTTATATCAAAGACATGAATTGAAAGAAAATGCATAAACTTGAGAAATTTGTATAAAAAAAAAATAATGAAATAGAAATAAAGTAGTATGTATATTAAAAGAAAACTAGAATGGCTATTGCCAAAAGATAAAAAAAAAATAAAGACTCTTGAATCTAGACTAGAAATAAGAAAGGAGTTGATAAGAGTGAAGAAGGCTTCATTTTTGCCTCTATATATACTATCTACCTAGGATCTATATGGCGACATTCTATAGGACGTCCAAAAACATGTTGACTTTGCATGATATGTATCTTGACTTGTAAGGCAAGTTTTTCATATGATCACACATAGTCAACTTATTCTGCAAGCTACCAACACATGTGGCACATGAGTAGCTTATTGACAAAGTTTCTAATCTACCAATCATCTATAAACATATGTAAAGTCAAAAAAATATCTGAAAAGCTTCTGAGAAGCTTTTGTAGAAGGTATTATGATATTAATCTAATTTTACCTAATTCTATGTACTTGGATAACAATTATAATAAATATATATCTGTAACATTATCTCTCTTTTTAAAGATGAGTTCCACAAGGAGTGGTGATCATATGATGAGAAAGTTTTAAATAGGGCAAATTATATTAGCCACAAACTCTAATCTTTATTCTCTTCAAAGGTACTTGATAGGTCTTTTCAACCATCAATAATATCCCTTTTTAGGGTGGAAGACTATCTTGTGATTTGATCATTGTTGAAACCTTTGTAACTTCGTTCAAATAAAATATTTGTAACACCATCAAGAGTCATGCCTATTGTGATTGCTCATTTTACTTATTTCGGAAGAAACCTCCGAGTATAAACCTATATAGGGGGATTCGAACACGGGAAATGACTAGTTGCTTAAGCGTTCACATTAGGGTCACACAATCAATTACCTCTTGAATGTATCATCTCTATTTCCAATATCTGAACACACAAGGAAACTATAATCTCTTCCTTCACCTTATCGGTCTCTTCCTTACAGCAATTCAGTCATACTAATAACTGCTATTTCTACCAATATATTCACCCTCATAATCTCCAACTGTAATACTGTGCTCTCACAGCTTTCAACATACAATTACCCTCGTTCCAATCACTGGAATTCTTCACACAGAACTGCCATTCACATTACAGTGTTTCACACAAACACAGACTCATTCTCTCTGCTAAACTACAATCAGATTTCAGCATTCAATCTTTCTTCTTCTCAAATAATACCAATCACATTTCCATTCCATAATTCACTTCACAATATTCAGAAACTGTCAATCCTCTTATTCAAAGAAAATAACAAATAAAAGAAACGAGGTAGCACCAAGCTTACCCCGGCTCACACTATCACAGCAATGGCCCTCGACTCACGACTCTCACAGTCTGGCACCCTAATTAACTTCTACAACTCATATATACTTTCTCCTGATTCTCCAAATTTCAACTGTAATTCTGTAATTAACTGCTTTTAATAACTAAATCACTCATCCATCCTCTTGAATTTCTTATTATATGGATTATTAATATATTTTACTAATATCTTTCAAAAATGAATTAATATCTATTCTACATAGCTCCACTCCTATCTGTGCAGCATCCTCGCAAACACTCAATTGATACCTAAGTAAAAATTATCTAACAAAACTTCACAAAATTACTAGTTCCTCTAGTCCACCTAATTAATCAATTGCTGCATTATCGAATGTAGGTTTGACCAAATCTGGTTCTAATTACAAATCTTCTTCTTCTTCCTCCAATCCATCGACTCCTTCGTCAACTGAGCTGAAAGGTCTTCATTGTACTCACCCAGTTCATAGACTTGAGCATCCAGTTTCAAGATCTGGACATCCCGAAGTTCTAATTGATGCTGTTGCTGACTCATCCATTTTGGAATATCTTCAATCGACACTTGTGACCGACTATCACTGATAACTCTTAACTGAAACTACTACTCTCAAAAATACAAGAAATACAATAAAATGGCACTCCAGCCAATCCAAAACAATACCACAGAATGACTTAAATTCGTGCCCCACTCCTATTCTTTTACCTAGTGGTGATAACGACAACATATTACCCATACTGTCCGTGAAAGGTAATGAGAAGTAATCTTTCTTGGTGGCCATGTTTAACTTTCAAAAATCTTGATATATCTTGATTTTTTCATTTTTCTTCCATACTCTCATGATTGGCGACACCCATGCACTATACAGAACAGGATAAATAAAATCCATGTCAAGAAGTTTATCCAACTCCTCTTTCACTAAAAGGAAATATTTTGGGTTAAGACAGTGTTGTCTTTGACAAACTCGCGTAACACCCTCCTCTAAAATAATCTGGTGCTCACACACATCGATTGGAATCCCTTTCAAATCCGCATATGACCATGCAAAGGCAGATTTGTAATGGACAAAAAATTGTTTCCAAGCATCCAATTCTATACAGATAATATCGGCATATATTTTAATTAGCTGTGGCATTTCGTTTGTACCCAGGTTAATAGATTGACACACAGGGTCTTCAACAACCTCTAATTTAATTGTCTTCTCCTGATCTGAATATCTTGTATTATCCGACATATGGAAACCAACCAAATCTGGTTCCAATGTGCTGACTCTATGGACTGCAGAATTGTTCATTCATTCGGCAATAGCATGATCCGAGTTAATCGCATCCTCCTGATGTAGTAAATATTTGCCGAGACTTCCACATTGGTAGACTCCTGCCTTTGCTGTTGAAGTATTTTGTCCTACCCCAAATTGCGATGAACCTATAGCATCGTCATCTGCCTCAATCGATTGACTCTCATTGTCCGATGTAAATTCTGATTTTGGCAATTGAGATTCTCCATGATATTGTACCGGGTACATCTGTAAAATAATCTGGTCCCGGCCTTTTCCAATTGTTAATGTGCCTCGGCCCCAATCGTTCTTAACTTTGGCTTGATAAAGCCAAGGTCTGCCCAATAAAATGGGATATGATAATGTAGAACTCTGTAATCGGAATATAATATAATCGATTTTGTATGTCAATCCTGTGATTGCAATGGCAATATTTCATAAGATTTCCATTGGCTTTATTCGACTATGATCTGCCATTCGCAAGACCAATGTCGTAGGTAGCAATTGCTTTAGATCCAAGTCCTATATTGTATCCGCGTTCATTAATTCACATTGGAACCACCATCCACTTGTACCCCTGGATTTAAAATGCCATCGATTGATACATTGATTGTTGGTGCTCCCGGATCTGGGTTTAAGCTAACTTCATGAATTTCTTTAGTGTAGGATCTTCATCGTATTAGCGCTGAATTCAATGTAGATCGACATTTTGGTGCTACAACCAAAAGTTGCTTCATTGTAATTGAAGGCTGAATAACATCCAAATCTTTCAAAATGGCATTGGGTTCCATATTAAAAGTAATTTCCAATGCTCTTTTGCGTTTCATTGGTTTCGATTTTACTCCATGAAGTAAGATATTCTTCCACCCTGGACTTGGAATTGGAACAACAACCGGGGCTTCCTTAGAATTCCTGCCCTCGAGAGGATCTTTCAATGGATAGGACGTTTCTTGGAACTGCATAGATATCAGAACTGCTTGGAACCGAACCGAAGCCTCCGTAATTGGGACCTCATTGGGTTGTGCCACCGATTCAGGTCTCATACTGGATACAAAGTTCGTAACAAGATCTGGATTGGATGGTCCCAATAAATTGGTACGTGGAACTAAATTGGATTCTTCAGTCTGTTGAGGTCTCAATATTAGGATACATCCCAATACTGATATTGGTTCGTTTAGCTCCATGGACGACGCTACTTGCTCTCTTGCAATTGGTTCATCCAGGTCCTAAATTAGATTCTTGTCTTTTTGTTGGCCACTGGTAAGCACTACGTTCACTACCTCGACACGATGTACTAGTGAGTCTTATTGAACAGGGCCTTTGTCCTCCGTCGGTTGGCTTGTTTGCATTTGCTGGTCTCAGTTATTATAATTAAAGGGCACATTACACTACTGATAAGTGTGACCCGACTGCTTACAATTTCCATATATTGGAGCATAGTCATCACTGGCCCTTGAATTATGACATTCACTCGCATAATGTCCGATTTGTCTATAACGATAGCAACGAAGTGGTCTCCTGCCAACTCCTTCAGGGATAATCGGTGTCTCTACTAGTATATAACGGCTAGGTCTGTTTCATGTCGGATGAGTATAGGATCTTGGTTGACCCATTGTTATTGTAGAGTCTGGCATTGGCTTTGTCATGGGTGGATATTGATGGTATCTTGGTTGATTCATCGCCAATCCATGAGTATTGGATACACCTTCTTGGTGAAATTCAGAGTTCACAAAATTAGAATAATTCCTGTTTTGTTTATTCGCTCAATTTCTATTCCAGCCAAACCTATTATTTGTCTGTACTTGATTGACATCCCATGAAGTTGGTTGAGTCATTATCTGGTTACTGAGTTGTTATTGCTTCTGTAAATTCCAACAGTTGGTGGTAATATGCTTGCCCCCGCAAAAGGTACATTGTACAGTCATTTGGGGAGGTGAAGGACATTCTGTTACTAAATGACCTTGCCCCTTACAATTGCTGCACCAGACATTGGGACGCATATTGATTGGTTTATGCTTTTTTTCTTTATCCTTGGCCAAATTCACAGCCAATTCATCCATTTTTTTCGTCAATGTTAACAGCAATGACTCATTGGGATCCCTTGATACCAATGCATTTGGCAATTCTTTTGTAGGTATTGGTTTCTGATATGTGGAATAAGGCACATATAGATGTGATGATGATGGTGGTATAGCTTGCAATGGAATGGCATCCACTATTCCCTATGGAATTGTACCATAATCATTCCTTCTCAGATAACTTCCCAATGCATCATTCTAATTTGTCATTTGATAACCTCTTTGAGATGGAATCATCGTGGCTCCAACTGTTAAGTTCTGGTCATAGTTACATTCCTCCCACACTTTTGCTCGCTCAAGAGATGATGCAATGGTGGCTGATTGGGCCTCCTTTACAAACATCTTCAATTCTAGTGGGTGTATTCCATTAATCAATATGGACAACACAAACGATTTTGGCATTTGGTTATTTGGCCATTTTTGAAGTATATCTGCTACACGACCATAATATGACTCTACCAATTCCCCTGGTACCATTCTTCTGTTCTTTCATTATTGGCTACACACATCGTCAAGAATTGAGACAAATGTTGATCTGGATCCGCACCTGGTAAACTCCAAAAAGTAGGTAATGGCAAGATACTAGTCGTACGATCGCCTACTATACCCATTTGTACTGCAATTGGATCAGCTGGTCCACCTGATGCCATTGAATTTCTTGTTCCGCTAAACTCCATTTTAAAATAATCTCTGCTTTCCCTTATTCTAATTTCTGAGCTCTCAGTGCTCCTTGATTTACTGTTATTTTATAGAAATAGTTTTATTGGTTGAATTGCTGGTGAAAACATCGGATTTTGAAATACAATATAGTTATCTTTATTGGCGACCAATTTGTGCCAATCTGAAGAGCCTCTATTGCTCGTTTCAGCGGTACCCTCTATTGGAAAAATACCCAATGGAGTACCAAATTCTTCTACGCCTCCTTCTCTTTCAGTTAACGGCCTCAAGATTTCCACAAGAATGTTAACAAAATTTCTCGCGAGTGTTCTTGGCAATTTTTCTAACGCTACATACGACTGCAAAATTAACAGTCTGTCTCGTTTGTGATATGTTCGGATGCGTCGACAAGCTTGCAACCATGTTTTAATTTAATTCTGTCAATGCTTCGTTTTAAGATTACATTCTTGCTTCTCTCTAAGCAAGTTCCTTCCTTGCGCTCTTCCTTGTCTTTCTCTCAATTGATTTATTTTCCTCGATGCAATGCTCTCGTTCTTATTAACCATAATCTTGTTTCAAACACTACTGAAATCGTCTTCCATTGCCAATTTTCTCACATGTTTGGTAATTAATTCCTAATACTCAAAGCTATTGTCACTCCCCGGTAGTGGCGCCAAAATGTGATTACTCGTTTTACTTATTCCAGAAGAAACCTCCCAGCATAAACCCATATATGGAGATTCAAATACGGGGAATGACTAGTTGCTTAAGCGTTCACATTAGGGTCACACAATCAATTACCTCCTGAATATATCATCTCTATTTCTAATATCTGAACACACAAGGAAACTATAATCTCTTCCTTCACCTTATCGGTCTCTTCCTTACAGCAATTCAGTCATACTAATAACTGCTATTTCTACCAATATATTCACCCTCATAATCTCCAACTGTAATACTGTGCCCTCACAGCTTTCAGCATACAATTATCCTCGTTCCAATTACTGGAATTCTTCACACAGAACTGCCATTCACATTACAGTGTTTCACACAAATACAGACTCATTCTCTCTGCTAAACTACAATCAGATTTCAGCATTCAATCTTTCTTCTTCTCAAATAATACCAATCACATTTCCATTCCATAATTCACTTCACAATATTCAGAAACTGTCAATCCTCTTATTCAAAGAAAATAACAAATAAAAGAAACAAGGTAGCACCAAGCTTACCCCAGCTCACATTATCACAGCGATGGCCCTCGGCTCATGACTCTCATAGTCTGGCACCCTAATTAACTTCTACAACTCTTATATACTTTGCCTTGATTCTCCAGATTTCAACCATAATTCTGTAATTAACCACTTTTAATAACTAAATCACTCATCCATCCTCCTGAATTTCTTATTATATGGACTATTAATATATTTTACTAATATCTTTTAAAAGCAAATTAATATCTATTCTACACCTATCTCCAATAAAGTCACCAAATATTGAGAGTCTTTACCTAGTCATGATATCAAATGCATTGTATCTTATCATCTATTCAAAGAAGAATATATTGTTCTTAAAGGTCTTCATTTCTATTATGTTGTCTTAAAGGCTATGATAATTATAATGTCTTGTTTCATAAGTCAACAAAGGATGGTTCTTCAATTGAGTCTGCTTGTTATTAGTACTCTATTTCTTTGATGCCACAATTATACAGAAACTACAAACAAAGATAGAAGTTAGAATGCAATCTTTTTTGAATTATATTTCATTTATAATAAAGATTTCTATCCTTTATCTTAGTTTTAATAGATGTTGTTGTTGTAAAACCTCCACCATCTTTGCTGCATTTGTAAGATTCTTTGTTAGCTTCTATATGCATTTATTAATATCACTTCTTTACTAATCAATAAGATATTCTAATTTATTTTGGTATCGCTTTGAATCTAGAATTTCTTCCACTTCAAATTCTTCATCATTGTCGACTTTTATAGGAGGAGGTAGAACTTATCTTCTTCTTGATATATTCAAAGTCTTATATGGTTTAAGAAGAGATATGTGGGAGACAAGATGGATCTTTATTAACTCCAATAGATATAATCAATAAGTAATTGGATTGATTTGTTTACAAATAGGAAAAGGTCCAAGCCTACGATAGTCTAACTTATTACAAGGATGAATAGTCTTGATATTACTACAAAGTAATCATAGCTTGTTATCAACATTAAATTGTAGTTATTCTTTTTGATAGACATCTGCGTTGATCTTTTGTTATTCTTGAGCTTCCTTTTATTGCACCTTTATTATTGCATGTACCTTAAATAAACGATTTGTTAAATCTTCTGCCATAGGATTATCAACTTTTAAAAAGTCAAAAATATCAAATTATAGATGGTAACCATAATTGACAAAAAAAGGTGTTTGTTGCATAGAAGAATGCATCATATTATTATAAGCAAAATCTACCAATGGTAAGAAGATTTTTTAATTGTCTTGTTGATAATTGATGATATACCTTAAGTATTGCTTCAAAACTTGGTTTACATACTTTGTCTGTCCATTAGTTTGAGGATTAAAGGCCAAAGAAAACTTTATGTCTATGTTTAGAATCTTAAAAAGACTTCTCAAAAATCTTGATAAAAATTGAGTCTCCCTATCTGATATAATATCTTTTGATAATCTATGATATTAGTAGATATTATCAAAAAAAAGCTTGGCAATTTCTTCATATGTGATAGATTTTGTATATGATACAAAATGTGCCATTTTAGTAAAATGAACTACTATCACAAATATAGAATCATACAAACTTGAAACTAGAAGATTCGTAATAAAATCCATAGAAATAAAAGATTATGGTTATAAAATAGGTAATTACTAAAGAAATCCATAAGATCGATGGCGAGGAGTTTTTGACCTTGAACAAATGTCTTATGATTGAACAAAGTTTTTTACAACCTTTCACATTTATAACCACTAAAAATCTCTAGATATTAGCTCTAAAGTCTTATTGTATCAAAAACATTCTATCATTGAAAAGTCGTGACGTACTTGAAGAATACGTAAATATGCTTATCTTTTTGAAACATATAGGCATCTTTCAAAATAAAGTAGATTGTTCTTAAACTTGAACTTGGAAGTATCACTAGACTTAAAAAGAAGTATTCTTAATATCATGAATAAAAAGATGAGAGGATATACTTGATTGAATTTTTTGGAGAAAAGTTGAATCAACAATCAATGTTGATTTCATTACATAAAGATGAAATTGTTCTAACTTCAATAAAATTATCCTTTGTTGATCAAAAGCTACATCTCCTTCTTTAGGTATAAGATAAGAATGTCTAAAAAGGACATTGGATAAACCTTGTTATTTTCCTAGCCGATAAGTAATATTGAACTTGAATCTTGATAAAGATATGTTCTGATGAGCTTGGCAATGATTCAAAATACGTACTAACATAAAATACTAAAGATTCTTGTGATCTATATATATAAAGATTGGACTAGAAGTACCTTTTAAATAATGATGCCATTCTTGAAAAGAATCCACAATTACAAAAAGTTCTTTATTGTGGATTTCATAATTAATCTCAAATGCTAAGAATTTTTTGAAATAGAAAGCTATTGGGTGGAGCTTTCCATCTTTTCTCATTTGTTACAAAATAGCACCTATGGCAAAATTTGGTGCATCTTTTTTCATAAAAAATACCCTCAAAAAATCAATGCAATATAAGATTGGTGCAAAAATAAATATCGACTTAAAGGCTTCAAAAGATGCTTTAGCTTCTTTGTTCCAATTAAGTTTG
The DNA here is from genome assembly GCF_059467195.1 of Physcomitrium patens. Lineage (NCBI taxonomy): Eukaryota > Viridiplantae > Streptophyta > Bryopsida > Funariales > Funariaceae > Physcomitrium > Physcomitrium patens. Next base: position 4,622,462 of record NC_143435.1, read on the forward strand.
TCTTTGCATGTAAGACATGTAAGATGAGGTGCAACTTGAAAAAAAATCTTAATAAAGATCTAATAGTAATTGGCAAAGCTCAAAAAATATTGCACATCTCTTATTGTTCTTGAAATCTTTCAATCTATAATAGTTTGAATCTTCTTCAAATCCATCATAAGTCCTTTGTTGGAAATGATATATCCTAAGAAGTCAACTTGAGTAGTGTGGAATACACACTTTTTCAACTTCATGTACAATCTTGCATCTCTAAGTTTTTGTAAGACATGATATATGAACTTCATTCTTTTTTATATTTTTAGAATAGATTAAAATCTAATCTAAGTAACAGACAATAAAATCATGTAGAAACTCACAAAAAACATCATTCATAAGATGTTGAAAAGTAACTGATGCATTCGTGAATCCAAAAGGCATGACATTATATTCAAAATGTCTTTATTTTGTTTGAAATGTAGTGTTTAATTCATCTCCTTCTTTAATGCACACCAAATTATATGTTCTTTGTAGATCTATTTTTTGTAAATTTGATTTTTTCTAACCATGATTAATCTAAAATTATTGGTTAGAAGAAGACCTAATTATACTAAAAATTACGCAACTATTATCACCATTTATTACTACATCTATATAAAGTGTTTCATAAGTAATATCTCTAGAAGATAATAGATAGCCATCTATGACTTCTATATGTATAGGTTTAGTTTTTTGTACTAACAATATTCTATGGCTTTTAAAAAACTCTTCATCTAAATAAAGAAGGTGAGGTTCTTGAATCTATTAAAGTAGAGACTTTATGATTATTAGGTCCTAAATGCACATCTATTATAAAATAAGGAGAAGATTCTGAAGAAAAGATAGGACCTTCATTTGTATAAGATTTTAGCTGCATAATTCCTATTGTAGCTTGACAAATTTTTTTTTTGATATTTTCTCATCTTTTATAGTTGTACTCTTCATTTTATAGTGGCATTATTTCTTTGGACAATATTAAAGAGTATCCTTAGTTTTCTCACAATATAAACATAGTCCTTTTTGACAAAAATAAGTCTTTTCTTATTTAGTAAGAGGTTTAAAATATACCGCATCAATTTACATGTCTTCTACTTCTAAATGTTTAGATTGAAAGGTTGTCAATATTATCATTGAATTGTAATAATGTCAAGGAATAGTTATTATAAATAAAGTAGTATGTATATTAAAAAAAAAAATAGAATAGTTATTGCGAAAAGATAAGGAAACTAGAGATCCTTGAATCTAGACTAGAAGCATGAAAAGAGTTGATAAGAGTGAAGAAGGCTTCACTTTTGCCTCTATGTATACTATCTATTCAGGATCTATGTGGTGATGTTGTCGTATGGCATGATTTGCAATCTGAGAATATACTAGATATCTAGTTATAGAGAGTTTATCTTTGACTTATTTATAATGTCTTATCTCTCAAAATTCCCTTTATCTTGCATAAAATCTCAAATTATAATAAAATCCTTCAAAACATTTTCTTTCTGTAAATGATGTTTTTATCCTAAACTTTGGAAATTTATATCTCTTCATCCAACCGTTCAATTTTTTACAAAGTTCACTTTGACATAGATTCTATCCTTAAGCTTTACTACAAAAAAAATGAACCGTAAATCTATTACCAAACTTTGAGCATCTTTGAAATCCTAGTAGGTGCTCTAAACCCTAATCTACAAGCTCTCAAAAACTATTTTCCTTATATCTCAAAAATCCAAAATCTAAATGGTATAAAATTTTTATATAAAGAAAATCAAGTTTATTAACATGATTATACACTCTAAAAAAATTTTAGCCAAAATCTTGTCAAATTACTCAAGATATAGCTCAAAACATAATCACTAGTAAATCATATTACTTACTACCCTTAGATTTGAAGTACTAACTTCAACTTCTAATATCTCCTTAAATCAAACTTAAAATCCATCAAATAGTATGCCAAAAGTATAGCCACAAAAATTTTCTTTCCAATTCTAGTCGCCAATTCTTTATTGCTTTTTGTACTCGCGCGTTATAACAAAAAGAGTGACAGTAGGTACAAAATCAACACCTTATTTTTGAGCGCCCATATCTCTTTCATATAAACTCCAAATTACACAAAATTTGTACCAAAACCATAGCCAAAATCCTAAACATGCTGATTATAGCCTCCAAAAGCTCGAATGACTCAAAAGTGTAACCCTAATCCCTAAAATGGCCTCAGATACCCTCCTTGAAATCCATTGGATACAATTTTTAGCCAATTGGAATGGAGATTATCATCATCCATCTCCATTCATCCATATGGATGCCTTAACTTTTCTTTTTGCTACCAAAATCCCTCTCCAACTCTTTTTTTTATAAGATTTATATAATATTTGCTCTAAACACTAAATTAAAGAATCAAAATAAGACTTTAAGGATCACCAATATCTAATTTTGAAATCTTCTAATTTATGATAGTTTGAATTTTTTTAGGATCCATTATAAGACCATCCTTTGAAATGATGTATCTTAAAAAGTCAACTTGAATAATATAAAATTTATATTTTTTTTATCTTGGCATAAAGTTATATATCACTAAATTTTTGTAATACATAACAAACATGAAATTTATATTCTTGTGTATTTTTAAAATAGATGAAGATGTTGACTAAATAAAAAAATAATAAATTTATCTAAAAATACTTAAAAAATATTATTTATAAGATGTTAAAAAGTAACTAGAGCATTTATGAGTCCAAAAAGCATGATATTATATTCAGAATATCTATATTAGGTTCAAAATTTAGTCTTCTATTTATCTCTTTTTTTGATACATATCAGATTGTATATTCATTGTAGATTAATTGAACAATCATAAGTACAATGCTTTCAAAGAGTATCTGCATTTTTTTTCTCAAAGACATCTTATCAGTCTTGATATTAGCTTAGAATACCACTTGATGTCTTTCCATCATTATAAATAGATGTATCATAAATAACATAAGGTGATTGTTCTTTTTTAATATGTAAAAAAATTCTTGTACCTATAAATAAAGATTCAATTATATTAGACTTATAAATTTTTATTTAATTAATAAAATTCTTAGTTATACTTTAAAAAAACTATAAAAAATTTAATCTATTTAAGGATTATATTTATTTAGCTATGATATATATAAAATAACTAGATAAGAAAGAATTTTTATGATATTAAATATAAAAAATCTATTATGATTATTATTTGTTATTTTTATAAAAATGATTTTATAAACAACATTTCTAAAAGATAATGAATAACCATATATGATTTTTAAATGTATTAATTTAGTTTTTTTAACTAAAGATATATTATTTCTTTTAATAAACTCTTCATCAAAAAAATTTGAGGCTTTTGAATCTAACAAGATACAAGATTTATAATGTTTAGGTCATAAATTAACATCTCTTATAAAACAAAGAGACAATTATAAAGAGAAGGTATAACCTTTATTATATATGTACAATATTTGAGTGGCACTATTCCTATTATAATTGAACTAACATTTGTTTTAATGGATTATCATCTTTGATAACCAAACTTCTCATTTTCTTATTGCATTACTTTATTAGACAATGTTGAGCAGTATGCTTAGTTCTTCATATTATAAATATAATCTTTCTTGATAACAATAAATATTTATTTACTTAATAAAAGGTTTAAAATATATTACATCAATTTCTATGTCTTTTACTTCTAAGTATATGTATTAAAAAGATGTTGGTGTTGCCATAAAATTCAAAAAAATTGAGATATACTTATATAACTTTTAGATCAAGTTCCAAAAAGTCTATCATCATACTTTAGAACAAAGTCATTTACTTAATTCAATATTTGAAAATTAAGTTTAATATCAATATTTTTACTTCATATTATAATCTACATAAAAATTGGCTATTAAGTGCAATATAATTCTACTTAATATTAAACATAAGTTTTCAAAATTGTAAAGCATATAGTGTTATTGATCAATTTTTTATTGCAATATATAAATCCTATTAGATGCAACATAAATTGCATCACATTTCTTATACATGGATCAAAATTCTACTATAAAAGCTTTTAAATTATCCAATATTAAATCACATTATTCAACAAAAGATAAAAATTATGATAAAGAATATTTTGAAAGTAATATTATTTCAAATTTGACTTAAGATCTTAGAATTGGATAGCTTTGATGTTGAAGTTCAATCACCAATTATACTTGATTAATGAATCTTCAAAATATTAAAATTTGGACCATTAAACTTCTCAAGAAAAATAATTCTTCCTTCTCTAATATTTAAATGATATTCTACTAAAAAAAATAATAATATAATTTAATATAGATGTTGAAGAAGCTCCAATCATCTCCATATCTTCACTTATTCTTAAGCTTATTGTTCTTTGTGGTCGTAAATTAAGCTGCTGCATTATAAGCATTAATTTTTTTACTTATTTTTTTATTTGTGCTATTACACTTTTCATTTTAACAAGCTTTGCTATGATCATACAATAAAAAAAATATATGTTTAATATCATTTAAAATAAATAATAGAAAGAACTTGAGAACAAAAAAAATATTAACAATATTTGTTTAAAAGTGGATAATCTAAAATTTCTAATGTGCTTATGTCTTATCAGGAAAAAATAATCTACTTTGAATCAAGAAAAGATAAAGTTTTGTTATTTTAAGTACATTCTTGTGAATTTATCCAAGACAAGAATTTTTAAAAAATATATAAATAAATGAGATGTATATTAAAGAAATATAAAAAAATAGAAGTAAATAAAAATGTATATTCAAAAAAAATTAAGAAAAGCTATTATCAAAGATTAAGAAATTAAAGATTCTTAAAAATAAACTAAAAAAAAAAAAAAAAAAAATGACAAGAATAGTGAAGGCTTCATTATTGCTTTCATATACATTATTTAATTATGAAATATATAATGACATTCTATAAGACTTCTAATATATGTCTAACTTATTGTCATGAACATAAATATTTATGTTGTCATGTTGGAAAGTAGTATAATATATAAAAATAATATAAAATATTATTAATTTTAGATTATAATTAAAAATAAAAATAAAAAAATATTTATATTATTTATTTAAATTTGTAGTTTAAATTTTATAATTAAAGATAGAAATTATAGGATTTAAAGAGAATTTGGTATCAAAAGTATAATATTTTGATTCTTAAGCCATTCCATATGAGTAGATAAGATGAGTAATAAAAGACTTCATTTCCATTGCTTGAAAGTCATATCCAATAGACTTTGAAATATTTTTTGAGATCACATTGGAATTTAAAACCACTTTAGTATATTCCATTTGAGACAAGGCAAATTATTTGAGATAAAAAATTCATAAAATTTTGAAGATTGGATTCAAAAAGCTTGTATTTTGGATTAAAAGTATAATAAAAAAATATGTAATTTAGATTTTGAATGAAAGAGATATAATTGTTTTAAATTAGGTTATAAAATTAATACCTATTTTTACTCCCTTAAGCATATAAAGTATTATAAAAAGGTATTTGATAATTGAAAGGTATTATTGAAAAGCTAACTTAAGATACTTTATTTTTTATTAAGAAATTAATAAATTTTAATATTAAAAAAAAAAAATTTAAATTAGTGCTTCAAAACTAAAGTTTGTAAGTGATTTCTTTTCATAAAGGCTTTGATTTAAGCCATACCTTGAGTTTTTGGATGAATTTTTGTCTCAAAAGTTTTATAAATATAGATGACTATATTAAAAAGTTTCATATAAAAAATTCATGGTATTTGAGTGTTGGATTTTTGAAATGTAATGGAATTAGTGTCCAAATGCTTAAAAATTAATATATTTACTATTTGTTAGAAATTAGGTAGTATCTAAAGATTTTTAATGAATTTATAATTGAATTTTTTTATAAAGATAGTTAAAGATATAAGATAACTTATAGAGAAGTTTAAATTTAATTATACAAATAGATTAGAAGTTACAAGATTATATATATTTAGAAGGAATTTCTATAAAAATAGAAGTGATTTTAGAATATCTAATCATATCTTAGAAATTCTTGTGTATCATAGACTTGTATAATTGAAGTAAATAACTTCATGGAAATAATCTATAAATAAAATTTGTATTTTATAAACTTACAATTTCTTTGAGTAATTAATAGTAGTCAAAGGCCTAATACTTTTTTTGAGGCAAACTCTTTCTTTTATGGCATTTGGTACTTCCATTGAGAGAATCTTAAGGCATTAATTTTTCAACAAGTCAAGATGGAGGATTCAAAGCAAGGAAGCTCAAATAATAGAGATAGTTAGAATCTTACAAAGAAATTTTTAAAGACCATACAAATATTCATAGGCCAATAAGTTGCTAATGCAACTTAGCAAGGAGCCACTAAAGCATTGAGGGATGTTATTGGCAAAGTTAGAAGGTTTAATGGAAAGAATATCACTAAATTTTTGAAGGTCAACAGTTATAAAATGAAAATCTATTAAGTTCTAGAAGATAGGATGATTGAAACCTTTAATTTAGTAGTTGTCTTAGAAATTAGAGAAAGGATAAAACAACTATATAGCTATGAAGGCTCTAGTAATAACTTTTCTTACTTCTATTCTATCAAGTTTTTTAAAAAATAAGAATATAGATGAAGAAATCCTTGAAGAATTGATAAAAGGCATGAAAGAATTAATAATAGAAATAAGTGCTTTGAAGAAAGACATACGATTAAGTACTTTATAATTTGCTCAAAGATCAAAAGGATTTGTGGTGAAGTACATTTGGTATGATGATCCAAATTATAAATATAGTGACTAAGGATTTTTGTAGATGGTGTAATAAATGAGCCTTTAAAGACTAACTTTGAAAGAAGGGGCATGAAAAAATTGATGGAAGATAGATTAGAGAAGAAAAATTCTTTATATGATAAAGACATAGAGACTTATACTATTGGGGCTAAGTATATTAAAGTAGAAACTTCTATACATGTCTCTAAAGAAGTAATAGTAATGAAAGCTTAAGCTATTAGAAGATTAACTAGATGGAATGATTCAATTAATGCAACCACCATCAAGGCCTATTTAGTAAGTGAGCACAAAGAAAAGAGATCCTATGATGCATCAATGGAGATTAAAAACTGCAAAATCAATAAAAAAAATTTAAAAAAAAAAATGAGGGAGAAAGAAGGAAGAGGAAATGCAAGAGTTAAAAAATAAGATCAGTGTTAAAAAATAAGATTTTTTTATTTAAAGGTCGATAATTCATAATCTTTAAAATATAATAATAAAAGTGGAATAATCCACTCACTTTTAAAATAAGATAAAAATAGTATATTAGCACTCTTGTCAAATTATCAAGGGCATGAATCTCGAAGAAAGAAAATCCTCAATATACTCTTGTGTCACTGAAGAGAACTATAAAGTCACTTAGAAGGTGATATAATATTAAACTAATATAGCTATTATCAAAAATAGAAAGATTAGAAAGTCTTGAAATAAAATTGAGGACTAAAAAGGCATTGACAAGAGTAAAGAAGGCTCTACTCTTGCCTCCATATATACTCTCTAACTAGGAGCTATGTGACAACATTCTATAGGACTTCCAACATGTGTTGATTTTGCTAGCTATATGACTTAACTTCCAAGGCAAGTTATCTATATATGTACCACTTAGTGAGCTTGTTTCATAAACTATTACACAAAGTTAACTTACACCATAAGCTACCAATATATGAATAACTTGTTGGCCAAGTTTCTAACCTACAAACTCATTTAATGTCAAAATTGTATCTATGAAGCTTCTAAAAAGCTACTCTAGAAGATTTTATAAAATTAATCTATATTTATCTATTTCTATCTAATCATATAAGTAACTATTAGAATAAATATATACGTCCATGACAAGATATGTTCTTTGTTTCAAGGTACTAATAACTTAGTACCTCATATGCAAAATATCATGTACTATATCTTAAGGGATTTTAAGCCTAAATAAAATAATTCTTTTGTGGATGATATACATATGAAAGTTTGAGTGTAAATTTCACTCTTCAGCCCCAATTACAAGATGGCCTCAATTAAGAGTTTCTCGTAATTGGTGGTGTGAAGTGATGTAAGCAATTGGCAAAAGACCAAGGAGGAACAACCACAATACAAGTAAAAGAGATGAAATCAAGTAATCACAACATCCAAAACAAAGTCACAGTCCATTCACTAGATTTTTACCTAGTAAAAAGAGAAAGTAAAAAATAAAAAATATATTTTTAGATAGATAATTTTATTATCTTTTCAATGAAATAAAAATCATATAATTCCAAGTTACTATGAGTAAGTTATGATAGATCAAAGATAAAATATAAATAATAGAAAAGTTAAGTGAATAATTTTTACCTCAAGGATAACTTGCTTAAGAAATCAGGAGTTCGAGCCTCACCAAGGCTCATAAGTAGTGTATATTCCCCCCCTCAAGAGGCCTTGAGGTCTTAGTCTTATCTTCCTACCTATACCCAAGGTGCTACAACCCATATGGGAATTGTGCACCTCTCTTCCTACAAGGACTATACTAGCTGCTGGTCCTCCTATTTTCTACTAGTAAGACTACTTTTTTTACATTTTTGACTTCACCATGGTGTTCAAAAACATCCAATTAGCCTAGAAAATTTGAATAGTCTTTCAATCTTGCATCATTTCTTCATAATGGCTCTCGAGGTGATAAAACTCAATTTTACCAAAGTCTTAAAATTTTCTCTAAAAATTCATAAAAAATTCTAAATAAATTCTAAATAAATTCTAAATAAATTCTAAAAAATCCTATAATGTTTCTATAATATTAATATCTATATGAGGCTGTATTTTCCTATCTTGGTGATTTTTTATAGTAATAAAATCAATTTAAATCCATAAAAAATCCTATTTTTTATATAATTAATTAAAAAGACATGAAGCTCTTTTTCATGCTTTTTCTAACTACTAATTAATAATTGATAGGATTTTATAAGTAATACATGTAGATAGGAGCCAATGAAGATATTAGTTTCAATAACTAACTCTTAATACTTATCAATAAGAAAAATACTAAATTAACTAAGATAATTGCCTCCATGACTTACTTAGACTCCTTTTTTATAAATTTTCTTCTAATATAATTTTACAACTTATAAATACTTCTAAATTATAAAAAATACTCGAATAGTCAAAAAAAAAAAAAAAATCTCTATTCTTAATATTTGTATAATTGAATGACTTATAACTATGTTTTTAACTAATCCACTAATTAAGATCAATTTGTAGGACTCATACAAAGGCTATAAGAAAGAAGCTAGAGACTTAACATTGGATGTTTATGTATATAAAAGATTTCTAAAAGATCACATTGAAATTGTGGAAAAGATTTTAAAGATGTTTGAAGAGGTAGATCTAACCTCATCTATTGAAAAATCCAATTTTGGACTTAATGAAATTGTGGTAGTTAAATACTTATATGAGAGGCAAAAAAATAGTTTGACATCAGGATGAAAAAAAAATTAACAACTCCTATTCTTTTTAAAAGATCGTCTTCTTCAAAATTATGGCAAAAAATCAAACTTATAAAGATTAATACTATTGTTAGGATAAAAGCATTTAATAGCATCACCAAAGTAAGGAGGTTTTTAGAAGATCGTATCTTCTATCAAATTTAAGTTCTTTACTTTGCTCACATAGTTGAGCCATTATACAATCTCTTAAAAAAAGGGATTAAGTTCAGATGGAGACAAAAGCAAGGGCTAGTCATGGATGGTTTAAAAGAGATTTCGGAGTCACCACCAATCTTAAAACAAGTTGACTGTGGTTTTGGCAAACCAATTATTGTTAATATTGATACAAGTCTTATTGCTATTGGATAGATTATTGATCAAGATTATGCAAACGATATGAGATTTGTCATCAAGTTTGGAATAAGAATTCTAATAAATAGACAAAGAGAATATCTACAAATAAAGGAGCTTTTGGAAGTAATTATGGCTATGAAAGCAAATAGAAATTACTTAATTAAAGCCAATGTGGTATTAAAAAATATTTATTTATTATTATTAGATATAATTACCAATTATTCTATTTTTGATATTACAATATTGAGATAAATAGCCTATATTAAATCATTCAATTTTATATTGGTATATATTTTTGATAAAAATAATCTTATAGCAAATACATTATTTAGAGCTATACATATTCATAAAGAAGAGATTGGTGAAGATAATGAAGATAAGGACTATGGCTATGTATTAGCTATTAATAGAATAAATATAAGTAGTAAGGATGTGGATTTTAAAAAAGACCTTTATGGCTGCAAGTTAAGAGATATTGGTATCTATTTGAGTATTATGAAGAGACAAGAAGATTGGTCAAAGAAAGCCTTCAAAGATATTAGGTACTAATCTTATGACTATATTTTGAGAGATAGGTACTTATAGAAGAGATCAAAGAGGAAGGATATAATACCATTGAAAATGGTGGATGATACAAAAATTAAGAACAAAGTTCTTAAAGAGTTTAATTATAAATTTTAAGCATGCTACAAAGAGATTTAGACCACCTATCATAAATTCAAGGAATGATATTGGTGGAAGGGCCTCTACAAAGATGTGGAAGAATTTATGGCTTCTTACACTAAATACCAATTGTAATCGAAAGTTAGATTTAGAAATAAGATGTAACCTATGTATCTACTTGCTATATATTTTCATTGAGTGATTGACTTGATGGCTATGCCAGTGAGATTATGGAGCATGAAGTATCTTATTTTAGTAAGAAAAAAACTTTTAAACTATATTGAAGAAAGAACTTTGAGGATGAAGACTATAAAAAGAGTATGAAAATTTATCTTGTAGGATATCTTTAATAGATATGGCAACATTAAAGGATGAGGGCTTGTCAAATAGAATTAGATATTATAAAGGCCAAATATTTTTTTCAAAGATATGGTATAAAATTGAAGCTGATAACTGCTTATAATCCAAAGGCTAATGACAAGAGTATAAGAAGATATCCTCCCATCATTAATATTCTTGTCAAGGCTTATAGAGATAAGCCAATACAATAGCTAAGATTTCTACCATTTGCTTGATAGGCACATAGAATCACTTATAGTACTATTATTAATTATATGCCTATTGAATTGATGTTGGATAAAAAGCCAATAATACTTATAAAAGATTTTTTACTTACTTGGATGTTGTTGGATTAGTAAGATGGCATGAAGATAGACAAATTGTTGGAGCTTCAAATTCAGCACCTTCAAAGATTACTTGAAGATCAAGAAATTACATTAGAAAAACTAAAAGCTATCAGATTGAGCATCAAAGAGAAGTTTGATAAAATCTACCATTTGAGATTCAAACCAATTGAAATTGAAGATTGAATATTAGTATTTGATATTAGTTTGGAGCATCAATATAGCATTCTTAAGAAGTTTCATTGAAGATGGTTTGAATTATATATCATGGTGGCAATACATAACAATGCTACTTATTCACTTTACGAGTTGGACAATATGATATTGAAGATACTTGTGGCTAGAAAGTGGATCAAGGCATTCAAAAGAAGAGATGAAAATTTTATTTTAAGTAATCTTTTAGATTTTAAAACATTAGCTTTAATCCAAATGGAAGATATACAAAGAGATGGAAATAATGAATAGGACATAGATGGTTAAATTGGTATATGTTTGAGAATAAGCAGATTTAAAAGGGGTAGATATTATGTTGGAAAGTAGTATAATATGTAAAAATAATATGAAGTATTATAAAATTTTGGATTATAATTAAAAATAAAAATAAAATAACATAAAAATAAAAATAAAAATACAATATTTTTCTAATTTATTTAAATTTATAATTTAAATTTTATAATTAAAGATAGAATTTGTGGGAATTTATAGGGAATTTTTTATTAAAAGTATAATATTTTGACTCTTAGGCCATCCCATGTAGGTAAATAAGGTCAATAAAAAAAAACTTCATTTCCAAATTATTTATATTTTTCAATAAAATATATCCATATTGTGATAATCTTATAATGGCCTCATTTCTTCTATTAGGAGAGAAGCCATTATCTCTTCTACTATTGCAACCTCCTTTTATAATATCTATTAGTAAAAATCTTTTGTATTCAATATCTTTAAATTCTTTATATATTCTTGACAAAAGATTTTTTCTCAAACCATCTCAATTTCTTTCATGATTTGTACAAATTATTAAAAATTACACCATCTTCTTTTCACCTTGATTTCTTATCTTTGCATAGATTGAACCATCATCCATTATCTTTATTTTTATATATATATAATAATAATATATGATTTTTTCAATATAATAGGATATTTAGACATATCTTGCACAAAGAAATTTTATTCATGAATAACATTTCATATCGTTACCTTGATATTTGGATAAGCTTTATATAAATCTTCTTTTGAATTATTTGTTGCTCTTATTATCTAACCATGTTCAATATCAATAGGCGATTTTCTCCTTTTATATAATTTCTTTGATACCAAATTGATTTCAAAACCATGATCAATGAATGTTACAAATGGTTCTTTTAAATCTTTCAATTTTATCCAAGTTTATATTTTCATCTTATAATTTTTTATAGTATGTAAAAATTAACTAAAATATATAATATATTTATAAGTATTGATGTGTATTAGAATAGTTAATAGATTAATTTAAAAAAAATTAATGTAAGAAAATTGATTTTAAAGTTTACCTATTTTGATTATAGTATTTAAATTATATAAGATTTAGATATTTAGTATAAAATTCAAGAAAAATATTGAAATTCAAAGATGAAGATCTAAACTTTTAAGAAGCTTATTTAGAAGGATGAAAGTAAGATATAGATGGATAAAGATAAGAGATAAGAATCTTCATCCCTATTGATCAAAAGCCATAACCAATAGGCTTTCACAAGGCTATCTGCAACCATAACAAGGATTTTGGTAACTTCAAAAAGAACATTTGAGAATCAAAAGTAAGGATTATAAGATTAGGAATTTGGACTATAATTTGTGTAAAATATTTAGAGGATTTGGAATTAGGATGAAAAAATTATAGCCATTTGAAGTTAAGATGTCTTTTCAGACATATTATTGCTCTTTTAAAGATATAAGAAGTTATATAATAGCTTTTGAAAATTGAAAGATGTAGCTATAAGTTTTAAGATCTACATTTTTTACAAAAGAATTGCTACATTTGGTGTATGTATGAAAGAGTTATAGACTATTGAAGATAGCATATATAACTCAAAGGCAATGAATGAGTTATTTTGTTGATAATAATGATTGGAACCATATCTTGAATTTTTGGACGAATTTCGAATTTTTATGTCAAAATTTCTAAAAGTACAGATTATTAGGTTAAAAAGCTATATATCAAAAATTTATGGTATTTGAGTACTTAATTTGTGAAATATGAAGAAAATTACATGTAGGTATATAAAAGCAAGGATTTGAAGCTACTATTAGGATTTTGGCAATATCTCAAGATTTGTAATAAATTTACAATTGAAATTTGTTTTGGTAGTTGTTTAAAGAACATTAGAACTTTATATAAAATTTTAGAATTTTTGGACATTCCAATTATTAGATATGATCTACAAAAATTCAAAAAAAATTATCTTAAAGATATATAAAGATTTAAAATATGTTTATCACATTTTGAATGTTCTTTGGTATTAGGACTTATGTATTGATGTAATTGCCTCCTATAGGGATAGTTTTATATATAAAATTGCTATTTTATTTATCTTAAGAGTTGATTGAATAATTAGTAATAGCCAAAAATCTAATACTTTCTTTAAGCAAATTTTCTCTATTCCAATACTATAGTAGCTCTTGTTCAATAACTTTAAAAATAATAATTAAAAGCTTGAATCACATCTTTTTTTTTATAAATCTTACTTATGAAACATCTCCAAAAAATTGCATTTCATCTTCTTTATTTTCATTACTTTCCATTGCTCTTAATCTTTGTGCATCAAATGTCATAATTTTTCATATAAATTGTCATTTTTTCTTTATTGTGTCAATAATAACTTTGTAAAATTCATGCTTTTCAATTTCTAAGATTTCATTAATTAAGAGTTCAATATTTTTATTTAAAATCTGCTCCTCCTATACCTTCTTCAAATCTGTAGCAGCTTCAATATCTGATTGTAATTTATAAGTAAGAGTCTTTATTTTTTTTATAATATTCTTTTTTTTATAGAAATATACTTTGTTTTTTCTTTATGCATAGGATTCTTTTATTGTCATGTTTTTTTTTCTTCTTGTAGTTTTTTTATGGCCCTTTGTTATTTTCATATATCCTTTATTTTTCTTCTATTAATGCTTTATGTTGATTTCTTGCAATATAGGCATACATTGATGTTTCATCTATTAGATCGTCCCACCTAGTAATTTATCAAACATTATTGCCAACACATTTTAAATCATCAATATAAAAATTTCTCTTTTTAACATACTTCATTGCACTTGACCACAAAAAAGTAAATTCTCCTAAAAATTCAAGATTCATGCTTAAATATTTGCTTGGATTTGCTCCCAACTAATATATTGATGCTTCATTGTTTGTGATTTTAAATGCTTTATTTGTAAATACTTTTATTCATTCCTTATCAAAGTTTGTCTTCAATTTTTTTTTACTCTCATTTAAGTGTAGCATACCATTTCAAAAAAAAATAAATAAATAACTTCTTTCTATTATACCTGTGTTAAATCTTCAAATTTCTTTCTTAAGTGATTCATGCTATCACACCACATGCACCTATACTTTATACCTTTCATTGGTCCTAACCTTTGTCTTATTGATACTTTTGATGATTGATCCTTCTCTTCAAGTTTTACAACTTTTATTTGCAAATCTTTTATCTCTTATATGATTTCATCAATATCCATTTCTTCTTTCTTTGATGTAATTATTGAAGGTTGAATTATAGATGTAGGTTGGATAGTAGGCATTTTTATCTTAGATACTTACAATGGTCTTTAAATATCCACCTTATTCTTTCTTCTTTCTCTTTTTGTAAGCAACCCTATTAACTCTTTTACCTCTTTCTATTTTTTTGTCAATCATTCATCCCCTTTTATATCTTTAAACAAGATTTTTAACTTTTCTTACAACTTTTTATTAGCCGCTTGAAGAAAAAGCTTTATTTTACTTAGATCTAATAATTTCTCTACTTTATACGATAAATGGAAATATTGCTTTTTAAACTCTTTTAATAATATTTTTGCTAGAAGATCCTTCTTTGGCCTTTCAATCCATTCAAAAAATGACTTCTTTGTAAATAAATCACTATCTTCGAGAAAAATTTATTTTTCAATGCTTATGAAAATTTCTTCCATGAACCTTGTAAAATGGGTAGGATCTTTTTGTCTTATAATATATTATATATAAGATTAAGAAAAGTCAATAAATTGATGAATGGATAGTTTAGAAGATATAATGGATAATAAGAAAGGAAAAGTAGTTAACAGTGTATGTGTAATGATTGGTATTTGGGAATAAATATAAATCTATTAAAGAAGAAGTAGGAGCCTAAACTGTGAAAGTCTAAAGCTAGAGTAAGCTTGGTGCTACCTCTTGTTTTTTTCTTTGTTTTGTTTTGTTTTATAATAATACCATAGTTGAGAGATTGGAATCCATTCTCATTGTTGAAAAATATAAATCAAAATTATTTTAATGAAATAGAAATTAGATCTTGATGTTGTTCAATAAAAAATTGAATTTGTGATTATTGAGTTTTGTTTGGTAGATTAGAAGCCAATGATTGAAGATATTAGTATAGTTCAACTAAAAGAGATGATGTTGTATTGCATTGATTATAATAATTAAACAATGAAGGAGATATATAAGAAATAAGTAGAATTGGATGTGTGACAGAGAATATGAAAGAAATGATTAATTTTGGAAGGTATTATTAATAAATATTTATATCCAGTGATTAGAATATTGAATGAATATATGCACTTTGTTAAAGCAATGTAGTATTACATGATAGTGTTATAACATTGAAGAAATATAAGGTAGTAAAATAGGAGATTTATAGGAGACAAGATTATAAATATTTATATTTGACTATGAAGAAGAATCTATAGCTAGTTATAGAAATTGAAGTCATTTTAGAGCATTTTATGTGTCCATTAAATTCAGCTGATTAAGAATGGTTAATTATGTAATCCTAATAAGTATATTTCATGCAAACACTCTTTTTCTATGTTCAAATATACCTATATAAGTTTATTTTGTTTAGATTAATTTGAAATAAGCAAAATAATACTACAAACCTCCAAAATATCCTATAATGCACTTCACTTGATTTCTTATCTTTGATATATTAGCCAATTTAAATAATTGAATGATATTTTTTTTGAAACATGCTTCAACTCTATCTTTGCTATATAAAATCTTAAATATTTTGTAATATCTTTATGTTTGAATTAATCAATCTTGTCTACAACTACTTGTAATGCTTTATTTGTCATATCTTTTTTATAATCTTTAATTAGTTGTTGTTACATGAATAGGGCAAAAGCCTCAAATATACTTGTGGAATTAAAATAAAAATATATATCTTCTTTTCCACTTGTAGTTCCACTTCCAACTCCACTTAAAGCACCATCAAAAGTTTTTCCTTCTATTCTCTTGCCTTCTTTTTTCATAATTCAAATAAATCAATAATAATTTCAATACCTTCTATTTCAAGCTTTTTATGTTGGATTCACCAAATATATTATATTACATTTTTTCTTGCTTGAAAATTCATTGGACATCTAATAATTGAGAGAACAACAAGATAATCCAATCGAGTATTGAATGGCCTCTTATATCAACCTAAATACTAAACTTCTAATGCCAATATCTCAATCTTAAATTATTAAATTGATTTCAAATTTCATCCAAATATTAAAAATCAAGACTAGTATCTATACAAAAATAATTCACTTTAACCTAATTAAAAAAATATTGAAGATCTTAGAAACATTCATTGACCGTCAAATTCCAATTTCTAAGACTTCAATCCATAAAAATCTTAATAAAATTCAATTTAAACATTTGATTGACTTCAAATTTGCATACATATTAACAACCAGCATGCCAAGACATTTTCCAAATTTTACTTGTACACATACTATAAAACTCAAGAAATCTTCAAATTTATAAACATATTTTTATTTTTCAAATCTTAATTCCATCAAAAATATCACTAATTTTAAAAATCTCCCAAAATCTCAATATTGATTCAAATAACATAAAATTAATATATTAAAATCTCTTTTTAAGTTCTCTCTCAAAATTCACTTTTTGATCTCTAAAAGAACTCTAGAATTATCTTAGGTGTATGGTTTTGTGCCTTAGAGTCTGATTTTGACCTAATTTGACAATCAGTCCTCTCTAAATATCAATTATTGGCTTTTTAAGGTAATGTTTATTAAAATCTATTTTGAATTCTTTCCTATATATATCTTTATTATTTAATTTTTTAATCTATTTTATTTTTCCTTATTTATGGCTCTACAAATTAAATAGAAGTCTATTTTATAAAAAAAATAACATTATTACTTTTTAATTTTAATATCTTTTTGACTATTACTTACATTTTTAAGATAATTTGCTATAATATTTTAAAATAAAATCTTCTGTAATATAATATTTTCTTCTTTCTTTCATTTAATACTCTTGTTACATTACAACAATGTTCTTATATTGCACCAAAAAGGAGGAGATGTAAAGAAAAAATCAATAAATAACAATTCTCTTGAAGCTAGAGCATTTTTATCTATGAGCAATGAAATCAGCATTAAATATTGATTCAACCTATATCAAACAAGTTCAATCAAATATGTCCTTTCATCCTCTTATTCATGATATTAAGAATATTTCTTTTAAGTGTCATAATACTTTTAAGTTTGAATTCAAGAATAATCTATTCTATTTTAAGGAATGATTATGTATTCTAAAAGATAAAGCATGTATAACAAGATATAAATAAGATAATTATATAGATAGTTAGAATTATCGAAGTTTTTAGAATTGGAATTAGGTTAGTAGACTAGGTAGGACCTAGTGTGGAACATTTTAGAAAGAATTTAAGGTAGTTATTTAAGTAGGGCCAACCATAGAAGCTTCTAAAAAAGACTTAAGATGATTATCTAGATAGGGCCTGCCATAGAACCTTCTAAAAAAGAATTTAAGGAAGTTATCTAGATAGGGCCTTCTACTTAAAAATATTCTAAAAAGTCTAGAGATGTAGGACAAGGTATAAATAGGATTGGCCAAGGCCTTTTGGGGCATCTGATTAGATATAGCTTCATATCCTTTCTCTTAGTAAAGTTTGGTTATACATCTTTCTATTTTGTTTGCTCACTTTTGTCTTTCATGTCTTATTATGATTAATTTTGTTTAGTTTTGTTCTGATCTATTTTGTCTTATTTTATAATGAGATTTTATGTTGTTGTAGATTAAAAGGATTTTGGATTTTTGATATAGACTAGTCCTGTTTCATTGGTATTAGAGCGAGTATTAGATTGTTTACTTTTAGTAGTATGTCAATAGTGATCATCTAGTCCAAAATCAATTATTGTAGTCACATTGGATACTGTGTTGAGACTACTACAAGCTATTCTTAAAAAATCAATCAAGAAGTAAAAAGATATTACAATAATAAATTCCAACAAAAAAATTATAATATGGAAGATGTAGCTAAGCAATCCCACATGGAAGCTCAAATACAACATGTCTTAGGTCAAATAGCTACTTTGCAAGGACAAATAGAAGCCTTGAGGAAAAGAGAGTCGACATCTATTAGGTTGCAATTGAATAAGCCATGTACATACTCTAGAACTTTAAAATAAAAAGATGTAAGTCAAAATTTCTTTAACATATAATAATATTTTCAACTATTTGGGACAAATAACACTAAAAGAATTATATATGCAGCCAACTATTTGAAAGATTTAGTAGCTATTTGGTGGCAATATCATGTTTGAAGTTATAAAACTCAAGGTAGATTTTGTGACTGGATGAAGTTTGACACCGAGTTTAGAAATCAATTTTGGCCTATTGATGTAGAGAAGATAGTATGCAATTAGTTGATAAATCTTACACAAGCTAGATTAATGCAAGATTATGTCTCCCAATTCAAGTCCCTATGTCTCCAAATTGACAATGTTTTAGAGGCGGAGATAATAGATCGATTCCTACAAGGTTTAAAACTTGGGATCCAATAAGAGATGGAACTAAGGAATCTACAAACATTTAAAGAGGTAATTTGGATTGCATAGAGGATTGATGCTATAGATTTTATAAATCGTAGAGCATGACTTATAGTACAAAGTCTTGTATCGCTATCTAATACTATGGCATAACAATCAATGCTAATAGAAATTGATGCCCTATAAAGATCATTGACACCACAAAGACAACAAATATTGATGAAATAGGAATTGTATTTCTATTATTGAGAGCTAGACTATCAAATAAGAGGTTGTCCAAAACATCAAAATTTAAGCATCAGCAAGATAAGGTGGATTAACTGTCTTAAAACTCATTAATTTGATAATAGATTAGAATAAGAAAACAGAGCTCTTCAATAAAGCCGCCGAGGGCTAGTATTGAGGATAGCTACTATTTCTTAGAAATAAATGGTATGGCCTTAAACAACTATGAAAAGAGTCGACTGGTATATCTAACAAGACTACTAAGAAGACAATCATGTTAAGTACTTGAACATTGTGGCTCTACAAAAAATTGCATCTCAACTGAAATTATCGATCGACTTGGAATTAAAACTAAGGCAATCAAGAGATAAAGTAAATACCTTATAAATGACCAAGAGAACGTTGTTATATACCATGATTTGCTATTTGGGAATATACTAGATATCTAGTTATAGATAATTTAGCTTAAACCTTTATATGAAACTTTCCTTAGCTTCCAAAACTCCTTTAATTTGCATAAAACTCAAAATATAACAAAATTCCTTCAAAACATATTATTTCCATGAAGGATTTTCTCTTCCTAAACTTTAGAAATTCATAACTCTTGATCTAGCCGTTCAATTTGTCTAAAATTTATAGAATAGGTAGAATTCACTCTTAACTTTTACCACAAAAAAAATCAATTGAAAATACACTCCCAAACTTTTGGCATCTAAGAAATCCTAGCAGATGCTCTAAACCCTAATTTACAAGCATTTGAGCACTATTTTCTTAATATCTCAAGAATCCAATATTCAAATCTCATCAAACTTATGTATAAAGTTTACTAACATGAATTTACACATTTCCTGAAATTTTGAGCCAAAACCTTATCAAATTGCTCAAGATATAGCTCAAGACACAACCACTAGTAAATTGGGTCACTTACTACCCTTAGATTACATGTGCTGACTTCAAAATCCAATATCTCCTTCATTCCAACTTAGAATCCAGCAAGTAGTATACAAAAAGTATAGCTGCAAAAGTACTTTCTCTAGTCGCAGTTGCCGATCCTCAATTACCCTCCGTTTGCGTGCGTTATGCCAAAAAGAGTGACAATGGCTCCCAAATCAACACCTTAACTTTGAGTGCCTATATCTCCTTCATATAAACTCCAAATCATACAAAATTTGCACCAAAACCATTGCCAAAAACTTAAACTTATTGAACTTAGCCTTCAAAGCTTGAATTGTCCCAAAAACTAACCCTAATCTCTAATATGGTCACGGTAGCCTCCTCAAAGCCCATTGGTCATGATTTTTGATCAATAGGAGTGGAGATTTTCATCATCTATCTCCATTCATCTATATTGGTGCCCTAATTACTCCCTTTGCTACCAAAACCTTTCTTCAATCTTTTTTCTTATAAGATTTATATAATTTATGCTCTAAACACCAAATATAAGAATCAAAATAGGTTTTCAAAGGTCACCAATGTCTAACAAAGGTGACTCTAAATATTTAGAAGTTACTATCAACCAAAACCAATCTTGAAAGTCACTATCAAAATGAAATTAAAGTTATAAAAATTCTATAGTAATCTTTTTAAACAACCTCTTCTCAAGGTAATAATCAAATTATATTCTACAACCAACTAAAATCTACTAATATGGCTCTCACCATGTTATTTGATAAATTATATATTAAGTACATAATTATATTATTTTCATATAGTTGTTGAATCACAACACGACATCCATCCCTTCTAAACCCGTGCATTGTCCGGTATGCATCAAGAAGAATCAAAGTTGTGGTCGACGTTGTCGTACTGTAATTACTTACAGTATGTAAAAATTAGTGAAAACATGTAATATGTTTATAAGTCTTAATGTGAGTTAGAATAGTTAGTATGTTAATTTAAAATGAATTGAAATAAGAAAAATTATTTGGAAGTTAATCTAGTTTGATTATAGAGTTTATATTATATATGATTTAGATAGTTAGTATAAAGATTAAGGGAAGGGAGGAGTTAAAAGATGAAAATATAACTAGAAGAAGGCATATTGGAAAGGATGAAAGTAAGGCATGGTTGGATGAAGGCAAGGGGTGAAGAACTTCATCCCTATTAGTCGAATACCATGCCCAATGGGCTTTGAGGAGGCTGCCCGAGGCCATATTAGGGATTAGGGTTCCTCTTTCGAGGCCATTCGAGCTTTTGACGCTAGGGTCAGAAGGTTTAGGGTTTTGGGTATAATTTGGATGAAGATTTTGTGTGATTTCGAGTTTTTATGGAAAAGATATGAATGTTCAAAGATAAGGTGTCAATTTCGTACCTACTGTCACTTCTTTTGGGCATCACCTATGAATACAGAGAGCAACGGAAGATCGGCGACTGGACTTGGAGGGAGCATTTTCTCGGCTACACATTCTACTTACTGTATAGTGAATTCTAAGATTGGGTGAAGGAGTTATGAGGCGTTGAAGACAGCACTTGTAATTTGAAGGCAGTAAGTATATCGTTTTGTTGCTAGTTATGGGTGAAGTCATATCTTGAGTTTCTGGACGAAATTTTGGCTCAAAATTTCCACAAGTGTGTGTAATTGGGTTAAGAATCTTTAGATCAAAGTTTCATAGTATTTGAATAATTACTTTGTGAGATATGAAGGAAGTTGTACATGGGTGTAAAAAAGCTAGGGTTTGAAGCTACAGTTAGGGGTTTCAAGATATCACAAGATCCAAGATGAATTTACGGTTGAATTTTGGTGTGGTAGTTGCTAAAGATATATCAGTACTCCATGTAAAATTTGGAGTTGTTTAGACGGTTAGATCGTAAGTTATGAGCTGTTGAACTTCGGGAAAAATTCCTCATAAGGATATATAAGTTTTTTATAACACCTTATCAAGTATTTTGGTGTTCTTTGGATTTTAAGGCTTGTATATTGATGTAATTGCTCCAAAGGAGAGGAGTTTATATATATAAAATTGTTACCCTTATATTTCAAACTTGATTGAGTATTTAGTGACAGCTAGAAGCCCAGCGCTTTCTTGAGGCAAACTCTCTCTACCCCGACAACGTCATATTACTTCCTCAATAATGTCTTTTTCAAAATTCAATTCTTCTTCCTCATATCTAGATAGATCAAACTCTTCTTAAACATTTTTAAGGACTATTTCTTGATCCTGTTGTTTGAAAAGTTTTATACGTTTTCTTATAATTGAAATTTTGAAACTTGTTCCATCTAATTCTCTTAATGCATATGTAGTATTATCCAAAACATGCACAACTACATAAGGTCCAAACCAACGCTTAGAGAACTTTTTATGAGCACTATGTTGGTTATCCAAGCACTTGCCATATATCAAAATCCAATCACCTTCTTAGATATCTTTTGGCCTCAACTTGTGTCGCTTATCAAATCTATCTTTATTCTTCAAGCTCGACTCCCTTAGCCTTATTATTATTTTTTCCACATCTTTAGGTCTTCTCTCTAGTTGAAAAATTCAAAGTACAAGAAGTTCTTCTTTAGATATATTTTCTTGCCAAGGCAAGATACTCCAAGTGGGTATTTGCTCTTCAATTGGTATAATGGGCTTCTATCCTTACATTAACTCTGTCGGCATATATCCTGTCCCTAGAATAGAAGGTAGTACCTATATCTTTAATATCTTCAATCAAATCTTCTTCTTGTTCATATCTGTTACAAGATTATCCTTGCCTACTATATGCCTAAATTCAGAATTCAAAGATTTAATATATGCAATCCATCTTAGCATAGCAATATCAAGGGTGTTACAGTTGGTAATCATTTCCAATAGTAGCAAACAATATGTTTCTACTATCACTGGTGCCCCAATTAAATAATCTCTTCTATTTTTCATAGTTGTAACTATTTTCCATAGCTCTTGTTTCACTTGTAGATAGTTTCTTTTTTGTTCATTTATTCTTTTAGCTCCAAATCTAATAGCAAACCTGTTACCTTCTTCATCGTTTTGTCCTAAAGTCCAACCAACAGCTATTGGACTAATATCAATTGTAAGTATCACTGATTTGCCATCTTCATAACTTATCCTTTGCAATACAAGTGGAGAAGATAATAATCGTTTTAGCTTTCGAATTGTTTCTGTATGCTTCTTCTTCCATTTGAATCTCTTTCTTTTTTGTAGCAAACTATAAAGAGGATCAGCTACATGTGCATAATGAGGAATCCATACACAATAAAATATGCAAGCTCCTAAAATCCTCCATACCTCTGTTTATGAGCTACAAATATCCTTCATCCGTTGTATGGCATCCACCTTATTAGGATCAGATTTGCGACCAAACCATCTACATAAATGCTCCATAATAACAACTTTTCAAACTCTAAAGGTAGATTTAGCTCCTGATAGTGTCAAGTGAACCTCCTCAAGTCGAGATAAAATTTTGTCACAGTCTAAAATATAATTAGATACAAATTTATGGCACCCCTTCAGATCCATTGTCTAATTTTTTTCTTCTTCCACACACCTTTTTATTGGAATATCATCCAAAAAGGGCATAGTCTTTTGTGGAATGAAATCACGAAGAACCTTATTCATCCCATTTATGAAGTGAGCTACCGAGTTTGTTGCTACTTGTGGCAATGTATATATCTTAACCAATTCTAAAGGTTTTCTCATAATAGTGATATCTTTGCTTCCTTCAGCTAGTTGAAATTAATCATATCCAAAATAGAGATCTCCAATAGAGTAAATAGCTCTATCGACAAATGCCTCAACAAATTCTCTAACAATTAATCCAACTTCGGTATTTTTAATAGTTACTTGATTCACTAGTTGCATATCTTGAATGAACCATTGTCGTAATATATGAAGTCTTGCTTGAAAATACTCTAGGCACTTGAATATGGAAGATAGAATGGAAATTGTAATAACAAAATCTTTAATTCTAATAGAACACTAATAATGTTAAACAAGCTTTAATCAATTTTAGAAAAACCCCAATAGATTTCCAAAGAAACAATAAGAAATCTTAAAGAAATATTAGAATGATTACAAACATATCTCAAGTACATCTCAATTCAATCTTAATTTAATCCTAGTTGAAATCTTACTTCATTCAAACTTTAGGCCAAAAACTAAGTAATCTTAAATCCTAAATAAACTCAAATAAAATTCTAAATCCTAAATCAAACCTTAATCAAATCCTAAATCCTAAATCAAACTCTAAATCTTAAACTAAATCTTAATCCTAAATAAAATCATAATCAAATCCTAAATCTTAACTCTAAATCAAATCCTAAACCCTAATCTTAAATCAAATCCTAACCAAATCCTAACTCTAATTCTATACCCTAATCCTAAATCAAATCCTAATCAAATCCTAAACCCTAAACTAAATCCTAACCAAATCCTAATCCTAAATCAAACCCTAACTAAATCTTAAACCTAAATCAAATTCTAACCAAATCTTAAATCCTAAACCAAATCTTAATCCTAAATCAAATCCTAACCAAATCCTAATCCTAAATCAAATCCTAACCAAATCCTAATCCTTATACTAAATAAAATCCTAACCAAATCTTAACCCTAATCCTAAAATTTAATCCAAATCCTAATCCTAATCCTAAACCTTAAACCAAATCTTAACCAAATTCTAATCCTAAATCAAATCCTAATCTTAAATCAAATGCTAATCAAATCCTAAATCCTAAATTCTAATCCTAAATCAAATCCTAACCAAATCCTAACTCTAATCCTAAATCCTAAACTAAATCCTAATCAAATCTTAACCCTAATCAAACCCTGACCAAATCCTAAATCCTAAACCAAACCCTAGTAATTTTCTACAATAGAATTAAACCTCAATAACTAATAAATTAATTATTGATCTTAATTCAAATTTTTCACACTTCTTAAAGACTAAGTTAAAAACAAGCACAAAATTTTTGAAAAGGATCGAAATTACAGAACAGACAATAACTTCAAAAATGTGCTCAAGTATTGGCCGGCTTGCTTCTTCAACCTTGATGCAAATGTTCCAGAGCCAATATCTCTCCTTTTCACCATTCGATTGATCTCAAAATTCTCAAACACATAGAAATATAAGTCTAATATACTCTCACATAAATTTCACTCCAATCCAATTAGTAGATTGTAAGAAATCTTAAAAACCCTCACTGGACCTAAAATTCTACTTTCTGAGATCGTGACTCACTTAAACCTCAATAATCCTTAATTCAACCGTTAGATCGAGCTAAGATTCAGAATACATATTAAGCACAACTATGACCATTAACCCACAAAATTTCACCTATAGATCTATTACAAAACTCTTGAAATCACAAGAAACATCAATCCTATTTTATTTCACAAACCCCAAGTCGTCCAAAAACAATCTTGACTTTGTAAAGCTCTTACAGAGTAATAAAAATTCTAAATTGCCGAAAACCAATGCCTATAAAAACCTTATCCAATCTCCTATCAAATTCCACTCTCTGATTTGCAAAAGAATCTCTAAGTTGCCGTAGGTACTTAGTTTTGTGCCTCAGGGTCTGATTTCAACCCATGTTGATAATTGGCCCTCCTCAAGTATCAATATTTTTTTTTTTTAAGTAATTTTTGATAGAATTTACTCTTAATTTCTTCCTAAAGATGTCTATATCATTAATTTTTCCAAACTACCTTATTTTGCTTAATTTTTAGTTCTACAAAGTAAGTAGAAGCTATTTTTTCTAAAAAGACAGCATTACTATTAAAAGTTTTACTACATTCCTATCTTTCATCCATATTTTTCTATTTTTCTTTTAACTTGGCTCTTTTGAAATAAGATCCATATTATTATCTTTTACCATATGGTCATGTTACAATATGACACCATAGTGTTCCATTTTTCTTCAGTACTATAAACCAATAACTGGAATATGGTACAAATGATGGCTCTAGGATCTTCATTTGCATCCTTTTTATTTAAAGCTCTATAAGTTTAGATAGATACACTTTAGGCACCAAAATTGGTCTTAAATTCCAAAAAACATGCAAAATTATAAATATAATCATTGGTGCTAAACCACTTGGATCGACACATTCAATTTCTGAAGGTTTAAAATCAAAAGTCTTTCCATGTGTACTTAACATATTTCTAAATTCTATTTCTTCAAGGGGTAATAGAAAATTTGTAGATCCTACTTTGAACTCATTGAGTATATTCTTGGTAAACTTGTGGCTAATTTGTTTAGGATCCCATAAGTCTTTCTCCTTCAAAACTTGTTGAACTTGATGATTGAAATCACTAGGTAATTGTATAGCTACAGGTTTTATTTTCCTCTCCATACATTTGTATCTAGTTTCAACTTTGACTTCATAATCTTAAAATGCTTATATAGTTGAGTAGAGCTCTCTTGAATGTACTTGCACCACTTGATCTTCATTTCCTTCTTCAACTTCTAAAAGTTCTTCTATAAAATCTTCTAAATCAGTCTCCATATATATACCTACTATCTTATCATCTCCATCAAGCACATCTACTCTTATTAAGTCTTTTTCTGTTCTTTGCATAATTTTTTTCTCCCACTTTGGTAGATCATTAAGTTGTGTATAGATAGCAAATTCATTTTTACATAATTCTATAATATTTGTACAAAAGGTACTTTTTTTTTCATGTAAGAGTACTTTCTTTGATGCACCACTATATTCCTGCTCTATAGTGGTACCTTGTAAAAATTCGTAAACTCTTCACTAACCCTTGGTAATAAATCACTTCATAAATAATCATGATTGTATTCATGATTTACAAATACTATTAGAAATTATACTATTTTTTTTCCATCTTCACTTCTAATATGGGCATATGTTGATTTGTCATCCAAAACCTTGGTGTCCATCCTCATAGCTGTAATATATGGTTGACCAAGAATCACTGGGTATGAAGTAGTGTCTTGAACAAAAAAAAATTGTTCTATGGTCACATCTCCAACTTTTATCTTCACATTGGAAGAAGTACCATAAAAATCTCCTTGTGTATTATTTGCTACCCAAATCATCCAACCATGGTTAATATCAATGGGCCACCTTCCATGTTTGTAGACTTCTTTTCACATAATATTAATTTCAGATCTATGGTCAATGAAAGTAATTACTAGTTCTACCAAGTCTTCCATTTTTACTAAAGTCTCTATGGTGGCTCTAGCCCAATGTCCTTTGGTATAGTGTCCAGGGCCCTTGTCATCATCTTTGTATTCATCCAAATCAAATTGTCTCTTTTTATTGATACAACATTCTACCAATTCATATTCCTCTTCTTCAATCAAGTTTGTATCCAAAGTCATCCCATCTTGTGGCATTTCTAATTATTGTGGCTGTATTAAGTAATTCCTGCCTTATTGTTTTTTTTTTATTCATGCTGATAATAGCATGATTCCATAGATCCCATGTATTTACATACTTGTCAAAAACATCCTCTTTCTTTCTTACAGCTTCAATGTCATAAGTAATAGCCTCTCTTGATGCCATATTCTATTGAGATAAATGCTCTTTCAAAACCTTCTTCATCCCTCCTTTTCCAAAATTGATTTTGAAAAACTTATTTGTATCTCGCAACGCAATTTTTCCATCTTTCCATAAAATTACTCCTTGTCATAGAATATCAACAAAATCTCCATATTCCCTTCAAGGATGCTCCATACTATCGCACCAAATACATCTTTGTATATATCCTGGCTTTGATATGAAAATTTCCTCTCAAGTAATCCTTCTTTCTCCTCTAGCTTTGTAAGTTTGATTTGTAAGTCTTTCATTCTTTTTACCAACTCATCAATTGCATCTTTCTGTGGTGCAACTATAGATATAGGAATTAGAATAGTACTTACAAGTATAGCACATTCTAGCAGTTATCTACAAGGTATTGTAGTTGATAGAGGTCTAGTCTCTTGCCTTACTATCACCTTACATCTCCGGTATTCTCTTTTAGCAAGTATGCCCATAGCTTCAGAGACTTTCTTCCAATTAGTAGTAAGTCCATTATCCTCTGTATTATCCTGCAATAGTAATTCCAACTCCCTTTGTAAATCATTGCCAACTAATTGAAGAAATAACTCCACCTTATCATTTTTAAGTCTAAGCTTTTCCATTCAAGACAATTGAAGAAACTATCTTTCAAATTCTCAAAATAACTCTATTGCAACTAACCCCTTGTTGGATTTATTGATCCATTCTATAAACAATTTTCTTTTCACCATTTCTACATCTTTAGAAAATATTCTTCTTTTAGCTAAAGGAGAAAATCCTCTCATTTTTCTCTATGAGTTTGAATAATCTCTTTCATACGCTCACAAAGCTTTGGTACAATTGCAAGCTCAAATGTTAAGATCATATCTTTCTCTAGCACTTTATTGAGCTCTATCCACTAAAAATAATACTTAAGATACTTAAAAATATTTCATCCATCAAATTAATGCAATAAACCAACAACAGATTGCAAGGCTTTAAAAGCCATTGCTTCCTTGCATTCCACTACTTGTTGTTGTTGCATAAAAAGTGAAAATGCTTGAAATATTTGAGTTGTAGCAGGATCAAGTTGCAATAGAGATTCCCCAGTAGAATTCCTACTACTACTTCTTTGTCTTCCTTCCATAATAGAACGCCAAAAATATTTCTTCAAAACTCTCTATTCCAGAAATTTTCATGTCAAATTCACAAGGTCTGTCATATATCGTGATTTGCTATTTAAAAATATACTAGATATCTAGCTATAGATATTTTAGCTTAAACCTTTATATGAAACTTTTCTTAGCTTCCAAAACTCCTTTAATTTGCATAAAACTCAAAATAAAACAAAATTCCTTCAAATATATATTTTTTCCATGAAGGGTTTTCTCTTCCTAAACTTTAGAAATTCATAACTCTTGATCTAGCCGTTCAATTTGTCTAAAATTTATAGAATAGGTAGAATTCACTCTTAACTTTTACCACAAAAAAAATCAATTGAAAATACACTCCCAAACTTTTGGCATCTAAGAAATCCTAGCAGATGCTCTAAACCCTAATTTACAAGCATTTGAGCACTATTTTCTTAATATCTCAAGAATCCAATATTCAAATCTCATCAAACTTATGTATAAAGTTTACTAACATGAATTTACACATTTCCTGAAATTTTGAGCCAAAACCTTATCAAATTGCTCAAGATATAGCTCAAGACACAACCACTAGTAAATTGGGTCACTTACTACCCTTAGATTACATGTGCTGACTTCAAAATCCAATATCTCCTTCATTCCAACTTAGAATCCAGCAAGTAGTATACAAAAAGTATA
Source organism: Physcomitrium patens (assembly GCF_059467195.1). Lineage (NCBI taxonomy): Eukaryota > Viridiplantae > Streptophyta > Bryopsida > Funariales > Funariaceae > Physcomitrium > Physcomitrium patens. Next base: position 4,652,219 of record NC_143435.1, read on the forward strand.
GCTGCAAAAGTACTTTCTCTAGTCGCAGTTGCCGATCCTCAATTACCCTCCGTTTGCGTGCGTTATGCCAAAAAGAGTGACAATGGCTCCCAAATCAACACCTTAACTTTGAGTGCCTATATCTCCTTCATATAAACTCCAAATCATACAAAATTTGCACCAAAACCATTGCCAAAAACTTAAACTTATTGAACTTAGCCTTCAAAGCTTGAATTGTCCCAAAAACTAACCCTAATCTCTAATATGGTCACGGTAGCCTCCTCAAAGCCCATTGGTCATGATTTTTGATCAATAGGAGTGGAGATTTTCATCATCTATCTCCATTCATCTATATTGGTGCCCTAATTACTCCCTTTGCTACCAAAACCTTTCTTCAATCTTTTTTCTTATAAGATTTATATAATTTATGCTCTAAACACCAAATATAAGAATCAAAATAGGTTTTCAAAGGTCACCAATGTCTAACAAAGGTGACTCTAAATATTTAGAAGTTACTATCAACCAAAACCAATCTTGAAAGTCACTATCAAAATGAAATTAAAGTTATAAAAATTCTATAGTAATCTTTTTAAACAACCTCTTCTCAAGGTAATAATCAAATTATATTCTACAACCAACTAAAATCTACTAATATGGCTCTCACCATGTTATTTGATAAATTATATATTAAGTACATAATTATATTATTTTCATATAGTTGTTGAATCACAACACGACATCCATCCCTTCTAAACCCGTGCATTGTCCGGTATGCATCAAGAAGAATCAAAGTTGTGGTCGACGTTGTCGTACTGTAATTACTTACAGTATGTAAAAATTAGTGAAAACATGTAATATGTTTATAAGTCTTAATGTGAGTTAGAATAGTTAGTATGTTAATTTAAAATGAATTGAAATAAGAAAAATTATTTGGAAGTTAATCTAGTTTGATTATAGAGTTTATATTATATATGATTTAGATAGTTAGTATAAAGATTAAGGGAAGGGAGGAGTTAAAAGATGAAAATATAACTAGAAGAAGGCATATTGGAAAGGATGAAAGTAAGGCATGGTTGGATGAAGGCAAGGGGTGAAGAACTTCATCCCTATTAGTCGAATACCATGCCCAATGGGCTTTGAGGAGGCTGCCCGAGGCCATATTAGGGATTAGGGTTCCTCTTTCGAGGCCATTCGAGCTTTTGACGCTAGGGTCAGAAGGTTTAGGGTTTTGGGTATAATTTGGATGAAGATTTTGTGTGATTTCGAGTTTTTATGGAAAAGATATGAATGTTCAAAGATAAGGTGTCAATTTCGTACCTACTGTCACTTCTTTTGGGCATCACCTATGAATACAGAGAGCAACGGAAGATCGGCGACTGGACTTGGAGGGAGCATTTTCTCGGCTACACATTCTACTTACTGTATAGTGAATTCTAAGATTGGGTGAAGGAGTTATGAGGCGTTGAAGACAGCACTTGTAATTTGAAGGCAGTAAGTATATCGTTTTGTTGCTAGTTATGGGTGAAGTCATATCTTGAGTTTCTGGACGAAATTTTGGCTCAAAATTTCCACAAGTGTGTGTAATTGGGTTAAGAATCTTTAGATCAAAGTTTCATAGTATTTGAATAATTACTTTGTGAGATATGAAGGAAGTTGTACATGGGTGTAAAAAAGCTAGGGTTTGAAGCTACAGTTAGGGGTTTCAAGATATCACAAGATCCAAGATGAATTTACGGTTGAATTTTGGTGTGGTAGTTGCTAAAGATATATCAGTACTCCATGTAAAATTTGGAGTTGTTTAGACGGTTAGATCGTAAGTTATGAGCTGTTGAACTTCGGGAAAAATTCCTCATAAGGATATATAAGTTTTTTATAACACCTTATCAAGTATTTTGGTGTTCTTTGGATTTTAAGGCTTGTATATTGATGTAATTGCTCCAAAGGAGAGGAGTTTATATATATAAAATTGTTACCCTTATATTTCAAACTTGATTGAGTATTTAGTGACAGCTAGAAGCCCAGCGCTTTCTTGAGGCAAACTCTCTCTACCCCGACAACGTCATATTACTTCCTCAATAATGTCTTTTTCAAAATTCAATTCTTCTTCCTCATATCTAGATAGATCAAACTCTTCTTAAACATTTTTAAGGACTATTTCTTGATCCTGTTGTTTGAAAAGTTTTATACGTTTTCTTATAATTGAAATTTTGAAACTTGTTCCATCTAATTCTCTTAATGCATATGTAGTATTATCCAAAACATGCACAACTACATAAGGTCCAAACCAACGCTTAGAGAACTTTTTATGAGCACTATGTTGGTTATCCAAGCACTTGCCATATATCAAAATCCAATCACCTTCTTAGATATCTTTTGGCCTCAACTTGTGTCGCTTATCAAATCTATCTTTATTCTTCAAGCTCGACTCCCTTAGCCTTATTATTATTTTTTCCACATCTTTAGGTCTTCTCTCTAGTTGAAAAATTCAAAGTACAAGAAGTTCTTCTTTAGATATATTTTCTTGCCAAGGCAAGATACTCCAAGTGGGTATTTGCTCTTCAATTGGTATAATGGGCTTCTATCCTTACATTAACTCTGTCGGCATATATCCTGTCCCTAGAATAGAAGGTAGTACCTATATCTTTAATATCTTCAATCAAATCTTCTTCTTGTTCATATCTGTTACAAGATTATCCTTGCCTACTATATGCCTAAATTCAGAATTCAAAGATTTAATATATGCAATCCATCTTAGCATAGCAATATCAAGGGTGTTACAGTTGGTAATCATTTCCAATAGTAGCAAACAATATGTTTCTACTATCACTGGTGCCCCAATTAAATAATCTCTTCTATTTTTCATAGTTGTAACTATTTTCCATAGCTCTTGTTTCACTTGTAGATAGTTTCTTTTTTGTTCATTTATTCTTTTAGCTCCAAATCTAATAGCAAACCTGTTACCTTCTTCATCGTTTTGTCCTAAAGTCCAACCAACAGCTATTGGACTAATATCAATTGTAAGTATCACTGATTTGCCATCTTCATAACTTATCCTTTGCAATACAAGTGGAGAAGATAATAATCGTTTTAGCTTTCGAATTGTTTCTGTATGCTTCTTCTTCCATTTGAATCTCTTTCTTTTTTGTAGCAAACTATAAAGAGGATCAGCTACATGTGCATAATGAGGAATCCATACACAATAAAATATGCAAGCTCCTAAAATCCTCCATACCTCTGTTTATGAGCTACAAATATCCTTCATCCGTTGTATGGCATCCACCTTATTAGGATCAGATTTGCGACCAAACCATCTACATAAATGCTCCACAATAACAACTTTTCAAACTCTAAAGGTAGATTTAGCTCCTGATAGTGTCAAGTGAACCTCCTCAAGTCGAGATAAAATTTTGTCACAGTCTAAAATATAATTAGATACAAATTTATGGCACACCTTCAGATCCATTGTCTAATTTTTTTCTTCTTCCACACACCTTTTTATTGGAATATCATCCAAAAAGGGCATAGTCTTTTGTGGAATGAAATCACGAAGAACCTTATTCATCCCATTTATGAAGTGAGCTACCGAGTTTGTTGCTACTTGTGGCAATGTATATATCTTAACCAATTCTAAAGGTTTTCTCATAATAGTGATATCTTTGCTTCCTTCAGCTAGTTGAAATTAATCATATCCAAAATAGAGATCTCCAATAGAGTAAATAGCTCTATCGACAAATGCCTCAACAAATTCTCTAACAATTAATCCAACTTCGGTATTTTTAATAGTTACTTGATTCACTAGTTGCATATCTTGAATGAACCATTGTCGTAATATATGAAGTCTTGCTTGAAAATACTCTAGGCACTTGAATATGGAAGATAGAATGGAAATTGTAATAACAAAATCTTTAATTCTAATAGAACACTAATAATGTTAAACAAGCTTTAATCAATTTTAGAAAAACCCCAATAGATTTCCAAAGAAACAATAAGAAATCTTAAAGAAATATTAGAATGATTACAAACATATCTCAAGTACATCTCAATTCAATCTTAATTTAATCCTAGTTGAAATCTTACTTCATTCAAACTTTAGGCCAAAAACTAAGTAATCTTAAATCCTAAATAAACTCAAATAAAATTCTAAATCCTAAATCAAACCTTAATCAAATCCTAAATCCTAAATCAAACTCTAAATCTTAAACTAAATCTTAATCCTAAATAAAATCATAATCAAATCCTAAATCTTAACTCTAAATCAAATCCTAAACCCTAATCTTAAATCAAATCCTAACCAAATCCTAACTCTAATTCTATACCCTAATCCTAAATCAAATCCTAATCAAATCCTAAACCCTAAACTAAATCCTAACCAAATCCTAATCCTAAATCAAACCCTAACTAAATCTTAAACCTAAATCAAATTCTAACCAAATCTTAAATCCTAAACCAAATCTTAATCCTAAATCAAATCCTAACCAAATCCTAATCCTAAATCAAATCCTAACCAAATCCTAATCCTTATACTAAATAAAATCCTAACCAAATCTTAACCCTAATCCTAAAATTTAATCCAAATCCTAATCCTAATCCTAAACCTTAAACCAAATCCTAACCAAATTCTAATCCTAAATCAAATCCTAATCTTAAATCAAATGCTAATCAAATCCTAAATCCTAAATTCTAATCCTAAATCAAATCCTAACCAAATCCTAACTCTAATCCTAAATCCTAAACTAAATCCTAATCAAATCTTAACCCTAATCAAACCCTGACCAAATCCTAAATCCTAAACCAAACCCTAGTAATTTTTTACAATAGAATTAAACCTCAATAACTAATAAATTAATTATTGATCTTAATTCAAATTTTTCACACTTCTTAAAGACTAAGTTAAAAACAAGCACAAAATTTTTGAAAAGGATCGAAATTACAGAACAGACAATAACTTCAAAAATGTGCTCAAGTATTGGCCGGCTTGCTTCTTCAACCTTGATGCAAATGTTCCAGAGCCAATATCTCTCCTTTTCACCATTCGATTGATCTCAAAATTCTCAAACACATAGAAATATAAGTCTAATATACTCTCACATAAATTTCACTCCAATCCAATTAGTAGATTGTAAGAAATCTTAAAAACCCTCACTAGACCTAAAATTCTACTTTCTGAGATCGTGACTCACTTAAACCTCAATAATCCTTAATTCAACCGTTAGATCGAGCTAAGATTCAGAATACATATTAAGCACAACTATGACCATTAACCCACAAAATTTCACCTATAGATCTATTACAAAACTCTTGAAATCACAAGAAACATCAATCCTATTTTATTTCACAAACCCCAAGTCGTCCAAAAACAATCTTGACTTTGTAAAGCTCTTACAGAGTAATAAAAATTCTAAATTGCCGAAAACCAATGCCTATAAAAACCTTATCCAATCTCCTATCAAATTCCACTCTCTGATTTGCAAAAGAATCTCTAAGTTGCCGTAGGTACTTAGTTTTGTGCCTCAGGGTCTGATTTCAACCCATGTTGATAATTGGCCCTCCTCAAGTATCAATATTTTTTTTTTTTAAGTAATTTTTGATAGAATTTACTCTTAATTTCTTCCTAAAGATGTCTATATCATTAATTTTTCCAAACTACCTTATTTTGCTTAATTTTTAGTTCTACAAAGTAAGTAGAAGCTATTTTTTCTAAAAAGACAGCATTACTATTAAAAGTTTTACTACATTCCTATCTTTCATCCATATTTTTCTATTTTTCTTTTAACTTGGCTCTTTTGAAATAAGATCCATATTATTATCTTTTACCATATGGTCATGTTACAATATGACACCATAGTGTTCCATTTTTCTTCAGTACTATAAACCAATAACTGGAATATGGTACAAATGATGGCTCTAGGATCTTCATTTGCATCCTTTTTATTTAAAGCTCTATAAGTTTAGATAGATGCACTTTAGGCACCAAAATTGGTCTTAAATTCCAAAAAACATGCAAAATTATAAATATAATCATTGGTGCTAAACCACTTGGATCGACACATTCAATTTCTGAAGGTTTAAAATCAAAAGTCTTTCCATGTGTACTTAACATATTTCTAAATTCTATTTCTTCAAGGGGTAATAGAAAATTTGTAGATCCTACTTTGAACTCATTGAGTATATTCTTGGTAAACTTGTGGCTAATTTGTTTAGGATCCCATAAGTCCTTCTCCTTCAAAACTTGTTGAACTTGATGATTGAAATCACTAGGTAATTGTATAGCTACAGGTTTTATTTTCCTCTCCATACATTTGTATCTAGTTTCAACTTTGACTTCATAATCTTAAAATGCTTATATAGTTGAGTAGAGCTCTCTTGAATGTACTTGCACCACTTGATCTTCATTTCCTTCTTCAACTTCTAAAAGTTCTTCTATAAAATCTTCTAAATCAGTCTCCATATATATACCTACTATCTTATCATCTCCATCAAGCACATCTACTCTTATTAAGTCTTTTTCTGTTCTTTGCATAATTTTTTTCTCCCACTTTGGTAGATCATTAAGTTGTGTATAGATAGCAAATTCATTTTTACATAATTCTATAATATTTGTACAAAAGGTACTTTTTTTTTCATGTAAGAGTACTTTCTTTGATGCACCACTATATTCCTGCTCTATAGTGGTACCTTGTAAAAATTCGTAAACTCTTCACTAACCCTTGGTAATAAATCACTTCATAAATAATCATGATTGTATTCATGATTTACAAATACTATTAGAAATTATACTATTTTTTTTCCATCTTCACTTCTAATATGGGCATATGTTGATTTGTCATCCAAAACCTTGGTGTCCATCCTCATAGCTGTAATATATGGTTGACCAAGAATCACTGGGTATGAAGTAGTGTCTTGAACAAAAAAAAATTGTTCTATGGTCACATCTCCAACTTTTATCTTCACATTGGAAGAAGTACCATAAAAATCTCCTTGTGTATTATTTGCTACCCAAATCATCCAACCATGGTTAATATCAATGGGCCACCTTCCATGTTTGTAGACTTCTTTTCACATAATATTAATTTCAGATCTATGGTCAATGAAAGTAATTACTAGTTCTACCAAGTCTTCCATTTTTACTAAAGTCTCTATGGTGGCTCTAGCCCAATGTCCTTTGGTATAGTGTCCAGGGCCCTTGTCATCATCTTTGTATTCATCCAAATCAAATTGTCTCTTTTTATTGATACAACATTCTACCAATTCATATTCCTCTTCTTCAATCAAGTTTGTATCCAAAGTCATCCCATCTTGTGGCATTTCTAATTATTGTGGCTGTATTAAGTAATTCCTGCCTTATTGTTTTTTTTTTATTCATGCTGATAATAGCATGATTCCATAGATCCCGTGTATTTACATACTTGTCAAAAACATCCTCTTTCTTTCTTACAGCTTCAATGTCATAAGTAATAGCCTCTCTTGATGCCATATTCTATTGAGATAAATGCTCTTTCAAACCTTCTTCATCCCTCCTTTTCCAAAATTGATTTTGAAAAACTTATTTGTATCTCGCAACGCAATTTTTCCATCTTTCCATAAAATCACTCCTTGTCATAGAATATCAACAAAATCTCCATATTCCCTTCAAGGATGCTCCATACTATCGCACCAAATACATCTTTGTATATATCCTGGCTTTGATATGAAAATTTCCTCTCAAGTAATCCTTCTTTCTCCTCTAGCTTTGTAAGTTTGATTTGTAAGTCTTTCATTCTTTTTTACCAACTCATCAATTGCATCTTTCTGTGGTGCAACTATAGATATAGGAATTAGAATAGTACTTACAAGTATAGCACATTCTAGCAGTTATCTACAAGGTATTGTAGTTGATAGAGGTCTAGTCTCTTGCCTTACTATCACCTTACATCTCCGGTATTCTCTTTTAGCAAGTATGCCCATAGCTTCAGAGACTTTCTTCCAATTAGTAGTAAGTCCATTATCCTCTGTATTATCCTGCAATAGTAATTCCAACTCCCTTTGTAAATCATTGCCAACTAATTGAAGAAATAACTCCACCTTATCATTTTTAAGTCTAAGCTTTTCCATTCAAGACAATTGAAGAAACTATCTTTCAAATTCTCAAAATAACTCTATTGCAACTAACCCCTTGTTGGATTTATTGATCCATTCTATAAACAATTTTCTTTTCACCATTTCTACATCTTTAAAAAATATTCTTCTTTTAGCTAAAGGAGAAAATCCTCTCATTTTTCTCTATGAGTTTGAATAATCTCTTTCATACGCTCACAAAGCTTTGGTACAATTGCAAGCTCAAATGTTAAGATCATATCTTTCTCTAGCACTTTATTGAGCTCTATCCACTAAAAATAATACTTAAGATACTTAAAAATATTTCATCCATCAAATTAATGCAATAAACCAATAACAGATTGCAAGGCTTTAAAAGCCATTGCTTCCTTGCATTCCACTACTTGTTGTTGTTGCATAAAAAGTGAAAATGCTTGAAATATTTGAGTTGTAGCAGGATCAAGTTGCAATAGAGATTCCCCAGTAGAATTCCTACTACTACTTCTTTGTCTTCCTTCCATAATAGAACGCCAAAAATATTTCTTCAAAACTCTCTATTCCAGAAATTTTCATGTCAAATTCACAAGGTCTGTCATATATCGTGATTTGCTATTTAAAAATATACTAGATATCTAGCTATAGATATTTTAGCTTAAACCTTTATATGAAACTTTTCTTAGCTTCCAAAACTCCTTTAATTTGCATAAAACTCAAAATAAAACAAAATTCCTTCAAATATATATTTTTTCCATGAAGGGTTTTCTCTTCCTAAACTTTAGAAATTCATAACTCTTGATCTAGCCGTTCAATTTGTCTAAAATTTATAGAATAGGTAGAATTCACTCTTAACTTTTACCACAAAAAAAATCAATTGAAAATACACTCCCAAACTTTTGGCATCTAAGAAATCCTAGCAGATGCTCTAAACCCTAATTTACAAGCATTTGAGCACTATTTTCTTAATATCTCAAGAATCCAATATTCAAATCTCATCAAACTTATGTATAAAGTTTACTAACATGAATTTACACATTTCCTGAAATTTTGAGCCAAAACCTTATCAAATTGCTCAAGATATAGCTCAAGACACAACCACTAGTAAATTGGGTCACTTACTACCCTTAGATTACATGTGCTGACTTCAAAATCCAATATCTCCTTCATTCCAACTTAGAATCCAGCAAGTAGTATACAAAAAGTATAGCTGCAAAAGTACTTTCTCTAGTCGCAGTTGCCGATCCTCAATTACCCTCCGTTTGCGTGCGTTATGCCAAAAAGAGTGACAATGGCTCCCAAATCAACACCTTAACTTTGAGTGCCTATATCTCCTTCATATAAACTCCAAATCATACAAAATTTGCACCAAAACCATTGCCAAAAACTTAAACTTATTGAACTTAGCCTTCAAAGCTTGAATTGTCCCAAAAACTAACCCTAATCTCTAATATGGTCACGGTAGCCTCCTCAAAGCCCATTGGTCATGATTTTTGATCAATAGGAGTGGAGATTTTCATCATCTATCTCCATTCATCTATATTGGTGCCCTAATTACTCCCTTTGCTACCAAAACCTTTCTTCAATCTTTTTTCTTATAAGATTTATATAATTTATGCTCTAAACACCAAATATAAGAATCAAAATAGGTTTTCAAAGGTCACCAATGTCTAACAAAGGTGACTCTAAATATTTAGAAGTTACTATCAACCAAAACCAATCTTGAAAGTCACTATCAAAATGAAATTAAAGTTATAAAAATTCTATAGTAATCTTTTTAAACAACCTCTTCTCAAGGTAATAATCAAATTATATTCTACAACCAACTAAAATCTACTAATATGGCTCTCACCATGTTATTTGATAAATTATATATTAAGTACATAATTATATTATTTTCATATAGTTGTTGAATCACAACACGACATCCATCCCTTCTAAACCCGTGCATTGTCCGGTATGCATCAAGAAGAATCAAAGTTGTGGTCGACGTTGTCGTACTGTAATTACTTACAGTATGTAAAAATTAGTGAAAACATGTAATATGTTTATAAGTCTTAATGTGAGTTAGAATAGTTAGTATGTTAATTTAAAATGAATTGAAATAAGAAAAATTATTTGGAAGTTAATCTAGTTTGATTATAGAGTTTATATTATATATGATTTAGATAGTTAGTATAAAGATTAAGGGAAGGGAGGAGTTAAAAGATGAAAATATAACTAGAAGAAGGCATATTGGAAAGGATGAAAGTAAGGCATGGTTGGATGAAGGCAAGGGGTGAAGAACTTCATCCCTATTAGTCGAATACCATGCCCAATGGGCTTTGAGGAGGCTGCCCGAGGCCATATTAGGGATTAGGGTTCCTCTTTCGAGGCCATTCGAGCTTTTGACGCTAGGGTCAGAAGGTTTAGGGTTTTGGGTATAATTTGGATGAAGATTTTGTGTGATTTCGAGTTTTTATGGAAAAGATATGAATGTTCAAAGATAAGGTGTCAATTTCGTACCTACTGTCACTTCTTTTGGGCATCACCTATGAATACAGAGAGCAACGGAAGATCGGCGACTGGACTTGGAGGGAGCATTTTCTCGGCTACACATTCTACTTACTGTATAGTGAATTCTAAGATTGGGTGAAGGAGTTATGAGGCGTTGAAGACAGCACTTGTAATTTGAAGGCAGTAAGTATATCGTTTTGTTGCTAGTTATGGGTGAAGTCATATCTTGAGTTTCTGGACGAAATTTTGGCTCAAAATTTCCACAAGTGTGTGTAATTGGGTTAAGAATCTTTAGATCAAAGTTTCATAGTATTTGAATAATTACTTTGTGAGATATGAAGGAAGTTGTACATGGGTGTAAAAAGCTAGGGTTTGAAGCTACAGTTAGGGGTTTCAAGATATCACAAGATCCAAGATGAATTTACGGTTGAATTTTGGTGTGGTAGTTGCTAAAGATATATCAGTACTCCATGTAAAATTTGGAGTTGTTTAGACGGTTAGATCGTAAGTTATGAGCTGTTGAACTTCGGGAAAAATTCCTCATAAGGATATATAAGTTTTTTATAACACCTTATCAAGTATTTTGGTGTTCTTTGGATTTTAAGGCTTGTATATTGATGTAATTGCTCCAAAGGAGAGGAGTTTATATATATAAAATTGTTACCCTTATATTTCAAACTTGATTGAGTATTTAGTGACAAAGCTAGAAGCCCAGGCGCTTTCTTGAGGCAAACTCTCTCTACCCCGACAACGTCATATTACTTCCTCAATAATGTCTTTTTCAAAATTCAATTCTTCTTCCTCATATCTAGATAGATCAAACTCTTCTTAAACATTTTTAAGGACTATTTCTTGATCCTGTTGTTTGAAAAGTTTTATACGTTTTCTTATAATTGAAATTTTGAAACTTGTTCCATCTAATTCTCTTAATGCATATGTAGTATTATCCAAAACATGCACAACTACATAAGGTCCAAACCAACGCTTAGAGAACTTTTTATGAGCACTATGTTGGTTATCCAAGCACTTGCCATATATCAAAATCCAATCACCTTCTTAGATATCTTTTGGCCTCAACTTGTGTCGCTTATCAAATCTATCTTTATTCTTCAAGCTCGACTCCCTTAGCCTTATTATTATTTTTTCCACATCTTTAGGTCTTCTCTCTAGTTGAAAAATTCAAAGTACAAGAAGTTCTTCTTTAGATATATTTTCTTGCCAAGGCAAGATACTCCAAGTGGGTATTTGCTCTTCAATTGGTATAATGGGCTTCTATCCTTACATTAACTCTGTCGGCATATATCCTGTCCCTAGAATAGAAGGTAGTACCTATATCTTTAATATCTTCAATCAAATCTTCTTCTTGTTCATATCTGTTACAAGATTATCCTTGCCTACTATATGCCTAAATTCAGAATTCAAAGATTTAATATATGCAATCCATCTTAGCATAGCAATATCAAGGGTGTTACAGTTGGTAATCATTTCCAATAGTAGCAAACAATATGTTTCTACTATCACTGGTGCCCCAATTAAATAATCTCTTCTATTTTTCATAGTTGTAACTATTTTCCATAGCTCTTGTTTCACTTGTAGATAGTTTCTTTTTTGTTCATTTATTCTTTTAGCTCCAAATCTAATAGCAAACCTGTTACCTTCTTCATCGTTTTGTCCTAAAGTCCAACCAACAGCTATTGGACTAATATCAATTGTAAGTATCACTGATTTGCCATCTTCATAACTTATCCTTTGCAATACAAGTGGAGAAGATAATAATCGTTTTAGCTTTCGAATTGTTTCTGTATGCTTCTTCTTCCATTTGAATCTCTTTCTTTTTTGTAGCAAACTATAAAGAGGATCAGCTACATGTGCATAATGAGGAATCCATACACAATAAAATATGCAAGCTCCTAAAATCCTCCATACCTCTGTTTATGAGCTACAAATATCCTTCATCCGTTGTATGGCATCCACCTTATTAGGATCAGATTTGCGACCAAACCATCTACATAAATGCTCCACAATAACAACTTTTCAAACTCTAAAGGTAGATTTAGCTCCTGATAGTGTCAAGTGAACCTCCTCAAGTCGAGATAAAATTTTGTCACAGTCTAAAATATAATTAGATACAAATTTATGGCACCCTTCGATCCATTGTCTAATTTTTTTCTTCTTCCACACACCTTTTTATTGGAATATCATCCAAAAAGGGCATAGTCTTTTGTGGAATGAAATCACGAAGAACCTTATTCATCCCATTTATGAAGTGAGCTACCGAGTTTGTTGCTACTTGTGGCAATGTATATATCTTAACCAATTCTAAAGGTTTTCTCATAATAGTGATATCTTTGCTTCCTTCAGCTAGTTGAAATTAATCATATCCAAAATAGAGATCTCCAATAGAGTAAATAGCTCTATCGACAAATGCCTCAACAAATTCTCTAACAATTAATCCAACTTCGGTATTTTTAATAGTTACTTGATTCACTAGTTGCATATCTTGAATGAACCATTGTCGTAATATATGAAGTCTTGCTTGAAAATACTCTAGGCACTTGAATATGGAAGATAGAATGGAAATTGTAATAACAAAATCTTTAATTCTAATAGAACACTAATAATGTTAAACAAGCTTTAATCAATTTTAGAAAAACCCCAATAGATTTCCAAAGAAACAATAAGAAATCTTAAAGAAATATTAGAATGATTACAAACATATCTCAAGTACATCTCAATTCAATCTTAATTTAATCCTAGTTGAAATCTTACTTCATTCAAACTTTAGGCCAAAAACTAAGTAATCTTAAATCCTAAATAAACTCAAATAAAATTCTAAATCCTAAATCAAACCTTAATCAAATCCTAAATCCTAAATCAAACTCTAAATCTTAAACTAAATCTTAATCCTAAATAAAATCATAATCAAATCCTAAATCTTAACTCTAAATCAAATCCTAAACCCTAATCTTAAATCAAATCCTAACCAAATCCTAACTCTAATTCTATACCCTAATCCTAAATCAAATCCTAATCAAATCCTAAACCCTAAACTAAATCCTAACCAAATCCTAATCCTAAATCAAACCCTAACTAAATCTTAAACCTAAATCAAATTCTAACCAAATCTTAAATCCTAAACCAAATCTTAATCCTAAATCAAATCCTAACCAAATCCTAATCCTAAATCAAATCCTAACCAAATCCTAATCCTTATACTAAATAAAATCCTAACCAAATCTTAACCCTAATCCTAAAATTTAATCCAAATCCTAATCCTAATCCTAAACCTTAAACCAAATCCTAACCAAATTCTAATCCTAAATCAAATCCTAATCTTAAATCAAATGCTAATCAAATCCTAAATCCTAAATTCTAATCCTAAATCAAATCCTAACCAAATCCTAACTCTAATCCTAAATCCTAAACTAAATCCTAATCAAATCTTAACCCTAATCAAACCCTGACCAAATCCTAAATCCTAAACCAAACCCTAGTAATTTTTTACAATAGAATTAAACCTCAATAACTAATAAATTAATTATTGATCTTAATTCAAATTTTTCACACTTCTTAAAGACTAAGTTAAAAACAAGCACAAAATTTTTGAAAAGGATCGAAATTACAGAACAGACAATAACTTCAAAAATGTGCTCAAGTATTGGCCGGCTTGCTTCTTCAACCTTGATGCAAATGTTCCAGAGCCAATATCTCTCCTTTTCACCATTCGATTGATCTCAAAATTCTCAAACACATAGAAATATAAGTCTAATATACTCTCACATAAATTTCACTCCAATCCAATTAGTAGATTGTAAGAAATCTTAAAAACCCTCACTAGACCTAAAATTCTACTTTCTGAGATCGTGACTCACTTAAACCTCAATAATCCTTAATTCAACCGTTAGATCGAGCTAAGATTCAGAATACATATTAAGCACAACTATGACCATTAACCCACAAAATTTCACCTATAGATCTATTACAAAACTCTTGAAATCACAAGAAACATCAATCCTATTTTATTTCACAAACCCCAAGTCGTCCAAAAACAATCTTGACTTTGTAAAGCTCTTACAGAGTAATAAAAATTCTAAATTGCCGAAAACCAATGCCTATAAAAACCTTATCCAATCTCCTATCAAATTCCACTCTGATTTGCAAAAGAATCTCTAAGTTGCCGTAGGTACTTAGTTTTGTGCCTCAGGGTCTGATTTCAACCCATGTTGATAATTGGCCCTCCTCAAGTATCAATATTTTTTTTTTTTAAGTAATTTTTGATAGAATTTACTCTTAATTTCTTCCTAAAGATGTCTATATCATTAATTTTTCCAAACTACCTTATTTTGCTTAATTTTTAGTTCTACAAAGTAAGTAGAAGCTATTTTTTCTAAAAAGACAAAGATTACTATTAAAAGTTTTACTACATTCCTATCTTTCATCCATATTTTTCTATTTTTCTTTTAACTTGGCTCTTTTGAAATAAGATCCATATTATTATCTTTTACCATATGGTCATGTTACAATATGACACCATAGTGTTCCATTTTTCTTCGCATACTATAAACCAATAATCTGGAATATGGTACAAATGATGGCTCTAGGATCTTCATTTGCATCCTTTTTATTTAAAGCTCTATAAGTTTAGATAGATGCACTTTAGGCACCAAAATTGGTCTTAAATTCCAAAAACATGCAAAATTATAAATATAATCATTGGTGCTAAACCACTTGGATCGACACATTCAATTTCTGAAGGTTTAAAATCAAAAGTCTTTCCATGTGTACTTAACATATTTCTAAATTCTATTTCTTCAAGGGGTAATAGAAAATTTGTAGATCCTACTTTGAACTCATTGAGTATATTCTTGGTAAACTTGTGGCTAATTTGTTTAGGATCCCATAAGTCCTTCTCCTTCAAAACTTGTTGAACTTGATGATTGAAATCACTAGGTAATTGTATAGCTACAGGTTTTATTTTCCTCTCCATACATTTGTATCTAGTTTCAACTTTGACTTCATAATCTTAAAATGCTTATATAGTTGAGTAGAGCTCTCTTGAATGTACTTGCACCACTTGATCTTCATTTCCTTCTTCAACTTCTAAAAGTTCTTCTATAAAATCTTCTAAATCAGTCTCCATATATATACCTACTATCTTATCATCTCCATCAAGCACATCTACTCTTATTAAGTCTTTTTCTGTTCTTTGCATAATTTTTTTCTCCCACTTTGGTAGATCATTAAGTTGTGTATAGATAGCAAATTCATTTTTACATAATTCTATAATATTTGTACAAAAGGTACTTTTTTTTTCATGTAAGAGTACTTTCTTTGATGCACCACTATATTCCTGCTCTATAGTGGTACCTTGTAAAAATTCGTAAACTCTTCACTAACCCTTGGTAATAAATCACTTCATAAATAATCATGATTGTATTCATGATTTACAAATACTATTAGAAATTATACTATTTTTTTTCCATCTTCACTTCTAATATGGGCATATGTTGATTTGTCATCCAAAACCTTGGTGTCCATCCTCATAGCTGTAATATATGGTTGACCAAGAATCACTGGGTATGAAGTAGTGTCTTGAACAAAAAAAAATTGTTCTATGGTCACATCTCCAACTTTTATCTTCACATTGGAAGAAGTACCATAAAAATCTCCTTGTGTATTATTTGCTACCCAAATCATCCAACCATGGTTAATATCAATGGGCCACCTTCCATGTTTGTAGACTTCTTTTCACATAATATTAATTTCAGATCTATGGTCAATGAAAGTAATTACTAGTTCTACCAAGTCTTCCATTTTTACTAAAGTCTCTATGGTGGCTCTAGCCCAATGTCCTTTGGTATAGTGTCCAGGGCCCTTGTCATCATCTTTGTATTCATCCAAATCAAATTGTCTCTTTTTATTGATACAACATTCTACCAATTCATATTCCTCTTCTTCAATCAAGTTTGTATCCAAAGTCATCCCATCTTGTGGCATTTCTAATTATTGTGGCTGTATTAAGTAATTCCCGCCTTATTGTTTTTTTTTTTTTTATTCATGCTGATAATAGCATGATTCCATAGATCCCGTGTATTTACATACTTGTCAAAAACATCCTCTTTCTTTCTTACAGCTTCAATGTCATAAGTAATAGCCTCTCTTGATGCCATATTCTATTGAGATAAATGCTCTTTCAAAACCTTCTTCATCCCTCCTTTTCCAAAATTGATTTTGAAAAACTTATTTGTATCTCGCAACGCAATTTTTCCATCTTTCCATAAAATTACTCCTTGTCATAGAATATCAACAAAATCTCCATATTCCCTTCAAGGATGCTCCATACTATCGCACCAAATACATCTTTGTATATATCCTGGCTTTGATATGAAAATTTCCTCTCAAGTAATCCTTCTTTCTCCTCTAGCTTTGTAAGTTTGATTTGTAAGTCTTTCATTCTTTTTACCAACTCATCAATTGCATCTTTCTGTGGTGCAACTATAGATATAGGAATTAGAATAGTACTTACAAGTATAGCACATTCTAGCAGTTATCTACAAGGTATTGTAGTTGATAGAGGTCTAGTCTCTTGCCTTACTATCACCTTACATCTCCGGTATTCTCTTTAGCAAGTATGCCCATAGCTTCAGAGACTTTCTTCCAATTAGTAGTAAGTCCATTATCCTCTGTATTATCCTGCAATAGTAATTCCAACTCCCTTTGTAAATCATTGCCAACTAATTGAAGAAATAACTCCACCTTATCATTTTTAAGTCTAAGCTTTTCCATTCAAGACAATTGAAGAAACTATCTTTCAAATTCTCAAAATAACTCTATTGCAACTAACCCCTTGTTGGATTTATTGATCCATTCTATAAACAATTTTCTTTTCACCATTTCTACATCTTTAAAAAATATTCTTCTTTTAGCTAAAGGAGAAAATCCTCTCATTTTTCTCTATGAGTTTGAATAATCTCTTTCATACGCTCACAAAGCTTTGGTACAATTGCAAGCTCAAATGTTAAGATCATATCTTTCTCTAGCACTTTATTGAGCTCTATCCACTAAAAATAATACTTAAGATACTTAAAAATATTTCATCCATCAAATTAATGCAATAAACCAATAACAGATTGCAAGGCTTTAAAAGCCATTGCTTCCTTGCATTCCACTACTTGTTGTTGTTGCATAAAAAGTGAAAATGCTTGAAATATTTGAGTTGTAGCAGGATCAAGTTGCAATAGAGATTCCCCAGTAGAATTCCTACTACTACTTCTTTGTCTTCCTTCCATAATAGAACGCCAAAAATATTTCTTCAAAACTCTCTATTCCAGAAATTTTCATGTCAAATTCACAAGGTCTGTCATATATCGTGATTTGCTATTTAAAAATATACTAGATATCTAGCTATAGATATTTTAGCTTAAACCTTTATATGAAACTTTTCTTAGCTTCCAAAACTCCTTTAATTTGCATAAAACTCAAAATAAAACAAAATTCCTTCAAATATATATTTTTTCCATGAAGGGTTTTCTCTTCCTAAACTTTAGAAATTCATAACTCTTGATCTAGCCGTTCAATTTGTCTAAAATTTATAGAATAGGTAGAATTCACTCTTAACTTTTACCACAAAAAAAATCAATTGAAAATACACTCCCAAACTTTTGGCATCTAAGAAATCCTAGCAGATGCTCTAAACCCTAATTTACAAGCATTTGAGCACTATTTTCTTAATATCTCAAGAATCCAATATTCAAATCTCATCAAACTTATGTATAAAGTTTACTAACATGAATTTACACATTTCCTGAAATTTTGAGCCAAAACCTTATCAAATTGCTCAAGATATAGCTCAAGACACAACCACTAGTAAATTGGGTCACTTACTACCCTTAGATTACATGTGCTGACTTCAAAATCCAATATCTCCTTCATTCCAACTTAGAATCCAGCAAGTAGTATACAAAAAGTATAGCTGCAAAAGTACTTTCTCTAGTCGCAGTTGCCGATCCTCAATTACCCTCCGTTTGCGTGCGTTATGCCAAAAAGAGTGACAATGGCTCCCAAATCAACACCTTAACTTTGAGTGCCTATATCTCCTTCATATAAACTCCAAATCATACAAAATTTGCACCAAAACCATTGCCAAAAACTTAAACTTATTGAACTTAGCCTTCAAAGCTTGAATTGTCCCAAAACTAACCCTAATCTCTAATATGGTCACGGTAGCCTCCTCAAAGCCCATTGGTCATGATTTTTGATCAATAGGAGTGGAGATTTTCATCATCTATCTCCATTCATCTATATTGGTGCCCTAATTACTCCCTTTGCTACCAAAACCTTTCTTCAATCTTTTTTCTTATAAGATTTATATAATTTATGCTCTAAACACCAAATATAAGAATCAAAATAGGTTTTCAAAGGTCACCAATGTCTAACAAAGGTGACTCTAAATATTTAGAAGTTACTATCAACCAAAACCAATCTTGAAAGTCACTATCAAAATGAAATTAAAGTTATAAAAATTCTATAGTAATCTTTTAAACAACCTCTTCTCAAGGTAATAATCAAATTATATTCTACAACCAACTAAAATCTACTAATATGGCTCTCACCATGTTATTTGATAAATTATATATTAAGTACATAATTATATTATTTTCATATAGTTGTTGAATCACAACACGACATCCATCCCTTCTAAACCCGTGCATTGTCCGGTATGCATCAAGAAGAATCAAAGTTGTGGTCGACGTTGTCGCATCTTGTAATTACTTACAAGATGTAAAAATTAGTGAAAACATGTAATATGTTTATAAGTCTTAATGTGAGTTAGAATAGTTAGTATGTTAATTTAAAATGAATTGAAATAAGAAAAATTATTTGGAAGTTAATCTAGTTTGATTATAGAGTTTATATTATATATGATTTAGATAGTTAGTATAAAGATTAAGGGAAGGGAGGAGTTAAAAGATGAAAATATAACTAGAAGAAGGCATATTGGAAAGGATGAAAGTAAGGCATGGTTGGATGAAGGCAAGGGTGAAGAACTTCATCCCTATTAGTCGAATACCATGCCCAATGGGCTTTGAGGAGGCTGCCTGAGGCCATATTAGGGATTAGGGTTCCTCTTTCGAGGCCATTCGAGCTTTTGACGCTAGGGTCAGAAGGTTTAGGGTTTTGGGTATAATTTGGATGAAGATTTTGTGTGATTTCGAGTTTTTATGGAAAAGATATGAATGTTCAAAGATAAGGTGTCAATTTCGTACCTACTGTCACTTCTTTTGGGCATCACCTATGAATACAGAGAGCAACGGAAGATCGGCGACTGGACTTGGAGGGAGCATTTTCTCGGCTACACATTCTACTTACTGTATAGTGAATTCTAAGATTGGGTGAAGGAGTTATGAGGCGTTGAAGACAGCACTTGTAATTTGAAGGCAGTAAGTATATCGTTTTGTTGCTAGTTATGGGTGAAGTCATATCTTGAGTTTCTGGACGAAATTTTGGCTCAAAATTTCCACAAGTGTGTGTAATTGGGTTAAGAATCTTTAGATCAAAGTTTCATAGTATTTGAATAATTACTTTGTGAGATATGAAGGAAGTTGTACATGGGTGTAAAAAAGCTAGGGTTTGAAGCTACAGTTAGGGGTTTCAAGATATCACAAGATCCAAGATGAATTTACGGTTGAATTTTGGTGTGGTAGTTGCTAAAGATATATCAGTACTCCATGTAAAATTTGGAGTTGTTTAGACGGTTAGATCGTAAGTTATGAGCTGTTGAACTTCGGGAAAAATTCCTCATAAGGATATATAAGTTTTTTATAACACCTTATCAAGTATTTTGGTGTTCTTTGGATTTTAAGGCTTGTATATTGATGTAATTGCTCCAAAGGAGAGGAGTTTATATATATAAAATTGTTACCCTTATATTTCAAACTTGATTGAGTATTTAGTGACAGCTAGAAGCCCAGCGCTTTCTTGAGGCAAACTCTCTCTACCCCGACAACGTCATATTACTTCCTCAATAATGTCTTTTTCAAAATTCAATTCTTCTTCCTCATATCTAGATAGATCAAACTCTTCTTAAACATTTTTAAGGACTATTTCTTGATCCTGTTGTTTGAAAAGTTTTATACGTTTTCTTATAATTGAAATTTTGAAACTTGTTCCATCTAATTCTCTTAATGCATATGTAGTATTATCCAAAACATGCACAACTACATAAGGTCCAAACCAACGCTTAGAGAACTTTTTATGAGCACTATGTTGGTTATCCAAGCACTTGCCATATATCAAAATCCAATCACCTTCTTAGATATCTTTTGGCCTCAACTTGTGTCGCTTATCAAATCTATCTTTATTCTTCAAGCTCGACTCCCTTAGCCTTATTATTATTTTTTCCACATCTTTAGGTCTTCTCTCTAGTTGAAAAATTCAAAGTACAAGAAGTTCTTCTTTAGATATATTTTCTTGCCAAGGCAAGATACTCCAAGTGGGTATTTGCTCTTCAATTGGTATAATGGGCTTCTATCCTTACATTAACTCTGTCGGCATATATCCTGTCCCTAGAATAGAAGGTAGTACCTATATCTTTAATATCTTCAATCAAATCTTCTTCTTGTTCATATCTGTTACAAGATTATCCTTGCCTACTATATGCCTAAATTCAGAATTCAAAGATTTAATATATGCAATCCATCTTAGCATAGCAATATCAAGGGTGTTACAGTTGGTAATCATTTCCAATAGTAGCAAACAATATGTTTCTACTATCACTGGTGCCCCAATTAAATAATCTCTTCTATTTTTCATAGTTGTAACTATTTTCCATAGCTCTTGTTTCACTTGTAGATAGTTTCTTTTTTGTTCATTTATTCTTTTAGCTCCAAATCTAATAGCAAACCTGTTACCTTCTTCATCGTTTTGTCCTAAAGTCCAACCAACAGCTATTGGACTAATATCAATTGTAAGTATCACTGATTTGCCATCTTCATAACTTATCCTTTGCAATACAAGTGGAGAAGATAATAATCGTTTTAGCTTTCGAATTGTTTCTGTATGCTTCTTCTCCCATTTGAATCTCTTTCTTTTTTGTAGCAAACTATAAAGAGGATCAGCTACATGTGCATAATGAGGAATCCATACACAATAAAATATGCAAGCTCCTAAAATCCTCCATACCTCTGTTTATGAGCTACAAATATCCTTCATCCGTTGTATGGCATCCACCTTATTAGGATCAGATTTGCGACCAAACCATCTACATAAATGCCCCACAATAACAACTTTTCAAACTCCAAAGGTAGATTTAGCTCCTGATAGTGTCAAGTGAACCTCCTCAAGTCGAGATAAAATTTTGTCACAGTCTAAAATATAATTAGATACAAATTTATGGCACCCCTTCAGATCCATTGTCTAATTTTTTTCTTCTTCCACACACCTTTTTATTGGAATATCATCCAAAAAGGGCATAGTCTTTTGTGGAATGAAATCACGAAGAACCTTATTCATCCCATTTATGAAGTGAGCTACCGAGTTTGTTGCTACTTGTGGCAATGTATATATCTTAACCAATTCTAAAGGTTTTCTCATAATAGTGATATCTTTGCTTCCTTCAGCTAGTTGAAATTAATCATATCCAAAATAGAGATCTCCAATAGAGTAAATAGCTCTATCGACAAATGCCTCAACAAATTCTCTAACAATTAATCCAACTTCGGTATTTTTAATAGTTACTTGATTCACTAGTTGCATATCTTGAATGAACCATTGTCGTAATATATGAAGTCTTGCTTGAAAATACTCTAGGCACTTGAATATGGAAGATAGAATGGAAATTGTAATAACAAAATCTTTAATTCTAATAGAACACTAATAATGTTAAACAAGCTTTAATCAATTTTAGAAAAACCCCAATAGATTTCCAAAGAAACAATAAGAAATCTTAAAGAAATATTAGAATGATTACAAACATATCTCAAGTACATCTCAATTCAATCTTAATTTAATCCTAGTTGAAATCTTACTTCATTCAAACTTTAGGCCAAAAACTAAGTAATCTTAAATCCTAAATAAACTCAAATAAAATTCTAAATCCTAAATCAAACCTTAATCAAATCCTAAATCCTAAATCAAACTCTAAATCTTAAACTAAATCTTAATCCTAAATAAAATCATAATCAAATCTTAAATCTTAACTCTAAATCAAATCCTAAACCCTAATCTTAAATCAAATCCTAACCAAATCCTAACTCTAATTCTATACCCTAATCCTAAATCAAATCCTAATCAAATCCTAAACCCTAAACTAAATCCTAACCAAATCCTAATCCTAAATCAAACCCTAACTAAATCTTAAACCTAAATCAAATTCTAACCAAATCTTAAATCCTAAACCAAATCTTAATCCTAAATCAAATCCTAACCAAATCCTAATCCTAAATCAAATCCTAACCAAATCCTAATCCTTATACTAAATAAAATCCTAACCAAATCTTAACCCTAATCCTAAAATTTAATCCAAATCCTAATCCTAATCCTAAACCTTAAACCAAATCCTAACCAAATTCTAATCCTAAATCAAATCCTAATCTTAAATCAAATGCTAATCAAATCCTAAATCCTAAATTCTAATCCTAAATCAAATCCTAACCAAATCCTAACTCTAATCCTAAATCCTAAACTAAATCCTAATCAAATCTTAACCCTAATCAAACCCTGACCAAATCCTAAATCCTAAACCAAACCCTAGTAATTTTCTACAATAGAATTAAACCTCAATAACTAATAAATTAATTATTGATCTTAATTCAAATTTTTCACACTTCTTAAAGACTAAGTTAAAAACAAGCACAAAATTTTTGAAAAGGATCGAAATTACAGAACAGACAATAACTTCAAAAATGTGCTCAAGTATTGGCCGGCTTGCTTCTTCAACCTTGATGCAAATGTTCCAGAGCCAATATCTCTCCTTTTCACCATTCGATTGATCTCAAAATTCTCAAACACATAGAAATATAAGTCTAATATACTCTCACATAAATTTCACTCCAATCCAATTAGTAGATTGTAAGAAATCTTAAAAACCCTCACTGGACCTAAAATTCTACTTTCTGAGATCGTGACTCACTTAAACCTCAATAATCCTTAATTCAACCGTTAGATCGAGCTAAGATTCAGAATACATATTAAGCACAACTATGACCATTAACCCACAAAATTTCACCTATAGATCTATTACAAAACTCTTGAAATCACAAGAAACATCAATCCTATTTTATTTCACAAACCCCAAGTCGTCCAAAAACAATCTTGACTTTGTAAAGCTCTTACAGAGTAATAAAAATTCTAAATTGCCGAAAACCAATGCCTATAAAAACCTTATCCAATCTCCTATCAAATTCCACTCTCTGATTTGCAAAAGAATCTCTAAGTTGCCGTAGGTACTTAGTTTTGTGCCTCAGGGTCTGATTTCAACCCATGTTGATAATTGGCCCTCCTCAAGTATCAATATTTTTTTTTTTTAAGTAATTTTTGATAGAATTTACTCTTAATTTCTTCCTAAAGATGTCTATATCATTAATTTTTCCAAACTACCTTATTTTGCTTAATTTTTAGTTCTACAAAGTAAGTAGAAGCTATTTTTTCTAAAAAGACAGCATTACTATTAAAAGTTTTACTACATTCCTATCTTTCATCCATATTTTTCTATTTTTCTTTTAACTTGGCTCTTTTGAAATAAGATCCATATTATTATCTTTTACCATATGGTCATGTTACAATATGACACCATAGTGTTCCATTTTTCTTCAGTACTATAAACCAATAACTGGAATATGGTACAAATGATGGCTCTAGGATCTTCATTTGCATCCTTTTTATTTAAAGCTCTATAAGTTTAGATAGATACACTTTAGGCACCAAAATTGGTCTTAAATTCCAAAAAACATGCAAAATTATAAATATAATCATTGGTGCTAAACCACTTGGATCGACACATTCAATTTCTGAAGGTTTAAAATCAAAAGTCTTTCCATGTGTACTTAACATATTTCTAAATTCTATTTCTTCAAGGGGTAATAGAAAATTTGTAGATCCTACTTTGAACTCATTGAGTATATTCTTGGTAAACTTGTGGCTAATTTGTTTAGGATCCCATAAGTCCTTCTCCTTCAAAACTTGTTGAACTTGATGATTGAAATCACTAGGTAATTGTATAGCTACAGGTTTTATTTTCCTCTCCATACATTTGTATCTAGTTTCAACTTTGACTTCATAATCTTAAAATGCTTATATAGTTGAGTAGAGCTCTCTTGAATGTACTTGCACCACTTGATCTTCATTTCCTTCTTCAACTTCTAAAAGTTCTTCTATAAAATCTTCTAAATCAGTCTCCATATATATACCTACTATCTTATCATCTCCATCAAGCACATCTACTCTTATTAAGTCTTTTTTTGTTCTTTGCATAATTTTTTTCTCCCACTTTGGTAGATCATTAAGTTGTGTATAGATAGCAAATTCATTTTTACATAATTCTATAATATTTGTACAAAAGGTACTTTTTTTTTCATGTAAGAGTACTTTCTTTGATGCACCACTATATTCCTGCTCTATAGTGGTACCTTGTAAAAATTCGTAAACTCTTCACTAACCCTTGGTAATAAATCACTTCATAAATAATCATGATTGTATTCATGATTTACAAATACTATTAGAAATTATACTATTTTTTTTCCATCTTCACTTCTAATATGGGCATATGTTGATTTGTCATCCAAAACCTTGGTGTCCATCCTCATAGCTGTAATATATGGTTGACCAAGAATCACTGGGTATGAAGTAGTGTCTTGAACAAAAAAAAATTGTTCTATGGTCACATCTCCAACTTTTATCTTCACATTGGAAGAAGTACCATAAAAATCTCCTTGTGTATTATTTGCTACCCAAATCATCCAACCATGGTTAATATCAATGGGCCACCTTCTATGTTTGTAGACTTCTTTTCACATAATATTAATTTCAGATCTATGGTCAATGAAAGTAATTACTAGTTCTACCAAGTCTTCCATTTTTACTAAAGTCTCTATGGTGGCTCTAGCCCAATGTCCTTTGGTATAGTGTCCAGGGCCCTTGTCATCATCTTTGTATTCATCCAAATCAAATTGTCTCTTTTTATTGATACAACATTCTACCAATTCATATTCCTCTTCTTCAATCAAGTTTGTATCCAAAGTCATCCCATCTTGTGGCATTTCTAATTATTGTGGCTGTATTAAGTAATTCCTGCCTTATTGTTTTTTTTTTATTCATGCTGATAATAGCATGATTCCATAGATCCCGTGTATTTACATACTTGTCAAAAACATCCTCTTTCTTTCTTACAGCTTCAATGTCATAAGTAATAGCCTCTCTTGATGCCATATTCTATTGAGATAAATGCTCTTTCAAAACCTTCTTCATCCCTCCTTTTCCAAAATTGATTTTGAAAAACTTATTTGTATCTCGCAACGCAATTTTTCCATCTTTCCATAAAATTACTCCTTGTCATAGAATATCAACAAAATCTCCATATTCCCTTCAAGGATGCTCCATACTATCGCACCAAATACATCTTTGTATATATCCTGGCTTTGATATAAAAATTTCCTCTCAAGTAATCCTTCTTTCTCCTCTAGCTTTGTAAGTTTGATTTGTAAGTCTTTCATTCTTTTTACCAACTCATCAATTGCATCTTTCTGTGGTGCAACTATAGATATAGGAATTAGAATAGTACTTACAAGTATAGCACATTCTAGCAGTTATCTACAAGGTATTGTAGTTGATAGAGGTCTAGTCTCTTGCCTTACTATCACCTTACATCTCCGGTATTCTCTTTTAGCAAGTATGCCCATAGCTTCAGAGACTTTCTTCCAATTAGTAGTAAGTCCATTATCCTCTGTATTATCCTGCAATAGTAATTCCAACTCCCTTTGTAAATCATTGCCAACTAATTGAAGAAATAACTCCACCTTATCATTTTTAAGTCTAAGCTTTTCCATTCAAGACAATTGAAGAAACTATCTTTCAAATTCTCAAAATAACTCTATTGCAACTAATCCCTTGTTGGATTTATTGATCCATTCTATAAATAATTTTCTTTTCACCATTTCTACATCTTTAAAAAATATTCTTCTTTTAGCTAAAGGAGAAAATCCTCTCATTTTTCTCTATGAGTTTGAATAATCTCTTTCATACGCTCACAAAGCTTTGGTACAATTGCAAGCTCAAATGTTAAGATCATATCTTTCTCTAGCACTTTATTGAGCTCTATCCACTAAAAATAATACTTAAGATACTTAAAAATATTTCATCCATCAAATTAATGCAATAAACCAACAACAGATTGCAAGGCTTTAAAAGCCATTGCTTCCTTGCATTCCACTACTTGTTGTTGTTGCATAAAAAGTGAAAATGCTTGAAATATTTGAGTTGTAGCAGGATCAAGTTGCAATAGAGATTCCCCAGTAGAATTCCTACTACTACTTCTTTGTCTTCCTTCCATAATAGAACGCCAAAAATATTTCTTCAAAACTCTCTATTCCAGAAATTTTCATGTCAAATTCACAAGGTCTGTCATATATCGTGATTTGCTATTTAAAAATATACTAGATATCTAGCTATAGATATTTTAGCTTAAACCTTTATATGAAACTTTTCTTAGCTTCCAAAACTCCTTTAATTTGCATAAAACTCAAAATAAAACAAAATTCCTTCAAATATATATTTTTTCCATGAAGGGTTTTCTCTTCCTAAACTTTAGAAATTCATAACTCTTGATCTAGCCGTTCAATTTGTCTAAAATTTATAGAATAGGTAGAATTCACTCTTAACTTTTACCACAAAAAAAATCAATTGAAAATACACTCCCAAACTTTTGGCATCTAAGAAATCCTAGCAGATGCTCTAAACCCTAATTTACAAGCATTTGAGCACTATTTTCTTAATATCTCAAGAATCCAATATTCAAATCTCATCAAACTTATGTATAAAGTTTACTAACATGAATTTACACATTTCCTGAAATTTTGAGCCAAAACCTTATCAAATTGCTCAAGATATAGCTCAAGACACAACCACTAGTAAATTGGGTCACTTACTACCCTTAGATTACATGTGCTGACTTCAAAATCCAATATCTCCTTCATTCCAACTTAGAATCCAGCAAGTAGTATACAAAAAGTATAGCTGCAAAAGTACTTTCTCTAGTCGCAGTTGCCGATCCTCAATTACCCTCCGTTTGCGTGCGTTATGCCAAAAAGAGTGACAATGGCTCCCAAATCAACACCTTAACTTTGAGTGCCTATATCTCCTTCATATAAACTCCAAATCATACAAAATTTGCACCAAAACCATTGCCAAAAACTTAAACTTATTGAACTTAGCCTTCAAAGCTTGAATTGTCCCAAAAACTAACCCTAATCTCTAATATGGTCACGGTAGCCTCCTCAAAGCCCATTGGTCATGATTTTTGATCAATAGGAGTGGAGATTTTCATCATCTATCTCCATTCATCTATATTGGTGCCCTAATTACTCCCTTTGCTACCAAAACCTTTCTTCAATCTTTTTTCTTATAAGATTTATATAATTTATGCTCTAAACACCAAATATAAGAATCAAAATAGGTTTTCAAAGGTCACCAATGTCTAACAAAGGTGACTCTAAATATTTAGAAGTTACTATCAACCAAAACCAATCTTGAAAGTCACTATCAAAATGAAATTAAAGTTATAAAAATTCTATAGTAATCTTTTTAAACAACCTCTTCTCAAGGTAATAATCAAATTATATTCTACAACCAACTAAAATCTACTAATATGGCTCTCACCATGTTATTTGATAAATTATATATTAAGTACATAATTATATTATTTTCATATAGTTGTTGAATCACAACACGACATCCATCCCTTCTAAACCCGTGCATTGTCCGGTATGCATCAAGAAGAATCAAAGTTGTGGTCGACGTTGTCGTACTGTAATTACTTACAGTATGTAAAAATTAGTGAAAACATGTAATATGTTTATAAGTCTTAATGTGAGTTAGAATAGTTAGTATGTTAATTTAAAATGAATTGAAATAAGAAAAATTATTTGGAAGTTAATCTAGTTTGATTATAGAGTTTATATTATATATGATTTAGATAGTTAGTATAAAGATTAAGGGAAGGGAGGAGTTAAAAGATGAAAATATAACTAGAAGAAGGCATATTGGAAAGGATGAAAGTAAGGCATGGTTGGATGAAGGCAAGGGGTGAAGAACTTCATCCCTATTAGTCGAATACCATGCCCAATGGGCTTTGAGGAGGCTGCCCGAGGCCATATTAGGGATTAGGGTTCCTCTTTCGAGGCCATTCGAGCTTTTGACGCTAGGGTCAGAAGGTTTAGGGTTTTGGGTATAATTTGGATGAAGATTTTGTGTGATTTCGAGTTTTTATGGAAAAGATATGAATGTTCAAAGATAAGGTGTCAATTTCGTACCTACTGTCACTTCTTTTGGGCATCACCTATGAATACAGAGAGCAACGGAAGATCGGCGACTGGACTTGGAGGGAGCATTTTCTCGGCTACACATTCTACTTACTGTATAGTGAATTCTAAGATTGGGTGAAGGAGTTATGAGGCGTTGAAGACAGCACTTGTAATTTGAAGGCAGTAAGTATATCGTTTTGTTGCTAGTTATGGGTGAAGTCATATCTTGAGTTTCTGGACGAAATTTTGGCTCAAAATTTCCACAAGTGTGTGTAATTGGGTTAAGAATCTTTAGATCAAAGTTTCATAGTATTTGAATAATTACTTTGTGAGATATGAAGGAAGTTGTACATGGGTGTAAAAAAGCTAGGGTTTGAAGCTACAGTTAGGGGTTTCAAGATATCACAAGATCCAAGATGAATTTACGGTTGAATTTTGGTGTGGTAGTTGCTAAAGATATATCAGTACTCCATGTAAAATTTGGAGTTGTTTAGACGGTTAGATCGTAAGTTATGAGCTGTTGAACTTCGGGAAAAATTCCTCATAAGGATATATAAGTTTTTTATAACACCTTATCAAGTATTTTGGTGTTCTTTGGATTTTAAGGCTTGTATATTGATGTAATTGCTCCAAAGGAGAGGAGTTTATATATATAAAATTGTTACCCTTATATTTCAAACTTGATTGAGTATTTAGTGACAGCTAGAAGCCCAGCGCTTTCTTGAGGCAAACTCTCTCTACCCCGACAACGTCATATTACTTCCTCAATAATGTCTTTTTCAAAATTCAATTCTTCTTCCTCATATCTAGATAGATCAAACTCTTCTTAAACATTTTTAAGGACTATTTCTTGATCCTGTTGTTTGAAAAGTTTTATACGTTTTCTTATAATTGAAATTTTGAAACTTGTTCCATCTAATTCTCTTAATGCATATGTAGTATTATCCAAAACATGCACAACTACATAAGGTCCAAACCAACGCTTAGAGAACTTTTTATGAGCACTATGTTGGTTATCCAAGCACTTGCCATATATCAAAATCCAATCACCTTCTTAGATATCTTTTGGCCTCAACTTGTGTCGCTTATCAAATCTATCTTTATTCTTCAAGCTCGACTCCCTTAGCCTTATTATTATTTTTTCCACATCTTTAGGTCTTCTCTCTAGTTGAAAAATTCAAAGTACAAGAAGTTCTTCTTTAGATATATTTTCTTGCCAAGGCAAGATACTCCAAGTGGGTATTTGCTCTTCAATTGGTATAATGGGCTTCTATCCTTACATTAACTCTGTCGGCATATATCCTGTCCCTAGAATAGAAGGTAGTACCTATATCTTTAATATCTTCAATCAAATCTTCTTCTTGTTCATATCTGTTACAAGATTATCCTTGCCTACTATATGCCTAAATTCAGAATTCAAAGATTTAATATATGCAATCCATCTTAGCATAGCAATATCAAGGGTGTTACAGTTGGTAATCATTTCCAATAGTAGCAAACAATATGTTTCTACTATCACTGGTGCCCCAATTAAATAATCTCTTCTATTTTTCATAGTTGTAACTATTTTCCATAGCTCTTGTTTCACTTGTAGATAGTTTCTTTTTTGTTCATTTATTCTTTTAGCTCCAAATCTAATAGCAAACCTGTTACCTTCTTCATCGTTTTGTCCTAAAGTCCAACCAACAGCTATTGGACTAATATCAATTGTAAGTATCACTGATTTGCCATCTTCATAACTTATCCTTTGCAATACAAGTGGAGAAGATAATAATCGTTTTAGCTTTCGAATTGTTTCTGTATGCTTCTTCTCCCATTTGAATCTCTTTCTTTTTTGTAGCAAACTATAAAGAGGATCAGCTACATGTGCATAATGAGGAATCCATACACAATAAAATATGCAAGCTCCTAAAATCCTCCATACCTCTGTTTATGAGCTACAAATATCCTTCATCCGTTGTATGGCATCCACCTTATTAGGATCAGATTTGCGACCAAACCATCTACATAAATGCCCCACAATAACAACTTTTCAAACTCCAAAGGTAGATTTAGCTCCTGATAGTGTCAAGTGAACCTCCTCAAGTCGAGATAAAATTTTGTCACAGTCTAAAATATAATTAGATACAAATTTATGGCACCCCTTCAGATCCATTGTCTAATTTTTTTCTTCTTCCACACACCTTTTTATTGGAATATCATCCAAAAAGGGCATAGTCTTTTGTGGAATGAAATCACGAAGAACCTTATTCATCCCATTTATGAAGTGAGCTACCGAGTTTGTTGCTACTTGTGGCAATGTATATATCTTAACCAATTCTAAAGGTTTTCTCATAATAGTGATATCTTTGCTTCCTTCAGCTAGTTGAAATTAATCATATCCAAAATAGAGATCTCCAATAGAGTAAATAGCTCTATCGACAAATGCCTCAACAAATTCTCTAACAATTAATCCAACTTCGGTATTTTTAATAGTTACTTGATTCACTAGTTGCATATCTTGAATGAACCATTGTCGTAATATATGAAGTCTTGCTTGAAAATACTCTAGGCACTTGAATATGGAAGATAGAATGGAAATTGTAATAACAAAATCTTTAATTCTAATAGAACACTAATAATGTTAAAAAAGCTTTAATCAATTTTAGAAAAACCCCAATAGATTTCCAAAGAAACAATAAGAAATCTTAAAGAAATATTAGAATGATTACAAACATATCTCAAGTACATCTCAATTCAATCTTAATTTAATCCTAGTTGAAATCTTACTTCATTCAAACTTTAGGCCAAAAACTAAGTAATCTTAAATCCTAAATAAACTCAAATAAAATTCTAAATCCTAAATCAAACCTTAATCAAATCCTAAATCCTAAATCAAACTCTAAATCTTAAACTAAATCTTAATCCTAAATAAAATCATAATCAAATCTTAAATCTTAACTCTAAATCAAATCCTAAACCCTAATCTTAAATCAAATCCTAACCAAATCCTAACTCTAATTCTATACCCTAATCCTAAATCAAATCCTAATCAAATCCTAAACCCTAAACTAAATCCTAACCAAATCCTAATCCTAAATCAAACCCTAACTAAATCTTAAACCTAAATCAAATTCTAACCAAATCTTAAATCCTAAACCAAATCTTAATCCTAAATCAAATCCTAACCAAATCCTAATCCTAAATCAAATCCTAACCAAATCCTAATCCTTATACTAAATAAAATCCTAACCAAATCTTAACCCTAATCCTAAAATTTAATCCAAATCCTAATCCTAATCCTAAACCTTAAACCAAATCCTAACCAAATTCTAATCCTAAATCAAATCCTAATCTTAAATCAAATGCTAATCAAATCCTAAATCCTAAATTCTAATCCTAAATCAAATCCTAACCAAATCCTAACTCTAATCCTAAATCCTAAACTAAATCCTAATCAAATCTTAACCCTAATCAAACCCTGACCAAATCCTAAATCCTAAACCAAACCCTAGTAATTTTCTACAATAGAATTAAACCTCAATAACTAATAAATTAATTATTGATCTTAATTCAAATTTTTCACACTTCTTAAAGACTAAGTTAAAAACAAGCACAAAATTTTTGAAAAGGATCGAAATTACAGAACAGACAATAACTTCAAAAATGTGCTCAAGTATTGGCCGGCTTGCTTCTTCAACCTTGATGCAAATGTTCCAGAGCCAATATCTCTCCTTTTCACCATTCGATTGATCTCAAAATTCTCAAACACATAGAAATATAAGTCTAATATACTCTCACATAAATTTCACTCCAATCCAATTAGTAGATTGTAAGAAATCTTAAAAACCCTCACTAGACCTAAAATTCTACTTTCTGAGATCGTGACTCACTTAAACCTCAATAATCCTTAATTCAACCGTTAGATCGAGCTAAGATTCAGAATACATATTAAGCACAACTATGACCATTAACCCACAAAATTTCACCTATAGATCTATTACAAAACTCTTGAAATCACAAGAAACATCAATCCTATTTTATTTCACAAACCCCAAGTCGTCCAAAAACAATCTTGACTTTGTAAAGCTCTTACAGAGTAATAAAAATTCTAAATTGCCGAAAACCAATGCCTATAAAAACCTTATCCAATCTCCTATCAAATTCCACTCTCTGATTTGCAAAAGAATCTCTAAGTTGCCGTAGGTACTTAGTTTTGTGCCTCAGGGTCTGATTTCAACCCATGTTGATAATTGGCCCTCCTCAAGTATCAATATTTTTTTTTTTTAAGTAATTTTTGATAGAATTTACTCTTAATTTCTTCCTAAAGATGTCTATATCATTAATTTTTCCAAACTACCTTATTTTGCTTAATTTTTAGTTCTACAAAGTAAGTAGAAGCTATTTTTTCTAAAAAGACAGCATTACTATTAAAAGTTTTACTACATTCCTATCTTTCATCCATATTTTTCTATTTTTCTTTTAACTTGGCTCTTTTGAAATAAGATCCATATTATTATCTTTTACCATATGGTCATGTTACAATATGACACCATAGTGTTCCATTTTTCTTCAGTACTATAAACCAATAACTGGAATATGGTACAAATGATGGCTCTAGGATCTTCATTTGCATCCTTTTTATTTAAAGCTCTATAAGTTTAGATAGATGCACTTTAGGCACCAAAATTGGTCTTAAATTCCAAAAAACATGCAAAATTATAAATATAATCATTGGTGCTAAACCACTTGGATCGACACATTCAATTTCTGAAGGTTTAAAATCAAAAGTCTTTCCATGTGTACTTAACATATTTCTAAATTCTATTTCTTCAAGGGGTAATAGAAAATTTGTAGATCCTACTTTGAACTCATTGAGTATATTCTTGGTAAACTTGTGGCTAATTTGTTTAGGATCCCATAAGTCCT
This sequence comes from Physcomitrium patens, assembly GCF_059467195.1. Classification (NCBI taxonomy): domain Eukaryota; kingdom Viridiplantae; phylum Streptophyta; class Bryopsida; order Funariales; family Funariaceae; genus Physcomitrium; species Physcomitrium patens. Next base: position 4,686,181 of record NC_143435.1, read on the forward strand.
TCTCCTTCAAAACTTGTTGAACTTGATGATTGAAATCACTAGGTAATTGTATAGCTACAGGTTTTATTTTCCTCTCCATACATTTGTATCTAGTTTCAACTTTGACTTCATAATCTTAAAATGCTTATATAGTTGAGTAGAGCTCTCTTGAATGTACTTGCACCACTTGATCTTCATTTCCTTCTTCAACTTCTAAAAGTTCTTCTATAAAATCTTCTAAATCAGTCTCCATATATATACCTACTATCTTATCATCTCCATCAAGCACATCTACTCTTATTAAGTCTTTTTCTGTTCTTTGCATAATTTTTTTCTCCCACTTTGGTAGATCATTAAGTTGTGTATAGATAGCAAATTCATTTTTACATAATTCTATAATATTTGTACAAAAGGTACTTTTTTTTTCATGTAAGAGTACTTTCTTTGATGCACCACTATATTCCTGCTCTATAGTGGTACCTTGTAAAAATTCGTAAACTCTTCACTAACCCTTGGTAATAAATCACTTCATAAATAATCATGATTGTATTCATGATTTACAAATACTATTAGAAATTATACTATTTTTTTTCCATCTTCACTTCTAATATGGGCATATGTTGATTTGTCATCCAAAACCTTGGTGTCCATCCTCATAGCTGTAATATATGGTTGACCAAGAATCACTGGGTATGAAGTAGTGTCTTGAACAAAAAAAAATTGTTCTATGGTCACATCTCCAACTTTTATCTTCACATTGGAAGAAGTACCATAAAAATCTCCTTGTGTATTATTTGCTACCCAAATCATCCAACCATGGTTAATATCAATGGGCCACCTTCTATGTTTGTAGACTTCTTTTCACATAATATTAATTTCAGATCTATGGTCAATGAAAGTAATTACTAGTTCTACCAAGTCTTCCATTTTTACTAAAGTCTCTATGGTGGCTCTAGCCCAATGTCCTTTGGTATAGTGTCCAGGGCCCTTGTCATCATCTTTGTATTCATCCAAATCAAATTGTCTCTTTTTATTGATACAACATTCTACCAATTCATATTCCTCTTCTTCAATCAAGTTTGTATCCAAAGTCATCCCATCTTGTGGCATTTCTAATTATTGTGGCTGTATTAAGTAATTCCTGCCTTATTGTTTTTTTTTTATTCATGCTGATAATAGCATGATTCCATAGATCCCGTGTATTTACATACTTGTCAAAAACATCCTCTTTCTTTCTTACAGCTTCAATGTCATAAGTAATAGCCTCTCTTGATGCCATATTCTATTGAGATAAATGCTCTTTCAAAACCTTCTTCATCCCTCCTTTTCCAAAATTGATTTTGAAAAACTTATTTGTATCTCGCAACGCAATTTTTCCATCTTTCCATAAAATTACTCCTTGTCATAGAATATCAACAAAATCTCCATATTCCCTTCAAGGATGCTCCATACTATCGCACCAAATACATCTTTGTATATATCCTGGCTTTGATATAAAAATTTCCTCTCAAGTAATCCTTCTTTCTCCTCTAGCTTTGTAAGTTTGATTTGTAAGTCTTTCATTCTTTTTACCAACTCATCAATTGCATCTTTCTGTGGTGCAACTATAGATATAGGAATTAGAATAGTACTTACAAGTATAGCACATTCTAGCAGTTATCTACAAGGTATTGTAGTTGATAGAGGTCTAGTCTCTTGCCTTACTATCACCTTACATCTCCGGTATTCTCTTTTAGCAAGTATGCCCATAGCTTCAGAGACTTTCTTCCAATTAGTAGTAAGTCCATTATCCTCTGTATTATCCTGCAATAGTAATTCCAACTCCCTTTGTAAATCATTTCCAACTAATTGAAGAAATAACTCCACCTTATCATTTTTAAGTCTAAGCTTTTCCATTCAAGACAATTGAAGAAACTATCTTTCAAATTCTCAAAATAACTCTATTGCAACTAACCCCTTGTTGGATTTATTGATCCATTCTATAAACAATTTTCTTTTCACCATTTCTACATCTTTAAAAAATATTCTTCTTTTAGCTAAAGGAGAAAATCCTCTCATTTTTCTCTATGAGTTTGAATAATCTCTTTCATACGCTCACAAAGCTTTGGTACAATTGCAAGCTCAAATGTTAAGATCATATCTTTCTCTAGCACTTTATTGAGCTCTATCCACTAAAAATAATACTTAAGATACTTAAAAATATTTCATCCATCAAATTAATGCAATAAACCAACAACAGATTGCAAGGCTTTAAAAGCCATTGCTTCCTTGCATTCCACTACTTGTTGTTGTTGCATAAAAAGTGAAAATGCTTGAAATATTTGAGTTGTAGCAGGATCAAGTTGCAATAGAGATTCCCCAGTAGAATTCCTACTACTACTTCTTTGTCTTCCTTCCATAATAGAACGCCAAAAATATTTCTTCAAAACTCTCTATTCCAGAAATTTTCATGTCAAATTCACAAGGTCTGTCATATATCGTGATTTGCTATTTAAAAATATACTAGATATCTAGCTATAGATATTTTAGCTTAAACCTTTATATGAAACTTTTCTTAGCTTCCAAAACTCCTTTAATTTGCATAAAACTCAAAATAAAACAAAATTCCTTCAAATATATATTTTTTCCATGAAGGGTTTTCTCTTCCTAAACTTTAGAAATTCATAACTCTTGATCTAGCCGTTCAATTTGTCTAAAATTTATAGAATAGGTAGAATTCACTCTTAACTTTTACCACAAAAAAAATCAATTGAAAATACACTCCCAAACTTTTGGCATCTAAGAAATCCTAGCAGATGCTCTAAACCCTAATTTACAAGCATTTGAGCACTATTTTCTTAATATCTCAAGAATCCAATATTCAAATCTCATCAAACTTATGTATAAAGTTTACTAACATGAATTTACACATTTCCTGAAATTTTGAGCCAAAACCTTATCAAATTTCTCAAGATATAGCTCAAGACACAACCACTAGTAAATTGGGTCACTTACTACCCTTAGATTACATGTGCTGACTTCAAAATCCAATATCTCCTTCATTCCAACTTAGAATCCAGCAAGTAGTATACAAAAAGTATAGCTGCAAAAGTACTTTCTCTAGTCGCAGTTGCCGATCCTCAATTACCCTCCGTTTGCGTGCGTTATGCCAAAAAGAGTGACAATGGCTCCCAAATCAACACCTTAACTTTGAGTGCCTATATCTCCTTCATATAAACTCCAAATCATACAAAATTTGCACCAAAACCATTGCCAAAAACTTAAACTTATTGAACTTAGCCTTCAAAGCTTGAATTGTCCCAAAAACTAACCCTAATCTCTAATATGGTCACGGTAGCCTCCTCAAAGCCCATTGGTCATGATTTTTGATCAATAGGAGTGGAGATTTTCATCATCTATCTCCATTCATCTATATTGGTGCCCTAATTACTCCCTTTGCTACCAAAACCTTTCTTCAATCTTTTTTCTTATAAGATTTATATAATTTATGCTCTAAACACCAAATATAAGAATCAAAATAGGTTTTCAAAGGTCACCAATGTCTAACAAAGGTGACTCTAAATATTTAGAAGTTACTATCAACCAAAACCAATCTTGAAAGTCACTATCAAAATGAAATTAAAGTTATAAAAATTCTATAGTAATCTTTTTAAACAACCTCTTCTCAAGGTAATAATCAAATTATATTCTACAACCAACTAAAATCTATTAACATGGCTCTCACCATGTTATTTGATAAATTATATATTAAGTACATAATTACATTATTTTCATATAGTAGCCGAACCACAAAACAATAATGTTGTCATGTTATAACATGACTATATGGTGAATAATGATAATATGGATCTTATGATAAAAGAGCCAAGTTAAAAGAGAAAGTAGAAAAATATGGATAAAAGATAGGAAGGTTGTAAAACTTTTAGTAGTAATATTGCCATTTTGATATTAATAGCTTCTACTTATTTGTAGGACCAAAAATAAGGCAAAATAAGGTAGATTGAAAAAATAAATGATATAGACATCTTTAAGAGGATGTTAAGAGTGAATTCTAGTATACATTATCTAGAGAAACTAGATACTGATACGCGAAGTGGGCCGGTTATGAACCACGGTCGAAATCAGACCCTAAGGCACAAAATGGAGTCTCGACAACAGCTCTAGGACTTTTTGGCAGATCGGAGGATGGGGTTTGATAGAAGATTAGGTAGGATTTTTATGAGCATTGATTTTGCATGATTTGGATCTGTATTAATTTTGTAAGAGCTTTACAAAGTCAAGGTTTCAGTTGGATGACTTGGGTTGTATGAAATAAAAAAGGATTTACATTTTGGAAGATTTCATGAATTTTATAATAGATCTATAGGTGAAATTTTTTGGGTTAATGGTCATAGTTGTGCTTAATATGTATTGTGAGTCTTAGCTAGATCTAACGGTTGAATTGAGGATTATTGAGGTTTAAGTGAGTCAAGATCTCAAAAAATAGAATTTTAGGTCCAATGAGGGTTTTTAAGATTTCTTGCACTCTACTAATTGGATTGTAGTGAAATTTAAGTGAGTGTATATTAGACTTGTTTTTCTATTTGTATAAGAATTTTGAGATCAATCAAATAGTGAAAGGAGAGATATGGACTCTAGAACATTTGCATCAAGGTTGGAGAAAGAAGCCGGCCAATATCCAAGCACATTTTTGAGGTTATTGTCTATTTGGTAATTTTGATCCTTTTTAAAAATTTTGTTCTTATTTTTAACTTTGTTTTTAAGAAATGTGTAAAATTTGAGTTCAGATCAACGGTTCATATATTAGTTATTGAGGTTTAATTTTTTTATAAAAATTATTAGGATTTGTTTAGGATTTGGTTAGTGTTTGGTTTAGGGTTTGGTTAGAATTTGGTTTAGGATTTTTTTATTGTTTGGTTTAGGATTTAGGATTTGATTAGGGTTTAATTTAGGAATTAAAGTTTGATTAGAATTTGGTTTAGGGTTTAGGATTTGGTTTAGGATTTGGTTGAGATATGGTTTAAGGTTTGTTTAGGATTTAGTTAGGATTTGGTTAGGGTTTGATTTAGGATTTAAAGTTTGGTTAGGATTTTATTTAGGGTTTAGGATTTGGTTAGGGTTTCATTTAGAGTTTAGGATTTGGTTAGGATTTGGTTTAAGGTTTAGGATTTGATTAAGGATTTAGGATTTGATTTAGGATTTAGGATTTTATTAGGATTTGGTTAGAATTTAAGATTTAATTAGTTTTATCTAAAGTTTGAATGAAGTGTAATAGGATTTTAACTAGAATTAAATTAAAATTGAATTGAGATGTATTTGAGATATATTTGTGATCATTCTAATATTTTTTTAAGATTTCTTATTATTTCTTTGAAATTTCTTTGAGTTTTCTTTGAATTTGATTAAAGCTTGCCTAGCATTATTATGGTCTAATTAGAGTTTAGTTAGTATTCTATTAGAGTTAGGATTTTTTGTTACAATTTCCATTCTACCTTCCATAGTCAAGTACCTGGAGCATTCTCAAGCAAGACTTCGCATATTACGACAATGTATTGAGTGAGATGTGTGAAAAAGAAACCTTGAGATTGATAGACACCTATATCTTAAAAGAAAGTTTTAAGGTAACAAAGCTAAAGTATGATGTTATCTTTGGTATACTATAGATGGAAAATAAGCAAGTTGATTGAATAGAAAGAACAATCTCTTTTAAAGAGGGAGGACACAAGATAACTCTTTGCACCTCTCCATCAAGAAAAGAGGAATGATAATTTGCAACTAAAGACTTACTTGTAGATACGATCTTTATGAAGAAGTAAATACATCATGAGCAACTAGTATATATGGTAGTTCTAAATCTTGCGTTAGTGGTGGAAAAGACAACCAAAGGAGTAGAATGGGTAAATTAATTTATACGAGAATTTTAGGATGTGTTTTTAATTGACCTACCTAATGGTATACCTCCTAATCAAGGTACTTCCTTTCAAATAGAACTATTGTCTGAAACAAAACCAACAAGTCAACTAATTTCTTACTTAGCACTAAAAAATTTAAAAAACTGTGAAAGACTTTGGACAAACTCTTGCTAAAAGGCATCATTTGAGAAAGCACATCACCATAGAGAGCATTTGTATTCTTTGCACCTAAGAAAGATGGTGGATTTTGCATTTGCATTGACTATCAAGGCCTCAATAAGTAGACTATTAAAAATACTTATCTACTTTCACGCATGGATGATCTTCTTCACAAACTTTGAGGTACAATTATCTTTAGTAAATTAGATCTTTCGAGCAGCTATTAGCAAACACCTATTGTAAGATAAGATGTGAAAAAGATGGCATTTTATATGCACTATAGACATTTTGAATGATTAGTTTTACTCTTTGGCCTCACCAATGCTCTAGCCTCTTTCTTAAATCAGATGAACAAATTATTTCAAAATCTTTTGGACAAATATGCAGTCGTCTTCAGTGATGATATCTTTGTATATTATAAAGCCCCTGAAGGGCATGTATAATACCTACAAGAAATATTTTGCTAGTTATAAGATAATTGTTTTTATTACAAGCAATCAATATATGAACTTTGAAAGTCAAAAGTCACATTTTTGGAATATGTAGTGTCTTCTGAAGGCGTGCATATGAAGTAAAATAAGATGAAAGCAATGGAGGATTGATCAACCTCTAGGGATGCTTCTGAAGTTTATTCATTTTTAGATTTTACTGAATACTATCACCATTTTGTTTGGCGATTTGCTTACACTGTTGCCTCATTGACAAACCTATTGGAGAAAGGTGCTTCATTTGAATAAAAACTTGAACAACAAAACACCTTTGATAAATTGAAGGAGGCACTCATTACTACTCCAACATTACAACCGTATGATCTTAACCTTGCTTGTACACTTGATATTGATGATTCCAACTTTGCTATTAGAACCATCCTTCAATAAGACTTTGATAGGGACCTTCAACTTGTAGCATATGAATCATGCAAGCTCAGAAGGGCAAAGCACAATTATTCTACACGTAATCAAGAGCAATTAGCAATTGTACATGCCACAAAGGTGAGGCAATACTATCTATTGGGGAAGCAAGTGATTGTTCAGATGGACCATCGATCCTTTCTAAATGATTAGCAAATAAAAAATATGAAATTACGGCATTATCGTTGAGAAGAACAGTTGCAGCTCTTTGATAATTAGCTTGAGTACAAGCAAGGGCAACAACATACTGCACCAAATAACTTATTATAGAGACCAATTTTGAAAGATAAATTGGGAGATAAGGCAAAAGTTGCTACCATTAATAGTGTTATTTTAAATCTAATCAAAGAGGTAGAATGGAAGAAAGCTATATATCAAAATGTTTATTTTAAGATAATTAGCAATCAACTAAAGATGGCCAATATACAATATTAGGATTATACTCTTAGTGAAGGCTTATTCTATTTCAAAAAGTAAATTTATGTACCCAATTATGCTAAACTCCAAACATGCATACTTCATGAGAAACATGACATCTCAATATCTTGACATCTAAGGTGAGAAAAGACTCTTGAATGGATCTCAAGGACATAATTTTGAGTAGATTTGGATCATGGTATTTGAACCTTCGTATGCTCTTACGAGTTATGTCAATATAACAAAGTATGCAAAGCAGCGTCTTTTGGACTATTGCAGCCAATTCTACTATCTATGGCACATTGAGAGTAGATAATTATAGATTTTATTACGTATTTGCTATAGACATATTATAATCATACTGCGATTACCATTTTACTGCATTGACAATCAAAGTAACTTCACTTAGCCATAATACGATTGGATATTGATGTCCTAATATTTACACAAGTCCTCTTTGATATCATCTTTTGTCACGATGGATTATCTTATGTCATTGTTTCAGATCAAGATTCACACTTCACGAGAAGTTTTTGGCAAGCCTTGTTCAAGCTATTCGACATATGACTTGTCATGTCTACAATATTCTATCTCCAAACAAATCGATAAACAAAGCATATAAATTGGATCTTAGAGGATATACTACGAGTATTTGTAGTAGTTCATTATAATGATTGAGATGAATACTTGAAATTTTTGGAGTTTGTTTATGATGATAGTATTCAAACAAGTATGAGTCATTGACTATTATTTCTTAATACCAGTCAGCATCTGATTATGCCACCAACTCTCTATCATCCCATTGAAACCAATAACCTGACAAGGGAGGAATTTATACAATAGCTTATAACAACTTTAAAAGAAACATGTCACCGCCTCCTTATTATACAAAATCGACAAAAGTAGTATGTGGATAACCATTGGTAACACAAAATCTTCCAAGAGGATAATAAAGTATTACATCTAAATGCAAACTTGTTACTTGCTATATCAATCCAAATTCGTAAACTAGTATCTCTGTAGTTTAGACCTTTCTGCATTTCTATAGTGATTTCTGATGTTGCACATTGCTTCGAGCTTCTACTACATATTCAGGTCTATTCAGTCTTCTATATTTTGCAATTGAAGGAATTTTGTACTAAGCCAAATGACTTTTTTGACCGATACCAACCACCACTATGACCAGTTGTAGTTGATGACCAAGAAGAATATGAAGTGGATAGCATTTTGGAGCATCGCTACTTTTATCTTGGCAATAGACATCACAATTTTAGTACAAAGTTCTTTAAAAAGGTTATTCCATTTATGATGCAACGTAGGAACCTACACAAAATCTCACCCATTGCTAAGAGACAATTTGGAGATACTATCAAGAGCGAAACGAGGACATTTCACATTATTGGATGTGGATTAATTATAATAAGGTATAAATAAGATAATTATATAGATAAATAGAACCATGGAAGTTTTTAGAATTGAAGTTAGTTAATGGACCATATAGGATCCACTATGGAACATTCTAGAAAGAATTTAAGACAATTATTTAAGTGGGACTGTAGAATATGTAAATAAATTTTGTGTTAAGTTATTAGTTGGTCATTGAAAACCTTGAAAATTAGACTTATGATTAGGCATTTTAGTTGATAACAGTAGGTTGTTAGTGGAATAAATGGTTAGGAATTCAAAGGTTCATAACTTTTAGAATCTGCTGGACAACAATCCATCTTTTCAAAGGATAAAGAGGTTGAGAAAAGGGAGATCGGGGCCAGACTGTGATAGTCGTAAGCCGGGATAAGCTTAGTGTTACCTCTTTGTTTCCTTTTCTTTTATTATTTTCTTATGAAGAATTGTGATTGAGAGAAGTATTATTAAAACTGTGATTAGAATATTATAGAATATGACTTTAAATTCACCGTTGTCGTATTACGTGCTTTCCTGCTCGAGAACGCGCCGTGCGTCTGGCTGTAGAAGGTAGTATGGAGATTCACCGATAGTCAAGCAGTCTATCAGTTTTTGACTGCTGGAATATAAATGACTGCAATAATATACCGTAAATCTATACGGATGCTCTTCGACTGCTTGTCGAAGTCTTTTTTTTTTTTTTTTTTTTTTTTTTTTTTTTTTTTTTTTTGCCCCAGCCGATAGGTCTCTAGACGTTACAGAGAACCCCGAACAACCCAAACTGTTAATCTTCAATACCCCTTTGTACTTACGATCTTGTATCCACTGACTGTCCTGTTAGATTAACCCAATAAATTTCATTCACTCCGCATACTCAATCCTATAGACACCCCTTTAATCCTTCAATCACAGACGTAACTCGATTTTACAAAACAGTCAAGAATATTCAAACCCACTTCATTTAAAAATCCCGATTCACCATTACAACACTGACTTCAGCAGCGATTGCCTCAGTCTTCCCAAAACTCTATGAAGAAGAAAAATCCAAATTCTATGTCTTTCCTTCCCCGACCCGAAGCATGAAGCTCCTCTCTCTAATTCCCTTGATCTTCAAAAACCTCCCATGAAACCCGAACTGGTAACCTTCCAAAAGCTTGAAAAACTCGCTCTCTCCCCCGATTCCCCTGAAAAAAAAAAACCCCCCCCTCAAAACTATATCCCCCCTAACCTTATCCTCTGAATTTCTTCAATCTTCCGTCTTAGATCCGGAATTGGCTCCCACCTCAAGCTTGGATCCGAAATTGGCTCTCACCTCAAGCTTGGATCCGAAATTGGCTCTCGCCGTTAAGCTTTCTCCTCCGTTTTTACCTTTAAGAAATCCATTTACCGAAAACAACGTTCCCTGAAACGGCACAGAGAACAGGAAAGCCTGAAACAGAATCGAACCCCGTAATCGGGACCACATTGAGTCGCCCGACCAATTCAGGTCCTATATTGGGAAAGATGCCCGTAGTAACCTGGATGTTCCTGTAATTGGGTCAAATTGGTCCTCGCGTCAGATTGGCTAAGACCCGTAGTAAGAACTGGATTCCCCGTAATTAGACTGCATTGGGTTGACCGGCCAATTCAGGTCTCATATTGGATAAGAGGACCCGGATTGGATTATCGAAATTGGATCCAATTGGCTCCTCAAACCCGTCGTGTGAATTGGTCCTTCTCTTCCTGCTGACTCCCGTTATTGGAATCGAACGGAGCATTTCAGTATGCCCCGGCTGACTGTAACGGAGTGACTGAACCTGACCACTCAGTATTTGTCCTGGAGTTGGTCGATACTCCCAATATTTGAGATAACAGAATATTAATAAAATTCCCCTTTCTTTTTATTTTCACTATATAATCGTATTACAACACGACATCCACCCCCTCTGAACCTGTGCATCCTCCGGTATGCACCAATTTATCCAATTGAGGTTTGATTCAGAATATATCCCCTACGTCTTTGTCCAGTTCGTCTTCGTCACCTTCATTATCCAAATCACTTTCATCTTCTTGCTGCGGAATCTCTGTACCTTCATTAAGGTCTTCCATATTCATCTCTACGTGTCTTCGTTTAAATATTTTTACTCGCTTCCCTGCAATTGGTATTTTCAATTTTGTACCATCTAACTCCCGTAATGAGTAAGTCGCATTATCATGAACAGTTGTTACAACATATGGTCCAAACCAACGTTTTGAAAATTTCCGCAAAGTACTATGTTGATTATCCAGACTATTGTCATAAATAAGTACCCAGTCACCTTCCTCGATTGCTTTTGGTCTCAATCGATGTTGCTTATCGAATCGTGCCTTGTTTTGTAACCTTGCTCTTTTTAACCTTTCCAATGCTATCTGGACATCTTCCGTTCTTTGCTCCAATTGTCGAATCCTAATAGCCAGAAGTTCTTCTCTTGTCAATCCATCTTCCCATGGTAGCATACTCCAAGTAAGTACCTTTTCTTCAATCGACATAATTGGTTTTTGACCTGTCATAAGTTCTACTGGCATATATCCTATCACTGAACTATGTATTGTTCGATCAGCCCATAATGCAAATGACAAAAGTCGTGGCCACTCTTTAATCTTCCCATTAGAAGCTTTAACCAATGCTTTCACAATCGGTGGGTGACCACGTTCGCTTTTTGCATTCCCTTCCGGATTATAAGCAGTAGTCAGTGATAGTTTAACTCCACATTTTTCAAAGAACTTACAAGCTTCTTGTGCATTTAATTCTCCACGATTTGTAGTGATTTTTCTTACGTATCCGTAGCGGCAAATGACATCTTCAAGCAAAAACCTACAAATTCCCTCTGTAGATTTTGTCCTCAATGCTCTTCCTTCTACTTGATTTGATAAATCTTCACGAGCTAAAACCAAATATCTCATCTGCCATAACTCAACTGGCATAATAATCAAATCAACAATCTATTTAAAATGAATGGCCAGAGGATACGTAGGATGAAGACCATCTCGATGTCGGATATTAGTATATGATTGACAGATTTCACATGACTCTACAAATGAGAGCACATCTCGATACATATTTTTCCACCAATATCGTTCCTTGAGTTTAGCAAAAGTAGCCCAGATTCCTCTATGCCCTGCCCATAAACTATCATGAAACTCCTTTAATAATTTTAGTTTTTCTTCCCTTTTGCCTATCACTCGTTGAGGCATCCCAATTCCTTTCTTTGGTCTCTTCCATAAGAATCCATCTCGAAGTAAAAATCCATATGCTTTTTTTCTTATTTGTTTGAATTTTTCTGTAGACCAATTCCTCTGCTTAGACAAGGTATTGAAATAATGACCAATATCCAATAATTCTCCTTCTTAAGATTCTTCAAGAAATAGCTTGTCTTCTCTGTTGAGATTTGATATTGAATAGAATTTCAATCCGACATCATCAATGTCTTCAACCATTTTGTCCTCCCTCTCGTATCTTGCTCGAGATAGCATGTCTGCTACTAAATTGTCCTTTCTAGTGATATGTTTAAATTCTGGATTTAGTGACTTAATATAAGCAATCCATCTCAACATTGCAATATCTGGCGTTGAACAGTTAATAATCATTCCAAGCAATGGCAAGCAATCTGTTTCAATTACTACTACTGCCCCAATCAAATAGTCCTTTTCAGCTTTCATGGCCGAAACGACTCCCCAAAGTTCTCTTTTGACTTGCGAATATGTACGCTGACGAATACTTAAAACTTTAGCCCCAAATCGAATTGCAAATCTACTCCCATTCGAATCATTTTGATCCACCGCCCATCCAACGGCAATTGGACTAGCGTCTACAGTAAGAATCACTGGTCTATTGCACTTATAATCAACCTTCCTCAATATTGGAGGTGACATCAATAATTTCTTCAATCTTTGCATTGCCTGAATATGCCTTTCTTTCCATTCAAATCGGTAACCCTTGCGTAACAGTTCATATAATGGATCCGCTATGTGAGCAAAATGAGGGATCCACATTCGATAAAATACACATGCACCCAAAAACCTGCAAACCTCTGTTAAAGAACCACAATCCTCTTTCATCTTTCCAATTGCATCAACTTTAGTCGGATCTGGTTTACTTCCGTAAGATCTGCATAAATGTCCAACAATTACAACCTCTCGCACTTCAAATACGGACTTCATACCCGATAATGTAAGATGAACTTCTCCAAGCCGAGTTAAAATCTTTTCACAATCTTGTATATGATCAACAACATATCTGCGACACCCCCTCATATCTAAAGTTTCATCCTTGTCTCCTTCTCTGCACCCTTTTATAGGAACATCATCCAGAAAAGGCATAGTCTTTTCCGGAATAAAATCTCTCAATACCTTATTCATCCCATTCATCATATGCGCAACTGAGTTGGTCGCGCCTTGAGGAAGAGTGCACATTCTAACCAATCCAAGCGGTGTCCTCATCATTGTCATATCTCTACTTCCTTCGGCAAGTTGAAATTGATCATAACCTGAATACAAATCATCCATTGAATAGATCGCCCTTCCAGCAAATGCCTCAGCAAATTCATCCACAATAGGTCCAATTCCTGCATTCCTGACAGTTACAGCATTCACCAGCTGCATATCTTGAATAAACCGCAGTGACCCATTCTTCTTAGGTACCGTAAACCATCGACTAGAATACGGCACAAATGAAAGTTCTAATATTTTCATCTTTATCTTTTCTTTCAATAATTCCACCAATTTAGATAAATGTGCCCTCGGTACTGGAATCGGTCTTAGATTCCAAGGTACATGCGGTACAGTGAAGATAACCATAGGTGTTATAATATTTGAATCCACACACCCAATTTCATGAGATTCGAAGGCAAACGATCTACCTTGTTTAGCCAACATCTTTTTGAAGCAAGTAATTTCCTCCGGCAATAAAAAACCATCAGAACCAATCTTCAATTCTTCAAGAGTCTCTTCAGTAAACTGATGTCCAATACTCATTGGATCTCTTAAACTTGCTTCTTTTGATGCTTCTCCCATTTGTTCTTTAGAATCCTCTGGTAATGATCCGACAACAGGCTTTACCTTCTTATCTGCCGTTTTATATCTCGTCTCTACTGTGACTTCTGGTGCTTGAAAAGATTTAAGCATGGTATAAACCTCTCTCGAATGAATCTCAACAATCTTATCATTATCCCCTAACCCAATAGATGTAATCAATTCCAATGAATCTTCCAGCCCATTTTCTTCATAAACACCCAAAATCCTCTCATCATCTTGTAATGTACCTATCTTGCGTAACTATCCTTCAATATCATATAATCTTTTTCTTTCTTTTCTTTTAAAATCATTAACTTTCTTATACATGATATTTCCATTCTCCAATATACCAATAAAACTCGCATCAAAGGCACCTTCATCTCGCGAGAGTACCTCCTCTTTTGTACCTCCATAATCTCGCTTTATAGTGGTACCTCCCCAAAATCCTTAAATCCTTCAACAATCTTTGGCAATGGTTTCTCCCTCAACCTATCTCAATTCCATTCATGGTTAGGAGGTACTGTTAGAAATTGTACAGCTTTCCTCCCATCTTCGCTCCGTACCCTTGCATAAGCAGAACCATCGTCAAGTACCTTTGTTTCCATCCGTGTTGCCGTGATATAAGGTTGTCCTAAAATCAACGGATAAGACGTTGTATCTTGAACGAAGAAATGTTGCTCCGTAGCAACATCCCCAATCCGAATTTTGACATTTGGACAAGCTCCATATAATTCGCCTCGTGTGTTATTAGCCGCTTGTATTGCCCATCCATGTTCCATATCAATTGGCCATTTTTGCTTCTTATAAAGATCTTTAGACATGAGATTTATTTCAGAACCATGGTCCACCAAGGCAACTATTGGTTCTTCTATATCTCCTACCTTCACCAATACCTCAGTACTTGCCCTTGCCCAATGCTTTCGAGTATAATGGCTCAAAGTTTCCATTTTCTTGTCACTAGAATCTTCGAAACGTACTCGCTGATTATACCCATTCTTTTCATTTGTTGGTTGCTTGTAACCAATATCAACCTCTTCTTCATCTCTACATATTCTTGCATCAATAGCATGACTCATTCCAGTTTCGCTCATTAAATGCCTCTTTCGCTTAATGCTGTCAATGATAACATCATGAAACTCCTTCTTTGCAATTCCTAAGACTTCTTTCAATGTGAATTCCACCTTAGCGTTTAATATACGTTCTTCCAACACCCCTTTCAAATTTGTTGCCGCTTCAATGTCAAAAAGTAGCTTATAAGCAATTGATTTGCCCTTATCTTTTGTCTCCTTTGTTTTTTCTCCCAATGATGCTGAGGTATCCTTTACAGGCAATTCTTGTGAAGCTGCCTCCCGAGCCTTGTCTCCTCGAGTTTACCTCTTAGAAGAAATTCCTTCTCTAGTATCATCAAAATTTCCTCGTCTTTTTTCTTCCATCAAAACTTCATGTTGGATCTTAGCAATATATGCATGAACTGAAAGAGACTCAACAGGATCCTCCCAACCTGTTCTTCCTCGTATTGTAGCTGCAGTTCTCAATAACGCTTCTCAAGGTAATTTTCCTTCTTGCATTGTAGAAACGGCAGAAGCCCAAAACTCACTAGTTTCCGTACTTCCACCAATTTCATCATCTACTCTAGCACCATAACTTGCAGTTTCTCGTGCTATTGTTTCATGCTCTTTTAAGTAATCTTGAACCAATGCTGTCATTCCTTCCTTGCCAAAATTGGTTTGAAGAAGATCCTCCCTATCTTTCAATGCTATCTTTCCATCTTTCCAGCAAATAATTCCCTGCTGTATCATATTATTAAATTCATTGCAATCTTTTCTAGTGTGTGAAGCATCATCACACCAAATGCATCTTTGTACATATCCTTGTTTTGAAACATTCTTCAAATTGTTTATAGAAGTATTTTCTTCAAGTCTTGCCAATTTGATTTGAAGATCTCGCATTCCTCATATAATTTCTTCCATACCCATATCTGCTTTCTTTGACAAGGATGTCGAAGGTTGAACTGTAGGCATTGTCGGTGGTGTTGTACGTACTGGAGCTTTGGGTGCTTGTACTGTTTTTGGAATATTGCTCCTATCCTTTCTCCTTTCTTTTTTTGTAAGCAATCCCACCGCATCTTCAACGTTCTTCCACTTCGTTGTTAATCCTTCATCTTCTTCTTTGTCTTCAAGAAGGGGTTCTAATTTCTCTTGCAATTCTCCATCAGCAGCTTGAAGAAATAGATCAACTTTGTTCGGCTCCAATGTCAATTTTTTTACCTTCGATAATTGAGAGTACTGCCTCTCAAATTCCTTTAGTAGCTCTGTTGCTTGCAAATTCTTATTAGGCCGTTCAATCCATTCCAGAAACAGCTTCTTAGTAACGTGATCAACATCTTCCAAGAAATATTCGTCTTTCAATGCATGTGAAAAATCCTCCCATGAATTCCCACAACGATCCGTAATCGATGTAATGTGGTCCCTTATCTCCGGTATCGTGGCAAGTCCAAATAGTACAACCATTTTCTTCTCAAAAACCCGATTTAATTCCATTTCACGAACATAACATCTTAAATACCTTAAAATATTCCTCCCATCAAATTGATCAATTTTATTGACCACTGCTTGCAATGCTTTGGTTGCCAAAGCTTCCTTTCGATCATTGCTTTGCCGTTGCTGCATTGACAATGAGAAGGCTTGAAACAAACTAGCAATAGACGGATCCATGTGCATACCTTGTCCTTTAGAAGACTCCCTACCAGAAACTTCTCCCAAAAATCCTTCAAAATTTTTATTTTCATTTTTCATAAAAATAAAGATAAAATCAACCGAAATCCAATACCTTCTACCTCAAGCTTTCACGTCGGGTTCACCACTTATGTCGTATTACGTGCTTTCCTGCTCGAGAACGCGCCGTGCGTCTGGCTGTAGAAGGTAGTATGGAGATTCACCGATAGTCAAGCAGTCTATCAGTTTTTGACTGCTGGAATATAAATGACTACAATAATATTCCGTAAATCTATACGGATGCTCTTCGACTGCTTGTCGAAGTCTTTTTTTTTTTTTTTTTTTTTTTTTTTTTTTTTTTTTTTGCCCCAGCCGATAGGTCTCTAGACGTTACAGAGAACCCCGAACAACCCAAACTGTTAATCTTCAATACCCCTTTGTACTTACGATCTTGTATCCACTGACTGTCCTGTTAGATTAACCCAATAAATTTCATTCACTCCGCATACTCAATCCTATAGACACCCCTTTAATCCTTCAATCACAGACGTAACTCGATTTTACAAAACAGTCAAGAATATTCAAACCCACTTCATTTAAAAATCCCGATTCACCATTACAACACTGACTTCAGCAGCGATTGCCTCAGTCTTCCCAAAACTCTATGAAGAAGAAAAATCCAAATTCTATGTCTTTCCTTCCCCGACCCGAAGCATGAAGCTCCTCTCTCTAATTCCCTTGATCTTCAAAAACCTCCCATGAAACCCGAACTGGTAACCTTCCAAAAGCTTGAAAAACTCGCTCTCTCCCCCGATTCCCCTGAAAAAAAAAAACCCCCCCCTCAAAACTATATCCCCCCTAACCTTATCCTCTGAATTTCTTCAATCTTCCGTCTTAGATCCGGAATTGGCTCCCACCTCAAGCTTGGATCCGAAATTGGCTCTCACCTCAAGCTTGGATCCGAAATTGGCTCTCGCCGTTAAGCTTTCTCCTCCGTTTTTACCTTTAAGAAATCCATTTACCGAAAACAACGTTCCCTGAAACGGCACAGAGAACAGGAAAGCCTGAAACAGAATCGAACCCCGTAATCGGGACCACATTGAGTCGCCCGACCAATTCAGGTCCTATATTGGGAAAGATGCCCGTAGTAACCTGGATGTTCCTGTAATTGGGTCAAATTGGTCCTCGCGTCAGATTGGCTAAGACCCGTAGTAAGAACTGGATTCCCCGTAATTAGACTGCATTGGGTTGACCGGCCAATTCAGGTCTCATATTGGATAAGAGGACCCGGATTGGATTATCGAAATTGGATCCAATTGGCTCCTCGAACCCGTCGTGTGAATTGGTCCTTCTCTTCCTGCTGACTCCCGTTATTGGAATCAAACGGAGCATTTCAGTATGCCCCGGCTGACTGTAACGGAGTGACTGAACCTGACCACTCAGTATTTGTACTGGAGTTGGTCGATGCTCCCAATATTCGAGGTAACTGAATATTAATAAAATTCCCCTTTTTTTTTATTTTCACTGTATAATCGTGTTACAACACGACACCGTTTTGGAGAAAATCTATGACCTTGAGAATTGAGATTATTGAATTGTATTGTGTTAAGTGAAGATATTTAATTTTGTGTGATGAATTAAGAAACTGAATATAATAAGTAAGCTAGAGATCAGTAATTGAATATATATAAATCGCAAAGAGAGTAAGTGAGAGATGAACTGATAAGAATATGGAAGTATTATTGAATTGATAGTTACAGAATGTATTATGTATTGAATTAAGACGAAAGTAGTAAGCCTTGCTGTTATGTAGTTTGATAATTGATTTCAAATAGCTAGAGTACAGTCAATTATGATACTAATAGACCCAATTCATATAACCAGTCTTTTCCCGTGTTCGAACCCAACTCTATTAGTTCAATTGCTTTAGTATATTGAAGCTTGAATATAATGAGAACAACATTTTGGCGCCACTACTAGGAAAATGATAAAAAATAAAATATTAGAAATTGATTGTATGGGAGATGGAATTATATGTTGAATGAGAATGTGAGAAGAACTAGTTTTAGGGTTATATATATGTGAGTTATAATTCAATGTAGTATTGATTTTGTAAAGAAGAATAAAAGATTATGAGTGATAATCATGAAGGGATGGATTATCAAAGAATTAATTGACAAGCAAAAGAAAGATAAGAGCTATTATGCATAAGAAAGTTCCTACGAGAACAACAAAAAGGAATTCTAGGTCCAAGTAAAACATAAAGAAGAAAAATTCAAATTTAAATAGCAAAGAAACTAGTGATAACCCCAATGGCCGCGAAAGTGCCAGAAGTATCAATTATGATACAAATGGGAGCAATAGGAGACCACACTACAAGTGTGGCACCATTACCTACTTTTAATGGTTGGTCGGGCTTTGATCTTGATCACTATGTATCTCAATTCTTGATAGCCTGCGTGGCTAATAATGGTAGAACTGAAGACATTTGGTTGAGATAGTTGCCAACAACTTTAAAAGATACAACTTTTGAATGGTATAATCGGCAACAAGTGGATAGATTTCTCAATTAGGAGGCCTTGAGGAATGCCTTCCTAATCCATTTTAGACCAATTGGATTTGAAGATCGCCTTAGAGAAAGTTTGATGAATAATAGGATGTTTGCGGGGGAATCAATGGAGTCCTATTATGGCCAGGTTACGGATATACTTCATAAATGGTCAAATAATCAAATGCCACATGCATTAATATTGTTGATATTAATCAATGGTTTGTATCCACTAGAATTAAAAATGTTTGTAAAAGAAGCTCGACCAGCTATGGTAGAGGCATCATTGGTACGAGCAAAGGTGTGGAAAGAATGTCATTATGACCATTTATTAACAATGAGGACCACGATGATTTCAAGTTCAAGAAGCCAACAAATACAATGGGGAAATGTGTCGATGGATAATTATCCACAAATAGCTGCCTCCAATATGAAGAATATTATGTTGCAAAAACTAATTAATGCTACCCCACTCAGAGCAATAGCACCAATAACAATGACACCTTATTTTACATCACCAACCTATCAACAATCGGAATTGTTCACAAATGCGACTATTAAAGATCCAAAACAAGCCTTCTTATTAAATCTAATAAAGAAGATGGAAGAATTGGCCATGAATTAGGTTAAAGATAAGGAGAAACGACATAAGCCTTCTAATACGAGACCTAATGTATGGTGTAATAATTGTAAGGAACAAGGTCATTTTGATACAAAATGTCCATCAATCACACAAATGGGTGTTCAATGTATATTTTGTAGAGGAAAGCATCATATTCAAAACTGCTGGCATTTACAAAAGCAACAACACTTCAATAATCAGACGTTAATACAACCAATTCAATAGGATGTTAATCAAGTACAGACTAGAAATATGGGTGGTTGGAATAGTAATTGCCTAAATCGATCTGATCGTGGCTTTGGAAATTTTCAAAATACTAATTATAATCCCGTTTATGGAACAAATATGCAGAACGGTGGAAATAATCAAGGAAATAATTCCCAAACTATACCAATTCAGCAGTCCAATTCTCGACCAGTAGCAATTGGTCAGCCAAGATCATTTACTATTGCTACTTGGAATTGACCTTGTAGATATATTCCAGTGGAGACTCCAAGTGAACCTGACCGTATGGGCCAAAAACTATTACGTTACTATCGGTCTTGACAATTGGTCATTATGCCAATAAATGCCCTAATCCAAGGTTTATAGACAAATATGCTCCAGTATGTGGAAATTGCAAGCAATTGGGTCATTTTTATTATCAATGCAATGTTCCATTTAACCCTAATAATCATGATTAGAAGATACAATCGACTGTATAAATAGTAAAGGAAAAAAATAATGGGACACATGAATCACTAGTTCATTAGATAGAAATAGTCTAAGCTGTCCTTACAAAAAGTCAACAAAAGGAGAAAGGACCAATTCAACATTTGGGTGATCCTGAAGCAAAGAGCCAATAAGACCCGATTATAGGGCCATCAAATCCAGGTCTAGACATGGGTCCCTTACTCGGTATAAGACTTGAATCGGTTGTGAACCCTAATGAGGTACCGATTATGGAGGCTTCAAATATATTTCAAGTTGTTCCATTTTCTACACAGTTTTGGAAAACGTCCTTTTTGTTGAAAGATCCTCTCAGAGGCGTGAATTCCAAAGAACCAATATCAGCCCAATTTAGAGAACAATCTTACCCATTGAAAGAAATGATTTTACAAGCTTTGTCAAATTTAGTTCCAATAGCTTTATCAATTTCTAATATAGAGAAAACCAATTTACTTGCATCGATGTCTAGGACTAGGAAGAAGAAACAGACATTAGAAATTACTATTAATATAAAATCATAAGATATTCTAAAAGATTTTGGCACCATATAACCCACGATCTCTATGAAGCAACTATTGGCAGTAGCACCTGAGTGCCGAACTATGTTGAATTTCTCATTAATTTGTCGTAGATCTCAAAATAAAGAAATCCATGAAATAAGTTTGAATCCCGATCCAATTGCACCAACGATTGATGTCTCAATTGATGGAGTGTTAGTAGCAGGAGTGCAAGTAGACAGAGGATCTAGTGTAAATCTTATGAATGCTGCTACAATGGAGGAATTGGATTTGGATCACTTATTGCCTACTACAATAGTTTTGAGAATGGCTGACTCCAATCGAGTTAAACCTATAGATATTTTACGAAGTATTGATACAATAATTACGCAGATTACTTACAAAATTGATTATATTATTTTTTGATTACAAAGCTCTATATTGTCATACCCAATTTTATTGGGGCGACTGTGATTGTATCAACCTAAAGCTCAAAATGATTAGGGCCATGGTACATTGATAATTGGAAAAGGTAATGATAACATTGTGCTTCAAATGTACCCTGTCCAATATCACGGAGAAACTCAATTTGCCAGTTCAGAATTCACGTCAAATTGTAAAGATGAGTCTACAGAAGAAGAAATTAGTGCACCTGACCCAATTTATGCTGATACAAGGCAAGTTGTCGAGCACACTAGAATGAAATATCAGTGCAAGGGACCGGGAGAGTACTTAATTCCTTTAGATGTTATTAATGACTTTGATTATATGAATGCATATTGGATGAATAGACACAATGTTAATCATGTTAGTGCTATGGAACTGGAGTTGAAAAGTTCGAATTTGTCAGATTTTATGAAAGATTCTGGAATTAAGCAAAACATTATTCCAGAGACTCCTAAAATTCCACGATGTCAACCAATTAATTTAGGTACAAAAGAGGCTCTCCAAATCATTCAGATTTACGATGGTATAAAAAGCAAAGATAAAAAAAATTGGGTAGATTACTTCTTAACACCTAAAACTGCTTTCATATGATTGTATGCGGATTTGAAAGGAATTCCAGCTAAAGTTTGAGAGCGTCGAATTATATTGGAGGAGAACGCTACACCAGTATACCAAAGATAACATCGACTTAATTCAAAATACTCACTTACGGTAAAAGATGAACTAGATAAACTCTTAGAGGTTGGATTTATCTATCGAGTTTCTTTCAGTGAATGGATTTCACCAATTGTTATGGTACCAAAAAAGAATAGAAAAGTTTGCATCTGTCAAGATTTTTATAAATTAAATACGGCTACCAAGAAGGATTATTTTCCTTTACCATTCACGGATAGTATATTGGATGTTATCACTGGACATGAATGTTATTCATTTCTTGATGGATTCTCCAGTTATAATTAAATTGAAAGTACAAAAGAAGATCAATTAAAAACTACTTTTACCATGGATTGGGGGACCTTTGCCTATAAGGTTATGCCATTTGGACTTTGTAATACACCAGTTACATTTCAAAGGGTAATGTCGCAAGCATTTCAAGATTATCTATGAATTTCAATAGAAATATTTCTAGATGATTTCTGTACATTTAGTACGAGAGCCAGGCATTTAAAATATCTATATCAATGTTTGAATCAATGTGCCAAGTATGGAATTTCTTTAAATTTGGAAAAGTACCAATTTGGTGTATCTTCTAGTAAACTGTTGAATCATATAGTTTTGATGGCAGGCATTGCTACAAATCCGGATAAAATAAAGATTATAGTAGAATTAAAGTAACCAGATACTATTACGGGTATTCGAGCATTTTTCGACTATGTTAGTTATTATCAGCAATTTATCTATCTATTCATTGTTATATGCCTTTTCTTGACAAATTTCTTGAAGAAACCACCAACCGATGGGACCAGTCCATTTTGGACAAAGGAATGTACAATTGCATTCGAAACATTGAAACAGAAATTTGTTTCAACACCAATATTGGTACCTTATTAGACAAAACCATTCCAAGTTTATGTAGATGCATCTAATGTCGCGATTGGTTCTATGCTAAGCTAAAAAGATGACAGGAATTTTGATCACCCTATTTATTATACAAGTCGTCAATTGATAGCAGCTGAAAGAAATTATACAACTGAAAGAGAAGCAATGGAGATGATTTATTCTGTACAAAAGTTTTGACATTATCTTCTTGGTTATAAATTTGTTTTCTATGTCGACCATGATGCTTTAAAATATATGATTAATAAGCCTCAATTGAGTGGTCATATTGCACAATGAGTTTTATTCTTGAAGAAATTTGACTTTACTATTCAGGTAAGACCAAGAAAATCACATTCCAATGCGAACCATTTATCTCAATTATCCAATATATTGGATAATGAATTCATTAACGATGCACTACTCGATGCAAAACTGTTTGCAGTAGATGTAATTATTCCAGAGTATAGTGAAATAAATCAATACTTAACATTTCAAATCTTTCCACCCAATTTTAATGAAAAGCTTACATGATGCTTAATATTAAAATGTATACCTTATACGATGATTGGTGAAGCTTTATATAAACATGGCAAGGTTGGAGTTTTGCGACGATGTATTCATCAAACTGAAGTGAGTACTATATTGAAAGGTTGCCACTTGGAGAGTTGTGGTGGACATTTTGTGGGGGACAGCACGGCTCGTAAAGCTTTACAAGTTATTGGTGGCCAACAATGTTTGCAGATGCCCACCAATTCCTCTGCCATTGAGACCCATGTTAGAGAACAGGTCGACCTACTGGAACTTCAAGAATGCCATTGGTACCAATTCTGGCTCAAGCGCCTTTTAAAAAATGAGAAATTGATTTTGTGGGATCAATTGCACCAGCCTCAAGAATTGGACAAAAATGGTATTTATTGATAGCAACGAATTATGTAACAAAATGGACTAAAGCCGTAGCTATAAAAATCGATAATGCAAGTACAGTAGCAACCTTTTTGTATGAAAATATTATTACACAATTCGGTTGTCTACAAGAATTGATTAGTGATCAAGAAATTTATTTTATAAATAGTACAATCGAAGCACTTATGGCTAAATACGAGATAAAACATTGAAAGACTACATCGTATCACCCTAGAGCCAATGGAAAAATAGAAAAGATTAATGGAATTTTATGTAAAATCTTAACAAAAATAGTTTCAGGAGCGGAAACAGATTGGGACACTAAGTTGTTCGCAACTTTATGGGCACACCATACTACATATAAAGTTACTACCAATGCTACCTCTTTTCAATTGGTTTATGGCCAAGAAGCAATATTACCTATTGAATTGGAAGTCCAAAGTTTACGAATTGCTATAGATAATAGATTGGGAGATCATGATTCATTATGGCATCATTTAGAAGAATTGGAAAAATTAGATGAAACTAGAGCCAATGCATTAATGATAATGGAAACTATACAAAAATAAAGGAAGACTTATTATGATAGTAAGCTTAGACCAAAGGCTTTTATGCCAAATGATTTGATACTTCTTTATAATAGTCGATTTAAAAAAAATTCAAGAAAATTTTAAGTTCGATGACATGGGCCATATCGAGTTATTGACAAATTTCTAAATGATTCAGTGTAATTGGAAGATTTTATGGGTACTAAATTTACGACACGGATCAATGGCAGTCAGCTTAAACTTTACTATACATAAATCCGGGACATGTTTTTTGTTACCTAAAAAGGGGGAAATAATGATGATGATAGGGTAATAAATGTAAGGTGATAAGAAGTATGAGGAATATAGATGGGATTAGTGATAGTGGTAATAAAGACTGGTTGTCAGACCTAGTTAGTAGGGTATTTCATCATGAAGAATCATGGAAAATAAGGGGGAGTCAACCTAATTGATTGGACCATAGTAAGAAGTAGGAAGGGGGCTCTTGACAAGCATTGTGTTTTCTTTTGTGTAAACAGCCGTGTATGTGTCTTTTGAGAAATTAGTTGTGAATGTTTGCTTGTGTTAGAATATAATGGAGATTGAGAAGACTAAGAGGCAGTTGAATAGGGAGGAAAAACAGCGCAATGTAAGGCGCAAGGATGAGTTGCCACCATTGGAGTGTATTATTGTGACTAATATGGAGCCGATCAGATTGGATGTTTGTTGGACTAAGGAGAAGTAGCAAGATTTTTGAAGAGTGCATAGGCATGGGTTTTTGTACATTTTGCAAAATTTACCACCAATTAACGTTGCGCTAGTAGAAGTTAGGGTTAAAGAGAAGTGGATGGCAAAAAAGGAGAAGATGGCAAACATAGTGTCTGAGAAAGCAAGGATGGAAATCGATTGGAAGGAACGGCAAGAGTAATTACATGTAGAGGTTGGGATGTTGTAAACTAAACTAGCCGCATTAGCAAAAGAGGACAATAATTTAGTACGGACCAATACGCCAGTTTCAACGACAACACCTTTGGAGATACCTTTGAAACTGATAAAAGAATGGCAGAAGATGTTGAAAGAGCGCAACAACCAAATTATGATCTTGAGTCTCACGTATGAGAATCGAGTTTGTTGAATGAAGATCTGACCACGCGTTTGGATGGAGAACCATCGAACATCAAGGCAGACGACAAAGATGTAGCAGAGGAGAAGGTCACCAATTCAAAAGGTGGTAAGCCAATGCAATTGACTGAAAAAGCCAACGCTGCTACATCTTTATAAGTTGAGGCTAAATAATATTTACAAGGGTGCTGCACAATTACGAGTGGAGCTATGTAGAATATGTAAATAAATTTTGTGATAAGTTACTAGTTGGTTATTGACAATCTTGAGAATTAGACTTATGATTAAGCAATTTAGTTGATAACAGTAGGTTGTTAGTGGAACAAATGGTTAAAAATTCAAAGGTTCATAACCTTTAGAATCTATTAGTCGACAGTCCATCTTTTGGAAGGATAAAGAGGTTGAAAAAAGAGAGATCGGGGCTAGACTATGGTAGTTGTAAGCTAGGGTAAGCTTAGTGCTACCTCTTTGTTTTCTTTGCTTTTATTATTTTCTTATGAAGAATTATGATTGAGAAAAGTATTGTTAAAACTGTGATTAGAATATTATGGAATATGACTTTGGACTGACCGTTTTGGAGAAAATCTATGACCTTGAGAATTGAGATTATTGAATTGTGTTATGTTAAGTGAAGATATTGAATTATGTGTGATGAATTGAGAAATTGAATATAATAAGTAAACTAGAGATCAGTAATTGAATATATATAAAGTACAAAGAGAGTAAGTGGGAGATGAACTTATAAGAATATGAAAGCATTATTGAATTGATAGTCACAGAATAGATTATATGTTGAATTAAGATGGAAGTAATAAGCCTTGGTATTTTTTAGTTTGATAATTGATTTCAGACAGCTAGAGTATAGTCAATTGTGATGCTAACAGACCCAATTCATATAACCAATCTTTTTCCGTGTTCGAACCCACTTCTATTAATTCAATTGCTTTGGTATATTGAAACTTGAACACAACGAGAACAATAGGGACCTATCATAGAACCTTCTAGAAAAGGCTTAGGATGGTTATCTAAATAAGATCCACCATAAGATCTAAAAAAAGAATTTAAGGTAATTATTTTAGTAGATTTTATCACCTAGAAATATTCTAGAAAGTCTAGAGGGGTAGAACAAGGTATAAATAGGACTAGCTAGGGCCTTTTGGGGTATCTGGTCAGGTATGGCTTTGGACTCTTTCTCTTAATGCATCTTTTTATTCTATTTTTATTTCTTCAGTTTTGTCTTCTATGTTCCATTATGATTAGTTCCGTTCAATTTTGTTCTAGTTTTTTTTATCTTATTTTGTGATGAGGCTTTATCTTATTGTGGATTAGAAGGATCTTGGATTTTTGAGATAGTCTAGTCATGTTTCAGCATGCTTATGTGTTCATCAAGCTTATCACGACTTACTAGGAGTCGGATATTTTTTATACAATAAGACTTTGAAGCTAATATCCAAAGATTTTTAGTGGCTTTAAATGTGGAAGATAGTCAAAACTTTATATAATCATATAATTTTTGTTCAAGATTAAAAACTCATCATTGTCCTTATAAAAATTTTCAATTAGTATTTATTCTAGAACAATCATAGTCTTTTGTCTTTATGGATTTTATCACAGATCTTTCAATCTTAGATTCTTATGATTTAATATTGGTCATAATAGATTATTTTATGAAGAAGGCATATTTTTTTATAATATACAAAATCTATCATAAGTAAAGAAATAACTAAGCTTTTTATTAACAACATTTATTTTATTATAGATTATCCAAGAATATTATATTAAATAAAAAGAATCAATTTTTATCAAGATTTTAGAGGATTATTTTTAATATTCTAATAATAGAAATAAAACTATCTTTGGCTTTTTATTCTCAAATTGATGGACAAACAAAGTATATAAATCAAATTTTGAAGTAATATTTTATATATATCATCAATTATTAACAAAATGATTTGATAATTTTTTTACCATTGATAGAATTTACTTATATTAACATGGTATATTTTTCTATATTATAGATATTTTTCATTAATTAAAATATCATTCATGACTTAATGCTTTTGATATTTTAAAAGTTGATAATCTTATGGTAGAAGATTTGGCAAATTGTTTATTCGAGGTACATACAACATAAAAGGCACAATCATATGAAATTTAAGAAAGAAAAAAAACCAACATGGATGCCTAACACAAAGAGCAACCTTAATTCTACATTAACGACAAGATATAGTTACTTTATTATAATATTAAGATTAGTTGCCTTTATTATAAGTTGAAATATCATAGACTTGAACCATTTCTTATATATAAATAAATAAATTATGTTGCTTATTGATTACATCTATTGGAGTATATAAAGATTCACTTTGTATTTCACATGTTTCTTTTTGAACCATATAAGACAATGAATATCTTGGAAAGAAGACAAATATCACTTCTCCTTGTAGAAATAGACAATAATTAAAAATATGAGGTCAAAGAAGTCTTAGACTTATGACAGAGCTAAAATAGATTGAAATATCTTATTTATTGATATAAATATGATACTAATTAACATACATAGAATCTTACCAAAAAATGTACAAATACAACAAAAAAAAGTTGATATTTTTTATTGACAACATCTATCAAAACCAAGATGAAAAATATCAAATCTTTGCTATAAAAGAAACAAAATCTAAGAAAGATTATATTTTATTTTCTATCTATGTTTTTAATTTTTTATATTTATGACATTAAGAAGAGTGAGAATCAACAACCAATAGATTCAACTCAAGAGTTATCATTTATTGATTTATTACACAAGACATTGTAATTTTCACAACATTTAAGTTGACATAATAGAAATGAAGATCCTTAAGAATAATATTTTTTCTTTGAATAGATGGAAAAATGCAACACATTTGGTATCATGACCTTAGAACAGACTCCTAATGTTTGGTGACTTTATTAAAAATAAGAACGACTTTTGATGGTGTTTTAAATATTTTTTAATTTAAAATAAATTACAAAGGTTTTAACAAAGATCAAATAATAAGGTGTTCTTCTTACCTTGGTATGCAATACTATTAATGACTGAAAAGATCTATCAACTACTTTTAAAGAGAATAAAGATCAAAGTATGTGCCAAATATAATTTATATATCTTAGAATTTTTCAACATATGATGATTACTCATTGTAGAACTCATTCCTAAAAGAAAGAAAGGAAGAAGAATAATATCACAGACATATATATTTATATAAATAAGATGTCTTAGATAGAAGGTAAATTTAGGTAGATTTGATATTATCTTATAGCGAAGCTTCTTAAAAACTTTATAAATACATATTTGATTTTATACATATTTATAATTGATTTATAGATTATAAACTTAGTCAATAAGTTAATTATGTATTGTATGTATTAATAGTTTGTTATACAAGCTAATAATATGGTACACATATAGGAAACTTGCCTTGCAAGTTAAAATATGTATCTTCTAAATTGGATACATCTTGAAGGTCTTGTAGAATATTGTTATATAGCTCTTAATTAGATAGTATATATGGAGGTAAGACTAAAGCTTTCTTCATTCTTATCATTGCCTTTTTATTCTTTTTATCGTTGATAATAATCATTCTAATTTAATATTATATCATCTTTGAATAATTCTTCAATCTTTTTAAGTGATATAAGAATGTATTGATCTTTTAGTTCTTTGAGATTCATGTCCTTGATACTTGTAAGTCACATGTCTAATTTATAATACAAGTTTCCTATATATGCACTACATGTCAAGTTTCATCACAAGTAATCAATATATGCAACATATGGTTAACTTATTGATCAAGTTTTCAATCCATCAATTATATTTAGATATGTATAAAGACAAAGCTACATCTATGAATTTTCTTCTAAAGATATTTTTAAATTTATTTATTTTTATCTATTTTTATCTATTTCTATAATTTAAATAATTATTGAGATAAAAATATATATTTATAATAACAAATAACAAGAAACAAGTAATAAGATGTATCTCTATTACTATAGCTTACATGTAGATTTTTTTATTAACAAATAACCTCTAATTAAAGCAATCAAATTTTAAGTAATTTTTTAAATTAATTATTATAAATTTCTTAATCTTAATATGAAAAATATATATATTTATTCCAATAATTATCTAAATAATATGAGTAGATAGAAATAGATCATGTGAATTGGACATGTATTGAAGGTCTTATAAAATGTTGCTACATAATTTCTAGTTAGATAGTATATATAGATGCAAAAATGAGGCTTTTTAATCTTATCAACTTCTTTCTTATTTCTTATCAAGTTTCAAGGATCTCTAGATTTTTAGTCTTTAGCAATAGTTATTCCAATTTTTTCTTAAATATATGCACTTTGATACCTAACCACAATCAAAGAATTATTTTTGATGATGTTCTAAATATTTTATTTGAAATAATTTATAAAAGCTTGAACAATAATCAAATAGCAAAGTGGTCTTTTGTATTGGTATGACAAAGTATTAATGTTTGAAAGGACCTATCAACTACTTTCAAAGAGAACAAGATCAAAATATGCAATTAATACAATTTGTCACATCTTAGACTTCTTAAACATGTGATCACATCTCTTTGTAGAACTTATTTCTCGAAAGGTGAATAATGTCATACATATCAACATTGGCATTGATATTTAGAAAAATAAGATAAATTAGGTAGAAATATAAATAAATAAATTGGATAATATCTTATAGAAAAGCTTTGTAGATATAGCTTTGACTTCAATAGAATATTGTCATATAGCTCCTTAGTTAGATAATATGTATGGATATAAGAATGAAGCCTTCTTCACTCTTATAAATGTCTTTCTTATATTCTTGTCTTAGCTCAAGGATCTCTAGTTTCTTTGTACTTGACAATAATCATTTTAGTTTCTATCTTATATCTATCTTTGATTTATTTACTTTCTTCTTTCAAGTATCACAAAAGTATATTGCTCCTTTAGAATTTTTTTATAATTCATATTTTTGATAATTAATATTTTTTAAAACTTTTTAAATGATAAAGCTTTTATATTTTAACATCTATGTTGATATTTTTTCCAAATTCTAATTTATTAGCGTATTTAATAAAAACTTTCTTTGTTCAAGATAGTTTATGGTTTATAAATACATATTTATGCATGTAAGAGGTTACTATAGAACTAATATTTTCAACTATTTTTATTATCAATTTGGCTATTTTTTTCTTTATTATTAGCCATTGTTAGATGTAAAAATTATTATTTATTTTTTAAAAAAATTAAATATTTTATTATAATCTTATTGGTTTTTTTTTTCAATTCTACTTTTTTATCAATGTTATATGTTTATTAGGAATGCCTTAATCTATCTAATTATCATTAATTTAACTATTTTCAAATCTTGGTATCTAAATCTAAGTTTAAGGTTAGTTTCATATTAAAATCATTATGTTAGAAGTATCTTAACATTAAGATATATCTAAATTAAGAGTTTCAGCATAAAGTTAAATTTCAGTCTTTAAAATGTTGGTACTTTAAAAAATTGTACTCAACTTAAATGTGCATTGTATTTTGCTTGCTTGAGATAGTAGAATCTGGATAGTTGACTTCTGTTTAGATCAGATCATAAATGTTTTCTTAGATTGCATTCATAATAATAATTTTTTATTTTAGAAGTGAGAAGACATTAAGATTTTGCGTTTTAAAATAATTTATAATAATTTCTTAAAAAATGTTATTTTAACTTTAATTATATATATCTAGAATCAAAACATATTTATATTATTTTAAAACTTCTAAAAGGATGATTTGGAAATTCTAAAAATTACTATTCAACTATCATCTTACTATAATTCACTACTATTTACTTTTTGTGATTTCTCTTCTATCTATGCACATGAGAAAAAAGTTAGGTTTAAAATAATATAGGTTTATGACGTGACAGCGAATTGAAGTTGACATTTGGACAAAAATCATCCATTGTTTCATCCATGGACACGGGTGCCCAATCCAACCTCCGTCCTGTGATGAACGAACGATGCGACGATTTACTAACGAACGTCGTCCGCCGTCAACGTGTGCCCGCAGTCGTCGACCCCAGCTCCCGAGGTGCCGTCCCGGTTCGAATCCCAACCCCGCCACGGCGGGAAAACGACACGCCCCGGATTACCGTCACCGATTAGGGTTTAAACCCGGATATTCTTCCCCCGCCCCTGCCTTCAGCTTGTCCGCCTCGACGGACTGACAGGGCTCTCTACGTTAATCGCCACTCCCTTGATCTCCAAAGATGTTGTTGCCCCGCAACTCAACAGTTCCTGTGCACCATGTGGTAGAAATCCGGACAATTTGAGATCGAAACCGTCGTGTATAGTGCTGAATTCGGTCCAGAGTTGGACCTGGGAAACCGCGATGGTGCGTTCGAGATCGTAAGGTTGCCGACGAAGGCGTAACTTGGAAGTCCTCTGTGTCCCGGCGATGTCCCAATGTTGGCCCGATTTTCTGTTTTTAGCGAGCTGTGGGCTAGTTTGTGGGTATGATCCGGGGAATGAGACGAGATGTCTGTCTGAGTGAGACCACTCTAGGGGCTGTTGGAGGATGAGGAGGGAAGCGCAGAAGTTGGCCATTCTTTTCAGTGACTGGACTCTGTGCGAGTGGTCAGCTTTCGGGAGCTGCTGTTGCATTGACCGGTGATTCTTTCGAGATCGTAGAGACAGCAGCTGGCAAGGTAGGTCCTGCAAACTAGCTTCATTTTAGGTTTTGAGGTTGGAGTGAATTCTTCGAGATGGAATTACGAGTAGAGTGTCTTCTGAGATGTTTTGTATTGTTAGCCTCTCCCCCCCCCCCAAAAAAAAAAAAAAAAACAAAAAAACAAAACAATGATAATAATTTGGAATTTTGTCTTGTGAGTTACTTTCTTCCGCTTTCGCTGCAGTGTAGCGTGTGTGTATTGCCGATCGTTGTGAGGATGCGTGTCTTTACTTTAGAAGCATGATACTGGTTTATGGGAGACGTCGAGTTTGACGTATGTTAAGGCAATGACATTTTCTTTCGTAGATGGTTAACAGGACTGTTCGTTGGTGAATTTTTACTTCCTCTAAAGCCGAACCTGATTTGTTTGCATTGAGCTGATCGAAAATACTTGGGGTTGATTCTTGAACTGCCCTTCTGAACGATTTCGCTAAATGAAGCCGTCTCGTACTCAATAGATGCAGTGTCAGGATGAAGTGTTTGAGGAGAGACTTTGAGCGGGGAAACTACATTCACCGCAGATTCTTTGAGACCCCATTTGGATAGTATTGTATTTTGATCCTCAATTATTCAGTTCCAGGATTGACAACTGTGACGTTTGTTTAGTAGTTTTTGTTATGATATCTTCCTACATGAACCTTTATAGCTTTGCACATTGAAGGCTTACTTTGATATTAAGAGATGAGGGTTATCCTACCAGCAATCAGATTCTTGGAACTTCCAACTTTACCAGCGTACTTAACAATGAGTGGAGAAACCAGTTTTTCTTACTTAGAACAATACAGTGGCTTCACACAATTTGGCTCTATTCTTAAGGGCACAAATTTCGGGTACTAAAATTTGAAGGAACTGAGAGGAATCTTGACAATGCAATTGCCGATGAATCGTGTAGGTGTACAGTGTTGTACCAACCAATGTAGGCGATCAGAGCAGTAATAGTTCCATCGTGTACCGCCTACAAGTTTCTTCCATGAAGGCGTGTATGATCCTAGGAGTAGTCGATGCCATCTGTGCTATTTAACGAAACCTATTTAGATGCGTGCTCTGGTGATTTCTCCGTCAACTTCAAGAGCTGAATTTTAGATCTTTGGAGGGTAAGGTTCTATATTTTCGAATATTTTTCCTCTTGAAATCGTGTACGGATGCGGGTTGTAGGGTACCTTTTAGTTCTGTAGCTTGGTAGCTTCAAACCTGCGAAGTTGTTGAAATGTGCGCGTGCTATCCTGTTCTCTTATTTTCAATTTCGACTTGCTACTGCAACTTTGCTGTAGGGTTTTGGGAGGCTTTTCAAATGAAGGGCATTCAAGAGCTTTCAGATGATGAAGATTATATTCCGCCTGTCAATGCATCGCGATATTTCAACAGGGGCAAAGCGCTCTCAAAGACATCATCCAATCATGCCAATGGAAATGGAAATCCAAACGGAACGAGTTTTGGAGTTTCAACTTCTTCAGCAAGTGACTCTGACAAAGATAAGAAATCCGAAGTTTCAGGTTCTTTACTAAGCGATTCTGGCAAGAATCAAAAGTCCGTTACTGAATTGGATTCGTTCGCATTTAACCGCAAGTCCAGAATTGCCAAGCGACCTATCGAGCTACTCGAAGACGAGGAGGACGTGGACGTTGGAGCTGCAAAGGTGCGACGAGCGGAGGCATGCATTTTATCTCATTCCTGTAGAATATGCAAAAAAATAATTTCTCTTTTTTTACCTGGTTAGAATTCCATGTTAACCCTGTCGTAGCTTGATAACACAAAGTCTAACCTATGCAGTATGATTCGAGCTGCATTACACTCCAATTTAATAATGAACCAGTTTATTATACTAAAAAGAGATCGTATCGACTTTTTCATCATGGTGCAGGTTGTAGACATTGAGCCGACTAACGGAAACAAGAGGCGGAGACGGTATCACACCATCGAAGACAGTGACGATGAAGAGTTGGATGAGAAGAAATCGTTTGGTGATAATCTGACCCCAGGAACGGAAATCGATCAATGTGCAGCCGATGAATCCTTAGCAAAAAGGTTGCAGGATTTAGAGCACCGGGCAGTTTCTGGCCGTAATCGCCTGGTTCAAATTTTGTCAGATTCCGATGAAGAAGAAGAGGAAGAAGTAAATCCCATAACCATCACCCTACAAAGGTGTGACCAGATTGCAGCATCATTGCGAGAAGAGCTGCAGGCCAGCAGTTCAAGTGATAACTCGGTTAATGAAGATCGTTATGCAGAGGTTGATGTAGCAGCAGCAAAAATTGTGAGCCAGGTATGGAGAAGCTTTACGTTAACCCAAGGTGAAGCTTTTGTTAAATAACCAAGCCACTCAAGATTGCGGAAATAGAGAGTTACTCGTTAGGAAGTTCTACTCAATTCATCACTATTTAAGTTACAAATCAACGCGAACATTTTGTCTTGTTTTTCCCATGTTTTTTATTTACCCTTTGAGGGCACGAAGGAGGCTAGAGTGTCGAAGCGCATACGTTTTATACCGCTACGTTTCCTACAGTTAATTTCCTGAAGCAGATAGTAAAATTCCCATTTGTAACATGTGGAAGTTCCTGTATTTACCCTGTTTTAACGCAACTGGGGTCTTTCTACCAGGACATGTCGTAACAATTGCTGACATCACTTAATGCGTGTTCCTCAGGCAGATGTCTGTGCAGCTTGTGGCATTGCCGAGAATGATACACAACGAATGCTCAAGCCATATCAGCTTGTAGGCGTCAATTTCATGCTGCTACTTCACCGCAAACATGTTGGGGGTGGTAAGGTTTCTCGAACTAGATCCTGAGATTGGCAAGGTGCATATGTTGACATCGTCTACTGTAATGGTTGTTTTGTTTAAATTTTGAAACAATGTGGTCCTCAGATACATGGGCGCTTCAATCTAGATCTTATTTTCCAACTTAGACTTTAGTTCTTTCAGTCTGCTGATGCAGGGTTGGTGGTGTAACAGCTATACTTGCGGATGAAATGGGCCTAGGAAAGACTGTGCAGGTACATGTCGGTAGTATTATATTTCAAAAGCTTAAGTCAAATTCAGGCTCGATTTGAGGCTTGCATAATGTTGCTTAACAATGTCATGATTTTCATGTGATTTTCATGCTACTCATCTCGCTTCTCTGTGATCCTGTATTGCTTCCATCCAGTTTCCGGTCGCTTGTTTTACAAACAATTCGAAATCTCACCAACTTTCCACTCGAACTCTTGAAGATGCCATGTTTAATGATTTCAATTTTGTATGTGTATTCTAGAATTTATTGACTTTATTTATGAAGCTCATGTTGAGGGTATATTTTTGAAGCCATTGTTATCTTGAGTGGTTGTACCCACAGGTGGTATGAACATGTTCTGTGGTTGCAGGCAGTTGCGTATCTTGCCCTTCTGAAACATCTTGATGGAGATGCTGGTCCTCATCTTTTAGTTGCACCTGCTTCTCTTTTAGAAAACTGGCAAAGAGAACTCAAGAAGTGGTGTCCTGCATTTAAGGTGGAGCTCTATCATGGCTCAGGAAGGGCAGCTTTAAACAGGAGGCTTCAGTATGCTGCAAAATCTAAAGGGCCTGCACCCTTTAACGTGATGCTGACGTGCTACTCCCTTTTTGAGAGGCAGAGGTTCGATTTTGAACTCATAATTATTCAAATTTTCATATTCATTCATAGTTCAAGCTTTTAATACCCAGTCTTTTAGGTTTTAGTTTGTTCGATGACGAATGTGGTTATTCGGAACTTTCTAGGGTTAATTGGTATGCGACTTCGCTTTGTGCTTAGCGTTTGTCTGACTGGTTGTGGTAATGCTATCAGCACATTTTCTTCTTATTGCGCTTAATTTACACATGTGAACTTTATCCAGTGCTCAGACAAAAGATGACCGCAAATTCCTTAAGAAATGGAATTGGCGCTGTGTGGTTATGGACGAGGCTCATCTTTTGAAGGACAGAAGCAGCTTTCGCAGCAAAAAGTTGCGAGATATAGCTCACAAAGCAATTCAAAGACTGATGCTGACTGGTACTCCACTCCAGAACGATTTGCAGGTAATGGCCAACTTATCCAGTAATAACAATAATAACAGAAGTAGTAATAGTAAATAGTTCCTTTTGTTGGAAGTGTACCTTTAGAAATATGTCGATGAGATGGTCTCACAGGTGCCTGTACTGCTATTTTATTTCTATTTGTAACTTGATTTTTTTCATTCTTGCTCTTCCACGCCGCAAATTCCTTAAGAACTGGTAGTACCAACTTCTCTGACTCAAGGTCAATGATAAGCTTTAAAGAATAATGCTTATGCAACGCTTTCTTAATTTGCAGGAGCTATGGTCACTTCTGGAGTTCATGATGCCTGATGTGTTCAACACAAATGGCGTTGATTTAGATCAATATCTGGGAACCAGGAACGATACCTCAGGGATTGTTGTGCAGGATACGAACTTGATGACTCGGATCAAAGGAATACTAGGACCTTTTGTATTACGGAGAATGAAAACTGATGTTATGCGCCAGCTTGTATCAAAGATTCAGGAGGTTCGTTTCTCAGTTGGTTTTGGCTGTCGCTGCGACATGGTTTTCCATCTGGGTTTGGTCTTTATGTAACAAATTTGAGAGTTCTGAACTATCCTTATTTTTCTGAGTTGACAGATTTATTTCGATAACTGCAGGTGGAGTGTGTGGAGATGCTAGACGAGCAATCAATGGCATATAAAAAAGCTGTGAATGAGTATAGAGCCCTTGCTGAGTCCGCACGTGCCGCTAAAGCTGCAAAGAAATCCTCAGTTAGCGTAGTAGATGTCCTTCCTCGTCGACAAGTGACCAATATCTTTACTCAATTGAGAAAGGTGGGTTGACTGGGTTCTCATCCATACAGACTCAACGTTGTGAGCTTTCTCCTATGTTGGTTAGTCAAGAGGATCGATGCATATGTAGAATGTGGATTCGTTTCTGATTCTTCATCATGGAAAGCCCAGCTCTAAAACCTGAACTTTGTGATTGTAGCTCGGTAATCATCCCTTGTTGATACGCCGTTTGTATTCTGACGAGACAGTCAAGAAATTGGCTAAGAAATTTCATCCATTAGGAGTTTTTGGATATGAATGCGATTTGCAGCGTGTGGAGGAAGAATTGACTAGTTACAGCGATTTTGACCTCCACAAGGTATCTTCTTGCTATCCTCGACTTGATTTGGACTTATAAATCTCAAGTGCTTTTGTCTGCGGCATGTTCCTTCCTTGAGTCCGTTCCGTCAGTTTTTTACATGGTACTATCCTACTATGCTATAGTTGTGTATTCAATATGGAGGCGCTGCGGGAGGGCAAGGAAAGCTTGATGATGATCATGCACTAGCTTCTGCAAAGTGCCAGGTGCATTTCATTTTATTTTTTTTAATTTCTGTAAGCGATTATCTTAAATGTTTTTGTCTCCTCGTGTTTTCGTTTTCCTCTGATGTGAGTTGTCTTCTTATTAAATAGATGTCATCTTGATATCCTGATTTAGTTACCTTTGCCGCAGGCTTTAGCACGTCTACTTCCCAAGTTACAGCAAGGTGGCCATCGCACATTGATATTCAGCCAGTGGACAAGCATGCTGGATATTTTAGAATGGGCTCTTGACGTCATGGGTTTTTCTTACACTCGCCTAGATGGAAGGTAATGTTTCAATCCACTTTGCCTCTCTGCCTCGTTCTTCAATGTTTGCCCTTCTTTGTTACTTTTTTTGTTTTTGTATATTCGTGTGTGTACATTTTCCTCTGAAATGCAGGGATTAATGAATTAAGCAGTTTCATTTTTTTCTGACTCTGCCAGCACTCAAGTAAGTGAACGCCAAACCCTAGTGGACGAGTTCAACAATGACCCTAGCATATTTGTGTTTCTCCTGTCTACTCGAGCTGGAGGTCAAGGTCTAAATTTAACAGGAGCAGACACAGTCATTTTACATGATTTGGACTTCAATCCCCAAATGGATCGACAGGCTGAGGATCGCTGTCATCGGATTGGCCAGTCTAAACCTGTTACGATATACCGGTTTGTGTACTTCACTTCTGAAGCTTTGTGTGATGTCTGTATCATCGTTTCTGGCTATTTACGCCGTGTCTTGGTTCTGGGAGTAGCTCTTTGAACTTAGTATTTTCTATCTCTATTTTCAATCGTTCTTGCACTTATAATATTTAGGTGTATATGCAGACTTGTAACAAAAGATACGGTCGATGAAAGTATATACAAGATAGCCCAACAGAAGCTGGTCCTCGATGCGGCAGTTCTTGAAGGAAAAGAGTCATCCTCTGATCTTAATGATGGTGATGCTCGCACGATGGGTGAAATTCTTTCTGCATTATTGGATGTTCCACCGACATGATCCTGGAGTCCAGAACACATTTTTAATTTATTTTCATTATCTTTATCTGGCACTGCGAGAAAGCTCACTGAGACATCTGACTTAAGGTGAACTTGTACAAGGTCTTCCATGTTATTGGAAGTCTGGTGCTCAAGTGTAATCATCGTCACTTTATGAATGACGTAAGTGCAAGTTTCAAACGCATTCTTGTTATTATGCGTAATTCTGTTACCTCTTTTATGTTAGGCGATGATGTTCTTTCCTTTAATGTATATTGGTGAGCGTAAATTATAATCAAATTCTCATTTCCTTTTTTGCTGTCGTCTATTACTAAGATGAGTATGGTTATTTCGTAGTTATGTCATAGTTAGAGATCCGAGCATCCAGAAATGCGTTTCTCTTTGTACAATAGGAATGTTGTTAATTGATATGTAGTGAATAATTATGTCGAAATAAAATTCACAGATTCACTGCATGAAGATGACAACTTGCGACTGATTTGGAAATCTTAGCCCGACTCGCTGTTAATTATTTTGAGCTACGATTATTTTGCTATCCCTTTGCTTTCAGAAGCTAACCATGGTCCTTACAGGTTTGTGATGAAGAATGATTGTACAATATTTTGAAACCACTTGAGAATATGCTATTTTGAGAACACAGGAAAAAAAACAAAGCATGATTTTTAAACTTAAATAAGATAGACTTCAAGCTATTTTCTAAAGTTTATTTTATTTAAAGTATAATCCAATTTATGTGTATAAAGCGAAACGTGATGAAGGTCAGTACATGTTGCCGTTGAAAAGAATCAATTCTACTTTAATAGAAGGATTGTGGAAGGACATCCCCAATTCTTTTACTGTTTTACCATTAGTTCACTTGGTTTTTCTCCCCATACTTCTATCCCATTCTTTTTCTTGTGATGACTAAAATTGAAAGTTTCTTTATTAGACCAATCAACTTTATTAACTTTATTAGATCAATCATAAATACAAAACTAGGACCTGAGTAGAAGAGTTTGTAATTTTAAAAATTATACAAAAAATTATAAAAATTAAATCAAGTAGTTATTGAAAGTGTGAGTTTAAAAGTGTTTGACTAGTTAATAAATATTATTTATATACATGCATAACATAACATATGGTGAATAAAAAACCACAATACTCATTTGCCATTTATACGTGTCAATAATAAAAAGTATGTGTTACATAATAACAAATGATTTTAGATAATCACGTAAGTACTTTTTTTCTACAAAATATTATTTAAGATTTAATTTTTGTCAATATAAAAATATATATAAATTAGTACAATTAGAAACAAAAAATACAAGACAATGTACAATTAAATAAAGTAATATTATACATATACATACACATTTCAAAGTAAGAAAAAGACTATTTGTATAACCTAAAACAAGATAAAGCAGTGCAGTCTTTTGTACTAAACAAACAAGCAATATCAAGAACTTCTTGGAAGATCTTCTTTTTCTACCCTTTTATATTCTATTTTTAGAACTACATTTTTAAATTGTGATCATTTCTATAATATAATATTATAATCTTAAAATAAGCACAAATTTTATTTAAAATAAGCACAAATCAAAGGATCAAAATAAATCTATTGGAAGTGAAAAGATTTATAATTTCTAATCTTGTCTCAAAATCTTTCTTTTATTATATACAAATCTTTGTATTGTAATAATGTATTTTTTTGAAAAAAATAATCATTAAAAAATATCCTCCCTTATCATTGTTCTGTAGACATGCATTAGTCATTTAGGATGAATTTATTTTAAAATTGTATATTAATTGGAAGTCATCAAGTCCATTGTGCAAAGCTTGAACCGAGAAATATTCATTTGAATGTTTTGAGGATTAGTGGAGAGTATCGGAATACATTAGTAAATTCAAAAAAGTTTTTGCAGCAAAAGGAATACTTATGGAAATTTTAAAAATGTTGTTTTGTATACAATGATGCAAAATATGGATGCAAACGTAAGCAGAGTCCAAAACTTGCTGCAATGAAAATGCTCAAAGTGAGATGCCACTTGATTTCTTGTATCTTTACTTGTACTTGTTTAGAATATATTTTGATTACAAATCGTAATAAAAAAAATTATAGAACTAGTGATAACACAAGAATGACGCAAAACAGCATAAAAATTTAATTTAAGAATAAGAAAATAGTCTCAAGTATTACATGGAATAATGTAACTAGATAAATTATAACAAGTTTCGTCTACACCAATTTCACGTAAGATTGATTTATATTGACCTTCACGACGTGAATATGTATCTTATGGTACAAACAAGCGCACATATAGAATTATAATTCATGAGTACATCCTATTTGATAATTATGCAAAGAAAAAACTGTGAAATCCAGAGTGAAAACTCTACGAAATTGCATCCAACATTTCCTTTACAAAAGGCCTTTTTCTGTACGTTTCTATTTTCAGCCCTTTTTAAAATTTCTGATGCCTGTTGCTAAAAACTACATACCTCAAATTGTTGATAAATAGATCATCTCTCTTTGTTACTTTGTTGGGATGCATACACAATCAAAGCCTAAATGAAAACTTATTGATCTCAATTGTTATAACCTATTCATTAATCTCAATAATAATCTAGATGACAAGTTAAACTTAATCCATGTAAAACCCACAAGGACATAGATCAGCACCAGGTTCTGTAGAGCTTCAATCCAAGACAAAATAAAGATACCTTAATAACCTCAGAGCCGAACAAGGACTCTTCAGCTTGAACAACATAACATCGGTGCCTCTTATCGTTCTCCACTGACACTTCTTCAAATCATTTACGACACCAGTCGCTAATCTTAACTTTAAAAATGTCGCTTTGTACGGCAAGACAGAGGCACATCACACTCCGCAAGCAGTAGAAA
Source organism: Physcomitrium patens (assembly GCF_059467195.1). Taxonomy (NCBI): domain Eukaryota; kingdom Viridiplantae; phylum Streptophyta; class Bryopsida; order Funariales; family Funariaceae; genus Physcomitrium; species Physcomitrium patens. The sequence goes on from NC_143435.1 coordinate 4,727,607, forward strand.
AGAGCATGACAGCAAGAAGACTGAGCCGAGATGTTAGATCGTCAGGATTTGGTAATGTACAATTCAGCTTTCCTAACCATCCCCCAATCGTGCTCGTCAGTGCTCTGAACCACAATCACCAGTGGCGTGAAAACTTTACCAGTGGATCTCACTGATCAGCCACGGCGACCAACCTAACCACCACCACAGCAAGCCCATTTGGAACTTGACACCTACTCTAAATCAACATTTTACACTGGCTTTGCCACCTAATATCCTATATAATTCAACACAACACCACTTTCGCACTATCCTCCACACGTACAAGACACAGACCTGACATGGGGAATTCCAAAAAAACCAACTCTTCCATCAGTGTATCCAGGCGCTCTCTGCACCTCAGTGTTACAGTGAAAACCTTCCAACCACCAGGCCTCTCCCTTTTGATTGTTGAGGTCGATGGTGTTTACCCAGCTTCCACTCTTGGAATTGGACTTCAATCCAGTGTCGCGCTTAACCGGGATTAGTATCTGTCCCGAGGATTCATCGCAATCCAATATTGTGGCCTCCTTAATCCTGGAACTGTGACGCTCGAGTCCTGTAAGGAGGACGTTGTTACAGTCGCTATCAGGCTCGTCCCCTTCCGAAGCCTCAGGACTGGTTAACCCCTGAACCTGCTCCAGTATCGCCTCTTCCCTACCTTTCAAAGTTCTTAGAATCAGCGTCTTTAGGAAGTTCATCACCTGAACTGCGTGCATTAGAGCAGTCAAAGGGTCGGCCATCTGCAAATACAAAGGTCGGAGAAGAAATAAATAAATAATGTCGAACTGGAATTTTTGTTTCGAAATGAGGCGAAGGACGATTTTTTTGGGCAGATTATGTTCAGAATAAAGCCCAGCATCTGAGGAGGGGTTCAGAATGACGTACCTGGGTCATGTTAGGAGCAAATACCATTGCAATGTTGTGAGCGTTCATCTTGTTGAACGTTTCCTCTTGAACTACATCAGCCATCAGATTGACAGCCCAATCAAGCAGCGCAGCTTGAGTAGGGGGAAGAAGCTTCACGAGTGCCACACTTTCCTCCTCGGTGTGGCATGCCAGCACTTGATCGGGAGTCAGAACATCCAACACACCTTGTGGTAACTCCCGAAACCAGGCCTGAAATGATATTATTCCACATTACCTGTTAAGATTAGTCTTTCCTTAACCCCCCGCTCAGAAACGATACAAAGTCCAAGGAAAAACAGTCAAATCAAGAACCATGTTGGTGGGTTAAATGTCCTGAATAAATTACCTTGACGAGGCCGGCAAGACAATACGAATCGATGTCCAGAGGTACAATACCCTTGTTCAGTTGATCCCTTACGTGTTCGTGATGGCTGTTCTCTGCGTTGATTCTGAAAATACCTTCCGCCTGTAAGCAGAACCAACCGATTACTAAAACCCAGATTCAAAACCTTCACTAAAAACAAAAAGGACAAGCAGCCATCATTTGAATGTAAGAACACTTACTAATCAGACGATATTTTGACGGGCCAAGTAAACAATTAGAGAGAACACTGCAGGAGCAAGAATATTCAGCCGACAAACCTTCAGGCCTCCTTGATTATATAGCCTCTCTTGCATCAGTAGTAGGATAGTCGGAACACTGTTGCCATTCTGGTCATACGAGCACTGCATAGACTCCGCAGAAACACCAAATACACTCTGGCTGCATTCATCGACCAAACATGCACATGTTGAATCTCTCAAACCAACAATCATCTGGAGGTACACTCAGCTTCTCAACTCAATACAGCTAGAAACACACAAAAACGCTAATCTCGCTGCACTTAACAGGGATACTCCCCTGTTCCCCATGACAGACCCCTAAAAGTTTGTCAGTATTGACGATCACAGATCAAATGCTGACAACGTCTCAGGGAGGCAAACCTGCGTGCGAAAAAATAGAGACTTCGGTGGTACAAAGTCATCCACAATTGAAATTTTCAATGCCACTTCTCAAACCGAAACTTCAATTCAGAGTGTTCATATCCTCGATCTAATTCCAAGAACTGTAAATCCTATACTTCTAGACGAAAATACTAACACAATAGAGAGACTTTATCAACATGACATTGAACCAGTCTGAAATTTGCTCATTTCGCACATATCTCAATGCAATTTGACCTAGAGAAAAGTTTGATTCTTGGGATTGGCCAGATCATACAGAGTGATACCCACTACGGTATCGTAAAAATATGTTAACTTCGGGATGTCATAAGATAAAAAGCACATGAAGCTCAACTACAAACATTCTCAATTACAACCAATTCACAGCAGGTGAATAGCGCTCAAGATGACATAAAAGCTTGGACATTGGACCACAACTCAACCTGCGAAAATGAAATATTCTCTTACTTGTGGCTTCAGATATGAACCATCCAAAAACAATCATAAAAGATCATTACCATTCCACATACACAAAACCTTGCCTGGACAGCTGTAACAATTCAAGTTATGGATGAAATCACAAAAATACCAATACGTATACTGCGTTCGCACACACTCTGCACGGAAAGTACGAACATGTTACCTTGCACTTGGCACGCGCCCGGGAACTTCAACTTCGAACTCCTGGGGTAAACCCAAAAACCCATTGTACCGGTCGAAGGTCACATGAGCCACATGTTGTACATCAGTGGGCCACCCAATCTCCAGGGAACTTTCATCTCCTTCTTCTACATCTTGACACATGGTCAAAACAGATCTTCTAACTGTTGCCAGCATCAGAGCCACCAATGAAAGCTGGGCTGATCTCTCACTTTCCTGATCATTGTTGCTGATGTTGAAGCTGCCATGCCTGCGGCTCAAGCTGCTGTTTCTGCTCCTTGTTGTAGCAGAAGCATAATGCAAAGCATTCGCATAACCTACGGACTCGTTTTGGTCCGGTGTGATGTTTCGCAGGTGTATCTGGGTTGGGAGAACCTCTGTCATTGTCTTCTACTCGTAACTGCCAACCTTCTTAAACAGTGATCATGCGGTGGTACAAGGGGGAAGGAAGGCTCCTGAATTGGACAAAGCGCTTTGATGGAATATCACCCTTAAATCCAAGCAAAAATCCAATTCAAGATATTATGCAGGCTCATCCTCTCCTTATCTCAAAAAAGGTCCTTTCACCCTCCATAAGCACCCTGGAGTTTGAAGATACGATCTTGCTGCAAGAAGGGCATCAAGATGGACCAAAGAATGACATCAGCCCTATAGAAATACTTTGGTATCCTATCACAACTCTCGGGCTTCACATCCAGAACGCACCTATGGGCAATTGGACACAGTAGTCCGAATCTGGCACTTCAAATGGAGACCGTTAGGTTACTGCCGCCGCAACTGCTGGTAGAGCTTCTCCACCATGCGCCGCAGTAAGAGAATTTTATTGGCCAGATACTTGCACTAAATAAAATGTAGTCAGAACGTGTACTTCTCCCTGCCAAATAAAAGATACCTAATCAGCTCTCCTACACTTACACTTACTCAGAGAAAGTCTAAAATTCATCCAGATCCAAGTGTTATCAAAATGGCGGGGCTTTATGCCACAACAAATTCCATGTAAAAGGATTCTTGTGCACAGACGATATTCTATACAAGCAAGGACGGGATGAGGAGGTGAAACAAGTCCAAAACAACACAGTTCACAAAGTATTTCCTGCACCTGGGATGAGAAGGCAACCTTGAACCCGATCTACTTTTCGAAACTCATAACTCAAGGCAAGACTATCCGATTAGATCCACTCCTGGCCTACCTCAACAACAAAGTTACAAACCCTAAACCCGATCCTGCAACTAGCGACGATAGCTAGATGCTACAAGCAATGAAAACACGCAGCATACACAACCAGCAACTCAATCCCCACTCACATTATAGACGCAATGCACACTGAATCGATAATCTCAGTAGGCTAAGATTAGCATTCCACTTGTACCACATTCTCACGACAAAGCCAGACCCAAAAAACCTACCCAGACGTGCGTAGGACGCTAACCGATACAAAGAGGTACAGACTCAACGTCTCTCTCGGCAGTTACACTGCCTTTCTCTCGCTCTCTCTCTCTCCCACCCACACAAAAACTGCAAAATGATTCAAACTCTTCCTCCGAAACACGAAGTAACATGAACAGGCACCCAGCAGGGGCACTACACTGAGAACCCAGCAGTCAAGATGCCCGAAATGGCTGTCCAGAAACAGAAAAAAATGGTATACATCGAGCACCCACAGCGTGGAAAAGGGACAAACCTTGACAGGATACAAGCAAGCAGGCGATGGAGAAACCTGGAGACCAACGAGTGCTTTCCTTCACAACAAACACAACTAATGCTCACTCACGCACTCACTCACTCACAAAAATATCAACTTTGTGTCCTCCTCCACCTGCTGGTACAACTGCAACTTTAACAACATAATATAACACAACACAGCACAAGACATCCAGGCAAGCAAACAGTGATTCCTCCTCTTGTTCTGCTTCTCCGTCCCCACCGTAGAATGAAAAACGTGGTCTCAGCTTTGGATTTGCCTCATTTGCTATCATCCTCCTCTTTCCATTGCTATCATCCTGTCTCTTTCTCTCTCTCCTTCTCCCTCACTCACTCTTCCTCTCTAAAACAAACATTATATGGTAAAACAACAACTTTACCATACAAAAAACAAAAAACAAAACAAAAACTTTACATGGGTTTGCTTGACAAGTGGAAAATATAGAATGAAATTGATTGAATTCTTCGTTTGAGATACAAGTTTGGTTTGATTCAGATATGAGTTAAGAGTTGATTAAGAAATGTATTGTTTTATTAGAAGTGGGTAGGGATAGTGTGGTTAAAATTTCTGTTATAACATGTATTTGTATTTGTATAAGTTAATCTTTTTTATATATCATATATGAAGTATATTATATTAAGTAACAAGCGTTATGTGTCACGGACACAAAATACAGACTTGATATCTACCAAGAAGTTCAAGAACAACTAGCAAGAACTAGATTAATCAGATGAATACAAGAACAACACCAGAGAAGTGAGCTAGAGCTCCAAGAGATGTGTTGTCGAGACTGAAGAACTCTTCAGCCTCGATCCCAATATATACTCCTATTTAGGAAGCTTTTCAAGCAACTTCTACCAACTAGGAAGCTTCTAGAAGGTTCCAGAGACTTGCTTCTAGAAGGTTCTAGAAACTTATCTCTAGAAGGTTCTAAAGACTATGTCCCTAACATCTTCTACCAACTAAGAAGCTTCTAGAAGGTTCCAGAGACTTGCTTCTAGAAGGTTCTAGAAGCTTGTCTCTAGAAGGTTCTAGAAACTTGTCTCTAGAAGGTTCTAAGGACTATGTCCCTAACATCACCCCCTCCTTTAGCTTCGAGGTCTCTGAGAAGCAATGTTGTTGTCAATCAGTACCAACGTAAGAAAATGAAGATCTGTCGCATAACGTCTGCTATGAACTCCAACTGTTGTTCACGAGGTAAGTGGTTCATCGGCCCTTGAAGCCAACGGTAGTGGCCCACTCCTTCAACTTCTGACCAAGTATGAACTTCCATGTCTTCATTGTGAAATTGTCCTGCAAATATGCCTTCTGGTTGACCATCGTAAGCAGGCTCGGACTCAAATACAATCACCAGTGATCGGTTACTTGGTATCCTCCGTCATTGTCGTGGTGCAGGTGGTTCTTCATCTCGGGGTCGCCTTCATGAACTAGTTGGTTGAGATAATCTGACTGGCATAGTATCTATCTCTTGGCTATCCATATCAGAAGACCAAACTATGGCTACTGAAAAAATTCTATTTTATCTTGGAGAAAATAACTACATCAACTACGAATTCTGGTGGTGCTCTCTCCGTTTCTTATATTCTTGGGTGAGCAAGCTTCAGAAAGAAGCTATTGTAGAACCGGCTTAGGTTTATGAGGATGTTGTTGATGAAACTCCTGTACCTTTTGTGGCGCATTGGTGAGATTTTCAGCTGGCTCCCACGTTCGCTCATTAATATCGTAGCCACACCAATGAACAAGATACTCCAACTTATCCCACCTTTGCCGAGAATCTAGCACCTTTTCAACCTCGTATTCTTTGTGGTTCTCGATCTCAATACTAGGTGGCAGACCTGGCACTCTTCCAAAAAAAGATGACTCTCGATAAGGCTCCAACAAAGAAACATGAAAGACTGAATGTACCTTCATAGAAGCCGATAATTCCAGACGGTACGCCACTGAATTGATTTGCTTTTGGATGATAAATGGTCCCAATCTTCAATAGTCCAACTTATCACATGGTCGCTTGGTCTTGATATTCCGTCGAAGAAGCCATGCTTTATCTCCAATTTTGAAAGTAGGTGCTTGATTCCGAAATCTATCTGCAGATGCCTTGTAGGATTCTTGAGCGGATTGTAATTGAAGCTTCAACGTATTTTGAAGCTGTGATAGTTGTTTTGCAAATCCTTCAACTCCTGGATTGTTATTTGTTGATGGACTCAATAAATCAAGCTTTGGATGATACCCATAGTTGGAAAAAAATGGTGTGTATTGAGTCGACGCATAGAGGGTGTTGTTATATGCAAACTCGGCTATCGGCAAATATGTGGTCCAATCGTCTTGCTGATAGTTGATGCTGCATCGTAAGTATTGTTCCAAGACTTGGTTCACCCGTTCCGTTTGACCGTCAGTTTGAGGATGAAAAGCCGAAGAAAGCTTGATATCCACCTTCAGTATCTCAAAGAGAGATCTCCAAAACTTTGATACGAACTGGATTCCTCGATCTGATACGATATCATCTGGTAGTCCATGATATCGATACACATTATCGAGAAAGAGCCTTGCTGTGACTTCACTGGACGATGTCTTCTTGCAATGGACAAAGTGTGTCATTTTTGTAAGCCGATCTACCACGACAAAGATGCTGTCAAATGAGTTCGATGATGGCAGGTCCGTGATGAAGTCCATGAAAATTGAAGACCATGGTCGACGTGGAATCGGCAATGGCTGTAGGAGTCCATAAGGGCGATGTCGAGGATTCTTCAATCTTGAACAGATGTCGCAGGAGAAGACAAAATCTTTCACATCCTTCCACATTTGGGGCCACCAAAAATCTCGAGAAATAAGCTCCAAGGTCTTGTTGAATCCAAAATGTCCCGCACTTGGAAAATCGTGGCGAGATTGAAGAACTCGGAGTCGTGCTGGTCTTTTTGGGATATATAACCGTTCTTCAAAGTATAAAAGATCTCCCTCCACCTTGAACTTGTCATCATTGGCACGCTGCTTAATATCAATGGCTACTGAATCTTCAATGGTTACGGCACGTACCTGATTCAAGAAGTCAGCATCAATTGGCATAATAGTAGCGCAAAGCTGAAATTGCTCTGGCTTCAACAATGTCATACATTGTTGATCAAATGCTGCTTCTTTAGCCTTTGATACAAGATACGATCTCCTCGATAAGGCATCAGATAGTCCTTGCTACTTTCCAGGTCGATAAGTGATAATAAAATCGAACCTAGATAGCAACATACTCCATCGAGCTTGACGTCGATTTAGAACTCGAGCCGACATGAAATACTCCAAATTCTTGTGATCTGTATATACGGTCACTGGATGTGTAGCTCCTTCAAGAAAGTGACGCCATTCTTAAAAAGAATCCACTATAGCAAGAAGTTCCTTATCGTGGATCTCATAATTGATTTCAACAGCAAAGAACTTTCGAGAATAGAATGCAACCGGATCGAGCTTCTTATCTTCTCCCATTTATGAAAGTACAGCTCCCAAAGCAAAATCCAAAGCATCAATTTCTAAATAGAAGGCCTTTGTAAAGTCTGGATGTATCAAGATTGGAGCCGTAAAAAATGCGGTCTTCAGGTTTTGAAACGCCTTCTCTGCTAGAGGTCTCCATTCCAGCTTATCCTTGCATATCAACCGAGTGAGACGAGCAGCAACTTGAGAGTAATTCTTGATAAAGATCCAATAAAAGTTGGCAAAATCAAGAAAACATTGTACATCTCTAACCGTCTTCGGAACCTCCCAGGACACGATTGCTTCCACCTTCTTGGGGTCCATCTTCAAGCCTTCCGTAGTCGCAACGAACCCCAGAAACTCCATCTCTATTTGGTGAAATAAACACTTCTCCAACTTGGCATATAGTCCTCGCTCGCGTAGTTTCTCCAATATCAAACGAACGTGTTTTTCATGTACTTCCTCATTTTTGGAGAATATCAAAATATCATCTAAATAAATGACAACAAAATCGTCAAGGTATTCTCGGAAAATGTCATTCATCATATGTTGAAAGACCGCTGGAGCATTAGTAAGACCAAAGGGCATGACATTATATTCAAAATGGCCATACCTTGTACGAAACGCTGTCTTCCACTCATCTCCTTCTTTGATTCGTACGAGGTTGTAAGCTCCCCTTAGATCAATTTTTGTAAAGATCCTTGCTCGTCCAAGTTGTTCTAAGAGACCAAAAATCAAGGGTAACAGGTACCGATTCTTCTTTGTTACCTTGTTGAGGCCTCGATAGTCCACGCACATCCGCAACGAGCCATCTTTCTTCTTCACAAATAAGATGGGTGCTCCAGCTGACGATTTTGAATGACGGATGAAGTTCTTGGCTAGATTCTCGCCGATGCACTTCCGCAACTCCGCCAACTCCATCTGCGATAGATTGTAGATTGGGCCAAAAGGCGGTTGTGCTCCTTCCTGTAAGTCTATGGCGCAATCATATGGTCTGTGTTCCGGTAGCATGTCGGCATTTTTCTTTTGAAACACGTCTTTAAAATCCTTATATTGCTCCGGTATACTTGCTGTTGAGATCTTCTCCCCGGTAGTTGGAACCGCATAAATGACAAACGATGTGCCTCCCTTGGACAATCTTATAAATGCTCTTGCTCCAATAAATAAGGATTTCTCTATTCGGGGTTTTCTACTAGGCTTGCTCTTAGGTGGTTTTGTGGGAAAGGTCATCTTCCGCAACTTCCAATCTATGGATGGGTTATGCTTTTCCAACCAGGAAAGACCAAGAATAACAGGATTTGATGGGGTTCTAATAATATTGAATATAATATGACTACTATGGTTCTTAAACGTCACTTCTATAGGTTCTGTTTTATGGGTGACACTACCAGACAATAAAGGTCGTCCATCTATGACCTCAACGTAAACAGGTTTGGATTTTCGTACTAAAGGGATCTTATGACGCTTTGCAAATTCTTCGTCTAAAAAACAAGCAGATGTTCCTGAATCTAATAATGCTAAGATTCTCAGTTTCTGAGGGCCAATAAGCAAAAGGATTGTAAAACAAAGGGCAGGTTGAGCGGAAAGAGAGGAACCTGGTTGTTGTTGCGATATTTCACTGTCCAGCCGCACGATTCCTATTGTGGCTGGGCATCCTCGTTTTTCTGAATAAATGCACCCCTAGTCCTGATAATACATCAATTTTGCTTCTTGAGGCAGTTTCCAACTTTGTGGCCTTCTTCACCGCAATACAAGCATAGACCTTCCTCCATACGCCGCTTTTTTTCTTCTAGAGTAAGAGATTTGACACGTACCGCATCAATTTGCATGTCTTCTACCTCTGAATGTGAATTCACGCTGCTTGCCGACATAGTTAGGGTGTGGTGAACCGTATGTTGTCTTGAACGTTGGTCTTGGCGACGTTGGAATAGGCGGTTATTGCACTTCACAGCTTGGCTAATAGCTTCGTTGAGCGTTTGCGGATCAGGAAGAGTTAACAGCAAATCCTTCACATCGTCCCTTAAATTCCAATAGAATTGACTCATCAACGCTTCTTCGTCTCAATTGATGTCGCATGCTAATTGCCTGAACTCCGATGCATAGACTGATGTAGAACGCATTCCTTGTCGTAGTGACCGGATCTTTGTTGTAGGCCATCGAACCTTGTCGTATTCACCAAATGCTTCCGCAAATGCCTCCAAAAAGGTTTCAAAGTTGTTTAGTATGGACGATCGTTTCTCAAACAAAGGAGCAAACCTTGATAGAGCTTGTCCTGTAAGTAAGGTTCCAACAAGCCCAACACGTGACTCCTCCATTGGATAGCGTTCTGGCTGTAAAACTGTTATCAACCTGATTTGGTTGACGAAACCTTGAAACTTGGAATGTGTACCATCAAACTTGTCCGAAAGGCTAACTTGAGATTCTTTATGTTGTAGAACCAGCGGTGCTTGTCAAACCTGAGGCAAAGTTGCTTCTCCAAGTGTAGAAGTTTGAGGCTGGTGCAACCTAGATTGTGCCATCCCAGATGCTCCATCATTATGAAGCCTTGCCACGACTCCTTCAATCTCTGTAGTTCTTTGCGATAACGTAGCGAGGGCATTCATGATAGCATCTAACTTGGACTCTGAACTTTCCATCATACTAATGTCTTGGCCCCCGGCCATTCTAAGAGAAGGACAAAAATGACTCTACAAGAAGACAATATTGGTTTAGAGGAGGGTACTCTGCAACCTCTAAAATGCCTTAAGAGCTTCAAGAAAAGGGGTAATCCACTCTCTCCAAGAAGAATAAGATCCTAATATTATAACAAAAGAAGTATCAATTTAGAGGAGGGTAATCCGCAACCTCTAAAGTGCTAGTACACTTCCAAGCAGAGGGATAATCTACACTCTAACAAAGAAGAAACTAGCTCTGATATCTGAGGTGAATGAAGTCTCGACAAACTGTCACGGACACAGAATACAGACTTGATATCTACCAAGAAGTTCAAGAACAACTAGCAAGAACTAGATTAATCAGATGAATACAAGAACAACACCAGAGAAGTGAGCTAGAGCTCCAAGAGATGTGTTGTCGAGACTGAAGAACTCTTCAGCCTCGATCCCAATATATACTCCTATTTAGGAAGCTTCTCAAGCAACTTCTACCAACTAGGAAGTTTCTAGAAGGTTCCAGAGACTTGCTTCTAGAAGGTTCTAAAGACTATGTCCCTAACATCTTCTACCAACTAAGAAGCTTCTAGAAGGTTCCAGAGACTTGCTTCTAGAAGGTTCTAGAAGCTTGTCTCTAGAAGGTTCTAGAAACTTGTCTCTAGAAGGTTCTAAGGACTATGTCCCTAACATTATGTAATATGATGAAAACAACAGTGAATACAATATAATAACTAAATTCAAGAAGTTTGAAAGAGAAAAATAAAAATAAAAATAAAACCAAAATAACCAGGAGTTCGAAGCATATTATACAAAATTATACAAAAATTTGCAATTCAGAAAATAACACAATTTGGTGCAAAATAATAATGATAAATTTGTGCCTTAGAAAATTGAATTGAATTAGATTATTTATACTTATCTTTAAAAAATTAAACTAAATCATATATATATATATATATATATATATATCAACCAAATATAAACATATCAACCAAATATAAACATATCAACCAAATATTAATATTTCAACCATATAAACATATCAACCATATAAACATATCAACCAAATATTAATATTTCAACCATATAAACATATCAACCATATAAACATATCAACCAAATATTAATATTTACCATCAACTTTAAATAAATAAATAAAGTGGTAGTTTAGTTTAGACATTTGTTAAGTTTTGTACCCTAAGTTTCAAGGTCAATAGATTAGGGAGTTTTCATACACAGAAGACAAGATAAAAGGCTTCAACTTTTGAATCTTTGATTAGTTGAAATTAAGAAGCATCATAAAGTTAATTTTGTACTTAGAGAAATTGATTCAAAAGCTATAAGAAAAAGAAAAAGGAAATATGTAATCCATTTCTTTTTCCCTACATAGTATAAACAATATTGTCTCTCAATTTTTTGATAAACCCATGTCAAGAAGGGGTTTTTAGAAATAAATAAATAATATATATGTGTGTGTTTATCAAATTATTTAACATAAATAAATAAATAATGACTTAATATATTTTATGATCTTTTTTCATTTTGTATTATATCCAAAGACTAAGCCTTCTAAAGGAGAGTTTTTCTTCACCAAGCAAAGAACCTTTGTGAGGCTTTTGTACTATGGACTTATAAAGTGGACTTCTATATGTAAAGATCCCTTTTGTATATATATATATATATATATATATATATATACATCTTTAAAAAATTATACATCAAATATTAATAAAATATTCAAATTTTATAGTTTTTAAAATATATTAAAATTTAAATTATACCTTAATGTTTATAAAAAATTGACATTATATTACATTTCTTTTTTCTTTATTTTGCAAGAAAAGATGTTGAATGCTTAAAAGATATATTAAATTAAAGAAAATCATCATTTTTATTTGTTATTAGTAAAGTAATTCTTCTTTGTTATAAGTAAGTAAAAATATAACTTTCAATATATATATATATATATATATATATATATATATACATATATATATATAAAGTATTTTTAGACAATGCTAAAGAGAAATTATGGAGAAGATTAAATAAATAGTTAATAAAAATGTTTATCATATAATTAAAGTAGTACGTTAGAGCAAATACCCTTTAAAATCACCAAATTAATTAGATGAAGAAATTATGTTATAAACTAATATCCGATTAGAGATTTTTTTTTATAAAAATAGATAAAACATTGAATATTTTATCTCAAAAAGTTTCTTATAACACATTTTGGATTGTAAAGTATTCTTTAAACTTACAAAACTTTATGATTATCATGTATGTTTACTTATAATTTTTAATATTTTAAAATTTTTAGTAAAAATAAAAAGAATAAAAATTTATAAAAAAACATAATAAAATTTGACATATGTTACAAATAACATGTTAAATACAAAAATATAAAGAAATTAAAATATTTAACCTTATTTCTTTTATTTATAATATATTTGATTATATATATATATATATATATATATATATATATATATATATACAGATATAAAATAAAAAATCAAGTTGAAAATTTTATAACTCTTGACATTAAAGTTGAACAAGCTTTAAATTTTAAAAAATAAGGAATAAATTATACACATAGAAATATTGGTAATGTAAAATAAACTTATACTACATTAACAAATAGAAGTAAATAGAAATAATTATAAATATAACAAGTGAATAATATCTTCCTCAAACACATTAAAGATGTCTTCTAATTACAAATTAGATCTATACATTATGTTAGATACATTATGTAACAATGAAAATTTAGATTAGAAGTTTTCTATCTTTAAGAAGCCACTAGAAAAGAATCTAACGTCTTGGATAATTATAGAAATTATATCAAAAATAAATATACCAATTTATAGAACAACAAAAAAAAATGATATATTTGTTTTTTAACATTTATTTTTTAAAACACATAGAAACAATACTTGAATGTATGTGAAACTTAAATATTTATAAATGACAAGTAATTATTTTTTCATTTTTTAATGTAAAATATTAAATTGACCCAGGTTTTTACTAAATCAACCTGACGATGATAAAAATAAACAAAAATAAATATGGTAATTATAATGAATATGATTGGTTTTCATCAATTTCAAATCCAATAGCAGAGAAATGAATCCAGAAGTCATTTTCTTTTCTTTTCTTTTCACGATGGTTAGGATGAGTGAGTCAATTTAGTATAAGCCTGGGTCTATTTAACATTCCCCTTTTTTACTTATATTTATAAAGAAAAAATATTTAAAAACTTATCGAGAACCTCTCCAACAAACATTGACAGGGAACGTGGAGGGGAACGGCGCCGAGGAGGGGGCGGGGCGGCCACCGGCAGCGCCGCGGCGCTTGCTACAATAACGGGACGAAGACGCCGCAATTGGGCGCCACACGGATCATTAGCACCCACGCCGCAAATTCTCACCTCTTCTCGCCCCCCCTCATCGCGTCCCATTGCCATTCATTCCATTTACGCAATCGGTGCCTGCCTGACTAAGTCCGCAAACACCATCATTTGGGACTCCTTTTGCACTCTCTCGCACTCTCTGCAGCTATTTCGGCGTCGACCAAGCCGCAGCCGCGCCCGTGCGTGCATTCGCAGCGCTATGGCAGCCAAGGTGCCGTTCTCCAAGCGATGGATCAAGCCTGAGGTACGGCGCAGCAGCGCATTTGGGTTTTTGCTGGGTCTGTTGGGTTTAAACGGTCAGGGTGTAGTACCTTAGAGTGAAGATTTTGGGTTCTGAGAGATGTGGGTTGCGGTTTTTTTTTTTGAGGGAATCCGTGGAGCTGCGCGCGTTTGTGGTTGTGTTTTGGAAGTGCGTAGGGTTTCTTTTCTTGGGAAGTGTGATTGTGGTGTGTTACCCGTTGGTTTGGTAAGGTGGGTGGGGGGGTGGTGAATGTAGTCTTCGTATTTTGAACCACTTAGGGTGCATTTGCCCTTCTCGAGCGTGAAGGGTTGGGTTGTTTCATGTGAGCTTGGGTTTTTAGGATGGGTGGTTTACATGCTTTGGTTGGGGGTGGTATGCAGGGCACGCAATTTCCTCATTAGTAGCTTGTTCGCTTTTCTTCCTGTATGGTGTAGCTCTGGTGTTCCCGAAATTCTTTTTCGTTTTCCTTATATGTCTGAAAAGTAGTGTTCAGCTGACAATCTAGAATTGAGAATGGGTTGGAGGGTAGTAGCTGGCTGCTCGATTAGGTCTGAGTTTTGAGAGGAGATCCTAACCAGTCGTGAAATGCAGATCTACCCGTTGTTTGCTGCCATCGGAGCAGCTTTAGGCATCTGTGGATACTCGATGGCTCGCAACCTTGCAATCAACCCTGATGTCAGGTGCTTATCTATGTATATACTTTTATTCTTGTTTTGGTCGTGCCAGTTCGGCACACTTATCACTGCAAGATAGAACAGTGCATGTTTAGCTATTGTTATACGTACATTGAGTACTTTAACCGCGGCTTTATATACCACAGCGCTCAGATACCCATGCCTTCATGTGTTTCTGTAGAATCACGAAGGAGGATCGGGCTGCGGGAGTTTTGGAAAACTACAAGGAAGGTGAAGCTTACAAAATGCACGGTCTTCGGAAGTACCTTCAGCAGCAGGAGCCGCAGATCATGCCTGGCATCAATAACTACTTTTCAGGCGCCAAGTAAGGACTTTGTTAGTCATGGGTATCGACGACTGGTTTACTAGTGCCCAAAATTTGTTTTGCATAGAACTCATCCACTTCGGGTTTTGTTGGAAGGTTGAGGTTATCCAAATTCAGCTGCTAATAATCCTCAAGCAACCTCCCAAACTGCATCCCGGACAGTGATTGTAGTAGAGCTTCAAAAACATTCATCTGTCATGGTTATTTGAATTCCACGAAATTCTTCAATATTGACAGAAACTTGGATTCCGCACATTAAAATCCGGCAATTTTCTTGTGTGCTCTCTCTCTCTCTCTCTCTCTCTCTCTCCATAATTCCAGTCAAATGTACCCGACTCCTTTTGAGCGCTTTAGTTTTGACCGAGGTCTGTGGTTGTTCCGATGGTCGCATGAATACAGTAGTCGCATTTTGTTAGCAATCCACAGTTGAGGTTGAGATCGTGGTAAATAGTGGGTTTCGTAGGTCTATTTGCAGTTGTGCTAAGCATGCTTGTTACAGACATGCTCCCCTTTTCAATTATTCATCAGATTGTGCACCTAGATAGCCTATGGAACTATTTTGCATTCTGCCAAGTATCAGTTTGGAGATCATCCCCCAATGCCTGCCGTAAATCTACGTTGTGGCTCTGAACAATTGCGGATGTAGTCTCCGGGAACATTCGAAACAATTATTATCTGATTGCTGATATTTGGGATGCCAGTTTATTTATTTATTTATATTTATTTTTCCAATTTTCCAATTTTTTTGTTTATGTATTGATCCCGGAGTGTGACCAAGTCAACATGTGTAATAATCCGACTTTTGGGCCTGTATTGATATCCATCTAATGGTGTTAGTAAACCCTGTGAAAGCATGTCCAGCTTCCACGTTTGCATACGCGAATCCTCGGCCATCGTAGGAGTCGGTTACGCGAACATGGAGTTCAGTGTGTGAGTTGACCATGTGGACATTTTACGGAGGGAACTGCTGACCGCCGCTGCCTCTTCCACAGAACCAAGAGAAGCCACGCTTACTTGCTCATCAATCGATGGATTGTGTTTATTATGACTCTGGATAGCAGATTTTCGCTGAATCAGCTCTAACTTTCAAGCTCAGCCAAACGACTATCAGTTATTTTCCCAAGCAAATCACAGACCTTGTGTTCGGCTCCACAGTATTTTTGATACTTGGCCATGAGGGTCGTTTTAGTATCTTCTTCACGTGTTGGAAGAGCTGGCAACTTTGGTATTTTCTGCCTGGCATTGGTTTTTTCTGCAACAAATTGATTGCACTGGGTTTTTCGATATTTTTTGTAAACTTCTTATTGAGAAGCCTGCGGCTTCGCTTCTTGTCCGTGGACTCAATTGATGGATGTTTCCACCGTTGGAGGTGTTGGTGCATCCAAAATTAGGGTTCTCTCAATCGCCAGGATGATTGGGACCTGTGTAGTGAACGGTGTGTGATCGCAGGTTGGAAATCTATAACCATGAAGCTTTGTTAATTTGATGTAAATGAAGCAGACTTTTCTCCTGAGATAGTGATTGGATCCGTATTACGTTTCAAATAAAAATAATTTTGTTATGTTGGATACATGAAGAAGCATTATTCTCTTGGTGTGATTTTCTCACCATGATGTATTCAGGTATTTAATTTTGCACAGTGCTACGATTGTTGTGCTATTGTGATTTTCATAGCAGAGCTAATATTCACTCATGTCAACCCAATGAGCTTTATAAACAAGTTCAACACAAAGGACTTCGACGATAGTGTTAGGTATCATACCCACCGTGCAAACTATTTTGTTTTACTTCACTTCATCTTTGTTTCTGTATACTTGGTGTAACATTGACTGAAACAAAAATGGAGATATGTAATCAGAACAAACCACCATTATTTCAAACCATACAATTTCCATTCTAAGAACTGTAAATATGCTCTGATTCTTTATCAATTTTTCCAAATCCGTTTTCGAAAGAAAACACGGGTCTCTCAACAGATGAAGCAGTGAAAAACGATAACAGACAGTAGAACTGATGAGAAATGTACACGATGTAGAAGGAAAACAATGGATTACACCGAAAAAGAAGAGAGAGAGATGAAGGAAAAACGAGAGCAAGAGCGCTTCTCACAAAGCAATGAACAAGCGCAGGCAACGCAGAGGAACCCACCTGAAGCCAAACAAAAGGGAATCCAGCAAAACGAAGAGGGACCCTCTTCATCTTCCTCATCCCTACCATCACCCACACCTGGTATACCTAATTCTATATCATTATTTTAACATTTATATATATATATATATATATATATACTCATATCTTCAAACATGTATTTATTTAAATATATACACACACACACACCCCCATTCCTAGACACTCACTCTCCTCTCGTGTGTGTGTATGTATATATATATATATATATATATAGATAAAAACACACACACACAGACTGCCTTAATTAATTAATCAATCAATTATATATATATATATATATATATATATATCACTATGTGGTGTTTATGTATATATATATGTTTATGTATATATATATATATATATATGCCTCTGTAAGCAAACATACATGGTCAATGTGTACCTGAGAAAGTTTTGCTGTAAAAAACTAACCTAATTTTTAGGAACATTTGGATGTTGAAACCAAATTGACCAGCCTGCATTGGGTGTTTTATTCTTGAAATTATAATAAGATAAAATTTTGAAAATAAAATAATAAAAAACTTCTAAAAGGATTTTGACACAAGAAAATTAAACTTGTGAATAAAAATATTTTTTATGTTTTTATCTAGTGTGTCTATATATATATACATATATATATATATATATATATATATATATATGTTTAGTACTTATTTGGAAAAGGAATGATATATATGTATAGGAGCTAAACCTTCAAAACCCTCGATCATTGATTGGACTTTTTTGGATAATGAATACTCGGACCCATCATCTCCCCTTGCTACCAAAAAAGAAGCTAACGTCCAAGAGACCCCATTTGTTGCACATGAAGTGTTGCCAACCCACTCTATGCCACTAAATGATAATATGCAAATGGAAAGTGTTCAATTGGGAACATCATCAAATGTTGAAGGGCCGAAGGTTCAAAGCCGGCGTGGATCATTATCTGTCATTGACACCATCAAAACAGCAATGTATTCAGTTTATTCATTTTGATTTTTAATGCTCTAGTTAAAATGAAAATAAATAAAAATAAAAATCATATTGAAATTATAAGAGTACTTGTTGATTTTGTGCTTTTGACTGTTTACTTTTTCTTTTGATAAAAAAGTGTGTTTGAACATCCTGATTTGCATTACAAAATAAAAATGCATAATTAACAAGAATGTGTGATTTTGTTTTAAGGGAAAATAGAATGAAAGCGGAAGATCCAGAAGATGAGCCAGGGTTTCTGGAAAGGAATCCGACATGGGAGGATTCATTGGAACCCACAAATCTAAATGAAACCAAAAAAGAAGAGCAAGAAACTGAACATGGGAAGTTGCAAAGAGCTTTTGCAGCCATGGCAAATGCAGATGGAGGTGTTACTATTACCAAACATACCACAGTTGCTGCAAAACGATGGAAGAATGCCTACCTCACACTCAAAAGGCTTTTGGTATATACATACACTCATACATACATACATACATACATACATACATACACATACAACAAAAAAATTCTTATATAGAAATATATCCATATATATATATATATATATATACACACACACACATATATTAAAATTTAATATAACATTGAAAAATAGTGTGTCTATGTGTGTGTATATATATATATATATATATATGAATTATTATTATTTTTTTAATAAATGTATTTTTTTTGTAATTTGATGTGTGTGCACTCAGGCTCTTAGAAAATTGGAAAGGACAAGTAGAGTTGGGCCTGGAGCTGAATTGGATGGCCGCTCATTAGGACTCTTTCCAGTCAAAAATCCACTGCGAAAGATTATTTTCAAACTAATGTTCTCTCAATATCCACCAAAAAAACACTCCTTTGAGCTTAATTATTATTTAAAATTATTTACTGGAATCAATTAATGTTGCTTAAAAAATAAATCCTTTCAAAATCCATTGTCACAACTGCATTTATCTTTGAAATCCTTTCAGTATGTGTGAATATATACATATGTTTTACATTTTAGAACACATGATTGAATTGTTTTTTTTTAGAAAATTGACAAAACTTAAGTTAACATATGTTTATTAAATTAAAAATAAGGAGGATTTGAAATTTAAATATCTAACACAATCATATATTTTGTTAAGAAGAAAAATACATGAATTAAGTATCAACTTATCAAATTCACGTACTATAACCTTTTTCAATAAATTACCATATAACTAAAACTATAAATTTTATTTTGACCTTTGTAAAACCATACAAAGTTTATTGTAGAAAATTATAATTTAAAAATATTCTATACATATTCAACATAAACAAAATGAATATAATTATTTAAAAAATAAAATATTAATAATTAGGGTAATTTAATGTTGAGAATAAAAAACTAAAAAAATAATGTTAATAATTTAATGTTGAATACGTATATACAACAATTTATCCTTGACTCAAAATTACAAATGCTGAATACTGCCTTCTTATTCTTATCACCGCTCATCTTGTGATTCTCATTCAAAAAGCTACTACAAACCTTTCAGTGGAAGTCAAAGATCGTCTTGTTTTAGCAGATTTGGTTATAACAATTTTGTACACGTATGTGTTGTCAATGTTTTAATTAATGTAAAGAATATGTAATTTTTTAATTATTATTAGTACACCATTTTCATGATTTTATGATGACATTCTACAAAATGTATTTACTTTGAAAACATATGCTTTCAAAAATAATTTATAGTTTGTTTTGTGTAGTGTTGAATGCGTACTACGTATTTTCACACTAGGCTTTATAAAAGGCCCTCACTCATATATGAAAAGCAACTACAATAAACTTGATTTCATTATTGTTGTTGATTCTTGGTAAATGCTCTCTATACTTAAATATCACTCTTGAAAGTTGGTTTTTTTACTGTGATTTCTTAAACATTTTATATATATATATATATATATATATATTCATTTGATGGATGAGAATGCTTCTCTGAAAATTCATAAAAAATTCTAAAATTTTTTGTATTTTAAAAATATCATTTAAAAAATAATCTAAAATTAACCATTACAATCTAAATCCAAAAACAGGGTTCACATTTATCAAGCCAAAAAGGGCAACGATGGCTTTTTCCGATTTGCTTCATTACGTGCTTTTCGAGCACTATTATCACTTCGCCATTTTTCATTTTTTGCAAATGTCATAGTGAGTACAGTAGCTATGTCATACCCACATTTAATATTTTTTTGAAGTAATAATAAACAGTGTCTTTATAATCCCATTTACTGTAACCACAGCACATTTAACTACAAAACACTATTATAGTTTCTATTGTATTCAATATTTATTTATTTTAAAAATGTTATATGAATATTTAATTTCATGTATATCTATCTATATATATATATATATATATATACATATATATTCATCTTCAAGATAAATGTTGTTTGAATAACTCATCTCATTCAAATGTTGGAAGGCTATAATGGATGCTTGTCAAGGTAGTCTTGTTCCACTTGGAAATGTATTGATTTTTATAGCAATGATTTTTTCATTCTATGCCTTAGTTGGTGTACACTTTTATGGTGGAAAATTTAAATCAAGGTAACATTGTATACATGTACATGTGTAAATAAAACTTGTCTATTAATAGAAAAGTATATCTAATTCCAACATACAATACATACAAAAATATACATATCAATGTATTGAGTAGTGAGAAATTAATTTTAATATTAAAATAGAAATAATATGTATATTTAATTAATTTATTTGAATTCATTCTTCATTTAGGTGCATACGTAAAGAGGATGGTACTCTACCATATATGCAAGAGTTTTGTGGTACAAAAGGAAAAGATTGTGATGGCAATACAACCATAGTTTCTTACATGAGTACCTTTTGTGTGAAAGGCCTTGAATGCAAAGGAAATCTTACTATAGCAAATGGATCTAGTGGACCCCATGAATGTAATGAAGTAAGTTATTAGTAAATAAAATAATTTATATGTGTATGTATGTATGTATATATGCACATATAAATAATCATTATTTATATGATATTTTACTTTATAAACATATGTATTTTTTCATCTACATGTACAATACAATTAGTTTCCTACATGTGCAATAATATATATATATATATATATATATATGATTTTTTAATGTATTGATGTATTTAAAATGAATCAATTTGATTGTCAATTTTAGCAAGTTGTATACAAAATAATTTATTTTCTTTCATGTGATTTAATTAGAAATTTGGTAATCCAAACTATGGGGCAAATAATTTTGATACATTTCCACAAGCTATTTTAATGCTCTTTCAGGTTCAATCAGACTAATGACTATACATATGTATGTATACATGTAGTTTTTTTAAAAAGCATTTTAAATATACTTTTCAACATACATGTTTGAGCATTTGTTGTTTTTACATCATTAAAAATTCTTGTATCATGTTCATTTCAATAAATAAATAATAATCATCATCATAAAAAACTCATAATCACATCATTTTCATTTGACATTAAATGGATTCCATCATTACTTTGAATTAAATTTTTTTAAAGTTGTTTTGTGATATTATATTCATGGTAAAAAAAAATGCTACTTGTGTAAACATATACATACACGTATGTATTAGAACTTACATCATACTATTTGAATTGCTTTGAAGATTGTGACATTTGAAGGTTGGGCATTACAAATGTATAATATGCAAGATAGTGCTGGATTAAATGCAGGTAGTTCACTTTATACTAACTTACATAATAATATACACTAAAAGTAACAATTGCAATTGGATAAAAACTCAAGTTAGCATCATTCCAATTCATGAGTAATTTAGGTTATTCCACATAAGATATTTTCCTCACTTTATTTAATATATTAATGTATTTATCATTACAAGCATTACCTTATGTGTATATGTATATACACACACACACACACACACACACACATATATATATATATATATATATACACTTTACCATTAATATTATGGACACCCAATAATGTTTGCTACCAAAAAGATAGAAATAAAAATTAAAAAAACAAAAAAGTGTTAAAATGCTCTATGTGTTTTAATTTTTTAAAATGAACTTTATGAAAAAAATACGTATTTCTATTACTAACATTAGACAATGAATAACCATTGCTGATGGATAGAGATTTATTTCATTGTGATGGTTATTATTGGAAGCTATTTTGCTGTGAATGTTTGTGTTGCTGCTATAAGTGGAGTCTTTATCCGAGTTCGACATGAACATCAGGTTATTATTATTATTATTATTATTATTATTTCCATTATACTAGTTTTCATTTCATTTTATATTAAAGTGATCACTAGTGCTGTAATTGTATTACACATTATCAATTGAAATCCTTCTGTAATTGTAGTTTTCTTGTAAAAATAGAGTTATTGCAACAACTATGATTGATGACATTATATTGTCACATTATAATATTTTGGGGGAAATTAGTGTAATTTTAAACATTTCTCTGATCTAGATATGTCAAGTGATAAGTATTCTATTCATACTTATGTGAGTTTTTTTTTTTTTTTTTTTTTTTTTTCATTTATAAACTTTTAATGTTGTTTTGACATTAAAAATATTATTATTTGCAAATATATAATATGGTTTTGACATTGATAGGTTCTTCTCAAAAAGCACAAACGAGAGCAAGCATTCACATTTCACAATGCCATTATGTTAGCAAATGTGTTAAAAGATGTGATTAGAAAAGATGATGCAAAGTTATCATGGTTTGGATTGGTACGGAGAAAAACGGGATCATTCAACCAAAATGTCACAAAATTTATTCGACAAGGTACCAAAAGGATATCAGCCATGTCAAATCAAGGACAATCATTTTTGAAAAGGCAAATTAGTAGGGGAGCCTCATTCGGAGCTCGTGACTCGGATTCCGACTTTGAAGATGTTGATGAGAATGAACTTGGTGGATCATTCAAAAAACCAAAGTCCTTCAAAACCAATAAAAGCATGAATCGAAGTATGAGTCGAAGCCTAAGCCGAAGTTTGAGTAGTGGTGCAAAGAGCTTTACACGATCATTATCAAAGAACACTCACAAAACTGCTCATCATGTGCATGCCACTCTTACAGCAATTGTACGGAGTCAATTTTTTAGACTCGCCGAGCTTACACTCATCACCACCAATTTCATTATTCTTTGTTTCATCACCGCCAATATGTCCAGAAAAACTGAAAATAAAATTCGTATCCTTTACTTATACATGTTATGTGTTCTATTAAATACTATATATGTATGTAAAATTCTCCCCTGCATGATTCTTAATTATGAGAGATGATTTTTTTATTATTATTATTATATTTCTAGTGCTAATTTAACACTAATTTCTTAAGAACATTCATCAAGGATATTACAAATTGCATTTTTGGTTGAAATGGGTCTCCGAGCTATGGCACATGGGTGGAAAAAATACTTCCAGGATTGTGAGTTTCATCTCATATTGCAATAATCTGTCATTATACATTAATGACTGTTTATAGAAAGTAGATTTAAAAAAATACTTATATTTGTCATAACAAGAAGTAATCCTTGAAGACTTGTGTATTGACAGCTATGAACATACTGGATATAGTTGTGGTAGTTGTTTCACTCCTTAGTAGCGCATCAAGTAAACTGCCAAACATAAGCGCTGTAAGATTGTTAAGATTTTTCCACAGCCCGAGAAAACAAAAGTTTGGCAAGTCTGATGAAACTCCATCACCATTGGTACACTTTATTTTGGGTTTTGAATTTTTTTTTTGAAAATATATTTAATAATCAATATTTTGTTTTACAATGTTTGAAATACACATAATTTTAGAAAAATAATTGAAGCTTGTTTTATTTGAATTACTCAAATAAGAAATATGTGAGCTTCAAACAAAAACATGACATATGCACAATGGACCTTATAAAAATCAACTCTTAAGATTTTATTTTATTTTATTTTATTTTTCATTCTTTGTAAGTTTTAAATTATAGTCTTTCCAAGACTCTTGTAACAATATTTATAAATTTTTAATTGATTTTTCAGATGTTGTGCCTGAGGAGCTTCAACATATTAGGGAGCTTATCATTTTTTTACATGATAGTGACAATTGTGTTTAGTATAATAAGTATGGAATTGTATAGTGGGCAGTTTCAAGTATTTCCAGAGGGCAATCCACGTGAGAACCATGACTCATTTGGAAGTGCTCTGCTCACATGGTTTGGGGTCTCAACTGGAGAAAGTTGGATTAACCAACTTTGGAATGCCATGCGCCCCGAAGTTCGTTATAGGTTCACAATTATACACACCCAAATAGATAGATATATATATATATATATATATGTTTATTAGTAGAAACTTGTGCTGTTCAGCACCGCAATCTCTAGCATATCCATCCATTTCCTTGTTCTTCCACGCTCCAATCAAAAAACTTCTTTGTCTATTTGTGTTATATCCAAGCTATCTTATATTATATGTATATTTGAGGGTTATATATTGAAAATTTTATTTGAGTTGTAAAATTATGTGAAATATAATTATAAAAATGTCACTAAAAATACTATTATTTTGAAGGAAATATTGATAATTTGATTTTTTGAAGAGAGATTGATTTACTTATTAATCTTTTGAAATTGAGAAAGTTAGAGAAGTAACAATGCCATGTGGGTGTGTGTGCAACAGGTGGATATCACCTTATTTGTTTATTTGCTATTTTATTTTAACAACATACATATTGATTAACCTTATTATTGCAGTATTACTTGAAAGTACAGAACTTACAGATAATCAAAAGAAAGCCATTCAAAAGGTACAAAAAATAAAGCATTGTGGCTTAACTAGGATTTTCCAATTCATATATTTAATTTTAGCATCATGTAAAAATTAAAATTATAACAAATGAACATTGAACCAAATATTGGTAAAAAGAAAAAATCAAAGACATTATGTTCAAATTTCCACATTATATAATTGACTACTTTTTATAACAAAACAAGTATTTTTTCTATAAAAAATCTTAGTCAAATCTTATTCAATTTTATTTGATAATTTTACATATGATTGCATATACAATAATACTTATAAAAATTAATCAATTAAGATAAGAAGACCAATTTGTTAAAATTGACAGCGTGAATATTTGAAATACTTGCGAGCAACACACACCCATGCAAAATCAATAAGAACGGGCGATTGGTTGATTGGTGCCATTGAAGGCATCCAAGCAAGAGTGCGTCGAATCTATCGAAATCTTAGTGTCATGGTCCCCGTTTCCAAGAGTGTGAAACATGTGAGCATTCCTTTGTTGGAGAATAAAATTGCATCACAAATGGACACAAGATCACCAAAAAATGAGGGCTACCAATATAATCAAGATGATGCAATAAATAGCCAAGATTTTCTTGATAATCAAGGATCTTCATCCACATCTCTTAGTGAACCACAACCAAGCACTCCATTACATTCCATTTTAGAAATGCCTGAGATAAAAAAGAAAATATATTCCGAACAATCTATTGCCGCAAAAGACAACAAGCTGCTTCAAAGAAAACACTCGTCGTTTGATCCCGGTTTGATGATGCAATCAAATGCTTCAAACATTACTCCTATTGATCAACAAAGTAGAGATGCGATTCTACGTCGAAGTAGCTATAATGGTATTGGTGGGCATTCAAGTCGGCCTCGAAGGTTAAGTAAAGATGCAACCCAAATGTTGGTTGGGGCAGGTTTTTCTAATACAACAACTCATCAAGATTTTAGAGAAGAAAAGACAGCCCTTCAAAGTGCCATGTTGGCACTAGCACACAACCTTAGCATGCCATCTTCTCTTCCACTTGATGATGACATTGATGCAAACCAACATTTGTATACAACTAAAGAAGGTGAAGATGATCGCCATCCTTCACCTAAATCTAAAGTGGATTTGTACCATTCCTTGTCTATACAATCATTTAAAGGATCAAGTAAAAGGACATCGTTTAATATAAAAGATTATGAAGGATATAATATGAAGTATAGACAAGTTCCTTGGTATTTCTCCGACAAGTCTCTTTTCATATTCAAAAGTGATGGTCCAACTCGTAGATTTTTGGTTTTTGTGGTTGAAAATATTTGGTACAAGCGTTTCATCATGATATGTGCAATTATTGCCGTTTATATTGTGACACAATTAAATCCGGCTGGATTCATTGACAATGTTTCCATTGATTTGATGGATCGTTTCCTACTATTTGTAAGTCACAATACATTTTTTTGATAAATCCTTGCACAATTTATTTATTTAATTTTTAAAATTTCAAATATTTAAAAATATTATGCATAAAATTAATAAAAAAATCAAACAAATATTTTATTATATTTTTTGATAAAGATTTATACTCTAACACAAATTTGATGTATATAGACATGGACGTTAGATGTTGTAATGAAATCTATAGCATATGGAGTCATATTCACTCCGGAAGCTTACTTGGGTGATCCATACAATATAATTGATGTTGTAAATATGTTTTTCCAATGGGTGGGATTCAACCCTCCTTCGGAAGCTTATAGCCGAGTGGTCCACATTATGAACACTATTCGGGGAACACGGTTCATTCCTAGAATCCAAGGGTTACGATTATTGGTGTCAAGCATGTTGCATACAATACCTGCAGTGGCATCTATGTTTGGATTCATTCTTGTTATATATTTCATATTTGCAACAATAGGCATTCAAATATTTCGGCGCCGTTTTGCTGCATGCACGGACCCATTTGTTGCAAATCGAGCACAATGTGTGGGCACCTTTATCAATGAAGTTGGATTAAGAAGCCACCGGGTTTGGATGAATCCGCCATTACACTTTGATAATTTTGGATCAGCAATGTTGGCACTCTTTGTTTGTTCAACAACTGATGGTTGGATCCAATATTTTCTTCACAATTCTGAAGACATTCCCAACACTTTGTATGATAATCCAGTTCAAGGCAACAAATCAATAAATTCAATTTTTTTCATTCTTTTTATTATTATTAGTAATTGGCTTGTGATTCGGTTGTTGATTGGAGTTTTTATTGATCAATTTGGTATCATTTCTGGATCCAAGTTGTTGACAGAGCGCCAAAAGTTATGGAGGGACATGAATAGAATTGTACAAAGTTTGTCGCCCATAAAGCTACCAAGGATTCCAATCAATTCAGTTCGACGAGCATGTTACAAATTGGTGCATGATTCCAATGCATATCGGTATTGCATGATTTTAATTATTTTGACAAATTATTGTTGGTTTGCATCCCAACATTATGATGTGCATCAAACAAAGACAGTACAAAGTGTGGAGATGGGGTTTGTAGCTTTCTATTTGGCTGAGGTTGTTGTTAAATTATTTGGAAATCATGTAAGTAAAATATTCACAATTTATACAAGTTTTTTTTTTTTTTTTTTTTTTTTTTTTCTCTCTAAAAAATAACAGTATAAAACCTCATGTATATACATTGTTTCATCTAGTCTTTTTAATTAGATTGCATTTTATACACCTTTGAGCTCATCAGTTTAGGTATATATATATATATATATATATATATATGTGTGTGTGTGTGTGTATGTATGTAAGTGAAATTTTATTGATGAGAGTAAAAATAATTAAAAAATTTGAAACAAAAATTCTATGAAATGCACATTACTCTTGATTATATTATAAAATACTTATTTACAAAACTTTTTCTAATTCATAAAACTGATGCGCTTAATTGAATTATTTTTTTCCATTGAATTGTAGTTTCACGATTGGTATCACGACACATGGAATGTGGGAGAATTAATTCTTGTATTAGGATCATCAGTCTGCCTATACCCAGATGAGGGCTCCGTAATGGCTGAATGGGGAATCATGTTTTATCTTTTTAGAATCTTTCGAATTATTAGATTTCTACCAAATTTAAGTGAACTAGTCCACACTGTATTAGTGAGTTTGCCCTCACTAATTTATGTTGTAGAATTACTAATGATATGGCTCATTGAATTTGGCATGATTTTCTATCAAACCTATCCGTATATAAATTCCGGCACATGTGTCAATAGAGATGTGAACTTTGAACGGTTTCTTCCCTCTTTCATATTTAGCTTTCAGGTGAATTTCTCCTCAATACTTTTTACAACACAATATGAAAAACAAATCTCTAAAAGTACACATACATTTATATATATATATATATATATATTTGATAAAACAAAACTAAGATATTTAATTTTTAAATTTACTGTCTTTCATTCAAATAGAAAAACCTGAATAACTTGTGTATTTTGATAATAAGAATTGTTTTTCTAAGATAATGAAACTATATATTTGAATGGCATAGGCAACTACACTTGATAATTGGTCATGTGTGATGTTGGAGCTTATGGCAGAACCACCATATTGTGTATCATCTCATGGATACCATGAAAGTTCATGTGGCACAGCCCAAAGTGCAATTGCATACTTTGTGTTGATTGTATATATCATGTCACATATCATCACAAATTTATTTATCGCTCAAATCATTGACACAATTACATTTGGGCTGTTAAATGAAGATGCCATGTTATCACCTAAAAATCTGACACATTTTCAATTACTTTGGGCTTCATCTGAGTTTGATCCACTGTATGAATGTTTTCCACAAAAATATATACCTGGGTTTTATACAATAATAATAGAATAGAATATATACTATAAATTTTCAAAAAATGTTTATATTTAGTGATATGTGGAATTCTAAATGATAAGAAAATTCTCAAAGTCATGTTGGTACTAGATTTTCTTGAAATATCAAATTTGCAATGTATTTTTTTAAAAATGGGAAGTTGTTTCAATGAACATGTTTTTAGAATTACTGCTAATTCGTGTATTTTTGTTTACTTACAAACTTGTGTAGGAAATATTTAAAAATAAGTATGGTTAAGATTCTTAATTAATATTCTATTTTGTATTTAGATTATCTACTAAAAAGACTAGTATTATTCTCTGATAAGTTATAATCTGAGTGCCAAAATAATTCTAAGCCAATTATTGTGAATAATTTCAAATACTTTATCTCTTTCTCTTGTGAGCAGATGTAGTGGTTATATTGGTTTGCAAAAATTGAGACACTTTGTCACTAAATTGGGAACACCGCTTGGTCGTCGACATAATACCCCCACAAAATGGCAAGAAACATAACTTAGTATTTTAGATTGTAAAATATAGTAGCATTTTATACCCATTAAATAATAGTTGTGGATAATTAAAATGTATTATTCACTCACAGTGGTATAGTGTATTCACAAATTCCATTAGATAACCAAATTGTTAATACTAAATTCATCAAGTTTCAGATATCAGATTAATAACAATAATAATAATACTTAATTTTATATTGGAAACTTATCCATTCCATCAATACAATATTCTGACTTAAACAGATGCTTACAGGTATAGATTCATTCAATATGAAGTTTATAACTTTCATGTTTATGGCAAAGGAATTCCATTTCGCAATTTCTTGGAGACCCTTGTTTTATACAAAATTGGGTCCCAAGTAAGTGGCCCACCATTTGAAGCTTCACAACAATCACTTTCATGCAAAGGACTTTTTCTTCTTTTTATTCATATATATATATATATATATATATATATATATTATTTAATCTTGTCTTTAGTAATACAAAAATTTAGAATAATAAAAATCAATAAAAACAGGGGCTCATCTTATCACTACGTATTGAACGTGAAAAACAACTCAAGCAAATATTTAGAAATGGTGCAGCTATAGTGATCCAATCACATATTAGAAGATTCCTTGTACAAAGAGGTTTCATAGTTTCACATCCAATGAAAATTGCTCCCATTATAAAAGAAGAGGCTTATGATGATTATGCTGAAGATAGCATTGAGAGATTAAAGAAAAAAATAATGGCAAGATTAAAAGTGGTATTAATCACTGGATATTAACAAGTTACAAAATGTATGTTGGATCCCATCTCTACTAATATTACTTTAAGTTTTATTTTTTGTTCAAATTCACATCTAATGTAAACTTAATGTACTAAAAGTTATGTATGTCTATATACTAATTTCTTTCCTTGAACGATATTGTTTCCGCATTTTTTCATTCTTTGAAATTAAAATGGTTTTTATACAATAATTATTTTAATTTAATAGAGCAATATTTTTCAATTTTCAAATAAATATTTTACATTACTTAGCAACCTGAACTTGTGTTTACAAATTTGGACATTCTAATTTATTTTATAAATGATTGTATTTTTATATTTAGACTTCTTTAGGTATGATTGATAATGAGTGTTTATTAATAATTCTGGTATTTGCAAGTCTAATTACAGATATTTTGATAAATAAAGGAGAGTTACTGCATCAAACAATTTTTTCTTAGCACCCATGTGTCACCAGGTATCATTGCTTTTGAATTATTACTCTTTCTAAGTATATCATAAAATAATCAAAATGAATAATTCTTTAAGTAAAGAATTAAAGTTTCTTCTTCTTCTTCTTCTTATTTTTTTTTTTTTTTTTTATCATTTGTGAAATGCAGAGTTATCATCTAGGACCTGTCAATTTTAGAGAGGACAAAAATATCAAACACCATTAATACATAAATGGAAGAAACATGGTATTCTGGTTTATACAATACGTTCACTGCAAATGTTGAAGATTTTTGTTTTGAATAAGATAATTAAAAAATAATAAAATCATAGTCTTCATTGTAGTTAAAATACAAAAATTTTGCAAAATAATTTGGATATGTTAGTAGGATGGAGAGATATTTTGATGTGAGAGATAAAGTTTTTGTTATGACACTCATGAATTTTGATAAAAATATAAGTTGAACTTTTTTAATAAGGATTTTTTTCACCAATTAATTAATATTATGAATACCTATATTTGAATTTTTTCATAGCACATATTTCTTTATTTTTTAAAAATTAGGCATAAAACTACAACTTATTCCACACTCGCAATTAGAGCATTTATTTTTAGTACAATCAATTTTAACTTTTATAATATTGATTTTTTAAAAAAATCAAAATTATAATAGCAGAATTTGATTTATATGATTTTATTCAATAGTGGTGGTGGTGGTGGTGTATATATATATATATATATATATATATAGAAGTTAACACTCATTCATGTGCAGTTTATGTTTGAATGAATAATTTAGAACATTTGAAATATTAAAATACCTCAACATGGAATTAAATATTATATTTATGTATTTTAATGAATGTTTATTATTGTTGTTCTCATTGTATTCAAGCTTCAATATACCAAAGCAATTGAACTAATAGAGGTGGGTTCGAACACGAGAAAAGACTGGTTATATGAATTGGGTCTATTAGTGTCACAATTGACTATACTCTGGCTATCTAAAATCAATTATCAAACTACAAAACACCAAGGCTTACTAATTTTGTCTTAATTCAATACATAATCCATTCTACGAATATCAATTCAACAATACTTCCAAATTCTTATCAGTTCATCTCCCACTTACTCTCTTTGCAGTTTATATATATATTTAATTACTTATCTCTAGCTTACTTATTATATTCAATTTCTCAATTCATCACACACAATTCAATATCTTCACTTAACACAACACAATTCGATAATCTCAATTCTCAAGGTCACAGATTTTCTCTAAAACGGTCAGTTTAAAGTCATATTTTATGATATTCTAATCAAGGTTTCAATAACACTTCTCTCAATCACAATTCTTTATAAAAAAATAATAAAAGTAAAGAAAATAAAGAAGTCGTACTAAGCTCATCCTAGCTTATGACTATCACAGTGTGGCCCCCAGACTAACTTCTCAGTATTCAGAAACTATCCATTACTCTTCAACAACAAAGAAACAAAAAGAGACAAAGAGGTAGCACCAAGCTTATCCCGGCTTATGACTATCATAGTCTGGCCCCAATCTCCCTTTTCTCAACCTCTTTATCCTATCAAAAGATGAAGTCTTGGCTAGCAGATTTCAAATATTATGATCCTTTGAATTCTTAACCATTTGTTCCACTAACAACCTACTATTATCAATTAAACTATCTAATCATAAGTCTAATTCTCAAGGTTATCAATAACCAATCAATAACTTACCACAAAATTTATTTACACATTCTATATAACCCCACTCTTATCTATGTAGCGTCTTTACAAACATTATTTAGCATCAACTTATAAAGACGTAGCAGCGTTGACAACTTTAGTCTATGGCATTGGCTGCCACCCTTTGAATTGGTGACTTCCTCCTCTTTATATCTTCAATGGTCGAAGGTTCTCTATCCAAATACGCCGTCAGATTTTTATTTAACAAATCCAATTCTCGTACTTGAGACCCAAGTCGGGCAATTTGGTTGTTGTGCTCTTCAAAAATCCTACTAATTCTCCTTAGTCTAACAAACATCAAATCGGATCGACTCCATATCAGTCACAATAATGGTGGCAATTCATCCTTGCACCTTATATTGCGTTGTTTCTCCTCCCTATTCAACTGCCTCTTAGTCTTCTCAATCACCATTGTATTCTAATACAAGCAAGCACTCACAACTAATCTCTCAAAACACACATACACAGTTGCTTATATAAAAGAAAACACGATACTTATCAAGAGCCCTCTTCGTATTTCTTATTATGGTCAAATCAATTGGATTGACTCTCCCTTATTTTCTATGATTTGTCATGATGAAATAAGCTATCATCATTATTATTTATCTTCCTCCCTCCTTTTATAATAGAAAACCCGTCTCGACTTTATATATAGTAAAATTTAAGACAATTGCTATTGATCCGTGTCGTAAATTTAGTACCCATAAAATCTTCCAATTGCATTGAATCATTTGAAAATCCGTCAATAACTCAATATGGCCCATGTCATTGAACTTGAAATTTTTCTGGAAAATTTTTAAATGGACTATTATAAAGAAGTATCAAACCATTTGGCATAAAAGCCTTTCGTCAAAGCTTACTATCATAATAAGTCTTCTTTTGTTATTGTATAGTTTCCATTATTATTAATGCATTGGCTCTAGTTTCATCTAATTTTTTTAATTCTTCTAAATGGTGCTGTAATGAATCATGAACTCCCAATCTATTATCTATAGCAATTCGTAAACTTTGGACTTCCAATTCAATAGGTAATATTATTTCTTGGCCATAAACCAATTAAAAAGGAGTAGCATTGGTAGTAACTTTATACGCAATATGGTATGCCCATAAAGCTGCGAATAACTTAAAGTCCCAATCTGTTTCCGCTCCTGAAACTATTTTTGTTACGATTTTACATAAAATTCTATTAATCTTTTTCATTTGTCCATTGACTCTAAGATGATACAGTGTAGTCTTCTAATGTTTTATCTCATATTTAGCCATAAGTGCTTTGATTATACTATTTATAAAATAAATTTCTTGATCACTAACCAATTCTCATGGACAACCGAACCGTGTAATAATATTTTCATACAAAAGGTTTCTATTGTACTTACGCTATCAGTTTTTGTAGCTATGGCTTTAGTCCATTTTGTTACGTAATTCGTTGTTACCAGTATATACTATTTTTTTTCATTTCTTGACGATGGTACAATTGGTCCCACAAAATCAATTTCCCATTTTTCAAAAGGCGCTTGAGCCAAAATTGGTACAAGTGGCATTGCTGAAGTTTCATTAAGTCGATCCATTCTCTCACATGGGTCACAATGTCAGATAAATTGGTGGGCATTTGTAAACATTATTGGCCACCAATAATCAGTTTGTAAAGCTTTATAAGCCATGCTGTTTCACTCAAAATATCCACTACAACTGTCCAAGTGGCAACCTTTCAATATAGTACTCACTTCAGTTTGATAAATACATCGTCGTAAAACTCTATTCTTGCCTTGTTTATATAAAGCTTCACCAATCATCATATAAGGTACACATTTTAATATTAAGCATCGTTTAAGCTTTTCATTAAAATTAGGTGGGAGGGTTTGAAATGTCAAGTATTGAATTATTTCACTATACTCTAGAGTAATTACATCTACCATAAAGAGTTTTGCATTGGGTAGTGCATCATTAATGGGTTCATTATCCAATATATTGGATAACCGAGATAAATGGTCCACATTGGAATGTGATTTTTTTGGTCTTACCTGAATAATAAAGTCAAATTCTTGAAAGAGTAAAATCTATTGTGCAATACGACCACTCAATTGAGGCTTATTAATCATATATTTTAAAGCATCATGGTGGACATGGAAAACAAATTTATAACCAAGAAGATAATGTCAAAACTTTTGTACAGAATAAATCATCCCCAATGCTTCTCTTTCGATTGTTGTATAATTTCTTTCAGCTGCTACCAATTGACGACTTGCATAATAAATAAGGTGATCAAAATTCCGGTCATCTTTCTGGCTTAGTATAGAATCAATCGTGACATTAGATGCATCGACATAAACTTGGAATTGTTTTATCTAACAAGGTGGTACCAATATTAGTATTGAAACCAATTTCTTTTTCAATGTTTCGAATACAATTGTACATTCTTTTATCTAAAATAGACTGGTCCCATCGATTGGTGGTTTCTTCGAGAGATTTGTCAAGGAAAGACATATAAGTGTGAATAGATAAATAAATCATCGATAATAACTGACATGGCCGACAAATGCTCGAATATCTGTAACATTGTCTAGTTGCTTTAATTCTATTATAATCTTTATTTTATCTGGATTTGTAGCAATGCTTGCCATCGAAACTATATGATCCAACAGTTTACCAAAAGGCACACCAAATTGATATTTTTTTAAATTTAAAGAAATTCCATATTTGGCACATTGATTCAAACATTGATCTAGATATTTTAAATGCCTGGCTCTTGTACTAAATGTACAGAAATCATCTAGAAATATTTCCATTGAAATTCGTAGATAATCTTGGAACGCTT
Source organism: Physcomitrium patens (assembly GCF_059467195.1). Classification (NCBI taxonomy): domain Eukaryota; kingdom Viridiplantae; phylum Streptophyta; class Bryopsida; order Funariales; family Funariaceae; genus Physcomitrium; species Physcomitrium patens. The sequence continues at coordinate 4,762,732 of NC_143435.1, forward strand.
GCGACATTATCCTTTGAAATGTAGCTGGTGCATTACAAAGTCCAAACGGCATAACCTTATAGGCAAAAGTCTCCCAATCCATAGTAAAAGTAGTTTTTAATTAATCTTTTTTTACAATTTTAACTTGATTATAACCAAAGAATCCATCAAGGAATGAATAATATTTATGTCCAGTGACAACATCCAATATACTATCCGTGAATGGTAAAGAAAAATAATCCTTCTTGGTAGCCGCATTTAATTTGCAGAAATCTTGACAAATGCAAACTTTTCCATTCTTTTTCGATATCATAACAATTAGTAAAACCCATTCACTGAAAGAAACTGGATAGATAAATCCAACCTCCAAGAGTTTATTCAGTTCTTTTTTTATCATAAGTGAGTATTTTTGATTAAGTTGATGTTGTCTTTGGCATAATGATATAACGTTCTCCTCCAATATAATTCAATGCTCACAAACTTCAGCTGGAATTCCTTTCAAATCACATACGACCATACAAAAGCAGTTTTAGGCATTAAAAAGTAATCCATCCAAATTTTTTTCTCCTTGCCTTTTATACTGTCGTAAATCTAAATGATTTGGAAAGCCTCCCTTGTACCTAAATTAGTTGGTTGACATCGTAGAATTTCAAGAGTCTCTGGAATAATATTCTGCTTAATTTCAAAATCTTTCATAAAATCCAACAAATTAGAACATTCCAACTTCAATTCTATAGCACTAACATGATTAATATCCTGTCTATTCATCCAATATACAATCATATGATCAGAATTGTCAATAACATCTGGAAGAACTAAATACTCTCCTAGTCCCTTGTATTGGTATTTTATTCTAGTGTGCTCGACAACTTGCCTTGTATCAGCATAAATTGGGTCAAGTGCACTAATTTCTTCTTCTGTAGACTCATCTTCACAATCTGACGTGAATTTTTAACTGACAAATTGAATTTCTTTGTGATATTAGACAAGGTACATTTGAAGCACAATTTTATCATTATATTTCTCAATTATCAATGTACCACGACCCCAGTCATTTTGAGCTTTAGCTGGATACAACCACGGCCACCCAAATAAAATTGGATATGATAATATAGAGCTTCACAATCGAAAAACAATATAATCAATTTTGTAGGTAATCCCCACAATTACTATATCAATATTTCATAAAATATCCATAGGTTTAACTCGATTGGAGTCAACCATTCTCAAAACTACTATAGTAGGCAACAAGTGATTCAAACCCAACTCCTCTATTGTATTGGCATTCATAAGATTTAAACTAGATCCTCCATCTACTTGTACTCCCAATAATAACACTCCATGAATTGAGACATCAATCGTTGGTGTATCCGAATCGGGATTCAAACTTACTTCTCGGATTTCTTTATTTCGAGATCTACGACGAATTAATGAGGAATTCAAGATAGTTTGGCACTCAGGTGCTACCGCCAATAGTTGCTTCATAGAGATCGTGGAATGTATGGTATCCATATCTTTTACAATATCATATGATTTTGTATTAGTGGTAATTTCCAATGTCCGTTTCTTCTTCCCAGTCCTAGACACCGACGCAGATAAATTGATTTTCTCTATATTGGAAATTGGTAAAGCTATTGGAACTAAATTTGATGGAGCTTGTAAAATTATTTCTTTCAATGGGTAAGATTGTTCTCACAATTCGGCTGATATTGGTTCCTTGGAATTCATGCCTCTTAGAGGATCTTTCAACAAAAAAGACGTTTCCTGAAATGAAATAGAGAATAAAACAGCTTGACATGAAACTAAAGCCTCCGTAATCGGGACATCATTGGATTGCCCAATCAAATCAAGTCTTATACTGAGTAAGAGGCTCATGTCAGGACCTGGATTGGATGTCCTTGTAATTGGGTCTAATTGGCCCTTCTCTTCACGATTACCTAAATGTTGAATCAATCCTTTTTTCTTTTGCTGACTCTTTATAAAAATGGCTTAGATATATTCCACCTGATTTATCAAAGAATCTTGAGGACCTTGATTTATTTCTTCCATTTTTTCTTGGTTTTGGATCTCCTGATCTCGATTATTAAAATTGAAAGAGCATTACATTGCTGATATGTATGCCCCGACTACTTCAAATTTCTACATACTACAGCATATTCATCTATAAACCTTAGATTAGGGCATTCACTAGCATAATGACCAATTTTTCGGCACAAGTAGCAACGTAGTGGTTTTTGATCTATACCGTCAGGTACTCTTGGAGTCTCCATTGAATTTATCTACTAGGTCGATTCTAGGTAGCCATAGTAATTGATCTTGGCTGACCAATTGCTACTAGTTGAGAATTGGACTGATAAATTGGTATAATTTGGAAATTATCTCCTTGATTATTTCCACTGTTCTGCATATTTGTTCCATAAACTGGATTATAATTAGTATTTTAAAAATTTCCAAAGCCATGATTAGGTCGATTTGGGTGATTATTATTTCAACCATCCATATTTTCAGTGTGTACTTGATTAACATCCTATTGAGTTGGCTATATTAACGTCTAATTATTGAACTATTGTTGCCTTTGTAAATACCAATAGTTTTGAGTAGGGTGCTTTCTTTCACAAAATGTACATTGAACACCCATTTGTGTGGATGATGGACATTCCGTATCAAAAAGATCTTGTCCCTTACAATTATTACACCATACATTAGGTCTTGTATTAGAAGGCTTATATCGTTTCTATTTATCTTTAGCCAAATTCACGGCCAATTCTTCCATCTTCTTTGTTAGATTTAATAAGAAGGCTTCATTTGAATCTTTAATAATCACATTTGTAAACAACTTTGGTTATTGATAGGTTGGCGATGTAAAATAAGGTGTTATTTTTATTGGCGCTATTGCTTGGAGTGGGGTAGCATTAATTGGTTTTTGCAACATAACATTCTTCATATTGGAGGTAGCTATTTGTTAATAATTATCCATCGACACATTTTTCGATTGTATTTGTTGAGTTCTTGAACTTAGAATCATCATGGCTCCCACTGTTAAGAATTGGTCATAATGACATTCTTCCCACACCTTCGCTCGTGCCAACAATGCTTCTATCGTAGTTGGTAGAACCTCTTTTACAAACATTTTTAATTCTGGTGGATGCAAATTTTTAATTAATATCGATAATATAAATACATCTGGCATTTGATTATTTGACCATTTACGAAGTATATCCACGATCTGGCTATAATAGGATTCTATTGATTCCTCCACAAACATCTTGCTATTCATCAAACTTTCTCTAAGCTGATCTTCAAATCCAATTGGTCTAAAATGGGTTAGGAAGGCATTCCTCAAGGCCTCTCAATTGGAAAATCTATCCACTGATTGTTGATTATACCATTCAAAAGCTATATCTTTTAAAGTTGCTAGCAACTATCTCAACCAAATATCTTCAATTCTACCATTATTAGCCATGCAGGTTGTCAAGAATTGAGATACATGGTGATCAGGATCAGAGCCCGGCCAACCACTAAAAGTAGGTAATGGTGCCATACTTGTAGTGTGGTCTCCTACTGCTCCCATTTGTACTGCAATTGGTACTTCTGGCACTTCCGCGGCCATTGGTGTTATCACTAGTTTCCTTGCTATTTGAATTTGAATTTTTCTTCTTTATGTTTTACTTGGACCTATAATTCGTTTTTGTTGTTCTTATAGGAGCTTTCTTATGCGTAATCGCTCCTGTCTTTCTTTCACTTATCAATTAATTCTTTGATAATCCTCCCCTTCATGATTATCACTCATAATCTTTTATTCTTCTTTACAAAATCAATACTGCCTTGAATTATAACTTACATATTTGTAATCCTAAAACTAGTCCTTTTCACATTCTCATTCAACATATAATTCTATCTCCCATACAATCAATTTCTAATATTTCATATTGTTATAATTTTTCAAGCAACGGCGCCAAAATGTTGTTCTTGTTATGTTCAAGCTTCAATATACCAAATCAATTGAATTAATAGAAGTAGATTCGAACACGGGAAAAGACTGGTTATATGAATTGGATTTGTTAGTATCACAATTGATTATACTCTGGCTATCTAAAATCAATTATCAAACTACAAAACACCAAGGCTTACTACTTCCATCTTAATTCAACACATAATCCATTCTATGAATATCAATTCAACAATACTTCCATATTCTTATCAGTTCATCTTCCACTTACTCTCTTTGCAGTTTATATATATTTAATTACTTATCTCTAGCTTACTTATTATATTCAGTTTCTCAATTCATCACACAAAATTCAATATCTTCACTTAACACAACACAATTCGATAATCTCAATTCTCAAGGTCACAGATTTTCTCCAAAACGGTCAGTTTAAAGTCATATTCTATAATATTCTAATTAAGGTTTCAACAATACTTCTCTCAATCACAATTCTTTATAAGAAAATAATAAAAGTAAAGAAAACAAAGAGGTCGCACCAAGCTCACCTCAGCTTACGACTATCAGAGTCTGGCCGCAATCTCCCTTTTTTCAACCTCTTTATCCTACCAAAAGATGGACTGTCGGCCAGCAGATTCCAAAGGTTATGAACCTTTGAATTCTTAACCATTTGTTCCACTAACAACCTATTCTTACCAACTAAATTGCCTAACCATAAGTCTAATTCTCAAGGTTATCAATAACCAACCAATAACTTATGACAAAATTTATTTACATATTTTATAATTATACTTTTTGTTTGTTTTACACAAACAATTTTTTTGGTTGATGATGAACATGAATATAAATATATTACCTCAAGTGTCAAATCTAAAATTTGGTGTTAATTCATACCATTGAAAAACCAAATATTTTATCACAACAAAGAACAAGCATGGAAATATGTGTAACCAAATATAATGTTTTTCAAGTTAGAAATTACCACTGATGTAGGCTATGAAACTACTTTTATGCTCAAATTGAGATTGTTCCTACATTTATATATCAACCTGCACTGTCACAGAAGTATTTACAAAATCATTTAAAACTATGTAACTTTTCAAATTTTAATAATATTTTGATAGTTGAAGGATCAGAATGTTAAATGTAAAATCTTTGAAATATTGATATGACTATTATATGACTATTATATGAAATGGACATGGTTGCATATGATGCACAAAAATGAGTATGATGAAATTCCATTCTACTTTATACTTGCATTTAATTCCTTAAATTTTTATTTGATGTATGTTAAATTGCAATAAAATTTATCATGTGTTGGCTTAGAAAGAATATATTTTGTTGATAAATGAATCCTCACATGCATATTCATAAAAAACATAAGATTTTCATCAAATCACTAACAAAACTAAAAACATAAATTTGAATTGTATATAACTCTTGAAATGAATTTTATTAAGTATGATAGTTATTATGTATCATGTAATATATGGTTATGTTCACCAAATTCACTCATAAAAGTATTGATGTATTGACATACATATAAACAAGTGTTTCAATTTATATGTTTGATATCACATTTACATACATACACCACAAAACAAAACTCCCAAAAATACTAACAAATCATTAGCCATTTTCTTAATGGATTGTAGCCAACTTTCTCACTTCAAAAAAACGAATTGGATAAAACCCTGTTTCATATAAATTTATATGTACGAGGAGCATCATTTTGCAATAATAGTAGTTTTTTCTAGAGCGATAATGGCCCAAGTTATATTAATTAAAGCCCCACAGTGGACGGGATTTGCTTCCACGAGACCACGAGATCGAATTTGGTCGCTCACAGTCGTCGTCGCGGCGTTCAACCGCCCCCGCCGCAGCACCACAAGTGGACTCACCGCTGTGCTGGAAGATCAACCACAACATCGGCCACAAGATCCTCGGAATTGAAATCCGACGTATTGTTGCGTTGAATCCCACGCGCTGGATCCCGAGGTGGGTAGATCGCGGCTTCCGAGGTGGCAATCCCAAACGCTGAGGCGTCGATTTCTTGGCCCAGAAACTCGGATTCTGTTCTTCAGTGTGTGATCTCGAAGTGAGCGACGAGTTCCACGTTGCGGAGATCTGTGTAAGTGGAGTTCAGTTCCACGTCGATTGCATTGGCTTTCTTCCGTCGCCGTGTCATTCTCTGCTGTGAACCACTTCTGCTCGACTGCATTCCTGTGGTTACTTCGCTGGATCACTCACTGGATCGACGAAGCCATTTTCGGGCACGCGGAGCACCTTGTGAGCACTGCTGCACATGTACGAGTGGTCTTTGCGTTCGAATCCTAGGTAACCTGGGTGCGAAACTGCGTAAACTGCATTTTACAGACGTTGCATTGGGGCTTACGTCGCCCAGCTGATTATGACTTTGTTCCAGAAATCGTTGAAACTGTTCATAGTCTTTTGAGTGTTGTGATACTAGTCCGAGAAAGGACAGCACAATTGCTCTACCTAGTCAACCTATTTTCCAAGTACGACAGAAACCGTGTGGTTCTGCACTTGGGCGAAGTGATCTCTCAACCTCGAGTCCAAAAAAAACCTGCTGTCGCTAAAAAGGTCTTTTACTGTTCATTTCAGTGCCCAGCAAACCCTTCAAGTCGTAGTCATTTGAAGGGAATTCAGAGACGAAGAAGTGTTGGAGTGTCTAGCCTGGTTGTTCCAACCGCGCAGGCAGCTACATCACATACTGATCGCTCAAGATCGAGAGCACAGAACACTGGTGCTATACAGCTCCGCTTTCCAAGCTCCCCCCAGGAAGAAAGTAAAGCCCCGTGGACCGCCAAGCTTCGACTGCGGTAGGACTCTGGACCTGTACGAGGGTGGACTGCACGCTGTCACACAACTGGGTGGCGCTTATGGTGGTTCATCTCCCTTCCTTGCACTCCGCCCAAGTACTCTGAGCTCGCAGCTGATCTCTCTCTAGAACGTTGGCGAAGCTCACCTCAGAAGATAAAGCAAGTACTACGATACATCGTAAACACAATCTGGAGATTTGTAACTGACCAAAACCCTCTGGCAACTAATCTTCATCCAACGCTGCGTTCATGATGTGTACGTATCCTACGAGAATCCGATGCTCAGTTCGTAGGTAGCAATGCTCATCATTTCCTAAAACACAAGCTCCTCGGCGTACCTGGGATGCAAGTACTGTCAGGCAGGGCACACGGTAGGTACTTGGACTAGATTAACACTTCTTTATTGAACACGTTAAACAAGCATTAAACTTCTCTGAGGAGAAGGGTACACAAAATCCAGGCGGAAGATCTGGCTTGACTATTAGTAATTATGGCGAAGAAAATTTACCGTATTCATCTCCCAAGGTGGATTTAATCTGAGCTTGCACTCGAGGCTTTAAAATTAGTTCCGTGATCACAATGCAGTGTTTGCAGAACCAAGTAGACCGCATGGCACTGTAGCTTGCTCACCCCCCCGTCCTGATCCCTTTTCAGTCACGTTCATTCTGCTCTCGTTTGCCTCCCGTGGCCGAGGTTGAAAGTTTAACCGCGCCGGAGGGGGCTTCCTTCTGCCAGGAGGCGGTCAGAGTGTGCGTGGTCCATAGAATTGTCAACTTTCCAGTGGAAAAAGTCTAACTTTCGGTTTATCTGGTGAAATCGGTTGACAGAGGTTACACCAAAATCTGTGACGCGGGTTAGGGGAGCGAGGCGCCTTAACGATCCACCATTTGCAGAGCCATCTACAGGTAATGTCGGCTCTCTCAAGTCCTGTTTCTCGATGTGAACTGCCTGCCAACCCTGTCATTAGACTGACGAAGACGTTGAAGTTGTTGTTCTCACGTTGTTTGAGCTCAAGTCAATGTTCCTTTCAAATTATTGCGCGGTGCTGATTAGCTCATGATCTACACTTCGGAGGCTGAGTATTGCCTCGGAAGGGGATTTGATCATTAGGTTGGTGCTTGCAGACATACCGACTGAGGAAACAGCATTGGCAAATAGGGTCGTGTTCATGAATTAGCCCACAAGGACCTCAGTCATGGTAAATTGAATTTCCTTAGCTTCCTTGTTCTGAACTTGTCATTTCACTGATCTCCGTGAGCTAAATCTTGCATGCCGCTTCTTCGTTATTAAAAAAAAAAAATGATCTTGTTAGACGATGATCGTCATAGGTTTGTCCGTGACGTTGTGTAGCATCTTCAGACATGCAGGGATCTGGCACCGGCGCATCTGATGGGCCTCCTCTACCTCCAACAGCACACGACCCTCACGAGTATGTGCAGACGTTTCCTCCACGAAGCTGAATAGGAGAAGTCACTTCCGTGCTTTGATTATGTAGTGCGTCCATGACCCAGGCTAATGGAAGCCTTTTGCTTGTGTCTGCAGCAACCCAGCGATCACTGAAGCTGTACGTTCACAAATGGAAGCTCAACGTAGGCTCCAAGAACAAATTGAGGTGAATGATCGAACATCCTGAAAAGATGGCAGAATTTCAGATTCAATCGTGGAAATTTTACTTGTGTACCACTGATCAGGAAACTACTTCTTCCTATCTCATTTTTCTTTTCTCATTTTCGTGAGCTGTACCGGTGTAGGTTCAGAAAACTCTTCAACTGCGAATAGAAGCACATGGAAAGTACTTGCAAACCATCTTGGAGAAAGCCAAAGAAACTTTAGCTAGCCACATGACTTCACCAGCTTCAAACCTTGACGCCCCACACACAGAATTTGTCTCTCGCGATCCTTCTCATCCATCGCATCTCGGTGGAATGAACCCTTCTGAGCTATCCTCACAAGCCCCGACGCACCCATCTGGTCGCACGTCAAACACGTCTTCCGAACAAAGACACGGTCTCACCCATCTCAGTGCAATGCAGGACCTCGGGGATCGCGTCTCCAGCGTCGCTCTAGGCGAAAAATCATCGGCTGCGTCATGTAGCCGGAGTCGCTCTCCGTCAACCACATCCAATCATTCAACCTGATGACCCTCCAAAGTCGGTTGTTATGTGGAATTTCAGCAAGTCTGAATTTGGTCCTTAGCGCTCCGAAGAACTATGAATCATCCCCCTCAGTGTTTTTCCTGCCTCATGCACAAGGATCGAGATGAACAGCGCATTATAAACAACTGGACGGTCAGTTTTTTTTCGGGATTGAATGAGATGAAGAAAAAAAAGACCAAAAAAAGAAAGAAAAGTAGCAGAAGGCAGCGGTAACAACTTGTGATGGTAGATTACGCGTTCTTTTCAAAGCAGTGCTTCAGTATGATAGAAGTGAAAACGATCGCGCAACAATTTACAAGGTAGAAAGACGCCAAGAACCTCTAAAATCTTTATGACTACGGCAGTTGCTCTCATCGCAAGTTCAATGTGGCAGCTACGATCATCGGTATTGAGCTGCACAAATCAGCCTTCATTCTTGGAGAGTAGATGCCTTCCAGATCATCTGTCAGCACCACTATTTCTGAACGAAACTACGAGGCGGACTTTGTAGCAAACCCTTCTCTTCTGATTTGTAAATAGCGAGGGGTTCAGTGCAGGTAGTTTGAGGCATTGCTAGTTTTCTGAGACCAATATTGTCGAATTGAATTTTTCACCTTCAGTTTTCTGGATAAATAATTGTAGTATGTTAATCCCACGGTATGTAAAGTCCTCATTTCGAACAATCTGTCCCTCACGTCAGAAAGTATCAGGAGTCCAGTTTGCGATGTTGTTGGTTGACATTTAACCGCAAAACTACAAACTATTTTATGATACAGCTACTTGCTGATAAGGCAGCTGGGGACCGCTTCTATTACCAAATTGATAGAATTAGCAGCTTGTGCGTCACAGTATCTCCCACTCCCTTTCACCAGTGTCGATTAACAGGTGAGATAAATGAGGTCCTTAGCATTTTGCCATACTAATTGCTGTCAAAACATATCGCTACAGTGTGCACATAGTTTATTTGGTAAGAATATTAATCATTACTTAGTTCGTTTTATTACATTGTGTACAAGAAATAATTCATCAAAGAAAACTGTTGTAAATCGTGGCATTCGTCGCTTGCAGAAGACATTTCATTGGCCGATGGTACATTTCAAACGAATTCAGCTTGATGCACTAGACCCGGGGTGAAAACATAGAAGGCATCGATGAGTAGAAGGTAACACATCTGTTCGAGTTCGGGTGCCATGAGATTATGGAAACTTGCACGCCTTCAATAAGTTCAAAACCAATACGAGGGGGCCCTATGTTCCTACGTGGCCATTAATACAGCTGAGCGGCCACGCAATTTCTAGGCATAGACGCTCTGAGAAAATTGCAAAGTACTTTGTAATACGGACTAGGCACAAGACAACCAAGGACTACATTTTCCCAGGTAGTGTAACTAAATATTCCGCCTTTCACCAGAATCACGCAGCAAATAACGAATGCTCCGCACATTACACATCACACGCACAATGAGAAATGTTGATACTCAGATTTACAAAATTGTATATACATGAGTCCAATTTCCACCCTTAAATGCCAGTAGCAACTCTGTGTGACATTAGAAGTTGTGCGATCCAATGAAGGGTGGTATCAAAAAATTACCCTGTATTCGAGATACATAGTAAACACTTAGGCGCTTGTCAACTTGGTGACAGCCTTGGTCCCCTCGGACACAGCGTGCTTAGCCAGCTCTCCGGGCAGGATTAAACGCACAGCAATCTGGATCTCACGCGAAGTGATGGTGGGCTTCTTATTGTATCGGGCAAGCCTGGCAGCCTCCTGGGCCAGCTTCTCGAAAATGTCGTTAATAAACGAGTTCATGATACCCATGGCCTTGGATGAAATACCGGTATCGGGATGCACCTACACAACCACATGCAGAAGAGGATAAAACAACAAACCAAAAACAACGCATTCTCGCTTGCCACCCCGACCGACTCATAAGAGATCCCCAAGGGACCAACATTGCAGAAACGGGTAAAACTGCCACAATTCAATGAAATACAATCGGCAAACATGAACAAGGCAATGTGATGCAACAAAGGCAAGCGCACCTGCTTCAACACTTTATAGATATAAATCTTGTAGGTCTCGACGCTCTTCTTCGACTTCTTCTTCACATCGCTCTTGACGTCGCTCTTGATTTTCTTCTCCGCCTTCTTCATGGGCTTCTTCTCGGCCTTGCTCTTACCAGCCTTCTGCTCATCAGTCTTGGGCGCCATGTCTACCGGCACTTGAACTACAAAGCAGAATCTCGCCCGATGTGATCTAACCCAGACAGCGAGCAATGAGAACTACAAATAAGGCAATGATCAAAGTAAGGCGAATAAATAACCATTATTTATTATTTATTATTTATACTTTCTACTTTATCCTCGGTGTAAATAAAAAAAAACGGGGTTGTGTTTTCATACTAGCAATTTTTTTTTTTTTTGATATTTAGTCCACAAATTTTGCAAATCTTTCTACTTTGAAAATCAATTCTAACATTGTATTCATAATTACAAACAAATGTTAATGTTAATGTTTTTATATGTATATATATATCCACCTTATTTTTATTTTAATATGACTAAAATTTATTCCTCAAGAATTTTTTTAACAATGATCTTTAAAATCTTTTTCATTAAAATTCCAAATTTAGTAATTAATTTTTAATTTTTTAAAAAATTTGAGTCTTCAATCTTAACATTAATCTTATTTTCCCCTCTTGCTCCAACTTTCTCTTTCTTTCTTTCTTTCATTCTTTTTCTTTTTTTTAAAACTAAGTTGCTAAAAATATATAAATTAAAAAATGAAATAATTTGTAATCATATTTCAACAAGTTTGTATATTAGAAAAATGATTTTACATAATAAAAAATAATAATAATAAAAATAAATTGACATAAGTTTGCCAATATAAATAATAGACTTTGATAGATTGTTGTTGATTTTAGTGAAGATGTTTTGAAGTATAATAATAACTACGATGTTATTCTATATTACCTATTTATAAGGTACTTTACATTCAAAGGAATTATTTGAAATATAAGTAGTTTTCAATATAACTCTAAAATACATTAGAATTAAGATTTTTCAAATAAACTTTTAAAAACACCTTTAAAATTTTGGACCAATGGATTTGTAGACTTTATCATATATATCTAAGGAGTTATAAAAGCCACACCCCACATTACCATCTAATGATTGATTTCATCCATCTCCATCTTTGTCTACAATCTTTCTATTCCCAATCCCCATTCCTTGTTTTCTATGTCCATCTCCCATTCTTTGTCCATCTTAACAACTCCCAATATATATATATATATATATATAAGGTTAAAATTTTAAGAAATAAAAAAATCTTCTTATTGCTTTAGATATTTTAAATAAAGAATTTATGGATTTAAAAAGAATTTACTAAAAAAAGAACTAATATATTTTTTTATTTTATAATATATAAATTATTTATTTTAATGTTATTATCTTGTCTAATGAACTTTTACGATTTATGTTTTGTACTCTTGGCCTTCAATATTTCTTGTAATCCATTCTACTCTTAACATATATATATATTTAACTTTTGGTTGGTATATCTTATTTTTAGACCTTAAAATCTCTTGGAACAGTACAATGTATAATTTTTTTTGATTGGATGACAAATATAAAATAACAATCACTAAAGTCAATTGCTATAAATTGTACATTGTGACATGAATTTGATTGATGGTTTATATAATTGTAGGTATTTTTTTTTTACAAATAATTTTTTATTACAAAATCATTAATGGTATATAAATATTTAGTTGGATAAAAAGTAATAATAAGAGTAGGAAACATATTGTTAAATATGTGATGCAAAAAAACTAATTGTTGTAAGTAAGTATATACCAATATATTCTAATTAATAGATGTTTTATTTAATTATGTATTAATGGTACAAGATATAAATATGAATGACTTTAGAATAGAAGTACTAAAAAAATTATATTTATTGTTGATATTTATTTATTTATTTATTTATATATTTTTATATTTATCAAGTATTATAAATGGTATAGATATATTAATGTTAATATGTCACTTGAAGCTTGCTATTACATGAAGCCTAGGTGCATACTTTAATGACATCAATAAAGAGGTATTTTGAAATGAGTATATTTTAAAATTAATTTTAATAATCAAAAGAACTAATTCTTAAATAAACTTAGACACATACAATTATTTGTATGGTAACATTAAATTAATATTAAATTAATTTTCACTCTTGATGCATTCTTTTATTGTCAATATAAAAAAAAAATGTAGTTGTAGTTTTATAAGAACTTGATAAGATTTGTTTAGAATTTGATAGAGTTTTTTTAAGTTTTTTTTACGATTTAATTGGATTTCTTTGAAATTTTCTTAGAATTCAACAGAATTTGATCAAGATTTGTTTAGGATTTAATAAGATTTTTTAAAGTTTTCATAGGAGTTTTTAGAGTTTATTTAAAAATTTGTTCAAGTTTTTGTTTGGATTTGTTGAGGATTTATTAGATTGTTAAGATTTGGCAAGAGTTGAGATTTGTAATTAATAAGGTTTTAAATTGTTTAGATTTAGATTTACGAAGAGGATCAAGGTTGTAATAAAGAGTATTTCTAAACTTTTTTTTTTTTTTTTTTTTTTTTTTTTGACTCATAAGTACAATCTTAGGCTTTCAAAAAAAATCTTTTATATCTACATATCTAACACATTTCTAATCTATAATTCACATAATATTTTTTTTTTTATTATATAATAATAAAATATAATTTGAAAAAAACTATTTTTTTTGTTAATTATAATTATTATCCATAATTTGATACTATTTAGTTTTTAAAGATTAAAAATAAAATAATAAAAATATTGTGAAAGTAGAATAGTAGAACTTTATACAAAAATAAAGATACAACTAAAAAAAATCTCAAAAATAACAAAATTCTAATACAGTTGTACTTAAAAAAATACAACCTCCATTTAAAGTTGGTATAAAGATATTATTATTTTATTATAAAATTAAGACAATTCAACCTTGTAATAAACTAGATTTTTTAAAGATTGATCAATTTATTATCCAAAAAAACTTGATCTAATTGTATATTGATTGCTATTACTACAATCAATAAAAATTTATCTTATATTTGATTTGTCTCCTTAAATCCTTATATTACAATAAATATACTAAAATTAAAGCAATCATCACGACCTTTTATTAAAAAAATAAAAATAAAGAATTTAAAGTAGAAGAAGTCTTAAATTTAAAGTGATACTTATACAAGTTCGAATATCTTGTACATTGGTGCAAATTTGATAGTAGTGGAGACATATATGAGTGTTAACCTTAGAAATTTAGTTTATTAGTGAATTAATAAAATAAATATATTATTTTATTAAGAAGATGTATAATAGAAGAATTTTAGATTAAAAAGAAATGAGAAGAAAATAAACTACTATAAAAGAAGAAAAAAAAAAGACTTGGTATTAAAAAAAATTATAGAAATAAGTATAAATAAGGTTAGAAAAAGATAAAAAAGAGTAAAACGGCAAAGAAATTAGCTACTTATATGTTTATAAGACAAGGTGGTTGAAACCACCTTTGATAGTTATGGTAGTTAGAAATAAATTAGTTTTACTATATTTAAATATTATTAAAAGAAACTAACTATAAAGAAGCTATAAATAGATTCAAATTTATATTATAATTATCAAAAGAAAATCATAATAAAGTGATTACATTTGACATACTTGTATGTCATTTTATTACATACTTTTGATCTATGAATAAGTTGTGAAAGTTATATGATAAAGTTCATGAAGATGTAGAGATTTTTTAATACAAAAAAGAAAGAACTTTAAAGACTAATTTGAAGAAGATAAAGATAAGATTAAATTTATAAAGATATAGAGGCTTTTCAACACAAGGAAGAAAGAGCTTTGAAGACTAGATTAGAGAAGATAAGTTAAGATTGACAAATTAAAGATATTGAAGTTAGATTTAAAATTGAATTGTCCAACCTTGACTTCAACAAGAATAAGAACTTCAAGGACTTAAGGTAAGTATAGAAATAGTTTCTATGAAGAAACATAGAAGGTATATCCTATGATTCTTAAGGTATGAGAATCAAGGTATTAATTTGGAGATTATGTTGGAGATATATTGCTATCTCAATAATTAAATTTATTAACTCATAATTTTAATAAAATTTACTTAGTAAAGATAAGTGATGTTTATAAATGGAACTTACCAACTTTATTAAGAGTATTAAAAACCATAAATAGAAATGGTATGGAATAATTTTATATTTTACATCAAGCTAGGATAATTGAGAAAATAAATAAAAAGAGAAAATATTTGATTTTAATCAAAAGAATAGAAAAGACAAAATACATATTGAAAAAGGATTTGTATCAATGAATGTTGTATGAAGATCAATTTTAGTAAGTAAGAAATTTATCTAATATAAGAGTCTTTCAAGCCATCTAGATTTTGCAAATATGAAAACCATATCAGAAAAATATTCAATTAAAAGTTGAAAAAGAAACCACAAAATATATAAAAATTAATGAATACTAAATTTAGATACTATAGCAAATAATAAATTAAGAAATCGGATTTCTTAAAAGTTCAAAAACTCCAAAGGAACAAGTTGATAAATGACATCATATTTATAGATTATATAAATGAAAAAAAGAAGAAATAAGATGAGAAAGAATTGATTAAAAAATCACTAATAGAAAAGAATAATACAATAGAAAAAAAGGTTTGTTTAGAAGATTTAAATTTAAAAAATTAATAAAAGATATAAATTTAGGTAGTAAAAATGATACAAATTTGATAAATATAACTAGTGAAGAAGAAAGTCCTTCAATTATTGAAGAATCTATAAAAGAATTGAATTCAATATATGAATCATCAAATTATTTCACAAGTTGTTTTTCAACAAAAGAATACAAAAGAAGTATCAAATGACAATTATTAGTAGAAGATAAGTATAGAAGATTCTAGATAAAAGTAAAATAGAATTAATAAATAGAAACATACTTATGTATAAGAATTTAAGTAGAAATCTCAATTTTAGAAGGTATCTTAGAGGTATCAATAGAGCATCAATTACAGCATCTTATGAACATATAGAACAAATCTAAAACCTTCAAATTTCTAATATATATAGCCTAAATATGGCTACATATGGTTTAAATATATAGTCTACATAATATTAGATTCTATATAAGGTATAAAAAAAATACATACATAATATAATATTTACATAGTAAGAATATAGTAACTATATGATGAGAATATAAAAGTGATATAGTGCTCCATATGGTCATAGTACAATACTAAAGATCGATACAAGTATTTGGTACTAGGCGATTCTAATGGTAGTTCTTAAGCAGAGTGTTGGACCAAATATTCTAGAAACTTACCACCGCCTAGTGTTAAGGATCCTTTGTACTATTGAATTTATCCATTCATTTTTTTTTATTTTTTTCATCTATATTATTGAAGAATTCCACACTAGGCAGTTTTGTTCTTTTATAATAATAATTATTGTTCACAAGACATGGTTGAGGACCGTAGCATGGTACAATAGTTGCTAGTTAGAAATTATTATTGATGATTAATTTTTGCTCTTCTTGCATAAATATTGTATGCAACAATTGGTTAAGAACTTGATAACAATTGTGGTTGGAGTAAGGTCACCATGCATGGTGTGCATAGAAGTATCTAGTACCATTTTCTAAGTTGTATTGTATTGTATTGTATTGTATTGTATTGTTTTTTTTTTTTTTTTTTTTTTTTTTTTTTTTTTTTTTAATTTTAATCAAGTTCTTATCAGTAAAGATGTTGCAAATATCTTAGATGACTTGAATATTATAGTAGTAACAATGAAATATCAAGGTATTTTTTTGTAGTACCAATGACTACTTGAGTTGATATTATGTGCTATGAGCTGGTTTTGACAATAGAAAATATCACTGTGGATTTTTTCTCTTGGCAGTGAAGTTAATAACGAGTTCTTGGAGCAGCATTATGAGCCAATGTTGTATAATAATATAACTATATAAGAAAAAATAAAAATATAAATGGTATTATAGAAGAATCTAGAAGAAAGATGTAATAGAAAAATAAGGATAAATGATAGAAAGATAGTAAAAGATTTAATCTTAATCCTATCTTTTATAGAAGGAACTTCTATTTACTTTGTAGAAGCATAAATGAACCAAATGGATTACAAGAATCTTGAATATTTTATGTCAGTATGTATTTTGAATCATCGCCAAGCTCGTTGGAGTATGTCTTTGTCAAAATTCAAATTCAAGATTACTTATCGACCAAAGAAATAACAAGGTTTGTCAGATACACTCTCTAGATGATCTTACCTTGCATTAAAAGAAGGAGATGCTGCTTTTGATCAACAACAGACAATTCTCTTGAAGCCAAAGCATCTTTATCTTCAAGCAATAAAATCAAGACTAATTATTGATCCAACTTTTATTAAGTAAGTTTAGCCAAGTATGTCTTCTGATCTTCTTATTTGTGATATTAAAGAAAATCCTTCAAAGTCTCATGATACTTCCAAATATATTCTAGAAGGTGAAGCTTGATTATATGTTCTTCAAGCTCATCATGACTTTCGAGTAGCAGGACATTTTGAGTACAATAAAACTTTGGAACTAATATCTAGGGACTTTTTATGGCCACAAATGTGGAAAGCAATCAAAGATTTTGTACAATCTTATGATATTTGGTTAAGATCAAAAACTCTTTGTCATGGACCTTATGGACTTCTTCAACCATTATCCATTTCAAAATAACCATGGTCTTCTGTTTCTATGAATTTCATCATAGATCTTCCAATCTTAGATTCTTATGACTCTATATTTGTGATAGTAGATCGTTTTACTAAGATGTCATATTTTGTACTATATACAAAATCCATCACAAGTGAAAAAACAACCAAGCTCTTTTTTGACAATATCTATCGCTATCATGGATTATCCAAGGATATTATATTATATAGGAAAACTCAGTTTGTATCAAGATTTTGGTGAATTCTTTTTAAGGTTCTAAAAGTGGATATAAAACTATCTTTGATATTCTATCCTCAAATTGATGGACAAACAGAGCATGTTAATCAAGTTTTGGAGTAGTATTTAAGATGTACCATCAACTACCAACAAGATGATTGGACAACTCTTTTGCCATTGGCAGAGTTTGTTTACAATAACATGGTACATTCTTCTACAAAAAAACACCTTTCTTTACCAATTATGGTTATCGTCATTGACTTCATACTTTTGACTTTTTAAAAGTTGATAATCATGTGGCAAAAGATTTGGCAATTTATTTGTCAGAGCTACATGCAACGATGAAGGCACAGTTAAAAGAAGCTCAAGAACAAAAAAAGGTCAATGCGGATGTCTATTGAAAAGAACAAACACCATTCTAGATGGGTGACAAGGTATGGTTACTTCATCGTAATATGAAGACCACTCGTTCTTGTGACAAGTTGGACTATCAAAGACTTGGACCATTTTCTATTTTTTCACAAATCAATCTAGTTGCATATCATTTATACCTACGAAAGTCAATAAAAATCCATCTAGTATTCTGCGTATCTCTTCTTGAATCATACAAGACTTTGGACATACTAAGAAGAAGACAAGCTCCACCTCCTCCTATAGAAGTGAACAATAATGAAGAGTTTGAAGTGGAAGAAGTCTTAGATTCAAGGCAATGCCAAAATAAATTAGAATATCTTGTCCATTAGTACGGATATGATATTAGTGAATACACATGGGAGCCAATAAAAAATCTTACAAATGCAACAAAGGCGATGGAGGCTTTTTATCGACAACATCCATTGAAATCAAGTTGAAAACCTTTCTTATAAAAGAAATAAGATCTAAGTAAGATAATATTCTACTTTCAATCCTTGTTTGTAGCTTCCTTGTAGTTGTGACATTGAGGAGATGGAAAACCAACAACTAGCAAATTCGACTCAAGAGCCTTTGTTTGTTGACCTATTGGATGAGACATTACGATTATCACAACCTTCAAGACGACGCAATTGAGATGAAGATCTTGAAGAACAATATATTCTTCCTCGAATAGATGGCAAGATAGAATGCCTTGATATCACGACCTTGGAAGGGACTTCTGATGTTTGGTGATTTTATTAGAGGTAGGAACAATTCTTGACGGTGTTCCAAATGTTTTATTCTAAGGAAGTTATGAAGGCCTCAACAATGATCAAATAAGAGGGTGGTCTTCCTGCCTTGGTATGAGACACTATCAATGGTTGAGAGGCTTGTGATTTCTTATTTTATTTATTCCAAATTGATCTAATAGAAATAAACCTGTATAAGGGGATTCAAACACGGGGAATGACTAGTTGCTTAAGCATTCACGTTAGGGTCACACAATCAATTACCTCTTGAATGTATCATCTCTGTTTCTAATATCTGAAGACTCAAAGAAACTATAATCTCCTCCTTCACCTTATCGGTCTCTTCCTTACAACAATTCAGTCATATCAATAATTGCTATTTCCACCAATATATTCACCTTCATAATCTCCAACTGTAATACTACGCCCTCATAGCTTTCAGCATACAATTACCCTCATTCCAATCACTAGAATTCTTCACATTGAACTGCCATTCACATTACGGTGTTTCACACAAACATATACTCATTCTCTCTGCTGAACTACAATCAGATTTCAACATTCAATCTTTCTTCTTCTCAAATAATATCAATCACATTTCCATTCCATAATTCACTTTACAATATTCAAAAACTTTCAATCCTCTTATTCAAAGAAAATAACAAACAAAAGAAAAGAAGTAGCACCAAGCATACCCCAGCTCACAACTATCACAGCGATGGCACCTTAATTAACTTCTACAACTCTTATATACTTTTCTTTGATTCTCTAGATTCTAATCATAATTCTATAATTAACCACTTTTAATAATTAAATCACTCATCTGTCTTCTTGAATTTCTTATTATATAGACTATTAATATATTTTATCAATATCTTTCATAAATGAATTAATATATGTTCTACATAGCCCCACTCCTATCTGTGTAGCATCCTCGCAAACACTCAATTGATACCTATCTAAAAATTATTTAACAAAACTCTACAAAAATTGCGATCCCTCTGGCCTATCTAATTAATCAATTGCGGCAATATCTATTATTGATTCTACTGATTCCAGTTCCAACTGCAAATCTTCGTCTTCCTCCAATCCTTCTATCGGCTCCTACCTCAACTGAGCTGAAAGGTCTTCATTGTAGTCACCCAGTTCACGGACTTGAGCTTCTAATTTCAGGATCTGGACATCTCGAAGTTTTAATTGTTGTTGTTGCTGACTCATCTATTCTGGAATATCTTCAATCGACAGTTGTAACCGGCTCCTCACTGTTAACTTTTAATTGAAACTACTACTCTCAAAAATACAAGAAATATAAGAAAATGGTACTCCAGCCAATCCAAAACAATATCACAGAATGACTTTAACTGGTGCCCCACTCTTATTCTTTTACTACCTCGTGATAATGACAACATATTATCTATACTATCTGTGAAAGGTAATGAGAAGTAATCTTTCTTAGTGGCCACATTAAGTTTCTAAAAATCCTGACAAATTCAGATTTTCTCATTCTTTCTTGGTACCATCACGATTGGTGACATCCATGCAATATATGGAATAGGATAAATAAAATCCACATCGAGAAATTTATCCAATTCCGCTTTCACTAAAAGGGAATATTTTGGATTAAATCGGTGTTATCTTTGACGAACTGGTATAACATCCTTCTCCAAAATAATTTGGTGCTCAAACACATCAAGTGGAATCCCTTTTAAATCCGCATATGACCACGCAAAGACAGATTTGTGATGGATGAAAAATTATTTTCAAGCATCCAATTCTATATCGATAATATTAGAATATACTTTAATTAGCTGTAGTATTTTGTTGGTGCCTAGGTTAATGGATTGATACACAAGGTCTTCAACAACCTCTGATTGAATTGTCTTCTCTTGATCTAAATATCTTGTATTATTTGACATATGGGAACCATCCAAATCTGGTTCCAATGTGCTGACTTTATTGATTGTGAAATTATTCATCCATTCGACAATAACATGATCCGAATTAGTCGCATCCTCCTGATGTAGTAAATATTTGTCGAGACCTCCACATTGATAGACTCGTGCCTTTGCTGTTGAAGTATTTTGTCTTACTCCAAATTACGATGAACCTATAGCATCATCATCTTCCTCAATCGATTGACTTTCATTGTCCGATGTAAATTCTGATTTTCGCAATTGAGATTCTCTATGATATTGTACCGGATATATTTGTAAAACAATTTGGTCATGATCTTTTCTAATAGTCAATGTGCTTCGGCCCCAATTGTTCTTAGCTTTGGCTTGATAAAGCCAAGGTCTGTCCAATAAAATGGAATACGATAATGTAGAACTCTGTAATCGAAATACAATATAATCAATTTTGTATGTCAATCCCACGATTACGATGGCAATATTTTATAAGATTCCTATTGGCTTTACCTGACTATGTTCTGCTATTCATAAGACCAATGTCGTAGGTAGCAATTGCTTTAGATCCAAGTCCTCCATTGTATCTGCGTTCATTAAATTCACACTAGAGCCACCATCGACTTGTATCCCTAGAATTAAAATGCGACTAATTGATACATCGATTATTGCTGCTCCCGGATCTGGGTTTAAGCTAACTTCATGAATTTCTTTAGTACGGGATCTTCGTCGTATTAGCGTTGAATTCAATATAGATTGGCATTTCGGTGCTACAGCCAAAAGTTGCTTCATTGTAATTGAAGGCTGAATAACATCCAAATCCTTTAGAATGTTGTAGGGTTCCATATTGAGAGTAATTTCTAATGCTCTTTTGCATTTCATTGGTTTGAATTTAATTCCGTGAAGTAAGATATTCTTCCACCCTGGACTCAGAATTGGAACAGCAGCTGGGACTTCCTTGGAATCCCTCCCCCCCCCCCCCTGAAAGGATCTTTCAATGGATAGGATATTTCTCGGAACTACTTGGAATGAAACCGAAGCCTCCGTAATTGGGACCTCGTTGGGTTGTGCCACCGAGTCAAGTCTCATATTGAGTACGAAGCCCGTAATAGGACCTGGATTGGATGGTCCTCTAATTGGATCAAATTGATCTTTCACATCGAGATTACCAAAATCTTGAATTGGTCCTTTTTCCTTTTGCTGACTCCAAGTAAGAACGGCTTGGACACATTTCATCTGATTTTTTGGAGAATCTTGAAATCCTTGATTTATCTCCTCAATTTTTCCTTGACTTTGGATCTGCTAATCCTAATTATTGAAATTAAATAAAATATTACATTACTGATACGTATGTCCCAACTACTTGTAATTCCCACAAATTGGTGCATAATCATCATTGGCTCTGGGATTGAGACATTCATTGGCATAATGACCAATTTGTTTGCAATAGAAATAACGAAGTAATCTTCTTACACCTCCATCAGGCATATTAGGTGTCTCCACTGATATATACCTACTAAGCTTGTTCCATGTAGGATTAGAAAATGATCCTGATTGTCCTATCATCATATTACGTGCTATCTTGCTTGAAAACATGTCGGGCGTCTGGCTGTAGGAGGTAGTATGGTGTTTTGCTAGTACTCAAGCAGTCTATTGGATTCTTGACTACCCAAATATAATCTATATCGGATTGTAATATAAAAGCTTAATTCCAATATAAAACGCCTAAAGATCCTATATAACTTCAATCTCTTTTATTATTTTTATTATATTTTATTTATTTTATGTTTTTTATTTTATCTTTATCGTTAATTATCTTAATCCTAGACCGTGAACTTTGGCAAGTTATGATCCTCAATCTGTCCTTTCAACTTATTCTGAAATATCTATCGCTAGTGTCTCTTCAAGCCCTTTCGAATGCTCAAGAAGTTCCAGTTCAACCCTGCTTACAGATTGTGAGGCTGTGCTGCAATCCGTACCAATATCTCTTGGCCGCTCGCCGATATTCCTCTTATCCTTGTCGATAGGTCCCCAGTTATCATAGAAATCCTAAACAACCTCCAATTTTCCAACTCCCAATACCTCTTTAAACTGTTGGCAGATATCCTCTATCTGTACAGTCAGATTAACACAACCATGCATGCATTCAGCATACTCAACCTTCTAGACAACTCTGAATTTTAACCACAGAAGTATCTTCCATTCTATCAACAATCAATAGTACCAGCTTTTTTTCTCTTACGAAAAAATCCAGTTCACCAATACAACACTTACTTTTAGCAACCCTCCTCTGAATCTCTCCAAAATCCTATATAAAAAAAAAAACCTCTACTTCTCCATCTTTTTCCAAAAGCATGAAGCTAGCTCTACAACCTAAAATCCTCAATTCTCAAAAAATCCATTTGTTAACCTATCCTCCCCTTTTATCTTAAGAAGATCCTATTCTTTCACCTTGGACTCTCCAAATTGGAATAGCCGACCTCGCTGTTATCCCCTCTCTCCATTTTTGCCTTTAAGAGATCTTTTTACCGAAAGGATGATCTCAGGATAGCACAAAGAACGAAACAGCCTAAAACGGAATTGAAGCCCCATAGTTGGACCGCATTGAGTTGCCCGACCAAGTCAGGTCTCATACTAGGTAAGAGGCCCATAATAGGACCTGGATTAGATGTCTTCTGAAATTGGATCCAATTGGCTCTTTGAACTAGGCTTACCCGACGTTGAATTGGTCCTTTCCCTTCCTGCTGACTCCCATTACTGGAATCAAATGGAGCATTTCGTTATTGGTGAGTATGCCCTGACTGACTATAATGGGGTGACTGAACCTGGCCTCTCAATATTTGCACTGGAATTGGCCGCTGCTTCTAACATCCAAAGTGATTAAATATTAATAAATCTTCTTTATTTATATTTTCATAATATAGACGTGTTACAATATGACACCGTTGATATTGAAAAAACTTGATTTGATGACATTGGTGGAGTATATTGCTGATACCTCTACTACTCCTTACCGTAGTTCTGGGGGTTCGATGCAGACCCCTGATTAAAATTGGAACTTTGAAAGTTATTGAATGCTCGATTTTGTCGATTAAATCAATTTCCATTCCATCCAAAAATATTTCCCATTTATACTTGATTGACGTGCCACTAGGTTGGTGGGATCATGGTCTAATTACTAAATTATTGTTGTTATCTTTGTCAATTCCAACAATTTGCTGTTAGGTGCTTTCCTCCGCAAAATATACATTGACCCATTATTTGTGAGGGTGAGGGGCATTCTGTTATAGAATGACCGTGGCCCTTATAATTACTGCACTATACATTGGTCCTAATATCGGTAGGCTTTTGCCTCTTCTCCTTATCTTTGGCCATATTGACGGCCATTTCCTCCATTTTCTTTGTCAAATTCAATAACAAGGTTTCATTGGAATCTTTTAGGGTTGGCATTATTGGTATTTCTGCCATAGTTAATGCTTGTTGTTGATATGGAACATATGAAGCATACGCTGTTGTCACGTTTGGTGGTATAACTTACAATGAAGTGACATTAATTGGCCCCTGAATATTGGTATTGGAATTGGCCACTATTTCTAACATCCGTGGATAACTATCCACTAATTCGTTCCAAGTCGGATTTTGATATCTACCTTGAACTGGAATCATCGTGGCTTCTATAGTTAAAAACTGATCGTAATGGTATTCCTCCCAAATCTTGGCTCTATTAAGGGACGCAGCCACCGTAACGGTTTGAGCTTCCTTCACAAACATTTTTAGCTCTGGTGGGTGTAAACCATTGATTAATATGGATAAGATAAATACCTCTGGCATTTGATGATTCGGCCACTTATTGAATATATCAGCCACTCAGCCATAGTACAATTCCATCGCCTCTCTTAGGATCATTTTGCTATTCATTAACCTCCATCGAAGGCGGTTTCCAAAACCAATTTGCCAAAAATGAGATAAAAATGCATTCTTCAATGTTCCCAATTCAGAAATTGATCCACTGATTGGCAATTATACCATTCAAACGTTGTGTCTTTTAAGGTCATTGGTAGCCATCGCAACTAAATATCTTCAGTTCTGCCATTATTAGTTATACATGTTCTAAGAAACTGAGACAAATGTTAATCGAGATCCGCATCCAAAAATCCCTGAAAAGTAGGTAGTGGTGCGATACTAGTCATATGATCGCTTACTATAGCCATTTATATTGCAATCGAAATGACTAGTCTTCCTGATGCCATTGAATTTCTTGTTCCGCTAAACTCCATTTTAAAATAATCTCTACTTTCTCTTATTCTAATTTTTTAGCTCTTAGTGCTCCTCGATTTATTGTTATTTTCTATAAATAGTTTTATTGGTTGAATTACAGGTAAAAACATCAGATTTTGAAATACAATATAGTTATCTTTATTGGCGACCAATTTGTGCTAATCTGAAGAGCCCCGATTGCTCGTTTCAGCAGTACCTCCTATTGGAAAAATATCCAATGGAGTACCAAATTTTTCTATGCTTCCTTCTCTTTTAGTTAACGGCCTGAAGATTTCCATTGGAATGTTAACAAAATTTTCCACGAGTATTCTTGGTAATTTTTCTAACGATACATAGGACTACAGAATTAACATTCTGTCCGGTTCTTGATATGTTTGGATGGACTGATAAGCTTCTAACTATGGTTTAATTTAATTCTGTCGATGCTTCTTTTTAAGATTACGTTCTTGCTCTTCTCTCAGCAAGTTCTTTCCTTGCGCTCTTTTGTGTCTTTTTTTCAACTGATTTATTTTTCTCGATGCAATGCTCTCGTTCTTATTAACTATAATCTTGCTTCAAATACTACTGAAATCGTCTTCCATTGCTAATTTTCTCACATGTTTGGTAATTAATTCCTAACACTCAAAGCTATTATCACTCCTTGGTAGTAGAATCAAAATGTGATTGCTCGTTTTATTTATTTCAAATTAATCTAATGGAAATAAACTTGTATAGGGAGATTCGAACACGAAGAATGACTAGTTGCTTAAGCGTTCATGTTAAGGTCACACAATCAATTACCTCGTGAATGTATTGTCTCTATTTCCAATATTTGAACACTCAAGGAAACTATAATCTCCTCCTTCACCTTATCTGTCTCTTCCTTATAATAATTCAGTCATACTAATAATTGTTCTTTCCACCAATATATTCACCCTCATAATCTCCAACTGTAATACTACACCTTCACAACTTTCAGCATACAATTACCCTCATTCCAATTACTGGAATTCTTCACACCGAATTGCCATTCACATTACGGTGTTTCACACAAACACAAACTCATTCTCTCTGCTGAACTACAATCAGATTTCAATATTCAATCTTTTTTCTTTTCAAATAATACCAACCACATTTCTATTCCATAATTCACTTCACAATATTCAGAAACTCTCAATCCTCTTATTCAAAGATAATAACAAATAAAAAAAAAGAGATAGTATCAAGTTTATCCCGGCTCACAATTATCACAGCGATGGCACCTTAATTAACTTCTACAACTCTTATATACTTTCCCCTGATTTTCTAGACTCCAATCATAATTCTGTAATTATCTACTTTTAATAACTAAATCACTCATCTATCTTCCTGAATTTCCTATTATATGGACTATTAATATATTTTACCAATATCTTTCAAAAATGAATTAATATCTGTTCTACAAGGCCCTATCAATCATCTTCGAAGAGAACAAAGATCAGAGTATGTGGCGAATACAATTCGTCACATCATACATTTCTTTAACATATGATGATTGCTTCTTGTGGAACTTATTCCTAGAAGGAGGGATAATATCATAGACATATGTATATAAGCCAATAATTACATGTATAAATAGATAGAAGTAAGTAAAAATAGGTAAAAGTAAGTTAATTCTATAATATGTGCTATGGAAGCTTTCTAGAAGCTTTTTAGATGGTGCTTTGACTTTATAGGTGTCTTTAATTGACTTTTTGGATTAGAAACGTGGTCAACAAGTTGGCCATGTGCCATACATGTTGTTAGCTTGAAGACTAAGCTAACTATATGGCCCACATGTTGAAAAACTTGCCTTGTAAGTCAAGGCATGTGTCCTACAAAGTTAACACATATTGGAGGACCTATAGAACATCGCCATGTAGCCTCTAGTTAGATAGTATATATAGAGACAAGAGTGAAGCCTTCTTCACTCTTGTCAATTCTTTTCTTACTTCTAGTCTAGTTTCAAGAGTCTCTTGTCTTTTAGCAATAGCCATTCCAATTTCTTTTTTAATGTATATATGGAGTTATTTCTATTTTTTCATCTTTCTTCGAGAGAAGTCTCACTTGTTTATTTGTCTTTATCAAGTTCTTGTCTTTGATACTATTTAATATTAATGAAAATATATAAAAAAATTTATATCAAATATCTTTTCAACTTCATTTTTCTTTCAATAGGAAAAGTTCATTGATATAGAAGTAAAAGACATAGGAGAGTGCTAAGATGTGAATGATGAATAATGAATATTGAGAAATAAGTGGTAACATGTGAGTAGTGAGTAGTTGTTTGTTGTTGTAACTTTGGATGTTTGAAGGCCAATGGCCATCAATTTCTATAGAAGAATGGTTATTTTTTTAGGTGAACTTTAGAAGCAAAATCTATTTCAATAGAAAAAGGTTAAGAATACCATAGAAAAGTTTATATAAGAATATGTTAGTGTTTAGGATATATAGTAATAGAAAATAAATTTTCATATGGCAAATCCACATATAAAATCAAAAATCATGTAATGGCTCTAGAAGTCTTATTACCATGCATTCATTATGTAAACTGAATATAGATGAGCACCATGTAATGTAGCCAAATTATAATATAATAGAATTAGAATTACCTTTACTATCCTCCTTGTATCAAAGTCATGAATCTCAAAGAAAGATAATCCTTAATACACTCTTCTATCACTAAAGAAAACTAGAAAGTCACTCAAAAGGTGATGTAATACTAACTAGAATGGCTATTACTAAAAACAAGGACTAGAAAGACTTGAAACAAGACTAAGACTAGAAAAGCATTGACAAGAGTGAAGAAGGCTTCACTCTTGCCTCCATATATATTATCTAACTAAGAGCTATGTAGCAATGTCATATTATAATTGCTTATAATATGTAAAAATTAGTTAGAACATATAATTTGTTTATAAGTCTTGGTATATGTTGGAATGATTAATAGATTAATTTAAAGAGAGTGGATTTAAGAAACTTTATTTTGAGTTTTATCTTTTTTGATTATAATATTTAAAAAAATCTAAATTATATTCAAAATTAACTTCTCATATAATTCAATCACATAATATTTCACTTACATAATCAATAACTCATAAATCAATCTCTAATTTATTCCACAAACTCACTTCTCAGAATTCAAAACCTATCCATTATTCTTCAATAACAAAGAAAACAAAGAAAATAAAGAAGTAGCACTAAGCTTAACCTTGGCTCATGACTATCACAGTCTAACATTCTAACAAACTTCTACAACTCCTATATAATTCCTCTTGATTTCTATATCCTAACTATAATCCTATAATAATTACTTTTAATAACTAAATCAACTATCCATCTTTATGAATTGACTATTCTATGGATTATTAATCTATTTTATCAATATCTTACAAAAACAAACTAATATCTTTTCTACATAGTGGCACCCCTATCTGTGTAGCGTCCTCACAAACACACAATTGATTCCTATTTAAAAACTACTTAATAAAATTCTACAAAATTACTATTTCCTCTGGTCCATCCAATTGATTATTTGCTGCATTATCAAATGTGCATTCCATCAAATCTAGTTCCAATTCAAATCTTCTTTCTCTTCCAATCCGTCCATTGACTCCTTCTTCAACTTGTTTGATAGATCTTCATTATACTCACCCAATACAGTGACTTGAGTCTCTAATTTCAAGATCTGGATATCTTGAAGTTCCAATTGATGTTGCTGTTGACTCATCCATTCTGGAACATCTTCAATTGATACTTGTGATTGATTCCTCACTGTGAACTCTTAAGTAAAACTACTACTCTCAAAAATATAAGAAATATAAAAAATGGAACTCTAGCCAATCCAAAACAATACCACAGAATGATTTTAACTGGTGCCCCACTTCTATTCTTTTATTACTTGGTGATAATGACAACATGCTACCCATACTGTCCATGGAAGGTAATGGGAAGTAATCTTATTTGGTGGCTGCATTAAGTTTTCAAAATCCTAACAAATTTGGATTTTTTCATTCTTTTTCGGTACCATCACGATTGAAAAAATCCACTCGCTATTTGATATCGGGTAAATAAAACCAACTGCAAGAAGCTTGTCTAATTCCTCCTTCACCATGAAGAAATATTTAAGATTAAGGCGATGTTGCCTCTACTGTACCGGTTTAGCGTTCTCCTCTAAAATGATATGATGCTCACAAACTTCAGCGACAATATCCTTTAAATTAGCATAAGTCCAAGCAAAAGCGGACTTATGATGCAAAAAAAAATTTGTCCAATATGTCAACTCCTGCTCCTTAATACCTTCGTAGACCTTAATTATTCGAGGCTCTCCTATGGTCGCCAAGTTGATAGTTTGACATAAAGGTGCAACGGCGACGTTCTGTTTCATCCCCGCGCTAGTTGAAAATCAGTCGATAAGTCTGACATGTATAAAGTACTGAATCCTGTATCTAAGGCACTAACATGGTGCACATCATACTTGATCATCCAATCAAAACTAATATAATCAAAGCTTTTCAAATCCGTCAGGTATATCAAGTACTCCCGCGGACCTCCACATTGGTATACCACTCCATGGTATTGTGTTGCCTCCACGAACACCTCTGTAATCGATGCAATTACATCATCATTAGAGCTAAGCTCATCGTCCAATGTCAATTTAGATGTTGACAATAGAGACTTCTCGTGATATAGTACTAGATACATTTATAACACCATTTTATCGCTGTCCTTACCAATTGTCAAAGTACCTCAACTCCAATTATTCTTGGCCTTTATCTAATAAAGCTAGGGTCGTTTCAATAAAATTAGATATGATAAAGTTGAACACTGTAGTTGAAAGATGATCTAGTCAATTGCATATGCAATACCAGCAATTATAGTTTTAACACTCCATAAAATATCCATTGATTTAATCCGGCTATGATTTGCCATCCATAATACCAATGTCGTGGATACTAAGTGTTCCAAATCTAAAGCATCCATTGTATCAGTATTCATTAAATTGACACTAGAACCACCATCTACCTGAACACTAGAGATAATGACACCATTAATCAAAACATCGATGGTTGGTGCACTTGGGTCATGGTTCAAACTGACTTTACAAACTTTCTTATTACGTTGTCAATGTTGTGTTAACAATGAATTCAATGTAGAACGGTATTTTGGTACGACCGTTAGAAGTTGCTTCATAAAAATAGAAGGCCAAATAGCATCCAGATCCTTCAATATATCATAGGATTCCATATTTAGGGTAATGCCCAATGCCCTCTTTCTTTTCATTGGTTGAAGTTTAACTCCGTGAGGTAAGATATTCTTCTGCCCTGGACTTGGAATTGGAACAGCAAACGGAGCTTCTTTGAAATTCATGCCTCCTAGAGGATCATTCAATGGAAAGGAAGTTTCTCAAAACTGTATAGAGAACAGAACAGCTTAAAATAAAACCAAAGACTCCATAATCGAGACCTCATTGGGTTGCCCAACTGATTCAAGTCTCATATTGAGTAAGAGGCCCATGACAGGACCTGGATTAGATGGCCCCATAATTGGATCTTATTGGTCCTTCGCTTTAGGATTGTCCAAATGTTGAATTGATCCTATTCTTTTTTGCTCACTCCTAGTAAGAACGGCTTGGATACATTCTATCCAAGTTATCGAAGAATCTTTAGGACCTTCATTTATGTCTTCTATTTTTCTTTGGTTTTGAATCTGCTCATTTCTATTATTGAAATTGAACAAAGCATTACATTGCTGATAAGTATGCCTTGACTGCTAGCAATTCCCACAAACTAGTGCATAATCATCATTAGCTCTGGGATTGAGACATTCACTCGCATAATAACCAATATGTCTACCATAGAAACAATGAAGTGGTCTTCTTGTACCCCATTAGACATATTTGGTGTCTCCATCGGTATATACCTATTAAGCTTGTTCCATGTAGGATTAGAAAATAATCCTGGTTGTCCCGTTGGAATGGAGGAAACTTGATTCGATGACACCGGAGGAGCATATTACTGATATCTCTGCTGCTCCTTCCAGTAGTATTGGAGATCTGATGCAAATTCTTAATTAAAATTAGAACTTTGAAAGTTATTGAATGCTCAATTTTATCGATTAGATCGCTTTTCATTCCATCTAAACGTATTTCTTGATTGAACTTGATTGACATCCCAGTGAGTTGGTGGGATCATGGTCTGATTATTGAATTATTGTTGCCTTTGTAAATTCCAACAATTAGCTATTAAATACTTTCCTCCGCAAAATGTACATTGATCCATCATTTGTGAGGGTGAAGGATATTTTGTTATCAAATGATCATAGCCCTTACAATTACTATACCAAACATTGGTCCTAGTATTGGTAGGCTTTTGCCTCTTCTCCTTATCTTTGGCCATATTGACGGCCATTTCCTCTATTTTCTTTGTCAGGTTCAACAACAAGGCTTCGTTGGAATCTTTTGGAGTTGATATTATTGGTAACTCTGCCGCTTCTTGTTGATATGGAAAATATGGAGCATATGCTATTGTCACGTTTGGTGGCATAGCTTGCAATGGGATGACACTACTGGCCCCTGAATATTGGCACTAAAATTGGCCCTTTTTTCTAACATCCGTGGATAAGTACCCACTGATCCATTCCAAATCGAATTTTGATAGCTGCCTTGAACTGGAATCATTATAGCTCCCGCAATTAAAAACTCATAATAATGGAATTTCTCCCAAACCTTGGCTCTATTAAGAGATGCAATTACCGTATTTGGTTGAGCCTCTTTTATAAATATTATTAGTTCGTGTAGAATAAGTAGTTATTTTCAGAATGTATATACCTAGTGTATAGTGTAAATAAGGATAGATAACTGCTAAAAAGGTGGTTCAACAGGTAGAATTGATAAATAGTTAGGAAAAGTAGTTATAATCTATAGTATAGGAGTTGGTATCTCGGAGTAGTATAAGGAGGATGGGAGAGGAGAAGAAAATGCCAGATTGTGAGAGTTGTGAGCCGGGGGCCAGACTGTGAGAGTTGTGAGCCGGGATAAGCTTGGTGCTACTTCTTTTCTTTTGTTTGTTATTTTCTTTGAATAAGAAGATTGAAAGTTTTTGAATATTATGAAGTGAATTACGGAATGGAAATGTGATTGGTATTATTTGAGAAGAAGAAAGATTGAATGCTGAAATCTGATTGTAGTTCAACAGAGAGAATGAATTTGTCTTTGTGTGAAACACTGTAATGTGAATGACAATTCTGTGTGAAAATTTCTAGTGATTGGAATGAGGGTAATTGTATGCTGAAAGCTGTGAGGGTGCAGTATTACAATTAGAGATTATGAGGGTGAATATATTGGTGGAAATAGCAGTTATTGGTATGATTGAATTGCTATAAGGAAGAGACCGATAAGGTGAAGGAGGAGATTATAGTTTCCTTGTGTGTTCAGATATTGGAAATAGAGATGATACATTCAGGAGGTAATTGATTGTATCACCTTAACGTGAACTCTTAAGCAACTAGTCATTCTCCGTGTTCAAATCCTCTTATACGGGTTTATGCTGAGAGGTTTCTTTTAGAATAAGTAAAACAAGCAATCACATTTTGGCGCCACTGTTGGGGAGTGATAATAGCTTTGAGTGTTAGGAATTAATTACCAAACGTGTGAGAAAATTGGCAATAGAAGACGATTTCAATAGTGTTTGAAGAAAGAGTATGGTTATTAAGAATGAAAATTTAACAGTAAAGAGAATGAAGTAATCAAAGGAAAGAACAGAGAGATCGTAAGCAAGAAATTTGTTGCATAATGAACGAGATCGTAAATTAAAAAAGAAGCATCGACAAAGTTGGATTAAGCCATGGTTGCATGCCTATTGGCATATTCGATTGTATCCAGAAGACGATCAACCTCTAATATTTCAGATGTACATACTATTAAAGAAATTACTAAGAGCACTCGCGAGAAGCGCTGCTAATAGTCCAGCAAACCTCTTGAAGTCATTAACGAAAAACGAGGAAGACATAGAAGAATTAGGTACCCCACTGGGTATCTTCTCAATTAAAAATACGTCCGATCTTAACAAAACTGGTTTTGAAGATCAGCATAAATCACTTGCCAATAAAGACTAATTCAGAGTATATCAAAACTTGTCATTTTTACCTCATATTCAACTAGTAAAATTATTTGGAGATAATAATAGTCAATCAGGAAGGCCTAGAAGTCCAAAAAAGACTTTTACGGGAGACAGTTTTTATTTTAATAAAAAATTAAGCGGAACATAAGCATCTTTAATGACGTCCAGAGGACCACCAGTTCTGATTGCAGTTCAAATGGCTGCAGTGGGCAATCGAATGACTAGCGTCGTGCCATTATTCACTTTTTGAGGTTTGTTAGGTACTGATCCAGATCAACATTTGTCTCAATTTTTGACGGCATGTATAGCCAATAATGGAAGAACAAAAGATATTTGACTGAGATGGCTATCAACGACATTGAAAGACATAGTGTTTGAGTGGTATAACTGCCAATCTGTGGGACAATTTATCAATCGGGAGGCATTGAAAAATATATTTTTAGCCCATTTTTGACCAATTGGTTTTGAAGAACGACTTAAAAAAAAAATTAATGAACAACAGAAGGGTACCAAGGAAAGTAGTACAATTACATTAAGGGCCCGTAGTAGATATACTTCGAAAATGGCCAAATAACCAAATGTCAGAATCATTTGTATCGTCCATATTGATTAATGGACTACATCCATTAGAATTAAAAATGTTTGTAAAAGAGGCTCAATCAGCCACCATTGCATCATCTCTTGAGCGAGCAAAAGTATGGAAGGAATGTCACTATGACCAGAACTTAACAGTTGGAGCCAGGATGATTCCATCTCAAGGAGATTATCAAATGACAAATTGGAATGACGCATCAGAAAGTTATCTGGGAAGGAATGATTATGATACAATTCCACAAGGAATAGTAGATGCCGTTCTATTGTAAGCTGTATCACACTCATATGCACCTTATTTCGCGTATCAGAAACCAATACCTAAAAAGAAATTGCCAAATGCATTGGTATCAAGGGATCCTAATGAGTCATTGCAGTTAACATTGACAAAAAAAATGGATGAATTGGCTGTGAATCTGACCAAAGATAAAGAAAAAAGGCATAAACCAACCAATATGTGTCCCAATGTCTAGTACAGCAATTGTAAGGGGCAAGGTCATTTAGTAACAGAATGTCCTTCACCACCCCAAATGACTGTACAATATACCTTTTGTGAGGGCAAGCATATTACCACTAGCTGTTGGAATTTACGGAAGCAACAACAACTCAATGCCCAGATAATGATTCAACCAACTTCGTGGAATTTCAATCAAGTACAGACGAATAATAGATTTGGCTAGAATAAAAATTGAGCAAATAAACAAAATAAGAATTATTCTAATTTCTTCAACTCTGAATTTTACTAAGAAGGTGTATCCAATACTCACGGATTGGCGATGAACCAACGAGGATACCATCAATATCCATCCATGACGAAGCTAATGCCAGACTCTACAGTAACAATGGGTCAACCAGGATCCTTTACTCATCCGACAATGTTTATTGAAGAAGAGCTTATGTTCAATCGTACATCTAATATGCTTGTTCCAAAGCATTGTATTGCCTCAAGTTTAGAACTACAAGAAATGAAAGAGAAGGAAATATCTTATGATAGCCTATTAAAGATATATGCTGAAGATCGAATATGTAAGTGGTACGGATTTAAAAGAGGTAATATAATAAAAATAGAAAAAGATTACTACAATGAAGTTTACTACAGAATAGTAATATAAAAAAGTAAAAAAATATTGATATAGAAAGATACTTATATATTGGTGTTATTTTTTTTATTCTTATCAAGAGATATACATTCTTATATAATAAAAGAGATAACTTTAGTCTGGCACATTACTAATACAGATGGAAATATACTTTTTGATACTATATTTTTATCCGAAGATGTTCCTCTTATTGAGATATCGTACATGAGTCTACACCTAAGCTCCTTCGAAAGGATGTCTCCTATATTGTTGAGCAGATCTTTCAGATTTGAGTTATAAGCAAAGTCGATGACAATGGATATACTAGCTTGATTTTCATCATGAAACTTATCCACAAGGTTGACAATATGAAAATCATCATTAGCAACTATCATAGTAGATACTTCCTTCTTTGCACCTAGCCATTATATACCAGTAGAGACACCCATTATCCCTGAAGGAGTTAGTAGGAGACCACTTCATTGCTATCGTTGCAGACAAATCAGACATTATGTGAGTGAATGTCCTAATCCAAAGGCCAGTGATGACTATGCTCTAATATGTGGAAATTGTAAGCAGTTTGGTCACACTTATTAACAGTGCAATGCGCCCTTTAATTATAATAACCGGGATTAACAAATGCAAACAAGCCAACTGACGAAAGACAAAGGCCCTGTTCAATGAGATGCACGAATACATCATGTCGAGGTAGTGAACGCAGTGCTTACCAGAGGCCAACAAAAAGACAAGAATATAATTCAGGACATTGATGAACCAGTCACAGTAGAGTAAGTAGCGCCATCCATGGGGTTAAATGAACCAATATCAGTATTGGAACATATCCCAATATTGAGACCTCAATAGACTGAGGAATCCAATTAAGTTCCACGTACCAATTTGTCTGGACCATAAAATCTAGGTCCTGTTACGGGCTTCGTACCCAATATGAGACCTGAACGGTGGCACAACCTAATGAGGTCCCAATTACGGAGGCTTCGGTTCCATTCCATGTAGTTCCAATTTCTACGTTGTCGTATTACGTACTTTCTTGCTCGAGAACGCGCCGGGCGTCTGGCTGTAGAAGGTAGTATGGGGATTTACCGATAGTCAAGCAGTCTATCAGTTTTTGACTGCTGGAATATAAACGACTGCAACAATGTACCGTAAATCTATACGGGTGCTCTTCGACTGCTTGTCAAAGTCCTTTTTGTCCCAGCCGGTAGGTCTCTAGACGTTACAGAGAACCCCGTACAACCCAAACTGTTAACCTTCAATACTGCTTTGTACTTACGATCTTGTATCCACTGACTGTCTTGTTACATTAACCCAATAAATTTCATTCACTCTGCATACTCAATCCTATAGACACCTTTTTAATCCTTCAATCACAGACGTAACTCGATTTCACAAAACAGTCAAGAGTATTCAAATCCACTTCATTTAAAAATCCCGATTCACCATTACAACACTGACTTCAGCCGCGATTGCCTCAGTCTTCCCAAAACTCTATGAAGGAGAAAAATCCAAATTCTATATCTTTCCTTCCCCGACCCGAAGCATGAAGCTCCTCTCTCTAATTCCCTTGATCTTCCAAAGACCTCCAATAAAACCCGAACTGGTAACCTTGCAAAAGCTTGAAAAACTCCTTCCCCCCCGATTTCCCCTTGACAAAAAAAAACCCCCCACCACTCCAAAACTATATCCCCCCTA
Organism: Physcomitrium patens; assembly: GCF_059467195.1. NCBI lineage: Eukaryota > Viridiplantae > Streptophyta > Bryopsida > Funariales > Funariaceae > Physcomitrium > Physcomitrium patens. Next base: position 4,799,483 of record NC_143435.1, read on the forward strand.
ATCTTATCCTCTGAATTTCTTCAATCTTCCGTCTTAGATCCGGAATTGGCTCCCACCTCAAGCTTGGATCCGAAATTGGCTCTCACCTCAACTTTCTCCTCCGTTTTTACCTTTAAGAAATCTATTTACCGAAAACAACGTTCTCTGAGATGGCACACAGAACAGGACAGCCTGAAACAGAATCGAACCCCGTAATCGGGACCACATTGAGTCGCCCGACCAATTCAGGTCCTATATGGGAAGGATGCCCGTAGTAACCTGGATGTTCCCGTAATTGGGTCCAATTGGTCCTCGCGTCAGATTGGCTAATACCCGTAGTAAGACCTGGATTTCCCGTAACTAGACTGCATTGGGTTGCCCCACCAATACAGGTCTCATATTGGGTAAGAGGACCCGGATTGGATTATCGAAATTGGATCCAATTGGCTCCTCGAACCCGTCGTGTGAATTGGTCCTTCTCTTCCTGCTGACTCCCGTTATTGGAATCGAACGGGGCATTCCAGTATGCCCCGGCTGACTGTAACAGAGTCACTGAACCTGACCACTCAGTATTTGTACTGGAGTTGGTCGATGCTCCCAATATTCGAGGTAACTGAATATTAATAAAATTCCCTTTTCTTTTTATTTTCACTGTATACTTGTGTTACAACACGACATCCACCCCCTCTGAACCTGTGCATCCTCCGGTATGCACCAATTTACCCAATTGCTGTTTGATTCAAAATATATCCCCTACGTCTTTGTCCAGTTTGTCTTCGTCACCTTCATTATCCATATCACTTTCATCTTCTTGCTGCGGAATCTCTGTATCTTCATTAAGGTCTTCCATATCCATCTCTGCGTGTCTTCGTTTAAATATTTTTACTCTCTTCCCTGCAATTGGTATTTTCAATTTTGTACCACCTAACTCTCGTAATGAGTAAGTCGCATTATCATGAACAGTTGTTACAACATATGGTCCAAACCAACGTTTTGAAAATTTCCGCAAAGTACTATGTTGATTATCCAGACTATTGTCATAAACAAGTACCCAGTCACCTTCCTCGATTGCTTTTGGTTTCAATCGATGTTGCTTATCGAATCGCGCCTTGTTTTGTAACCTTGCTCTTTTTAACCTTTCCAATGCTATCTGGACATCTTCCGTTCTTTGCTCCAATTGTCGAATCCTAATAGCCAGAAGTTCTTCTCTTGTCAATCCATCTTCCCATGGTAGCATATTCCAAGTAAGTACCTTTTCTTCAATCGGCATAATTGGTTTTTGACCTGTCATAAGTTTTACTGGCATATATCCTGTCACCGAACTATGTGTTGTTCGATCAGCCCATAATACAAATGACAAAAGCCGTGGCCACTCTTTAACCTTCCCATTACAAGTTTTAACCAATGCTTTCACAATCGGCGGGTGACCGCGTTCGCTTTTCGCATTCCCTTCCGGATTATAAGCAGTAGTAAGTGATAGTTTAACTCCACATTTTTCAAAGAAATTACGAGCTTCTTGTGCATTTAATTCTCCACGATCTGCAGTGATTTTTCCTACGCACCCGTAACGGCAAATGACATCTTCAAGCAAAAACCTACAAATCCCCTCTGTAGATTTTGTCCTCAATACTCTTCCTTCTACTTGATTTGATAAATCTTCACGAGCTAAAACCAAATATCTCATCTGCCAAAACCCAACCGGCATAATAACCAAATCAACAACCCATTTAAAATGAATAGCCAGAAGATACGTAGGATGAAGACCATCTCGATGTCGGATATTAGAATACGATTGACAGATTTCACATGACTCTACAAATGAGAGCACATCTCGATACATATTTTTCCACCAATATCGTTCCTTGAGTTTAGCAAAAGTAGCCCAGATTCCTCTATGCCCTGCCCATAAACTATCATGAAACTCCTTTAATAATTTTAGTTTTTCTTCCCTTTTGCCTATCACTCGTTGTGGCATCCCAATTCCTTTCTTCGGTCTCTTCCATAAGAATCCATCTCGAAGTAAAAATCCATATGCTTTTTTTCTTATTTGTTTGAATTTTTCTGTAGACCAATTCCCCTGCTTAGACAAGGTATTCAAATAATGACCAATATCCAATAATTCTCCTTCATAAGATTCTTCAAGAAATAGCTTGTCTTCTCTGTTGAGATTTGATATTGAATAGAATTTCAATCCGACATTATCAATGTCTTCAACCATTTCGTCCTCCCTCTCGTATCTTGCTCGAGATAGCATGTCTGCTACTAAATTGTCCTTTCCAGTGATATGCTTAAATTCTGGATTTAGTGACTTAATATAAGCAATCCATCTCAACATTGCAATATCTGGCGTTGAACAGTTAATAATCATTCCAAGCAATGGCAAGCAATCTGTTTCAATTACTACTACTGCCCCAATCAAATAGTCCTTTTCAGCTTTCATAGCCGAAACGACTCCCCAAAGTTCTCTTTTGACTTGCGAATATGCACGCTGACGAATACTTAAAACTTTAGCCCCAAATCGAACTGCAAATCTACTCCCATTCGAATCATCTTGACCCACAGCCCATCCAACGGCAATTGGACTAGCGTCTACAGTAAGAATCACTGGTCTATTGCACTAATAATCAACCTTCCTCAATATTGGAGGTGACATCAATAATTTCTTCAATCTTTGCATTGTTTGAATATGCCTTTCTTCCCATTCAAATCGGTAACCCTTGCGTAACAGTCCTTCAATATCATATAATCTTTTTCTTTCTTTTCTTTTAAAATCATCAACTTTCTTATACATAATATTTCCATTCTCCAATATACCAATAAAACTCGCATCAAAAGCACCTTCATCTCGCGAGAGTACCTCCTCTTTTGTACCTCCATAATCTCGCTTTACAGTGGTACCTCCCCAAAATCCTTAAATCCTTCAACAATCTTTGGCAATGGTTTCTCCCTCAACCTATCTCGATTCCGTTCATGGTTAGGAGGTACTGTTAGAAATTGTACAGCTTTCCTCCCATCTTCGCTTCGTACCCTTGCATAAGCAGAACCATCGTCAAGTACCTTTGTTTCCATCCGTGTTGCCGTGATATAAGGTTGTCCTAAAATCAACGGATAAGACGTTGTATCTTGAACGAAGAAATGTTGCTCCGTAGCAACATCCCCAATCCGAATTTTGACATCTGGACAAGCTCCATATAATTCGCCCCATGTGTTATTAGCTGCTCGTATTGTCCATCCATGTTCCATATCAATTGGCCATTTTTGCTTCTTATAAAGATCTTTAGACATGAGATTTATTTCAGAACCATGGTCCACCAAAGCAACTATTGGTTCTTCTATATCTCCTACTTTCACCAATACCTCAGTAGTTGCCCTTGCCCAATGCTTTCGAGTATAATGGCTCAAAGTTTCCATTCCCTTGTCACTAGAATCTTCGAAACGTACTCATTGATTATACCCATTCTTTTCATTTGTTGGTTGCTTGTAACCAATATCAACCTCTTCTTCATCTCTACATATTCTTGCGTCAATAGCATGACTCATTCCAGTTTCGCTCATTAATTGCCTCTTTCGCTTAATGCTGTCAATGATAACATCATGAAACTCCTTCTTTACAATTCCCAAGACTTCTTTCAATGTGAATTCCACCTTAGCGTTTAATATACGTTCTTCCAACACCCCTTTCAAATTTGTTGCCGCTTCAATGTCAGAAAGTAGATTATAAGCAATTGATTTGCCCTTATCTTTTGTCTCCGTTGTTTTTTCTCCCAATGATGCTGAGGTATGCTTTACAGGCAATTCTTGTGAAGCTGCCTCCCGAGCCTTGTCTCCTCGAGTTTTCCTCTTAAAAGAATTTCCTTCTCTAGTATCATCAAAATTTCCTCGTCTTTTTTCTTCCATCAAAGCTTCATATTGGCTCTTAGCAATATATGCATGAACTGAAAGAGACTCAACGGGATCCTCCCAACCTGTTCTTCCTTGTATTGTAGCTGCAGTTCTCAATAACGCTTCTCGAGGTAATTTCCCTTCTTGCATTGTAGAAACAGCACAAGCCCAAAACTCACTAGTTTTCGTACTTCCACCAATTTTATCATCTACTCTAGCACCATAACTTGCACTTTCTCGTGCTACTGTTTCATGCCCTTTTAAGTAATCTTGAACCAATGCTCTCATTCCTCCTTTGCCAAAATTGGTTTGAAGAAGATCCTCCCTATCTTTCAATGCTATCTTCCCATCTTTCCAGCAAATAATTCCCTGCCATATCATATTATTAAATTCATTGCAATCTTTTCTAGTGTGTGAAGCATCATCACACCAAATGCATCTTTGTACATATCCTTGTTTTGAAACATTCTTCGAATTGTTTATAGAAGTATTCTCTTCAAGTCTTGCCAATTTGATTTGAAGATCTCGCATTCCTCGTATAATTTCTTCCATACCCATATCTGCTTTCTTTGACAAGGATGTCGAAGGTTGAACTGTAGGCACTGTCGGTGGTGTAGTACGTACTGGAGCTTTGGGTGCTTGTACTGGTTTCGGAATATTACTCCTATCCTTCCTCCTTTCTTTTTTTGTAAGCAACTCCACCGCATCTTCAACGTTCTTCCACTTCGTTGTCAATCCTTCATCTTCTTCTTTGTCTTCAAGAAGGAGTTCTAATTTCTCTTGCAATTTTCCATCAGCAGCTTGAAGAAATAGATCAACTTTGTTCGGCTCTAATGTCAATTTTTCTACCTTCGATAATTGAGAGTACTGCCTCTCAAATTCCCTTAGTAGCTCTGTTGCTTGCAAATTCTTATTGGGCCGTTCAATCCATCCCAGAAACAGCTTCTTAGTAACGCGATCAGCATCTTCCAAGAAATATTCGTCTTTCAATGCATGTGAAAAATCCTCCCATGAATTCCCACAACGATCCGTAATCGATGTAATGTGGTCCCTTATCTCCGGTATCGTGGCAAGTCCAAATAGTGCAACCATTTTCTTCTCAGAAACTTGATTTAATTTCATTTTACGAACATAACATCTTAAATACCTTGAAATATTCCTCCCATCAAATTGATCAATTTTATTGACCACTGCTTGCAATGCTTTGGTTGCCAAAGCTTCCTTTCGATCATTGCTTTGCTGGTGCTGCATTGACAATGAGAAGGCTTGAAACAAACTAGCAATAGATGGATCCATGTGCATACCTTGTCCTTTAGAAGACTCCCCACCAGAAATTTCTCCCAAAAATCCTTCAAAATTTTTATTTTCGTTTTCCATAAAAATAAAGATAAAATCAACCAAAATCCAATACCTTCTACCTCAAGCTTTCACGTCGGGTTCACCACTTTTGTCGTATTACGTGCTTTCTTGCTCGAGAACGCGCCGGGCGTCTGGCTGTAGAAGGTAGTATGGGGATTTACCGATAGTCAAGCAGTCTATCAGTTTTTGACTGCTGGAATATAAACGACTGCAACAATGTACCGTAAATCTATACGGGTGCTCTTCGACTGCTTGTCAAAGTCCTTTTTGCCCCAGCCGGTAGGTCTCTAGACGTTACAGAGAATCCCGTACAACCCAAATTGTTAACCTTCAATACTGCTTTGTACTTACGATCTTGTATCCACTGACTGTCTTGTTATATTAACCCAATAAATTTCATTCACTCTGCATATTCAATCCTATAGACACCCTTTTAATCCTTCAATCACAGACGTAACTCGATTTCACAAAACAGTCAAGAGTATTCAAACCCACTTCATTTAAAAATCCCGATTCACCATTACAACACTGACTTCAGCCGCGATTGCCTCAGTCTTCCCAAAACTCTATGAAGGAGAAAAATCCAAATTCTATATCTTTCCTTCCCCGACCCGAAGCATGAAGCTCCTCTCTCTAATTCCCTTGATCTTCCAAAGACCTCCAATAAAACCCGAACTGGTAACCTTGCAAAAGCTTGAAAAACTCCTTCCCCCCCGATTTCCCCTTAACAAAAAAAAACCCCCCACCACTCCAAAACTATATCCCCCCTAATCTTATCCTCTGAATTTCTTCAATCTTCCGTCTTAGATCCGGAATTGGCTCCCACCTCAAGCTTGGATCCGAAATTGGCTCTCACCTCAACTTTCACCTCCGTTTTTACCTTTAAGAAATCCATTTACCGAAAACAACGTTCCTTGAGACGGCACAGAGAACAGGACAGCCTTAAACAGAATCGAACCCCGTAATTGGGACCACATTGAGTCCCCCGACCAATTCAGGTCCTATATTGGGAAGGATGCCCGTAGTAACCTGGATGTTCCCGTAATTGGGTCCAATTGGTCCTCGCGTCAGATTGGCTAAGACCCGTAGTAAGACCTGGATTTTCCGTAACTAGACTGCATTGGGTTGCCCCACCAATACAGGTCTCATATTGGGTAAGAGGACCCGGATTGGATTATCGAAATTGGATCCAATTGGCTCCTCGAACCCGTCGTGTGAATTGGTCCTTCTCTTCCTGCTGACTCCCGTTATTGGAATCGAACGAGGCATTCCAGTATGCCCCGGCTGACTGTAACGGAGTCACTGAACCTGACCACTCAGTATTTGTACTGGAGTTGGTCGATGCTCCCAATATTCGAGGTAACTGAATATTAATAAAATTCCCCTTTCTTTTTATTTTCACTGTATACTCGTGTTACAACACGACAACGTAGTTTCAAGAAATGTCCTATACATTGAAAGATCCTCTTGAGGGCGGGAATTCCATGAAAACCCTGACTGCTGTTCCAATTTCGAGTCCAGGGCAGAAGAATATCTTATCTCACGGAATAAAATTGAAACCAATGAAATACAAAAGAACATTGGGAATTACTCTCAATATGGAATCCTTTGACATTCTAAGGAATTTGGATGTTATTCAGCCTTCAATTACAATGAAACAACTTTTGGTTGTAGCATCAGAATGTCGATCTACATTGAATTTAGCATTAATACAACGAAGATCCCGCACTAAAGAAATTCATGAAGTTAGCTCAAACCCAAATCCGGAAGCACCAACAATCGATGTATCAATCGATGGCATTTTAATTCTAGGGATATAAGTTGATAGTGGCTCCAATGTGAATTTAATGAACGCAGATACAATGGAGGACTTGGATCTAAAGTAATTGCTACCTACGACATTGGTCTTGCGAATGGCAGATTATAGCTGGGTTAAACCAATGGATATCTTACGGAGTGTTCAAACTATGATTGCCAATATTGCGTATGAAATCGACTATGTCGTCTTTTAATTACAATGTTGGATTTTATCATATCCAATTTTATTAGGACGATCTTGACTTTATCAAGCAAAGGCAAAGAACGATTGGAATTGGGGTACTTTGACAATTTGTAAGGGTAGAGACAAAATGGTGTTACACATGTATCTGGTATAATATCATGGGGAGTCTCAATTTTCAACATCTGAATTAACGTCGGACGATGAGCTTAGCTCTGATGATGATGAAGTAGCACCAATTACGGAGGTGCTCATGGAAGTAGCACTACACCTTAGAGTGGTGTACCAATGTGGAGGTCCGGGGAAGTACTTGATATACGTGACGGACTCGGAAAACTTAGATTATGTTAGTACTAATTGGATGACCAAGTATGATGTGCACCATGTTAGTGCCTTGGACATAAGATTCAGTACTTCATGCATGTTGAACTTACCAACTGACTTTAAATCAACGTGAGGGTTGAAACAGAACATCACCATTGCACCTTTATGTCAAACTATCAACTTGGCGACCATAGCAGAACCTCGGATAATTAAGGTCTACGAAGGTATTAAAGAACAAGAATTGACCTATTGGACCGAATTTTTCTTACATCATAAATCTGCTTTTGCTTGGACTTGTGATGATTTAAAAGATATTCCCAGTAAAGTCTGTGAGCATCGTATCATTTTAGAGGAGAACGCTAAATCGGTACCACAGAGGCAACATCGCCTTAATTCTAAATATTCTCTCATGGTGAAGGAGGAATTAGACAAGCTTCTTGTGGTTGGTTTTATTTACTCGGTACCAAATAGTGAGTGGGTGTCGCCAATCGTGATGGTACCAAGAAAGAATGGAAAGAGTCAAGATTTTTGAAAACTAATGTGAACGCTTAAGTACCTAGTCATTTCCTGTATTTGAATCCTCTTATACAGGTTTATGCTAGGAGGTTTCTTTCGAAATAAGTAAAATAATTAATTATAGTTCCGGTGGGTGCAATTCCTTGATTAATATGGACAATACAAAAGCCTGTAGTATTTGGTGATTTTATGACTTGTGGAGTATATCTGCCACACGACCATAGTATGATTCTACTGCCCCTCTTGGATCCATTTTGTTGGTCATTAATCTTTCTCGAAATCGATCCTCAAAACCAATTGGATGAAAATGGATTAGAAATGCATTCTTCAATGCTTTCCAATTTAGAAATTGACCCACTGGTTGACAATTGTATCATTCAAATGCCGTATCTTTTAAAGTTGCTGACAACCATTGTAACCAAATATCTTTGGTTCTTCTTATTGGCTATATATGCTTTCAAAAACTGAGATAAATGTTGATCAGGATCCGCACTTGAAAAGCCCCTAAAAATAGATAATGGAGCTACGCTAGTTGTGTGATCACTCATGTCACCTATTTGTAGTTGTTTATATTCCAACAGTCAAAAACTGATAAACTGCTTGAATATTAGGGAATCTCCATACTACCTTCTACAGTTAGACGCCCGACACATTCTCGAGCAGAAAAGCACATAATACGACATAAGTGGTGAATCCGACGTGAAAGCTTGAGGTGGAAGATATTGGATTTTGTTTGGTTTTATTTTTATTTTTATGGAAAACAAAAATAAAAATTTTGAAGGATCTTTGGGAGGAGTTTTTGGTAGGGGTTCTTCTTAAGGACAAGGTATGCACATGGATCCATCTATTGCTAGTATGTTTCAAGTCTTCTCATTATCAATGCAGCAACAGCAAAGCAATGATCGAAAGGAAGCTTTGGCAACCAAAGCATTACAAGCAGTGGTCAATAAAATTGATTAATTTAATGGAAGGAATATTTCAAGGTATTTAAGATGTTATGTTCGTGAAATGGAATTAAATCAAGTTTTTGAGAAGAAAATGATTGAATCATTTGGACTTGCTATGATATCGGAGATAAGAAACCATATTACATCGATTACGGATCATTATGGGAATTCATGGGAGGTTTTTTCACATGCATTGAAAGACAAATATTTCTTGAAAGATTTTGATTGCATTACTAAGAAGTTGTTTCTGGAATGGATTGAACGACCTAATAAGAATTTGCAAGCAACAGAGCTACTAAGGGAATTTGAGAGGCAGTACTCTCAATTATCCAAGGTAGAAAAATTGACATTGGAACCGAACAAAGTTGATCTATTTCTTCAAGCTGCTGATGGAGAATTGCAAGAGAAATTAGAACCCCTTCTTGAAGACAAAGAAGAAGATGAAGAATTGACAACGAAGTGGAAGAACGTTGAAGATGCGGTGGAGTTGCTTACAAAAAAAGAAAGGAAGAAGGATACGAGCAATATTCCAAAAACAGTACAAGCACCCAAAGCTCCAGTATGTACAACACCACCAACAATGCCTACAGTTCAACCTTCGACATCCTTGTCAAAGAAAGCAGATATGGAGATGGAAGAAATTATATGAGGAATGCGAGATCTTCAAATCAAATTGGCAAGACTTGAAGAGAATACTTCTATAAACAATTCGAAGAATGTTTCAAAACAAGGATATGTATAAAGATGCATTTGGTGTGATGATGCTTCACACACTAGAAAAGATTGCAATGAATTTAATAATATGATACGGCAGGGAATTATTTGCTGGAAAGATGCGAAGATAGCATTGAAAGATAGGGAGAATCTTCTTCAAATCAATTTTGGCAAGGGAGGAATGAGAGCATTGGTTCAAGATTACTTAAAAGAGTATGAAACAACAGCACGAGAAAGTACAAGTTATGATGCTAAAGTAGATGATGACCTTGGTGGAAGTATGGAAACTAGTGAGTTTTGGACTTCAGCCGTTTCTACAATGCAAGAAGAGAAATTACCTCAAGGAGCGTTATTGAGGACTGCAGCTACAATATGAGGTGCAACACGTTGGAAGGATCTTGTTGAGTCTCTTTCAGTTCATGCATATATTGCTAAGAGCCAACATGAAGCTTTGATGGAAGAAAAGAGACGAGGAAATTTTGATGATACTAGAGAAGAAAATTCTTCTAAGAGGCAAACTCGAGGAGACAAGGCTCGGAAAGTAGCTTCACAAGAATTGCCTGTAAAAGATACCTCAGCATCATTAGAAGAAAAAACAAGAGAGACAAAAGATAAGGGCAAATCAATTGCTTATAAGCTACTTTCTGACATTGAAGCAGTAACAAATTTGAAAGGGATGTTGGAAGAACGTATATTAAACGCTAAAGTGGAATTTACATTGAAAGAAGTTTTGGAAATTGTAAAGAAGGAGTTTCATGATGTTATCATTGACAACATTAAGCAAAAGAGGCAAATAATGGACGAAACTGGAATGAGTCATGCTATTGATGCAAGAATATATAAAGATGAAGAAGAGGTTGATATTGGTTACAAGCAACCAACAAATGAAAAGAATGGGTATAATCAACGAGTACATTTTGAAGATTATAGTGATAAAGAAATAGAAACTTTGAGCCATTATACTCGAAAGCATTGGACAAGGGCAACTATAGAGGTATTGGTGAAAGTAGGAGATATAGAAGAACCAATTGTTGCTTTAGTCGACCATGGTTCTGAAATAAATTTTATGTCTAAAGATCTTTATAAGAAGCAAAAATGGCCAATTGATATGGAACATGGATGGACAATACGAGCAGCTAATAACACATGGGGCGAATTATATGGAGCTTGTCCAGATGTCAAAATTCGGATTGGGGATGTTGCGATGGAGCAACATTTCTTTGTTCAAGATACAACGTCTTATCCGTTGATTTTAGGACAACCTTATATTACGGCAACATGGATGGAAACAAAAATACTTGACGATGGTTCTGTTTATACAAGGGTACGTAGCAAAGATGGAAGGAAAGCTGTACAATTTCTAATAGTACCTCTTAATCATGAACGGAATCAAGATAGGTTGAGGGAGAAACCATTGCCAAAGATTGTTGAAAGATTTAAGGATTTTGGGGAGGTACCACTGTAAAGCGAGATTATGGAGGTACAAAAGAGGAAGTACTCTCGTGAGATGAAGGTGCCTTTAATGCGAGTTTTATTGGTATTTTGGAGAATAGAAATATTATGTATAAGAAAGTTAATGATTTTAAAAGAAAAGAAAGAAAAAGATTATATAATATTGAAGGAGAATTATGTAAGTTAGGTACATTGCAAGATGATGAGAAGATTTTAGGTGTTTATGAAGAAAATTGACTGGAAGATTCATTGGAATTGATTACATCTATTGGATTAGGGGATAATGATAAGATTGTTGAGATTCATTCAAGAGAGGTTTATACCATACTTGAATCTTTTCAAGCACCAGAAGTCACTGTAGAGACGAGATATAAAATGGCAGATAAGAAGGTAAAGCCTGTTGTCGGACCATTACCAGAAGATTCTAAAGAACAAATGGGAGAAGCATCAAAAGAAGCAAGTTTTAGAGATCCAATGAGTATTGGACATCAGTTTACTAAAGAGACTTTTGAAGAATTGAAGATTGGTTCTGATGGTTTTTTATTGCCGGAGGAAATTACTTGCTTCAAAAAGATGTTGGCTAAATAAGGTAGATCATTTGCCTTCGAATCTCATGAAATTGGATGTGTGGATCCGAATATTATAACACCTATGGTTATCTTCACTGTACCGCATGTACCTTGGAATCTAAGACCGATTCCAGTACCGAGGGCACATTTACCTAAATTGGTGGAACTATTAAAAGAAAAGATGAAGATAAAAATATTGGAACCCTCATTTGCGCCGTATTCTAGTGGATGGTTTACGGTATCTAAGAAGAATGGGTCACTACGGTTTATTCAAGATATGCAACCTGTGAATGCAATAACTGTCAGGAATGTAGGAATTGGACCTATTGTGGATGAATTTGTTGAGGCATTTGCTGGAAGGGCGATCTATTCAATGGGTGACTTGTATTCAGGTTATGATCAATTTCAACTTGCCGAAGGAAGTAGAGATATGACAATGATGAGGACACCGCTTGGATTGGTTAGAATGTGCACTCTTCCTCAAGGCGCGACCAACTCAGTTGCGCATATGATGAATGGGATGAATAAGGTATTGAGAGATTTTATTCCGAAAAAGACTATGCCTTTTTTTGGATGATGTTCCTATAAAAGGGTGTAGAGAAGGGGATAAGGATGAAACTTTAGATAAGAGGGGATGTCGCAAATATGTTCTTGATCATATACAAGATTGTGAAAAGATTTTAACTCGACTTGGAGAAGTTCATCTTATATTATCAGGTATGAAGTCCGTATTTGGAGTACGAAAGGTTGTGATTGTTGGACATTTGTGTGGATCTTACGGAAGAAAACCAGATCCGACTAAAGTTGATGCAATTGGAAGGATGAAAGAGGATTGTGATTCTTTAACAGAGGTTCGCAGGTTTTTAGGTGCATGTATATTTTATCGAATCTGGATCCCTCATTATCTCACATAGCGGATCCATTATATGAACTGTTATGCAAGAGCTACCAATTTAAATGGGAAGAAAGGCATATTCAAACAATACAAAGATTGAAGAAATTATTGATGTCACCTCTAATATTGAGGAAGATTGATTATAAGTGCAATAGACTAGTGATTCTTACTGTAGACGCTAGTCCAATTGCCATTGGATGGGCTGTGGGTCAAGATGATTCAAGTGGGAATAGATTTGCAGTTTGATTTGGAACTAAAGTTTTAAGTATTTGTCAGCATGCATATTCGCAAGTCAAAAGAGAACTTTGGGGGGTTGTTTCAGCTATGAAAGCTAAAAAGGACTATTTGATTGGGGCAGTAGTAGTAATTGAAACAAATTGCTTGCCATTGCTCGGAATGATTACTAACTGTTCAATGCCAGATATTGCAATGTTGAGATGGATTGCTTATATTAAGTCACTAAATTCAGAATTTAAGTATGTTACTGGGAAGGACAATTTAGTAGCAGACATTCTATCTTGAGCAAGATACAAGAGGGAGGATGAAATGGTTGAAGACATTGATGACGCCGGGTTGAAATTCTTTTCAATATCAAATCTCAACAGAGAAGACAAACTATTTCTTGAAGAGTCTTATGAAGGAGAATTATTGGATATTGGTCATTATTTGAATACCTTGACTAAGCAGGGAGATTGGTCTACAGAAAAATTCAAACAAATAAGAAAAAAAGCATATGGATTTTTGCTCCGAGATGGATTCTTATGGAAGAGACTGAAGAAAGGAATTGGGATGCCACAACGAGTGATAGGCAAAAAGAAAGAAAAACTAAAATTAGTAAAAGAATTTCATGATAGTTTATGGATAGAGCATAGAGAAATCTGGGCTACTTTTGCTAAACTCAAGAAACGATATTGGTGGAAAAATATGTATCGAGATGTGCTCTCATTTGTAGAGTCATGTGAAATCTGTCAATCATATACTAATATCCGACATCGAGATGGTCTTCATCCTACGTATCCTCTGGCCATTCATTTTAAATGGATTGTTGATTTGGTTATTATGCCAGTTGAGTTATGGCAGATGAGATATTTGGTTTTAGCTCGTGAAGATTTATCAAATCAAGTAGAAGGAAGAGCATTGAGGACAAAATCTACAGAGGGAATTTGTAGGTTTTTGCTTGAAGATGTCATTTGCCGCTACGGATACGTAAGAAAAATCACTACAAATCGTAGAGAATTAAATGCACAAGAAGCTCGTAAGTTCTTTGAAAGATGTGGAATCAACCTATCACTGACTACTGCTTATAATCTGGAAGGGAATGCAAAAAGCAAACGTGGTAACCCACTGATTGTGAAAGCATTAATTAAAGCTTATAAGGGGAAAGTTAAAGAGTGGCCACAGCTTTTGTCATTTGCATTATGGGCTGATCGAACAACACATAGTTCAGTGATAGGATATATGCCAGTAGAACTTATGACAGGTCGAAAATCAATTATGCCGATTGAAGAAAAGGTACTTACCTGGAGTATGCTACCATGGAAAGATCGATTGACAAGAGAAGAACTTTTGGCTGTTAGGATTTGACAATTGGAGCAAAGATCGGAAGATGTGCAGATAGTATTGGAAAGGTTAAAAAGAACAAGGTTACAAAACAAGGCATGATTCGATAAGCAACATCGATTGAGACCTAAAGCAATCGAGGAAGGTGATTAGGTACTTGTTTATGACAATAGTCTGAATAATCAACATAGTACTTTGTGGAAATTTTTAAAACGTTGGTTTGGACCATATGTAGTAACAACTATTCATGATAATGCGACTTACTCATTACGGGAGTTAGATGGTACAAAATTGAAAATACCGATTGCAAGGAAGCGAATAAAATATTTTAACAAAGACACGCGAAGATGAATATGGAAGACCTTAATGAGGGTATAGAGATTCCGCAACAAGAAGATGAAAGTGATTTGGATAATGAAGGTGACGGAGACAAACTGGGCAAAGACATAGAGAATATATTATAAATCAAATAGCAATTGGATAAATTGGTACATATCGGAGGATGCATAAGTTCAGAGGGAGTGGATGTCATGTTGTAACACGAGTATACCGTGAAAATATAAAGAAAGGGGACTTTTATTAATGATTCACTTACCTCGAATATTGGGAGCAATGACCAATTCCAGTGCAAATATTGAAAGGCCAGGGATAGTCATCCCTTTACAGTCAGTTGAGGCATACTGAAATGCTTCGTTCGATTCCAATAACGAAAGTCAACAGAAAAAAAAAGGACCAATTCAACGATGGGTGAGCCTGGTTCGAAGAGCCAATTGGATCCAATTTCAAGACATCTAATTCGGATCCTCTTACCCAATATGAGACCTGACTTGGTCGGACAACCCAATGTGGTCCAATTACGAGGACATCCAAGTCTTACTATGGGCCTCTTAGCCAATATGAGACCTTAACTGGTTGGGCGACTCAATGTGGTTCCGATTACGGGCTCCGATTCCGTTTCAAGCTGTTTCGTCCTTTGTGCCATTCTGGGAACGTCCTTTCGGTAAAAAGATCTCTTAAAGGTAAAAACAGAGGAGAAAGCTATGACGACAGAGCCAATTCTGAATCCAAGATGGAAGATTGAGGAAATTCAGAGGCTAGGGTTTGAAAGGGGTGGAAAGGTTTTGAAGGGTCGGGGAGAGCTAGCTTCATGCTTCGGAGCGGGGAAAAAAGACAGAGAATTGGATTTTTTTTTTTTCATAGGATTTTGGTAAGATTGAGGCAATCGTTGTTGAAGTCAGTGTTGTACTGGTGAATCGGGATTTTAATGAAGTGGGTGTGATTTCTCTTGACTGTTTTGTGAAATCGAGTTATGTCTGTGATGAAGAATTAAAAAGGTGTATATAGGATTGAGTATGCGGAGTGAATGAAATTTATTGAATTAATCTAACGAGACAGTCAGTGGATACAAGATCGTGAGTATAAAGCAGTATTGAAGATTAGCAGTTTGGATTGTTCGGGATTCTCTGTAATGTCTAGAGACCTACCGGTTGGATCAAAAAGGATTTCGGCGAGCAGTGAAAGGACATCCGCATAGATTTATAATATATTATTACAGTTATTTATATTCTAACAGTCAAAAATTGATAAACTGCTTGAATATTAGAGAATCTCCATACTACCTTCTACAGCTAGACGCTCGGCGCGTTCTTGAGCAGGAAAGTACATAATACGACAACAGAACTAGTTTTTACAGAATCGACAATTTCTGCTATTGGGAAGGTACTCAACGGAGTACCCAATTCTTCTATGTTTCCTCCACTTGTAGTTAACAAGCTCAAGAGATACGTTAGGCTATTGACAAAATTTCCTGCGAGTACTCTTGGTAATTTTTTTAATGATATATATGTCTGAAATATTAAAGATCGATCTTCTTCTGGGTATGCTCAAATATGCTGACAGGCATGCAAGCTTGGCTTAATCTAACTTTATCGATGCTTCTTATTTAACTTACATTCTTCCTTATTTTGCAATGATTCTTTTGCTTACGTTCTCTCTTAACTTTTTTTTGCCTAGCGTATTTTCTTTACAACAATGTTCTTATTCTTAATAACCATAATCTTTCATTATATGTTACTGAATTTGCTTCTTATTTTTCATCTACTCATTCGGCATTTAATTCCTAACACTCAATGCTATTGACAATCCTTGGTAGCAGCGCAAAAATGTAATTGTTGTTTTACTTATTCTACAAATTTCTTTCAGAATAAACCTATATAGGGAAATTCGAACACAGGGAAAGACTAAGAGTATGAGCTTTACTTGTTAGGGTCACACGATTAACTATATTTTGAACCACTAAAACACTAAAAAATACTACAATGCTTCCTTCCAATAATAATATTCCTTCATCAATTGATAACAATAAAGTACAACATTGTACTCTTAAAAGATTGCTCAAAAGTCATAAATTCCATCCAATATCAAGAATAACAGACTTCACTCCAACCAATCTAGATTCATTGAATTTCTGTAATCACAGACTTCCTTTGTCCAAAACACACACAACTCTCAATAAACAACAATCATAATCTTCCATCCATAATCAATCTTCCAATAACTTCTCGTATAATTCAATCACATAATAGTCCAATTACATAATCAATAACTCATAAATCAATCTCTGATTTATTCCACAGACTCACTTCTCAGTATTCAAAAACTATCGATTACTCCTCAACATCAAAGAAAACAAAGAAAATAAAGAAGTAGCACC
This sequence comes from Physcomitrium patens, assembly GCF_059467195.1. Classification (NCBI taxonomy): domain Eukaryota; kingdom Viridiplantae; phylum Streptophyta; class Bryopsida; order Funariales; family Funariaceae; genus Physcomitrium; species Physcomitrium patens. The sequence goes on from NC_143435.1 coordinate 4,816,392, forward strand.
AAGCTTATCTTTGGCTCATGATTATCACATTCTAGCCCCCCAACAAACTTCTACAACTCCTATATAATTCCTTATGATTTCCAGATCCTAACTGTAATCCTATAATAACCACTTTTAATAACTAAATCAACCATCCATCCTCCTGAATTGACTATTCTATGGACTTTTAATCTATTTTACCAATATCTTATAAAAAAAAAAACTAATATCTATTCTACAAAGAGTTTATGTGATTTCGAGTTTTAGTGAAAGAGATATAGGTGTTCAAAGTTAAGGTGTCAAATTTGCACCTACTATCACTCTTTGAAGCATAACATATGCGTACAGAGAGCAATGAAAGATTGGTGACTAGAATCGAAGAGAACACTTTCTTGGCTACACTTTACATATATTGTTTGATGAATTTTAAGTCTAGATGAAGGAGTTATAGGGCATTGAAGATAGCATATGTAATTCAAAGGTAGTAAGTAAGTCATTTTGTTAATAGTAATTCTCGGAGCCATATCTTAAATTTTTGGAAGATATTTTGGCTCAAAATTTCTATAAGTGTGAGTTATTAAGTTAAAAAGCTATAGATTAATTTTTCATAGAATTTGAGTACTTATTTTGTGAGATATGAAGAAATTAGCATGCGAATGTATGTAAACTAGGATTTAAAGCTACTATTAGGGTTTTGGTGATATCTCAAGATCTATAACAAATTTATAGTTAAATATTTTTGTGGTAGTTTTTGAAAGTATATCATTACTTTATTTAGAATTAAGGATTTTTTGGACAATCCGATCATGAGATATGATCTGTTGAAGTTTGATAAATATTTCTCATAAGAATATATAAGGTTTTAAGATACTTTATCATACATTTGGATATTTTTTTGGTACTTAGACTTATGTTTTGATGTAAATGCCATAAAAGAGAATATATTATATTTATAAACTTGATAATTTTATATCTTAGATTTCATTGAACATATAGAGGTAGCTAGAAGTCCAAATCTTTCTTGAAGTAAACTCTCTCTACCCTGACAACGATGTCCTATTGGACCTTCAACATGTGTTGACTTTGCTAGCCACATATCTTATCTTATAAGATAAATTATCTATATATGTGCCACATAGTTGGCTTATTCTACAAGCTACTATATAGAGAGAACTTGTTCCATAAGCTACTACACGGAGAGGACTTGTTCCTTAAGCTACTACACGGAGAGAACTTGTTCCATAAGCTACTACACGGAGAGAATTTGTTCCACAAGCTACAAATATATGGTTAGCTTTTTGGCCAAGTTTCTAACCTACAAATACATCTAAAGTCAAAACCGTGTCTATAAAGCTTCTAAGAAGCTTCTCTAGAAGACTTTATGAAATTATTCTATTTTATCTACTTCTACTTAATGATATAAGTAACTATGTCCGTGACATTACCTTCCCTTCTAGAGACGAGTTCCATGAAGAGTGGTCTTCATATGTTGAGAAAGTGCAAGATACAGTGAATTGTATTTACTACATACTCCGATCTTTACTCCCTTTAGAGATGGTTGATAGGTCCTTTCAACCATCTATAGTGTCCTATACTAGGGCCAGAAGACCACCCTATTATTTGGTCATTGTTAAGAGCTTCATAACTTCCTTCAAATAAAACATTTCGAACATTGTCAGAAGTTGTTTCTACTTCCAATAAAATCACTAAACATTGAGATTCTCTTCCAAGGTCGTGATATCAAACATGTTGTATCTTGCCATGTATTCAAGGAAAGACATGTCGTTCTTGAAGATCTTCATCTCTATTTTTTCATCTTGAAGATTGTGACAATCACAATGTCTTGTCTGGTAAGTCTGCAAATGAAAGCTCTTGAGTTGAATCTACTAGTTGTTGGTACTCCATCTCATCACAAATACATAAAAGCTACAATGAAAGATAGAAGGTAGAATGTTATTTTCTTTTGATCTTGTTTCTTTTATAGCAAAGGTTTATTATTCTTTGTCTTGATTTTGATGGATGTCGTTAGTCAAAGACTTCAAATTTTTTTACAACATTTGTAAGATTCTTTGATGGCTTTCATATGCATTCACTAATATCATATTTGCGCCAATGAACAAGATATTCCAACCTATTTTGGCACCACCTTGAGTCTAAGACTTCTTCCACTTCAAACTCTTCGTTATTATCCATTTTTATAAGAAGAGGTGACATTTATCTTCTTCCCAAGATATTCATTGTTTTATACAACTCCAAAAGAGACACGTGAAATATATAGTGGATCTTCATAGACTTTGGTAGATGTAATCGATAGGCTACATGATTGATTAGTTCACAAATAAGAAAAGGTTCCAGCCTATGATAATCTAATTTATGTTAAGCACGAGTAGTCTTAATACTACGATGAAGTAACTATACCTTGTTACTCATATTATATTATAGTTGTTCCTTGCGATAGGCATCTGTGTTGGTCTTTTGTCGTTCTTGAGCTTTCTTTAATTATATCTTCATTGTTGTATGTATCTCTGACAAGCGATTTGTTAAATCTTTTGTTGCAGGATTATCAACTTTTAAAAAGTCAAAAGTATCAAGATATGGATGATAACCATAATTGGCAAAGAAAGGCATTTTTTGAATGGAAGAATGTATCAAATTATTATATGCAAACTCTACCAATGATAAAAAAGTTGTCTAATTATCTTGATGATAGTTGATGGTATATTTCAAATTCTGCTCCAGAACTTGATTTACTTATTCCATTTGTCCATCAGTTCGAGGATGAAAATTTGAAGAAAGCTTTATATCCACTTTTAGAATCTTGAATAGGATTCTTTAAAATCTTGATACAAATTGAGTCTCCCTATCCGATATAATATCCTTTGACAATCCATAATAGCGATAGATATTGTCAATGAAAAGCTTAGTTGTTTCTTTACCTGTGATAGATTTTGTACATAGTACAAAATATGTCATCTTAGTAAAGCAATCTACTATCACGAATATAGAGTCATAAGAGTCTAAGATTGAAACATCCGTGATGAAATCCATTGAAAGAGAAGACCATGGTTGTTCTGGAATGAATAACAGTTGAAGAAGTTCGTAAGGTCAATGATGAGGAGTTTTTGATCTTAAGCAAACATCACAAGATTGTACAAAATCTTTGATTGCTTTCCACATTTGCAGCCATAAAATATCCCTGAATATTAGTTCCAAAGTTTTATTGTATCCAAAATGTCCTACTGGTGGAAACTCATGATGAGCTAGAAGAATATGTAATCAAGCTTCACCTTCTGGAATATATAGGCCTCTTTTGAAATATAATAGATTATTCATGAATTCAAACTTCAAAGTATTATGAGACTTAGAGGATGTATCCTTGATATCTTGAACAAGAGGATCAAAAGACATACTTGATTGAATTTGCTTTACAAATATTGAATCAATAATCAATGTTGATTTCATAGCTTGAAGATGAAAATGCTCGAGCTTCAAGAAAATTGATATTTATTGATCAAAAGATGCATCTCCTTCTTTTGGTGTAAGATAAGAACGCTGTGATTGCTCGTTTTACTTATTCTAAATTAATCTAATAGAAATAAATCCGTATAAGGGATTTGAACATGAAGAATGACTAGTTGCTTAATCGTTCATGTTAGGATCATACAATCAATTACCTCCTGAATGTATCATCTCTATTTCTAATATCTGAATACAGAAGGAAACTCTAATCTCCTCCTTCACCTTATCGGTCTCTTCCTTACAGCAATTCAGTCATATTAATAACTGCTATTTCTACCGATATATTCACCCTCATAATCTCCAACTATAATACTGTGCCTTTACAGCTTTCAACACACAATTATCCTCATTCCAATCACTGGAATTCTTCACACAAAACTACAATTCACATTACGGTATTTCACACACACAAACTCATTCTCTTTGCTGAACTTCAATCAGAGTTCAGCATTCAATCTTTCTTCTTCTCAAATAATACCAATCACATTTCCATTCCATTATTCACTTCACAATATTCAAAAATTCTCAATTCTCTTATTTCAAAGAAAATAACAAACAAAAGAAAAGAAGTAGCACCAAGCTTACTCCGGCTCACACTATCACAGCAGTGGCCCTCGGCTCATGACTATCACAATCTGGCCCCTAGCTCATGACTCTCAGTCTGGCACCTTAATTAACTTCTACAACTCCTACATACTTTCCCTTGATTCTCCAGATTCCAACTGTAATTCTGTAATTAACCACTTTTAATAACTAAATCACTCATCTATCCTCTTGAATTTCTTATTATATAGACTATTAATATATTTTATCAATATCTTTTAAAAACAAATTAATATCTATTTTACATAGCCTCACTCCTATCTGTGTAGCGTCCTCGCAAATATTCAATTGATGCCTATCTAAAAATAATTTAACAAATCTCTACAAAGTTACTAGTTCCTCTGGCCCACCTAATTAATCAATTGCTGCATTATTGAATGTAGGTTCGACCAAATCTGGTTCCAATTGCAAATCTTCTTCTTCTTCTTCCAGTCCATTGACTTCTTTCTCAACTGAGCTGAAAGGTCTTCATTATACTCATCTAGTTTATGGACTTCAGCATCCAATTTTAAGATCTGGACATCTCGAAGTTCCAATTATTGCTACTGCTAATTCATCCATTCTGGAACATCTTCAATCAATACTTGTCACTGGCTCTTCATTGTTAACTTTTAACTAAAACTACTACTTTCAAAAACACAAGAAATATAAGAAAATGGCACTCCAGCCAACGCAAAACAACACCACAGAATGACTTCAAGTGGTGCCCCACTCCTATTCTTTTACCTAGTGGTGATAATGACAACATATTATCCATACTATCCGTGAAAGGTAATGAGAAGTAATCTTTTTTCATGGCCGCATTTAACTTTCAAAAAACTTGACATATCTTGATTTTTCCATTCTTCTTCGGTACCATCATGATTAGTGACACCCATGTACTGTGCGAAACAGGATAAATAAAATCCACATCGAAAAGTTTATCCAATTCTTCTTTCACTAAAAGAGAATATTTTGGGTTAAGCCGGTGTTGTCTTAGACGAACTGACGTAACACCCTCTTCTAAAATAATCTGGTGCTTACACACATCAACTAGAATCCCTTTCAAATCCACATACGACCACACAAAGGCAGATTTGTGATGGACAAAAAACTATTTTCAAGTATCTAATTCTATACCTATAATATCGACATATATTTTAATTAGCTATGGCATTTCATTGATGCCCAGGTTAATAGATTGACACATAGGGTCTTTAATAACCTCTCATTTAATTCTCTTCTCCTGATCTGAATATCTTGTATTATTCGACATATGAGAACCATCCAAATCTGATTCCAATGTGCTGACTCTATTGACTGCGGAATTCTTCATCCATTTGGCAATAGCATGATCCGAGTTAGTCGCATCTTCTTGATGCAGTCAATATTCACTAGGACTTCTACATTGGTAGAGTCCAGCCTTTACTGTTGAAGTGTTTTGTCCTACTCCAAATTGCGCTGAACCTATAGCATCATCATCTGCCTCAATCGATTGACTCTCATTGTTCGATGTAAATTCTGATTCTGGCAATTGAGATTCTCCATGATATTGTACCGGATACATTTGTAAAATAATTTCGTCACGACCTTTTCCAATTGTCAATGTGCCTCGACCCCAATCGTTCTTAGCTTTGGCTTGATAAAGACAAGGTCTGCCCAATAAAATGGGATACGATAACGTAGAATTCTGTAATCGGAATACAATATAATCAATTTTGTGTATCAATCCCTTGATTACAATGGCAATATTTTGTAAGATTCCTATTGACTTTATCCGACTATGATCTACCATTCGCAAGACCAATGTCGTAGGTAGCAATTGCTTTAGATCCAAGTCCTCTATTGTATCCGCATTCATTAAATTCACATTAGAGCCACCATCGACTTGTACCCCTAGAATTAAAATGCCATTGATTAATACATCGATTGTTGGTGCTCCTGGATCTAGGTTTAAGCTAACTTTATGAATTTCTTTAGTACAAGATCTTTGTTGTATTAGCATTCAATTCAATATAGATTGACATTTCGGGGTTACAACCAAAAGTTGCTTCATTGTAATTGAAGGCTGAATAACATCAAAATCCTTCAGAATGTCATAGGATTCTATATTGAGAGTAATTTTTAATGCTCTTTTGCGTTTCATTGGTTTGAATTTAACTCCGTGAAGTAAGATATTCTTCCGCCATGGACTCAGAATTAGAACAACAGCCAGAGCTTCCTTGGAATTCTCACCCCCGAAAGGATCTTTCAATGGATAGGACGTTTCTCGGAACTATGTAGAGATCTGAACTACTTCGAATGGAACCGAAGCCTCCATAATTGGGACCTCGTTGGATTGTGCCACCGAGTCAAGTCTCATACTGGGTATGAAGCCCTTAATAGGACTTGGATTGGATGGTCCTCTAATTGGATTAAATTGGTCTTTTACATCGGGATTACCCAAATCTTGAATTGGTCCTTTTTTCTTTTACTGATTCTAAGTAAGAACGGCTTGGACACATTCCATCTGATTTTCTAGAGAATCTTGAGGACCTCGATTTATCTCCTCATTTTTTCCTTGACTTTGGATCTGCTAATCCTGATTATTGAAATTAAACAGAGCATTACATTATTGACACATATGTCCCGACTGCTTGTAATATCCACAAATTGATACATAATCATCACTAGCTCTGGGATTGAGACATTCATTAGCATAATGAATAATTTGTCTGCAACGAAAACAACAAAGTGGTCTTCTTGCACCCCCATCAAGCATATTGAATGTCTCTACCAGTATATACTTACTAGGCTTGTTTAATGTAGGGTTAGAAAATGATCCTGGTTGTTCTGTTAGTACTGAGGAAACTTGGTTCAATGACATCGGTGAAGCATATTGCTGATATCTCTACTGCTCCTTACCGTAATTCTAGAGGTATGATGCAGACCTCTGATTAAAATTGAAACTTTGAAAGTTATTGAATGCTCAATTTTATTGATTAAATCGATTTCCATTCCATCCAAACATATTTTCCATTTATACTTGATTGACGTCCCACTAGGTTGGTGGGATCATGGTCTGATTACTAAATTATTATTGTTGTCTTTGCCAATTCCAACAATTTGTTGTTAGGTGCTTTCCTCCACAAAATGTACATTGACCCATTATTTGTGAGGGTGAGGGGCATTCTGTTACAGAATGACCGTGACCCTTACAACTACCATACCATACATTGGTCCTAGTATTGGTAGGCTTTTGCCTCTTCTCCTTATCTTTGGCCATATTGACGGCCATTTCCTCCATTTCCTTTGTCAAATTCAATAACAAGGTTTCATTGGAATCATTTAGGGCTGACATTATTGATATCTCTGTCATAGTTAATACTTGTTGTTGATACGAAACATATGGAGCATATATTGTTATCACATTTGGTGGTATAGCTTACAATGGGATGACATTAATTAGCCTCTGAATATTAATATTGGAATTGGCCATTGTTTTTAACATCTGTGGATAACTATCCACTGATTCGTTCCAAGTCGGATTTTGATATTTACCTTAAACTGGAATTATCGTGGCTCCCCCAGTTAGAAACAGATCATAATGGTATTCCTCTCAAACCTTGGCTCTATTAAGGGACGGAGTCACCATAACGATTTGAGCTTCCTTTATAAATATTTTTAGCTCTGGTGGGTGCAAACTATTAATTAATATGGATAAGATAAATGCCTTCGACATTTGGTGATTCGGCCACTTACTAAGTATATCAGCCACTCGGCCATAGTACGATTCCACTGCCTCTCCTAAGATCATTTTGCTGTTCATTAACCTCTCTCGAAGGCGGTCTTCAAAACCAATTGGCCAAAAATGAGATAAAAATGTATTCTTCAATGCTTCCTAATTCAGAAATTGATCCACTAGTTGGCGATTGTACCATTCAAATGTCATGTCTTTTAAGGTCGCTGGCAGCCATTGCAATCAAATATCTTTAATTCTGCCATTATTAGCTATACATGTTATAAGAAATTGAGACAAATATTGATCGAGATCCGCATCCAAAAATCCCTGAAAAGTAGGTAGTGGCACGACACTAGTTGTATGTTTGCCTACTACACCCATTTGTACTGCAATCGAAATGAATGGTCTTCCTGACACCATTGAATTTCTTGTTCTGCTAAACTCTATTTTAAAATAATCTCTACTTTTTCTTATTCTAATTTTCGAGCTCTCTGTGCTCCTTGATTTACTATTATTTTTTATAAATAATTTTATTAGTTGAATTGTAGGTAAAAATATCAAATTTTGAAATACAATATAATTATCTTTATTGGCAACCAATTTGTGCCAATCCAAAGAGCCCCTATTGTTCGTTTCAACGGTATCCCTTACTGTAAAAATATCCAATAGAGTACCAAATTCTTCTACGCCTCCTTTTCTTTCAGTTAACGGCGTCAAGATTTCCATTGGAATGTTAACAAAATTTCTTGTGAGTGTTCTTGGCAATTTTTCTAACGCTACATATGATTGCAAAATTAACAGTCTGTCCGGTTCTTGATATGTTTGGATGCATCGACAAGCTTGCAACCATGGTTTAATCTAATTTTGTCAATGCTTCTTTTTAAGATTACATTCTTGCTCCTCTCTAAACAAGTTCCTTCCTTGCGCTCTTTCCTGTCTTTGTCTCAACTAATTTATTTTCCTCGATGCAATTCTCTCGTTTTTATTAACCATAATCTTGCTTCAAACACTATTGAAATCGTCTTCCATTGCCAATTTTCTCACACGTTTGGTAATTAATTCTTAACACTCAAAGCTATTATCACTCTACGATAGTGGTGCCAAAATGTGATTACTCGTTTTACTTATTCCAAATTAATCTAATGGAAATAAACCCGTATAGGGAGATTCGAACACGAAGAATGACTAGTTGCTTAAGCGTTCACATTAGGATCATATAATCAATTACTTCATGAATGTATCGTCTCTATTTCCAATATCTGAACAATCAAAGAAACTATAATCTCCTCCTTCACCTTATTGGTCTCTTCCTTACAGTAATTCAGTCATACTAATAACTGCTATTTCCACCAATATATTCACCCTCATAATCTCCAACTATAATACTGCGCCCTCACAGCTTTCAGCACACAATTACTTTCATTCCAATCACTAGAATTCTTCACACGGAACTGCCATTCACATTACTGTGTTTCACACAAACACAAACTCATTCTCTCTGTTGAACTACAATCAAATTTTAGCATTCAATCTTTCTTCTTCTCAAATAATACCAATCACATTTCCATTCCATAATTCACTTCCCAATATTCAAAAACTCTCAATCTTCTTATTCAAAGAAAATAACAAACAAAAGAAAAGAGGTAGCACCAAACTTACCCTAGATCACACTATCATAATAATGGCCCTCGGCTCACGACTATAACAGTCTGGCCTCTAGCTCATGACTTTCAGTCTGGCACCTTAATTAACTTCTTCAACTCCTACATACTTTTTCTTGATTCTTTAGATTTCAAATGAGATTGATAAGTGATCTTGAAATTGAATCTAAATAAAGACATGCTCCAACGGACTTGACGATAATTCAAGATATATATTGACATGAAGTTTTCGAAGTTCTTATAGTCTGTATATACAATAACTAGACTTGAGGTGCTTTCTAGATAATGATGCCATTTTTAAAATGAATCCATGATTGCAAAGAACTCTTTGTCATGTATCTCATAATTAATCTCGGCTACTAAAAATTCCCTCAAATGGAAAGCTATTAGGTGGAATTTATTATCTATTCCCATTTGTGGCAAGATGGCACTCATAGCAAAATTTGATACATCTGTTTCCATAAAAAATGCCTTGAAAAAATCAACGCAATATAAGATTGGTGCAAAAATAAATTCTTTCTTTAAAGTATCAAATGATATTTCTACTTCTTTATTCCACTCAAGTTTGACTTTATAAGTCAAACATGTAAGTAGAGTTGTAACTTGAGAAAAATTCTTGATGAAGATTCGATAGTAATTAGCAAAGCCTAAAAAATATTATGATGTATCCTAAAAAGTCAACTTGAATAGTGTGGAATACACACTTTTTCAACTTGGCATATAATCCTGCATTTGTAAGTTTCTGTAACACTTGACGAACATGAAGCTCATATTTTTCTATATTTTTAGAGTAGATTAGAATGTCGTCTAAATAGTAAATAACAAAATCATCTAAAAACTCACAAAAAATATCATTCATAAGATGTTGAAAAGCTACTGATGCATTCGTGAGTCCAAAAGGCATGACATTATATTCAAAATGTCTATATTTAGTTCAAAAAGTAGTTTTCTATTCATCTCTTTCTTTGATACAAACTAAATTGTATACTCTTCGTAGATTTATTTTGATATAGATCTTTGCTTGATTGAGTTAGTCAAGAAGTCTTGAAATCAAAGACAAAGGATACCTATTTTTGATGGTGATCTTGTTGAGTCCTCGATAATCCACACACATTTATAGCGATCCATCTTTTTTCTTCACAAATAAGATAAGAGTGCCAATTAGAGATTTAGAATGGCGTATGAAATTCTTTGCCAAATTCTCATCAATGTATTTTTTTAATGCAGCCAACTCATTCTGCAATAAACTATAAATTGGTCTGAATGGTGGTTGAGCTCTTTCTTGTAGATGAATTGAATAATCATAAGGTTGATGCTTAGGGAGAATATTTACATTCTTCTTCTCAAAAACATCTTAGAATTCTTGACATTGCTTAGGAATACCACTCGACGTTGTTTCACCATTAGAAATGGATGTAGCATTAATAGCAAAAGATGATCCTTCTTTTGTAGCATGCATGAAAGCTTTTGCACCTACTAATAAAAGTTTGGACGTACTCGACTTACATACTTCTACTTTGCTAACGCAAGCTTAGATTATACTACTAAGAAAGTTAAGATTATGAAAAATCTAATCTATTTGAGGGTTATATTTTTCTAGCCATGATAATCCTAAAATAATCAAATTAGAGGGAGATTTTATTACATTAAATACTACTACGCTGTTATGATCTTAAATTGCTATATCTAAAGGAATAGTTTTATGGATAACATTTCTAGAAGACAACAAATGACTATCTATGACTTCTACATGTACGGATTTAACTTTCTTCACTTAAGGTATTTTTTGATTTTTGGCAAAATCTTCATCTATAAAACATGCTGAGGCTTTTGAATCTAATAAAGCAAAGATTTTGTAATTATTAGGTCCTAAATATACTTCTATTATAAAATAAGGTGAGGGGTCTGAGAGGAGAATAAGACCTTTACTAGGTGTTGCACATGATTCAAGCCACATGGTCCCTATTATAGCTAGAAAAACTTATTTTCTAACACATTATCTTCTTTGGTAATTGTGTTCTTTATTTTGTAATTGTATTGCTTCTTTGGATAATATTGAGCACTGTATTTAGCTTCTCCATGATATAAACACAACCCCTCTTCGCGATGTCTTTTCTTATTTTGTGAGAGGTTTAAAATGTATCATATCAATTTGCATTGATTCCGGCTTTGACGAATATGTTTCAAAAAACTTAGGAGCTGCTGCAATTACTTGATTTATTCCTCTTCAATCAAATCTTTGTTCTTGATGCCTTTCAAATAAATGATTGTCGCATGTAATGGGTTGAGTAATAAATTATTCTAAAGATTCTACTTTTGGTATTGTTAATAACAAATCTTTGATGCTATCCTTCAATCCATATCAAAATTAGTTGATAAGTGCTTTGTCATTCTAGTCCACGTCGCAAGCAAGATTTTGGAATTTGGCAACATATGTAGTAGCTGATTGTGATCTTTGCTGTTGTTGTCTTGTAACACGACTATATGGTGAAAATATAAATGAAAAATATTTTATTAATATTTAGTCATCTTGGATGTTGGAAATAGTGGCCAATTCCAGTGCCAATATTCATGATCAGTTAATGTCACCCCACCGACATCATCGAATCAAGTACCCTTTGTACCAACGGGAAGACCAAGATCATTTTTCAACCCTACATAGAATAAGCTTAGTAGGTATATACTAGTGGGGACATCCTATATGACTGATGGAGGTACAGGAAGACCACTTTGTTATTTCGTTGCAGACAAATTGGTCAGTATGTCAGTGAATGTCTCAATTTCAAAGCTAATGATGATTGTGCATCAGTGTATGGAAATTACAAGTAGTTGGGACATACTTATTAACAATGTAATGCTTCGTCTAATTTCAATAATCGGGATCAACAGATCCAAAGCCAAGAAAAAAAATTGAGGAGATAAAATCAAGGTCCTCAAGATTCTCCAGTAAACAGATGGAATGAGTCCAAGCAATTCTTACTAAGAGTCAAAAAAAGAGAAAAGGACCAATTCAATAATTGGACGAGCTTGATATGAAGGGCCAATTTGATCCAATTAGGGGACATTCAATCCAGGTCCTATTACAGATCTCTTATCCAATATGAGACCTGACTCAATTGGGCAATCAAATGAGGTCCTAATTATGGAGGTTTTGATTCTGTTTCAAGTTATTTGGTTTTCTATGTCATTCAAGAGAAATCGTCTTTTTGAGGATAAGATCTTTGGAGGCGGGAATTTTGGAGGGAGGCACCGTCAGCTGTTCAAATTTGGAGTCCAAGACAGGAGAAAATCAGACCACATAGAGTTCAAAAAAAAAAGAAAAATTTTGGGATCGGAGAAGAGAAGGGGGGAGCTTCAGGCAGCTTGGAAAGGTATATGATTGGATTTTCATAGGATTTGGAGAGGTCTTTTGGAATTATTGCTGAAAGTTAGTGTTTGTATCAGCGATTGGGTTTTTTTTTGTAAAAAAATTAAGGCTGGTACTCTTGACTATTTTGTGAAATTGGAGAAAATTTTGTGATTGAAATTTTAGAAGTGTCTAGAAGGTTGAATATGCCAAGTACATTCAAAAGTTTGTATTAATCTGACGATACAGATAGAGGATATTTGACCATTAGTATAAAGAGGTATCGGAAGTTAGCAGATTAGAGTTGTTTAGGGTTTCTATAATATCTGGAGATCTACTGGCTAGAATAAGGTGACTTTTGGTGTGGTAAGGCGAGGACTTTTAGGCGACAGTCAAAGGATATCAGTGTGGATCTATGGCATTTTCTTGCAACTTGTAAGTTAAATTGGATTGAAACTTCTTAAGCATTTAAAAGACTTGCAAAGATACTACTGGTAGAAGTTTACACAATCAGATGGTCAGATTGAGAATTACAGCTTGCCGAAGCTTACTGTCTAAGGTTAGGATTTAAAAAAATAAAATAAAATAAAATAAAATAATAAATAAATAAAATAAAATAAAACTAACAAATAATAAAGGATTTTTACTTATAATATCTTGAAATTATTAAAAATAGTATTTCTAAGTACTTTGTATTGAGAATAAGTTTTTACATTAAAGTTTGAAATAGTTTATATTTATATGGTTGAAACCCACTAGACTACTTAGGTGCTTGTAAAACATTATTTTATCTTCCATAATCAAATGTCCAATGCATTTTCAAGTAAGATAGCATATAATATGACATAAGTAGTTAACTCGACGTGAAAGATTGAAGTAGAAGGTATTAAAATTTATTTATTTTTATTTTTATATTATGGAGAATGAGAATAAAAATTTTGAAGGAACATTGGGAGGAGCTTTGAGTGGAGCTTGTAGTAGAGTTTCTTCTAAAGGACAGGGTATGTACATGGATCCATCCATTGCTAGTATGTTTTAAGCCTTATCATTATCTATGCAGCAACAATAAAGCAATGATCGCAAAGAAGTCTTAGCAACCAAAGCATTGCAAGCAGTGGTCAATAAGTTTGATCAATTTGATGGAAGGAATATTTCAAATTATTTAAGATGTTATATTTGGGAAATAGAATTAAATCAGGTTTCTGAGAAGAAGATGGTTGAATTACTTAGACTTGCCATGATCCTGGAGATAAGAGAGTATATTACATCAATTATGGAGTGTTATGGAAGTTCATGGGAGATTTTTTTACATGAATTGAACGATGAATATTTCTTGGAGGACACTGATTGTGTTACTAAGAAATTATTTCTAGAATGGATTGAGTGACCTAATAAGAATTTATAAGCAACAGAGCTACTAAAGAAATTTAAGAGGCAATATCCTCAATTATCAAAGGTAGAAAAATTGACATTAGAGCCGAACAAGGTTGAATTATTTCTTCAAGCTATTGATGGAGAATTACAAGAGAAATTGGAGTTACTTCTTGAAGACAAAGAAGAAGATGAAGAATTGACAATAAAGTAGAAAAATATTGAAAATGTAGTGAGTTTTCTTGTAAAAAGAGAAAGGAAGAAGGATAGGAGTAATATTCCAAAAGTGGTACAACCACCTAAAATTCCAGTATATACAACACGATGGACAATGCCTATTGTTCAACCTTCGACATCTTTATCAAAGAAAGGAGATATGGAGATTGAAGAAATTATATGAGAAATGCGAGATCTTCAAATCAAATTAGCAAGACTTGAAGAAAATACTTCTACAAATAAATTGAAGAATGTTTCAAAACAAGGATATGTACAAAGATGTATTTGGTGTGATGATGCTTCACATACTAGGAAGGATTGCAATAAATTTAATAATATGGTACAGCAAGGAGTTATTTACTAGAAAGATAGAAAGATTGTATTGAAGGATACAAAGAATCTCTTTCAAACCAATTTTGGTAAGAGAGGTATGAGAATATTGATTCAAGTTTATTTAATAGAACATAGAATAGCATCATAAGAGAGTGCAAGTTATGATGCTAGAGTAGATAATGACTTTGGTGGGAGTATAGAAACTAATGAATTTTGGGCTTCTGCCATTTCTACAATGTAAAAAAGAAAAATGCCATGGGAAGCGTTATTGAGGACTATAACTACAATACAAGTAGTGACAGGTTGGAAAGATCCTATTGAATCTCTTTCAATATATGCATATATCACTAAGAGCCAGCATAAAGCTTTGATGGAAGAAAAGAGACAAGGAAATTTTGACGAAATAAGAGAAGGAAATTCTTCTAAGAGACAAACTTAAAGAGACAAGGCTCATGAAGAAGCTTCACAAGAATTGCCTATAAAGAATACTTCAGCATTATTGGAAGAAAAAACAAAAGAGACAAAAAATAAGGATAAATCAATTACTTATAAGCTGCTTTCTGATATTGAAGTGGCAACAAATTTAAAAGGGGTGTTGAAAGAACGTATATTAAATACTAAGGTGGAATTCACATTGAAAGAAATTTTGAGAATTGCAAAGAAGAAGTTTCATGATGTTATCATTGACAGCATTAAGCAAAAGAAGAAATTATGGGTGAAGCTGGAATGAGTCATGCTATTGATCCAAGATTATATAAAGATGAAGAAGAGGTTGATAATGGTTACAAGAAATCAACAAATGAAAAGAATGGGTATAATTTATGAATATATTTTGAAGATTATAGTGATAAGGAAATGGAAGCTTCAAGCCATTATACTCGAAAGTATTGGACAAGAACAACTATTGAAGTATTGGTGAAAGTAGAAGATATAGAAGAAGCAATTGTTACTTTAGTTGACCATGGTTCTGAAATAAATCTTATGTCTAAGGATCTTTATAAGAAGCGAAAATGGCCAATTGATATAGAACATAGATAGGCAATATAAGCAGCTAATAATACACGAGGTGAATTATAAGGAGCTTGTCTAGATGTCAAAATTTGGATTGGAGATGTTGCGACAAAACAACATTTCTTTATTCAAGATAGAACGTCTTATGTATTGATTTTAGGACAATCTTATATTACAGCAACTCGGATGGAAACAAAAATACTTGATGATGGTTCTGCTTATGCAAGGGTACGCAGTGAAGATGGAAGAAAGGTTAAACAATTTCTAATAGTACCTCCTAATTATGAACAAAATCGAGATAGGTTGAGGGAGAAACCATTGCCAAGGATTGTTGAAGGATTTAAGGATTTTGGAGAAGTACTACTATAAAGCGAGATTATGGAGGTACAAAAGAGGAGGTACTTTTGTAAGATGTAGGTACCTTTGATGCGAGTTTTATTGATATTTTTGAGAATAGAAATATTATATATAAGAAATTTGATGATTTTAAAAGAAAAGGAAGAAAAATATTATATAGTAATGAGAGGGAATTACACAAGTTAGGAACATTAAAAGATGATGAGAGGATTTTAGATGTTTATGAAGAAAATGGATTGGTGGATACTTTTGAATTAATTGCATCTATTGGATTAAGAAATAATGATAAGATTGTGGAAATTCATTTGAGGGAGGTTTATACTATACTTGCATCTTTTCAAGTACTAGAAGTTATTGTAGAGACAAAATATAAAATAGTAGATAAAAAAGTAAAATCTATTGCCGGTGTTATGGACATACTCATGTAAGCTAGTAATTATATATACAAATAAATAGAAGTAAGTAAAAGTAAATAAAAGTAAGTTAATTCTATAGTATTTGATATTAAATCTTCCTAGAAGCTTCATAGACGTTGCTTTGACTTCATAGGTATCTTTAATTGACTTTTTGGATTAGAAACATGGTCAAAAAATTGGCCATGTGCCACACGTATTGTTAGCTTGAAGACCAAGCTAACTACATGGCCCACATGTAGAAAAACTTGTCTTATAAGTCAAGGTAAGTATCCTACAAAGTCAACACATATTGGAGGTCCTATAGAATGTCGCCACGTAGCCCCTAGTTAGATAGTATATATAGAGACAAGAGTGAAGCCTTCTTCACTCTTGTCAATTCCTTTCTTATTTCCAATCTAGTTTCAAGAGTCATCATGTTTTCTAATCTTTGACAATAGCCATTCTAGTTTCAAGAGTCATCATGTTTTCTAGTCTTTGGCAATAGTCATTCTAGTTCAATATATTATCATTTTTGAGTGATTTTTAAGTATTTTCGAATGACATAAATGTGTATTGAGATTATCTTTCTTTGGAGTTCATATCCTTGATAGTTTGACAAGAGTACTAACATATTATTTTTGTCTTATTTTAGAAGTGATTGGATTACTCTACTTCTATTATTGTATTTTGAAGATTATGGACTATCTATTTTTAAATAAAAAATCTTATTTTCTAACATTGATCTTTTCTTGAAAGAGAGTGGATTACTCTTCTTTGTAGAATTTATTTTTAGAGGTTGTGGATTATTCTCTTCTTATTTAATTTTTGAATTTGTTTGAGTTGTCTATGGAAGGAAAAATCATGGATGCTACACTTAGTGGAAGTGGAAATAAATTTGCAACTATTGTAGATCTTCATGAGCTTGTCAAGACTCTTAGGACCAAAATTTCATGCATCACCAATACCAACCATAGAAGCACTATTCCTACTACTATGGAAGAAGTTCAGAGTCTATCTCAAGAAGTTGTGCACTTGAAGGAAATAAGTCGATTAGCCTTGCAACCAAATTGTGGGAGTTTTGCTTCTACAAGCTCGAGGGAGGCAAAAATTAGTATGCCTGAAAAGTTTGACAGAACAAGATCAAAATATCAAAGATTTTTGTAACAAGTTAAACTCTATTTAAGGTTGCATCCTTTCCAATATCCTGATGGATTTACTTAAGTTGGATTCATAGGCGCACTTCTAACTAGAAGTACTCTCTTTTGGTTTCCACCTTTGATAGAAAAAGATTCACCACTACTCTATGATTTGAACTCATTCTTAAAAGTATTTACGGCTATATTTGATGAAAGTGATCGAGAAAGGGTAGTAGAGACCAAGCTTGTATGACTACAACAAGGATCACATTTAGCCACCATGTATGTCGTTGAATTCCAAAATCTTGCTTGTGATGTCGACTAGAATGATAATGCCCTTATCAATGAATTTTGCTATAGAATAAAGGATAATATTAAAGATTTATCATTGACAATGCCAAAAACAAATTCTTTAAAATAATTCATTGCTCAAGCTATTGAATGTGATAATCGTTCATTTAAAAGATGTCAAGAACAAAGATATGGCTAGAGAGGAACAAGTCAAGTCATGGCAACACCTTCTAAGTTTTTGAAAACCTTTCCATTAAGGCCAGAGCCAGTGTAAATTGATACGATACGTTTTAAATCCTTCACAGAGCAGAAAAAGACTCGACAATGTCAAGAAGGCTTATGTCTATATTACGGAGAAGCTAAACACACTGCTCAATATTGTCCAAGGAAGCAACCCAATCACAAAATGAAGAGTATGATTACAAAAGAAGATAATGTGGTAGAAAATGAATTCTTCCAACTACAATAGGGACCGTGCGGCTTGAACTATGTACAAGACTTAGTCAAGGTCCTATTCTCTCCTCAGATCCCTCACCTTATTTTATAATAGATGTATATTTAGGATCTAAAAATCATAAAGTCTTTGCATTATTAAATTCAAGAGTCTCAACTTGTTTCATAGACGAAGACTTTGTCAAAAAACAAGAAATATTGTTAGTCAAGAAAATCAAACCCATACATGTGGAAGTCATAGATGGTCGTTTGTTGTCTTCTGGTGATATTATCTATGAGATTGTTCCTTTAGATGTAGTAATTAAAGATCATAATAGTGTAGTAATATTTAATGTGATACAATCTCTTTTGAATCCAGTCATTTTAGGACTATCTTGATTAGAAAAGTACAACCCTCAGATAGATTGGATTTCCTGTAACCTTAACTTTCATAGTAGTTTATTTCAAAATTCTATTAATTAAGAAAAAATACATAAGTCTAGTGAATCTAAGTCCTTACTAGTAGGGGCAAGTGCATTCATGCATACAGCCAAAGAGGGGACATCTTTTGCTATATATGCCACGCCCATTTCAGATTGTGAAAAGACATCAAGTGGTATTCTTATTCAATATCAAGAATTCTAAGATATTTTTGAGAAGAAAAATGTAGATATTCTTCTAGAACATCAACCTTATGATTGTTCAATTGATCTATAAGAAGGAGCTCAACCGCCATTTGGACTAATCTATAGCTTATTACAAAACAAGTTGGCTGCACTAAAGGAGTATATTGATGAGAACTTGGCTAAAAACTTCATACGCCATTCAAAATCTCCAATAGGGGCGTTGATCTTATTTGTGAAGAAAAAAGATGGATCTCTATGGATGTGCGTAGACTATCGGGGCCTTAATAAGATCACCATCAAAAATAGGTATCCTTTACCTTTGATTTCAGGACTTCTTGATCAACTTAATCAAGCAAAGATCTATACAAAAATAGATCTACGAGAAGCATACAACTTGGTTCGCATCAAAGAAAGAGATGAATGAAAGACTGCTTTTTGAACTAGGTATGGACATTTTGAATATAATGTCATGTCTTTTGGAGTCACAAATGCACCAACTGCTTTTCAACATCTTATGAATGATATTTTTTGTGAGTTTTTAGATGATTTTATCGTTTATTATTTAGACAACATTCTAATCTATTCTAAGAACACAGAAGAACATAAACTCCATGTTTGTCATGTATTACAAAAACTAAGAGATGCACGATTATATGCAAAGTTAGAAAATTGTATATTCCATACTACTCAAGTCGATTTCTTAGATTACATCATTTCAAATTATGGACTTATGATGGATCCTAAGAAAGTTCAAACTATTATAGATTGGAAGAACCCAAAAACGGTAAGAGATGTCCAATGCTTTTTAGAATTTGCCAATTACTATCCGATCTTCATCAAAGACTTCTCTCGAGTTGCAGCTCTATTTACGTATTTGACTTGTAAAGATAAATTTGACTAGAGTAAAGAAGTTGAAGTAACGTTTGATGCTTTAAAGAAGGAATTTACTTCTGCACCAATCTTGTATTGCATCGACTTTTCCAAGGCATCTTTTACGAAAATAGATGCATCAGACTTTATCTTGGGTGCCATTTTGTTACAAATAGGAGTAGATGACAAACTCCATCCAATAGCTTTCCATTCCAGGAAATTTTTAACAGCCAAGATTAACTATGAAATCCATAATAAAAAACTTCTTGTAATTATGGATTCATTTCAAGAATGGCATCATTATCTAGAAGGCACCTCAAGTCCAATCACTATGTACACGGATCATAAGAACCTTGAGTATTTCATATTAGCATATATATTAAATCGTTGTCAAACTCGTTGGAGCATGTCTTTATCAAGATTCGAGTTCATCATCACTTATTGACTAAGAAAACAAGAAGGTTTGTCTAATGCCTTAACTAGACATTCTTATCTTGCACCAAAAGAAGGAGATATAGCTTTTAGGCAACAAAGAATGGTTCTCTTGAAGCGGAAGCAATTTCATCTTCAAGTAATAAAATCAACATTGATTGTTGATTAAACTTTTCTTAAGTAAGTCCAATTAAGTATGTCTTCAAACCCTCTTGTTCATGATATCAAAAATAATTCTTCTAAATCTCATGATCCTTCTAAATTCGAGTTCAAGAATAACCTACTCTATTTTGAAGGACGCCTATATGTTCCAGAAGGAGAAGCATGTTTATATGTTCTTCAAGCTCATTACGACTTATCAATAGTAGGATATTTTGGATACAATAAGACTTTGGAGCTGATATCTAGGGATTTTTGGTGGCTTCAAATGTGGAAGGCAGTCAAAGATTTTGTACAATCATGTGATGTTTGCTCAAGATCAAAAACTCCTCAACGTCGATCTTTTGGACTTCTTCAGCCATTATCCATTCCAGAACAACCATAGTCTTCTGTTTCTATGGACTTAATCACAGATCTTCCAAGCTCAGGTTTTTATGACTCTATATTTGTGATAGTAGATCACTTCACCAAGATGGCACATTTTGTGCCATGTACAAAATCCATCACAGGTGAAGAAACAACTAAGCTTTTTATTGACAATATCTATCGCTATCATGGGTTACCAAAGGATATTATATCGAATAGAAGAACTTAGTGTGTATCAAGATTTTAGAGAACCCTTTTTAATATTTTACAAGTGGATATAAAACTATCTTTGGCTTTTCATTGTCAAACCGACGGACAGACAGAGCGTGTAAACCAAGTCTTGGAGCAATACTTAAGATGTATCATCAACTATCAACAAGATAATTGAAAAAATCTTCTGCCATGGATAAAGTTTACTTATAATAATACGGTGTATTCTTTTACACAATAAACACCTTTTTTTTACCAATTATGGTTATCATCCACGACTTGACACATTTGATTTCTCAAAAGTTGATAATCTTACGTTAGAAGATACGGAAAATTGGTTGTCAGAGTTACATGCAAGAATGAAGGCACAATTAAAAAAAACTCAAGAACAACAAAAGATAAATACAAATGTTTATCGAAAGGAACAACCACCATTCAATATGGGTAATAAGGTATGGTTACTTCATCACAATATCAAGACCACTTATCCTTTTGACAAGTTGGACAATCGAAGGCTTGGACCATTTTCTATTTCAGCACAAATTAATTCAGTTGGATATCGTTTACATCTATCGAAGTCAATGAAAATCTATCTAATATTCTACGTATCTCTTCTTGAACCATATAAGACAGTGGACATACCAAGAAGACAATAAGCTCCACGTCCTCCTATAGAAAAGGATAATAATGAAGAGTTTGAAGTACAAGAAGTCTTAAATTCAAGGAGGTGCCAAAATAAATTGGAATATCTTGTCCATTGGTACGGATATGATATTAGTGAACACACATGGGAGCCAGTAAAGAATCTTACAAATGCAACAAAGGCAGTAGAGGCTTTTTATTGATGACATCTGTAGAATAAATATTAATTTATTTTTAAAAGATATAGGTAAAATATATTAATAATCCATATAATAGGAAATTCAGCAGGATGGATGAGTGATTTAGTCATTAAAAGCAGTTAATTACTGAATTACGGTTAAAATCTAGAGAATCAAAAGAAAGTATATAGGAGTTGTAGAAGTTAATTAAGGTGCCTTTTTTGTGATAGTTGTGAGCTGAAGTAAGCTTGGTGCTACTTCTTTTTTTTTGTTTATTATTTTCTTTGAATAAGAGGATTGGAAATTTTTGAATATTATGAAATAAATTATGGAATGGAAATGTGATTGGTATTATTTGAGAAGAAGAAAGATTGAATGCTAAAATCTGATTGTAGTTCAGCAGAGAGAATGAGTCTGTGTATGTGTGAAACATCGTAATATGAATGGCAATTTTGTGTGAAGAATTCCAGTGATTGGAATGAGGGTAATTGTGTGTTGAAAGCTATGAAGGTGCAGTATTACAGTTCGAAATTATGAGGGTGAATATATTGGTGGAAATAGCAGTTGTTAGTATGACTGAATTGTTGTAAGGAAGAGACAGATAAGGTGAAGGAGGAGATTATAGTTTCCTTGTGTGTTCACATATTGAAAATAGAGATGATACATTCACGAGGTAATTGATTGTATGATCCTAACATGAATGCTTAAGCAACTAGTCATTCTCCATATTCAAATCCCTCTATACGGATTTATTTCCATTAGATTAATTTGGAATAAGTAAAACGAGCAATCACATTTTGGCGCCACTGCCGGGGAGTGATAATAGCTTTGAATGTTAGGAATTAATTACCAAACATATGAGAAAATTGGCAATGGAAGACGATTTTAGTAGTGTTTGAAGCAAGATTATGGTAAATAAGAACAAGAGTATTGCATCGAGGAAAATAAATTAGTTGAGAAAAAGACAGGAAAGAGCGCAAGGAAGGAACTTACTTAGAGAAGAGTAAGAATGTAATCTTAAAAAAAAGCATCGACAGAATTGGATTAAACCATGGTTACAAGCTTATCGGCACATTCGAACATATCAAGAATCAAACAAACTATTAATTTTGTAATTCTATGTACCATTAGAAAAACTACTAAGAACACTCGAGGAAAATTTTGTTAACATCCCAATGGAAATCTTGAGACTGTTAACTGAAAGAAAAGGAGGCGTAGAAGAATTTGGTACTCCATAGGGTATTTTTTCAATAAGGGGTACCGCTGAAACTAGCAATAGGGGCTCTTTGGATTCGCACAAATTGGTCGCCAATAAAAATAACTATATTGTATTTCAAAATCTGACGTTTTCACCAATAATTCAATCAATAAAACTATTTTTGAAAAATAACAGTAAATCAAGGAGCACTGAAAGCTCGAAAATTAGAATAAGAGAAAGCAGAGATTATTTTAAAATCAAGTTTAGCGGAACAAGAAATTCAATGGCGTCAGGAGGACCAGCCATTTCGATTTCAGTACAAATGGGTGCAGTAGGCGATTGTACAACTAGTGTTGTGCCACTACCTACTTTTCGGAGATTTTTGAGTACGGATCTCGATCAACATTTATTTTAATTTCTTACTATATGTATAGCTAATAATGGCAGAACTGAAGATATTTGATTATGATGGTTGTTAGCGACATTAAAAGATACAGCATTTGATTGATATAATCGCCAACTTGTGGGACAATTTATCAATTGTGAGGCATTGAAAAATGTATTTTTAGTCCATTTTTGATCAATTGGTTTTGAAGAACGTCTTAGAGAAAAATTAATGAACAGCAGAATGGTAACAAGAGAAGCAGTATAGTCATATTATGGTCGCGTAGCAGATATACTTTGAAAATGGCCAAATAACCAAATGTCAAAATCGTTTGTGTTGTCCATATTAGTTAATGGACTACATCCACCAAAATTGAAGATGTTTGTAAAAGAAGCCCAATCAGCCACCATTGCATCATCTCTTGAGCGTACAAAAGTATAGAAGGAATGTCACTATGACCAGAACTTAACAATTAGAGCCACGATGATTCCATCTCAAGGAGGTTATCAAATGACAAATTAGAATGGCGCATGAGAAAGTTATCTAAGAAGGAATGATTATGGTACGATTCCACAGGGAATAGTGGATGTCGTTCCATTGCAAGCTGTACCACCATCATCATCACAACCGTATGTACCTTATTCCACATATCACAAACCAATACCTACAAAGGAATTGCCAAATACATTAGTATCAAGGAATCTCAATGAGTCATTGCTCTTAATGTTGATGAAAAAAATGGATGGATTGGCTATGAATCTAGCCAAGGATAAAGAAAAAAAGTATAAACCAACAAATATGTGTTTCAATGTCTAGTGCACCAATTATAAGGGGCAAGGTCATTTAGTAACAAAATGTCCTTCACATCCCCAAATAACTGTACAATGTACCTTTTGCGGGGGCAAGCATATTACCACCAACTGTTGGAATTTACAGAAGCAACAACAACTTAGTAACCAGATAATGACTCAACCAACTTCGTGGGATGTCAATCAAATACAAACGAATAATAGGTTTGGTTGGAATAGAAATCGAGCGAATAAAAAAAATAGGAATTATTTTAATTTTCTAAACTCTGAATTTCACCAAAAAAGTGTATCCAATACTCACGAATTGGTGATGGATCAACCAGGATACCATCAATATCTATCCATGACGAAGCCAATGCCAGACTCTACAGTAAGAATGGATCAATCAGGATCCTTTACTCATCTGACATGGAACAGTCTTAGCCATTATATACCAATAGAGACACCCAATATCCTTGAAGGAGTTGACAGGAGACCACTTCGTTGCTATCTTTGCAAATAAATCAGACATTATGCGAGTGAATGTCCTAATTCAAGGGCCAGTGATGACTATGCTCCAATATGTAGAAATTGTAAGCAGTCTGGTCACACTTATCAGCAGTGTAATACGTCCTTTAATTATAATAATTGGGACCAACAAATACAAATAAGCCAACCGGCGGAGGACAAAGGTCTTGTTCAACAAGACTCACCAGTACATCATGTCAAGATGGTGAACGCAGTGCTTACCAAGGACCAACAAAAAGATAAGAATCCAATTCAGGACTTGGATGAACCAATTATAGAAGAGAAAAAAACACCATCTATGGGGCTAAATGAACCAATATCAGTATTGGCACATATTCCAATATTGAGACCTCAACAGACTCAGGAATCCAATTTGATTCTACTTGCCAATTTACCGAGACCATCAAAAACGTTTCCAACTGACCAACTATCAATACTTATACATCCCAATAAAAGATCTTATGCATTAAAGGAACCTTTAGTGGTAGAAAAATTGGCAAAGTTACCAGGGGTAATTCCAATCACCAGAAAGGAATTGCTCTCGAGCGGAGTAAAATCGAAACCAATAAAACACAAAAGAGCATTGGAAATTACTCTCAATATGGAACCCTACGACATTCTAAAGGATTTGGATGTTATTCAACCTTCAATTACAATGATGCAATTTTTGGTTATAGCACCAGAATGTCGATCTACATTGAATTCAGCATTAATATGACGAAGATCCCGCACTAAAGAAATTCATGAAGTTAGCTTAAATCCAGATTCGAGAGCACCAACAATCGATATATCAATTGATGGCATTTTAATTCCAGGGATACAAGTCAATGGTGGTTCTAGTGTAAATTTAATGAACGGAGATACAATGGAGGACTTGGATCTAAAGCAATTGCTACCTACAATATTGGTCTTGTGAATGACAGATCATAATTGGATAAAGTCAATAAGAATCTTATAAAATATTGCCACTGTAATCACGGGATTGACATACAAAATTGATTATATTGTATTTCGATTACAGAGTTTTATGTTATCGTATCCCATTTTATTGGGCAGACCTTGGCTTTATCAAGTCAAAGCTAAGAACGATTGGGGCCGAGGTACATTGATAATTGAAAATGGCCGAGACGAGATTGTTCTACAGATGTATCCGGTACAATATCAGGAAAATTTCAATTGCCAGTATCAGAATTTACGTCGAACAACGAGATTCAGTCGATTGAGGAAGATGCCGATGCTATAGGTCCACCGCAATTTGGAATAGGACAAAATACTTCAACAGCAAAGACAAGAGTCTACCAATGTAGAGGTTTCGACAAATATTTACTACATCAAGAGGATGCGACTAACTCGAATCATGTTATTGCCGAATGGATGAAGAATTCCACAGTCAATAGAGTCAACACATTGGAACCAGATTTGGGTGGTCCTCATATGTCGAATAATACAAGATATTCAGATCAGGACAAAACAATTCAATCAGAGGTTGTTGAAGACCTTGTATGTTAATCCATTAATCTAGGTACCAACAAAATGCCACTGCTAATTAAAATATATGCCGATATTATTGATACAGAATTGGATGCTTGAAAAAAAAAATTTGTCTATCACAAATCTACCTTTGCATGGTCGTATGCAGATTTGAAAGGGATTCCACTTCATGTGTGTGAGCACCAGATTATTTTGAAAGAGGATGTTATGCCAGTTTGTCAAAGACAACACCGGCTTAACCCAAAATATTTTTTTTTAGTAAAAGAAAAATTAGATAAACTTCTCGACGTGGATTTTATTTATCTTGTTCCGCATAGTGCATGGGTGTCGTCAATCGTGATGGTGCCGAAAAAGAATGGAAAAATCAGAATTTGTCAGGGTTTCCAGAAACTTAATACAGTCACTAAGAAAGATTACTTTCCATTACCTTTCATGAATAGTAGAGATAACAGCTTGTCGTTATCACCACTAGGTAAAAGAATAGGAGTGGGGCACCAGTTAAAGTCATTCTATGGTATTTTTTTGGATTGGCTAGAGTGCCATTTTCTTGTATTTCTTGTATTTTTGAGAGTAGTAGTTTCAATTAAGAGTTAACAATGAGGAACCAGTAACAAGTATCGATTGAAGATGTTCTAGAATAGATGACTCAGCAGCAACAATAATTGGAACTTTGAGATGTTCATATCTTGAAATTGAAAGCTCAAGTCCGTGAACCGGGCAAGTACAATGAAAACCTTTCAGCTCAGTTGAGGTAGGAGCCGATGGAAGGATTGGAGAAGGACGAAGATTTGTAGTTGGAGTCGGAATTGGTGGAAGCAATAATAGATATTGCGGCAATTGATTAATTAGATAGGCCTGAGGGATCGTAATTTTTGTAGAATTTTGTTAAATAATTTTTAGATAGGTATTAATTGAGTGTTTGCGAGGACACTGCATCGATAGGAATGGGAGCTATGTAGAATAGATATTAATTTATTTTTGAAAGATATTGATAAAATATATTAATAATCTATATAATAGGAAATTCAAGAGGATGGATGAGTGATTTAGTCATTAAAAGTGATTAATTACTAAATTACGGTTAAAATCTAGAGAATCAAGGAAAAGTATATAGGAGTTGTAGAAGTTAATTAAGGTGCCATCACTGTGATAGTTGTGAACCGGGGTATGCTTGGTGCTACTTCTTTTCTTTTGTTTGTTATTTTCTTTGAATAAGTTGATTGGGAATTTTTGAATATTGTGAAGTGAATTATGGAATAGAAATGTAATTGGTATTATTTGAGAAGAAGAAAGATTGAATGCTGAAATCTGATTGTAGTTTAGCAGAGAGAATGAGTCTGTATTTGTGTGAAACATCGTAATGTGAATGGCAATTTTGTGTGAAGAATTCGAGTGATTGGAATGAAGGTAATTGTGTGCTGAAAGCTGTGAAGGCATAGTATTACAGTTAGAGATTATGAGGATGAATATATTGGTGGAAATAGTAGTTATTAGTATGAATGAATTGTTGTAAGGAAGAGATGGATGAGGTGAAGGAGGAGATTATAGTTTCCTTGCGTGTTTAGATATTGGAAATAGAGACGATACATTCAGGAGGTAATTGATTGTATGACCTTAATGTGAACGCTTAAACAACTAGTCATTCTCTGTGTTCGAATTTTCTTAAACAGGTTTATTTCTATTAGATTCATTTAGAATAAGTAAAATGAGCAATGACAACATCCATCAAAATCAAGATGAAAACCTTCTTTATAAAAGAAACAACATTTAAGTAAGATAACATTCTACTTTCAATCCTTGTTTGTAGCTTCTTTGTAGTTGTGACGCTCAGGAGATGGGAAATCAATAACCAACAGATTTGACTCAAGAGCCTTAATTTGCTGACTTGTTGGATGAGACATTACAATTGTCACAACCTTCAAGATGACACAATCCAGATAAAGATCTTCAAGAACAACATATTCTTCCTCAAATAGATGGTGAGATACAATGCGTTTGGTATCACGACTTGGGAGGGGACTACCGATGTTTGGTGATTTTGCTAGAGATAGGAACAACTCCTGATGGTGTTCCAAATGTTTTATTTGAAAGAAGTTATGAAGGCCTCAACAATGATCAAATAACTAGGTGGTCTTTCTATCCTCGTATAGGATACTACTGATGGTTGAGAGGTCCTATTAATCATCTTCAAAGAGAACAAAGATTAGAGTATGTGGCGAATACAATTCGTTGCATCATAGATTTTCTCAACATATGATGATCGCTCCTCGTAGAAATCGTCCCTAGAAGGAGGGATAATGTCACAGACATACTCATGTAAGCTAGTAATTATATATATAAATAAGTAAAAGTAAGTAAAAATAAATAAAAATAAGTTAATTCTATAGTATTTGATATCAAAGCTTCCTAGAAGCTTCATAGATGCTACTTTGATTTTATAGGTATCTTTAATTGACTTTTTGGATTAAAAACGTGGTCAACAAGTTGGCCATGTGCCACACATGTTGTTAGCTTGAAGACCAAGCTAATCATGTGGCCCACATGTAGAAAAACTTACCTTGTAAGTCAAGATAAGTATCCTACAAAGTCAACACATATTGGAGGTCCTATAGAACTTTGCCATATAGTCCCTAGTTAGATAGTATATATAGAGACAAGAGTGAAGCCTTCTTCACTCTTGTCAACTCTTTTTTTATTTCCAGTCTAGTTTGAAGAGTCATTATGTATTCTAATCTTTGGCAATAGCCATTCTAGTTCAATATATTATCACCTGAGTGATTTCCAAGTATTTTTGAGTGACACAAGAATGTATTGAGATTATCTTTCGTTGGAGTTTATGTCCTTGATAGTTGGACCTTTACTGGAAGACTCCAATGAACAAATGGAAGAAGTATCAAAAGAAGAGAGTTTAAGAGATCCAAAGAATATTGAACATCAGTTTACAAAGGAGACTTTTGAAGAATTGAAGATTGGATGTGATGGTTCTTTATTTCCAGCAAAAATTGAATATTTTAAAAAAATGCTTGCTAAATGAGAAAAATCATTTGCCTTTGAATCTCATGAAATAGGATGTGTAGACCCTAATATTGTTATTCCTATGGTTATCTTTACAGTACCTCATGTACCTTAGAACTTAAGGCCAATTTCCGTGTCAAGGACACATTTACCTAAATTGGTAGAATTATTGAAAAAAAATATGCAAATAAAAAATTTGGAGCCTTTTTTTGCTCCATATTCTAGTCTTTGGTTTATGGTGCCTAAGAAAAATGGATCATTATATTTTATTCAAGACATGTAGCCAATGAATGCAGTAACTATAAGAAATGCTAGTATAGGACCTTTAGTAGATGAATTTATAGAAGTATTTGCGGGAAGGATAATTTATTCAATGGATGATTTATATTCGGATTATGACCAATTTCAACTTGCGCATGGGAGTAGAGATCTAACAACAATGAGAACACCACTTAGATTGCTTAAAATATGTACTCTCCCATAACGTGCTACTAACTCAGTTACACATATGATGAATGGAATGAACAAGATATTCAGGGACTTCATTCTTGAAAAAACTATACTTTTTTTAGATGATGTTCCTATCAAAGGATATAAAGGAGGAAAAAAAAGATGAAACTTTAGATGAAAGGGGGTGTCGTAAATATATTGTTGATCATATATAAGATTATGAAAAGATTTTAACTCGACTTGAAGAGGTTCATCTTACACTTTCAGGAGCAAAATCTACATTTAGAGTGTAGGAAGTTCTTCTTGTTGGGTATTTGTGTGGGTCTTATAGAAAAAAGCCAGATCCAAGCAAAGTTGATGCAATTGGAAGGATGAAAGATTCATGTGACTCTTTAACAGAAGTACACAGGTTTTTAGGAGCTTTTGTATTTTATCGTATATGAATTCCTCATTATGCTCATGTAGCAGATCCATTGTATGAATTATTACGTAAGGATTATTGATTTAAATGGAAAAGAAAGCATATTGAAGTAATGTAGAAGCTAAAAGTGTTACTAATGACACCTCCAATTTTAAGAAGAGTTGATTATGACTATAATAGATAAGTAATTTTTATTGTGGATACAAGCCCTATTGCTATTGGATGGGATGTGGATCAAGATGATTCAATTGAAAATAGATTTACAGTTTGATTTGGAACTAAATTTTTAAGTACTCGTCAACGTGCATATTCGTAAGTCAAAAGAAAATTTTGAAGAGTTGTTTCGGCTATGAAAGCTGAAAAGGATTATTTGATTGGTGCAGTAGTAGTAATTGAAACAGATTGCTTACCATTGCTTGGAATGATTACTAATTGTTCAACACCAGATATTGCAATGTTAAGATCGATTGCTTATATTAAGTCATTAAATCCAGAATTTAAGTATGTTACTGGAAAAAACAATTTAGTAGCAAACATGCTATCTCGAACAAGATATGAAAGAGAAGACAAAATGGTTGAAGACATTGATGATGTTGGATCAAAATTCTATTCAATATCAAATATTAACAAAGAAGACAAGATATTTCTTGAAGAATTTTATGAAGGAGAATTATTGGATATTGGTCATTACTTGAATACCTTGACTAAACAAGGAAATTGGTCTACAGAAAAATTTAAATAAATAAGAAAAAAAACATATGGATTTTTGCTTCAAGAAGGATTCTTATCGAAGAAGCCAAAGAAAGGAATTGGAATGCCACAAAGAGTGATAGGGAATAAGGAAGAAATATAAAAATTATTTAAGGAGTTTTATGATAGTTTATGTGCAGGACATAAAGGAATTTGGACTCTTTTTTCTAAACTTAATGAACAATATTGGTGGAAAAATATGTATCAAGATGTACTTTTATTTGTGGAGTCATGTAAAATTTGTCAAGCGTATTCTAATATATGACATCGAGATGGTCTTCATCCTATATATCCTCTAGCTATTCATTTTAAATGGATTGTTGATTTGGTTATTATGCCAATCGGATTATGGCAAATGAGATATTTGGTCTTAGCTCATGAAGATTTATCAAATCAAGTAGAAGGAAGATCATTGAGAACAAAATCTACGGAAGGAATTTGTAGATTTTTACTTAAAGATATTATTTGCCACTATAGATGTGTAGGAAAAATCACTGTAAATTGTGGAGAGTTAAATGCACAAGAAGCTCGTGAATTCTTTGAAAGATGTGGAATTAAACTATCACTGACTATTGCTTTAAATATAGCTTTAAATTTATATTTATATTATAGAAAATTTATAGGAATTTTTTTAATTTATTTAGAATTTATTTTTAAAATTTAGACTTTGATAAAAATAAATTTTACTACCTTGGAATCCATTATGAAGAAATGGAATAAGTTTTGAAGGCCACACAAGGTTTCTATGCTAATTGGGTGTTTTTAAACACCATGGTGGAGTCAAAAATGCAAAAATATTGATTTTATTAGTAGAAAATAGGAGGGCCAGCAGCTAGTATAGTCCTTGTGAGAAGGTAGGTGCACAAGTTCCATATGGATTGTAGCACCTTGAAGGTAGTTAGGAGGATAAGACTATGGCCTTACGGCTTCTCTTAGACACCCATATATACTACTTATGAGTCTTGGTGAAGTTCAAACTCTTGATCTCTTAATCAAGTTATCCTTGAGGTAAAAATTATTTATTTAATTTTTTTTTGTTTATCTTTTAGCTTTAACCTTTTATAACTTATTCATAATAATTTGGATTTACATGTTTCTTATACTATTGAAAAGATAATATAATTAAATTTCTAAAAACATATATATTTTTTTTTTATTTTTTTATTTTTTATCAAGTAAAAACTTAGTGAATAGACTTTACTATTGTTCTAGTATACAATTGCTTAATTGCACTTGTTTCACTTGTTTTTTTGTTATACTTCTTTTGTTCTTGCTACTTCCACTTTACACCACCAATTACAAGCAACTCTTAATTGAGGCCATCTTGTAATTTGGATTGAGGGATAGAATTTATCTTCACATTTTGGTGCATTTGCTAGGAGGTGGTGCTTCTAATTGTGTGTGTAAATGTGAAGTGAGTTGATTTTAATTGACCTTTTGTATAGATTATTTGAGTGAGTATTTCAAATCTATTTTCTATCATTGGTAAGTCTTTTATCTTTCTTCATTTTTTTTATAAAAATATCTCTTTTAATTATATAATCAAAAGATATTTAAAAAAAAAAAAAGAAAAGAAAAGAAAAAAAAACCATGGATAGGTAGAGAGTGATTTTCTCTCGGATTTTCATCAATCAGTTTTTATGTAATTGTTATTTCACTTTGGAACTTTGTAAAGTTTTGTATCTTGGTGTTATCTTTTTAAAAAGCTACTACATGTTTGAATTGGACTAAAATTGAATTTTAAGTGAATTTTTGATTAAAAAAGGATTCACTGCCTTGGCAATTTTATATACTCCATGTTTGAAAAGGCATTTCTTAGTGCTTGTTGAATATTTTAAATTGAATTACTTTGGAGTAAAAAAATCTGAAGGATAAACTTGGAATGGTACAATTTTCATTGAAATTGCATCAATACTCAATTTTTGGTGATTTTTGAAGTGAAGAGTAAGCTTGAAAGTTTTAAGGGTTCATCATCAAGGGTGGAGCTCATCTTCAACGATCTTCACTATCTTTCCTTGTAATTTTTCTAATTGAGGGTCTTTTTCTAGTAATAGGGAGATTTAATCACTCCATCTATTCCTGGTATCATTACTTTTCATCTTTGTAAATTTTTAGTTGAGGGCTTTTCTCTAGTGATAGAGAGATTTAATCACTCTCTCCACCCTTTATATCTCTTCTATTCACAAGAAGTAGTATAGTAGGAGCTTAATAAGAAATTCAAGAAAATTCTTCATCAACAAGGAAAGAAAAGATCAATAAGTTTAAGTCATAAATCTAAGGTGAATATACTTTTTAACAACTTTTATTGAGTTTTAATTTATTTTGCTAATATAGATTGTGGTTTAAGGAGAAAGAGCTCAAAAAGAAAGAAGAATGACATTAATAGTTTACAAGCAAGTAAGTCTTTGAATCCTTCTTAATTATTTCTTTTTTTAAAATTTTAGCAAATTACTTGAATATAAGAAGCGGGAGCTAGGAATTTGAGGGTAGAATCTAAGAGAAAGAGGCAAGAAGAGGTTCCCTTCAAAACCTTGTTATAGATTTTTTTCATATGGGATCAATAGAGCGTTAGAACCTTTTACTATTCCAATCCAAAAATAATTTTTCAAACCATTTAGTTTGAATCGAATAGGAAAAAATCTCATTGGAAATTCTTTAATGCATATCAAGTTGGCTAGAAATACAACTAGGTGAGTCTTTCTTCAAGGTGGTATAATTGTCTTGCAAAGAATAATTTTTTTCTAATAAATAACTATTATTAATTGTAGTAGTGGGTAATTTTTAATAGTCTTGTTATGAAAAGATAAAAAGAAAAAAAAGAGTTTGAACTTTCTGCCATCTTGATATGGAATTCCTTTTGATAATTAAGATTGCTTAGAATTTTTTAAAAAATATAATAGAACGTCCGAAACTTGCCACAAAAGGTGTCAAAAATAAATCCTCTTTAGTTGTTCTTTGGTTGTGCGTGGGCACATCCTACTTTTTCAATTTAAAGCATGAGAGGTTTGTTTTAACGAAGCATTTTCCTTAGTAATGATTAGAATTGCAAAATTTTTAGTCTTCATTTCTCTGGAGCTATTTTTTCAAAAGTTACATGAAACTTGAGAAGATGGAGCACAATAGGCACCTTTAGCCAACAATGTCGGATGCGGCTCTACATAGGATCCTTGCAAATAAGATCTCATTTCCACATGGTAGATCATCCTAATGTGCTTCAATAACTTAATGCCAGAATCATAATATCCCTCATATTAGGTTCAACAGCTTTTGAAGTCCATGTATAAGTTGATTGTCATATAGATGCATTATTCTACTTGATTTAAGCAACCCAACTTATCATCAAGTATAGAAAATCTAAAATAAAATATTAAGAAAAATAAACCAAAGACCAAATAAGAAGAGATTTAAAGTAAACAATCCACACCTTAAATGTTAGAAGTTATTTTTATCCTAAATCTAATTAAAGCAAATCTAATCATTGAATTTAGATGAGAAGGATTAGAATTTGATTCACCTAAATTTTTTTTAGTGGTAAATGAAGAGAGAGAAGGATCAATACCTCTTTCTTCTCCAATGGAATGCAATAGAAGAAGTAATCTCAATCTTATATCCATCAACTCTGTGGTTCAATCAAGCGATTTGCTAGTTGTAATTCCTAAGGATTTACAAGTAGCCTCTATGCCTTATAACTACCCTACACTTAAAAAGACTAGGAATAATGATCCATGAGCACATGTGGAGAGGTTCATGGAACTTCTCACAATATATTTAATTACCAACTTAGGTTATTATCTTGTATAGTTTTTAAGCACCCTAAAAAATGGAACTTACAAACCGTATAGAAACCACCCCTTGTAAACCTTTAAAAATTGAAATATGCTTGTGAGAGTATTTTTAAAAAATTTAGACCAAAAGTAGAGCAAAGTAACCTCC
Source organism: Physcomitrium patens (assembly GCF_059467195.1). Lineage (NCBI taxonomy): Eukaryota > Viridiplantae > Streptophyta > Bryopsida > Funariales > Funariaceae > Physcomitrium > Physcomitrium patens. The sequence continues at coordinate 4,851,185 of NC_143435.1, forward strand.
TCACGACCTTCTTTTCTTTGAAATAAGAAAAAAGAGAAGAAATCACTGAATATATTTGGTAACTTGAATTAGTAGATGATACGATCAACTACTTTTTTATTGAAAGATTACATAGTAAGAGAATAATTTGAGAGATCCTAAAAGATAGGCCAGATAATTTAAAAGAAGCTAAAAAAATTATTTGGATAGTCAAAGATATTGACAAATATCAAGAATAAATGTGAAAAAAAAGAAGACCATATAATCTCTAGTTTTATCTCTATACATGCTCAAAAAAAAGAGAATTTTCAAGGACATTTATTTACGGTTGTGAAAACTCAAATTCAATCCATAAATCACTATCTAGCACTTTTAGAAGTTAGACCATCTGTCAGTCTTCTTGAATTGGCATACCCAAAAGATAGAAATAAATAGAAAGAGGACTTTAATATTGAAGTCTTCAAAAGCCTCAATATGGCTACATATGGTTTAAATATATAGTCTATATAATATTAAATTCTATATAAGGTATAAAAATAAATACATACATAATATAATATTTATATAGTAAGAATATAGTAGCTATATGATGAGAATATAAAAATGATATAGTACTCCATACAGTTATAGTACAATATTAAAGATGGATACAAGTATTTGGTACTAAGTAATTCTAATGGTAGTTCTTGAACAGAGTGTTGGACCAAATATTATAGAATCTTACCACTGCCTAGTGTTAAGGATCCCTTGTACTATTGAATTTATCCATTCTTTTTTTTCATTTTTTTTTCATCTATATTATTGAAGAATTCCACACTAGACAGTTTTGTTGTTCTTTTATAATAACAATTATTATTCACAAGACATGGTTGAGGACAGTAGCATGGTATAATAGTTGCTAGTTGGAAATTATTGTTGATGATTAATTTTTGCTCTTCTTGCATAAATATTACATGCAACAATTGGTTAAGAACTTGATAACAATTGTGGTTGGAGTAAGGTCACCACGCATGGTGTGCATAGAAGTATCTAGTACCGTTGTCTAAGTTATATTATATTGTATTGTATTGTATTATTTTATTTATTTATTTATTTTTTTTTAATTTTAATCAAGTTCTTATCAGCAAAGATGTTGCAAATACCTTAGATGACTTGAGTATTGCAGTAGTAACAATGAAGTATCAAGGTATTTGTTTGTGGTACTAATGACTACTTGAGTTGATATTATGTGCTATGAGCTGGTTTTGACAATAGAGAAGATCACTGTGGATTTTTTCTCTTGGCAGTGAAGTTGATAACGAGTTTTTGGAGCAACATTATGAGCCAATGTTGTATATTAATATGACTATATAGGAAAAAATAAAAATATAAATGGTATTATAGAAGAATCTAGAAGAAAGATGTAGTAGAAAAATAAAGATAAATGATAGAAAGGTAGTAAAAGATTTAATCTTAATCCTATCTTTTATAGAAGGAACTTCTATTTACTTTGTAGAAGCATAAATGTGCCAAATCAAAGTAAATAAGATAAGAAATTAATATAGTCATGTTTAAGAAAGAATTAATAATATGTTAAAGTAAAACTTATGTCAAGTTACTAAAAATTGATACCTAAATAAGATTGGTTGTCAACCTAGATCAAAATCAGATCTTGAGGTATAAAACTATGCCCATATGGTGATTCCGAGGTTCTTTTGGAGATCAAAGAGAGGAATTTGAGAGCAAACTTGAAAAAAGATTTTTAAGCATTGGTTTTATATCATTTAAATCAATTTTGAGATTTTGAGAGATTTTCAAATTTAATGATGTTCTCAGTGGATTTAGGTTTTGAAAAATTAAAATATGTTCATAAATTTGAAGATTACTTGAATTTTGTAGCATGCATATAAGTGAAAATTAGGTAATTTATTGGTGTGATTTTTATAAATATATATGCAAAATTTTAAGTCAATTAAATAATTAAATTAAAGCATGTGAGGATTTTTGTGGATTGAGGTCTCAAAATTAGAGTTTCAAGATCAATGAGTGTTTCTAAGATTTTTAATAATTTGCCAATTGGTTTGGAGTGAAAATCATTTATATAAATAATAGACTTAGTTTTCAAAAAATTTATAAAATTTGAAAATAATGCAATGGTTTAAAAAGAAAATATTAGTACTAAAAGTTTAGTATTAAGGTTAGAATAGGAGGCCATTGAATATCCAATTGGATTATTGTAGAATAGATATTAGTTCATTTTTGTAAGATATTGGTAAAATAGAATAATAGCCTATAAAATAGTCAATCCAGGAGGACAAATGATTGATTTAGTTATTAAAAGTGATTAACTATAGAATTACAGTTAGAATCAAGAAATCAAGAACAAGTATATAGGAATTGTAGAAGTTTGTTGAAGGGCCAGACTGTGATAGTCATGAGCCGAGGTAAGCTTGGTGCTAACTCTTTGTCTCTTTATTTTTTTTGTTATTGAGGAGTAATAAATAATATCTGAATACTGTGAAGTGAGTCTGTGGAATAAATTAGAGATTGATTTATGAGTTATTGATTATGTAATTAAAATATTGTATGATTGGAGTATTGTGAGAAGATATTGAGAGTTTGTTATCAGATTCTGTGAAAGATTGTTAATGGATGGAAGATTACAATTATTGTTTATTGAGAGTTTTGTGTGTTTCGATAGAAGAAGTCTGTGATTACAAAAATTGTGTGAATCCAGATTGTTAGGAGTGAAATCTATTATTTCTAGTGTTAGATGAATTTATGTTGTTTGAGTGGTCTTTTGAGAGTGCATGGTTGCACATTGTTGTTATGAGTTGATAAAGGAGTATTGTTACTGAAACGAAGTATAAAATATGTAAATAAATTTTGTGATAAGTTACTGATTGGTTATTGATAACCTTGAGAATTAGACTTATGATTAGGTGTAATTGTCATTTTATTTATTCTACAAATTTCTTTCAGAATAAACTTGTATAAGGGAATTTGAACTCAAGGAAAGACTAAGTGCATGAGCTTACAAGTTAGGGTCACTCAATTAATTGTAATTCGAACCACTAAAATACCAAAAAACACTACAATGCTTTCTTCCAGGAACAATACTCATTCATCAACTGATAACCACAATGTGCAACCTTATACTCTCAAAAGACTACTCAAAACACAATAATTTCCATCCAACACCAAGAAAATAGACTTCACTCCAACCAATCTAGATCCACATAGTTTCTGTAATCACAGACTTCTTTTATCAACACACACACACAACTCTCAATAAACAACAATCACAATCTTCCATCTGTAATCAATCTTCCAATAACTTCTCATATAATTCAATCACATAATATTTCAATTATATAATCAATAATTCATAAATCAATCTCTGATTTATTCTACAGACTCACTTTTTAGTATTCAAAAACTATCCATTATTCTTCAAAAACAAATAAAACAAAGAAACAAAGAAGTAGCCCCAAGCTTAACCTCGGCTCATGACTATCACAGTCTGGCCCTCCAATATACTTCTACAACTCCTATATAATTGCTAATGATTTCCAGATTCTAACTGTAATCTTATAATAACTACTTTTAATAACTAATTTAACCATCTGTCTTCTTAAGTTGACTATTCTATACACTATTAGTCTATTTTATTAATATCTTATAAAAATGAATTAATATCTATTTTACATAGCCTCACTCCTATCTGTACAGAGTCCTCACAAATACACAATTGTTACCTATCTAAAAACTACTCAACAAAACTCTACAAAATTACTATTTCCTCTAGCCCACCCAATTGATCATTTGCTATATTATCTAATGTGGGTTCCATCGATTCTAGTTCTAAATTCAAATCTTCTTCCTCCTCCAATGTGTCCATTGACTCTTTCCTCAATTGGTTTGATAGATCTTCATTATACTCATCCAATTCACGGACTTGAGCCTCTACTTTCAAGATCTAGGCATCACGGAGTTTCAATTGATGCTGCTTTTGACTCATCCATTCTAGAACATCTTCAATTCACACTTGTGACTGACTTCTCACTGTTAACTCTTCCGTCAATTTTACCATCTCAGCTTATAAAACTTTGATTTTGGACCTCAACTTCTTCGTTTTGCATCTGAATTGGTCACTCAATGCTTCTTTCTCTTTTGTTAATAATTCTCCCTTGTCTCCTTCTGCCTGCAATTGGCATTTAAAAATTAAACATTCCAAATCTCATGTCTTGCGATTCTTGATCAATTTGTTCCATTGTCCTTCCATAATTCATAAGATATGTTCTTTTTCTTTCATCCAAGACTCATATTGGTGAACCCATTTTTATTCCAATACCAGCTTGGATTTCCCAATTTCTTTTATTGTCCGTTCTTGCTCTTCAATTCTTTGATTTTTCTCTGATATCACTTTCTTATCGTCCACTAAATCTCATTTGCTATTGTCCTATGTGTTCGTAGTTTGTTTTGCATTTTTAATTGCCGTGTCGCTCCCTCTCTAAAACTCTTGAATAAAACTACTACTCTCACAAACATAAGAAATACTAGAAATTGGCATTTCAACCAACCCAAAACAATACCACAGAATGACTTTAACTGGTGCCTAACTTCTATTCTTTTACTACCTGGTGATAATGAAAACATGTTATTCATATTGTCGGTGAAAGATAATGAAAAATAATCTTTCTTAGTGGTTGCATTAAGTTTCTAAAAATCCTAACAAATGTGGATTTTTCCATTCTTTTTTGGCACTATGACGATTGAAGAAATCCACTCACTATTTTGTATCGGGTAAATAAAACCAACCGTAAGAAGCTTGTCTAATTCCTCCTTCACCATAAGGGAATATTTAGGATTAAGGCGATGTTGCCTTTGCTATACCGGTTTAGCGTTCTCCTCTAAAATGATACGATGGTCATAGACTTTAGTGGGAATATCCTTTAAATCAGCATAAGTCCAAGCAAAAGCAGACTTATAATGCAAGAAAAATTTTGTCCAACATGTCAATTCATGCTCTTTAATACCTTTGTAGACCTTAATTGTCTAAGGTTCTGCTGTGATCGCTAAGTTAATAGTTTGATATAAAGGTGCAATGGCGATGTTCTGTTTCAATGCCCTTGCTAGTTGAAAATCAGTCAATAAGTCCAACATGTGTGAAGTATTGAATCTTCTGTCCAGAGCACTAACATGGTGCACATCATACTTAGTCATCCAATCAATACTAATATAATCAGAGTTTTTTGAATCCATCGGGTATATCAAGTACTCTCCCAGACCTCCGCATTAGTACACCACTCTAAGGTGTTACGCTGCCTCTATGGGCACCTTTGTAATTGGTGCGATTACATTTTCATCAGAGCTAAGCTCATCTTCTGACATCAATTCAGATGCTAGAAATTGAGACTCCCCATGATAGCGTACTGGATACATTTGTAAAACCATCTTATCGCCGCCCTTGCCAATTGTCAAAGTACCTTATTCCCAATCGTTCTTGGCCTTTGTTTAATAAAGCCATGGTCGTTTCAATAAAATTGGATATGATAAAGTCAAATGTTGTAGCTGAAAGATGATCTAGTCAATTGCATATGCAATACCAGTGATTATAGTTTGAACTCTCTGTAAAATACCCATTGATTTAATTCGACTATGATTTGTCATCCATAATACCAATGTTGTCGGTACTAAGTGTTTCAAATCTAAAGCATCTATTGTATAAATTTTTATTAAATTGACGCTAGAACCACCATCCACCTAAATGTCCAAGATCATAATACCATCAATCGAAACATCGATGGTTGATGCACTTGGGTCAGGGTTCAAACTGACTTCACAAACTTCTTTATTACGTTGCCTATGCCATGTTAACGATGAATTCAATGTAGAACGGCACTCTGGTGCGATCGATAGAAGTTATTTCATAGAAATAGAAGGTCGAATAGCATCCACATATTTTAAAATATCATAGGGTTTCATATTTAGGATGATGTCCAATGCCCTCTTTCTTTTCATTGGTTTGAGTTTAACTCCGTGAGGTAAGATATTCTTTTGCCCTAGACTCAAAATTGGAATAGAAGACGGAGCTTCCTTAGAATTCACGCCTCTCAGAGGATCTTTCAATGAAAATGATGTTTCCCAAAACTGTGTAGAGAACGAAACAGCTTCAAACATAACCAAAAACTCCGTAATTGGAACCTCATTGGATTACCCAACCGATTCAAGTCTCATACTGAGTAAGAAGCGCGTAACAGGACCTGGATTGGATGTTCCCATAATTGGGTTAAAATGGCCCTTGGCATCAAGCTCATCCAAATACTGAATTGGTCCTTTTCTCTTTTGCTGACTCTTGGTAAGAACGGCTTGAACACATTCCACCCAATTTATCAGAGAATCTTAAGGACCTTGATTTATTTCTTCCATTTTTCCTTGGTTTTGGATTTTTTGATCCCAATTATTGAAATTGAACGGAGCATTATATTGCTACTAGATTTAGATTTTGATCCCTAAATCCTAAATCCTAAATCCTACTACAAATAATCCAACAATCTTCTTAACTTTGTCCAAAATCAACTCAAATTGTGGAATTGAGATTTTTTTATTACAAAAGATCTAATTCCATATATTAATATGGTTTTGAATTGAATTTTTTCTTTTTTCTATTGAGGTGTTACGTATCAATATCTAAACACTAGAAATAAGTCTTTTTTTTAAAATTGTATGAATACATATAGCTAATAATATTACAAATATGTGATAGAATATTTTGGGAGTTCAAAGTTGTAAACAAGAAAAAACTTTGCGACTTTGCCAATGAGTAATGTAAAATAGAACATAGATTTTGGTTGTTCCTAGAAATATAGCTTAACAAAGAAATGGGAGGAGAAATGAAAATATATTGGCCTAACTGAAATGGCTTTAAAAACAAAGCTACTATAGTAAACAATAGTCTGCTCTAATAATGATATCATCATCGAATAGAAATAGAGCAAATTAATGCAATGCTCAAGTTGAAGCTTGTATGATCAAATATTCACTTTGTATGAATGTATACATGAGTATAAGAGACAAAGCTAATATTCTAATGCAAAGAGATTCTCAACTAATATGTCCTTTGAAGGAGCAAGAGCCAATGACAATGACAATGTCAACAAAACAATGGCAATATTTCTCTTAAGTAAACCTCTCCAAATTTTATTCATTGACAAAATAAATTCCATGCTTATTCTTTCTTAATCTTTCCTTGTTTCTCTTTTTTTTTCACGATTGCTTTCTTATAACCTCTTTGAAATTCCACAACATCCAAGAAGATCGTAGTCCGTCATATTATATGATTTGCAACAAATACAAAATACAGCTCCTCTAAAGCTAATAAATCAAAAGACAATAAGGATGGCACTCATTTCAATTGCATTGTCTACTTCATTTGACCATTCTCGATGACTTTATAATTTTGATAGCAATGAAAGCAGCTGCTTTTAAGGCAGGGGCACTTGATGCAGATGGCATGAAGATTAAACCTCTTTCATCACCAATCACTATATTTGCGTCAAAAATGAAGAAACCTAGTCATACCTATCACAACATCAGTTGTAGTATCCTCTCTATAGAGGCCACCACTTCTAAAACTCAAATTCTTTGAAAAATAATAAAAAAAAGTACCCCATAGAAAAATTAGAAACATGCACACACTTCCATACATTAGAACCTAATATTAGAGAATTTGAACTACCAAAAGTAAAATTCAAAAGCCACGTAATTAAGATTTTGCGATGTTAGCAAAATGCATATTGTTTCAATATTTGCTATGTGACTAAGGCCTAATTATTAGAAGCAATCTATATTGCCTTTTACAAGCCTCTATTTTTTGAGTGCCATGAATCCCTCCATTAATGTCAAATCCCTTCTTCCTATTGTGTGAATGTCCAAAATAGGATATTCTTAACTAAATTAGAATTATAGATCCCAAATTTAGAAAAAAATTCTAAAATAAATATGTAAAGGAACAAAAATTAAAAAATCAAAAAATAAATCTCTCTTAAGTAAATAGTACTTGCAATTAAGGCAAAAGGTGTTTAAACCCAAAAATGGGCCTACAAAAGGTAACATGGATTGCTTTTAATGATCAAGTGACTAAAAATGTGGCTACTATGCATAAATAATTAACTAAATATATTACCTAATTATAGATTTGGTTGAAACTTACTTCAATATAAAATAGATAAGTTATGTATGGAATCTTAAAAACCTTAGAATATGGCTTATAATTCACTGTATTAGATAAAGACAAGTTTTAAGATTTCTATGCATATAGAAGTATCAATTTAAATAATATTTTCTAAAAAAGAAAAAAATTTAATAAAAAATAAATCTTAATCCTATTAATATAGCCAAGCCTTATATCTCCAATTGGCTAATGTAAGCTTGCACTGTTGAGGTAGAGAGAATTTGCCTCAAGAAAGCATTGGACTTTTGGTTATCATTAATTTCTCAATTAAATTTCAAAATAAGAAAAATTCCAAATTTATATATAAAATTATTCCTATACAGACAATTACATCAAATATTTAAGTCCTAAGTTATAAAAACATCTAATATATAGCAAAATACTTTAAATACCAAAGAAGATGATAACTATGCATTTGTAATCTAAGATGGAGTACATTTCAAGACCATGTACAAGTTAATCATGGATTCTGAAGTCATAAAGCACATGACTTCACAAAGGACAATATTTGATACATACAAAATAATTGCTCTACAAAATGTGTATTTGGGTGATGATATTATTTTGGAGGCCTTTTGAATGGGCTCCATTGTTGTTGACATGGTAGTGAAGGACAAAATCAAAAAGATTAGAATCAAGAATGCTCTCTATGTATCAAAGTTATAAGCAAATTTGCTCTCAGTAAGTAAGTTCTTATCTAGTAGATTGAAGGTGCAATTTAAAATTAAAGAATGTATTATGAAAACATTAAATGGAGAAGTGATTGCAATTGTACAACATGAAGGCAACTTATATCAAATAACCATTGCCAAGGTGTATAGAGCGGATATAACTAATGTGACACAATCATCTATATAACAAAGTATATTGGAACTTTGGCAATGTTGGTTTAGGTATTTGAATGTAAAGAGTGTTCATGTACTTCAAAACATGGTAAGTGGTATGAACCTTGGAAAATCTTTTTATCTACCATCATATTTATTTATAAAGATTATATTGAAGACAAATAACATAAGATAGCCTTTCCAAGTGCAAGAAAGAGGCATACAACAAAGCCTTTGGAGATTATGCATTCAAATGTATGTGGCTCAATGAGAACCATATCCATAAGTGGTGCAAGGTACTTTGTGACCTTCATTGATGATTTTATTAGAAATATGTGAGTATATATATTGAAGTCTAAAGAGGAAGTATTTAAAAAGTTCAAAGAATTTAAGATTCTTACAGAAACATAATCAAAGCATAAGATTGAGGAGTTTCAATTGAACAATAGTGAAGAGTACATTTTCAAAGGACTTCAACACTTCTTAAAGGACCACAATATTGAAAAGCAAACATCTAATTTATATAGGCCTCAACAAAATGGAATGGCGAAGCATGCAAACCGCACCATTGTAGAGATGGCAATGAGCATGATTCATGCTCAATACCTTAAAAAGTTATTTTGGGCAAAAATGGTAGCTAATATGGTATATATATGCAATTGATGTCCAATAAGAGCTTTGTAATCCATTACAATGGAAGAAACATGGAGTAGAGTGAAGCCTTATATTGCATACATGCATATATTTGGATGTATTGCATATGCTATGGTGTCGGATAAAAAGAGAGGTAAGTTTGATGCAAAAGGTATCAAATACTTGTTTCTTGGTTATTAAGAAGGCACCAAGGCATATAAGTTGATGTGTACTAAAACCAAGAAAATCATGAGAAGTAAGAATGTAGTATTCATAGATAATAGTATTAATGTTAGCAATGATTTGTAAATATGTCCAAATAGGAGAAATGAGGCTCCAATGGATATTGAGGTGGACAAATCTTCCAAATCACCTTCATTTTGTAATGACGAAGACATTGAGGATACTAAAGAATAAGTAAGACGTGTACAAGTTACAAATCTACTAACTCTAAATGCTATTGGCAAAAGACAACTATTAATAGAATCTAAATATCCTATAAGAAAACATTAGCTCTTAAAGAGTGGTAGAAGATCTACATTTTGCTCCAACATGATGTAGAACGTATTAAGGTAGCATTTCTTAATGATCTTTTGAATTTGTGTAAAGCAATGCAATCAAAGTATGCAAGCAAGTAAGATATAGCCATGCAAGAAGAATATAGTTCACTTATGTCTAATGGAACTTGGAACTTGACTCTTCTTTCAAAGTATCATACGAGTGTTGGATGTAAGTGAGTATTTTGTATTAAGACGGATTCAATAGGCTAAGTTGTAAAGTACAAGGCAAGGTTAATAACAAAGAGATATTTTCAAGTTATTGGTGTTGATTTCAATGAGACTTCTATTTTTGATGTTAAATTCATCATCATTAAATGCATGCTTGCAATTAGAGTGATCATAGATTTAGAAATGCATCAAATAGATATATACTACATTTTGAATGAAGAATTGAAGAATGACATTCACATGGAGAAACCTGAGGGATTTGTCCAAGAGAGTAAGCAACATCTTATGTGTAAGCTCAACAAATCATTATATGGTACAAACAATCACCGCAAGCATGGTACCAATGAATTGATTTGTTCTTCACCAATGAAGACTTTTCTAGTAGTTAAGCAAATCACTCTTTATACATCAATTAAATAGATGAGTATTTCTTGATAGTCATCATTTCTATAGATGATTTGGTCATCATGGCATGCAATGTTACCAAATTGAAGTGGTTAAAGTCAAAGTTTGAGGAGAAGTTTAAGATGAGAGATTTTGACAAATTACACTTTTGGTTTGGAGTTGAATTTGAAAAGAATAAATTTTCCCGAACCATTATCATAAGTTAAAAGAAATACCTTGAAGAGGAACTCATGCGTTTCAACATAGAAGAGAGCAAATCCATTGAAACTCCATTTGATGTGAATTCCAAGTTGTTGAAGCTTTTTGAGAAAAAGTATGAAGAGATTCAAGAAGAAATGGAAGGCATTCCATACAAGACAACAATAGAATCATTCATGTATGCAATGGTGGATATAAGGGCAAATCTTGCATTTTTGATGGATGTGCTAAGCCAATTCATATCTAGAGCAAGTCCCTTTCATTGGATGGTTGAAATGCATCATGAAATATTTGAAGGATACTTTAGACTTCAATTTGTATTTAGAGGCAAAGACATCATATTGAAGGGTTTTAGTCATGTGGATAAAGTGGGGAGTAGAATGATCTCTCTCACTCCGAGCATTGTATGCATACTCTATCTATTGCATGTACTTATGCATCTTGTTTGTACTCCTATTGTACTTCAACAACTTTTGCACCAAGAGGTAGGCTGCAACGCACTAACTACCATGCAGTCAAAAAATCTTCTTAGATTTCACACGGATATGTCACAAATCAAGCTATTTCAAACAATGAAGGCAAATATCTACAGTATTATGGATGAAAACATTTACATCAACTGTAGAAGCACAATAATCACTTATTAGTAGATTAGTTTAGTATGTCCATACTTCAGCTACTAGATACATTTTTCTAATACCCATGGCATGCAACGAAGTTATGGAGTGTACCTTTACACCACTACACCACCTCTACACCACTATAAATAACTCACTTGGCAAGTGGGATGCCATGTAGGTTCGGTGGTTACCACCTTTCTGTGGTTGAAACCCTCGTTTACAAGCCACCACGAGCTCCTGTCTACCTCCTGGTAGGAAGGGGGCGTATGCTTCGGAGGACTCTTACGTCCAATGCGTTATTGGACCAGTGAACTGTTAGTAGCTGCAGTGACATAAACATATTGACGCACGTATCGACGTCATATTCAGCATAGTTTACAACAAGAAGTTCATTACTGCGTTGGGTTTATTACTTGCCAGAATTTCAGATTCGTTTTTCAACTTGCTTTGCAGTACGAGGTTCTGGACCCTTGTTTTCACAGAATTAAGTCGACACCTTCTGGAACATCCACTTTGTTTACTTCGTTTTGACAGACTTCCCAACATTGACAAATTGTAGATGAAGTTATCGACATTAAAGTGTCGAAAAATTAGTTCGACATTGATTTAGTCACTTGTGTGTCTAAACAATTGTCGAAACCGAAGCAAGCGAAATCCTTCCAAATTTCTACAGTCATATGTCAGAGAATTTCCCAAAAAATATAATAAAATGTCGGAAACCTGCCAAAAAAGGTGTCAAAAACAAACCCTCTTCGGTTGTTCTTCGGTTCTGCGTGGGCACATCCCACTTTTCCAATCTGAAGCACAAGCACGAGAGGTTTGTTTTAACGAAGCAATTCCCTTGGTAATGATCAGAATTGCGGAGTTTTCAGACTTCATCCCCCCTGGAGCTATTTTCTCAAAAGTTGCATGAAACTTGAGAAGATGGAGCACTATAGGCGCCTTCAGCCAACAATGCCGAATGCGGCTCTACGTAGGATTCTTGCAAATAAGATCTCATTCCCACATGATAGGTCATCCTTATCTGCTTCAACAACATAATGCCAGAATCACAGTATCCCTCACATCAGGTTCAACAGCTTTCGAAGTCCATGTGTAAGTTCATGTTAGTCATTCTACGGAGACATTTTAATCTCTCCAAGCAAGTTTCTGCATTTGGTCTTCTGGAAGCGTCAGTCTGCAAGCAATCCCTTTGCAACTCTCGAACACCCGCTGACAAACCATTTATCCCGCTACTCCTGATCAAATGCCCAATGCCCCATATGTCTACACTCGAGTCATGACGACCTCTGCTCATCTCAGGGGCGTGAGCTTCAACACACAGTCCGTGAGCGTGACCACAGGGAGTAGCAGCAGTCTCATCAAAATCAATTAAAACCCAGTTGGTACCTGAAGTGTTTCTGAGAACATTCCGCCAAGTTATATCTCGATGCATTAGATTTTTTCCATGCAACCAGACCAGTGCTTCTGCAACATTGATCAATGCTTTCAAAAGTTCATCTTCAGGTCTCGCCCGGCTTTTCACAAGACACCGGGGTATCATTCGGAATCTACGATCGGCTGCATTAATTTTCAGCACCTGCTCTGCATTGGGGCAATCCTTGATGCTCTTATATATTTGGTACACCTTCTCAAAGGTACGCTTATCTCTGTAGATCTTGTCAACACCAGTCCCCACGAAAACAGTTTTTCCGTCAGTGCGATAATCGTAAAAGTCAGACTCAACTCCCAGCACGATTCCAGCTTCAGACAGGCGCATTAGCAGCTTGCTGATGTTGAAGCCTATCAACGATGCCAGCAACCTGTCCTCTACAACAGATAGATTGACAGTGATCAAATCCACCACCTCAGTCTTACATCGCTTAGCATCATGCACTAGTGCACAGTAAGTAACGATCGCTGCGTTGGCATAATAACACAGGAGATAGGGCAGGTTTCCATACGTCCAGATCAGCTTCCTGACCAATTCTTGTTTGGGATCATCTTCAGTATCTGGCCCCTTCTCCTCGCCACGCCAAAGTGCGAGTCTGGAAACCATCCCAAGTTTGTCTGGGCGCTTGTTCTCGGATGAACTAAACCTTGAGGTGTCTCTATCAAAGACAAGTGTTTCCAAAGAGAACAGGGATATTGGCTCAGTAACAAGACAATCCCAATAAGCATGATAAGAACTTTCTGTAGAGCCTGTAGCTGGAGGCCTTAACACAATCCCAAGGTGGTCATCCAAATTCCAGCAAACGCCTCGTGCAGGGTCATGACAAATAAAGTTGTCTGCTTTACTCAGATAGCTCTTCCACTGAAAGTAGCGTCGGTGAGAAACCGGAAATGCCATACGTGGCGGATGCAGCAAGTAACCTTTCAGTTCAGTGACCTCCGGAATCCTGACGTCCACTCTTGCTTCTACTAATAACCTCCGGAAAGGGTCCAGTGCATCCTGTTGAGCAGCTGCTTAAACCACAAAATAAGTAAACATACATAGAGATGCGAGCCTAAATAAGCACATAAATTAGCAGGCCAGACTACCTATGGTTTCGGAAACCTATGTAGCCATTGTGAAAGAGTAGTGTCCCCTCCAGAAACGAAAACCCCCAAGGTATAGAGTTCCACACCGACCACCTCAACGCGTCCAGTAACCACAGGGAAGAAGAAAGGGTGGTGGCTTGGTATATATAGCTGGAACAGCATTAAGGCACAGCTACCGAGACGTAACGTGGCAGCAAGAGAAAGGCCGAAGTCAGGTGAGTTGGGGGAGTGTGTTAAATACCAGCCATCAGTAACCCTTTATTGGTTAATAATCGGCTGAGGTTAAGTACCATGAGTTCAATCAGAGGGAGGGAGGGAGCGTGGCTGCATAAAGAAAACCTTCACCAGTTACCCATAAGTTCGAGAACTAATTAATAGGTGCCATGCAGACACGTCTACAACCCTTAATAGGTTAACCTGGAGGAAAAAATTGGAACGTACTTGTTTACAAAAAGCATAAATCAACGGCTTCCTCAACTGTGAAAAAACAATCAGACCTTAAGGCGCAAAGTATGAACAGTGCAACGCAGCCAATTCAACAATGGTGCAAGACCATCCAATACAAGCACGTGTCTCTGAATGACAAACATCGAATAAAATTGGAATGTGTACTTCCCTGTGTACTTGCATAACCTACATGACCAAGAAGTACCAGAAGAAGAAGAGGACAAGGGCGTGGGGAACAATAACTGCTGGGATTGAGCAAAAACTAGAGAGCCCTAGAGAGCGAATCAGTAAGACCAAGAAAAACATTTCTTACCCAATGAGATTCGAGAGATCCACAAGGTTCAGAAACCTTGAGAACGACAGACCTTATCAGACGTGGAATAAAGCATCGAACAAGCCATCACAAGAAAACCTAATTGTTCTGCTGAAAAAAAAAAACATACCAGGAGCAGGAGCTTGTAAAAATGCATACTTCAGGGCTTAAGGTATTGATTAAGCTACCAAGTTAAGAAGGAGAATCATACCGGTAGGAGGTGCTACCCCTATGCCAACCCTAATTCCATAACCATGAACTAAACCCTCGCCCAAAAATATGAACTGGACGAGATACTAATAGGAACCCTGGCCAAAGGGAAGAAGTGGATATAATCAAGTGGATAATGCAATAAGTGTCAGGCCAAGTGATTTCACCTGAAGTATCAGCGTTGAGTAGCAGCAGTTCCTTTTCCCGCAGTTGCTCCTCCTTTTTCCGCAGTTGCTTCTTCTCTTCCCGCAGTTGCTCCTCCTTATTCCGCCAGTAAGCGACATCGGCCTCTGTGACAGCCTTCGTCAGTTGTTCTTCCACAGCATCGATCTGTTGCTCTACTTTCCTGATCTCTTGCTTCACCTCTTCAAATTCGGTATCCATTGTCTTGTAAAGCGCATGACCCTTTCAGCACGCCTATGCTGCCTACGTGACCACCTCCTGTAACGTGCAACCTCAGCAGCAATTCATTAGAACGCTGTCACACGCAAACGCGAGCAGTGCTCGAAATGCATACAAAACTCCGCTCAGCCGAAACAAACCCCGATAGAGACAACAAACAGAAAGAGTAAAATCAGCTGCCAAACCACAATCAAAGCTCATGGCGCGCACGACAGCCACTTCTAAACTCTCCCGAATCATGCCTCACAACTAATAATCCAACAACATAAGTAATCACCCTGTCATTCACCATAAAGACTCGAAATTTACCGCAGAAACACGAAACACGGAGGGGCGGCTGACCCCGGCCAAGAAATCAACGACACCCGGAAAAGCAAACTGGCGCTGGAATTACAAGAGGAAAAGAAACTGGACAACAATACGATACTTGTGGATGACTGAAGAGCTCAACGGAGACAGAATAACTTACCGGTAGGCGGAAGGCAAGGGTGGTAAGAGAACAGAAGAGAGCGCTCAAGCTGAGGTCAAGCGATGGAACTGCCCGTCGTGAGAAAGGTTCCCTACCTCTGCCAGGGTCATTCTTGTCAATCACGCCCATCAACGAGGCTACCTAACGAAACGAAACAGCAGACTTGGAAGGAGCAAAATAAACACTGAACACTAGCGCATGGAAAAACGGAAACCCTAGCACAAGGAAGAAGAGAAAACCCTACCTATCCGAGAGTGGCAGACCCAAAGCCAAGAATGGAATGCACCGAGTTCTAAAATCGGGGTGGCAATTCGTACAAAGCCTAATTACTGATCTGACACAAAAACCTCAAATCAGAAATTAAGACAGTCGAGTCAAGAATTCAACCAGAAACAGCCGCGAAGGGTTGGTCGTAAGGTTCTGATGCATCGTGATACAACTGAAATCTTGTTTATAAACCATATGAACCAATTTTTACTAGATTCTTTTTTTTGATGTACTTATCCATGTTGATGTACATATCCTGTTGAGGGGTCTTCGTTCTTGGATCATACACATCAAAACCATTAATATATGTATACTTTCCAAGCAAGAGACTGTTCCAGAACTGTTCAAAATAGCCTCCAATTCTTCGTCACTATCCTACACTAGACTCAATTCAATCAATTCAACCAGTTGAAGTTGACAAGCAGAATGAAATTATGGCGAAGCAACAAAGACACATCTACAACTTCAAAAGTTCTTTTAATACGAGTGAGGCCCATTGGAGACTTTTTAGGTGAAATGTGCATAAAATCTCGAACGAGTCGAGTCTCTAGAGCTACTTCATGATTGTGCACTCTAAAAACGTGGCGTTGGAGGTTATCAATCTATCTTTGCATGTTATAAATCTGCAACATTGAAAGAGCCGAAGCTTGATTAATTGCTATCATTCTCTCTGCACCCAGTTTTTGAGTCTCCAACTTTTCTCGTTCTTCTGCAGATGATTTAGTTCAAGATTTTTCACTGGCTTTAATGGCATGTTGTCGTGTTGTAGTTCAGCAACAATATCAAAGTAATGTAATTATGTACTTAATACATAATTTACTAAGTAACATGGTATCAAGGACAAGATCTCGATGAAAAAATAATTCAGACAAGTGAGCCTTCACTCAAAGAAAGGTAACAAAATATAAATAAATATGTATGTATATTGAAAGAGAAACTAGAATGGATATTGCCAAAAGACAAGAAAACTAGAGACCCTTGAAACTAGACTAGAAGCAAGAAAGGAGTTGACAAGAGTGAAGAAGGCTTCACTCTTATCTCTATATATACTATCTAACTAACGGCTACGTGGCGATGTTTAATATGACCTTCAATATTTGTTGACTTTATAGGACACTTGCCTTGGTTTACAAGGCAAGTTTTCCTACGTGTGGGCCACATAGTTAGCTTGGTCTTCAATCTAACAACATGCATGGCACATGGCCAACTTGTTGACCACGTTTCTAATGTAGAAAGTTAATTTAAGACACATATGAAGTCAAAGCAACATCTATGAAGTTTCTAGGAAGCTTCTATATCAAATATTATAAAATTAACTTACTTTTACTTACTTTTACTTCTATATATTTTGTATATATAATTATGAGTATGTCCGTGATATAATCTCCCCTTTTAGGGACGAATTCCATAAGGAGCAGTCATCTTATGTTGAGAAAATCTATGATGCGACAAATTATATTCCCCACATACTCTGATCTTTGTTCTCTTCGAAGATGATTGATAAGGCCTCTCAACCATCGGTAGTGTCTCATACTAGGGCGGGAAGACCATCCAATTATTTGATCATTATTGAGGCGTTCATAACTTCCTTCGAATAGAACATTTGGAACCCCATTAGGAGTTGTTCCTACCTCTAGAAAAATCACCAAACATCGAGAGTCCCTTCCCAAGTTGTGATACCAAATATGTTGTATCTCGCCATCTATTCAAGGAAGAACATGTCATTCTTGAAGATCTTCATCTCGATTACGTCGTCTTGAAGGTTGTAATAATTATAATGTCTCGTTTGGCAGGTCAGCAAATGAAGGCTCTTTAGTCGAATCCGCTGGTTGTTGGTTCTCCATCTCCTGAGCGTAACATCTACAAAGAAGCTACAAACAAGGATTGAAAGTAGAATATTATCTTGCCTAAATTTTGTTTATTTTATAAAGAAGGTTTTTATCTTGATGGATGTCATCGATAAAAAGCCTCCACCACCTTTGCTACATTTGCAAGATTCTTTATTGGCTCCCATGTGCGTTCACCAATATCATATCCGTAATAATAGACAAGACATTCTAATTTATTTTGGCACCGCCTTGAATCTAAGACTTCTTCTACTTCAAACTCTTCCTTATTTTCTACTTCTATAGGAGGAGGTGGAGCTTGTCATCTTCTTAGTATGTGTCACGGCCATAATCATGTAAGCTAATAATTACATATGGAAATAGATAGTAAAAGTAGATAAAAGTAAGTTAATTCTATAATATTTAATATAGAAGCTTCCTAGAAACTTCCTAGACGCTGCTTTGACTTCATAGGTGTCTTTAATTGACTTTTTGGATTAGAAACGTGGTCAACAAGTTGGCCATGTGCCACACATGTTGTTAGCTTGAAGATCAAGCTAACTATGTGGCCCACACGTAGAAAAACTTGCCTTGTAAGTCAAGGCATGTGTTCTACAAAGTCAACACATATTGGAGGTCCTATAGAACGTCGCCACGTAGCCTCTAGTTAGATAGTATATATAGAGACAAGAGTGAAGGCTTCTTCACTCTTGTCAACTCCTTTCTTGCTCCTAGTCCAGGTTCAAGAGTCTTTAGTTTCTTGTCTTGTGGCAATAGCCATTCCAGTTTCTTTTTAATATACATACTTATTATTCATATTTTGTTACTTTTCTTTGAGTGAAGGCTTACTTGTCTGAACTGTTTTTTCATCGAGTTCTTGTCCTTGACAGATTGATAAGAGTGTACTTACAATATCAGAGCTTTGTTTTTCTTGAGTAAGAGTGGATTACCTCTTTCTCTTGACAAGGCATAAGTGTATTAGAAGTTTGCGGATTACCCACTTCTAAACTGATATTGTTCTTAGTATCTTCTTTGTTATCAAGTCTTTCTTTTCTTTTGTCTTGAGCAGTATCAAACAAATTTTTCTTCTTAGTGTCATTATGGCAGAGCTTGTTGAAATGAAGAGTGCAATGGCACAAATGCAAGAGCAAATGAGGGAGTTAATGCTTGCGATGCATCAACTCAATTCACCAACACAGGAAAGAACAAGAATAGCAGAAAGTGGAGATATAGAGATGATCGGAGCTGCTTCAACATCTACAACAAATCACGTTCCTTCTCCAATTGTACAACACCCTGTAAGCATTAGAGAACCAAGAATTGCCTTACCCGAGAAATTTGATGGTGCGAGATTTAAGTTTCGAGGGTTCATCAATCAAGTACAATTGACAATTGAACTTCAACCGCAAAGCTATCCAACTCCAGGATCACAAGTCAGGTTTATTGGCACTCTACTTTCTGGTTCTGCATTATCGTGGTTTTCATCTTTTCTTGAACAACGAAATCCAATATTGGACAATTTGGAAGCCTTTTTGGCGGAGTTTCGATCTATGTATGGTGAATACGATGCAACACGTGTTGCAACAAATAAGATTTGAATTCTGCGACAAGAAAATCGCTCAGTAACGATGTATGCTTCACAATTTCGATAACTTGCAATTGACATCAAGTGGGATGATGCTGCACTTATCAGTCAATTTCTTTATGGATTGCAATACGAAGTAAAGAAATTGATGCTCAACTTACATGATCCTCAAACTTTGAGTCAAGCAATCGATTTTGCGATAAAATGTGATAATCAACTTTTTGAATTTCGATCCGAGAATCATTCACGGGAACCTCAACGTTATTACTCAATGGCAACATCAACATCTTTGCCAAACATACATTCGGAAGTAGAATACATGCAAATTGACGCAGTACGTTTTAAACCCCTAACTGAGCAAGAAAAGATTCGTCGTCGTCAAGAAGGATTATGTTTATATTGCGGAGAACCTAAGCACACTGCTCAACATTGTCCAAAGAAACGACGCAACTATAAAATGAAGGGTACGACGGTCAAAGAAGACAACATGTCGGAAAATGGATTCGTCCACCTACAATAGAGACCGTGCAGTTGGAACCTTATACAATTCCTAATGAAGGTCCTATCCTCTCCTCAGAACCCTCTCCTTGTTTTATAATAGACTTATATTTAGGACCTAAGAATTACAAAGCCTCTGCTTTATTAGATTCGGGAGCCTCAGCATGTTTTTTAGATGAACAATTTGTTAAAAGTCGTAAAATATCCTTTGTACAGAAACCTAAACCAGTACATGTAGAAGTCATAGATGGTCGTCTCTTGTCTTCTGGAGATGTCACTCATGAAACTCATCCTATAAAAGTAACAATAGACGGTCATGATAGCTACATAGCTTTTAACATAATTAAATCCCCGTCCAATCCAATTATTTTAGGTTTATCCTGGCTAGAAAAATATAACCCTCGAATAGATTGGAATTTACGTAAACTTGACTTTTCCCAGAGCATTATTAATAGTTCTACCAACCAAGTAAAAAATTATAAGTCTAGTATAGTAAAACCCGTACTGATAGGTGCAAAAGCATTTATACACGCAGCAAAAGAAGGATCAACTTTTGCTATTTATGCTGCACCTATTTTTGAAAACGTAAAGACTTCAAGTGGCATTCTAAGTCAATATCAGGAGTATCAAGACGTTTTTGAGAAAAAGAATGCAGATATTCTTCCCGAGCATCGCCCATATGATTGTTCAATCGACCTCAAGGAAGGAACTCAGCCACCATTTGGACCAATTTACAATTTATCGCAAGATGAGATGGCTGAACTCAAGACATATATTGACGAGAATTTAGCGAAGAATTTTATACGCCATTCAAAATCTCCAGCAGGAGCTCCAATTCTATTCGTAAAGAAAAAAGATGGATCTTGACGAATGTGTGTTGATTATCGAGGACTCAACAAGATCACAATCAAGAACAGGTATCCATTACCTTTGATATCAAGACTCCTTGACCAGTTGAATCAAGCTAAGATCTATACAAAAATAGATCTAAGAGGAGCATATAATCTAGTACGGATCAAAGAAGGAGATGAATGGAAGACTGCGTTTCGAACCAGGTATGGACATTTCGAATATAATGTCATGCCCTTTGGACTCACGAATGCATCAGCTGCTTTTCAACATCTCATAAATGATGTATTTCGTGAATTCTTAGATAATTTTGTCATCTGCTATCTAGACGATATCCTGATCTATTCTAAGAACGTCAAAGAACATGAAATATATGTTCGTCAAGTATTACAAAAACTTAGAGATGCAGGATTGTATGCCAAGATGGAAAAGTGTGTATTTCACACTACTCAAGTTGACTTTTTAGGATACATCATTTCAAATGATGGTCTCATGATAGATTCTAAGAAAGTCCAGACAATCATGAATTGGAAGATTCCAAGGACAGTAAGAGATGTCCAATGTTTCTTGGGATTTGCGAATTACTATCGGATCTTCATCAAAGATTTCTCACGAGTTGCAACTCCACTTACACGCTTGACTAGTAAAGATAAATTCCAATAGAATCAAGAAGCGGAAGCGACATTTGAAGCCTTGAAGACATCGTTTGTCTCTGCACCAGTCTTATATCGTGTTGACTTTTCCAAGGCATTTTTTATGGAAACAGATACATCAGATTTTGCCTTGGATGCAGTTTTATCACAAATGGGATCAGATGACAAACTTCATCTGATAGCTTTTCATTCAAGAAAATTCTCAGCAGTCGAGATCAATTATGAGATCCACGATAAAGAACTTCTTGCGATCGTGGATTCTTTTCAAGAATGGCGTCATTATCTAGAAGGCGCTTCTAGTCCAGTCACTGTGTATACAGATCACAAGAACCTCGAGTATTTCATGTCAGCACGCGTATTGAATCGTCGTCAAGCTTGTTGGAGTATGTCTTTGTCAAGATTCGAGTTCATTATCACTTATCGACCAAGAAAACAGCAAGGTTTGTCCGATGCCCTATCTAGACGTTCTTATTTTGCACCAAAAGAAGGAGATGCAGCTTTTGAGCAACAAAGAACGGTCTTCTTGAAACCGGAGCAATTTCATCTCCGAGCAATGAAATCAACATTGACTGTTGATTCAACTTTTTTCAAGCAAATCCAGTCCAGTATGTCCTCAGACCCTCTTGTTCATGATATCGAGAATAATTCTTCCAAGTCTCATGATCCTTCTAAATTCGAGTTCAAGAATAATCTATTATATTTCGAAGGACGTCTATATGTTCCAAAAGGAGAAGCACGTTTATGTGTTCTCCAAGCACGTCATGACTTTCGAGCAGCAGGGCACTTTGAAACTCATATCAAGAGATTTTTGGTGGCCACAAATGTAGAAGTCAGTCAAAGACTTTGTACAATCATGTGATATTTGTTCAAGATCAAAAATTCCTTGTCATCGACCTTATGGACTTCTTCAGCCATTACCTATACCAGAACAACTATGGTCTTCTGTTTCTATGGATTTCATCACAGATCTTCCAAGCTCAAGATGTTATGATTCTATACTTGTGATAGTAGATCGTTTCATCAAGATGGCACATTTTGTGCCATATACAAAATCTATCATAGGTGAAGAAACAGCTAAGCTTTTCATTGATAATATCTATTGCTACTATGGATTACCTAAAGATATCATATCCGATAGGGGAACTCAATTTGTGTCAAGATTCTGGAGGACCCTTTTCAAGATTTTAAAAGTGGACATCAAGCTATCTTCGGCTTTCCATCCTCAAACTGATGGACAAATAGAGCGCGTAAACCAAGTCTTGGAGCAATATTTAAGGTGTACTATCAATTACCAACAAGATGATTGGACAACCCTTCTGCCATTGGCAGAGTTTGCTTATAATAATACGATACATTCTTCCACGCAACAAACACCTTTCTTTGCCAATTATGGCTATCATCCACGACTTGATACTTTTGATTTTTCAAAAGTTGATAATCCTGCAGCAGAAGATATGGCAAATTGGTTGTCAGAGTTACATGCAATAATGAAGACGCAATTGAAGGAAGCTCAAGAACGACAAAAGATAAACGCAGATCTATATCGTAAGGAGCAACCACACATCAACGTCGGTGATAAGATGGAGAGCCAACAACCAGCAGATTCAACTCAAGAACCTTCGTTTGCTGACCTGCCGGACGAGACATTACGATTGTCACAACCTTCAAGACGACGCAATCGAGATGAAGATCTTCAAGAACGACATGTTCTTCCTCGAACAGATGGTGAGATACAACGCGTTTGGTATCACGATTTGGGAAGGGACTCCCGATGTTTGGTGATTTTGCTAGAGGTAGGAACAACTCCTGATGGTGTTCCGAATATTCTATTCGAAGGAAGTTATGAAGGCCTCAATAATGATCAAATAACTGGGTGGTCTTCCCGCCCTGGTATGGGACACTACCGATGGTTGAGAGGCCCTATCAATCATCTTCGAAGAGAACAGAGATCAGAGTATGTGGCGAATACAATTCGTCGCATCATAGATTTCCTCAACATATGATGACCGCTCCTCGTGGAACTCGTCTCTAGAAGGGGGGGTAATGTCACGGCCATAATCATGTAAGCTAATAATTACATATAGAAATAAGTAGAAGTAAGTAAAAGTAGATAAAAGTAAGTTAATTGTATAATATTTAATATAGAAGCTTCCTAGAAACTTCTTAGACGCTGCTTTGACTTCATAGGTGTCTTTAATTGACTTTTTGGATTAGAAACGTGGTCAACAAGTTGGCCATGTGCCACACATGTTGTTAGCTTGAAGATCAAGCTAACTATGTGGCCTACACGTAGAAAAACTTGCCTTGTAAGTCAAGGCATGTATTCTACAAAGTCAACACATATTGGAGGTCCTATAGAACGTCGCCACGTAGCCTCTAGTTAGATAGTATATATAGAGACAAGAGTAAAGGCTTCTTCACTCTTGTCAACTCCTTTCTTGCTCCTAGTCCAGGTTCAAGAGTCTTTAGTTTCTTGTCTTGTGGCAATAGCCATTCCAGTTTCCTTTTAATATACATACTTATTATTCATATTTTGTTACTTTTCTTTGAGTGAAGGCTTACTTGTCTGAACTGTTTTTTCATCGAGTTCTTGTCCTTGACAGTATGTCCACTGTCTTGTATGGTTCAAGAAGAGACACATGGAATACTGGATGGATTTTCATTGACTCCGATAGATGTAAACGATATGCAACTAGATTGATTTGTACAGAAATAGAAAATGGTCCAAGCCTTCAATAGTCCAACTTATCACAAGGACGAGTGGTCTTGATATTGCAAAGAAGTAGCCATACTTTATCACCCAAGTAAAATGGTGGTTGTTCGTTTCGATAGACATCCGCATTGATCTTTTGTTGTTCTTGAGCCTCTTTTAACTGCGCCTTCATTGTTGCATGTAGCTCTGACAAATGAATCGCCATATCTTTTGCAGTAGGATTATCAACTTTTGAAAAGTCAAAAGTATCAAGTCGTAGATGATAACCATAATTAACAAAGAAAAGTGTTTGTTTTATAGAAAAATGTACTATATTATTGTAAGCAAACTCTGCCAATGGTAAAAGAGTTATCCAATCATCTTATTGGTAGTTGATGGTACATCTTAAATATTGCTCCAAAACTTGATTAACACACTCCGTTTGTCCATCAGTTTGAGGATGGAATGTTGAAGATAGTTTTATATCCACTTTTAGAATCTTGAAAAGAGCTTGTCAAAATCTTGATACAAATTGAGTTCCCCTATCTGATATAATATCCTTGCGTAATCCATGATAGGGATAGATATTGTCAAGAAAGAGCTTAGTTGTTTCTTAACCTATAATAGCTTTTGTACATGGTACAAAATGTGCCATCTTGGTAAAAAAATCCACTATCATGAATATACAGTCATAAGAACCTGAGATTGGAAGATCCGTGATAAAGTCCACAGAAATAGAAGACCATGGTTGTTCTAGAATGGATAATGGCTGAAGAAGTCCAAAAGGTTGATGATGAGGAGTTTTTGATCTTGAGCAAATATCACATGATTGTACAAAATCTTTGACTACCTTCCATATTTGAGGCCACGAAAAATCCCTAGATATCAGCTCCAAAGCCTTATTGTATCCAAAATGTCCTACTGCTGGGAAGTCGTGATGAGCTTGAAGAATATGTAAACGAGCTTCTCCTTCTAGAACATATAGACGTCCTTCAATATAGAGTAGGTTGTTTTTGAACTCGAATTTAGAGAGATCATGAGATTTAAAAGAATTATTCTTGATATCATGAACAAGAGGGTCTAAAGACATACTTAACTGGACTTGCTTAAGAAATGTTAAATCAACAGTCAATGTTGATTTTATTGCTTGAAGATGAAATTGCTCGAGCTTCAAAAGAATCATTTTTTATTGCTCAAAAGCAGCATCTCCTTCTTTTGGTATAAGATAAGAACGTCTAGACAAGGCATTAGATAAACCTTATTGTTTTTCTAACCGATAAGTGATGATGAACTCGAATCTTGATAAAGACATGCTCTAACGAGCTTTACGACGATTTAATATGCGTCTTAAGATGAAATACTTGAGGTTCTTGTGATCCATATACATGGTGACTGGTCTTGAAGCGCCTTCTAAATAATGATGCCATTCTTGAAAAGAATCCATAATTGCAAGAAGTTCTTTGTCATGGATCTCATAATTGATTTTTGCTGCTGAGAATTTTCTTGAATGAAAGGCTACTGGATGAAGTTTGTCATTTGTTCCCATTTGTGACAAAACCGCATCCAGAAGAAAGTCTGTTGCATCTGTTTCCATAAAGAATGCTTTGAAAAAATCAACACGATACAAGATTGGTGCAAAAACAAACGCTGTCTCCAAAGATTCAAAAACAACTTCCACTTCTTGATTCTATTGGAGTTTGTTTTTATAAGTCAAACGTATAATTGGAGCTACAACTCGAGAGAAGTCTTTGATGAAGATCAGATAGTAGTTGGTAAATTCCAAAAAGCATTGGACATCTCTTACCATTTTTGGGATCTTCTAGTCTATAATAGTTTGAACTTTCTTAGGATCCATCATAAGTCCATCATTTGAAATGATGTAACCTAAGAAATCGACTTGAGTAGTATAGAATATACACTTTTTTATCTTGGCATAGAGTCCTGCATCTCTTAATTTTTGTAACACATGACGAATATGAAGTTCATGTTCTTCTAGATTTTTAGAATAGATCAAGATGTCGTCTAGATAACAGATCACAAAATTATCAAAAAGCTTTCAAAAATATCATTCATTAGATGTTGAAAAGCTGCTGGTGTATTTGTAAGTCCAAAAGGCATGACGTTATATCCAAAATGTCCATACCTAGTTCAAAACTCAGTCTTCCATTCATCTCCTTCTTTGGTGCGTACTAGATTGTATGCTCCCTAGAGATCTATTTTTGTATAGATTTTAGCTTGATTCAGCTGATCAAGAAGTTCAGATATTAAAAGTAGTGGATACGTGTTCCTAATGGTAATCTTCTTCAGTCCTTGATAATCAACACACATCTGCAATGATCCATCTTTTTTCTTCACAAATAAAATTGGAGCTCCTGCTGGAGATTTAGAATGGCATATGAAATTCTTGGCTAGATTTTCTTCAATATACTCCTTGAGTTCAGTCTACTCATTTTGTGATAAACTGTAGATTGGTCCAAATGACAGTTGTGCTCTTTCTTGAAGGTCAATTGAGCAATCATAGGAATGATGTTTCGGGAGTGTATCCGCATTTTTTTTTTCGAATACATCTTGAAATTCTTGATATTGGCTTGGAATGCCACTTGAAGTCTTTTCACCAGTAGAAACAGGTGTGGCATAAATAATATATGGTGATTCTTTCATAGCAACATGTAAGAAAGCTTTTGCACCTATAAATACGGGTTTAATTGAACTGGACTTATGACTCTCTATTTGATTAATTACACTGTTAGTTATACTTTTAGAGAAAATAAGAGTTCGAGAAATCTAATCTATTTGAGGGTTGTATTTTTCTAACCACGATAAATCTAAAATAACTGGATTGGAGGGAGATCTAATGATATTAAATACTACAAAGCTATTATGACCATTGATTATTACTTCTATAGGAAGGATTTCGTGAATAATATCTCCAGAAGATAATGGATGACCATCTATGACTTCTACATGAACAGGTTTAGTTTTCTTTACTAAAGATATGTTATGTCTTTTTATAAATTCTTCATCTAAAAAACACGCTGAGATTCTTGAATCAAACAAGGCAGAGGCTTTGTAATATTGAGGTCCTAAAATAATATTTAATGTAAAACAAGAAGAGGGCTCTAAGGAGTGAATAGGGCCTTTACTAGATGTTGTCCAAGGTTCCAACCGCACGATCCCTATTGTAGCTGGACAAATTCATTTTCCTACATATTGTCTTCTTTGACAGCCATACTCCTCATTTTATGATTGCATCATTTTTTTGGACAATGTTGAGCAGTGTGCTTTGATTCTCCATAATATAAATATAATCGTTTTTGACACCAACGAGTCTTTTCTTGCTCAATAAGACGTTTGAAACGTACTGCATCAATTTGGTATCCTCTACTTCCGAGTTAGTATTGCCATTGAATTATAGTAACGTTGAAATCCACTTATATGGTTCTCAGATCGGAATTCAAAGAGGCAATTGTCGCACTTCAGAGCAAAGTCAATTGCTTGATTCAATGTTTGAGGTTCACGTAAGTTGAGCATTAATTTTTTTACCTCATATTATAATCCATAGAGAAATTGGCTAATAAGTTCAGCATCATTCCACTTGATATCAATTGTAAGTTGTCAAAATTATGAAGCACACAACGTTATTGATCGATTATCTTATCATAAAATACTGATCTTTTTGGTTGCAACACGAATTATATCTTGTTCTCCATAAATGGATCGAAACTTTGCCAGAAAAGCCTCTATATTATCCAATATTGGATCTTTTCGTTCAAGAAAAGATGAAAACCATGATAGTGCTGAACCTCAAAGAAGTGTACCAATGAATCTAACTTGCAATCCTACAGTTGGATAGTTTTGGGGTTGAAGTTCAATCACAAGTTGCACTTGATTGATAAATCCTTAAAACTTAAATTTGGTGCCATCAAACTTCTTGGGTAGGGCAATTCTTAGGTCTCTAATACTAGAAGGGTATTCCACCATAGGACAAAGGATATGGTTTGGTGCAGATGTTGAAGCAGCTCCAACCATTTCTATATCTTCACTTCTTGACAATCTTGTTACTCCTCGTGGTTGTAAATTGAATTGATGCATCGCAAGCAATAACTCACTCAAATGGTCTTGCATTTTTGCTAATGTATTCTTCATTTCAACAAGTTCTACCATGATAATACTTAGAAAAAAAAAAGATGTGTAATATCGCTCAAGACAAATAGAAGAGAGGGCTTGAGAACAAAGAAAATACTAAGGACAATATCAGTTTAGAAGAGGGTAATCCGCAACTTCTAATATACTTATATGTTATCAAGAAAAAGGGGTAATCCACTCTTAATCAAGATAAGACAAAGCTCTGATATTGTAGGTGTACTCTTATCAATCTGTCAAGGACAAAAACTCGATGAAAAAACAATCCAGCCAAGTGAGCCTTCACTCAAAGAAAAGAAACAAAATATAAATAAATAAGTATGTATATTGAAAGAGAAACTAGAATGGCTATTGCCAAAAGACAAGAAAACTAGAAATCCTTGAAATTAGACTAGAAGCAAGAAAAGAATCGACAAGAGTGAAGAAGGCTTCACTAATGTCTCTATATATACTATCTAGCTAAGAGCTACGTGGCGACGTTCTATAAGACCTCCAATATGTGTTGACTTTGTAGGATACATGCCTGGACTTACAAGGCAAGTTTTTCTAAGTGTGGGCCACATAGTTACCTTTATATTTAACCTAACAATATGTGTGGCACATGGCCAACTTATTGTCCACGATTCTAATCCAAAAAGTCAATAAAAGATACTTATGAAGTCAAAGCAGCGTCTATGAAGCTTCCAAAAATCTTCTATATTAAATACTATAGAATTAACTTACTTTTACCTACTTTTACTTACTTCTACCTATTTCTATATGTAATTACTAGCTTATATGAGTATGTCTGTAATAACTAGGTGGCAAACAAAACAACAGCAAGAATAAATAGATATCTTTAGGATTAAGCAAAAGAAAATTAGAATAAATTTAAAATAAAAAATTAAAAGAAAAAAATACAAAAAAGTGAAGATTTAGAAGTATATTTAGAGGTAGTGGTTCCAACAATAATAGCACATGACTTGATAATGGCCTCTAGAGGAATTTACATAAAAATAAGGTCCTTCTCCTGACTTCTTTTCTATGGCACAACTTTGTTCATAACTTGTGTCTCCATCACTATGAAGTTGAATCAGATAACATCACCCTCAATATGATATTTATCATTGGATAATTCATGGTCATCTTTGAAAGTAAACTATAGAGATGGTTCCATCTTATGAAGAAGCAAAAAGATGTGGAAGTGGTGTGTTTGAAGGAGATAGGAATGTTAGAAGTAAAAACAACAAAAAGAGTTTAAATCCATGGCTAATTTCAAAAAACATAATGAGACAATAACATTCATCAATGAAGCCAACTAATCTTTGAAAATCCAAAAATTGTATGTTAAAGCATACATTTGCACATCTATCCAAATGGCTTGTGATTCAAGCATGAAAAAGAATATAGGTGCATTATAGAAGAATGCATAAGCAAATTCAAAAATGGCCTCCAAGTAAGCCTTGACATATCGAATCTACTTTGAAATGGTATAGGATTAAGAGGAGATGTTCAGGACTCGAAATTTTTATTTGTAGGTCTACAACAAGGAGGTGAATCCACTATAGAAGCATAATGCAAAATACATTTGTATTCGTTTATTTGTTCTAACTTGTCAATACAAAAAAAAATAATAAATAATAAAAATATTATAATATAATATATATTATGTAGAAAATTGCTAAAAAAGAGAAATATGTCTTGTTCATAAAATTATACATTTCAACCATAAGGGAGTATATAAGCCCAACTTCCATGAACTTGAATATAAAAATGTTCTTAATCAAAACACTTATTAGAGTAGCTATAGAGAAGGAGCTCACACCAACTTGCAAGGTTTATTTTTTTGCCTAAATTTGGACTTGAGAAGCTTGCATAATTGAGGTACACTGAGTAGAAAAAATTTCCATTGCCATCTTTATGATTTATACTACTATAAATGCTATGTTAGTACTAATATGGGTGATTGCCACTGAAGCACTTTTTTGAGTCTTCGAGGCTTTTGAAGCCTTCAAGGCCTTTAGAATCTTTAGAGCCTTTAGAGCCTTCAGATCAAATAACAATGCATTCTACTTTCCAATTTGAATGGCTTCTTTTTCAATAGTAATCTCAAGAGCCTCCAAAATATCATTAATACCATCTTCTAAGATAATCGCAGCTCCCTTGCCACTTAGCTATAGCTTTTTTTTTTCCTCCTCTATAATGAAATCTTTGAAAGGCATTCCAAATACCACAGTCCACTCTACAAATGAGAAAGCAATGACTTCATCACTTTTACTAGGATGTAGATACAAAGTAGAGACCTTTGTTTATTAATGTAGATAGATACATCAATAATACTTACAAAAACACAACATTCTTAGATACCAACTTTTTACACAAGTATTTATACAAGAAAATGAATGAAAATTTGCTAAAAAATACATGAAGAAGATGAAAAAAAATAAAAAGTCAGATATTAACTTGATGACCACCGTTTGATGGTCAGACCACCAGTTGGTATGTCCTCAAGAACGGGAGCTTTGATAAAAGCACTATTACTTTAGAAAAATGAGATGAATGTATTTTTTCAAAGTATGATCCTCCACTACTCAATATAATCTCCAATCTTGAAATTTTAGAATATAAAATTCTAATGGATGTAATTGAAGTTGAAAAGCATCTCTTCAAACTCTTGAACTAATACATGTTCCAACTACAAGGATTGTAAAATAAGTGCATCATTAATCAAATAGAAAATAAGAAAAATAAAAATGAAAAGAAAGTGAGAAGACTAATCTAGGCCCAAAAGTTAGTTTGAATGAGCTATTAGTCCAAAACTATTTTTTTCATAGGTCTAATAAAGAAACACAATGATGAAGGGGCAAAGGTAGAAGAATTCTACCACTAGAGTCACCTCACTTTGAAATTAGAATTCATGATAGTAATTACAATCTTGTGGATTTCTTTGAGTCATATCAGTCTTTGTCACAATATTCCAATATTTTGAAATTTGTACCAATTTTTTTTTAATATTATAAAGAAGATAATAAAGAATATTGACATGATGGCATTGCAAAAAAAATAATTAATGTGAGTTATCAAATTTACTCATTAATTATTTTAGGATAAAAAGATGTATTTAGAGTACTTTAAACCACAATATATAGTGAGTAGTATAGAAATCTTTAGTCAAATAGAAAATTAGAATGTTAGTTGTAAAAATGGAATCCTAGTAAGTCTTGGAGATAAATATCTTAGTTGATTTAATATTTTTACTTATTATTGAATATCAAGGATTATTTATTAAGATTAATATTTATATTGGCCTTATATCTATATGTAGTACTTATAAATAAAATTATAAATATCAGTTAATAATTAAAAAATAACATGAAAAAAAAAGCTCATATCTTTTTAGTTAGTTATATAAGAAATAGGATTTATAGTTGATTTAAATTGATTTTAATATTATAAAAAATAATAAAGCTAGAAAAATATAGCTTTAAATTTATATTTATATTATAGAAAATTTATAGGAATTTTTTTAATTTATTTAGAATTTATTTTTAAAATTTAGACTTTGATAAAAATAAATTTTACTACCATGGGATCCATTATGAAGAAATGGAATAAGTTTTGAAGGCCACACAAGGTTTCTATGCTAATTGGGTGTTTTTAAACACCATGGTGGAGTCAAAAATGCAAAAATATTGATTTTATTAGTAGAAAATAGGAGGGCCAGCAGCTAGTATAGTTCTTGTGAGAAGGTAGGTGCACAAGTTCCATATGGATTGTAGCACCTTGAAGGTAGTTAGGAGGATAAGACTATGGCCTTACGGCTTCTCTTAGATACCCATATATACTACTTATGAGTCTTGGTGAAGTTCAAACTCTTGATCTCTTAATCAAGTTATCCTTGAGGTAAAAATTATTTATTTAATTTTTTTTTGTTTATCTTTTAGCTTTAACCTTTTATAACTTATTCATAATAATTTGGATTTACATGTTTCTTATACTATTGAAAAGATAATATAATTAAATTTCTAAAAATATATATATATATTTTTTATTTTTTTATTTTTTATCAAGTAAAAACTTAGTGAATAGACTTTACTATTGTTCTAGTATACAATTGCTTAATTGCACTTGTTTCACTTGTTTTTGTATTATACTTCTTTTGTTCTTGCTACTTCCACTTTACACCACCAATTACAAGCAACTCTTAATTGAGGCCATCTTATAATTTGGATTGAGGGATAGAATTTATCTTCACATTTTGGTACATTTTCTAGGACGTGGTGCTTCTAATTGTGTGTGTAAATGTGAAGTGAGTTGATTTTAATTGACCTTTTGTATAGATTATTTGAGTGATTATTTCAAATCTATTTTCTATCATTGGTAAATATTTTATCTTTCTTCATTTTTTTTATAAAAATATCTCTTTTAATTATATAATCAAAAGATATTTAAAAAAAAAAAAAGAAAAGAAAAGAAAAAAAAACCATGGATAGGTAGAGAGTGATTTTCTCTCGGATTTTCATCAATCAGTTTTTATGTAATTGTTATTTCACTTTGGAACTTTGTAAAGTTGTGTATCTTGGTGTTATCTTTTTAAAAAGCTACTGCATGTTTGAATTGGACTAAAATTGAATTTTAAGTGAATTTTTGATTAAAAAAGGATTCACTGCCTTGGCAATTTTATATACTCCATGTTTGAAAAGGCATTTCTTAGTGCTTGTTGAATATTTTAAATTGAATTACTTTGGAGTAAAAAAATCTGAAGGATAAACTTGGAATGGTGCAATTTTTATTGAAATTACGTCAATATTCAATTTTTGGTGATTTTTGAAGTGAAGAGTAAGCTTGAAAGTTTTAAGGGTTCATCATCAAGGGTGGAGCTCATCTTCAAGGATCTTCACTATCTTTCCTTGTAATTTTTCTAATTGAGGGTCTTTTTTAGTAATAGGGAGATTTAATCACTCCATCTATTCTTGGTATCATTTCTTTTCATCTTTGTAAATTTTTAATTGAAGGCTTTTCTCTAGTAATAGGGAGATTTAATCACTCTCTCCACCCTTCATATCTCTTCTATTCACAAGAAGTAGTATAGTAGGAGCTTAACAAGAAATTCAAGAAAATTCTTCATCAACAAGGAAAGAAAAGATCAATAAGTTTAAGTCATAAATCTAAGGTGAATATACTTTTTAACAACTTTTATTGAGTTTTAATTTATTTTGCTAATATAGATTGTGGTTTAAGGAGAAAGAGCTCAAAAAGAAAGAAGAATGACATTAATAGTTTGCAAGCAAGTAAGTCTTTGAATCCTTGTCAATTATTTCTTTTTTTGAAATTTTAGCAAATTACTTGAGTATAAGAAGCTGGAATTAGAATTTGGAGGATAGAATCTAAGAAAAAGAGGCAAGAAGAGGTTCCCTTTTAAACTTTTTTATAGATTTTTTCAAATGGGATCAATAGAGCCTTAGGACCGTTTACTATTCCATTCTAAAAATAGATTTTCAAACCATTTAGTTAGAATCGAATAGGAAAAAAATCACATTAGAAATTCTTTAAATTGTGTCAAGTTGGCTACAGATATGACGAGCTAAGTCCTTCTTCAAAGTGATATAATTATTTTACAAAGAACAATTTTTATCTAATAAACAACTGTTGTTAATTGTTGTAGTGGATAATTCTTTAATAGACTTGTTGTAAAAAAGTAGAAAGAAAAAAGAAGAGTTTGAACTTTCTGCCATCTTGATATGGAATTCCTTTTGATAATTAAGATTGCTTAGAATTTTTCAAAAAATATGATATAATGTCGGAAACCTGTCAAAAAAAGTATCAAAAATAAATCTTCTTTGGTTGTTCTTCGGTTGTGCATAAGTACATTCCACTTTTTCAATCTAAAGCATGAGAGATTTGTTTTAACGAAGAAAATTCCTTGGTAATGATCTGAATTGTGGAGTTTTGAGACTTCATCTGCCTGGAGCTATTTTCTCAAAAATTACATGAAACTTGAGAAGATGGAGCACTATAGGTGCCTTCAGCCAACAATGTCGCATGTAGCCCTACATAAGATTCTTGCAAATAAGATCTCATACCCATATGATAGGTCATCCTTATTTGCTTCAACAACATAATGCCTGAATCACAATATTTCTCACATCAGTAGCTTTCGAAGTCCATGTGTAAATTCATGTTAGTCATTCCATGGAGACATTTTAATTTCTTCAAGCAAGTTTTTGCATTTGGTCTTCTGGAAGTGTCAATCTACAAGCAATCCCTTTGCAACTCTCTAACACTGGTTCACAAACCTTTTATCCCACTACTCCTGATTGTACCATTATCATAAGTTAAAAGAAAATAACTTGAAGAGGAATTGTAGAATAAGTAGTTATTTTTAGAATATAGATACCTAGTATATAGTGTAAACATGGATAGATAACTGTTGAAAGGGTGGTTCAGTAGATAGAATAGATGAATAGATAGAAAAAGTAGTTATCATCGTAATATAGGAGTTGGTATCTCGGGGTTGTATGAGGAGGATGGGAGAGAAGATGAAAATACCAGACTGTGATAGTCATGAGCCGGGGATAAGCTTGGTGCTATCTCTTCCTCTTAGTTTTCTTCTTTCTTTTGTATTAGTGTTGATTCTAGTGAAGAGAATCAATTTTATGAATCAATGTTTGATTTAGGAAGTTGTTTATGGAAGTTTCTAGTCACTATTTATTGCAAGGTTGTAAGTTTAGTAGAGAGGAATTATAATTGAATGAATTGTCTTTATCAAATTCAATGGATTGGAAGTTATTCATTCTAGGATTTGGATTAGGCTTGTATGTTTGTGAATTACATAGGGTACTGAAATTGATGTCATGGTTGTTATCATATTGATATGAAAGAGTGGACAGTAGGAAGAAAATGTAAGTATTCTTCGGTATTGTAAGCATTCAGCAGTAGCGGTTAATTGTGTGACCCTAACAATTGGAGCTCATATACATGGTCTTTTCCTGTGTTCGAATTCCCCTATATGGATTTATTCTGGTAGCATCCTTTCAGAATAAGTAAAATGATAATCACATTTTGGCGCCGCTACCCAAGATTGACAACATTATTGGGTGTTAAGAATTATTTGCCAAAGCAGTAAAGGAGATTAGGAAGCAAACTGAATTAAAATAATGAAAGAGTATGGTTATTAAGAATGAGAATTTAACAACAAAGAGAATAAAGCAATCAAAGGAAAGAACAAAGAGATCGCAAGTAATAAATTTGTTGCATAGTAAGCGAGATCACAAGTTGAAAAAAAAGCATTGATAAAGTTGGATTAAGTCGTGGTTGTATGCCTATTGGCATATTTAATCATATCTAGAAGGCAATCGACCTCTAATATTTCAAAAGTATACACCATTAAAGAAATTACTAAAAGCACTCGTGGGGAGCGCTGCTAATAGTCCAGCATACCTCTCGAAGCCGTTAACGGAAAGCGAGGAAGGCACAGAGGAATTAGGTACTCCATTGGGTATTTTTTTAATTAGAGATATGTCCGATTCTAACAAGATTGGTTTTGAAGATTGGCATGAATCACTTGTCAATAGAGACCAATTTAGAGTATATCAAAATCCATTGTTTTTACCTCATATTCAACCAGTAAAATTATTTGGAGATAATAATAGTCAATCGAGAAGACCTGGATGTCTGAAAAAGACTTTTGTGGGAGAAATTTTTTATTTTAATAAGAAATTGAGCGGAACACCAACATCTTTAATGGCATTCGGAGGTTCAACGATTCAAATCGCAGTACAAATGGGTGCGGCAAGAGATCACACAACTAGCGTGGCTCTATTACCTACCTTTAGAGGTTTACCAGGAGCCAATCCAGATCAACATTTATAACAATTCTTGACTGCATGTGTAGCCAATAATGGAAGAACTGAAGATATTTGGTTAAGATGGTTGCCAGCAACATTAAAAGACACACCATTTGAGTGGTATAACTGCCAACTTGTCGAATCATTTATCAATTGGAAGGCATTGAAAAATACATTTTTAGTCCATTTTCGACCAATTGGTTTTGAAGAACATCTTAGAGAAAAATTAATGAACAGCAAAATGGTACCAGGGGAAGCGGTACAGTCATATTATGATTGTATAGTAGATATACTTCAAAAATGGCCAAATAACCAAATACCGAAATTATTTGTGTTGTCCATATTGGTTAATGGACTACATCCACCAGAATTGAAGATGTTTGTAAAATGGGCCCAATCAGCCACCATTGCATCATTTCTTGAGCGAACAAAAGTATGGGAAGAATGTCACTATGACCAAAATTTAACAGTTGAAGCCATGATGATTCCACCTCAAGGAGGTTATCAAATGACAAATTGGAATGACGCATCGGATAGTTATCAAGGAAGGAATGATTATGGTACAATTCCATAAGGAATAGTGGATGCCGTTCTATTGCAGGCTGTACCACCATCATTATCACATCCGTATGTGCCTTATTTTGCATATCAAAAATCAATACCTACGAAGGAATTTCCAAATGCATTGGTATTAAGGGATTCCAATGAATCATTGTTGTTAACATTGACGAAAAAAATGGATGAATTGGCTATGAATCTTATGAAGGACAAGGAAAAGAGATATAAACCAAGCAATATGCATCCCAATGTCTGGTGGAGTAATTGTAAGGGGCAAGGTCATTTAGTAACAGAATATCCTTCACCACCTTAAATGATTGTATATTATACCTTTTCTGAGGGCAAGCATATTACCACCAACTGTTGGAATTTATGGAAGCAACAACAACTCAGTAACTAGATAATGATCCAACCGTGGAACGATAACCAAATTCATGGGACGTTAAGCAAATTC
The DNA here is from genome assembly GCF_059467195.1 of Physcomitrium patens. NCBI lineage: Eukaryota > Viridiplantae > Streptophyta > Bryopsida > Funariales > Funariaceae > Physcomitrium > Physcomitrium patens. The sequence continues at coordinate 4,888,499 of NC_143435.1, forward strand.
AAATAGAAAATAGGTTTGGCTAGAATGAGAATCGTTTTAACAAGCCGAATAGAAAAAATTTTAAATTTTAAAATTTGGTATACAATCAAGAATACGGAACCAATGCTCAAAGAATGGTACAAAATCAATAAGGATATTTCCAATATCAATCCTTTCAGCAATCAAATTCGGATTCCAAAGTACCAACTGGACAACCGGGATCATTTTTCCATTCAACCTAGAACATGCTGAGCTGGTATATCCTGATAGATACTCCCAATATTCCTGTCGGTGTTTAAAGGAAACCACTTTGATGTTAATGTTGAAGACAAATTGGACATTATGCTAGTGAATGTCCTAATCTAAAAGCAAGCAATGACTATGCTCCCTCGTGTGGAAATTATAAGCAATCAGGACATACTTATCAGCAGTGTAATTCTCCATTTAATTTCAATAATTAAAACCAACATATTCAATTGCAGAGTAAACTAGAGGAGAATAATCGAGATTTATTGGTAAACTGGGTGGAATGCGTACATACCATGCTTACAAGGGTCCAAAAAAAAGAAAAAGATCCAATTCGACAATTGGAGGAACCAATTTCTAAGAGACAATAAGACTCAAATCTAATAACCATACTTAGATCGTCATCAACATTGAGACCTGAATAATCAGAACAGCCCAATGATGGTTCTGACACGAGACTATTGATCCAACATGAACCAATTCTATTACCCCCAAAAGACAAGGAGCAGCCTTACTCACTGAAAGACCCTCTCAGGGTGAAACAATATGAAATAGCTTGTTCAGCTATTCCGATGTGTGAATCTATAAAGCAAGATAAGCTATTGACAAGAGTTAAAGTGAAGCCCACGAAAAAGAAAAGGGCTTTGAGAATTACTACAAATGTGGAACTGTATGATATATTGAAGGATTTGGATGAAATCAAATCGTCAATCTCAATGAAGCAACTATTAGCGATTATGCCAGAATGTCGTTCTATGTTGAATTCTTCATTAATACTACGAAGAACTTGGTCTTAAGAAGTTTGGGAAGTCAGCTTAAACCCCGATCCAGGAGTACCGATTATTGATGTATCCATCAATGGAGTCTTTATTTCTAGAGTTCAAGTGGATCCGGGCTCAAGTGTAAATTTAATGACGGTGGAAACAATAAAAAATCTGGGTTTAATTAAGTTGTTATCCACGTTATTTGTATTAAGAATGGCTGACTATAATCGAGTCAAGCCTATGGATATTCTTTATAGTATTGACATTGCTATAGCAGAAATTATGTATAAAATTGATTATATCATTTTTACATTATAAAGTTCCACATTATCATATCCAAATTTATTGGGACGGCCATGGTTATACCAAGCTAAAGCTAAAAATGATTGGGGCCATAGAATGTTAACTATCAGAAAGGGAAGAAAAACGATTGTTTTGCAAATGCACCTAGTCCAATATCATAGGGAATTACAAGTTCTAGACTCGGAAGTGACATCTGATGAGGAGGATCAATCTGAGGATAACTATGATGAAATTACTAACTTAATGCAAGTCGACAATGATCCAAATTGCATATGTAAGGAAGAAATATCCTACCAATATTGAGGACTTAAAGAATATTTTGTTCATCAGGAGGATGCAACTAACTCGGATCATACTATTGCCCAATGGATGGACAATCTTGCAATCAATAGAGTCAGCTGATTGGAACAAGAATGGGATAGTTCTTATATGTCGGATAATATAAGATATTTAGATCAAGAGAAGATAATTAAATCAGAGGTTGTAGAAGATCCTGTGTGTCTATCTATTAACCTAGGCACCAACAAAATGCCACATCTAATTAAAATATATGCCAGTATTATAGTTACAGAATTAGATGCTTGAAAACAATTTTTTGTCCATCACAAATTTGCCTTTGTGTGGTCGTATGTGGATTTGAAAGGGATTCGAGTCGACGTGTGTGAGCACTAGATTATTTTGGAAGAGGGTGTTATGCCAGTTTGTCAAAGACAACACCAACTTAACCCAAGATATTTTCTTTTAGTGAAAGAAGAATTGGATAAACTTCTCGACGTGGATTTTATTTATCCTATTCCGCATAGTGCATGGGTGTCACCAATCGTGATAGTACCAAAGAAAAATGGGAAAATCAAGATGTGTCAAGATTTTGGAAAGTTAAATGCGGCTACTAAGAAGGATTATTTTTCGTTACCGTTTATAGACAATATTTTAGACGCAATGGCCAGATATGAATGGTACTCATTTTTGGACGGATTTTTGGGATATAATCAAATTAAAATTGCTTAAGAAGACCTGTTGAAGATTACGTTTACCACAAATTGGAGAACATTTGCCTATAAAGTAATGCCATTTGGATTATGTAATGCCCTAGTTACTTTTCAACAAGTAATGACACAAGCATTTCAAGACTACCTATGTTTATCAATGGAGATATTTCTAGACGATTTTTGATCCTTTAGCACAACGGCTAAACAACTAGCATGTCTAGATAACTGTTTGAATCAATGCGATAAATTTGGGATATCTCTAAATTTGGAGAAGTGTCAATTTGGCATACCGTCCGGAAAGCTATAGGGACACATTGTCTCTATTGAAGGTATCGCTATGGACCCCGATAAAGTTATTAGTATATTGGGTTAACCAAAGCCAGATACGGTATTAGGCATACACAATTTCATCGGTCATGTTAGCTACTATCGGCATTTTATTGAATCTTTTGCAATTATCTGTCAACCATTAATTAACTTGTTAAAGAAACCCCCACCAAACGGATCTAGCTCAATATGGACTAAAGACTATACTTTTGCATTTGACAAATTGAAACAAAAATTAGTATCTGTTCCAATTCTTGTAACACGTTGTTGGACAAAATCGTTTCATGTCTATATGGATGCGTCCAAGGTTGCTATTGGATCCATTCACAGATAAAATGATGAAAAAGAATTAGATCATCTCATATATTATGCGAGCCAACAATTCGTTGCTGCAGAATGAAATTATAATACTACCGAGCGAAAAGCCCTCGGAATGATCTACTCTGTACAAAAAATCTGCCACTATCTACTTGGATACCCATTTGTGTTCCACGTTGATCATGATGCACTTAAATACATGATAAATAAACCTCAATTGAGCAGATGATTTGCTTGACGGTGTTACTTCTGTAGGAATTCAACTTTACGATTAACGTTCGATCCGGCAAAAAATATGCCAATGAAGATCATTTATCCCATTTATCTAATATATGGGGTAATGAGCCAATAAACAATGTTTTTTTGGACGCACAACTATTTGCTGTGGATGTCATTACACACAAATATGGTGAATCGATCCAATATCTAATGTTTTAGACTTTTGTAATTTCTTATAATGAAAAATTAAAGAAGCGTCAGATTTTAAAAAGTGCGCCATATACCATGATTGCAGATGCCTTGTACAAACAAGGGCGGGATGGAATTTTATGCTGTTGCATCTTTCAAAGTGAAGTTCGTACAATTTTGGAAGGCTGTCATTTGGACAGTTGTGGAGGACATTTTGCGGGTGATAGCACCACACGTAAGGCTTTAATGGCTGGGTATTGGTGGCCAACAATGTTTTCGGATGCACACCAATATGTTCGTCGTTGTGATCCTTGTCAACGAATTTGTTTGCCCTACTATAACTTCTGCAATGCCATTGGTACCAATTTTGGCACAAGCACCATTTGAAAAATGGGGTATTGACTTTGTAGGACCCATTGTACATGCCTCTCAAAATGGACATAAACGTTATATTCTAATAGCCACCAATTATGTCACCAAATGGGCAAAGGCCATGACAAGGAAAACTGATAATGCCAATACAGTAGCAACATTTTTATATGAGAACATTATCACTGATTTTGGCTGTCTGAAAGAATTGGTTAATGATCGCGGAATACATTTTATTAATACAATAATTGAAACATTAATAGCGAAGTATGAGATCAAACATTCCAAAATTACACCTTATCATCCACAAGCCAATGGGTACATAGAAAAGACCAATGATATCTAATTTAAGATCTTAAAAAAGACTATTTCAAGAGCAAAAAACAATTGGGATACTAAATTGTTTGCAACTTTATGGGCATACCGTATTGCATATAAAGTAACTATCAATTCTACCCCATTTCAATTGAAATACGATCAGGAGGCAATTCTACCAATTGAATTGGAGGTCCAAAGTTTACAAATTGTATTAGATGAACGTATGGGAGACAAAGAATCTCTTCAATATATGTTAGTCAAATTGGAGAAATTGGATGAAGCTAGGGCTATGGCTCTCTTGATCATGGAAGCTACACAACGTTGTAGAAAGAGTTATTACAACAGTATGTTACAGTCAAAATATTTTATGCCCAATGATTTGGTGCTACTTTATGATAGCCGCTTTAACAACTTTTTCGATAAATTTCAAGTATAATTGCATGGGCCATATTGGGTGGTGGAAGGTTTTGTTAATGCTTCAATTTAATTGAAAGATTTTCTGTGAATCCACTTTACAACACGCATTAACGAGAACTAGTTACGCATGAATGGGAATCGATAAGATTGAAAAGGTTGTGATAGTTAGGAAACGATTGATGGTTAGTTTTGGGTACTGAAATTGACTAGTCAAGAAATTAGACATTCTTGTTAGACGTGAGATTAAGATATTCTAGATTAGATATTCTTGATTTGAATCCCGAGTAAGCAGTTAGGAGCGAGGCACTCATAGAAGGTATCATTGTTGCAAATTTTAGACATTGTGCTTTGAATTGTAAGCTTTACGACAGTAATCAGCAATAGTGTTAGCGTGAAGAAGTATTGAGAGTTTGATTTTCACAATGTTGATAGAAAGAGCAAAGAGAGTACCGAAATGATCAAAAAGTCACTGCAATGTGAGGTCTAAGTGCGATTTGGGATCACGGTCTCTTGTAGTTATCACCAACATGTAACCGATGAAGTTAGATATCTGTTGGTCATTGAAAAGGCAAAAAGATTTTAGAAATACATAGTTATTTACGTTTTTACAAAGATCGAATAAACTACCACCAATTAATGTAAAACGAGTGGCGAAATATATAGAGAATTATGATCTAGAGGATGGTTTGAGTGTGGTAAGAGGAGTCTTGATTGGAATAGATGAGAATATCTTACACAAGGTCTTACATTTACCAACCGGAGAGCTTGATGTAGGAGGAGATGCATCAAATGACTTCAGGCGAGGAAGCTACTTCAAAGGAGGAATGTCGTCTCTCGAGTGAAATCAAGGATGGAAGGTACAGGAGGCACTTCTGTCCAAACTTATGGAATGGATGCGGTTTGTTCAGAAGCAGTTAGCATTGAATTAGCATACCACCTACATGGTGAAGCGATTATTATTTTTCATGATAGGAACACTGAAAGGCATGGTATTCAATTGGGCAGCTTCTGTGGCCACAACGATACATGCAAAAATGAGAGGTAATGGGAAGACGGAGAATTTTGCTTCACTATTACGTTCAAATTATGTAAACTCAGTACTTGAGTATACATTGAAATAAGAATCTCAACCAATAGTTCCAAGTTTACAAATGGGAACAGTTAGTCTAGGGGTAATAGTGTATGAAGTGGGAGAATCCAGCAGAGTGGCAAAACAGTAAGCAAGACCAATATCTACACTAGAGCGAGTTTCAATTTGGCTGACAATAGAGATGACGACACCAATACCAATTCCAAGGGAAAGCAACCAATTAGGGTTTCAACAGGGTATAACGGAAAGATGAAATCTTAAAAAAGTTATATTGAATCAAATTTCCTAGCTGCAACTTACGGTGAATAAGCTCAAAGATGAGGATAGCTTAAAAAGGCAAGTAGAAGCGAGCAAGAAAATAATATTGGAGCAAAATTATAAAATCAAGGAACAAGAACAAGTCATCAAGGTAGAATCAGAATCCAAGATGCGAGTGAAGCGTGAATTGGATAAGAGAGTGGAAAACTAGTCAAAGGAGAAACAAAGGATTCAACATATCCTAAAAAATCAAAGGCAAGAATTACTACAAACTCGCAAATCATATAAATTGGAACAAGACAAGATGAACGCTCAGTTGAAGATGGAATGAGAGAAGAAGGAGGCATTGGAGCTTAAAAAGAAACAATTGGGTGTCGAATATCGAAACAAAATAGATGAGCTACAGGCAAAAATTATTGTTTTGAAGGAAATAGTAACGAAATTGGACAATGATTTGGTCAAAATTGGTCAGCCACAGATATTTGCCTCAACGAGAATAAAAATTGAAAAATTGGAGGAGAAATTGCAAAAGCAGCAAGAATAATTGGAAGTTCATGTTAGAGAATTGGGAGCGTATAATGAAGATTTAACAGCTCAATTAAAGGTAGAGATTTAGGATGAGTCGTCGAAAGAAGATATAGTGTTGAAACAAGACCAAATGGAGCCAACGCCAGGAATTGAAAAGATTAAACAATCCACTTACAAAAAAAAAAAAAAAAAAAAAAAAAAATGTTTATCAATATTGTATTTGCATGGACCCTATACAATTAGAAGTCAGGCTATATAGAATAAGTAGTTATTTTTAGGATGTAGATACATAATGTATAGTGTAAACAGGGTTAGATAACTACTGAAAAGGTGGTTCAATAGGTAGAATGGATGAATAGTCAGGAAAAATAGTTATCATCGGTAGTATAGGAGTTGATATCTTGGGGTAGTATAAGGAGGATGGGAGAGAAGATGAAAATTCCAGATTGTGATAGTTATTAGCCAAGAATAAGCTTGGTGCTATCTCTTCTTCTTAGTTTTCTTGTTTCTTTGGTGTTAGTGTTGATTCTTGTGAAGATAATCGATTTAATGAATCAATGTTTGATTTAGGAAGTTTTTTATAGAAGTTTCCAGTCACTGTTTATCGCAAGGTTGTAAGTTCAGTGGAGAGGAATTATAATTGAAGGAATTGTCTTCATCAAATTCAGTGGATTAGAAGTTGTTCGTTCCAAGATTTGGGTTATGCTTGTGTGTTTGTAAATTACACAGGGTATTGAAATTGATGTCGAGGTTGTTATCATATTAATATGAGAGAGTAAACAATAGGAGGAAAAGTTAAGTGTTCTTCAACATTGTAAGCATTCAGTTGTAGCGGTTAATTGTGTGACCCTAACAATTGGAACTCATATACATGGTCTTTTCCTGTGTTCAAATTCCCCTATATGAATTTATTCTGGTAGGTTTCTTTCAAAATAAGTAAAACGATAATCACAAAAACTCATGCATTTTAACATAGAAGAGAGCAAATCCATTGAAACTCCATTTGATGTGAATTCCAAGTTGTTGAAGCTTTTTGAGAAAAAGTATGAAGAGATTCAAGAAGAAATGGAAGGCATTCCATACAAGACAACAATAGAATCATTCATATATGCAATGGTGGATATAAGGGCAAATCTTGCATTTTTGATGGATGTGCTAAGCCAATTCATATCTAGAGCAAGTCCCTTTCATTGGATGGTTGAAATGCATCATGAAATATTTGAAGGATACTTTAGACTTCAATTTGTATTTAGAGGCAAAGACATCATATTGAAGGGTTTTAGTCATGTGGATAAAGTGGGGAGTAGAATGATCTCTCTCACTCCGAGCATTGTATGCATACTCTATCTATTGCATGTACTTATGCATCTTGTTTGTACTCCTATTGTACTTCAACAACTTTTGCACCAAGAGGTAGGCTGCAACGCACTAACTACCATGCAGTCAAAAAATCTTCTTAGATTTCACACGGATATGTCACAAATCAAGCTATTTCAAACAATGAAGGCAAATATCTACAGTATTATGGATGAAAACATTTACATCAACTGTAGAAGCACAATAATCACTTATTAGTAGATTAGTTTAGTATGTCCATACTTCAGCTACTAGATACATTTTTCTAATACCCATGGCATGCAACGAAGTTATGGAGTGTACCTTTACACCACTACACCACCTCTACACCACTATAAATAACTCACTTGGCAAGTGGGATGCCATGTAGGTTCGGTGGTTACCACCTTTCTGTGGTTGAAACCCTCGTTTACAAGCCACCACGAGCTCCTGTCTACCTCCTGGTAGGAAGGGGGCGTATGCTTCGGAGGACTCTTACGTCCAATGCGTTATTGGACCAGTGAACTGTTAGTAGCTGCAGTGACATAAACATATTGACGCACGTATCGACGTCATATTCAGCATAGTTTACAACAAGAAGTTCATTACTGCGTTGGGTTTATTACTTGCCAGAATTTCAGATTCGTTTTTCAACTTGCTTTGCAGTACGAGGTTCTGGACCCTTGTTTTCACAGAATTAAGTCGACACCTTCTGGAACATCCACTTTGTTTACTTCGTTTTGACAGACTTCCCAACATTGACAAATTGTAGATGAAGTTATCGACATTAAAGTGTCGAAAAATTAGTTCGACATTGATTTAGTCACTTGTGTGTCTAAACAATTGTCGAAACCGAAGCAAGCGAAATCCTTCCAAATTTCTACAGTCATATGTCAGAGAATTTCCCAAAAAATATAATAAAATGTCGGAAACCTGCCAAAAAAGGTGTCAAAAACAAACCCTCTTCGGTTGTTCTTCGGTTCTGCGTGGGCACATCCCACTTTTCCAATCTGAAGCACAAGCACGAGAGGTTTGTTTTAACGAAGCAATTCCCTTGGTAATGATCAGAATTGCGGAGTTTTCAGACTTCATCCCCCCTGGAGCTATTTTCTCAAAAGTTGCATGAAACTTGAGAAGATGGAGCACTATAGGCGCCTTCAGCCAACAATGCCGAATGCGGCTCTACGTAGGATTCTTGCAAATAAGATCTCATTCCCACATGATAGGTCATCCTTATCTGCTTCAACAACATAATGCCAGAATCACAGTATCCCTCACATCAGGTTCAACAGCTTTCGAAGTCCATGTGTAAGTTCATGTTAGTCATTCTACGGAGACATTTTAATCTCTCCAAGCAAGTTTCTGCATTTGGTCTTCTGGAAGCGTCAGTCTGCAAGCAATCCCTTTGCAACTCTCGAACACCCGCTGACAAACCATTTATCCCGCTACTCCTGATCAAATGCCCAATGCCCCATATGTCTACACTCGAGTCATGACGACCTCTGCTCATCTCAGGGGCGTGAGCTTCAACACACAGTCCGTGAGCGTGACCACAGGGAGTAGCAGCAGTCTCATCAAAATCAATTAAAACCCAGTTGGTACCTGAAGTGTTTCTGAGAACATTCCGCCAAGTTATATCTCGATGCATTAGATTTTTTCCATGCAACCAGACCAGTGCTTCTGCAACATTGATCAATGCTTTCAAAAGTTCATCTTCAGGTCTCGCCCGGCTTTTCACAAGACACCGGGGTATCATTCGGAATCTACGATCGGCTGCATTAATTTTCAGCACCTGCTCTGCATTGGGGCAATCCTTGATGCTCTTATATATTTGGTACACCTTCTCAAAGGTACGCTTATCTCTGTAGATCTTGTCAACACCAGTCCCCACGAAAACAGTTTTTCCGTCAGTGCGATAATCGTAAAAGTCAGACTCAACTCCCAGCACGATTCCAGCTTCAGACAGGCGCATTAGCAGCTTGCTGATGTTGAAGCCTATCAACGATGCCAGCAACCTGTCCTCTACAACAGATAGATTGACAGTGATCAAATCCACCACCTCAGTCTTACATCGCTTAGCATCATGCACTAGTGCACAGTAAGTAACGATCGCTGCGTTGGCATAATAACACAGGAGATAGGGCAGGTTTCCATACGTCCAGATCAGCTTCCTGACCAATTCTTGTTTGGGATCATCTTCAGTATCTGGCCCCTTCTCCTCGCCACGCCAAAGTGCGAGTCTGGAAACCATCCCAAGTTTGTCTGGGCGCTTGTTCTCGGATGAACTAAACCTTGAGGTGTCTCTATCAAAGACAAGTGTTTCCAAAGAGAACAGGGATATTGGCTCAGTAACAAGACAATCCCAATAAGCATGATAAGAACTTTCTGTAGAGCCTGTAGCTGGAGGCCTTAACACAATCCCAAGGTGGTCATCCAAATTCCAGCAAACGCCTCGTGCAGGGTCATGACAAATAAAGTTGTCTGCTTTACTCAGATAGCTCTTCCACTGAAAGTAGCGTCGGTGAGAAACCGGAAATGCCATACGTGGCGGATGCAGCAAGTAACCTTTCAGTTCAGTGACCTCCGGAATCCTGACGTCCACTCTTGCTTCTACTAATAACCTCCGGAAAGGGTCCAGTGCATCCTGTTGAGCAGCTGCTTAAACCACAAAATAAGTAAACATACATAGAGATGCGAGCCTAAATAAGCACATAAATTAGCAGGCCAGACTACCTATGGTTTCGGAAACCTATGTAGCCATTGTGAAAGAGTAGTGTCCCCTCCAGAAACGAAAACCCCCAAGGTATAGAGTTCCACACCGACCACCTCAACGCGTCCAGTAACCACAGGGAAGAAGAAAGGGTGGTGGCTTGGTATATATAGCTGGAACAGCATTAAGGCACAGCTACCGAGACGTAACGTGGCAGCAAGAGAAAGGCCGAAGTCAGGTGAGTTGGGGGAGTGTGTTAAATACCAGCCATCAGTAACCCTTTATTGGTTAATAATCGGCTGAGGTTAAGTACCATGAGTTCAATCAGAGGGAGGGAGGGAGCGTGGCTGCATAAAGAAAACCTTCACCAGTTACCCATAAGTTCGAGAACTAATTAATAGGTGCCATGCAGACACGTCTACAACCCTTAATAGGTTAACCTGGAGGAAAAAATTGGAACGTACTTGTTTACAAAAAGCATAAATCAACGGCTTTCTCACCTACGAAAAAACAATCAGACCTTCAGGCGCAAAGTATGAACAGTGCAACGAAGCCAATTCAACAATGGTGCGAGACCATGAACTAAACCCTTGCCCAAAAATATGAACTGGACGAGATACTAATAGGAACCCTAGCCAAAGGGAAGAAGTGGATAATCAAGTGGATAATGCAATATGTGTCAGGCCAAGTGATTTCACCTGAAGTATCAGCGTTGAGCAGCAGCAGTTCCTTTTCCCGCAGTTGCTCCTTCTCTTTCCGCAGTTGCTCCTCCTTTTTCCTCAGTTGCTCCTCCTTTTTCCGCCAGTAAGCGACATCGGCCTCTGTGACAGCCTTCGTCAGTTGTTCTTCCACAGCATCGATCTGTTGCTCTACTTTCCTGATCTCTTGCTTCACCTCTTCAAATTCGGCATCCATTGTCTTGAAAAGCGCATGACCCTTTCAGCACGCCTATGCTGCCTACGTGACCACCTCCTGTAACGTGCAACCTCAGCAGCAATTCATTAGAACGCTGTCACACGCAAACGCGAGCAGTGCTCGAAATGCATACAAAACTCCGCTCAGCCGAAACAAACCCCGATAGAGACAACAAACAGAAAGAGTAAAATCAGCTGCCAAACCACAATCAAAGCTCATGGCGCGCACGACAGCCACTTCTAAACTCTCCCGAATCATGCCTCACAACTAATAATCCAACAACATAAGTAATCACCCTGTCATTCACCATAAAGACTCGAAATTTACCGCAGAAACACGAAACACGGAGGGGCGGCTGACCCCGGCCAAGAAATCAACGACACCCGGAAAAGCAAACCGGCGCTGGAATTACAAGTGGAAAAGAAACTGGACAACAATACGATACCTGTGGATGACTGAAGAGCTCAACGGAGACAGAATAACTTACCGGTAGGCGCAAGGCAAGGGTGGTAAGAGAACAGAAGAGAGCGCTCAAGCTGAGGTCAAGCGATGGAACTGCCCGTCGTGAGAAAGGTTCCCTACCTCTGCCAGGGTCATTCTTGTCAATCACGCCCATCAACGAAGCGACCTAACGAAACGAAACAGCAGACTTGGAAGGAGCAAAATAAACACTAAACACTAGCGCATGGAAAAACGGAAACCCTAGCACAAGCAAGAAGAGAAAACCCTAGCCATCCGAGAGCACGTAAAAGGAGCTGTCGAAAGAAACAGCTCGATACTTACGAATCCAGTTATTCACTCACAGTCACGGATTCATAATATCTGGCAAAATTCAGGTGCTGAAGACCAGGACATAGTAAGTAGTAAAACGCTCTTTTCATTCTAATTCTTGTCGAAATTCACAATTCTAACGAATGCTCCTCTCGGGCCAAGCTGAATACGTACATGATGTTCTAGGAACTCAAATAGCTCACGCAATACTTGGAAAAGAAACACTGCTACAACGAATTGATATTTGTTACTAGCGTTGCAGAAGCTCAATTCCAACTGCATCAGACTCATATAATTCTTACTAATGGTTACATGCTCGTGCAAACAAGGGTCGCGAAGCAAATCGCTGAAAAAACTTCATGGAAACTCTGCAGAATCGGCAACACGAATTACTACCAGCACCTAGCGAGTTCAAACAATTTCACACTCTCTTTCAGTCCTGATTCATCGCAGTACAACCTCACCGTAATCAAATGACAAAAAAATCACAAATCAAGACACACATAACGAACGGTCTTCAATCAACGATTACAAAATCTCACAACCTCTCTACAACAGCGTCATCTCTGGTAGAGCAAACTTGTGCAAGCTCTCTTCCACAACACTGCTTCCCTTCCACTTAATATTAACGCAAAATCCTAAGCATGAAAAGACTTCTCCTCAGCATAGCCGCACACATATTACCTCTCTATAATCCAATTCAAAGCAGCAAGTCACCTCATAAACGAACTAGAACTTCACTTACCACATCGTACGTTGGATTCAAGAAACACACTCAAAGAGGGGACCAAGAGACTCCGAAGTGCTAAAAAGCCCCAAAAAAGAGCATTCAGGAGAGATCCTTGAGCTTCGATTTTAATGGCTTCAAGGCAGAGAAAATTCCAGTCAACATTCCCTCAATCCTACGAGCATGCTCGTATGATGCAATGCATCATACGCGCAGTGAGCACAAAACGCAATGCTATCTCTCTCACTCAACAGGAACACGAGTGGAATAGTTTAATATCTAGGTGATACTCCTTTGATATTGATGTGTTATTGTGCCGATACTCGGGCTAATAGAGTGGACAGGGGTATATACGACGACAGGCTTCCTGGAGGTTTTGATGGTTGGAAGAAGGCGCATGGCGATCGGAGCAGAGATCAGAGGGGTGATAGCAGCCGTGGATGATGAGTAGGGGCGTTGGTAGCCGTTCTATAGCGCGCTGGAGTGTATGGGGTCCGCGGAGGCGATGGAATTCTCTTGCAGCCACTGTCATTCATCATGATGAATCGCACAAATCTCGTTCACACAGCATCATTGTTTGAATGGATGATGCTGTGTAAACATTGTGGTCTACCACGACCCTCATTTCCATCTTCCATATCACAAGTGGTTTCTAATTTTATGTGTTGCTGGATGTCATATGACAAGTACAAAGGAGGTAGGAGAGTGCTAAGATGTGAATGATGAGCGATGAGCATTGAGCAATAAGTAGTAACATGTGACTAGTGAGCAGTTGTTTGTTGTTGTTGTAGCTTTGGATGTTTGGAGGCCAATGGCCATCAATTTCTACAAGAATTTTTATTTTTTGGATGAATTTCGGAAGCAAATTCTATTTCAATAGAAAATGGTTTAGAATACCATAGAAAAGTTTATACAAGAATATGTTAGTGTTAAGGATATATAGTAATAGAAAAAAAAAATTCATATGGCAAATCCACATGTAAAATCAAAAAGTATGTAATGGCTCTAGAAGTCTTACATCTATACTCAAGCGATTGTTCTTTGCGACACAATAGATAGGAATGTTATTTTCAACATCAATGACAACATTCTCCAATGAAGGAGCAACCACCATAGGTGTTGTATATTGAAGAGGTATAAACACAACTTCAAAGATGAGATGGTCCTTCTCAAAGGCAACTAGGCGGCAACCAAAACAACAGCAAGAATAAATAGATATCTTTAGGATTTAGTAAAAAAAATTTAGAATAAATTTAAAATAAAAAATTAAAAGAAAAAAAAATACAAAAAAGTGAAGATTTAGAAGTATATGTAGAGATAATGGTTCCAACAATAATAGCACACGACTTGATAATGGCCTCTAGAGGAATTTACATAAAAATAAGGTCCTTCTCCTGACTTCTTTTCTATGGCACAACTTTGTTCATAACTTGTGTCTCCTTCGCTATGAAGTTGAATCAGATATCATCACCCTCAATATGATATATATATCATTGGATAATTCATGGTCTTCTTTGAAAGTAAACTATAGAGATGGTTCCATCTTATGAAGAAGCAAAAAGATGTGGAAGTGGTATGTTTGAAGGAGATAGTAATGTTAGAAGTAAAAACAACAAAAAGAGTTTAAATCCATGGCTAATTTCAAAAAACATAATGAGACAATAACATTCATCAATGAAGCCAACTAATCTTTGAAAATCCAAAACTCGTATGTTAAAGCATACATTTGCACATCTATCCAAATGGCTTGTGATTCAAGCATGAAAAAGAATATAGGTGCATTATAGAAGAATGCATAAGCAACTTCAAAAAAGGCCTCCATGTAAGCCTTAACATATCGATTCTACTTTGAAATGGTATAGGATTAAGAGGAGATGTTCAGGACTCGCATTTTTTTTTGGTAGGTCTACAACAAGGAGGTGAATCCACTATAGAGGCATAATGCAAAATACATTTCTATTCGTTTATTTGTTCTAACTTGTCAATACAAAAAAAAATAATAAATAATAAAAATATTATAATATAATATATATTATGTAGAAAATTGCTAAAAAAGAGAAATATGTCTTGTTCATAAAATTATACATTTCAACCATAAGGGAGTATATAAGCCCAACTTCCATGAACTTGAATATAAAAATGTTCTTAATCAAAACACTTATTAGAGTAGCTATAGAGAAGGAGCTCACACCAACTTGCAAGGTTTATTTTTTTGCCTAAATTTGGACTTGAGAAGCTTGCATAATTGAGGTACACTGAGTAGAAAAAATTTCCATTGCCATCTTTATGATTTATACTACTATAAATGCTATGTTAGTACTAATATGGGTGATTGCCACTGAAGCACTTTTTTGAGTCTTCGAGGCTTTTGAAGCCTTCAAGGCCTTTAGAATCTTTAGAGCCTTTAGAGCCTTCAGATCAAATAACAATGCATTCTACTTTCCAATTTGAATGGCTTCTTTTTCAATAGTAATCTCAAGAGCCTCCAAAATATCATTAATACCATCTTCTAAGATAATCGCAGCTCCCTTGCCACTTAGCTATAGCTTTTTTTTTTCCTCCTCTATAATGAAATCTTTGAAAGGCATTTCAAATACCACAGTCCACTCTACAAATGAGAAAGCAATGACTTCATCACTTTTACTAGGATGTAGATACAAAGTAGAGACCTTTGTTTATTAATGTAGATAGATACATCAATAATACTTACAAAAACACAACATTCTTAGATACCAACTTTTTACACAAGTATTTATACAAGAAAATGAATGAAAATTTGCTAAAAAATACATGAAGAAGATGAAAAAAAATAAAAAGTCAGATATTAACTTGATGACCACCGTTTGATGGTCAGACCACCAGTTGGTATGTCCTCAAGAACGGGAGCTTTGATAAAAGCACTATTACTTTAGAAAAATGAGATGAATGCATATTTTCAAAGTATGATCCTCCACTACTCAATATAATCTCCAATCTTAAAATTTTAGAATATAAAATTCTAATGGATGTAATTGAAGTTGAAAAGCATCTCTTCAAACTCTTGAACTAATACATGTTCCAACTACAAGGATTGTAAAATAAGTGCATCATTAATCAAATAGAAAATAAGAAAAATAAAAATAAAAAGAAAGTGAGAAGACTAATCTAGGCCCAAAAGTTAGTTTGAATGAGCTATTAGTCCAAAACTATTTTTTTCATAGGTCTAATAAAGAAACACAATGATGAAGGGGCAAAGGTAGAAGAATTCTACCACTAGAGTCACCTCACTTTGAAATTAGAATTCATGATAGTAATTACAATCTTGTGGATTTCTTTGAGTCATATCAGTCTTTGTCACAATATTCCAATATTTTGAAATTTGTACCAATTTTTTTTTAATATTATAAAGAAGATAATAAAGAATATTGACATGATGGCATTGCAAAAAAAATAATTAATGTGAGTTATCAAATTTACTCATTAATTATTTTAGGATAAAAAGATGTATTTAGAGTACTTTAAACCACAATATATAGTGAGTAGTATAGAAATCTTTAGTCAAATAGAAAATTAGAATGTTAGTTGTAAAAATGGAGTCCTAGTAAGTCTTGGAGATAAATATCTTAGTTGATTTAATATTTTTACTTATTATTGAATATCAAGGATTATTTATTAAGATTAATATTTATATTGGCCTTATATCTATATGTAGTACTTATAAATAAAATTATAAATATCAGTTAATAATTAAAAAATAACATGAAAAAAAAAGCTCATATCTTTTTAGTTAGTTATATAAGAAATAGGATTTATAGTTGATTTAAATTGATTTTAATATTATAAAAAATAATAAAGCTAGAAAAATATAGCTTTAAATTTATATTTATATTATAGAAAATTTATAGGAATTTTTTTAATTTATTTAGAATTTATTTTTAAAATTTAGACTTTGATAAAAATAAATTTTACTACCATGGGATCCATTATGAAGAAATGGAATAAGTTTTGAAGGCCACACAAGGTTTCTATGCTAATTGGGTGTTTTTAAACACCATGGTGGAGTCAAAAATGCAAAAATATTGATTTTATTAGTAGAAAATAGGAGGGCCAGCAGCTAGTATAGTTCTTGTGAGAAGGTAGGTGCACAAGTTCCATATGGATTGTAGCACCTTGAAGGTAGTTAGGAGGATAAGACTATGGCCTTACGGCTTCTCTTAGACACCCATATATACTACTTATGAGTCTTGGTGAAGTTCAAACTCTTGATCTCTTAATCAAGTTATCCTTGAGGTAAAAATTATTTATTTAATTTTTTTTTGTTTATCTTTTATCTTTAACCTCTTATAACTTATTCATAATAATTTGGATTTACATGTTTCTTATACTATTGAAAAGATAATATAATTAAATTTCTAAAAATATATATATATATTTTTTATTTTTTTATTTTTTATCAAGTAAAAACTTAGTGAATAGACTTTACTATTGTTCTAGTATACAATTGCTTAATTGCACTCGTTTCACTTGTTTTTGTGTTATACTTCTTTTGTTCTTGCTACTTCCACTTTACACCACTAATTACAAGCAACTCTTAATTGAGGCCATCTTATAATTTGGATTGAGGGATAGAATTTATCTTCACATTTTGGTGCATTTGCTAGGAGGTGGTGCTTCTAATTGTGTGTGTAAATGTGAAGTGAGTTGATTTTAATTGACCTTTTGTATAGATTATTTGAGTGAGTATTTCAAATCTATTTTCTATCATTGGTAAGTCTTTTATCTTTCTTCATTTTTTTTATAAAAATATCTCTTTTAATTATATAATCAAAAGATATTTAAAAGAAAAAAAAAAAAGAAAAAAAAAAAAACCATGGATAGGTAGAGAGTGATTTTCTCTCGGATTTTCATCAATCAGTTTTTATGTAATTGTTATTTCACTTTGGAACTTTGTAAAGTTGTGTATCTTGGTGTTATCTTTTTAAAAAGCTACTACATGTTTGAATTGGACTAAAATTGAATTTTAAGTGAATTTTTGATTAAAAAAGGATTCACTGCCTTGGCAATTTTATATACTCCATGTTTGAAAAGGCATTTCTTAGTGCTTGTTGAATATTTTAAATTGAATTACTTTGGAGTAAAAAAATCTGAAGGATAAACTTGGAATGGTGCAATTTTTATTGAAATTACGTCAATATTCAATTTTTGGTGATTTTTGAAGTGAAGAGTAAGCTTGAAAGTTTTAAGGGTTCATCATCAAGGGTGGAGCTCATCTTCAAGGATCTTCACTATCTTTCCTTGTAATTTTTCTAATTGAGGGTCTTTTTTAGTAATAGGGAGATTTAATCACTCCATCTATTCTTGGTATCATTTCTTTTCATCTTTGTAAATTTTTAATTGAAGGCTTTTCTCTAGTAATAGGGAGATTTAATCACTCTCTCCACCCTTCATATCTCTTCTATTCACAAGAAGTAGTATAGTAGGAGCTTAACAAGAAATTCAAGAAAATTCTTCATCAACAAGGAAAGAAAAGATCAACAAGTTTAAGTCATAAATCTAAGGTGAATATACTTTTTAACAACTTTTATTGAGTTTTAATTTATTTTGCTAATATAGATTGTGGTTTAAGGAGAAAGAGCTCAAAAAGAAAGAAGAATGACATTAATAGTTTGCAAGCAAGTAAGTCTTTGAATCCTTGTCAATTATTTCTTTTTTTGAAATTTTAGCAAATTACTTGAGTATAAGAAGCTGGAATTAGAATTTGGAGGGTAGAATCTAAGAAAAAGAGGCAAGAAGAGGTTCCCTTTTAAACTTTTTTATAGATTTTTTCAAATGGGATCAATAGAGCCTTAGGACCGTTTACTATTCCATTCTTAAAATAGATTTTTAAACCATTTAGTTAGAATCGAATAGGAAAAAAATCACATTAGAAATTCTTTAAATTGTGTCAAGTTGGCTACAGATATGACGAGCTAAGTCCTTCTTCAAAGTGATATAATTATTTTACAAAGAACAATTTTTATCTAATAAACAACTGTTGTTAATTGTTGTAGTGGATAATTCTTTAATAGACTTGTTGTAAAAAAGTAGAAAGAAAAAAGAAGAGTTTGAACTTTCTGCCATCTTGATATGGAATTCCTTTTGATAATTAAGATTGCTTAGAATTTTTCAAAAAATATGATATAATGTCGGAAACCTGTCAAAAAAAGTATCAAAAATAAATCTTCTTTGGTTGTTCTTCGGTTGTGCATAAGTACATTCCACTTTTTCAATCTTAAGCATGAGAGGTTTGTTTTAACGAAGCAAATTCCTTGGTAATGATCTGAATTGTGGAGTTTTGAGACTTCATCTCCTTGGAGCTATTTTCTCAAAAATTACATGAAACTTGAGAAGATGGAGCACTATAGGTGCCTTCAGCCAACAATGTCGCATGTAGCCCTACATAAGATTCTTGCAAATAAGATCTCATACCCATATGATAGGTCATCCTTATTTGCTTCAACAACATAATGCCTGAATCACAATATTTCTCACATCAGTAGCTTTCGAAGTCCATGTGTAAATTCATGTTAGTCATTCCATGGAGACATTTTAATTTCTTCAAGCAAGTTTTTGCATTTGGTCTTCTGGAAGTGTCAATCTACAAGCAATCCCTTTGCAACTCTCTAACACTAGTTCACAAATCTTTTATCCCGCTACTCCTAATTGTACCATTATCATAAGTTAAAAGAAAATAACTTGAAGAGGAATTGTAGAATAAGTAGTTATTTTTAGAATATAGATACCTAGTATATAGTGTAAACATGGATAGATAACTGTTGAAAGGGTGGTTCAGTAGATAGAATAGATGAATAGATAGAAAAAGTAGTTATCATCGTAATATAGGAGTTGGTATCTCGGGGTTGTATGAGGAGGATGGGAGAGAAGATGAAAATACCAGACTGTGATAGTCATGAGCCGGGGATAAGCTTGGTGCTATCTCTTCCTCTTAGTTTTCTTCTTTCTTTTGTATTAGTGTTGATTCTAGTGAAGAGAATCAATTTTATGAATCAATGTTTGATTTAGGAAGTTGTTTATGGAAGTTTCTAGTCACTATTTATTGCAAGGTTGTAAGTTTAGTAGAGAGGAATTATAATTGAATGAATTGTCTTTATCAAATTCAATGGATTGGAAGTTATTCATTCTAGGATTTGGATTAGGCTTGTATGTTTGTGAATTACATAGGGTACTGAAATTGATGTCATGGTTGTTATCATATTGATATGAAAGAGTGGACAGTAGGAAGAAAATGTAAGTATTCTTCGGTATTGTAAGCATTCAGCAGTAGCGGTTAATTGTGTGACCCTAACAATTGGAGCTCATATACATGGTCTTTTCCTGTGTTCGAATTCCCCTATATGGATTTATTCTGGTAGCATCCTTTCAGAATAAGTAAAATGATAATCACATTTTGGCGCCGCTGCCGAAGATTGACAACATTATTGGGTGTTAAGAATTATTTGCCAAAGCAGTAAAGGAGATTAGGAAGCAAACTGAATTAAAATAATGAAAGAGTATGGTTATTAAGAATGAGAATTTAACAACAAAGAGAATAAAGCAATCAAAGAAAAGAACAAAGAGATCACAAGCAATAAATTTGTTACATAGTGAGCGAGATCACAAGTTGAAAAAAAAGCATTGATAAAGTTGGATTAAGTCGTGGTTGTATGCCTATTGGCATATTTGATCATATCTAGAAGGCAATCGACCTCTAATATTTCAAAAGTATACACCATTAAAGAAATCACCAAGAGCACTTGTGGGAAGATCTGCTAATAGTCCAGCATACCTCTCGAAGCCGTTAACGGAAAGCAAGGAAGGTACAAAGGAATTAGGTACTCCATTGGGTATTTTTCCAATTAGAGATATGTCCGATTCTAACAAGATTGGTTTTGAAGATTGGCATGAATCACTTGTCAATAGAGACCAATTCAGAGTATATCAAAATCCATCGTTTTTACCTCATATTCAACCAGTAAAATTATTTGGAGATAATAATAGTCAATCGAGAAGGCTTGGATGGCTGAAAAATACTTTTGTGGGAGAAAATTTTTATTTTAATAAGAAATTGAGCGAAACACCAACATCTTTAATGGCATTCGGAGGTTCAACGATTCAAATCGCAGTACAAATGGGTGCGGCAAGAGATCACACAACTAGCGTGGCTCTATTACCTACCTTTAGAGGTTTACCAGGAGCCAATCCAGATCAACATTTATAACAATTCTTGACTGCATGTGTAGCCAATAATGGAAGAACTGAAGATATTTGGTTAAGATGGTTGCCAGCAACATTAAAAGACACACCATTTGAGTGGTATAACTGCCAACTTGTCGAATCATTTATCAATTGGAAGGCATTGAAAAATACATTTTTAGTCCATTTTCGACCAATTGGTTTTGAAGAACATCTTAGAGAAAAATTAATGAACAGCAAAATGGTACCAGGGGAAGCGGTACAGTCATATTATGATTGTATAGTAGATATACTTCAAAAATGGCCAAATAACCAAATACCGAAATTATTTGTGTTGTCCATATTGGTTAATGGACTACATCCACCAGAATTGAAGATGTTTGTAAAATGGGCCCAATCAGCCACCATTGCATCATTTCTTGAGCGAACAAAAGTATGGGAAGAATGTCACTATGACCAAAATTTAACAGTTGAAGCCATGATGATTCCACCTCAAGGAGGTTATCAAATGACAAATTGGAATGACGCATCGGATAGTTATCAAGGAAGGAATGATTATGGTACAATTCCATAAGGAATAGTGGATGCCGTTCTATTGCAGGCTGTACCACCATCATTATCACATCCGTATGTGCCTTATTTTGCATATCAAAAATCAATACCTACGAAGGAATTTCCAAATGCATTGGTATTAAGGGATTCCAATGAATCATTGTTGTTAACATTGACGAAAAAAATGGATGAATTGGCTATGAATCTTATGAAGGACAAGGAAAAGAGATATAAACCAAGCAATATGCATCCCAATTTCTGGTGGAGTAATTGTAAGGGGCAAGGTCATTTAGTAACAGAATATCCTTCACCACCTTAAATGATTGTATATTATACCTTTTCTGAGGGCAAGCATATTACCACCAACTGTTGGAATTTATGGAAGCAACAACAACTCAGTAACTAGATAATGATCCAACCGTGGAACGATAACCAAATTCATGGGACGTTAAGCAAATTCAAATAGAAAATAGGTTTGGCTAGAATGAGAATCGTTTTAACAAGCCGAATAGAAAAAATTTTAAATTTTAAAATTTGGTATACAATCAAGAATACGGAACCAATGCTCAAAGAATGGTACAAAATCAATAAGGATATTTCCAATATCAATCCTTTCAGCAATCAAATTCGGATTCCAAAGTACCAACTGGACAACCGGGATCATTTTTCCATTCAACCTAGAACATGCTGAGCTGGTATATCCTGATAGATACTCCCAATATTCCTGTCGGTGTTTAAAGGAAACCACTTTGATGTTAATGTTGAAGACAAATTGGACATTATGCTAGTGAATGTCCTAATCTAAAAGCAAGCAATGACTATGCTCCCTCGTGTGGAAATTATAAGCAATCAGGACATACTTATCAGCAGTGTAATTCTCCATTTAATTTCAATAATTAAAACCAACATATTCAATTGCAGAGTAAACTAGAGGAGAATAATCGAGATTTATTGGTAAACTGGGTGGAATGCGTACATACCATGCTTACAAGGGTCCAAAAAAAAGAAAAAGATCCAATTCGACAATTGGAGGAACCAATTTCTAAGAGACAATAAGACTCAAATCTAATAACCATACTTAGATCGTCATCAACATTGAGACCTGAATAATCAGAACAGCCCAATGATGGTTCTGACACGAGACTATTGATCCAACATGAACCAATTCTATTACCCCCAAAAGACAAGGAGCAGCCTTACTCACTGAAAGACCCTCTCAGGGTGAAACAATATGAAATAGCTTGTTCAACTATTCCGATGTGTGACTCTATAAAGCAAGATAAGCTATTGACAAGAGTTAAAGTGAAGCCTATGAAAAAGAAAAGGGCTTTGGGAATTACTACAAATATGGAACTGTATGATATATTGAAGGATTTGGATGAAATCAAATCGTCAATCTCAATGAAGCAACTATTAGCGATTATGCCAGAATGTCGTTCTATGTTGAATTCTTCATTAATACTACGAAGAACTTGGTCTAAAGAAGTTTGGGAAGTCAGCTTAAACCCCGATCCAGGAGCATCGATTATTGATGTATCTATCAATGGAGTCTTTATTTCTAGAGTTCAAGTGGATCCGGGCTCAAGTGTAAATTTAATGACGGTGGAAATAATAAAAAATCTGAGTTTAATTAAGTTGTTATCCACATTATTTGTATTAAGAATGGCTGACTATAATCGAGTCAAGCCTATGGATATTCTTTATAGTATTGACATTGCTATAGCAGAAATTATGTATAAAATTGATTATATCATTTTTACATTATAAAGTTCCACATTATCATATCTAAATTTATTGGGACGGCCATGGTTATACCAAGCTAAAGCTAAAAATGATTGGGGCCATAGAACGTTAACTATCAGAAAGGGAAGAAAAACGATTGTTTTGCAAATGCACCTAGTCCAATATCATAGGGAATTACAAGTTCTAGACTCGGAAGTGACATCTGATGAGGAGGATCAATCTAAGGATAACTATGATGAAATTACTAACTTAATGCAAGTCGACAATGATCCAAATTGCATACGTAAGGAAGAAATATCCTACCAATATTGAGGACTTAAAGAATATTTTGTTCATCAGGAGGATGCAACTAACTCGGATCATACTATTGCCCAATGGATGGACAATCTTGCAATCAATAGAGTCAGCTGATTGGAACAAGAATGGGATAGTTCTTATATGTCGGATAATATAAGATATTTAGATCAAGAGAAGATAATTAAATCAGAGGTTGTAGAAGATCCTGTGTGTCTATCTATTAACCTAGGCACCAACAAAATGCCACATCTAATTAAAATATATGCCAGTATTATAGTTACAGAATTAGATGCTTGAAAACAATTTTTTGTCCATCACAAATTTGCCTTTGTGTGGTCGTATGTGGATTTGAAAGGGATTCGAGTCGACGTGTGTGAGCACTAGATTATTTTGGAAGAGGGTGTTATGCCAGTTTGTCAAAGACAACACCAACTTAACCCAAGATATTTTCTTTTAGTGAAAGAAGAATTGGATAAACTTCTCGACGTGGATTTTATTTATCCTATTCCGCATAGTGCATGGGTGTCACCAATCGTGATAGTACCAAAGAAAAATGGGAAAATCAAGATGTGTCAAGATTTTGGAAAGTTAAATGCGGCTACTAAGAAGGATTATTTTTCGTTACCGTTTATAGACAATATTTTAGACGCAATGGCCAGATATGAATGGTACTCATTTTTGGACGGATTTTTGGGATATAATCAAATTAAAATTGCTTAAGAAGACCTGTTGAAGATTACGTTTACCACAAATTGGAGAACATTTGCCTATAAAGTAATGCCATTTGGATTATGTAATGCCCTAGTTACTTTTCAACAAGTAATGACACAAGCATTTCAAGACTACCTATGTTTATCAATGGAGATATTTCTAGACGATTTTTGATCCTTTAGCACAACGGCTAAACAACTAGCATGTCTAGATAACTGTTTGAATCAATGCGATAAATTTGGGATATCTCTAAATTTGGAGAAGTGTCAATTTGGCATACCGTCCGGAAAGCTATAGGGACACATTGTCTCTATTGAAGGTATCGCTATGGACCCCGATAAAGTTATTAGTATATTGGGTTAACCAAAGCCAGATACGGTATTAGGCATACACAATTTCATCGGTCATGTTAGCTACTATCGGCATTTTATTGAATCTTTTGCAATTATCTGTCAACCATTAATTAACTTGTTAAAGAAACCCCCACCAAACGGATCTAGCTCAATATGGACTAAAGACTATACTTTTGCATTTGACAAATTGAAACAAAAATTAGTATCTGTTCCAATTCTTGTAACACGTTGTTGGACAAAATCGTTTCATGTCTATATGGATGCGTCCAAGGTTGCTATTGGATCCATTCACAGATAAAATGATGAAAAAGAATTAGATCATCTCATATATTATGCGAGCCAACAATTCGTTGCTGCAGAATGAAATTATAATACTACCGAGCGAAAAGCCCTCGGAATGATCTACTCTGTACAAAAAATCTGCCACTATCTACTTGGATACCCATTTGTGTTCCACGTTGATCATGATGCACTTAAATACATGATAAATAAACCTCAATTGAGCAGATGATTTGCTTGACGGTGTTACTTCTGTAGGAATTCAACTTTACGATTAACGTTCGATCCGGCAAAAAATATGCCAATGAAGATCATTTATCCCATTTATCTAATATATGGGGTAATGAGCCAATAAACAATGTTTTTTTGGACGCACAACTATTTGCTGTGGATGTCATTACACACAAATATGGTGAATCGATCCAATATCTAATGTTTTAGACTTTTGTAATTTCTTATAATGAAAAATTAAAGAAGCGTCAGATTTTAAAAAGTGCGCCATATACCATGATTGCAGATGCCTTGTACAAACAAGGGCGGGATGGAATTTTATGCTGTTGCATCTTTCAAAGTGAAGTTCGTACAATTTTGGAAGGTTGTCATTTGGACAGTTGTGGAGGACATTTTGCGGGTGATAGCACCACACGTAAGGCTTTAATGGCTGGGTATTGGTGGCCAACAATGTTTTCGGATGCACACCAATATGTTCGTCGTTGTGATCCTTGTCAACGAATTTGTTTGCCCTACTATAACTTCTGCAATGCCATTGGTACCAATTTTGGCACAAGCACCATTTGAAAAATGGGGTATTGACTTTGTAGGACCCATTGTACATGCCTCTCAAAATGGACATAAACGTTATATTCTAATAGCCACCAATTATGTCACCAAATGGGCAAAGGCCATGACAAGGAAAACTGATAATGCCAATACAGTAGCAACATTTTTATATGAGAACATTATCACTGATTTTGGCTGTCTGAAAGAATTGGTTAATGATCGCGGAATACATTTTATTAATACAATAATTGAAACATTAATAGCGAAGTATGAGATCAAACATTCCAAAATTACACCTTATCATCCACAAGCCAATGGGTACATAGAAAAGACCAATGATATCCAATTTAAGATCTTAACAAAGACTATTTCAAGAGCAAAAAACAATTGGGATACTAAATTGTTTGCAACTTTATGGGCATACCGTATTGCATATAAAGTAACTATCAATTCTACCCCATTTCAATTGAAATACGATCAGGAGGTAATTCTACCAATTGAATTGGAGGTCCAAAGTTTACAAATTGTATTAGATGAACGTATGGGAGACAAAGAATCTCTTCAATATATGTTAGTCAAATTGGAGAAATTGGATGAAGCTAGGGCTATGGCTCTCTTGATCATGGAAGCTACACAACGTTGTAGAAAGAGTTATTACAACAGTATGTTACAGTCAAAATATTTTATGCCCAATGATTTGGTGCTACTTTATGATAGCCGCTTTAACAACTTTTTCGATAAATTTCAAGTATAATTGCATGGGCCATATTGGGTGGTGGAAGGTTTTGTTAATGCTTCAATTTAATTGAAAGATTTTCTGTGAATCCACTTTACAACACGCATTAACGAGAACTAGTTACGCATGAATGGGAATCGATAAGATTGAAAAGGTTGTGATAGTTAGGAAACGATTGATGGTTAGTTTTGGGTACTGAAATTGACTAGTCAAGAAATTAGACATTCTTGTTAGACGTGAGATTAAGATATTCTAGATTAGATATTCTTGATTTGAATCCCGAGTAAGCAGTTAGGAGCGAGGCACTCATAGAAGGTATCATTGTTGCAAATTTTAGACATTGTGCTTTGAATTGTAAGCTTTACGACAGTAATCAGCAATAGTGTTAGCGTGAAGAAGTATTGAGAGTTTGATTTTCACAATGTTGATAGAAAGAGCAAAGAGAGTACCGAAATGATCAAAAAGTCACTGCAATGTGAGGTCTAAGTGCGATTTGGGATCACGGTCTCTTGTAGTTATCACCAACATGTAACCGATGAAGTTAGATATCTGTTGGTCATTGAAAAGGCAAAAAGATTTTAGAAATACATAGTTATTTACGTTTTTACAAAGATCGAATAAACTACCACCAATTAATGTAAAACGAGTGGCGAAATATATAGAGAATTATGATCTAGAGGATGGTTTGAGTGTGGTAAGAGGAGTCTTGATTGGAATAGATGAGAATATCTTACACAAGGTCTTACATTTACCAACCGGAGAGCTTGATGTAGGAGGAGATGCATCAAATGACTTCAGGCGAGGAAGCTACTTCAAAGGAGGAATGTCGTCTCTCGAGTGAAATCAAGGATGGAAGGTACAGGAGGCACTTCTGTCCAAACTTATGGAATGGATGCGGTTTGTTCAGAAGCAGTTAGCATTGAATTAGCATACCACCTACATGGTGAAGCGATTATTATTTTTCATGATAGGAACACTGAAAGGCATGGTATTCAATTGGGCAGCTTCTGTGGCCACAACGATACATGCAAAAATGAGAGGTAATGGGAAGACGGAGAATTTTGCTTCACTATTACGTTCAAATTATGTAAACTCAGTACTTGAGTATACATTGAAATAAGAATCTCAACCAATTAGAGATGACAATAGAGATGACGACACCAATACCAATTCCAAGGGAAAGCAACCAATTAGGGTTTCCACAGGGTATAACGGAAAGATGAAATCTTAAAAAAGTTATATTGAATCAAATTTCCTAGCTGCAACTTACGGTGAATAAGCTCAAAGATGAGGATAGCTTAAAAAGGCAAGTAGAAGCGAGCAAGAAAATAATATTGGAGCAAAATTACAAAATCAAGGAACAAGAACAAGTCATCAAGGTAGAATCAGAATCCAAGATGCGAGTGAAGCGTGAATTGGATAAGAGAGTGGAAAACTAGTCAAAGGAGAAACAAAGGATTCAACATATCCTAAAAAATCAAAGGCAAGAATTACTACAAACTCGCAAATCATATAAATTGGAACAAGACAAGATGAACGCTAAGTTGAAGATGGAATGAGAGAAGAAGGAGGCATTGGAGCTTAAAAAGAAACAATTGGGTGTCGAATATCGAAACAAAATAGATGAGCTACAGGCAAAAATTATTGTTTTGAAGGAAATAGTAACAAAATTGGAGAGTGATTTGGTCAAAATTGGTTAGCCACAGATATTTGCCTCAACGAGAATAAAAATTGAAAAATTGGAGGAGAAATTGCAAAAGCAACAACAATAATTGCAAGTTCATGTTCGAGAATTGGGAGCGTATAATGAAGATTTAACAGCTCAATTAAAGGTAGAGATTTAGGATGAGTCGTCGAAAGAAGATATAGTGTTGAAACAAGACCAAATGGAGCCAACGCCAGGAATTGAAAAGATTAAACAATCCACTTACAAAAAGAAGAAAAAAAAAAAAAAAAAAAAAAAAATTGTTTATCAATATTGTATTTGCATGGACCCTATACAATTAGAAGTCGGGCTATATAGAATAAGTAGTTATTTTTAGGATGTAGATACATAATGTATAGTGTAAACAGGGTTAGATAACTACTGAAAAGGTGGTTCAATAGGTAGAATGGATGAATAGTCAGGAAAAATAATTATCATCGGTAGTATAGGAGTTGATATCTTGGGGTAGTATAAGGAGGATGGGAGAGAAGATGAAAATTCCAGATTGTGATAGTTATTAGCCAAGAATAAGCTTGGTGCTATCTCTTCTTCTTAGTTTTCTTGTTTCTTTGGTGTTAGTGTTGATTCTTGTGAAGATAATCGATTTAATGAATCAATGTTTGATTTAGGAAGTTTTTTATAGAAGTTTCCAGTCACTGTTTATCGCAAGGTTGTAAGTTCAGTGGAGAGGAATTATAATTGAAGGAATTGTCTTCATCAAATTCAGTGGATTAGAAGTTGTTCGTTCCAAGATTTGGGTTATGCTTGTGTGTTTGTAAATTACACAGGGTATTGAAATTGATGTCGAGGTTGTTATCATATTAATATGAGAGAGTAAACAATAGGAGGAAAAGTTAAGTGTTCTTCAACATTGTAAGCATTCAGTTGTAGCGGTTAATTGTGTGACCCTAACAATTGGAACTCATATACATGGTCTTTTCCTGTGTTCAAATTCCCCTATATGAATTTATTCTGGTAGGTTTCTTTCAAAATAAGTAAAACGATAATCACAAAAACTCATGCATTTTAACATAGAAGAGAGCAAATCCATTGAAACTCCATTTGATGTGAATTCCAAGTTGTTGAAGCTTTTTGAGAAAAAGTATGAAGAGATTCAAGAAGAAATGGAAGGCATTCCATACAAGACAACAATAGAATCATTCATGTATGCAATGGTGGATATAAGGGCAAATCTTGCATTTTTGATGGATGTGCTAAGCCAATTCATATCTAGAGCAAGTCCCTTTCATTGGATGGTTGAAATGCATCATGAAATATTTGAAGGATACTTTAGACTTCAATTTGTATTTAGAGGCAAAGACATCATATTGAAGGGTTTTAGTCATGTGGATAAAGTGGGGAGTAGAATGATCTCTCTCACTCCGAGCATTGTATGCATACTCTATCTATTGCATGTACTTATGCATCTTGTTTGTACTCCTATTGTACTTCAACAACTTTTGCACCAAGAGGTAGGCTGCAACGCACTAACTACCATGCAGTCAAAAAATCTTCTTAGATTTCACACGGATATGTCACAAATCAAGCTATTTCAAACAATGAAGGCAAATATCTACAGTATTATGGATGAAAACATTTACATCAACTGTAGAAGCACAATAATCACTTATTAGTAGATTAGTTTAGTATGTCCATACTTCAGCTACTAGATACATTTTTCTAATACCCATGGCATGCAACGAAGTTATGGAGTGTACCTTTACACCACTACACCACCTCTACACCACTATAAATAACTCACTTGGCAAGTGGGATGCCATGTAGGTTCGGTGGTTACCACCTTTCTGTGGTTGAAACCCTCGTTTACAAGCCACCACGAGCTCCTGTCTACCTCCTGGTAGGAAGGGGGCGTATGCTTCGGAGGACTCTTACGTCCAATGCGTTATTGGACCAGTGAACTGTTAGTAGCTGCAGTGACATAAACATATTGACGCACGTATCGACGTCATATTCAGCATAGTTTACAACAAGAAGTTCATTACTGCGTTGGGTTTATTACTTGCCAGAATTTCAGATTCGTTTTTCAACTTGCTTTGCAGTACGAGGTTCTGGACCCTTGTTTTCACAGAATTAAGTCGACACCTTCTGGAACATCCACTTTGTTTACTTCGTTTTGACAGACTTCCCAACATTGACAAATTGTAGATGAAGTTATCGACATTAAAGTGTCGAAAAATTAGTTCGACATTGATTTAGTCACTTGTGTGTCTAAACAATTGTCGAAACCGAAGCAAGCGAAATCCTTCCAAATTTCTACAGTCATATGTCAGAGAATTTCCCAAAAAATATAATAAAATGTCGGAAACCTGCCAAAAAAGGTGTCAAAAACAAACCCTCTTCGGTTGTTCTTCGGTTCTGCGTGGGCACATCCCACTTTTCCAATCTGAAGCACAAGCACGAGAGGTTTGTTTTAACGAAGCAATTCCCTTGGTAATGATCAGAATTGCGGAGTTTTCAGACTTCATCCCCCCTGGAGCTATTTTCTCAAAAGTTGCATGAAACTTGAGAAGATGGAGCACTATAGGCGCCTTCAGCCAACAATGCCGGATGCGGCTCTACGTAGGATTCTTGCAAATAAGATCTCATTCCCACATGATAGGTCATCCTTATCTGCTTCAACAACATAATGCCAGAATCACAGTATCCCTCACATCAGGTTCAACAGCTTTCGAAGTCCATGTGTAAGTTCATGTTAGTCATTCTACGGAGACATTTTAATCTCTCCAAGCAAGTTTCTGCATTTGGTCTTCTGGAAGCGTCAGTCTGCAAGCAATCCCTTTGCAACTCTCGAACACCCGCTGACAAACCATTTATCCCGCTACTCCTGATCAAATGCCCAATGCCCCATATGTCTACACTCGAGTCATGACGACCTCTGCTCATCTCAGGGGCGTGAGCTTCAACACACAGTCCGTGAGCGTGACCACAGGGAGTAGCAGCAGTCTCATCAAAATCAATTAAAACCCAGTTGGTACCTGAAGTGTTTCTGAGAACATTCCGCCAAGTTATATCTCGATGCATTAGATTTTTTCCATGCAACCAGACCAGTGCTTCTGCAACATTGATCAATGCTTTCAAAAGTTCATCTTCAGGTCTCGCCCGGCTTTTCACAAGACACCGGGGTATCATTCGGAATCTACGATCGGCTGCATTAATTTTCAGCACCTGCTCTGCATTGGGGCAATCCTTGATGCTCTTATATATTTGGTACACCTTCTCAAAGGTACGCTTATCTCTGTAGATCTTGTCAACACCAGTCCCCACGAAAACAGTTTTTCCGTCAGTGCGATAATCGTAAAAGTCAGACTCAACTCCCAGCACGATTCCAGCTTCAGACAGGCGCATTAGCAGCTTGCTGATGTTGAAGCCTATCAACGATGCCAGCAACCTGTCCTCTACAACAGATAGATTGACAGTGATCAAATCCACCACCTCAGTCTTACATCGCTTAGCATCATGCACTAGTGCACAGTAAGTAACGATCGCTGCGTTGGCATAATAACACAGGAGATAGGGCAGGTTTCCATACGTCCAGATCAGCTTCCTGACCAATTCTTGTTTGGGATCATCTTCAGTATCTGGCCCCTTCTCCTCGCCACGCCAAAGTGCGAGTCTGGAAACCATCCCAAGTTTGTCTGGGCGCTTGTTCTCGGATGAACTAAACCTTGAGGTGTCTCTATCAAAGACAAGTGTTTCCAAAGAGAACAGGGATATTGGCTCAGTAACAAGACAATCCCAATAAGCATGATAAGAACTTTCTGTAGAGCCTGTAGCTGGAGGCCTTAACACAATCCCAAGGTGGTCATCCAAATTCCAGCAAACGCCTCGTGCAGGGTCATGACAAATAAAGTTGTCTGCTTTACTCAGATAGCTCTTCCACTGAAAGTAGCGTCGGTGAGAAACCGGAAATGCCATACGTGGCGGATGCAGCAAGTAACCTTTCAGTTCAGTGACCTCCGGAATCCTGACGTCCACTCTTGCTTCTACTAATAACCTCCGGAAAGGGTCCAGTGCATCCTGTTGAGCAGCTGCTTAAACCACAAAATAAGTAAACATACATAGAGATGCGAGCCTAAATAAGCACATAAATTAGCAGGCCAGACTACCTATGGTTTCGGAAACCTATGTAGCCATTGTGAAAGAGTAGTGTCCCCTCCAGAAACGAAAACCCCCAAGGTATAGAGTTCCACACCGACCACCTCAACGCGTCCAGTAACCACAGGGAAGAAGAAAGGGTGGTGGCTTGGTATATATAGCTGGAACAGCATTAAGGCACAGCTACCGAGACGTAACGTGGCAGCAAGAGAAAGGCCGAAGTCAGGTGAGTTGGGGGAGTGTGTTAAATACCAGCCATCAGTAACCCTTTATCGGTTAATAATCGGCTGAGGTTAAGTACCATGAGTTCAAACAGAGGGAGGGAGGGAGCGTGGCTGCATAAAGAAAACCTTCACCAGTTACCCATAAGTTCGAGAACTAATTAATAGGTGCCATGCAGACACGTCTACAACCCTTAATAGG
This sequence comes from Physcomitrium patens, assembly GCF_059467195.1. Taxonomy (NCBI): domain Eukaryota; kingdom Viridiplantae; phylum Streptophyta; class Bryopsida; order Funariales; family Funariaceae; genus Physcomitrium; species Physcomitrium patens. Next base: position 4,921,177 of record NC_143435.1, read on the forward strand.
TTAACCTGGAGGAAAAAATTGGAACGTACTTGTTTACAAAAAGCATAAATCAACGGCTTCCTCAACTGTGATAAAACAATCAGACCTTCAGGCGCAAAGTATGAACAGTGCAACGCAGCCAATTCAACAATGGTGCAAGACCATCCAATACAAGCACGTGTCTCTGAATGACAAACATCGAATAAAATTGGAATGTGTACTTCCCTGTGTACTTGCATAACCTACATGACCAAGAAGTACCAGAAGAAGAAGAGGACAAGGGGGTGGGGAAAAATAAATGCAGGCATTGAGCAAAAACTAGAGAGCCCTAGAGAGCGAATCAGTAAGACCAAGAACAACATTTCTTACCCAATGAGTTTCAATAGATCCACAAGGTTCAGAAACCTTGAAAACAACAGACCTTATCAGACGTGGAATAAAGCATCGAACAAGCCATCACAAGAAAACCTAATTGTTCTGCTGAAAAAAAAAAACATACCAGGAGCAGGAGCTTGTAAGAATGCATACTTCAGGGCTTAAGGTATTGATTAAGCTACCAAGTTAAGAAGGAGAATCATACCGGTAGGAGGTGCTACCCCAATGCCAACCCTAATTCCATAACCATGAACTAAACCCTCGCCCGAAAATATGAACCGGACGAGATACTAATAGGAACCCTGGCCAAAGGGAAGAAGTGGATATAATCAAGTGGATAATGCAATAAGTGTCAGGACAAGTGATTTCACCTGAAGTATCAGCGTTGAGTAGCAGCAGTTCCTTTTCCCGCAGTTGCTCCTCCTTCTTCCGCAGTTGCTCCTCCTTTTTCCTCAGTTGCTCCTTCTCTTTCCGCCAGTAAGCGACATCGGCCTCTGTGACAGCCTTCGTCAGTTGTTCTTCCACAGCATCGATCTGTTGCTCTACTTTCCTGATCTCTTGCTTCACCTCTTCAATTTCGGTATCCATTGTCTTGTAAAGCGCATGACCCTTTCAGCACGCCTATGCTGCCTACGTGACCACCTCCTGTAACGTGCAACCTCAGCAGCAATTCATTAGAACGCTGTCACACGCAAACGCGAGCAGTGCTCGAAATGCATACAAAACTCCGCTCAGCCAAAACAAACCCCTATAGAGACAACAAACAGAAAGAGTAAAATCAGCTGCCAAACCACAATCAAAGCTCATGGCGCGCACGACAGCCACTTCTAAACTCTCCCGAATCATGCCTCACAACTAATAATCCAACAACATAAGTAATCACCCTGACATTCACCATAAAGACTCGAAATTTACCGCAGAAACACGAAACACGGAGGGGCGGCTGACCCCGGCCAAGAAATCAACGACACCCGGAAAAGCAAACCGGCGCTGGAATTACAAGAGGAAAAGAAACTGGACAACAATACGATACCTGTGGATGACTGAAGAGCTCAACGGAGACAGAATAACTTACCGGTAGGCGGAAGGCAAGGGTGGTAAGAGAACAGAAGAGAGCGCTCAAGCTGAGGTCAAGCGATTGAACTGCCCGTCGTGAGAAAGGTTCCCTACCTCTGCCAGGGTCATTCTTGTCAATCACGCCCATCAACGAAGCGACCTAACGAAACGAAACAGCAGACTTGGAAGGAGCAAAATAAACACTAAACTCTAGCGCACGGAAAAACGGAAACCCTAGCACAAGGAAGAAGAGAAAACCCAAGCCATCCGAGAGTGGCAGACCCAAAGCCAAGAATGGAATGCACCGAGTTCTAAAATCGGGGTGGCAATTCGTACAAAGCCTAATTACTGATCTGACACAAAAACCTCAAATCAGAAATTAAGACAGTCGAGCCAAGAATTCAACCAGAAACAGCCGCGAAGCGTTGGCCGTAATGTTCTGATGCATCGTGATACAACTAAAATCTGGTAGACGGTGTGGAATTCTGACATTCCCTTTATTTTTACATTCATGCATGGAACTCAGCAAGTCTTCTCTTCCCTTCAATTTGTTGGGCCCTGCCCTTTTCGAAAGAGGGATCCTTGGAATCTTGGATCGTGGTGCCAAAACGATACTACATACTTTATTCTTTCTAGAGGCCTTGAGCATCTTTCCTTCCAAAATTAGTATTATAATAAAATATTGAAATAAAATTTCATTTATTTTTTATTTTAAGCTCATATTTATAAACCATATGAACCAATTTTTACAAGATTTTTTTTTTTGATGTACTTATCCATGTTGATGACATATCTTGTTCAGGGGTCTCCGTTCTTGGTTCATGCACATCAAAACCATTAATAAATGTACACTTTCCAAGCAAGAGACTGTCCCAGAACTGTTCAAAATAGCCTCCAATTCTTCATCACTATCCTACACTAGACTCAATTCAATCAATTCAACCAGTTGAAGTTGACAAGCAGAGTGAAATTATGGCGAAGCAGCAAAGACACACCTGCGACTTGGAAGGTTCTTTTAATACGAGTGGGGCCCATTGGTGACTTCCTAGGTGAAATGTGCGTAAAACCCCGGACTAGTCGGGTCTCTAGAGCTACTTCGTGATTGTGCACTCTGAACAGGTGGCGCTGGAGGTTATCAATCTGTCCCTGCATGATATAAATCTGCAACATTGAAAGAGCTGAAGCTCGATCGACTGCTGTCATTCTCTCTGCAACCAGTTTTTGAGTCTCTAACTTTTCCCTTTCTTCAGCGCTTGCCTCAGTTTTATTTTCTCGGCGGCTTCGATGGCACGCTATCAATCTCGTTCAGCAATTTTCCACGTGTTCTTCCTCTTCCATGCTCTTAATCAATCTGTTGTTGTGCATTTCACTTGTCTTCTTCGGCCTTCTCTAAGTCTCTCCTCAAAGCGATAGATTGTGACTTGATTGCCCTCAAATTCTTCTTGTACATGCTTTAGCTCTGATCATAAGCTCTCTGCCTCTTCAGATTGATTTGATGTTTTGAATTCAAGCTCCTGCAAAGTAAGAAACAAATCTGTGAACAAAAATTCTGCAATTCTCACCGGTGCCAAAACCTCAAATTTTAGGAGCTATTGTTCTTCAACAACTTATAAACGCAGACAAAAGACGAGGGTGCACTAGAGATTCAGGTAATCAATATCAAATGCGTGATAGAATTAGAAATTGTTTAATACCTGGAATGATGCAAGTTTAGCATTCAGTCCCTCCGTCTCAACTCATTATGTTGATCCACCACCTTCCGACTCGTATACCGGATTATTCTTCCAGTCCATAGTTACCGCAGAGTATCGAAAACCCTAAAATCACTCTCTGCTAATCACGTCGTTGGCAAACGTCATTCCTGCACTCCATCTTGTGGCGTATACATAATAAATACAGAAAGCGGCCTCTAGCGCATCTATAGTTGTGAAATGTCCTAGACTGGGACTCTGGTGCCGGACTACCTAAATAGTGAATACGTGAATACCTGCGCATAAATTTGGAAAGCATAACATACAAATTGCATCGAGAGGGAATGAATGCAACGTATGAGATACAAGAGAATCCCTAGCTTATAACTACCAAATGACTCGGTGCTAATCGAAACTACTATCGATGGAGGCCGCGTAAATTATCACTTAACGCAACAAGAGGCTACTATTGGAAAAAGTAAAATGACAATGCAACAAAGCAGAACTAAGACCTTTCCAATGACATCAGTTCAATCATCGTGCGAAGTTCAAACAATACATGCAACTGATGAAGACTCGAGAAACATCACCGAAGTACTTGAAAGGAGCACGTAAAAGGAGCTGTCGAAAGAAACAGCTCGATACTTACGAATCCAGTTATTCACTCACAGTCACGGATTCATAATATCTGGCAAAATTCCAGTCAACATTCCATCTGGCAAAATCCTAAGCATGAAAAGACTTCTCCTCAGCATAGCCGCACACATATTACCTCTCTATAATCCAATTCAAAGCAGCAAGTCACCTCATAAACGAACTAGAACTTCACTTACCACATCGTACGTTGGATTCAAGAAACACACTCAAAGAGGGGACCAAGAGACTCCGAAGTGCTAAAAAGCCCCAAAAAAGAGCATTCAGGAGAGATCCTTGAGCTTCGATTTTAATGGCTTCAAGGCAGAGAAAATTCCAGTCAACATTCCCTCAATCCTACGAGCATGCTCGTATGATGCAATGCATCATACGCGCAGTGAGCACAAAACGCAATGCTATCTCTCTCACTCAACAGGAACACGAGTGGAATAGTTTAATATCTAGGTGATACTCCTTTGATATTGATGTGTTATTGTGCCGATACTCGGGCTAATAGAGTGGACAGGGGTATATACGACGACAGGCTTCCTGGAGGTTTTGATGGTTGGAAGAAGGCGCATGGCGATCGGAGCAGAGATCAGAGGGGTGATAGCAGCCGTGGATGATGAGTAGGGGCGTTGGTAGCCGTTCTATAGCGCGCTGGAGTGTATGGGGTCCGCGGAGGTTTTTTTTTGAGATTCATGTCTTTGATAGTTTGACAAGAGTGCTAATATATTATTTTTATCTTGTTTTAGAAGTGAGTGAATTATTCCACTTCTATTGTTATATTTTGAAGGTTGCTAGTTATTCACCTTTAGACAAAAAATCTTGTTTTCTAATACTGATCATTTTCTTAAAGACAGTGGATTATCCTTCTTTGTGGAAATTTTTATTAGAAGTTGTAGATTACCTTCCTCTAATTTAATATTTTGGATTTTTTTGAGTTGTCTATGGAAGGAAAGATTATGAATGCTATTCTTAGCCAAAGTGAGAAGAGATTTATAATTATTATAGATCTTCATGAGCTTGTCAACACTCTAAAAGTAGAAATCTTACGTATTTCTAATGTGAATCATGGAGGTACTATGCTTACAACTATGGAAGAAGTTCAGAGTCTGCAGCAAGAAATTGTGCAGTTGAAAGAAGATGAGATGGTCCTTCTCAAAGGCAACTAGGCGGCAACCAAAACAACAGCAAGAATAAATAGATATCTCTAGGATTTAGCAAAAAAAATTTAGAATAAATTTAAAATAAAAAATTAAAAGAAAAAAAATATAAAAAAGTGAAGATTTAGGAGTATATGTAGAGATAATGGTTCCAACAATAATAGCACACGACTTGATAATGGCCTCTAGAAGAATTTACTTAAAAATAAGGTCCTTCTCCTGACTTCTTTTCTATGGCACAACTTTGTTTATAACTTGTGTCTCCTTCGCTATGAAGTTGAATCAGATATCATCACCCTCAATATGATATATATATCATTGGATAATTCATGGTCTTCTTTGAAAGTAAACTATAGAGATGGTTCCATCTTATGAAGAAGCAAAAAGATATCGAAGTGGTATGTTTGAAGGAGATAGGAATGTTAGAAGTAAAAACAACAAAAAGAGTTTAAATCCATGGCTAATTTCAAAAAACATAATGAGACAATAACATTCATCAATGAAGCCAACTAATCTTTGAAAATCCAAAACTCGTATGTTAAAGCATACATTTGCACATCTATCCAAATGGCTTGTGATTCAAGCATGAAAAAGAATATAGGTGCATTATAGAAGAATGCATAAGCAAATTCAAAAATGACCTCTAAGTAAGCCTTGACATATCGATTCTACTTTGAAATGGTATAGGATTAAGAGGAGATGTTCAGGACTCGCATTTTTTTTTGGTAGGTCTACAACAAGGAGGTGAATCCACTATAGAGGCATAATGCAAAATACATTTCTATTCGTTTATTTGTTCTAACTTGTTAATACAAAAATAATAATAATAATAAAAAAAAATATTATAATATAATATATATCATGTAGAAAATTGCTAAAAAAGAGAAATATGTCTAGTTCATAAAATTATGCTTTTAGCTATAAGGGAGTATATAAGCCCAACTTCTATGAACTTGAATATAAAAATGTTCTTAATCAAAACTCTTATTAGAGTAGCTATAGAAAAGGAGCTCACACCAACTTGCAAGGTTTATTTTTTTGCCTAAATTTGGACTAGAGAAGCTTGCATAATTGAGGTACACTGAGTAGAAAAAATTTCCATTGTCATCTTTATGATTTATACTACTATAAATGCTATGTTAGTACTAATATGGATGATTGCCACTAAAGCATTTTTTTGAGTCTTCGAGGCTTTTGAAGCCTTCAAGGCTTTCGAAGCCTTCAAGGCCTTTAGAATCTCTAGAGCTTTTAGAGCCTTTGAATCAAATAACAATGCATTCTACTTTCTAATTTGAATGGCCTCTTTTTCAAAAGTAATTACAAGAGCCTCCAAAATATCAATTGTACCATCTTTTAAGATAATCGCAGCTATCCTGTGTTAGGGATATAGTACTTAGAACCTTTTAGAGACTAGTTTCTAGAACCTTCTAGAAGCAAGTCTCTAGAACCTTTTAGAAGCTTCGTAGTCGGTATAAGATGTTAGGGACATAGTCCTTAGAACCTTCTAGAGACAATATTTTAGAATCTTCTTGAAGCTTCCTAGTTGGTAGAAGTTACTTGAGAAGCTTCCTTAATATGAGTATATATTGGAATCGAGGCTGAAGAGTTCTTTAGTCTCGACAATACATCTCTTGGAGCTCTAGTTCACCTCTCTGGTGTTGTTCTTGTATTCATTTGATTAATCTACTTCTTGCCATTTCTTCTTGAATTTCTTGTTAGATTTGGAGTCTGTATTTTTGTGTCCGTGAGAGTTTGTCGAGACTTCACTCATGTGAGATATCAAAGCTAGTTTCTTTCTCGTTAGAGTGTGGATTACTCCTCTGCTTAGAAGTGTACTAGCATTTTAGAGATTGCGGATTACCCTCCTCTAAATTGATACTTCTTTTCTTACAATATTGGAGTCTTATTCTTCTTGGAAAGAGTGGATTATTCCTTTTCTTGCAACTCTTAAGGTATTTTAGAGGTTGCAGAGTATCCTCCTCTAAACCAATATTGAATTCTTATAGAGTCATTTCTGTCCTTCTCTTAGAATGGCCGGAGGCCATGACATTAGTATGACAGAAAGTTCAAAGTCCAAGTTGAATGCTATCATGAATGCTCTCGCTACGTTATCGTAAAGAGCTGCAGCGATTGAAGGAGTCGTGGCAAGGCTGCATAATGATGGAGCATCTGAGATGGCACAATCTAGGTTGCACCAGCCTCAAACTTCTCTACTTGGAGAAGCAACTTTACCTAAAGTTCGACAAGCACCGCTGGTTCTACAACATAAGGAGCTCCAAGTTAGCCTTCCAAACAAGTTTGATGGTACGCGTTCCCAGTTTCGAGGATTTGTCATCTAAATCAAGTTGATAACAGTTTTATTGCCCGAACGTTATGCATCGAAGGAGTCACATGTTGGGCTTGTTGGAACCTTACTTACAAGGCAAGCTCTATCATGGTTTGCTCCTTTGTTTGAGAAACAATCATCCATATTAAACAACTTTGAAACCTTTTTGGAAGCGTTTGCGGAAGTATTTGGTGAACACGATAAGGTTGGATGGGCTACAACAAAGATTCGGTTACTACGACAAGGGATGTATTCTACATCAGTCTATGCATAGGATTTCAGGTAATTAGCATGCCACATCAATTGGGACGAAGAAACATTGATGAGTCAATTCTATTGAGGTTTAAAGGACGATGTGAAGGATTTGATGTTAACTCTTTCTGATCCGCAAACGCTCAATGAAGCTATTAGCCAAGCTGTGAAGTGCGATAATCGCCTATTCCAATGCTGCCAAGACCAACGCTTAAGATAACATACGGTTTGCCATGCCCCAACTATGACAGCAAGCAATGCGAATTCACATTTAGAGGTAGAAGACATGCAAATTAATGCTGTACGTGTCAAATCTCTTACTCTTTAAGAAAAAAAGCGGCGTATGGAGGAAGGTCTATGCTTACATTGCGGTGAAGAAGGCCACAAAGTTAGAAACTGTCCCAAGAAGTAAAATCGACATATTGTCAGGACTAGGGGCACGTTTGTTCAGGAAAACGAGGATGCCCAACCACAATAGGAACTGTGCGGCTAGACAGTGAAATATTGCAATAACAACCAGGTTCCTTACTTTCCGCTCAACCTGCCCTTTGCTTTACAGTCCTTTTGTTTATTGGCCCTCAAAAACTGAGAACCTTAGCATTATTAGATTCAAGAGCATCTGCTTGTTTCTTAGACGAAGAATTTGCAAAGCGTCATAAGATCTCTTTAGTACAAAAATCCAAACCTGTTCACGTTGAGGTCATAGATGGGCGACCTGTATTATCTAGTAGGTCACTTACGAATCAGAACCTATAGAAGTGACGTTTAAGGGCCATAGTAGTCATATTATTTTTAATATTATTAGAACCCCATCAAATCCTGTTATTCTTGGTCTTTCTTGGTTGGAAAAGCATAACCCATCCATAGATTGGAGGTTGCGGAAGATGATCTTTCTCACAAAACCACCTAAGAGTAAGCCTAGTAGAAAATTCCGAATAGAGAAATCCTTATTCATTAGAACAAGAGCGTTTATAAGATCGTCTAAGAAAAGCACATCGTTTGTCATTTATGCGATTCTAACTACCGCGGAGAAGATCTTGACAGCGAATATACCAGAGCAATATAAGGATTTTAAAGACGTATTTCAAAAGAAGAATGCCGACATGCTACCAGAACATCGACCATATGATTGTGCCATAGACTTGTAGGAAGGAGAAAAATCACCTTTTGGCCCGATCTACAATCTATCGCAGACAGAGTTGGCGAAGTTGTAGAAGTACATTGACGAGAATCTAGCCAAGAACTTCATTTGTCATTCAAAATCGTCAGCGGGAGCACCTATCTTATTTGTGAAGAAGAAAGATGGCTCGTTGCGGATGTGCATGGACTATCGAGGCCTCAATAAGGTAACAAAGAAGAATCGTTATCCGTTACCTTTGATTTTTGGTTTCTTAGAACAACTTGGACATGCAAGGGTCTTTACAAAAATTGATCTAAGGAGAGCTTATAACCTCGTACGAATCAAGGAAGGAGATGAATGGAAGACAACGTTTCGTACAAGGTATGGCCATTTTGAGTATAATGTCATGCCTTTTGGTCTTACCAATGCTCCAATGGTCTTTCAACATATGATGAATGATATTTTTTGAGAGCACCTTGACGATTTTGTTGTCATCTATTTGAATGATATTTTGATATTCTCCAAAAATGAGCAAGAGCATGAAAAGCACGTTCGTTGAGTCTTGGAGAAACTACACGAGCGAGGACTATATGCTAAGTTAGAGAAGTGTTTATTTCACTAAATAGAGATGGAGTTTTTGGGATTCTTTGCGACTACTGAAGGCTTGAAGATGGATTCCAAGAAGGTGGAAACAATCGTGTCCTGGAAGGTTCCGAAGACGGTTAGAGATGTACAATGCTTTCTTGGTTTTGCCAACTTCTATCAGATCTTCATCAAGAATTATTCTCAAGTTGCTGTTCCTCTCATTCGATTGACATGCAAGGATAAGTTGGAATGGGGACTTCTAGCAAAGAAGGTGTTTCAAGACCTGAAGACCGCATTTGCTACGACTCCAATCTTGGTACATCTAGACTTTACAAAGGCCTTTTATTTAGAAACTAATGCTTCGGATTTTGCTTTTGGAGCTGTACTTTTACAAATGGGAGAAGACAAGAAGCTCGATCCGGTTGCATTCTATTCTCGAAAGTTCTTTGCTGCTGAAATCAATTATGAGATCCAAAATAAGGAACTTTTTACTATAGTGGATTCTTTCTAAGAATGGCATTACTTTCTTGAAGGAGTTGCACACCCAGTGATCGTATACACACATCACAAGAATTTGGAGTATTTCATGTTGGCTCGAGTTCTAAATCGACGTCAAGCTCGATGGAGTATGTTGCTATCTAGGTTTGATTTTGTTATCACTTATCGACCTGGAAAGCAGCAAGGACTATCTGATGCCTTATTAAAGAGATCGTATCTTGTACCAAAGGCTGGAGAAGCAACGTTTGATCAACAATGTATGACATTGTTGCAGCCAGAGTAATTTTAGCTTTGCGCTACTATTGTGCCAATTGATGCTAACTTCCTGAATCAAGTACATGCCGTGACCATTAAAGATTCAGTAGCCATTGATATTAAGCAGCGTGCCAATGACGACAAGTTCAAGGTGGAGGGAGATCTTTTATACTTTGAAGAGCGGTTGTATATCCCAAAAGGACCAGCACAACTCCGAGTTCTTCAATCTTGCCACGATTTTCTAGCTGTGGGACGTTCTGGATTCAACAAGACCTTGGAGCTTATTTCTTGAGATTTTTGGTGGCCCCAAATGTGGAAGGATGTGAAAGATTTTGTCTTCTCTTGTGACATCTGTTCAAGATTCTAGAATCCTTGGCATCACCTTCATAGACTCCTACAGCCATTGCCGAGTCCATGTCAACCATGGTCTTTAGTTTCCATGGACTTCATCACGGACTTACCATCATCAAACTCATTTGACAGCATCTTTGTCGTCGTAGATCGGCTTACAAAGATGGCACACATTGTCCCTTGCAAGAAGGCATCTTCCAATGAAGTCACAACAAGGCTCTTTCTCGATAATGTGTATCGATATCATGGACTACCAGATGATATTGTATTAGATCGAGGAACCCAATTTGTATCAAAGTTTTGGAGATCTTTCTTTGAGATACTAAAGGTGGATATCAAGTTTTTTTTGGCTTTTCATCTTGAAAGTGACGGCCAAACGGAACGGATGAACCAAGTCTTGGAACAATACTTATGATGCAGCATCAACTATCAACAAGACGATTGGACTGCATATCTGCCGCTAGCCGAGTTTGCATACAACAACACCCTCAATGCGTCGACTCAATACATACCATTCTTTTCCAACTATGGATATCATCCAAAGCTTGATTTATTGAGTCCGTCAACAAATAACAATCCAGCAGCTGAAGGATTTGTGAAACAACTATCAGAGCGTCAAAATACATTGAAGCTTCAATTACAATCTGCTCAAGAATCCTACGAGGCATCTGCAGATAGATTTCGGAATCAAGCACCTACTTTCAAAATTGGAGATAAAGCGTGGCTTCTTCGATGGAATATCAAGACCAAGCGACCATGTGATAAGTTGGACTATCAAAGATTGGGACCATTTATCATCCAGAAGCAAATCAATCTAGTGGCATACCGTTTGGAATTAATGGCTTCTATGAAGGTACATCTAGTCTTTCATGTTTCTCTATTGGAGCCTTATCGAGAGTCGTCTTTTCCTGGAAGAATGGAATGTCTACTACCCAGTATTGAGATCGAGAACCACAAGGAATACGGCGTAGAAAAGGTGTTGGATTCACGGCGAAGGTGGGGCAAGTTAGAGTATCTTGTTCATTAGTGCGGCTATGACATTAATGAGCGAATGTGGGAGCGAGCTGAAAATCTTATCAATGTGCCACAAAAGGTACAGGAGTTTTATCAACAACATCCTCATAAATCTAAGCCGGTTCAATGATAGCTTCTTTTTTAAGCTTGCTCATCCAAGAATATAAGAAAGGGAGAGAGCACCACCAAAATTCGTAGTTGATGTAGTTATTTTTTCCAAGATAAAGTAGAATTTTTTCAGTAGTCATAGTTTGGTCTTTTGATATGGATAGCCAAGAAATAGATACTATGCCAATCAAATTATCTCAACCGACTAGCTCACGAAGGCGACCTCGAGATGAAGAACTACCTACACCACGACGACAATAGAGGATACTGAGTAACCGATCACTGGTGTTTGTATTTGAGTTCGACCTGCTTACGATGGTCAGCAAAAAGGCGTGTTTACATGACAATTTCACAATGAGGACACGGAAGTTCATGCTTGGTCAGAAGTCGAAAGAGTGGGCTACTACCATTGGCTTCAAGGACTGATGAACCACTTGCCTCGTGAACAACAGTTGGAATTCATAGCAGACGTAATGCCACAGATCTTCATTTTCTTACGTTGGTACTAATTAACAACAACATTGCTTCTCAGAGACGTAGAAGCTAAAGGAGGGGGTGATATTAGAGACATAATACTTAAAACCTTATAGAGAAAAGTTTCTAGAACCTTCTAGAAGCAAGTCTCTGGAACCTTCTAGAAGCTTCCTAGTTGGTAGAAATTGCTTGAGAAGCTTCCTAAATAGGAGTATATATTAGAATCGGATTGAAGAGTTCTTCACTCTCGAAAACACATCTCTTGGAGCTCTAGTTCACCTCTCTGGTGTTGTTCTTGTATTCATCTGATTAATCTACTTCTTGTCAGTTCTTCTTGAACTTTTTGTTAGATCTTGAGTCTCTATTTTTGTGTCCGTCACACCTTGCCACTTAATTGTAGCTTTTCTTCTTCCTCTTCCGTAATGAAATCTTTGAAAGGCATTCCAAATACCACAGTCTATTCTACAAATGAGGAAGCAATGACTTCCTCATTTTTACTAAGATGTAGATACATTGTAGAGACCTTTGTTTATTAATGTAGATAGATACATTAATAATACTTACAAAAATATAACATTCTAAGATACCAACTTTCTATACAAGTATTTATTAAAGAAAAATAATAAAAATTTGCTTAAAAATATATGAAAAAGATGAAAAAGAATAAGAAGTTAGATATTATCTTGATGACCACCATTTGATGGTCAGACCATCAACTTGTATATTCTCAAGAACGGGAGCTTTGATAAAAGCACTATTACTTTAGAAAAATGAGATGAATGTATGTTCTCAAAGTATGATCCTCCACTACTTAATATAATCTTTAATCTTAAAAATCTGGAATATGACATTCTAATGGATGTGATTCAAGTTGAAAGGCATCTCTTCAAACTCTTAAACTAATACATATTCCAACTACAAGGATTGCAAAATGAGTGCATCATTAATGAAATAGAAAATAAGAAAAATAAAAATGAAAAGAAAGTGAGAAGACTAATCTAGGCCCAAAAGATAGTTTGAATGAGCTATTAGTCCAAAACTATTTCTTTCATAGGTCTAATAAAGAAACACAACGATGAAGGGATATAAGTAGAAGAATTCTACCACTAGAGTCACTTCACTTTGAAGTTAGAATTCATGATAGCAATTGCAATCTTTTGGATTTCTTTGAGTCATATTAGACTTTGTCACAATATTCCAATGTTTTGAAATTTTTACCAATTTTTTTTCAATATTATAAAGAAGATAATAAAAAATACTGATATGATGGCATTACAAAAAATATAATTAATGTGAGTTATCAAATTTACTCATTAATTATTTTAGGATAAAAAGATATATTTAGAATGCTTTAAACCACAATATATACTAAGTAGTGTAGAAATCTTTAGTCAAATAGAAAATTAGAATGTTAGTTGTAAAAATGGAGTCCTAGTAAGTCTTAGAGGCAATTATCTTAGTTGATTTAATATTTTTACTTATTATCGAATATCAAGGATTATTTATTAAGATTAATATTTATATTGGCCTTATATCTATATGTAGTACTTATAAATAAAATTATAAATATCAGTTAATAGTTAAAAAATAACATGGAAAAAAAACTCATATCTTTTTAGTTAGTTATATAAGAAATAGGATTTATAGTTTATTTAAATTGATTTTATCATTATAAAAAATAATAAAGTTAGAAAAATATAGCTTTAAATTTATGTTTATATTATAGAAAATTTATAGGAATTTTTTTAATTTATTTAGAATTTATTTTTAAAATTTAGACTTTGATAAAAATAAATTTTACTACCTTGGGATCCATTATGAAGAAATGGAGCAAGATTTGAAGGCCACGCAAGGTTTCTATGCTAATTGGGTGTTTTTAAACACCATGGTGGAGTCAAAAATGCAAAAATATTGATTTTATTAGTAGAAAATAGGAGGGCCAGCAGCTAGTATAGTCCTTGTGAGAAGGGAGGTGCACAAGTTCCATATGGATTGTAGCACCTTGAAGGTAGTTAGGAGGATAAGACTATGGCCTTACGGCTTCTCTTAGACACCCATATATACTACTTATGAGTCTTGGTGAAGTTCAAACTCTTGATCTCTTAATCAAGTTATCCTTGAGATAAAAATTATTTATTTAATTTTTTTTTGTTTATCTTTTATCTTTAACCTTTTATAACTTATTCATAATAGTTTGGATTTACATGTTTCTTATACTATTTAAAAGATAATATAATTAAATTTCTAAAAATAATTTTTTTATTTTTTATTTTTTATTTTTTACTAAGTAAAAACTTAGTGAATAGACTTTGACTATTGTTCTAGTATACAATTGCTTAATTGCACTGGTTTCACTTGTTTTTGTGTTATACTTCTTTTGTTCTTGCTACTTCCACTTTACACCACCAATTACAAGCAACTCTTAATTGACGCCATCTTGTAATTTGGATTCAGGGATAGAATTTATCTTCACATTTTGGTGCATTTGCTAGGAGGTGGTGCTTCTAATTGTGTGTGTAAATGTGAAGTGAGTTGATTTTAATTGACCTTTTATATAGATAATTTGAGTGATTATTTCAACAGTAAATTATAGAGATAGTATTATGAATCTAAAATAATAACTAGAAAAAGTAGCTCATGAAGAATTGGCAAGAACTAGATTAATTAGATGAGTATTGAAACAACACTAGAGAGGTGAGCTAGACCTTTAAGTGATGTATTGTCGAGATTATGGAACTTGTCTATCTCGGCTCTTATATATATTACAAGCTAGAAAGCTTCTCGAGCAACTTCACAAACTAAGATGCTTTTCAAGCAGCTTGTAGAAATTATGAAGCTTCTCGAGCAGCTTTGACAATCTATGAAGCTTCTAAAGCAACTTCCACAAACTATAAAGCTTCTCTAGAACCTTTGAAAATCTTCTACAACTCCCTAGTATATGTCTTTGACATCACCCCTTCTTTTAGCTTCGAGGTCTCCGAGCAGCACTCCTATTGTAAGTTAGTACCAACGTAAGAAGTTGAAAATTTGTCGCATAGTGTCTACAATATACTCCAATTGTTGTTCACACGGTAAGTAGTTTACTGGCCCTTGTAACCAACAATAGTGTTCTACACCTTCGATTTTTGACCAAGCATAAACTTTCATGTCTTCTTTGTAGAAATGTCCTACAAAAACTCCTTTGAGAAGATCATCGTATGCATGTACTACCTCAAACATAATGACTAGCGACCTATTACTGGGTATCTTCCGTCGTCTTTGTGGTACAGGTAGTTCTTCATCCCGGAGTTGTCTTCGTGAGATACTTGGTTGAAAAGACATAACTGGTATGGTATCTATCTCTTGGCTATCCATATCATACCACTAAACATGGAAGAATGGGCTCAGGTTTTAGATTTATAGTCTCTAACTATGTCTTTTAGAGGTTCTTTCTTCCCCTTCTTTGTAAAGCCGAGGATTAAGAGACTTCAAGGAGAAGGAACTTCATTGAAATAACTTTCATTGAAAGAGCTTAGGTTTCTGAGGATATCATCAATGAAACTCTTGTACCTTTTGCGATGCATTTATAAGATTTTTTGCTCATTCTTATGTGCGCTCATTCATATCAAAGCCGCTTTAATGCACTTAATATACTTATTTTTCCCTTTAATGCCATGAATCTAGTACCTTTTCCACCTTGTATTTCTCGTGATTTTCAATTTCAATACTAGGTGGCGGATATTGTACTCTTCTAAGAAAAGGCAACTCTTGATAAGGCTCTAACAAATAAACATAAAAGACTGGATGTACCTTCATAGCGGCTAGTAACCCAAGACGGTACGCCACTAGATTAATTTACTTTTAGATGATAAAGGGTTCCAATATCCGGTAGTCCAACTTATTACATAGCCGCTTCGTTTTGATATTCTGGCAAAGTAGCAATACTTTATCTCTAATTTTCATAGTAGGTGCCTGATTCTGAAATTTATCTCCGAATGCCTTATAAGCTTCTTGGGCAGTTTGCAATTGAAGTTTCAATGTAGTTTGAAGCTTCAATAGTTGTTTCACAAATCCTTCAACTGTCGGATTGTTATTGGTTGACGGGTTCAACAAATCAAATTTTAGATGATACCCATAGTTGAAAAAGAATGATGTTTCTTAAGTCGATGCATGAAGTATGTTGTTATATGTAAACTTGGCTAACAATAGATATGCAATTCAATCATCTTATTGAAAGTTGATGCTACATCGTAAATACTACTCCAAAGTTTGATTCACCCGTTTTGTTTGGCCATCAGTTTGACGATGAAAAGCCAAAAAAAGCTTGATATCCACCTTCAATATCTCAAAAAGGGATCTGCAAAAATTTGATATAAATTAGATTCCTTGATCCGGCACGATATCATTTGGTAAACCATGATATCAATACATACTATCAAGAAAGAGCCTTGTAGTGTCTTTGCTTGACGATGTTTTCTTGCAAGGGACAAAGTGTGCCATCTTTGTAAGCTGATCTACTACAACAAAGATGTTGTCAAATGAATTTGATGGCAGGAGGCCCATAATGAAGTCCATGGAAATTGAAGAACCTGGCCAATGTGGAATAGGCAATGGCTGAAGAAGACCATAAGGATGATGTCGAGGGTTCTTGGATTTTAAGCAAATGTCATTGGAGAGGACAAAATCCTTGACATCCTTCCATATTTGAGGCCACCAAAAATCTCAAGAAATAAGTTCCAAGGTCTTATTGAATCCAAAATATCCTGGAGCTAGAAAGTCGTGTCGAGATTGGAGAACTCGGAGTCATGCTGGCCCCTTTGGAATATACAACTATTCTTCAAAGTATAAATTTCCTCCTTCTACCTTGAACTTGTCATTATTAATACATTGTGTGATATCAAGGGCTATAGAATCTGCAATAGTTGCAATATATACTTGGTTGAGGAAGTCAGCATCAATTGGCACTATATCAAAGCAAAGCCTAAATTGTTTTGACTTCAATAATGTTGTATACTATTGATCAAACGTTGCTTCTCCAATCTTTAGCACTAGATATGATCTCATTGATAATACATTGAATAGTCTTTTTTGCTTCCTAGGTCGATAAATAATAACAAAGTCAAACCAAGATAGCAACATATTCTATCGAGCTTGACAACAATTCAGGACCCGAGCCGACATGAAGTACTCCAAATTCTTATGATTCTTGTCTACGATCATCGGATGCACAACTCTTTCAAGAAAGTGATGCCACTCTTGGAAAGAATCTACTATTGCAAGAAGTTCTTTATCATGAATCTCATAATTGATCTCGGTAACAGAAAACTTTTGAGAGTAGAATATAACCGGATGAAGCTTCTCGTCTATGTCTATCAATAAAAGTACAACTTCCATAGCAAAATTTGAAGCATCAGTCTCTAAGTAAAAGGCCTTTACAAAGTTGGGATGTACCAAGATTGGAGCCATAGTAAATGCCATCTTAAGATCTTCGAATGCTTTTTTCCTTAGAGGTCTCCATTCGAGCTTGTCTTTACATGTCAACCGAGTAAGCGAAGTAGCAACTTGAGAATAATTCTTAATGAAGATTTGATAGAAGTTAGTAAAGCCAAGAAAGCATTGTACATCTCTAATCATCTTTGGAACTTCCCACCATACAATTGCTTCCACCTTCTTAGGGTCCATCTTCAAACCTTCTATAGTTGCAATGAATCCCAAAAATTCCATCTCAGTTTGGTTAAATAAGCAATTCTCCAACTTGGCATAAAATCCTCGCTCGTAGAATTTTTCAAGGACTAGATGAACATGTGTCTCATGCTCTTCTACATTCTTAGAAAATATCATAATATCATCTAGATAGATGACAACAAAATTGTCAAGGTGCTCCTGAAAGATGTCATTCATCATGTGTTGAAAGACTATCGAAGTATTGGTAAGACCAAAAAGCATGACATTATATTCAAAATGGCCATACCTTATACAAAGAGTTATCTTCCATTCGTCTCCTTCTTTGATTTGCACGAGGTTATAAGTTCTTCTTAGATCAATCTTTGTAAAGTTCCTTGCACACCCAACTTGTTCTTGAAGACTTGATATCAAGAATAATGGATAGCAATTCTTCTTTGTCACCTTGGTGAGACCTCGATAATCTACGTATATCTGCAACAAGCTATCTTTCTTTTTAACAAATAAGATTGGTACCCCAATTGGTGACTTTGAATGACAAATGAAGTTCTTGGCTAGATTCTCATCAATGTACTTTCACAACTATGCTAACTCTCTTTGCGGCAAATTATAGATTGGGCCAAAAGGTGGTTGTGCTCCTTTCTACAAGTCTATGGTACAATCGTATGGTCGATGCTCTGATAGCATGTCGATATTTTTCTTTTGAAATACGTCTTCAAAATCCTTATATTGCTTTGGTATATTACTGTCAAAATCTTCTCTCCGCTAGTTGGAGTCGCATAAATGACAAACGATATATCTTCCTTGGACGATGTTACAAACGCTCTTGCTTCTACAAATAGGATTTTTTTATTCGAGATCTTCTAACAAACTTACTCTTAGAATGTTCTATAGGAAATGCCATCTTTTGTAACTTCCAATCTATAGATGGATTATGCATTTCTAACCAAAAAAGACCAAGAATAATATAGTTTGATGGGATACTAATAATATTAGAAATATTATAACTACTATGGTTTTTAAACATCACCTCTATAGGTTTTGATTCATGGGTGACACTACCAGATAATAAAGGTCGCCCATCTATTACTTCTACATGAATAGGTTTAGATTTTCATACTAGAAGAATCTCGTGACGCTTAGCAAATTCTTTGTCTAAAAAGTAAGTAGATGCTCCTGAATCTAATAATGTGAAGGTTTTTAATTTCTTAGGGCCAAAAGATAGAGGAATGATAAAGCAATGGACAGACTAAGTGAAAAGAGAGGAACTTGATTGTTGTTGTAGTATTGAATCGTCCAGTCGCACGGTCCCTATTGTGGTTGGACATCCTCATTTTCTTGAACAAATGCGCCTCTGGTCTTGATAATGCATTGATTTAGCTTCTTGGGGTAATTTCCAACTCTGTGGCCTTCTTCACTGCAATACAAGCATAGTCCTTCTTCTATATGTCGCTTTTTTTCTTCTAAAGTTAGGGATTTGACACTTACCATATCAATTTACATGTCTTCTACCTCTGAATGTGAATTCAAGCTGCTTGTTGATATAATTGGAGTGTGATGAATCGTATGTTATCTTGATCATTGATCTTGGCAACATTACAATAGACAATTATTATACTTCATGGCTGTTGTGTTGTAGCACGACTATATAATGAAAATATAAATGAAAAGATTTTATTAATATTTAGTCATCTTGGATGTCAAAAACAACGGCCGATTCTAGTGCCAATATTCAAGGACCAATTTGACCCAATTATGGAGACATCTAATCCAAGTCCTGTTATAGGCCTCTTACCCAATATGAGTCCTGACTCAGTTGGACAACCCAATGAGGTCCCTATACGGAGATTTTGGTTCCGTTTCAAGCTGTTCAGTTTTCTATGCTAGTTCAAGAAACGTTTTTTTTGTAAAAAGATCCTCTGAGATGTGGAACCACATAAGAGGAAGCTCCATCGATTGGGCCAATTTGAGAGTCCAAGGCGAAAGAATATTGGACCACGCAAAAAAAAAAAGTGGAAGAAAAAAAGAAGAATTTTTGGCATTTGGATATCAAGATTTGAGGGGGGAGGGGGAATTTGGAATCGGGGAAGAAGCTTCAAGTTTTGGAAAAAGGTAAGACTGAGTTTCATAGGATTAGGGAGGACTTTTGACAATTGTTGCTGAAAGTCAGTGTTAGTATTGTTGAATTGGGTTTTTTTTTTTTTTTTTTTTTTTTTTTTTTTTTTTTTTTTTAATAAAGTGAGAGCTAGTACTCTTGATTGTTTTGTAAAATTGAAAAAACATCTACGGTTGAAAGTTAGAGGTATCTAAATGATAGAATATGCCAAGTGAATGCAAAAATTTATATTAATTGAATGGTACAGATAGAGGATATTTGATCATTAGTGCAAAGAGGTATAAGAAGTTGATAGATTGGGTTTTTTAGGATTTTTGCAAATCTGGGGATGTATCAACTGAAATAAGGTGAATTTTTACGTAGTAAGTCGAGGACTTAAAGGTGAAGTTGCACACAAAGTTTGAATGATAATTAACGATTAGAGAAATTGCAATTCAAAGTTTGTCATCAACTTTCTAGTCGACGGTCAAGGGACAACAGTGTGGATTTATAGCGTTTTCTTCCAATCTGTAAGTTGGATTGGATTGAAACTTCTTGAGCATTTAAAAGGCTTGCAAAGACACTAGTAGTAGAAGTTCTACCAGAATTAGACAAACAAATTGAGAAGCTCGTTGTTTAGAATTAGGGTTTAAAAAAAAAAAAAAAAAAAAAAAAAAAAAAAAAAAAAAAAAAAAACTAACAAAATAATAAAAGAAATTATGCTTATAATAGCTTGAAGTTATTAAAAATAGTGTTTTTAAGTACTTTGTATTGGGATAAAGCTTTTACATTGAAATCTAAAATAATTTGTATTTGGATGGTCGAAACCTATTAGACTGCTTGGATACTTGCAAAAATTTATTTTTATCTTCTACAACCAGATGTCCGATGTCGTATTACATACTATCTTGCTTGATAACGCACTAGGCGTCTGGCTGTAGGAGGTAGTATGGTGTTTCGCTAGTACTCAAGCAGTCTATCGGGTTCTTGACTATCCAAATACAATCTATATTGGATTGCAATGTAAAAGCTTAATTCCAATATAAAATGCCTAAAGACCCTATATAACTTCAATCTCTTTTGTTATTTTTATTTTATTTTATTTATTTTATGTTTTTTTTTTATTTTATCTTTATTGTTAATTACCTTAATCTTAGACTGTGAACTTCGGCAAGCTGTGATCCTCAATCTATCCTCTCGACTTGTTGTGAAACATCTATAGCTAGTGTCTCTGCAAGCCCTTTCAAATGCTCAAGAACTTCTAGTTTAACCCCGCTTACAAATTATGAGGCTATGCTGCAATCCGGACCGATGTCTCTTGGACGCTCGCCGATATTCCTCTTATCCCTGTCGGTAGGTCCCCAATTATCATAGAAATCCTAAACAACCCTCAATTTGCGAACTTCCAATACCTCTTTAAACTGTTGATAAATATCCTCTATCCGTACAATCAGATTAATACAACCACGCATGCATTTAGCATACTCAATCTTCTAGATAACTTTGAATTTCAACCACAGAAGTATCTCCCATTCCATCAACAATCAAGAGTACCAGCCTTTTCTCCCTTCCGAAAAAATCCAGTTCACCAATATAACACTGACTTTCAACAACCTTCTTTTCAATCTTTCCAAAATCCTAAAAAAGAAGACCTCAATTCTTCATCTTTTTTCGAAAGCATGAAGCTAGCTCTCCAACCTAAAACTCCGATTTTTTATCTTTTTTTGAAAGCATGAAGCTAGCTTTCCGACCTAAAATCCCAATTCTCGAAAAAAAATCCATTTCTTAACTTACCTTCCCCTTTTACCCTGAGAAGATTCTATTCTTTTGCCTTCGACTCTTCAAATTGGAACAATCGACCACACTTTTTTTTCCTCCCATTTTTGCCTTTAAGAGATCTTTTTACAGAAAGGACGTTCCCGGTGTCGTATAACGTGCTTTCCTGCTCGAGAACGCGCTGGGCGTCTAGTTGTAGAAGGTAGTATAGAGATTTGGTAATATTCAAGCAGTTTATCGGTTATTGACTATTGAAATATAAATAATTGTAAGAATATATCGTAAATCTATACGGATGTCCTTCGACTACTCGCTGAAATCCTTTTTGCCCCAGCCAGTAGGTCTCCAAACGTTACAGAGAACCTCAAACAACCCAAACTGCTAATCTTCGATACCGCTTTATACTCACGATCTTGTATCCACTGACTGTCTCGTTAGATTAACATAATAATTTTCATTCACTCCGCATACTCAATCCTATAGACACCCTTTTAATTCTCCAATCACAAACGTAACTCTGATTTTACAAAACAGTCAAGAATAATCACACCCACTTCATTAAAATCCCGATTCATCAGTACAACACTAACTTCAATAACGATTGCCTCAGTCTTCCCAAAATCCTATGAAGAAAAAAAACCCAATTCTCTGTCTTTTCTTTTCCGCTCCAAAGCATGAAGTTTGCTCTTTCTCTTCAAAAAAACCCCCCCAAAAATCTTATTCTCCTCTCTTCATTTCTTAACCTATCCTCCCTTTTAATCCTAATTCTTCCATCTTTCAAATCCTAACCTCTGAATTTCTTCAATTTTTCATCTTAGATCCGGAATTAGCTCCACTGTCAGAGTTCTCTCCTCCATTTTTACCTTTAAGAGATCTTTTTACTAAAAACAACGTTTCTTGAAATGGCACAGAGAACAGAACAACCTGAAACAGAATCGGAACCCCCGTAATTGGGACCACATTGAGTGGCCCAACCAATTCAAATCTCATATTGGCTAAGAGACCCGTAGTAAGACCTAGATGTTCCCATAATTGGATCGCATTGGGTTGCCCGACCAAGTCAGGTCTCATATTGGGTAAGAGGACCCGAATTGGATGTCTTGAAATTGGATCCAATTGGCTCTTCGAACCAGGCTCACCCGTCGTTGAATTGGTCCTTTTCTTTTCTGCTGACTCTCGTTATTGGAATTGAATGGAGCATTTCAGTATGCCTCGGCTGACTGTAACGGGCTGACTGAACCTAGCCTCTCAGTATTTGCACTGGAATTGGTCGTTGCTCCCAATATTCGAGGTAACTGAATCATTAATAAAAGCCCCATTTTCTTTATATTTTCATAGTATACTCGTGTTACAACACGACATCCACCCCCTCTGAACCTGTGCATCCTCCGGTATGCACCAATTTATCCAATTGCTGTTTGATTTAGAATATATTTTCTACGTCTTTATCTAGTTTGTCTTCGTCACCTTCATTATCCAAATCACTTTAAATCTCTTGCAGCGAAATCTCTATACCTTCATTAAGGTCTCCCATATTCATCTCCGTGTGTCTTTGTTTAAATATTTTTACTCGCTTCCCTGCAATTGGTATTTTCAATTTTGTACCATCTAACTCCCATAATGAGTAAGTCGCATTATCATGAATAGTTGTTATTACATATGGTCCAAACCAACGTTTTGAAAATTTCCGCAAAGTACTATGTTGATTATTGAGACTATTGTCATAAATAAGTACCCAGTCACCTTCCTCGATTGCTTTAGGTCTCAATCGATGTTGCTTATCGAATCGCACCTTATTTTGTAACCTTGCACTTTTTAACCTTCCCAATGCTATCTGTACATCTTCTGATCTTTGTTCCAATTGTCGAATCCTAATAGCCAGAAGTTCTTCTCTTGTCAATCCATCTTCCCATCGTAGCATACTCCAAGTAAGTACCTTTTCTTCAATCGGCATAATTGGTTTTTGACCTGCTATAAGTTCTACTGGCATATATCCTGTCACCAAACTATGTGTTGTTCGATCAGCCCATAATGCAAATGACAAAAGCCGTGGCTACTCTCTAATTTTTCCATCACAAGCTTTAACTAATGCTTTCACAATCGGTGGGTGACCGCGTTTATTTTTTTGCATTCCCTTCCAGATTATAAGCAGTAATCAGTGATAGTTTAACTCCACATCTTTCAAAGAACTTACGAGCTTCTTGTGCATTTAATTCTCCACGATCTGCAGTGATTTTTCCTATGCATCTGTAGCGGCAAATGACATCTTCAAGCAAAAACCTACAAATCCCCTCTGTAGATTTTGTCCTCAATGCTCTTCCTTCTACTTGATTTGATAAACCTTCACGGGCTAAAACCAAATATCTCATCTGCCATAACCCAACTGGCATAATAACCAAATCAACAACCCATTTAAAATGAATAGCCAGAGGATACGTAGGATGAAGACCATCTCGATGTCGGATATTAGAATACGATTCACAGATTTCACATGACTCTACAAATGAGAGCACATCTCGATACATATTTTTCCACCAATATTGTTCCTTGAGTTTAGCAAAAGTAGCCCAGATTCCTCTATGCCCTGCCCATAAATTATCATGAAACTCCTTTAATAATTTTAATTTTTCTTCCTTTTTGCCCATCACTCGTTGTGGCATCCCAATTCCTTTCTTCGGTCTCTTCCATAAGAATCCATCTCAAAGCAAAAATCCATATGCTTTTTTTCTTATTTGTTTGAATTTTTTTGTAAACCAATTCCCTTGCTTAGTCAAGGTATTCAAGTAATGACCAATATCCAATAATTCTCCTTCATAAGATTCTTCAAGAAATAGCTTATCTTCTCTATTGAGATTTGATATTGAATAGAATTTCAATCCGACATCATCAATGTCTTCAACCATTTCGTCTTCCCTCTTGTATCTTGCTCGAGATAGCATGTCTGCTACTAAATTGTCCTTCCCAGTAACATGCTTAAATTCCGGATTTAGTGACTTAATATAAGCAATCCATCTCAACATTACAACATCTGACATTGAACAGTTAGTAATCATTCTAAGCAATGGCAAGCAATCTGTTTCAATTACTACCACTACCCCAATCAAATAGTCCTTTTTAGCTTTCATAGCCGAAACAACTCTCCAAAGTTCTCTTTTGACTTGCGAGTATGTACACTGATGAATACTTAAAACTTTAGCTCCAAATCGAACTGCAAATCTATTCCCACTTAAATCATCTTGATCCACAGCCCATCCAATGGCAATTGGACTAGTATCCACAGTAAGAATCACTGGTCTATTGCACTTATAATCAACCTTCCTCAATATTGGAGGTGACATCAATAATTTCTTCAATCTTTATATTGCCTGAATATGCCTTTCTTCCCATTTAAATCGGTAGCCCTTGTGTAATAGTTCATATAATGGATCCGCTATGTGAGCATAATGAGGGATCCAGATTCGATAAAATGCACATGTACTTAAAAACCTGTGAACCTCTGTTAAAGAATCACAATCCTCTTTCATCCTTTCAATTGCATCAACTTTAGTCGGATCTGGTTTTCTTCCGTAAGATCCACATAAATGTCCAACAATCACAATCTCTCGTACTCCAAATACGGACTTCATACCCGATAATGTAAGATAAACTTCTCCAAGTAGAGTTAAAATCTTTTCACAATCTTATATATGATCAAGAACAAATTTGCGACATTTCCTCTTATCTAAAGTTTCATCCTTGTCTCCTTCTTTGTGTCCTTTTATAGGAACATCATCCTGAAAAGGCATAGTCTTTTTCGGAATAAAATCTCTCAATACCTTATTCATCCCATTCATCATATGCACAACTGAATTGGTCATGCCTTGAGGTATAGTATACATTCTAACCAATCCAAGTGTTATCCTCATCGTTGTCATATCTCTACTTCCTTTGGTAAGTTGAAATTGATCATAACTTGAATACAAGTCACCCATTGAATAGATCGCCCTTCTTGCAAACGCCTCAGTAAATTCATCCACAATAGGTCCTATTCCTGCATTCTTGAGAGTTACTGCATTCACCGGTTGCATATCTTGAATAAAACGTAGTGACCCATTCTTCTTAGGCACCGTAAACCATCGACTAGAATACGGCGCAAATGAGGGTTTCAATATTTTTGTCTTTATCTTTTCTTTTAATAGTTCCACCAATTTAAGTAAATGTGCCCTCGGTACTGGAATCGATCTTAGATTCCAAGGAACATGTGGTACAATGAAGATAACTATAGGTGTTATAATATTTGGATCGACACACCCAATTTCATGAGATTCGAAGGCAAACGATCTATCTTATTTAGCAAACATCTTTTTGAAGCAAGTAATTTCCTCCGACAATACAGAACCATGAGAACCAATCTTCAATTCTTCAAAAGACTCTTTACTAAATTGATGTCCAATATTCATTGGATCTCTTAAATTTGCTTTTTTTTATGCTTCTCCTATTTCTTCCTTAGAATCTTCTGGTAATGGTCCGGCAACAGGCTTCACCTTCTTATCTGTCATTTTATATCTCGTCTCTACAGTGATTTCTGGTGCTTGAAAAGATTCAAGTATGGTATAAACCTCTCTTGAATGAATCTCAACAATCTTATCATTATCCCCTAACCCAATAGATGTAATCAATTCCAATGAATCTTCTAGTCCATTTTCTTCATAAACACCTAAAATCCTCTCATCATCTTGCAATGTACCTAACTTGGGTAATTCTCCTTCAATACTATATAATCTTTTTCTTTCTTTTCTTTTAAAATCATTAACTTTCTTATTCATAATATTTCCATTCTCCAAAATACCAATAAAACTCGCATCAAAGGCACCTTCATCTCGTGAGAGTACCTTCTTCTTTATACTTCTATAATCTCACTTTATAGTGGTACCTCCCCAAAATCCTTAAATCCTTCAACAATCTTTGGCAATGGTTTCTCTTTCAACCTATCTCGATTCCGTTTATAGTTAGGAAGTACTGTTAGAAATTATACAACTTTTCTCCCATCTTCGCTACGTACCCTTGTATAAGCAGAACCATTGTTAAGTACTTTTGTTTCCATCTATCTTGCCGTAATATAAGGTTGTCCTAAAATCAACGGATAAGACGTTGTATCTTGAACAAAGAAATGTTGCTCCGTCGCAACATCCCCAATCCGAATTTTTACATCTGGATAAGTTCCATATAATTCGTTCCATGTGTTATTAGCTGCTCGTATTGTTCATCCATGTTCTATATCAATTGGCTATTTTTACTTCTTATAAAGATCTTTAGACATGAGATTTATTTCAGAACCATGGTGGACTAAAGCAACAATTGGTTCTTCTATATCTCCTACTTTCACCAATACCTCTGTAATTGCCCTTGCCCAATGCTTTCGAGTATAATGGCTCAAAGTTTCTATTTCCTTATCACTATAATCTTCGAAATGTACTCGTTGATTATACCCATTCTTTTCATTTGTTAGTTGCTTGTAACCAATATCAACCTCTTCTTTATCTTTATATATTCTTGCATCAATAGCATGACTCATTCTAGTTTCATCCATTAATTGCCTCTTTCGCTTAATGCTGTCAATGATAACATCATGAAACTCCTTCTTTGTAATTTCCAAGACTTCTTTCAATGTGAATTCCACCTTAGCGTTTAATATACGTTCTTTCAAGACCCCTTTCAAATTTGTTGCCGCTTCAATGTCAGAAAGTAGCTTATAAGCAATTGATTTGCCCTTATCTTTTGTCTCTTTTATTTTTTCTTCCAATGATGTTGAGGTATCCTTTACAGGCAATTCTTGTGAAGCTGCCTCCCGAGCCTTGTCTCTTCGAGTTTGCCTTTTAGAAGAATTTCCTTCTTTCGTATCATCAAAATTTCCTCGTCTCTTTTCTTCCATGAAGGCTTCATATTGGCTCTTAGCAATATATGCATGAACTGAAAGAGACTCAACAAGATCCTCCCAACCTGTTCTACTTCGTATTGTAGCTACAGTCCTCAATAATGCTTCTCGAGGTAATTTCCCTTCTTGTATTGTAGAAACGGCAGAAGCCCAAAACTCACTAATTTCCATACTCCCACCAAGGTCATCATCTACTCTAGCACCATAACTTGCACTTTCTCGTGCTGCTGTTTTGCGCTCTTTTAGGTAATCTTGAACCAATACTCTCATTCCTCCCTTGCCAAAATTGGTTTGAAGAAGATCCTCCTTATCTTTCAATGCTATCTTCTTATCTTTCCAGCAAATAATTCCTTGCCGTATCATATTATTAAATTCATTGCAATCTTTTCTAGTGTGTGAAGCGACATCACACCAAATGCATCTTTGTACATATCCTTGTTTTGAAACATTCTTCGAATTATTTGTAGAAGTATTCTCTTGAAGTCTTACCAATTTGATTTGAAGATCTTGCATTCCTCGTATAATTTCTTCCATCCCCATATCTGCTTTCTTTGATAAGGATGTCGAAGGTTGAACTGTAGGCATTGTTGGTGGTGTTGTGCGTACTAGAGCTTTGAGTGCTTGTATTGTTTTCGGAATATTGCTCCTATCCTTCCTCCTTTTTCTTTTTGTAAGCAACCCCACCGTATCTTCAACGTTCTTTCACTTTGTTGTCAATCCTTCATCTTCTTCTTTGTCTTCAAAAAGGAGTTCTAATTTCCCTTGCAATTCTCCATCACCAGCTTGAAGAAATAGATCAACTTTGTTCGGCTCCAATGTCAATTTTTCTACCTTGGATAATTGAGAGTACTGCCTCTCAAATTCCCTTAGTAGCTCTGTTGCTTGCAAATTCTTATTAGGCTGTTCAATCCATTCCAGAAACAACTTCTTAGTAACGCGATCGGCATCTTCCGAGAAATATTCATCTTTCAATGCATGTGAAAAAACTTCCATGAATTCCCATAATGATCCGTAATCGATGTAATATGATCTCTTATCTCCAGTATCGTGGCAAGTCCAAATAATTCAACCATTTTCTTCTCAGAAACCTGATTTAATTCCATTTCACGAACATAACATCTTAAATACCTTGAAATATTCCTTCCATCAAATTGATTAATTTTATTGACTAGTGCTTGCAATACTTTGGTTGCCAAAGCTTCTTTTCGATCATTGCTTTGCTGTTGTTGCATTGATAATGAGAAGGCTTAAAACATACTAGCAATAGACGGATCCATGTGCATACCTTGTCCTTTAGAAAAAACCCCACCAGAAACTCCTTCCAAAGATCCTTCAAAATTTTTATTTTTGTTTTCCATAAAATAAAAATAAAATCAAACGAAATCGAATACCTTTCACTTCAAGCTTTCACGTGGGTTCACCATTTATGTCATATTACGTGCTTTCCTGCTCGAGAACGCGTCGGACGTCTAGCTGTAAAAGGTAGTATGGAGATTCGCCAATATTCAAGCAGTCTATCAGTTTTTGACTGTTGGAATATAAACGACTGCAAGAATACACCATAAATCTATATGGATGCCCTTCGACTACTCGCCGAAATCCTTTTTGTCCCAGCCGGTAGGTCTCCAAACGTTACTGAGAACCCTGAACAATCCAAACTGCTAATGTTCGATACCGCTTTGTACTCACGATCTTGTATCCACTGACTGTCTCGTTAGATTAATCCAATAAATTTCATTCACTTCCCATATTCAATCCTATAGTAATAATATTTTATAACTTATTCATAATAATTTGGATTTACATGTTTCTTATACTATTGAAAAGATAATAAAATTAAATTTCTAAATTTTTTTTTATTTTTTTTATTTTTTTTATTTTTTACCAAGTAAAACCTTAGTGAATAGACTTTGACTAATTTTGTAGTGTACAATTGCTTGATTGCACTTGTTTCACTTGTTTTTGTGTTATGCTTCTTTTGTTCTTGCTACTTCCATTTTATACCACCAATTACAAGAAACTCTTAATTGAAGCCATCTTATAATTTGGATTGAGGGATAGAATTTGACTTCATATTTTGGTGCATTTTCTAAGAGGTGGTGCTTCTAATTGTGTGTGTAAATGTGAAGTGAGTTGATTTTAATTGACCTTTTGTATAGATTATTTGAGTGAGTATTTCAAATCTATTTTCTATCATTGGTAAGTCTTTTATCTTTCTTCATTGTTTTTGTAAAAATATCTCTTTTAATTATATAAACAAAAGATATTTAAAAAAAAAAAAAAAAAAAAAAAAAAAAAAATCATGGGTAGGTAGAGAGTGATTTTCTCTCGGATTTTCATCAATCACTTTTTATGTAATTATTATTTCACTTTGGAACTTTGTAAAGTTGTGTATCTTGGTGTTATCTTTTTAAAAAGCTACTACATGTTTGAATTGGACTAAAATTGAATTTTAAGTGAGTTTTTGATTAAAAAAGGATTCACTGCCTTGGCAATTTTATATACTCCATGTTTGAAAAGGCATTTCTTAGTGCTTGTTGAATATTTTAAATTGAATTACTTTGGAGTAAAAACATCTGAAGGATAAACTTGGAATGGTGTAATTTTCATTGAAATTACATCAATACTCAATTTTTAGTGATTTTTGAAGTAAAGAGTAAGCTTGAAAGTTTTAAGGGTTCATCATCGAGGGTGGAGCTCATCTTCAAGGATCCTCACTATCTTTCCTTGTAATTTTTCTAATTGAGGGTCTTTTTCTAGTAATAGGGGGAATTTAATCACTCCCTCAATTCCTCGTATCATTTCTTTTCATCTTTGTAAATTTTTAATTGAGGGCTTTTTTCTAGTGATAGGGAGATTTAATCACTCTCTCCACCCTTCATATCTCTTCTATTCATAAGAAGTAGTATAGTAGGAGCTTAACAAGAAATTCAAGAAAATTCTTCATCAACAAGGAAAGAAAAGATCAACAAGTTTAAGTCATAAATCTAAGGTGAGTATACTTTTTAACAACTTTTATTGAGTTTTAATTTATTTTGCTAATATAGATTGTGATTTAAGGAGAAAGAGCTCAAAAAGAAAGAAGAATGATATTAATAGTTTATAAGTAAGTAAGTCTTTAAATCCTTATAAATTATTTCTTTTTTTGAAATTTTAGCAAATTACTTGAATATAAGAAGCAGGAGCTAGGAATTGGAGGGTAGAATCTAAGAGAAAGATACAAGAAGAGGTTTCCTTCTAAATCTTTTTATAAATTTATTCATATGGGATCAATAGAGCCTTAGAACCTTTTATTATTCCTATCCAAAAATAATTTTTCAAACCATTTAGTTAGAATCAAATAGGGAGAAAATCACATTGGAAATTCTTTAAATTGTGTCAAAATGACTACAGATACGACCAACTAAGTTCTTCTTCAAGGTAGTATAATTGCCTTGTAAAGAATAATTTTTATCTAATAAACAACTATTGTTAATTATTGTAGTGGATAATTTTATAATAGTCTTATTGTGAAAAGGTAAAAAGAAAAAAGAAGAGTTTGAACTTTCTGCCATCTTGATATGGAATTCTTTTCGACAATTAAGATTGCTTGGAATTTTTCAAAAATTATGAGAAAATATCAGAAACGTGCCAAAAAAGGTGTCAAAAACAAATCTTCTTTGGTTGTTCTTCAGTTGTGAATGGGCACATCCTGTTGAAGAACAACAAGTACTTGCTTAGTTACAATCACATAAAGTTTAAGCATAGTATGTTGCTAATAGTAAAAAGGTAGCAAAGAAGTAAAGTACGTTATTGTGGTAGTACCGAGGCTTTAATAAGATGAGGTAGAAATGGATGTAATATCAAATGGATGGAAGTTGCCTCGTTGGTGCACAAACCACCACCTATAAGTAAAGAGTGTTGGAAGTAAGAATTATCTTCCTCCACACTTCTATTAGAGTACAATCCTTGCTGATGCTAAGTGTTTGTAGCCTTTAGACTTCTTTTTCTTTAATAAGTTATGAGTGCACTCACATTTGCTTGAGTGTCTTTTAAAGTTCTTTGAGGTGTTGTTTTTAAGTGTGGAAAAGATCAAGTTTTTGTTGCTGATGTTAGGCATTGGAAGTACCTAACTTTCAGATTGAGATCTACATCTAGATCTTGGTTTGCTCTGACTTGTTGTGAAGAGCATGTTGGTGTTGTTGGTTGGTTTATCACCTAAAGGCAAAATTTGCATTGTGCTATTGCTGAGATAGATCCTTGGTGACCTTACTTTATAATTTCATGTCCTTAAGTTGCTGATTGTCTTTAAAAGGCATCTTTCAATGTAGAGAGGTGATTTGTGAGTATAAGAGAGATATTTGAGTGACAATTTAGATTTGAAAAGGTCACCAAACTTGTAAGAAGTCTTAGAAGTGAAGTTGAGAGTGTTTATGAGAGTTAAAACACTAGTTTGTTCACAAAGAAGGATTCTGGGATTCTAAGGCAGCAAAACCTTTTTGATGATTTTGGGAGCATTAGGAATTTTTCTTACAATCTTTTTTGATACAACTCTTCTTTAGACATGGCATCAACTGAAGGTGAAGGATTGAGAGTCATTGAGAAGTTTAGAGGTAAAAATTTCTACCATTGGAAGGTCAAAATGGAGCTTTTGTTGGCGTCTTTGGATCTTTGAGATATTGTAGATGAAAGTGAAGAGGCTCCAAGCAAAGATGCTGATATGAAAGAGAAGAAGGAGTTCAAAAATCTTGAAAAGAAGGCTTTTGGATTGATTGCAACAAATGTGGATGAAGCCAACTTTTCTCACATTATCTCTTGCAAAGGACCAGCAGAAGCATGGAAGACTCTTTGCAACATCTATGAGAGTAAGAACTTATCCAACATCATCAATACAAGGAGAAAGTTCTTCACTTACAAGATGGAAGAAGGTGAAGACGTCGTGGCTCATGTCAATAAGGTAAAGGCTCTTGCAAATCAACTAGCAACTATTGACAAGCCTTTAGAAGAAAGTGATATTGTCATGACCTTGTTAATGAGCCTTCCTGAATCCTACAACTACCTTATTGTGGTATTCTAGTCCATCAAGGTAAAAAAACTTAGAATGGACTATGTGACAGCAAGACTTGTCCATGAAGTAACCAAGAAGAAAGAAAATGAGCCCAAAAACAAAGATTCAGCACTCTATTCATGGTTGTTGGCCCTCCTATTTTCTAGTAATAAAATCAATATTTTTGCATTTTTGACTCCACCATGGTGTTTAAAAACACCCAATTAGCATAGAAACCTTGCGTGGCCTTCAAATCTTGCTCCATTTCTTCATAATGGATTCCAAGGTAATAAAATTTATTTTTATCAAAGTCTAAATTTTAAAAATAAATTCTAAATAAATTAAAAAAATTCCTATAAATTTTCTATAATATAAATATAAATTTAAAGCTATATTTTTCTAACTTTATTATTTTTTATAATGATAAAATCAATTTAAATAAACTATAAATCCTATTTCTTATATAACTAACTAAAAAGATATGAGTTTTTTTTTCATGTTATTTTTTAACTATTAACTGATATTTATAATTTTATTTATAAGTACTATATATAGATATAAGGCCAATATAAATATTAATCTTAATAAATAATCCTTGATATTCAATAATAAGTAAAAATATTAAATCAACTAAAATAATTACCTCCAAGACTTACTAAGACTCCATTTTTACAACTAACATTCTAATTTCTATTTGACTAAAGATTTCTACACTACTCAGTATATATTGTGGTTTAAAGCATTCTAAATACATCTTTTTATCCTAAAATAATTAATGAGTAAATTTGATAACTCACATTAATTATATTTTTTGTAATGCCATCATATCAATATTTTTTATTATCTTCTTTATAATATTGAAAAAAAATTGGTAAAAATTTCAAAACATTGGAATATTGTGACAAAGTTTGATATGACTCAAAGAAATCCAAAAGATTGCAATTGCTATCATGAATTCTAACTTCAAAGTGGAGTGACTCTAGTGGTAGAATTCTTCTACCTATATCCCTTCATCGTTGTGTTTCTTTATTAGACCTATGAAAGAAATAGTTTTGGACTAATAGCTCATTCAAACTATCTTTTGGGCCTAGATTAGTCTTCTCACTTTCTTTTCATTTTTATTTTTCTTATTTTCTATTTCATTAATGATGCACTCATTTTGCAATCCTTGTAGTTGGAACATGTATTAGTTCAAGAGTTTGAAGAGATGCCTTTCAACTTGAATCACATCCATTAGAATGTCATATTCCAGATTTTTAAGATTAAAGATTATATTAAGTAGTGGAGGATCATACTTTGAGAACATACATTCATCTAATTTTTCTAAAGTAATAGTGCTTTTATCAAAGCTCCCGTTCTTGAGAATATACAAGTTGGTGGTGTGTCCATCAAACGGTGGTCATCAAGTTAATATCTAACTTCTTATTCTTTTTTATCTTCTTCATGTATTTTTAAGTAAATTTTTATTATTTTTCTTTAATAAATACTTGTGTAGAAAGTTGATATCTCAGAATGTTATATTTTTGTAAGTATTATTGATGTATCTATCTACATTAACAAACAAACGTCTCTACTTTGTATCTACATCTTAGTAAAAATGAGGAAGTCATTGCTTCCTCATTTGTAGAGTGGACTGTGGTATTTGGAATGCCTTTCAAATATTTCATTATGAAAGAGGAAGAAAAAAAGCTACAATTAAGTGGCAAGGGAGCTGCGATTATCTTAGAAGATGGTACAATTGATATTTTGGAGGCTCTTGAAATTACTTTTGAAAAAGAGGCCATTCAAATTGGAAAGTAGAATGCATTGTTATTTGATCCAAAGGCTCTAAAGGCTCCAGAGATTCTAATTTCCTTGAAGGCTTCAAAAGCCTCGAAGACTCAAAAAAATGCTTTAGTGGCAATCATCCATATTAGTACTAACATAGCATTTATAGTAGTATAAATCATAAAGATAGCAATGGAAATTTTTTCTACTCAGTCTACTTCAATTATGCAAGCTTCTCAAGTCCAAATTTAGGCAAAAAAATAAGCCTTGCAAGTTGGTGTGAACTCCTTCTCCATAGCTACTTTAATAAGTGTTTTGATTAAGAACATTTTTATATTCAAGTTCATGGAAGTTGGGCTTATATACTCCCTTATGGCTAAAATGCACAATTTTATGAACAAGACATATTTCTCTTTTTTAGCAATTTTCTACATGATATATATTATATTATAATATTTTTATTATTTTCTTTTTTTTCTTTTTGGTATTGACAAGTTAGAACAAGTAAAGGAACACAAGTGCATTTTGCATTATGCCTCTATAGTGGATTCACCTCCTTGTTGCAGACATACCAAAAAAAAATGTGAGTCCCAAGCATCTCTTCTTCAACCTATACCATTTCAAAGTAGAATCGATATGTCAAGGCTTACTTGGAGGCCATTTTTGAATTTGCTTATGCATTCTTTCATAATGCACCTATATTCTTTTTCATGCTTGAATCACAAGCCATTTGGATAGATATGCAAATGTATGCTTTAACATACGAGTTTTGGATTTTCAAAGATTAGTTGGCTTCATTGATGAACTCTATAGTCTTATTATGTTTTTTGGAATTAACCATGGATTTAAACTCTTTTTGTTGTTTTTACTTCTTACATTCCTATCTCCTTCAAACACACCACTTCCACATCTTTTTGCTTCTTCATAAGATGATAAAATCTCTCAAGGACATATATTAGGAAGTTGTAGAAGATTTTAGAAGGTTCTAGAGAAGCTTTGTAGTTTGTTGAAGTTGCTTGAGAAGCTTCTTAGCTCATAAGAGCTGCTTGAGATGCTTCATAGATTCTGGACACTGCTCGAGAAGCTTCCTAATTTCATCTCTATTAGTCTTAAATATCCATTGCATCTCTTTTACTCCTTAACACCCATTTACAACCAACACTAGATCGATTTGGTGGAAGAAGTGCCAATTCCCATGTACTATTGTCTTTAAGAGATTGGTACTCTTCTTCCATAGCCTTCTCCCATTTGATTGCATCTTCACTCTTCATAGCATCACACAAAGACAATGGATCAGCAAGAAGAGCAACATTTATATTTTCTTCACTTACTTGAGGGAAGATGTGATCCTTCCACCATTCGCCACATTACCTTCTTTCTCTCAAAGGATATCTCTTTTCATTGATTGAAGAACATTCACCTTGTTCTTTTCCAACTTTTAAACCTTGTCATTTTTCACTCAATGGTTGGAAGTCTTCATCATTATCATCATCCTAATCTTCAACATCTTGATTTCTTTTATTGTTGGTCCTATCAATTATAGGAGCCTTCATCTTTTCAACCTTCTTTGGCTTTTCATCTTCATCATCTTCATTTACTTCATCTTTTTGTTTCTTTGCTGAATTCAAAGATGTGTCCATAAAAACGGTAAACAAGATATTGAGGTACTTAAAAGGATATGTGTTCTTTATTAGAGTGGGAGCCATTTTATGGAATTGCAAGAGACAACCTACTATTGCAAGATCAACGATGGAGGTAGAGAACATGGCAATAAGATATTATGCAATGGAGGCATGATTGATTATGCAACTCTTAGAAGATATTAAACAAGTGCAATTAGAAGCCACACTCATTAAGTGTGACAATCAAAGATGTCTTACATTTGCCAAGAATCCAAAATACCATTCAAGGAACAAATACATTGATGTTCAACATCATTTTATACAAGAGAAGATTGAAGACGGAATAATAGGTCTGAAATATTGTGCTTACAAAGGCATTGGTCAAGGATAGACATCATGACTTAATTTAAAGATTAGATTAAAAGTCTTTTGAATATTAGCAAAGTGGGAGTGTTGAAGAACATCAAGTACTTGCTTAGTTACAATCACATAAAGTTTAAGC
Organism: Physcomitrium patens; assembly: GCF_059467195.1. Classification (NCBI taxonomy): domain Eukaryota; kingdom Viridiplantae; phylum Streptophyta; class Bryopsida; order Funariales; family Funariaceae; genus Physcomitrium; species Physcomitrium patens. The sequence goes on from NC_143435.1 coordinate 4,957,423, forward strand.
ATAGTATGTTGCTAATAATAAAAAGGTAGTAAAAACGTAAAGTAAGTTATTGTGGTGGTATCAAGGCTTTAGTAAGATGATGTAGAAATGGGTGTAATATCAAATAGATGGAAGTTACCTCGTTGGTGCGTAAACCACCACCTATAAGTAAAGAGTGTTGGAAGTAAGAATTATCTTCCTCCACACTTCAATTAAAGTATAATCCTTATTGACGCTAAGTGTTTGTAGCCTTTAGACTTCTTTTTCTTTAATACATCCCACTTTTCCAATCTGAAGCATGAGAGGTTTGTTTTAACAAAGAAATTCCCTTGATAATGATCAGAATTGCGGAGTTTTCAGACTTCATTTCTTTAGAGCTATTTTCTCAAAAGTTACATGAAACTTGAGAAGATGGAGCACTATAGGTGCCTTCAGCCACCAATGCCGAATGCGGCTCTACGTAGGATTCTTGCAAATAAGATCTCATTCCCACATGATAGGTCTTCCTTATGAGCTTCAACAATTTAATGCCAGAATCATAGTATCCCTCACATCTTGTTCAATAGCTTCTAAAGTCTATGTGTAAATTGATTGTCATATTGATGCATTATTCTATTTGATCTTAGCAATCCAACTTATCACCAACCATAGAAAATCCAAAATCAGCTATTAAGGAAAATAAACCTAAGACCAAATAAGAAGAGATACATAAGAAACAACTTGCACCTTGAATGTTAGAAGTTGTTTTTTTCCTAAATCCAATTAAAGCAAATCTAATCATTGAATTTAGAAGAGAAGGATTAGAATTTGATTCACCTAACTTATTTTTAGAGGAAAATCAAGAGGGTGAAGGATCATCACTTCTTTCTTTTCCAATGGTATGTAATAGAAGAAGTAATCTCAATCTTATATCCATCAACTCCTTGGTTCAATCAAGCGGTTGATTAGTTATAATTCCTAAGGATTTACAAGTAGCCTCTATGCCTTACAACCACCTTACACTTAAAAGAACTAAGAATAATGATCTATGAGCATATGTGGAGAGGTTCATTGAACTTCTCACAAAATGTTTAATTACCAACTTAGGTTATCACCTTGTATAGTTTTCAAGCATCCTAAAAAATGGAACTTACAAATGGTATAGAAACCACCCCTTATAAACCTTTAAAAATTAAAATATGCTTATGAGAGCATTTTTAAAAAATTCGGACCAAAAGTAGGACAAAATAACCTCCTCACGGCCCTCTTTTGAAATAAAAAAAAAAATAAATAAAAAAAAAAATACTGAAAATATTTGACAACTTGAGTTGATAGTAACTCTTTTCATATATGATATCCTCATCCACTTTTTTATTGAAAGATTGAATAGTGAGGGAATAATTTGAGAGATCCTAAAGGATAGGCAAGATAATTTAAAAGAAGCCAAAAAAATTGTTTGGATAGTCAAAGATATTGACAAGTATCAAGAGCAAATGTGGAAAAAAGAAAACCATAGAATTCCTAGTTTTATCTCTATACATGCTCAAAACATAGAGAATTTTCAAAGACATTCGTTTCCGATTGTGAAAACTCAATTTCAATCCATAAATCACTATCTAGTACTTTTAGAAGTTAGACCACCTCTTATTCTTTTTGAATTGACATATCCAAAAGATAGAAATAGATGGAAGGAGGACTTTAAGAATGAAGTCCTCAAAAGCCAACAAGGATTCCAAAATAAACTTTCTCAACAAATGAAGGCTATGCAAAAACAAATAACTTTTTTAATTAAGAGTCAAAATTCAAATCAAGCTCCATCTCCTATAGAATTTACTAGGTACACTTCAAGGCTTTGGTACACTAAGTGAAACCAATTAAGGCATATTAGTCAATTTTTTTCAAACCACCAAATTACCATCAAAATCAAGGAAGGTAGTATTTGTATCTTCCACCTCATAGGTACTAAGGTATAGTGGATTTTAATTTTGAATTCCAACCTCTAAAAAATACTATCAAAGGCTTTAGAAATGAGCAATGGCAATGATAATAAAAGCACCACTTTTGCAAAAAAAGCCATGGACCAAATAGTTGTTGGATAGAAAATGGAGTATTATGTAGAAATTGTTGGAGAAATCATCCTACAAATGTGTGTAGAAAACTTGATAAGATAGTTTCTTTAAAATTTTCACAAAGAAATTATCATCAATAAGTCCAAGTTTATTTGAAAGGAGCAAAAATTTTAAATTTAGATAATACCTTAAGATATCTTAATTTATTTTATGATTATAATAATAATCATGAAATCCAACTCCCTCTTTCAACTTTAAACATAGAAAGAGGATTTATTCCATTAAGCATTGGCCAACCTCAATATGGCCAACAAAATGGAAGTGAAAATCCACAAGATGTAAGATATTTGGAAATACCAACCAAAGAATAAGATTTTTAATCCATTCAAGACCAACCGTCATCTTCTCACACACATTATATTTCTCATGAGAAAGTTCTAAATTTTATGGAACCTCCTTCTCTACAGGGGTCTAAGTTGCCTTGATTTTTTTTTTTTTTTTTTTCTTACTTTTAGCATAGAGTTCCAAAAATTAAAAAATGCAATTATTTTTTTCTTTGAGTTTCTTGTCTAGATGTGTTTTTGGAGGTCAAGCTATAGAAAGTTGCAACTATTTCTTTTGGTTTTATTTAAGTATAGTAGTGGTAGCATATTAACTATAATTATCATAAGCTCCATTCAATTTGGTATTTAGTATTAATTTTTGGACTTTATCAAGGTCAAAGTTCCGGATTAGGTTCTATTGCTATGATACAAGATTAAGGTCCATTAGAAATAATTACAAATAAGTACTAATATTATGATGGAACTTAGTGTATAATATATATTACTGGGCTATAAAGGACTAACATTTTTTTTTCTTCTACCAAGCTAGTGTTGATCTCATCAAATATATGAAGTAGCATTGAATAATAGATGCAGTTTGTGATTTTTGTGATTGAAATGATAAAATCATTCTATGTAGCAAGGCTTATGTGTTGATTTTTTATGATCTTCTTTTATTTTTTTTCATGTTTAGTATACCTTTGACAACTATGGTGTAACAATAAATGGCTGTTGTATTGATGGTAGACTAATTCAAGCTATTGCTTATATAGTGGTAGTCTTAGCATCATTGTTATTAGTAGTATATAGATAGCTAGTAAATTGTAGCTTATATTAGTTTCAATAAGTATTTTGGATCTTATAATATAAAAAAGGTATAATTGGAGTTATGATTTTGTCTAAGAATAGAGTTCAAAGGCATTGCAGTGTATATTATCATTGAAGACAAAAAGTCTTTAGTCACATAGATATTGTTGGATTTGGTTGATTATAGCAGACAATATAGGAGTAGCATTCAATTGCATCTAGGCTAGAATTTTAGACCTCAAAGAAAAAAAATTATAAGAAGGCAGTCATTATGATAGTTGATACAATATGTTAGAGGATCAATTAAAGCTAGAGTTTCAATTGTTGTCCCTACAATAGCATTGAAGTATTGTCAATTGGCCTATGGTTGCCTTCTTTTGTTTTTTAGAGTACATTGGATATTGAGAAAAAATCTCTTTGTCAACAATGGTTAGTTGAAGAGTGAATCAATTGCTTCTATTAATTTTTTTTGGTTTTATTGGCATGATTTCAAATGCTTAATGCAAGTCTTAAGCAACCATTATTACAATTATCACATAGCAAGGATGAGTCAAGGTAGAAACAAAAAAAGCATTTTTTTACTCAACAAACACATTTCTTTGTCAATTATGGTTATCATCCACAACTTGATATTTTTAACTTTTTAAAAATTAATAATCTTATGGCAAAAGATTTGACAAATTTTTTGTCAAAGCTACATGCAATAATAAAGGCGTAGTTAAAAGAAGCTCTAGAATGACAAAAGATCAATGTGGATGCTTATTGCAAGGAAAAACCACAATTTAATATGAAAGATAAGATATTGCTACTTCATTGCAATATCAAGACTACTTGTCTTTGTGACAAGTTTAACTATTGTAGGCTTAAATCTTTTCTTATTTGCATTATTGTTGTCGATGTATGAGTGTGAAATTTAACTACTTAAAAAACTTGAGTTTTTTAATAAGAAATAAATAGATATTTAATTAATCAAATCACAAGTTAATTAATAATTGTGAATTAGAATAAATCACCTATTAAGAAAATTTAATTAGATCTTAATTGAAAAGTTCTAAGAGTTATAGGGTATAATTTAAATGACAAAAATAACTTAAAAGAATTATTAGATAATTAAATTGTTGTGAATTGGAATAGACTTCCAATTAGTGGGAGTTTATTTTAGTTCATAAAATATACTCAACTCTAAGTATAAAACTAAGACAATTTTTAATACAATCATCTAATTTATCCATATTATTACAATAAATGGCAAAAACTAATATGGCAATAAGTATTAGACACTCAAAAGCTAAATTATCCAAATTTAAAGGTAAGGGTGATCTAAAAATTTACATCAAAGAATTTAATAATATTTATTAGGCTAATGGAAAATATCAAATGAAAAAAAGTTGGAACTTTTTCTAATGACACTCAAAATACAAGCACTTAAGTAATATACTCAATACTCTATAAGACACTTTATTTCTTAAAAAGAACTTAAAGATGCATTCATCATTTGATTAAGAAAAAAGAAGATATTAGAGAAGTCATTGACAATCTATTACATCTTAAGCAAAAAGAGAGTGAAGATATAGAGGAATTCTTTGAAAAAGTAATACAAATAGCTAATAAATATGTTTCTCAATCTCATGATGTATTTAAGAAGATATGGTTCTTAAATGGATTAAAGAGAGAAGTAAGTAAATATATAGCTTTATTACCAACAAACACATTAGAAGAAGTTCTATGATCAATAAAAAAGGTGGAATTAAGTATATATAGGAATAAAAAAAATCTTATAATAAATACTTTGAAGATTTGAGTAAAGATTCAAATTAAAAAGAAAAAAAATATAGGATGAAGAAAAATAAAACTAAAGAAAATTTAAAAGAATAAAAAGAGGAAATGAGTCAATTAACAATTAGATCAAAGCAATTTAGGGTAGGTTTTTTTTTGTAGAAAATTCAGTAATGAACGACATTTTCTTTCTGAGTATTATTTGAAATTTTACACAAATTGTAATATACACATATATTGAGCTAATGACTGTATTTATAATTGACATTATCAAGATAGAGATTTAGTAGTTAATTAGATATAACTACAATTAAACAACAAGAAAAAATGAAAACCTATGAAAAAAATTTACCCATTAATTAAAATAGGGATCATGGACCTTTAAATCAATAATATTATAGAAAAGAAGATACTATAAGAAATAATAATTATAGAAATGAAGAAAGATATCCTTATAAAAAAATATATAGACTCAATTATTATGAAGATAGATTAAAATCACGATATGAATGGAGATATGAAAGAGATAAAAATGCAAATTTATCAAAGCAAGATTATCAAGCATAAGGAAATAATAAACTTGAGTGTTATTATTGCCATCAAAATGGACATATGAAAATGGATTGTCAATTATGGGTTAAACATTGAAAAGAAGTTAGAAAGGTACAAGCACAAGAAAAATCTATTGTAGCCACAAATGTAATAATTTTAGAAGTTTGTATAATGACTTGGACTCATAGAGATAAAAATGGAGTTGAGAATAAAGTATCAAGTAGTAGTAGTGATGAAGAAGATAAATATGGAAGTAGAAAGAAATTTAAATTTATTAATTCAATTTTTTTTAAAAAAAAAACGAAATTCAAGAATAAAAATATGAAAGAATAATATATAAAAATATAACTAGAAAAGTTCAACAACTACAAAAAGAATTGAGAGAAATTCCAATTTTAAAAATAAGTTTATTTAAAGATGTTGAAAAAGGATTATTGAGTAAAATTAAAAATATTAATAGAAAAAGATTAATAAAAGAAAGAAAGATTTAGAAGATAATAGAAGAAGTATTTTGACAAACAAAAGAAAATATATCTATAGGATAATTATTAGAATTAGCTTGTTATTGCAAAAAGAAGGTTATAGAGGTATTTTTTCTTAAGAGTAATATTGAATGAAGCATATCAGAAGCTTATATTGTGAGTCAAGATTATGACATAGAAATGCCTATTATCATTATAAAAATTAGACATCAAATCATACAAAATTTTTTATTAGATAGAATTTTAGAAATAAATATTATCATGAGTGAATTGTAAAAAAAATTGGATTATAATTGGATTGAATCAACACCTTTTTCAATAAAAAAATGGCTAATCAATAGAAAGTAACACCAATAGAAATTATCAAAGATTTACAAATACAAATAGATAAATTTACTTATAAACTTTTAATAAAATTTTTAGAAATGAAACAAAAAATTTAATTTATTATATGTTATTCGACCGACTATGACTCAAACCAGCCAAATCTAAATAAGATTGGACTAAAAATATTTTAACTATTTTTTTCTAAAAATAAAATAAATAAATACATAAAAATATCCATAACTTCTATCATCAAAACATCCTACATATTTGAAATGTTATAATTGGAAAGAAAGATTGATTAAAAAAGAAGAACAAATTATTTATCAAGCCATATCTTTGTTATATCTTATAGCTGACATTGAATTATGTAGGTTAAAAGAGATATTTAGTTATGATGGTAATCTAGTAGAAAAAAATATTTTAGAGTGATATTAAATCCTATGAAAAAAATAATGAAGAAAAAATATCATAAATCAATAGAATTAGTAGAAAAATTAATAAAGTATCTTGATCATTTTTATAAGTTAAGAATAGAAACAAAAAAATTAGATATAACTCCAGCAACATATGCAATTAAGGAAAAATCCATTACTACAAGACCATCAATGAAAAAGACCAAGTAGATGAAGTAAATTTGAAAATTGAATCTCAATCAAAAATAATAAAGATAAGAAAATAAAATAATAAAAAATATAAAAATAAATAAATAAAATTGTTACAAGAATATAAAAATACTTTTGCATAAAATTATGAAGATTTAAAAGGTGTTTAATACTCATATTGGCAAGCATTAAATTGAACTTGAATTCACTGCACAACGAATTAAACAAGCAAGATATCAAATGAATCTAGCTTATGTTGCTAAAATAATAGAAGAAATTGATAAATTACTTAAAATATGATTTATTTATCTTATAGATCAAATAGAATGGCTATCTCTAATACTTATTATTCCTAAAAAGAATGACAAACTTCAAGTTTGTATTAATTATAGGGAATTTAATGGAATTATAAAAACATATCTTTTCCATTACTTTTTATTGATTGAATACTTGAAACCATGGCTAGACAAAAACTATATTTTATGTTAGATGGATTCCATGGTTATAATCAAATTCCAATGGTTGTAAAGGATGAGCTTAAAACTTATTTTATTATAGAATAAAGACTATTTGCATATCAAATAATACCTTTTGGATTAATAAACACACCTACTATATTTCAAAGAGCAATTATATATGCTTTTATAGAATATTTGAATGATTTTATGAAAGTTTTTTTCTTGATGATTTTAGCATGTATAGAAATCAAATTAAACATTTAAAGTATTTACAAACATATCTTCAAAAATATCAAGAATATGTAATTAGTCTTGACTCAAAAAAATACACCTTTGTATTTATTTTAGATATATTATTAGAACATATTATTTGTAAAGAAGGACTACTAGTTAATTCAACAAAAATATAAGCTATAATTGCTTTACCACCACCAAAGAATCTTAAAGGGGTGCACAAATTCATGGATTCCACTAATTAGAGCCAAAGATTTATATATAATTTTGTTAATATTTAACAGCTTTTGATAAACTTAACAAAAATCTAGTATTAAGTATATATGGACCACCAAATGTCAATAAGTATTTGAATTTTTAAAGACATAATTAACAACTATACCAAATTTTAATCATATCAAATTGCAATAAAAACTTTTATATACTTTGTGATGCTTCAAATGAGACAATTAGTAGTATTTTGGCTCACAATTACTAGGCAATTAGAGTCTTTAATTTATTATATAATTTGATTATTAAATCATATTGAAAAGAATTATAGTACCATAGAAAGAGAAGCCTTGATAATAGCTTATCTAGTTTAGAAATTTTGATACTATTTATTGAAAAATTATTTTATATTCTATATTGATTATCAAGCATTATTATATTTAATTAATAGATCAATAATTTTAGGAAAGATAGTAAGATAGATGTTATTATTACAAAAATATGACTTAGAAATTTTTTATAAACAAGGACGTCAACAAATAATAGTCGATCATGTATTAAAAATAAACACCGGAGAAGCATCTACAGATATAATAGATACATTTTTAAATACAAACTTATTTATGGTCTAAGTTAATCCAATAAAATTAAAAAAATCAATACTAATCTTAGATTGGCAACCATCTTTTATAGATTTCCTAAAGAATGGATGACTTACCACAACAACTTTAGTTTATGTTACATGAAAAATTACTAAAGTCCATATTTTTATTTAAATAAAGTAAATTGATTGATAAAGACTTGTTCAAATAGAATAGAATGAGTTTGTTTAGTAGGTCCTATCACAAATGCTACTATTATTGAAGCTCATGAAGGACTTACAAGAGATTATTTTTTGGCAACTATAATGAGCATAATCATTAATTGGATAAAAATAATGACCAAGCCATTAAGTATATTTTATAAAGAAAAACACAACATATTGATTAATATGTGTGGTAGGACATTATACAGCAATAAAACCAAACAAATCTTTAAAAATTTAATGAATATAAAGAAGGCAAATTTATTTTATGGTTAAAACGATCTTAATAAGAAAAAGTGGAAAATTTCAATATAAATGGATAAGCCTTATGTGGTTGTTTTGGTTTATTCTAATGGAATAGTAGATTTAATGTTTCTTGATGATATTATCATCAGAAACAATATAAATAAAATCAAATCATATAATAAAACAAAAGTAAAACAATTATTTTTTATTTTTGGTGAATATTTAATATATTAAGAACATAGTATACAACAAATAATTGAAGGAAAAATTTATAAACATAGATTTATTCAATCAGTATTATACATAAATGATGTATCAATCATAGTTCATAAAAAGAAGTTAAATATTATAAAAAAGTTTGATTTAATGCTTCTAAAAATCAACATAAGAATTAAATATTTTTAATTATTGGATATATATGAGTTTAATAAAATTATTAAATAAATTGCATATTTTAGTTACATTTTTACATTCCAAAAATTAACTAAAAATATCAATGGAAAAAGAAATAATTTACTTCATAGGAATTTAGTAAAATTTAGAAAGATAGTAAAAAAATAGTTAATTAAAGTGATTAAAATAAAAATGATTATAATTGGATTAATATATAATTAAAATAGTTATAACTACAACAATTATAATTAAAAAAATTCAAATGATTAGAATAAAAGTGGTTATAACAAAAAAGATTATAACTAAAATGGTTATAATAAGACTAATAATTTTTTAGGTAAAAATCAAAGTTATCTATAAATACATAAAGATTATGTTTAAATTTTCACTTATTCACTTCTACATTAATTTATTATGTATTTTGGCAATATATGAGAATATAAACAAAGAAGTATTTGATAGAGAAAAAACTATAGAATTCTTATTTGGAACTGTGAAAGAAAATCAATAGACGAATGAAGAAGAAGAGTTGTTGGATAGAATAGGGTTGAAAAGTTTTATACATAATATAAATTAGAGGAAAAAAGCACAAACAAGTACAGTAAGAGAAGCTTTACTAAACATTAAAGAGGATCACAGTGAAAACATTATTAAAGGAAAGAATTACAAAATTGTGCCTTTCAAATACAATACTTTGTAAAAAATTACATTTTATTCTTAAAGAATGTACAATAGTTAAATTCATGTTAAATATAAAATTATACTTTATCCTTCTATGGAAAAAGGTAGTTGTAAGGCTACTACTTTAAACATATCTACTTACAAGTTTGAAGTAATTAGACATGTTATTCATTTTCTATGTACCACATTATACTTTCAAAGGCGACTACTGATGCACTTACAGCTTTAATAGAATAAATGCAAAGTGCTTTAAATGGTGAACAAGTGGATTGGTCCAGTATTTTTAAAGATAACACAAAGATGGAGTTACAAAGGATTTGGGCAAAGCAACAAAAAAACTCATCAAAATATTGTTCAAACAGTGGTTTGAGTGTATATTAGTTTGTTAATTGCACAAATTTGAAGGATTCAAATGAATAAAGAGATAAGAAAAAATGAACTGAAAAAGAAAGATATGAATAAAAGAGAGCAAAAAGAAGGTCTTTTTATTCTTGTAGTTGTTGCTGTTAATATAAATAAGAGTTTGAAATGCAGAAAATGAAGAAATTGATTAAAAAAAATATAATGCCCATCAATAACAATGCCAACATACAAAAAGGTTTTAACTACTACGCCTAAGAAAACATATGTATAGAAGAGAAAAGGTGTTGTTACCAATAAGGAGCAAGAACATGTAGTGGAAAGAAAGAAGATATTTGACACTATAATTGCTACAATGTATACAAAAATCCATAAGAAGAAGACACTATAGAGTGAAGAAATGAAGACACATAATGTTACAAAGAAGAGAAGAAACTTTTGAACTTCAGGTCAAAAGTCAATGATAATAGGAAATTACTAAACAATTTCTAATGAACCTAGGCATGGTAGCAACAATTAGGAATTTATCCTATCGAATGAAGGAAGAGAAGATACTATAGCTTCTAGTATAAGAAAAGTATCAACAATAGAGAATAATAGAAATAAGGATGTAGATTTGACAATTTTAAAGAAAAAAATTGAAACACATCAAAGACCAATGAAGAATTAAGTAGAAAAAGATAAATGATGTTGAGGGAAGAAAAATTCTAAGTTGTAAAAGAGAGGAGGTTTGAAAGATTTCTAAATAGAACAATGAAAATTTGGACAAACAATCAAGTTTTTCAAGAAATAGAGATGATATTCTTATATTTACAATATCAATTGAATGGGAAAATCAAGCAAATGAAGTATATGGGTAATACTTTGCAACTGCAAAAAGGAAGAAAAATTTAAGTAAATTATTAACACTTCAAACATTAAAACAATAGAAAAATGGTATGATGAATACTTTAGATAGTTCAAGAGAAGATGATGGTTTTACAACCAAACAAGTTCAATGGTTATTTGATCATGTAGACAGTCTGAAGGCAAAAGTTTTTATGCTGGACACTGCGACGATCCTAGCCGGGCATCGATCAAAGACCCCAATATGATTTTGATTAATGACCTCGGTTGGACATTGATCGAACAACCGAATAGGGTCTTGACCTCGGTTGGGCATTGATTGGACTCCAATAGGATCTTGATTGGTGACCTCAGTTGAGCATCAATCAAAGATTCCAATAGGGTCTTGATCGATGACCCCGGTTGGGCATCGACCGACGATCCTGGAGGGGCATTGATGGATGCCCTTAAAGGGGCCTCGATCAAAGAGGCCAAGGGAGCCATGGTCATTGAAACCAAACGGGCAACACTCAACAATTCGTGCAAAAAAAACGTTTCATGACCATATGCGACTTTGAGTCATTGTGCAGAACAAGGAAACAAACATCTATGATTTGGCACTTGAAAATCACAGTTGAAGGGAACATTCAATACAACAGGAAAGGCAGCAATTTGGTGTACAAAACTCAGACACTGAAGTGCATTATAGATTGCCTCCAATGGATACAACTGGAATTTTAGAAAATTCAGAACAACCAGATTGATTCTCCACGTTTGAGGATGTCAAATTTGTTTTCCCGCAGATTCTTCCTCCATTGACCCAGTCGGTGTTCTTTGTCAACTGGATTCCAACCACACAAGCACAGGTACTCAACTGCGCCGCTAGGTCCTCAATTATATTCAGCACTCAACTGCACCGCGAGCTTCTGTCAACTACACAAGCACATGAGAGCGCATACCCGCTCGACAATCAACCGCGCTGCAAGGTACTATCAACCCAACAGTCAACAATTACACGAGATCATCAACCACGACGAACTACAGGATGGGACGTCAAATCAGGATCGGAAGTTGATCTTTGTGCAACACAACACTACTCCGAAACAGTGCATCAACGAGTAATAACAACAAAACAGGCCCACGTATCCCATTCCGCAAAACACCATTCTCGAATCCCGTTTTGAAGTAGCAGTGAACAAGGCGATGCACTTGACAAACCGAGTGTAGCTCAATACCGCGAAGACCATGACCATCAAACCAAAGCCCTACTCGACAGTACCCGACCTTGAGAGCAACACCACCATCGCACTGACCTCGACACCACAGAAATCCAATAACGCGACTAACAGAACGATTTTAAATGACATTCCTCCGGCATTGCCGCCCCGGATTTCCGCTGATAGCGGGGGTGGACACGGATGGCCACCGAATGATGGCCACCCTCTTAAGCTAACCACTGTTTAGCTTTTAATTCGAACTTAAAAAATAGATTGGAAATAACGAGCCTCTTAAATGAGCATGCAATGCAACTAATATCAAAAGAAATTATGAAAATATGCTACATAACAACTTGGAAGATAAGACAACATATTAAAATAAGTCAAGCAAAATTCAAGAGGACGATTTAAGCTATCACAAGTACAATAAGCTCAATGCAAATTAAATACATGAGGATGACTCAAGTTTTATTAAAACTAATGATATACAATTTTGGAAGGAAAAACGACCTTTAGAATATGAAAAAAAATTCATTAAATGAAAATTTAGAAGCCAAAGATGAAGAAATTTACTATTTACAAAAGATAATAGAAAAAAATGACAAATTCTAATATATTCAAAAAACACAAAATACATATTAGAACTTAACAATTAATTAGGTGGAAGGAAGGAGTAATATTAACTTTAGAAATTTTATTTATTAGTGAATTAATAAAATAAAGATATTATTTTATTATAAAGGTATATTCTAGAGGAATTTTAGATTAAAAGGAAATAAGAAGGAAATAAACTATTATAAAAAATAAAAAATAAAAAATAAAAAAAAATAAAAACTTGCTATAAAAAAAAATATAGAAGTAAGTGAATATCAAGGATAATTCCTTTGAAGAAACATAGAAAGGATATTTTATGATTTTCAAGGTGTGAGAATCAAGGTGTTCAAGGAGCTATGTGAAAATCTTGCAAACACTTCAGAACTTATTGTTGCTTTTTATTTACAATATCCATTAAAACTAAGGATCAACTATTGAATTTAAGATAGTATAAATAAAGTTTTAACAAGTTCATGTATTAACTTTAGCTACAAAATTTATGATTTATACTATTTTTATATTAAAAATACTTCTATTGTCTTTGAAGGGCCATAAACAGATCAAACTAAGATAGAATAAATAAAACATTAGTGTAACTATATACATGACAACATAAAGGAGAAAAACTTGCCAAAGTTTATAATAAAAATAATAAGATTGACATTTAGAAAGTCAAAATTTACAAGATATGGTCATAATTTGACTATAAGGTATAAAAAAGAAGAACCTATAATAAATGAAGGTTCTTTTGGAAGATTGAAGGGATGAAGATATTATTGAAGGATTTGTTTTAAGAATTTTTTAAGAATAAAAGAATTTATTATTATATTTAGAAAGAAGAAATTAATTTAAAAAATTTAAGTTAAAATTTTGTAGGCAATAAAGTTTTGAAGATAGCAAAGATTATTGTAAATTTTAAATTCATTTCAAATACTTTGTATTTGATCTATGATTGTATTGTTATAATTGTATTGATATGCAAGTAAGATATGTCATTTTCAAGTTTTGTCTCATTTTAACAATGCAATTAGAAGATGTCTAATTGTGTATACAAATAGGAACCAAAACTAAATGATTTAAGATTAAGTACAATTTCTTAGTTGTTTAAAGGTCTATGATTTAGATAAAGCAAAAATTTGATGTATTAATAGAGTATATGACTACAAAGCCTTACATTAAGTTGAAACAAAAGTTAACTACTTATTTTGGAATAATAACTAATCAAATTATTTTTTAAATTGAAAGTAAAAAGCCAAATAATATCAATAGAAGTTTTATTTCAATAAATATTAATTTTGAAATTTTATGTGAGCATACATGACTTAAAGAAACAACATTTTGCAAAACTTGAAGTCAATTCAACAATCCAATGAAAAGCTATGGCTTTTTGTAGTTTACTAATTAGAATTTAAAGCATGATTAGGATATTCTTAGCATATATTGGAATTTGCTTAGCTTTTCAAAGCGTAGATTTTTAAATTGATAAGATATTGATATTAGAATTGATAGAAGATAGAATATGGGATTGTTTGGATTTAGGATAGCTTAGACTTGGAGTTTCTAGATGGATTGAAGTTGTTTTAAGAAGCTGTCAGTAAACACCTGATTTTTTTATTATAAGATATAATTAATATAGATTATACAAATTTTCCATCCACTGCCAAAAGCTTTGTGTATTTCCAAAATAAACTTCAGGTCATACAATAACATACTCAACATCACAAATTTGTACCTATTTATAGATATATATATATATATATATATATATAACTTAAACATTAAACATTAGTGAAAAGGAAAAAATAGAGTATGCCTATGAAACCATCATTTTTGAGAATTTGAAAAGACACCTGCAAATGTTTTATGTATTAACATAGGAACAAATAAACTTGATGCCATGAAAAGCATTTACAGCATTAATGCTTTTTATGTTTTACTACATAATCTCTACATGCCTAATTCCAACAGGCACAAAATTAGTATGTATACATACATACATACATACATACAAGGTCTGATTTACAAACAAGTAAAGATGCATAAAACTCAAGCTGCTCAGAAAGAAATTCTTGTTCATAGTGATTACAAGTACATCAGAATCAAATCTAGTATTTGTACAGTCCCAGCTATGAATTCCATCTCATTTGAGAATGATTTGAGAAGTTTTTGTTAAAACTTGTGCCTGTTGATGAAACCCAACTACGCAAACAGGCAAAAGACAAGGAGAAAAAAAGAGGACAAGGGTAGAGTCCTTCCTTAACAGTCATGCACATTGCTGGGTTGAAGTGGGTGAAGCTAGAGCTGGGAACACTTCTGCGAAAGCCCTGTGCAGATGCTCCGCAGAGGAGCGGTCAGGTAGGTTTAGTGACCTCCAAGCCACATGTTCATCTGGTCGAACCAGGATTGCACCCACATCAGGAACGCCACAAAGCTCCCACCACCCTTGGTCGGCTTGTTCTGCATGAACAACTCTGTCTTTGAATGCAGAGACCCGCCTCTGAACAGAAAGTTCTTCGGATTCTCCCATCTTGGTTTCAAGACCTGGTGGCCACATGATGACTACTCTCACTTTTACAGATAGCGATTTGGCAGATGTTACAGCAGCTTCAGTCCATGTGCAGCCGCTGTTATTGCATCCCACGATGAGGACAAGGTCGATCTCGCTCTCGCTGACCAGGTCCAATGTGGAGCAGGTTGCCTGTAAGAAAAGATGGAGAAGAGCATGTATTTATTCTAAATTAATCAGCACTTACACAAGTATAAGTAGCTCACCCGAACAATCCAACAAGCATTCAGAACTGTACGCATGTGTGTAAGTTCATGTGTCTAAATGGCTAAAATTAGGGGAACTTGAATCTGTACAAAACGAGAAGTTATGAATAGGAGCAGTTGCACACACAAGGGCCGCTCGATCCTTACATTCGAGGAAGATGGAAACGTGTGTTGGTGGATAATGATTGGAAAATGTGGCAAACGAGCACCAGGTTGGGTTGATGGCAAATATTCTAGCCTTCTACCCATAGGAGCTGCAACGCGTTCCCTTGATGGGGATTGCTTTACCTCTGGAATTAAAGCTCCTTCACGATACCTGCAAGTTTAGAACATGTACATTCTCAGTGAAATCAAGGTGGTTGCCACATATTTATTAGTTCACAAACCTCATGCAAGATGGAGGACTGCAATACAAACGAGCAATCCTAACACCTCTGGCGCAACTAACAACATGTAGACCAATAATCAAGTTGCATTTGGCATATCAATCTAGTTGCTGCAAGGAGAAAGCGGAGGCAGTGGGGACCTGAAGCCAAGGTCTTCTGCGGGGAATTGGAGTTGAAGGCTGTGACCCTCCTTCAGTATTCTTTGCATTTCCGAAACCCGAACAGCAGCAATAGGATTGAAGTCACTCAGAAAAGCTGATGACACTTGAGCTCGTCCAACTGCAAATATACCCTCAAGTACTGCACTCTGTAACTTTTTAGGAAGCAGCATGCCTACACGGCTGTTAATAGCTTCATGAACGACTCTGCACCCGGAGTCACAAAATTTGGTTAAGGCAACTACAATCCTACAATGTCAAGTTGAGGGGACCACTTGGCAAGTTGCTCTTTATCACCAAGTTTGATGGAATGAAGTGCTTCCGAACCAATAGAAGATAGTTCGAGAATTATCAACAAAGTCATGAATTTCATGAGGGATTAACAGGGCGTTATGTCTATAAAGGAGCACTTTTCTGTTCCTAAATCGTCACGTGCAAACAGGATCTAAGTCATTCAGATCAAAGAGAAGAGAAATGGGACCTTGCAGCAGATGGATGAAGACCAAGTGCAGCTGGAACTGCTAGAGCTGCTTTGAAATTCGCAACACTCAATGCCGTGTTGGCTTTTGCAATCTGCACATAGCCAACTCAACCCTTACAAGACCAGCCAGAGTTTCTCCCTAAAATTTCCTTTTAATGGATATTCAACCCGACTATTTGATAGGACGTGCTTAAGAAACGGCTGTAATCGACCAACTCAAATTCATAACAAATAACACACTAAAATGCTCAGATTACCGGCTTACGCTCTACTTCATAGGTAGCTAACAGAGCTTCAGATGCATATCCCTTTATCACAGCACCGAGCTTCCAAGCTAGGTTGTGAGCATCTTGTACGCCAGTGTTGAGACCTGGTCAGCAGAGTAAGACATGTTCAAGCCTTAGCATAAAGAAATCAAAGAGAACATACCGGATGAACTTAGAAGTAAGAATATATCCTACATTCCCTTCTTTACTATGCAAATAGATTTACAAGAGTGACACATTTTGGCATGCCATTATTGTCACCAAAATAGAAACACGTACACGAATCAAGAGAAATGCATTAGAGCAAGGAGGCAAGACATAATAAATTACCGAATCCTCCTGCTGGAGGAAAGCGATGCACAGCATCTCCAGCGAGAATAACCCGCTTGTGCTTGTCCGTAAATCGGTCCGCAACCTGGGCATGCATCACCCACTGTTTCACCGTCTTGACCTCAACCGCCAAGTCTCTCTTTCCAACCACCTCCAATATGATGTCATGGCAGACCTGTAGACAAACGAAAACAAAAAGAACGCTTGCGTTTATGTACTACTTTAGTCACCTTGGTTGTGATAGAATACAATTACTATGCTCCAAGAAGTATCAGGTTTCTTGCATTAACTTTCACACGATGCTTAAGATGCACGTAGAAAGAGAAACGAACTCAGTAAGGACAAGAGTGATGCTAAAGTCACCTCACTTGTGAAATCTTCAAGACGTTGCTGAGGTGGATAAAATGGTATCTGCAAAATAGTCTCATTAGATTCAATGAGTAGATCAATGGCTTCAGGACCGCCTTGATCCAGGAATGGCAACACCGGAATAAAGAGCGATGTACACAGAAAGCATAACATGGAATATAAAAGATCCTGAACATAACAACTCGAAAGTGACTGCTTGAGTTGAGAGGCGGATACCTGAGCTACAAATTCACCAGCCTCAAGATTATGAGCGACAACAACTGCAATAACTTTAGGATTGAATACGAAGTATAACATTCCCGGCTCAGGAGTCGATAATAGCAGCTGGCCAAGTTCTTTGCTGAAAAAGTGAACACTGATAAGCTTCTGCATCTCTGCCTCTCCTTCCATAGTAATACCGATCATCTTCCTGATAGGACTACCTGCTCCATCGGCTGCCACTACGTATTGGCAGGCCAAATCGACTACCTGCCTAGTGACTCCCTGTTACAAAAACATAAAAAGTTAAATAAAAAGAAGTAAACTACAACGTATCCACCTGGTTTAATCATGCATAGCGCGAGAATGCCAAATGGGTTTCTATGAAACAATCTTGATACTGCAGGGAGTGTATACAAAGAAAAATGATCCAAACCCTCAGACCGTCAGAGCACCTGAGAAGCAGAAATTCTAGCATTAACCCCTTTGGAGTTGCTCATGATCGAGACACATTCGTAACCCATCAGAATAGGTGCAGGCTCTGGAGTAATAGATGCCCACTGGCTTGAGAAATCATAGTTCTTATGCACGGTCTGGCCAAGCCGTTGCGCTTTCGCATACAAGAGAGGCAGGAGGTGGTGTTGAGAAAAATGGGCAACTGCTGTTGGACTACGTTTAGATGTTAGATCTGTTAAACCACAATGTCAAGATGCGTTCCTAAAAAAAACAGCCCTAATTTGCACAATTTACAAAAATGAACGAAACGAGAAACATGTGCATAGCGATAACGCTGTAGAACTAAGTCTTCTGGTCTCTGATTATTTTGAAGTCAAGCAATTCAAGAGTTCTTCAGCTTGCGAGTAGCTCCGAAACTTACAGTAAATGTTAATTTTAATGTAAGGTATTCTGGGACGGACATGAAAGGAACTGCAATATGGAAGAAATAGAAGAGATGATAAATGCTTTACCCTCCGGTCGCAAATGGTCCACAGTGCCGAGCACGGGGCCTGCAAGGGTGGTGCAGTACACAAACCTGCGCCATTGGTCTACAGGGGGCTGTTTAGTCTCTATCTCTGCCGTCAGCCCTTCCATCTTCCTAAATATCTGCATGAAGCCCAAATGTTTGCTTTATCATAACAAAACAAGACTACCGTGACTCTTTGTACTCGACATCATTTCATCATTCCATCATTCCACCATTCGAACACTTCAATTTCTCTAACCGTCCGTCGTAGGTTGCTCAATGCAGACAAATTATGACAATGGATACCTCCATAGTTCGATTGTTGAGGAAGTGAGCCTGCGGATGCTCCGGCAATCGTTTCCGCTTGTCCACGAGCAGGGAAGGCACACCTGAATTGGGCATTTCATTATACAAAATTTTCGAGCCAAATAGATTGGAGTCATGGCGAAAGAAGAAGCTCAACAGATGAGGGGAAAGGCAGATGAAAGAAATGGGGTTTAGGATTTGCTAACCATATTGAGAAAGCAAGATGGAGAGGGTGAGGCCGACCGGTCCCGCTCCAACAATGAGCACGGGAAGAGGAGGTGGAGAATGTGCAGCAAAATCACTGAAGGCTCTTCTTTGTGTAGCAGTGCGGCGGAGGAAAAAGCAGAGGGACCGCATGGAGTCGAGGTTTCAATGGAC
This sequence comes from Physcomitrium patens, assembly GCF_059467195.1. Lineage (NCBI taxonomy): Eukaryota > Viridiplantae > Streptophyta > Bryopsida > Funariales > Funariaceae > Physcomitrium > Physcomitrium patens. The sequence goes on from NC_143435.1 coordinate 4,976,950, forward strand.
GAAACAATTGTGTGGATTCGTAGAAGGATCACAAGTAGTCTGGCAATCACTTGATCGAACCCTACGACGTGTGCAAGCTAGATGATGGCGTCAATTATTAGCCGCAACGCAAACCAATCAACACAGCAAAGCTAGAGAGCAATGGTTTCAGCATTAGAGCAGATCAAAGCAGAATTCAACTACCAAAACATTGCTAAATCAAACAACTGTAGCCCCGAAATGATCGAAACGCGCTTAGCCTAGTTTGCAGCTGGGAATTATAAACAATGAGATGCAGTGTGTTCAAAGATAGAATTCAAAGGCGAGATTTGGCAACAGCTACAACTTTGTCACTCTTGGATTCAGTTCCAAATTCTTTCAAGGTGTTCTCTGCCTGATAAGCAGAGGGTGTAGGTATTAGGGCTAGTTTCCCGGAGAGTGTAGACTTGGATTATGTAAGTACTTGTATAGTCGTTAACATCTTCCCTGATGCATTGGATGTGTATCAGGTAAGGCAAGTAATCTCTTCACTCTCATGTGTTAAATAGAGGATAAGTTAGAAGGTAAAAGATATTATCTTAGATAAGTTACTAATAGTCAAAGGATAGCAAAAGGATGAAGGAAAGTGACCAAGGTGGCAGCTAGGATTATAGGTGGCGACTAGATTAAGAGGAATCTAGGGTTTAGTTGAATGAAAGTAAGATGAATACCAGATAAAATGGATGTAATCTCTACCTATAAGTAAAGGATGTTGGAAGTGAGAGGTATTTCATTCCACACTTCTCTTGTGTCTAATCTTGCTGATTTTTACTTACTTGTGTCTTGCTTATTGTGTTTTTTCAATAGGTTATAGGCCCACACACACTTTGTTGTGCTATTCAAGTAGAAGTCATTTGCTGATTGTTGTTCTTGTGTGGAATAGATCTTATGGTATTTGCTGATGTTAGAGATTGTATGATCTAATTTGGTGTTTTGACTTATGGAGGTTCTGATTTGGGCCTTATAGATCTCTTATATCAGTTTGAAGGTTCTTAACTCTTAGGATTGAGTGATTAAGACCTTGTACAAAGACCTTGATAGTGTCTTTGATTATGTGGTGAGAAAATGAGTTTTATGAGTGGAAGAATTACATGGTGAGATTGATTGGAATTCACATACTTGTTAGAAGCTTCAAAAGTTGATTTGGGAGTGTTTGGAGTGAAGAAACATTCATTTGTTCACAAGAGGGATTCTGAGATTTTGCTAGTACAAAATTGTTTTAGTGATTTTAAGCACATAGAGACTCTTTTTTCTTGATAATTTTTGATAGACCTCTTCTAAGACATGGCTTTAAGTGAGGGTGAAGGTTTGAGAGTAATTAAGAAGTTTAGAGGTGACAATTTCTATTATTGGAAGGTCAAAATGGAGCTTTTGTTGGCATCTTTGGATCTTTGGGACATTGTAGATGAAAGTGAAGAGCCTCTAAGCACGCATGCTGATGCTAAAGAGAGGAAGGACTTCACAAGACATGAAAAGAAGGCTTTTGGCATGATTGCCACTAATTTGGATGAAGCCAACTTTTCTCACATCATCTCTTGCAAAGGATAAGCAGAAGCATGGAAGACTCTTTGCAACATATATGAGAGCAAGAACTTGTCCAATATCATCTTCAAAAAGAAGAAATTCTTCACTTGTAAGATGGAAGAAGGTGAAGTCCTCATGGCTCATGTCAATAAGGTAAAGGCCATTGCTCAACAACTTGCTATTGTTGACAAGCCTTTAGAAGAGAGTGATATTATCATGACCTTGCTTATGAGCCTTCCCGAGTCCTACAACTACCTCATTCTGGCATTGGAATCCATCAAAGTAAAAGAACTCACAATAGATTATGTGACGGCAAGACTTGCCCATGAAGTCACCAAGAGAAAAGAAAAAGAGCTCCAAAGTGAGGATTTGGCTCTCTTTTCAAGGCAAGGCAAGGGGAGTCATCCTAACCAACGTGGCAATGTGAGAACTTGCTTCATTTGTGAAAAACTATGTCACTTTGCTCGAAATTGCTACAATGCTAAGAAAGGAAATAGAGAAAGTGCAAACAATGCTCGTGATGAATATGGAGGTGATGATTATGCATTCATGGCAAGTGAAGGTACTTCCATGGCTGCCATATCCAAGTGGATCATTGATTCTGGTGCCACCAAGTACATGACTCCATACAAGTGTTCATTAGACACTTATGAAGAGATTTCAACAGCAAATATCCTCATGGGAGACAATGGCATAGTACAAGCTATTGGAATGGGCTCCATTGTTATAGAGATTGTTGTAAAAGGTCAAACCAAGAAGGTCATATTGAAGGACGTCTTACATGTGCCAAAGATGAAGAAAAACCTCCTTTTGGTGTCACGGACACAGAAATACAAACTCGAGATCTAACAAGAAGTTCAAGAAGAACTAACAAGAACTAGATTAATCAGATGAATATAAGAACAACACCAGAGAAGTGAGCTAGAGCTCCAAGAGATGTGTTTTCGAGACTAAAGAACTCTTCAGCCTTGATTCCAATATATACTCCTATTTAAGAAGCTTCTCAAGCAATTTCTATCAACTAGGAAGCTTCTAGAAGGTTCCAGAGACTTGTTTCTAGAAGGTTCTAGAAACTTATCTCTAGAAGGTTCTAAGGACTATGTCCCTAACATCTTCTAACAACTAAGAAGCTTTTAGAAGGTTCCAGAGACTTGCTTCTAGAAGGTTCTAGAAACTTGTCTCTAGAAGGTTCTAAGGACTATGTTCCTTACATCACCCCCTTTTTTAGCTTCGAGGTCTCTAAGAAGCAATATTATTGTTAATCAGTACCAATGCAAGAAAATGAAGATCTGTCGCATAACGTCTATTATGAACTCCAACTGTTATTCACAAGGCAAGTGGTTCATCGATCCTTGAAGCCAACGGTAGTAGCCTACTCCTTCAACTTCTGACCAAGCTTGAACTTCCGTGTCCTCATTATGAAATTGTCTTGCAAACATGCCTTCTGGTTGACCATCGTAAGCAGGTTCGGACTCAAATACAATCACCAATGATTGGTTACTCGGTATCCTCCGTCATCGTCGTGGTGTAGGCGGTTCTTCATCTTGGAGTCGCCTTTGTGAGCTACTCGGTTGACATAATCTGATTGGCATAGTATCTATGTCTTGGCTATCCATATCAAAAGACCAAACTATGACTACTGAAAAAATTCTATTTTATCTTGGAAAAAATAACTACATCAACTACGAATTTTGGTGGTGCTCTCTCCCTTTCTTATATTCTTGGGTGAACAAGCTTCAGAAGGAAGCTATCATCGAACCGGCTTAGGTTTATGAAGATGTTGTTCATGAAACTCCTGTACCTTTTGCGATGCATTGGCGAGATTTTCAGTTGGCTCTCAAGTTCGCTCATTAATGTCATAGCCGCATCAATGAACAAGATACTCCAATTTGCCCCACCTTCGTCGCCAATCCAGCACCTTTTCAACCTTATATTCCTCGTGGTTCTCGATCTCAATACTAGGTGGTGGACATTGCACTCTTCTAGAAAAAGACGACTCTCGATAAGGCTCCAACAGAGAAACATGAAAGACTGGATGTACCTTCATAGAAGCAGATAATTCCAGATGGTATGCCACTAGATTGATTTGCTTCTGGATGATAAATGGTCCCAATCTTTGATAGTCCAATTTATCACATGGTCGCTTGGTCTTGTTATTCCATGGAAGAAGCCATGTTTTATCTCCAATTTTGAAAGTAGGTGCTTGATTCCGAAATCTATCTATAGACACCTTGTAGGATTCTTGAGCAGATTGTAATTGAAGCTTTAACGTATTTTGAAGCTCTGATAGTTGTTTCACAAATCCTTCAGCTGTTGGATTGTTATTTGTTGACGGACTCAATAAATCAAGCTTCGGATGATATCCATAGTTGAAAAAGAATGGTGTGTATTGAGTCGACGCATGGAGGGTGTTGTTATATGCAAACTCGACTATCAACAGATATGTGGTCCAATCGTCTTGCTGATAGTTGATGTTGTATCGTAAGTATTGTTCCAAGACTTGGTTCACCCGTTCCGTTTGGCCGTCACTTTGAGGATGAAAAGCCGAAAAAAGCTTGATATCTACCTTTAGTATCTCAAAGAGAGATTTCCAAAACTTTGATATGAACTTGGTTCCTCGATTTGATACGATATCATCTGGTAGTCCATGATATCGATACACATTATCGAGAAAGAGCCTTGTTATGACTTCACTGGAAGATGTCTTCTTGTAAGGGACAAAGTGTGCCATCTTTGTAAGCCGATCTACCACAACAAAGATGCTGTCAAATGAATTTGATGATGGTAGGTCCGTGATGAAGTCCATAGAAATTGAATACCATGGTCGATGTGGAATCGGCAATAGCTGTAGGAGTCCATAAGGGCGATGTCGAGGATTCTTGGATCTTGAACAAATATAGCAGGAGAAGACAAAATCTTTCACATCCTTCCACATTTGGGGCCACCAAAAATCTCAAGAAATAAGCTCTAAGATCTTGTTGAATCCAAAATGTCCCACAACCAAAAAATCGTGGCAAGATTGAAGAATTCGGAGTTGTGCTGGTCCTTTTGGGATATACAACCGCTCTTCAAAGTATAAAAGATCTCCTTCCACCTTGAACTTGTCGTCATTGGCACGCTGCTTAATATCAATGGCTACTAAATCTTCAATGGTCACGGCACGTACCTGATTCAGGAAGTCAGCATCAATTGGAACAATAGTAGCGCAAAGCTGAAATTGCTCTGGCTTCAGTAATGTCGTACATTGTTGATCAAACGTTGCTTCTCCAGCCTTTGGTACAAGATACAATCTCCTCGATAAGGCATCAGATAGTCCTTGCTGCTTTTCAAGTCGATAAGTGATAACAAAATCGAACCTAGATAGCAACATACTCCACCGAGTTTGACATCGATTTAGAACTCGAGTTGATATGAAATACTCCAAATTCTTATAATCTGTGTATATGGTCATTGGGTGTGCAGCTCTTTCAAGAAAGTGATGCCATTCTTAGAAAGAATCTACTATAGCAAGAAGTTCCTTATCGTAGATCTCATAATTGATTTCAGCAACACAAAACTTTCAAGAATAGAATGCAACTAGATGGAGCTTCTTGTTTTTTCCCATTTGTGAAAGTACAGCTTCCAAAGCAAAATCCGAAGCATTAGTTTCTAAATAAAAGGCCTTTATAAAGTCTAGATGTACCAAGATTGGAGCTGTAGTAAATGCGGTCTTCAGGTCTTGAAATGCCTTTTCCGCTAGAGGTTCCCATTCCAGCTTATCCTTGCATGTCAATCGAGTGAGAGGAGTAACAACTTGAGAGTAATTCTTGATGAAGATGCGATAGAAGTTGGCAAAACCAAGAAAGCATTGTACGTCTCTAATCATCTTCAGAACCTCCCAGGACACGATTGCTTCTACCTTCTTGGGGTCCATCTTCAAGCCTTTCGTAGCCGCAACAAACCCCAAAAACTCCATCTCTATTTGGTGAAATAAACACTTCTCTAACTTGGCATATAGTCCTCGCTCACGTAGTTTCTCCAAGACCAAATGTACGTGCTTTTTATGCTCTTCCTCATTTTTGGAGAATATCAAAATATCATCTAAATAGATGACAACAAAATCGTCAAGGTGTTCTTGAAAAATATCATTCATCATATGTTGAAAGACCGCTGGAGCATTGGTAAGACCAAAGGGCATGACATTATACTCAAAATGGCCATACCTTGTACGGAACGCTATCTTCCACTCATCTCCTTCCTTGATTCGTACGACGTTGTAAGCTCCCCTTAGATCAATTTTTATAAAGATCCTTGCACGTCCAAGTTGTTCTAAGAGACCAGAAATCAAGGGTAACGGATAACAATTCTTCTTTATTACCTTGTTGAGGCCTTGATAGTCCATGCACATTTGCAACGAGCCATCTTTCTTCTTCACAAAATAAGATGGGTGCTCCAACTAACGATTTTGAATGATGGATGAAGTTCTTGATTAGATTTTCGTCGATATATTTTCCCAACTCCGCCAACTCCATCTGCGATAGGTTGTAGATTGGACCAATAGGCGGTTGTGATCCTTCGTACAAGTCTATGGCGCAATCACATGGTCGTTGTTCTGGTAGCATGTCGGCATTCTTCTTTTGAAACACGTCTTTAAAATCCTTATATTGCTCTGATATACTTGTTGTTGAGATCTTCTCTCTAGTAGTTGGAGCCGCATAAATGACAAATGGTGTGCCTTCTTTGGACGATCTTATAAACGTTCTTGCTCCAATGAATAAAGATTTCTCTATTCGAGGTTTTCTACTAGGCTTGCTCTTGGGTGGTTTTGTGGGAAAGGTCATCTTCCGCAACCTCCAATCTATAGATGGGTTATACTTTTCTAACCAGGAAAGACCAAGAATAATAGGATTTGATGGGATTCTAATAATATTGAAAATAATATGACTACTATGGCCCTTAAACGTCACTTCTATAGGTTTTGATTCATGGGTGACACTACTAGACAATAAAGGTCGCCTATATATGACTTCAACGTGAACAAATTTGGATTTTTATACTAAAGGGATCTTATGATATTTCACAAATTCTTCGTCTAAGAAACAAGCAAATGCTCTTGAGTCTAATAATGCTAAGGTTCTCAGTTTCTCAAGGCCAATAAGTAAAGGAATTGTAAAGCAAAGGGCAGATTGAGCGGAAAGAAAGGAATATGGTTGTTGTTGTGATATTTCACTATCCAGTCGCACGGTTCTTATTGTGGCTGGGCATCCTCGTTTTCCTGAACAAACGCACCCCTAGTCCTCACAATACATCGATTTTGTTTCTTGGAGCAGTTTCCAACTTTGTGGCCTTCTTCACTGCAATACAAGCATAGACATTCCTCCATACGCCGCTTTTTTTCTTCTAGGGTAAGGGATTTGATACGTATCACATCAATTTGTATGTCTTCTACCTCTGAATGTGAATTCACGCTGCTAGGCGACATAATTGGGGCGTGGCGAATCGTATGTTGTCTTGAACATTGATCTTGGCGACGTTGGAATAAGCGATTATCGTACTTCATAGCTTTGCTAATAGCTTCATTGAGCGTTTGTGGATCAAGAAGAGGTAACAGTAAATCCTTCACATCGTCCCTTAAACCCCAATAGAATTGACTCATCAATGCTTCTTCGTCCCAATTGATGTCGCATGCTAATTGCTTGAAGTCCGATGCATAGACTAATGTAGAGTGCATCCCTTGTCGTAGTGATCGGTTCTTTGTTGTAGCCCATTGAACCTTGTCGTGTTCACCAAATGCTTCTGCAAACGCCTCCAAAAACGTTTCAAAGTTGTTTAGTATCGACGATCGTTTCTCAAACAAAGGAGCAAACCATGACAAAACTTGTCCTATAAGTAAGGTTCCAACAAGCCCAACACGTGACTCCTCCGTTGAATAGCGTTTGGGCTGTAAAACTGTTATCAACCTGATTTGGTTGACGAATCCTCGAAACTTGGAATGCATACCATCGAACTTGTTTGGAGGGCTAACTCAGAGCTCTTGTCGAACCTAAGGCAAAGTTGCTTCTCCAAGTGCAGAAGTTTGAGGCTGGTACAATCTAAATTGTGCCATCCCAGATGCTCTATCATTATGAAGCCTTGCCACGACTCCTTTAATCTCTGCAGTTCTTTGCGATACCGTAGCGAGGGCATTCATGATAGCATCCAACTTGGACTCGGAACTTTCTGTCATACTAATGTCTTGGCCTCCGGCCATTCTAAGAGAAGGACAGAAATGACTCTACAAGAAGACAATATTGATTTAGAGGAGGGTACTCCGCAACCTCTAAAATGCCTTAAGAGCTTCAAGAAAAGGAATAATCCACTCTCTCCAAGAAGAATAAGACTCCAATATTATAACAAAAGAAGTATCAGTTTAGAGGAGGGTAATCCGCAAAATCTAAAATGCTAGTACACTTCCAAGCACAAGGATAATCCGCACTCTAACAAGGAAGAAACTAACTCTGATATTTGAGGTGAGTGCAGTCTTGACAAACTGTCACGGACACAAAAATATAGACTCGAGATCTAACAAGAAGTTCAAGAAGAACTAGCAAGAACTAGATTAATCAGATGAATACAAGAACAACACCAGAGAGGTGAGTTAGAACTCCAAGAGATGAGTTTTCAAGATTGAAGAACTCTTTAGCCTCGATTCCAATATATACTCCTATTTAGGAAGCTTCTCAAGCAACTTCTATCAACGAGGAAGCTTCTAGAAGGTTCCAGAGACTTGTTTCTAGAAGGTTCTAGAAACTTATCTCTAGAAGGTTCTAAGGATTATGTCCCTAACATCTTCTAACAACTAAGAAGCTTTTAGAAGGTTCTAGAGACTTGCTTCTAGAAGGTTCTAGAAACTTGTCTTTAGAAGGTTCTAAGGACTTTGTCCCTAATACTTGGTGAGTAAACTTATTTCACATGGTTGTGAAGTGCAATTTGATAAGAATAGATGTTTTGTGAAGACATTGAAAGGAGATCATATTGCAAAGGGCTTTAGAAATGGCAATCTGTACTTCATCAAGTGTAAAAAGGTGAGTGGAGTTGAAGTGGCGACATTTGTTGAATTTCTTCAAGATCAAGACAGGATTGGCATTTGGCATCAACGCCTTGGTCATTTGAATGCCAAGAGCATGAAGGAGCTCCAATCCATGGTAAGTGGCTTAGATCTTGGTCATATAAGCCACAATGCTATGACACTTACTTGTAAAAGTTGTATTCAACGCAAACAACAAAGGGTCTCATTTCCAAGTGGAGTTGCAACACGTGCAACCAAGTTATTGGAGATTGTCCATTCTAATGTTTGTGGACCTATGAAGATGCCATCAATAGGAGGTGCAAGGTATTTTGTCACATTCATTGATGACTTTTCAAGGAAAGTATGGATTTTCATCTTCAAAGCAAAGAGTGAGTATTTTACAAGGTTTAAGGAGTTTAAGGCACTTGTGGAGAAGCAATGTGAATGCAAAATCAAGGTATTATATATAGACAATGGAGGTGAGTATATGTCAAAGCAATTCAATGATTGCTTAAAGTTTCATTTTATTGCAAGACAAACCTTCTCTCCTTACATTCCACAATAAAATGGAATTGCTGAAAGAGCAAATCGGACCATTGTGGAGATGGCAAGGAGTATGCTTCATGCACAACACCTTGGACATGAATTTTGGATGGAAGCAGTGGTGAATGCAGTATACACAAGAAATAGGTGTCCTACAAGTGCACTTACATCAATGACACCTGAAGAAGCTTGGAGTGAGAGAAAATCTTGTGTTTCTCACATGAGGACCTTTAGATGCATAGAATATGCAAAGATATCAGATTGTATGAAATCAAAATTTGATGCAAAAGGTACAAAATGTATGTTTGTTGGATATTATAAAGATACAAAGGCTTATAGGCTCATGTGTTTGGAGACTAAAAATATCATCAAAAGTCGTGATGTTGAGTTTTTGAAGCACAAGAGTGCTTGTGAGCACTTGGAGATGTGTCCAAGTGAGAGTAATGGTGTGTTTGTGGACATATCTTCAAATTCAACAAAGAAGAAAGAAGACAAAGACAATGATGGTTATAAAGGTGGAAATGAAGATGAAGAGGCAAAGAAGGTAGACAAGAAGGCCTCTATAATTGCTAAGACCAGCAATGAAGATCATGAAGATGTTGATAATGATGGTGATGAGGATTATAAACCTTTGAGTGAGAAAAGACTATCTTCAAAAGAAAAGAAGGTTGGAGGTGACCATGGAGTGCAACAAGTTGAGTCTTCTTCAAATGAAAGGAGATATCCTTTGAGAGATAGAAAACAACGTGGTGAATGGTGGAAGGACCATATTTTTCCTCAAGTGAGTAAAGAATATGCCAATGTTGCACTTCTTGCTGATCCGTTGAGTTTATGTAATGCAATGAAGTCCACGGTTGCTATGAAGTGGGAGAATGCTATGGAAGAAGAGTACAAATCACTCATGGACAATGGAACATGGGAATTGACTCAACTTCTACCAAATTGAGCTTCAATTGGTTGTAAGTGGGTGTTTAGAACCAAAAGGGATGCAATGGATAATATTGTGAGGTATAAGACAAGATTAATTGCTAAAGGCTACTCACAAGTTGTTGGTGTTGATTTCAATGAGACATTTACTCCCGTGGCCAAATTCACCACCATTAGAACCATTGTGGTAATTGGGGCAGCAATGGACTTGGAAATGTACCAAATGAATGTGAAGATGGCTTTCTTGAATGGAGAATTGGAAGAAGACATCTACATGGATCAACCTCAAGGATTTATTAAAGAAGGCAAACAACACCTTGTGTGTAAGTTGAAGAAATCCTTATATGGGCTTAAGCAATCATCAAGGATATGGTACCAATGTATCGACACCTTCTTTGTGAATGAAGGATTTTTGATGAGTGAGGTTGATCATTCCATCTATGTGATGCAATCAAAAGCCTTCTTGCTGATTGTTATTCTTTATGTTGATGATTTGATCATTTTGACCAATATTTTGAAAAAGATGGATTAGTTGAAGGTAAAGTTAGCAAAAGAATTTGAAATGAGTGATTTGAGAGAACTCCACTATTGCTTAAGAGTGGAATTTATGAGAGATCGAGCTAAGAAGATCATTACATTGAGCCAAAAGAAGTACATTGAAGAAGTGTTAAAACGGTTCAACATGGAGGAGTGCAAGTCCATTGGAACACCTTTGGAAGTAAATTTGAAGTTGATGAAGCTCACAGATGAGGAATTTGTTGAAGTTGACAAAGAAATGAAAGATATTCCATACTAGGCAGCAGTAGGCTCACTTATGTATGCAATGGTTGATACAAGGGTGGATCTTGCATATGCGATGAGTGTTGTGAGTCAACACATGTCAAAAGTTGGACCAATTCTTTTGGCAACCATTAAGAAGATCTTGAGTTACTTAAAAGGTACTTTGAACTTCAAATTGTATCTTGGAGGTGATAGTATTACATTGCATGGATATTGTGATGCGGATTGGGCTAGAGATGGAAATGATAGAAGATCAACAACGAGATATGTATTCTTTGTTGGAATAGGAGCAATTTCATGGAATTATAAGAGACAACCAACAATTGCAAGGTCTACAATGGAGGCGGAATACATGGCAGCAAGTCATGGTACAATGGAGGCAATATGGCTAAGATAAGTTTTAGAAGACATTGGACTTGTGCAATTGGAAGCAACTTCAATGAAGTGTGACAATTAAAGATGCCTTACTTTTGCCAAGAATCCAAAGCATCATTCAAGGACAAAATACATTGACATTCAACATTACTTCATACGAGAGAAGTTTGAGATGAGAGTAATTGACATGAAATATTGTGCAACGGAAGACATGCTTGCTGATTTACTTACAAAAGCATTGGTGAAGGATAGACATTACAAATTGACAAAGGGATCAGGTTTATTAGCCTTTGACCAATAGCAAAGTGGGAGTGTTAAAGTAAATGGATGATAAGTTAGAAGGTAAAAGATATTATCTTAGATAAGTTGCTAATGGTCAAAGGTTAGCAAAAGGATGAAGGAAAGTGACCAAGGTGGCGGCTAGGGTTTAAAGTGGCAGCTAGGTTAAGAGGAATCTAAGGTTTAGTTGGATGAAAGTAAGATGAATACTAGATAAAATGGATGTAACCTCTACTTATAAGTAAAGGGTGTTGGAAGAGAGAGGTATCTCATTCCACACTTCTCTTGTCTCTAACCTTGCTCATTTCTACTTGTGTCTTGCTTATTGTGTTTCTTCAATATGATGCATCCCAAACGTGGGTTATGGGTGCATGGATTCAATTCATTGAGTGGGGCGATCAGTGCTGAAATTGGAAGCTATACAATACCCGTCGTGCCCTTCAAAACTTTCTTAACCTTGTAGATTCATGACATTAGAAGGGGCGCGAATGCAACAAAAGTCGCCTTTCAAGAAGCCTATGTCTGAATCATGGCTGTAACGATGTCAAATCTTCACAGGCGAAGCCCTGCTTCTGAGAGTATGTGACTAGAGATTTGGTCCTTGGCAATGAAGACCTAGATTCTTCCAATTAGTGGGACTTGCGGCATCGGTGATCATGTTTACATTTCCTTCAAACCTCAGATTTCTTCCAGTCAAGACTCATTCAGAAGTGGAGGAATTCAGCATGACTAGAAAGCGAGTGAGATTTAGTAGACTAAGTCCATGTTCATCAATACCTTAAGCTTAATTCCACACTCACAGTGCAGCACTGGATCCAAATCCGAACCCTTCCTTCTGCACATTAAAAAGCTTTTACCATAATCAATACTTATTAATCATCTTGCTACAACAAATTTGAAGCCATGTAGTCACACCTAAGTTCTTGAACAAATTCCGCGCACATGAGTTCAATGTACATGGTTTTTAAGGATATTCCACTTCATTTATATGCATTCCTCTGTTGATTTGTAAACCAAAATATTTTTCCTTTGGAAACATTTAATTTTTTACAAATAATCAATAAAAATCTCAAAACTTTTCTAAAATAATATTAATCAAAAGTATCTCCAGCTGTTCCAACTGTCCCCAATTATGACCTCCATGGATGATAAAGAGATTCTGTTGAATTGCAAATTAGGAAAGCGTTCTGCAATGGTGTCGCACAACGCCAGCCACGACGAGACCATAAAGAAATGAGGCTTCCTGTCGAATCATATACGAAATTTATCCACTGATACACGATCAGGTTGATCACGAAGACAGAATTGAACGAAAAAGAAGCAAGATTCGATGGACCAAAACTTAAACACAATGTATGTATTACAATTGTGAAAAAATTAGGTGTTGGATCTCGTTAGACAAAATCTAAATGGACACAGTGCCGGATCAGCTTGCCTGATCACTTGCAACACAGTCTGGACTTAATAAACAAAAGAAGTCTCTACATCTACCTTACGCAGGTGATATTAAATCTATGCAGTGTTGCTGGAGCATGTGGCAGGGCAAGGATTAGGCGTGCAGAACTCTAAGCTCGCAGGCGCGAACTCCATGTTCGCGTCGGGCGTGGTTGCGGGGTCAATGGGGTTGCGCACCCAGCACTGCTTGCGAATCTGCCCCTGAGTGCCGGTCAGCACACCAATGCGGCCCATCTTCGCCATCAACTCCTTGAATGCATCGAAGAACACAGTCTGGTCCTGCGCGAAGGTAGTGACCAGGGATTTAGTGCGGTTATCGGTGAAGAGGACGTTGTCGGTTGTCAGTATGCCGCGGCCTGCAACGATGCTCTGGAAGTAGCCGTTGTCGAAGATTGTGGTGCTGTTGGCGTCGAGCGTCATTCGGCGATCGATTCCTAGTCTGTTGCCTTCGACACAGTAAGCATTGAGCTCTTGGCCGAATATAGTGTCGGGGAATGGGTTCTTCGCTGCAGGTGCGAATCGGTCCGCGAATGAGGAGCAGCGGGCTTGACCAATTGTATGACCTCCTGAGAGCACCACCATGTCTGTGAGATTCAGACCCACGTTTGCGAAGTTTTCTCGTAGGCCCTCGACTTGAAGCGTGCTGCCGGGTAGATTCGTCTTCGCAGCTTGCCCAAACGAGTCAAGGCCGTCCCTTCGACCATATGCAAGGTCGATGTGAGGTCCTCCGGCCTGGCAGCGAGGACCAGACATTAAGAGACATAGTCGAGCTGATTGTTCGAGAACCATGTAAAAGACCTCACACTCGAAACGAAACTATAGCAAACATGACAGGGGAAACCTTACCTGTTCCACAGCTTCTACAGCAGCAGCACCCACAATGTCAGCACACGACACAATGCCAGGGCAAGCCTTCTCGAGCTCAGCCTTGATAGCGTCGATGACGGAAAACTTATCCACCGTGAAGTTGCTTGGATGGTCCCTCTCTGCGAGGTTCAGCACGGTGGATTTCAGTAAGAGAGACGCGTCGCATCCCATCACGAAACAGTCGTGGAAGAATAAACGAAGCAGCTGCGCGGGAGTAAGGGAATCTGCAAGCATAGCTTTGGCGACCTCGCTCTTCACAATCTGCTGAAACGAAGGGCTCATCGTGGTGTAAAAATCATAATCCAGTGGCGGTCCGCCGTAGACGTCTTTACCCCGTGGGGCGTGTGGGAAGTGACGATGGAGCTGGAGCGCCCTGTTCGGGTGCCGGGGCTGGATTAGGTGCTCCAGCTTGAAGAAGGTTGCGTCCATGGCTGAAAGGACATTCTTCGGCAATTGTACCTGAGAGCAATAAACCAAAAATCGTTGAGATCAGAAGCAACGGCGTATTCATGTTCTCAACGTGTAAAAACCACTGAAGAATGGATAGGTTTGCCGGCAACCACAGTTGCTGGTCACTAGAACTAGCTCACTCAGAAAAAGGGACACTTGAAGATCATTAGATGTCACCCAACCGAAATTTCCCACTCGCAGACTTGGACCTCCTGACACTGAACCCGAGTTCAAGGCTCCAATTTCATTCTTCTGAAACGAAATTTAAAGTAATGCTTATCGGCGTCAATTCGGCAAGGCTCCCAAATTCCCGCCGTGTACTCGTTTCCACGTTATCATTAAGTACCGCAGGAGCGCACGTGTTCTGGAAGACAACGCAACGCACTAATATCTCGATGCTTGCGTGCGTAATATATTCCAGATTCTTAAAAATGTGACCTGCCTGGCCATTTGTAGCATGGCACGTTTCTTGCATGGACATTTGTTCGTGTAAGAAATACCTTGCGCGGGTCAGTATATTATAGGGTTATTGGAGGGATTTAGGTGTAACTTCGTCAGACCACCAGACCCCGTCAATGTGTTGGCTGCATCTCTTCACTGACTTCGCAAGTGACTTTTCGTTAGAATCATTAGCTCGGTGCTTCATCAGTACCCACCTTCAGCACCTAGGCTCCTGTGAGCGATAGTTTGAATCATGGCGGCGATGAGGCAGGGAAGGGGTAGTGCATTCTCACACATTGCGGTTTTAGTGGTGTCCCTGTCGATGTTTCTGAAGGGGACGCTCGCTGCGCAGTATGTGGTGGGAGGGGAATTGTCCAAGTGGAGTTTCCTTCATTCGAACAGCAAGCTGTCTTTCTACAACGACTGGGCGAAGAACATCACTCTCAAAACGGGCGATTCTCTTCGTATGTCACTGAACTGTAATCCTCCATTTGCACTTTTTCTCGTGATTCTTACAGCTCTGATGTACTGACTCACTAATGAACTTGCGTCTGCCATTGACAGTTTTCCAGTATGACAATGCCACCCACAGCGTTTATTAATTGGCGTCGGAGGCAGAATACATAGCGTGCACCTTGCCCAAGACCCCTGTCGGTAAGTGGGTAAGTGGGCGTGACTCTGTGTTCATCAGCAACGCTGGGACATATTACTTCATATGCGGCACTCCAGCTCATTGCGCACAGGGCATGAAGTTCACGATCGTCGCGACTGGGGCTTTTGTTGCGGCGCCTCCTCCACCTCCGCCCGTTGCAGGTGCTCCTGGTCCAGCAAACCACACTGCACCCACTACAACCTTCTCCAGCGCCGTCTCTCTTTTGGCCGCCCTTTCATTGTCCGCGACGATTGCTGTTGCAATGTAACTGGATTACTTGACCAGATTTTAATTTGGTGATAGAATGTGGTATTCACCGCATCGATGAATTCTTAATGCTATGAATCTCGGGGAGCTTCGACCTGCGACCTTCTGAGCGAATCAGGCATCACTGCGAGCAGCATGACAGCGTAGTATAGGCAGTGAGATTTTGTAAGCTTCTGATCACGACCAATGTCTCTTAGTTATTCATTCTTTCACCAGGTCAGTAAAAATATCCATTACATGGCTTCAGTGCCATCAAGGTGTCACACGCATTTCTAATATAAACCCTGTTCATAATTCATAGACTCCAAAGATGTAACAATTGTTGGTGTCAAATTACGGATATCACCCTCGTTCTCGCAACTGCAAATTTCACTGATCATTTGCTTCTGATTCAACTAGTTGACTGATTCTTGTCAGTCTTTGAAGCGAAAAAATTGCGTCCACTAACATCAAAATTAAAAATTAAAAATTAAAAAAAAAAAAAAAAAAAAAAAAAAACACACACACACACACACCCCTATTGTGAACCCTTGTGCGTGCACTGCACTCGAAGATAATGTCAATACATATCGTCTACCGTTATCTCCACTGCAAATTGAATCGCGAATGCACTGACACAGTTCGCAGTGAAGTCTACACACAATTTGGTATTTAATATTAGTGGACGATCTACGTGGGCATTATCTAAAAAGAGCAATGAGATGACGCCGTCAGAAGGTTTTCTCATGATCACATGTAAATATCGGCGAAGTCCAGCCTTGCCGAATGACTCATGCACTCGCAAATCAAGGCCTCAGAAAGGACTTGAGAATGGGAAGAGCAGCAGTGTCTGCTGTGGAAGAACAAACTAATTTAAATTGAAATGGTGGTAAAAATATGTGGTG
Source organism: Physcomitrium patens (assembly GCF_059467195.1). NCBI lineage: Eukaryota > Viridiplantae > Streptophyta > Bryopsida > Funariales > Funariaceae > Physcomitrium > Physcomitrium patens. The sequence continues at coordinate 4,993,439 of NC_143435.1, forward strand.
GAAGAATTCGTCAGTTTGAATTGGAAGAGTGGCAGCCTCTGTGGTGGGGTTCATGCCATCTATTAAAAATCTAATGTATGTTATCCTAATATATGTATATATATATATATATATAGTATCAGAAGATCCTGTTTCACAGTTCAAATCCTAACCCTCTCCGCGGTTTCCAAGTGCCATCCACCTTCCAGAGTGTGTCCTTTCACTCGCTGTCGATCAGAAAGGTATACCACTTCATGGGAAAAGAGATACCATCAGCGAAAGCAGCACTCGGTCCTTTTCGAAGACCACTGCGCTCCTTTTCAGGGACCAGTTGCGTGCAGCTCGTCCTTCCCGGCTTCATGCACGCATCATTGTTAGTTTTGAAACTAGATGACCCACGTATGGCACCAGGACAAGCGCCGGGCTAGACTAATACTACAATTGGGAAAGCAAAACTGGGGAGAAAGGCACCGAACGGGCCCCAATGCTTACGTCGCATGACATTACGCTGAAGTGAACGCCAGAAATCTCCCAGTGACTCCAATCGCACGGTGACTTGAGCGATCACGGTGATGACGTCGTTTTTGTTGCCTTTTCGGCGTGGCCCGGGAAGAGGTGTTAGCTTGCTCCAGATGGCACGTGATTTGAACTGGGCGTTGCACATGGATCCACTGAATCCAAATCCCCTGCAATCCACGCAGATTCCTCCGTCACCGATCTGCGTGCTCTGTATTTATAAGTCAAATGACAATACAAATCAGTTATATGACGTAAGATCTATGACAAAGAGCTTTTTGTAATTGTAGATTCATTTCAAGAATGATGCCATTATCTAAAAAGTTCTTCTAATTAAATAATCAATTAAACAAATAACAAAGATCTCAAATATTTAATATCAGCATGCATTTTGAATTGTTATCAAGTTCATTGAAATATGTCTATGTTAAGATTTATATTTAGTATCACTTATTGGATAAAAAACCAATAAGATTTATTAAATGTTTCTTTTGAACATTCTTATCTTGCACTTAAAGAAAAAAACATAGCCTTTAATTAACAACAAACAATTTTTTTAAAGCCATAGAACTTTCAACTTTAAGTAATGAAATCAACATTAATTGTTGATTCAATATTTTTTAATCAAGTGCAATTAAGTATGTCTTCAAACCTTCTTGTGTATGATATTAAAAATAATTCTTTTAAATTTCATGATATTTCTAATATTGAATTCAAAAATAATCTTTTATTATATCTACACGTGATAATAAATGTATAATTAAAAAAAATCAAGAATATCAAAAGAAATAAGTTAGAATATCTTATACATTAATGTAGATATGATATTAGTGAACAAATATGGGAGCCATCTAAAAATCTTGTAAATGTGACAAAGAAGGTTGATGTTTTTTTTTTACTTCATCAATTAAAATCAAGATGAGTTAAAAAAAATCCTTACTATAAACCAAAACATGTCTAATGAAGATTACATTCTATCTTCTATTTTTTATAATTTTTTTATATAATTATAATATTAATGAAATGATGTATTAATAATTAGTATATTTAATTCAAAAATTATCTTTAGTTGAGTTACTTATCAAGGACAAGAACTTGATAAAAATAAATAAACAAATGAAACTTTTCTCAAAAAAAAGATGAAAAAATAAAAATAACTAAATATGTATATTAAGAAAGAAACTAGAATGGCTATTGCCAAAAGACAAGAAAACTAGAGATCCTTGAAACTAGACTAGAAGCAAGAAAGGAGTTGGCAAGAGTGAAGAAGACTTCACTCTTGCCTCTATATATACTATTTACGTAGGAGCTATGTGGCAACGTTCAATAGGACCTCCAAAAATGTGTTGACTTTGCACAACATATATCTTAACTTGCAAGGCAAGTTTTCTATATGGACGACACATAGTTAGCTTGTTTTGCAAGCTACCAACATGTGTGGTATGTGGTTAATTTGTTGACCAAATTTCTAACCTATCAATCAAGTATAAATACATGTAAAGTCAAAGTAGAATCTATGAAGATTCTATAAAGCTTTTTTTAGAAGATATTATGAAATTAATTTACTTTTACCTATTTCTATCTATTCATATTACTTAGATAATAATTATAGTAAATATATGTCCATGACATTATCCTCCCTTTTAAGGACGAGTTCCACAAGGAGCGGTGATCACATGTCGAGGAAGTCTACGATGCCGCGAATTGTATTTGCAACATACTTAGATCTTTATTCTCTTCGAAGATGATCGATAGGGCCTCTCAACCATCAATAGTATTCCATAGCAGGGCGAGAAGACCACCTAGTTATTTGATCATTCTTGAGGCCTTCATAACTTGCTTCAAATGAAATATTTGGAACTCAATCAAGAGTTGTTCTTACCTCTAGTAAGATCATCAAACATCGGAAGTCCCTTCCAAGGTCGTGATACCAAACGCATTGTATCTCGCCATCTATTCGAGGAAGAACATGTCGTTCTTGAGGATCTTCATCTCAATTGCATCATTTTGAAGGTTATGGCAATCGTAATGTGTTATCCGACAGGTCAGCAAACAAAGGCTCTTGAGTCAAATCCGTTAGTTGTTGATTTTCCATCTCCTTGGCATCACAACTACAAAGAAGCTACAAACAAGGAATGAAAGTAAAATGTTATCTTACTTAGATCTTGTTTCTTTTATAAGGAAGGTTTTCATCTTAATTTTGATGGATGTCGTCAATAAAAAGCCTCCACCACTTTTTTTTCATTTATAAGATTCTTTATTTACTCTTATGTGCATTCATTAATATCATATCCGCACCAATGGATAAGATATTTTAATTTATTTTATCGTCGCCTTAAATCTATGACTTTTTTCACTTTGAACTCTTTGTTATTGTCCACTTCTATAGAAGGAGGTAGAACTTGTCTTCTTCTTATTATGTCCATTATCTCATATAGTTCAAGAAGAGATATGTGCAATACTGGATGGATTTTTATTGACTCTCATAGGTGTAAACAATATGCAACTAGATTAATTTGTGCAGAAATAGAAAATGGTCCAAGCCTTTGATAGTCCAACTTGTTACAATGACAAGTGGTCTTGATATAGTGACAAAGTAATCATACCTTATCACCGATGTGGAATGGTGGTTGTTCATTTTCATAGACATCCGCATTGATCTTTTGTTGTTCTTGAGCTTCTCTTAACTACACCTTTATTAATGCATGTAGCTCTAACAAATGATTTACCAAATCTTTTACTACAGAATTATCAACTTTTGAAAAATCAAAAGTATCAAGTCATAGATGATAACCATAATTGGCAAAGAAAGATGTTTGTTTTGTAGAAGAATGAATTGTATTATTATAAGCAAACTTTGTCAATGGCACAAGAATTGTCCAATCATTTTGTTGGTAGTTGGTGGTACATCTTAAATACTGCTCTAAAACTCGATTAACACACTCCGTTTGTCCATCAATTTGAGGATGGAATGCCAAAGATAGTTTTATATCTACTTTAGAATCTTGAAAAGAATCCACTAAAATCTTCATACAAACTAAGTTCTCCTATTTAATATAATATCCTTGTATAATCCATGATAGCAATAGATATTGTCAAGAAATAGCTTAATTGTTTGTTTACATGTGATAGATTTTGTACATAGTACAAAATGTGCCATCTTAGTAAAACAATCTACTATCACGAATATAAAGTCATAAGAACTTGAGATTCGAAGATCTTGTATGAAATCCATAGAAATAAAAAAAAAACCATAGTTGTTCTGAAATGGATAATGGCTGAAAAAGTTCATAAGGTCGATGACAAGGAGTTTTTGATCTTGAGTAAACATCACAAGATTGTACAAAATCTTTGACTACCTTCTACATTTAGGGCCACTAAGAATCTCTAGATATTAGTTCCAAAGTTTTATTATACCCAAAATGTCTTGCTGCTTTAAAGTCATAACTAGCTTTAAGAACAAGTAATCGAGCTTCACCTTCAAGAACATAGAGGCATCCTTTGAAATATAGTAGATTAATCTTGATTTCAAACTTGAAAGTATCATGAGACTTTGAAGGATTTCTGTCAAGGACAAAGACTCGATGAAGGAAAATATACACAAAAGGTCTCTCTCAATATAATAAGTCAAAATATAAGCAAGTATGTATATTAAAAGGAAATTGGAATGGCTATTGCCACAAGACAAGAAACTAAAGACTCTTGAACCTGGACTAGAAGCACGAAAGGAGTTGACAAGAGTGAAGAAGCCTTCACTCTTATCTCTATATATACTATCTAACTAGGGGCTACATGGCGATGTTCTATAGGACCTCCAATATGTGTTGACTTTGTAGGACACATGCCTTGACTTACAAGGCAAGTTTTTCTATGTGTGGGCCACATAGTTAGCTTGATCTTCAAGCTAACATGTGTCGCACATGGCCAACTTGTTGACCACGTTTCTAATCCAAAAAGTCAATTAAAGACACCTATGAAGTCAAAGCGGCGTCTAGGAAGTTTCTAGAAAGCTTCGATATTAAATACTATAGAACTAACTTACTTTTACCTACTTTTACTTACTTCTACCTATTTCTATATGTAATTATTAGCTTATATGATTATGGCCGTGACATTACCCCCCCTTCTAGAGACGAGTTCCACGAGGAGCGGACATCATTTGTTGAGGAAATCTATGATGCGACGAATTGTATTCGCCACATACTCTGATCTTTGTTTTCTTCGAAGATGATTGATAGGGCCTCTCAACCATCGGTAGTGTCCCATACCAGGGTGGGAAGACCACCCAGTTATTTGAACATTATTGAGGCCTTCGTAACTTCCTTCGAATAGAATATTTGGAACACCATCAGGAGTTGTTCCTACCTCTAGCAATATCACCAAACATCGAGAATCTCTTCCAAGGTCGTGATACCAAACGCGTTGTATCTCACCATCTATTCGAGGAAGAACATGTCGTTCTTGAGGGTCTTCATCTCGGTTGCGTCATCTTGAAGGTTGTGACAATCGCAATGTCTCATCCGGTAAGTCAGCAAACGAAGGTTCTTGAGTTGAATCCACTGGTTGTTGGCTCTCCATCTAATTAGCGTCACAAATGTAAAGAAGTTACAAACAAAGATAGGAAATTGAATGTTATCTTGCCTCGATCTTGTCTCTTTTATAAGAGAGGTTTTCATCTTGGTTTTGATCAATATCATTCATGAAAAACTTTAACTTTGGCTGATGTATTTGCTAGATTTTTTGATGGCTCCCATGTGCGCTCACTAATATCATATCCGCGCCAATGAACAAGATATTTCAGCTTATTTCGACTTCGCCTTGAGTCTAATACTTCTTCCACCTCAAATTCTTCATTATTGTCTACTTCTATAAGAGGCGGTGGCATTTGTCTTCTTCCTTGTATATCCATTGTCTTATATGGTTCAAGAAGAGACACGTGGAATACAGGATGGATCTTCATTGACTCCGGTAGGTGTAACTGATATGCAACTGGGTTGATCTGTGCAGTAATAGAAAATGGTCCCAGCCTTCGATAGTCCAACTTGTCGCAAGGACGAGTGGTCTTGATATTACGACGAAGAAGCCATACCTTATCATCCACGTTGAATTGTGGTTGCTCCTTACGATATACATCTGCATTTATCTTTTGTCGTTCTTGAACTTCCTTCAACTGCGCCTTCATTATTGCATGTAACTCTGACAACCGATTTGCCATATCTTCTGCTGCAGGATTTTCAACTTTTGAAAAATCAAAAGCATCAAGTCGTGGATGATAGCCATAATTGGCAAAGAAAGGTGTTTGTTGCATGGAGGAATGTACCGTATTATTATAAGCAAACTCTGCCAATGGCAGAAGGGTTGTCCAATCATCTTGTTGGTAGTTGATGGTATACCTTAAATACTGCTCCAAGACTTGGTTTACGCGCTCTGTTTGTCCATAAGTTTGAGGATGGAAAGCCGAAGATAGCTTTATGTCCACTTTTAAAATCTTGAAAAGGGTCCTCCAGAATCTCGACACAAATTGAGTTTCCCTATCCGATATGATATCTTTAGTTAATCCATGGTAGCGATAGATATTATCAATGAAAAGCTTAGCTGTTTCTTCACCTGTGATAGATTTTGTACATGGCACAAAATGTGCCATCTTGGTGAAACGATCTACTATCACAAATATAGAATCATAAGATCTTGAGCTTGGAAGATCTGTGATGAAATCCATAGAAACAGAAGACCATAGTTGTTCTGGTATAGGTAATGGCTGAAGAAGTCCGTAAGGTCGATGACGAGGAGTTTTTGATCTTGAACAAATATTACATGATTGTACAAAGTCTTTGACTGACTTCCACATTTGTGGCCACCAAAAATCTCTTGATATGAGTTCCAAAGTCTTATTATATCCAAAGTGTCCTTCTGCTGGAAAATCATGACGTGCTTGAAGAACACGTAAACGTGCTTCTCCTTCTGGAACATATAGGCGTCCTTCAAAATATAATAGATTATTCTTGAACTTGAACTTAGAAGAATCATGAGACTTGGAAGAATTATTCTCGATATCATGAACAAGAAGGTCTGAGGACATACTGAACTGGATTTGCTTGAGAAAAGTTGAATCAACAGTCAATGTTGATTTCATTGCTTGGAGATGAAATTGCTGAGGTTTCAAGAGGACCGTTCTTTGTTACTCAAAAGCTGCATCTCCTTCATTTGGTGTAAAATAAGAACGTCTAGACATGGCATCGGACAAACTTTGTTTTTTTCCTGGCCGATAAGTGATAATGAACTCGAATCTTCACAAAGACATACTCCAACAAGCTTGACGACGATTCAACACGCGTGCTGACATGAAATACTTGAGGTTCTTGCGATCTGTATACACAGTGACTGGATTAGAAGCGCCTTCTAAATAATGATGCCATTCTTGAAAGGAATCTATGATTGCAAGAAGTTCTTTATCGTGGATCTCATAATTGATCTCGGTTGTTGAGAATTTTCTTGAATGAAAAGCTATCGGATGAAGTTTGTCATCTGTTCCCATTTGTGACAAAACTGCACCCAAGGCAAAATCCGATGCGTCTGTTTCCATAAAAAATGCCTTGAAAAAGTCAACACGATATAAGACTGGTGCAGAGACAAACGATGTCTTCAAGGCTTCAAATGCTGCTTCCGCTTCTTGATTCCATTGGAATTTGTCTTTATTGGTCAAGCATGTAAGTGGAGCTGCAACTCGTGAAAAATCTTTGATGAAGATCCGATAGTAATTGGCAAATCCCAAGAAACATTGGACATCTCTTACTGTCCTTGAGATCTTCCAATCCATGATTGTCTGGACTTTCTTAGGATCCATCATGAGACCATCATTCGAAATGATGTGTCCTAAAAAGTCAACTTGAGTAGTGTGAAATATACACTTTTCCATCTTGGCGTACAATCTTGCATCTCTAAGTTTTTGTAATACTTGATGAACATGTATTTCATGTTCTTCGACGTTCTTAGAATAGATCATGATATCGTCTAAGTAACAGACGACAAAATTGTCTAAGAATTCACAAAATACATCATTCATGAGATGTTGAAAAGCAGCTGATGCATTCGTGAGTCTAAAAGGTATGACATTATATTCAAAATGTCCGTACCTGGTTCGAAACGCAGTCTTCCATTCATCTCCTTCCTTGATTCGTACTAGATTATATGCTCCTCTTAGATCAATTTTTGTATAAATCTTAGCTTGATTGAGCTGGTCAAGGAGTCTTGATATCAAAGGTAATGGATACCTGTTCTTGATTGTGATCTTGTTGAGTCCTCGATAGTCAACACACATTCGCAAAGATCCATCTTTTTTCTTTACAAATAGAATTGGAGCTCCTGCTGGAGATTTTGAATGGCGTATGAAATTCTTTGCTAAATTCTCGTCAATATACGTCTTGAGTTCAGCCAACTCATCTTGCGATAAACTATAAATTGGTCCAAATGGTGGCTGAGTTCCTTCCTTGAGGTCGATTGAACAATCGTATGGACGATGCTCAGGAAGAATATCTGCATTTTTTTTCTTAAAAACATCTTGATAATCTTGATATTGACTTGGAATGCCACTTGAAGTCTTTACGCTTTCAAAAATAGGTGCAGCATAAATAGCAAAAGTTGATCCTTCTTTTGCTATGTGTATAAATGCTTTTGCACCTATAAGTACGGGTTTTACTATACTAGACTTATAACTTTTTACTTGGTTGGTAGAACTACTAATGACGCTCTGGGAAAAATCAAGTTTACAAGAATTCCAATCTATTCGAGGGTTATATTTTTCTAGCCATGATAAATCTAAAATAACTGGATTGGACGGGGATTTAATTATGTTAAAAGCTATGTAGCTATCGTGACCATTTATTGTTACTTTTATAGGGCGAGTTTCATGAGTGACATCTCCAGAAGACAAAGGATGACCATCAATGACTTCTACATGTACGGGTTTAGTTTTTTGTACAAGAGGTATTTTACGACTTTTAACAAATTGTTCATCTAAAAAACACGCTGAGGCTCCCGAATCTAATAAAGCAAAGGCTTTGTAATTCTTAGGTCCTAAATATAATTCTATTATAAAACAAGAAGAGGGTTTTGAGCAGAGGATAGGACCTTCATTAGGATTTGTACAAGGTTCCAGCTGCACGGTCCCTATTGTAGCTGGACGAATCCGTTTTCTAACATGTTGTCTTCATTGACCGCCATACCTCTCATTTTATAGTTGTGTTGTTTCTTTGGACAATGTTGAGCAGTGTGCTTAGGTTCTTTGCAATATAAACATAATCCTTCTTGACGACGACGAATCTTTTCTTGCTTAGTAAGGGGTTTAAAATGTACCGCGTCAATTTGCATGTCTTCTACTTTCGAATGTACGTTTGGCGAAGATGCTGATGTTGCCATTGAGTAATAACGTTGAGGTTCCTGTGTACGACTCTCGGATCGAAATTCAAAAAGTCAATTGTCACATTTTACCACAAAATCGATTGCTTGACTCAAAGTTTGAGGATCAGGTAAGTTGAACATCAAATTCTTTACTTCGTATTGCAATCCATAAAGAAATTGACTGATGAGTGCAGCATCATCCCACTTGATGTCAATTATAAGTTGTCGAAATTGTGAAGCATACAATGTTACTGAGCGATTTTCTTGTCGTAGAATTTGGATCTTGTTTGTTGCAACACGAGTTGCATCGTGTTTACCATACATAGATCGAAATTCCACCAAAAAAACTTCCAAATTATCCAATATTAGATTTCGTTGTTTAAGAAAAGTCAAAAACTACGATAATGCAGAACTAGAAAGTAGAGTGCCAATAAACCTGACTTGTGATCCTAGAGTTGGATAGCTTTGCGGTTGAAGTTCAATTGCCAATTGTACTTGATTGATGAATCCTCGAAACTTTGATCTTGTACCATGAAATTTCTCGGGTAAAGCAATTCTTGGTTCTCTAGTCCTTACAGGGTGTTGTACAATTGGAGAAGGAACGTGATTTGGTGCAGATGTTGAAGCAGCTCCGATCATCTCTATATCTCCACTTTCTGCTATTCTTGTTTTTTCCTGTGTTGGTGAATTGAGTTGATGCATCGCAAGCATTAACTTCCTCAATTGTTCTTGCATTTGTGCCATTGCACTCTTCATTTCAACAAGCTCTGCCATAATGATACTAAGAAGAAAAATTTGTCGGATATTGTTCAAGACAAAAGAAAAAGAAAAAACTTGATAACAAAGAAGATACTAAGAACAATATCAGTTTAGAAGTGGGTAATCCGCAAACTTCTAATACGCTTACATCTTGTCAAGAGAAAGGGGTAATCCACTCTTACTCAAGGAAAATAAAGCTCTGATATTGTAAGTGTACTCTTGTCAATCTGTCAAGGACAAAGACTCGATCAAAGAAAATATACACAAAAGGTCTCTCTCAATATAATAAGTCAAAATATAAGCAAGTATGTATATTAAAATGAAACTGGAATAGCTATTGCCATAAGACAAGAAACTAGAGACTCTTGAACCTGGACTAGAAGCACGAAAGGAGTTGACAAGAGTGAAGAAGCCTTCACTCTTGTCTCTATATATACTATCTAACTAGGGGCTACGTGGCGATGTTCTATAGGACCTCCAATATGTGTTGACTTTGTAGGACACATGCCTTGACTTACAAGGCAAGTTTTTCTATGTGTGGGCCACATAGTTAGCTTGATCTTCAAGCTAACATGTGTGGCACATGGCCAACTTGTTGACCACGTTTTTAATCCAAAAAGTCAATTAAAGACACCTTTGAAGTCAAAGCAGCGTCTAAGAAGTTTCTAGGAAGCTTCTATATTAAATACTATAGAACTAACTTACTTTTACCTACTTTTACTTACTTCTACCTATTTCTATATGTAATTATTAGCTTATATGATTATGGCCGTGACAATTTCCCTTATTATCACAAATAAGAGGATTAGAAGACATACTTGACTGAACTTGCTTAATGTAAGACAAATCAATAATTAGTGTTGATTTCATTGCTCGAAGATGAAGATGCTCTGGCTTCAAGAAAAAATTTTGTTGCTGATTAAAAACACCATCTCCTTTCTTTGGTCTAAGGTAAGATCCTCTAGAGAGTACATTTGACAAACCATATTATTTTTTTAGTCGATAAGTGAACTTGAATTCAAATCTTGACAAAGATATACTCCAATGGGCTTGGAGAAGATTCAAAACACGTGCTAACATAAAATATTCAAGATTCTTGTGATCCGTATATACAGTGACTGGACTAGAAGCAGTTTCTAAATAATGGCGCCATTCTTGAAACAAATCCATAATTGCAAGAAGTTCTTTGTCGTGGATCTCATAGTTGATCTCAATTGCTGAAAAAAATTTGGAATAAAAAGCTATTAAGTGAAGTTTATCATTTGTTCCCATTTGTAAGAATACAACACGTAAAACAAAGTCTAGTGTGTCTATTTCCATAAAAAATGGCTTAAAAAAATTAACGTGATATAAGATTGATGCAGAAACAAAGGTTGTCTTCAAAGCTTCAAATGTCATTTCTGCTTCTTGATTGTATTGAAGTTTATCTTTACAAGTCAAACGTGTAAGTGGAGCTGCAACTTAAAAGAAGTCTTTGATGAAGATCCAATAGTAGCTTGAACTTTCTTAGGATCTATCATAAGTCCATCATTTGAAATGATGTATTCTAAGAAGTCGACTTGAGTAGTATAAAATACACATTTTTTTATTTAAGAATAGAGTCTCGCATCTCTTAGTTTTTGTAATACATGATGAACATGAAGTTCATGTTCTTTTGTGTTTTTAGAATAAATTAAGATGTCGTCTAGGTAACAGATAACAAAATCATCTAAAAACTTCCAAAAGTCATCATTCATTAGATGTTGGAATGTTGCTAGTGCATTTATAAGTCCAAAAGGTATGACGTTGTATTTAAAATGTCCATACCTTGTTCAAGATGCAATCTTCCATTCATCTCTTTTTTTGATGTGTACTAGATTGTATGCTCTTCATAGATCTATTTATGTATAGATCTTAGCTTGATTCAACTGATGAAGGAGTCTAGATATTAAAGGTAGTGTGTACCTATTCTTGATGGTGATTTTGTTGAATCTTCAATAATCGACACATATCCACAATGATCCAACTTTTTTCTTCATAAATAAAATTGGAGCTCCTGTTGGAGATTTGGAATGGCGTATGAAGTTCTTGGCTAGATTTTCTTCAATATATTCCTTGAATTTAGCCAATTCATTTTATAATAAATTATAAATTGGTCCAAATGGCAGTTGTGATCCTTCTTGAAGTTCAATTGAGCAGTCATATGAACAATGTTCTAAAAGAGTATCTTCATTCTTCTTTTCAAATATATCTTTAAAAACTTCATATTGGCTTAGAATGCCACTTCAAGTCTTTCTTCCAATAGAAATACGTGCTGCATAAATGATATAAGGTGATCCTTCTTTTGTAACATGCAAGAAAGCTCTTATACATACAAATACACGTTTAATTGTACTAGACTTATGACTTTTTACTTGATTAACTACGCTCTTAGTTATACTTTCAGAGAAATCAAGACTACGATTGATCCAATCTATTTTAGAATTATATTTTTCTAGCCATGATAAATCTAAAATGACTGGATTAGATGGAGATCTAATGGTATTAAATATTACAAAGCTACTATGATCATTAGTTGCTACTTCTATAGGAAAGATTTCATGAATAACATCTCGTGAAGACAACGGACGACCATCTATGACTTCTACATGAACAGATTTAGTTTTCTTCACTAAAAGTATGCTATGTCTTTTAACAAATTCTTCATCTAAGAAATATGTTGAGGCTCTTGAATCTAACAAGGCAGAGGCTTTGTGATGTTTAGGTCCTAAAATTGTATATATTGTAAAACAAGAAGAGGATTCTGAGGAGAGAATAGGACCTTCACTAGGTATTGTACAAGGTTACATCTGCACAATCCCTATTATAGCTAGACAAATTCATTTTTTGACATACTATCTTCTTTGATAGCCATACTCCTCATTTTATGGTTGTGTTGTCGTATTACATGCTTTCCTATTCGAGAACGCGCCAGGCGTTTGGCTGTAGAAGGTAGTATGGAGATTCGCCAATATTCAAGCAGTCTATCGGTTTTTGACTGTTGGAATATAAACGACTGCAAGAATACACCGTAAATCTATACGGTTGCCTTTCGACCGCTCGTCAAAGTCCTTTTTGCCCCAGCCGGTAGGTCTCTAGACGTTACAGAGAACCCCGAACAACCCAAACTACTAATCTTCGATACCGCTTTATACTCACGATATTGTATCCACTGACTGTCTCATTAGATTAACCCAACAAATTTCATTCACTCCGCACACTCAATCCTATAGACATCCTTTTAATTCTTCATCACAGACGTAACTCGATTTCACAAAACAGTCAAGAGTAATCAAACCCATTTCATTAAAAATCCCGATTCACCATTACAACACTTCGACTATTCAGCAACGATTGCCTCAGTCTTCCCAAAACCCTATGAAGAAAAAAAAAAAAAAAAAAAAAAAAAACCCAATTCTCTGTCTTTTCTTCTTCCCGAAGCATGAAGCTCCTTTCTAATCCTTCTAAAAATCCTAAAAAGAAGCTCTTCTCTCCCCTTTCTTAACCTTAATTCTGAATTTCTTCAATCTTCCATCTTGGATCTAAAATTGGCTACCGTCATCAAACTTGGATCTGAAATTGGCTCCCGCCGTTAGAGCTTTCTCCTCCGTTTTTACCTTTAAGAGATCTTTTTACTGAAACGACATTCCCAAAACGGCACAAAGGACGGAACAGCCTGAAACAGAATCGGAGCCTTGTAATCGGGACCACATTGAGTCGCCCGACCAATTCAAATCTCATATTGGGTAAGAGGACCCGGATTGGATGTCTTGAGATTGGACCGCATTCGATTGCCCGACCAATTCAGGTCTCATATTGGGTAAGAGGACTCGAATTGGATGTCTTGAAATTAGATCCAATTGGCTCTTCGAACCAGGCTCACACGTCGTTGAATTGGTCATTTCCCTTTCTTTTGCTGACTCCCGTTATTGGAATCGAACGGAGCATTTCAGTATGCCCCGGCTGACTATAACGGGGTAACTGACCCTGGCCTCCCAGTATTAGCACTGGAATTGGTCGTTGCCCCCAATATTCAAGATAACTAAATATTAATAAAAATCCCCTTTCTTTATATTTTCATGGTATACTCGTGTTACAACACGACATCCACCCCCTCTGAACCTATGCATCCTCTGGTATGCACCAATTTACCCAATTGCTGTTTGATCTAGAATATGTCATCTACGTCTTTGTCCAGTTCGAATTCGTCACCTTCATTATCCAAATCACTTTCATCTTCTTGCTGCGGAATCTCTATACCTTCATTAAGGTATTCCATATTCATCTCCGCATATCTTCATTTAAATATTTTTACTCTCTTCCATGCAATTGGTATTTTCAATTTTGTACCATCTAACTCGCATAATCAGTAAGTCGCATTATCATGAACAGTTGTTACTACATATAGTCCAAACCAACGTTTTAAAAATTTCCGCAAAGTACTATGTTGATTATCCAGACTATTGTCATAAACAAGTATCCAGTCACCTTCCTCGATTGCTTTAGGTCTCAATCGATGTTGCTTATCGAATCGTGCCTTGTTTTGTAACCTTGCTCTTTTTAACCTTTCCAATGCTATCTGCACATCTTCCGATCTTTGCTCCAATTGTCGAATCCTAACAGCCAGAAATTCTTCTCTTGTCAATCCATCTTCCCATGGTAGCATACTCCAAGTAAGTACCTTTTCTTCAATCGGCATAATTGATTTTCGGCCTGTCATAAGTTCCACTGGCATATATCCTGTCACCGAACTATGTGTTGTTCGATCAGCCCATAATGCAAATGACAAAAGCCGTGGCCACTCTTTAACTTTCCTATTACAAGCTTTAACTAATGCTTTCACAATCGGTGGGTGACCGCGTTCGCTTTTTGCATTCCCTTCCGGATTATAAGCAATAATCAGTGATAGTTTAACTCCACATCTTTCAAAGAACTTACAAGCTTCTTGTGCATTTAATTCTCCACGATCTCCAGTGAATTCTCCTACGCATCCGTAGCGGCAAATGACATCTTCAAGCAAAAACCTACAAATCTCCTCTATAGATTTTGTCCTCAGTGCTCTTTCTTCTACTTGATTTGATAAATCTTCACGAGCTAAAACCAAATATCTCATTTGTCATAACCCAACTGGCATAATAACCAAATCAACAACCCATTTAAAATGAATAGCCAGAGGATACGTAGGATGAAGACCATCTCGATGTCGGATATTAGAATACGATTGACAAATTTCACATGACTCTACAAATAAGAGCACATCTCGATACATATTTTTCCACCAATATCGTTCCTTGAGTTTAGCAAAAGTAGCCCAGATTCCTCTATGCCCTGCCCATAAACTATCATGAAACTCCTTTAATAATTTTAGTTTTTCTTCCTTTTTGCCCATCACTCGTTGTGGCATCCCAATTCCTTTCTTCGGTCTCTTCCATAAGAATCCATCTCGAAGCAAAATTCCATATGCTTTTTTTCTTATTTTTTTGAATTTTTCTGTAGACCAATTCCCCTGCTTAATCAAGGTATTCAAGTAATGACCAATATTCAATAATTCTCTTCCATAAGATTCTTCAAGAAATAGCTTGTCTTCTCTGTTGAGATTTGATATTGAATAGAATTTCAACTCGACGTCATCAATGTCTTCAACCATTTCGTCCTCCCTCTCGTATCTTACTCGAGATAGCATGTCTGCTACTAAATTGTCCTTCCCAGTAACATGCTTAAATTCTGGATTTAGTAACTTAATATAAGCAATCCATCTCAACATTGCAATATCTGGCCTTGAACAGTTAATAATCATTCCAAGCAATGGCAAGCAATCTGTTTCAATTACTACTACTGCCCTAATCAAATAGTCCTTTTCAGCTTTCATAGCCGAAACAACTCCTCAAAGTTTTCTTTTGACTTGCGAATATGCACGCTGATGAATACTTAAAACTTTAGCTTCAAATCGAACTGCAAATCTATTCCCACTTGAATCATCTTGACCCACAGTCCATCCAATGGCAATTGGACTAGCGTCCACAGTAAGAATCACTGGTCTATTGCACTTATAATCAACCTTCCTCAATATTGGAGGTGACATCAATAATTTCTTCAATCTTTGCATTGCTTGAATATGCCTTTCTTCCCATTTAAATCGGTAACCCTTGCGTAACAGTTCATATAATGGATCCGCTATGTGAGCATAATGAGGGATCCAAATTCGATAAAATACACATGCACCTTAAAACTTGCGAACCTCTGTTAAAGAATCACAATCCTCTTTCATCCTTCTAATTGCATCAACTTTAGTCGGATCTGGTTTTCTTCTATAAGATCCACATAAATGTCCAACAATCACAATCTCTCGTACTCCAAATACGTACTTCATATCCGATAATGTATGATGAACTTCTCCAAGCCGAGTTAAAATCTTTTCATAATCTTGTATATGATCAACAACATATTTGCGACACCCCCTCTTATCTAAAGTTTCATCCTTGTCTCCTTCTTTGTATCCTTTTATAGGAACATCATCTTGAAAAGGCATAGTCTTTTTCGGAATAAAATCTCTCAATACCTTATTCATCCCATTCATCATATGCACAACTGAATTGGTCGCGCCTTGACGACGAGTGCACATTCTAACCAATCCAAGCGGTATCCTCATCGTTGTCATATCTCTACTTCCTTTGGTAAGTTGAAATTGATCATAACTTGAATACAAGTCACCCATTGAATAGATCGCCCTTCTTGCAAACGCCTCAGTAAATTCATCCACAATAGGTCCAATTCCTGTATTCCTGACAGTTACTGCATTCATCGGTTGCATATCTTGAATAAACTGTAGTGACCCATTCTTCTTAGGTACCGTAAACCATCGACTAGAATACGGCGCAAATGAGGGTTCCAATGTTTTCATCTTTATCTTTTATTTTAATAGTTCCACCAATTTAGGTAAATGTGCCCTCGATACTGGAATCGGTCTTAGATTCCAAGGAACATGTGGTACAGTGAAGATAACCATAGGTGTTATAATATTTGGATCGACACACCCAATTTCATGAGATTCGAAGGCAAACGATCTATCTTATTTAGCAAACATCTTTTTGAAGCAAGTAATTTCCTCCGACAATACAGAACCATGAGAACCAATCTTCAATTCTTCAAAAGTCTCTTTACTAAATTGATGTCCAATATTCATTGTATCTCTTAAATTTGCTTCTTTTGATGCTTCTCCCATTTCTTCCTTAGAATCTTCTGGTAATGGTCCGGCAACAGGCTTCACCTTCTTATCTGTCATTTTATATCTCGTCTCTACAGTGATTTCTGGTGCTTGAAAAGATTCAAGTATGGTATAAACCTCTCTTGAATGAATCTCAACAATCTTATCATTATCCCCTAACCCAATAGATGTAATCAATTCCAATGAATCTTCTAGTCCATTTTCTTCATAAACACCTAAAATCCTCTCATCATCTTGCAATGTACCTAACTTGGGTAATTCTCCTTTAATATTATATAATCTTTTTCTTTCTTTTCTTTTAAAATCATTAACTTTCTTATACATAATATTTCCATTCTCCAAAATACCAATAAAACTCGCATCAAAGGCACCTTCATCTCGTGAGAGTACCTTCTTCTTTGTACTTCTATAATCTCACTTTATAGTGGTACCTCCCCAAAATCCTTAAATCCTTCAACAATCTTTGGCAATGGTTTCTCCTTCAACCTATCTCGATTCCGTTCATGGTTAGGAAGTACTGTTAGAAATTATACAACTTTTCTCCCATCTTCGCTACGTACCCTTGTATAAGCAGAACCATCGTCAAGTACTTTTGTTTCCATCTATCTTGCCGTAATATAAGGTTGTCCTAAAATCAACGGATAAGACGTTGTATCTTGAACAAAGAAATGTTGCTCCGTCGCAACATCCCCAATCCGAATTTTTACATCTGGACAAGTTCCATATAATTCGTTCCATGTGTTATTAGCTGCTCGTATTATCCATCCATGTTCCATATCAATTGGCCATTTTTGCTTCTTATAAAGATCTTTAGACATGAGATTTATTTCAGAACCATGGTGGACTAAAGCAACAATTGGTTCTTCTATATCTCCTACTTTCACCAATACCTCAGTAGTTGCCCTTGCCCAATGCTTTCGAGTATAATGGTTCAAAGTTTCCATTTCCTTATCACTATAATCTTCGAAATGTACTCGTTGATTATACCCATTCTTTTCATTTGTTGGTTGCTTGTAACCAATATCAACCTCTTCTTCATCTTTATATATTCTTGCATCAATAGCATGACTCATTCTAGTTTCGTCCATTAATTACCTCTTTCGCTTAATGATGTCAATGATAACATCATGAAACTCCTTCTTTGCAATTCCCAAGACTTCTTTCAATGTAAATTCTACCTTAGCGTTTAATATACGTTCTTTCAAGACCCCTTTCAAATTTGTTGCCGCTTCAATGTCAGAAAGTAGCTTATAAGCAATTGATTTGCCCTTATCTTTTGTCTCCCTTGTTTTCTCTTCCAATGATGCTGAGGTATCCTTTACAGGCAATTCTTGTGAAGCTGCCTCTCGAGCCTTGTCTCCCCGAGTTTGCCTCTTAGAAGATTTTCCTTCTCTCGTATCATCAAAATTTCCTCGTCTCTTTTCTTCCATCAAAGCTTCATGTTGGCTCTTAACAATATACGCATGAACTAAAAGAGACTCAACAAGATCCTCCCAACCTGTTGCACCTCATACTGTAGCTGCAGTCCTCAATAACACTTCTCGAGGTAATTTCCCTTATTATACTGTAGAAATGGCAGAAGCCCAAAACTCACTAGTTTCTGTACTTCCACCAAGGTCATCATCTACTCTAGCACCATAACTTGCACTCTCTCGTGCTACTGTTTCATGCTCTTTTAGGTAATCTTGAACCAATGCTCTCATTCTTCCCTTGCCAAAATTGGTTTGAAGAAGATCCTCTCTATCTTTTAATGCTATCTTCCCATCTTTCGAGCAAATAATTCCTTGCCGTATCATATTATTAAATTCATTGCAATCTTTTCTAGTGTGTGAAGCGTCATCACACCAAATGCATCTTTGTACATATCCTTGCTTCGAAACATTCTTTGAATTTTTTGTAGAAGTATTCTCTTCAAGTCTTGCCAATTTGATTTGAAGATCTCGCATTCCTCATATAATTTCTTCCATCTCCATATCTGCTTTCTTTGACAAGGATGTCGAAGGTTGAACTGTAGGCATTGTTGGTGGTGTTGTACGTACTGGAGCTTTGGGTGCTTGTACTGTTTTTGGAATATTGCTCCTATCCTTCCTCCTTTCTCTTTTTGTAAGCAACCCCACCGCATCTTCAATGTTCTTCCACTTTGTTGTCAATCCTTCATCTTCTTCTTTGTCTTCAAGAAGGAGTTCTAATTTTCCTTGCAATTCTCCATCAGCAGCTTGAAGAAATAGATGAACTTTGTTCCGCTCCAATGTCAATTTTTCTACCTTCGATAATTGAGAGTACTGCCTCTCAAATTCCCTTAGTAGCTCTGTTGCTTGTAAATTCTTATTAGGCCGTTCAATCCATTCCAGAAACAACTTCTTAGTAATGCGATCAGCATCTTCCAAGAAATATTTGTCTTTCAATGCATGTGAAAAAACCTCCCATGAATTCCCATAACGATTCGTAATTGATGTAATATGGTCTCTTATCTCCGGTATCTTGGCAAGTCCAAATAATTCAACCATTTTCTTCTCAGAAATCCAATTTAATTCCATTTCACGAACATAACATCTTAAATATCTTGAAATATTCCTCCCATCAAATTGATCAATTTTATTGACCACTGCTTGCAATGCTTTGGTTGCCAAAGCTTCTTTTCGATCATTGCTTTGCTGTTGCTGCATTGATAATGAGAAGGCTTGAAACATACTAGCAATAGACGGATCCATGTGCATACCTTGTCCTTTACAAGAATCCCCACCAGAAACTCCTGCCAAAAATCCTTCAAAATTTTTATTTTCGTTTTCCATAAAATAAAAATAAAATCAAACGAAATCTAATACCTTCCACCTCAAGCTTTTACGCCGGGTTCACCACTTTTGTCGTATTACATGCTTTCCTGCTCGAGAACGCACCGCGCGTCTGGCTGTAGAAGGTAGTATGGAGATTTGCCAATATTCAAGGAGTCTATCAGTTATTGACTGTTGGAATATAAACGACTGCAAGAATACACTGTAAATCTATACGGATGCCTTTCGACTGCTTGCCGAAGTCCTTTTTGCCCCAGCCGGTAGGTCTCTAGACATTACAGAGATTCCCGAACAACCCAAACTATTAATCTTCAATACCGCTTTATACTCACGATCTTGTATCCACTGACTGTCTCATTAGATTAACCCAACAAATTTCATTCACTCCGCATACTCAATCCTATAGACACCTTTTTAGTTCTTCATCACAGACGTAACTCGATTTCACAAAACAGCCAAGAGTAATCAAACCCATTTCATTAAAAATCCCGATTCACCATTACAACACTTCGACTATTCAGCAACGATTGCCTCAGTCTTCCCAAAACCCTATGAAGAAAAAAAAAAAAAAAAAAAAAAAAAAACCCAATTCTCTGTCTTTTTTTCTTCCCCAAGCATGAAGCTCCTTTCTAATCCTTCTCAAATCCTAAAAAGAAGCTCTTCTCTCCCCTTTCTTAACCTTAATTCTGAATTTCTTCAATCTTCCATCTTGGATCTAAAATTGGCTCCCATCGTCAAGCTTGTATCTGAAATTGGCTCCCGCCATCAGAGCTTTCTCCTCCGTTTTTACCTTTAAGAGATCATTTTACCGAAAGGACATTCCCGAAACAGCACATAGGACGGAACAGCCTGAAACGGAATCGGAGCCCCGTAATCGGGATCACATTGAGTCGCCCGACCAATTCAGATCTCATATTGGCTAAGAGGACCCGGATTGGATGTCTTGAGATTGGACCGCATTGGGTTGCCCGACCAATTCAGGTCTCATATTGGGTAAGAGGACCCAAATTGGATGTCTTGAAATTGGATCCAATTGGCTCTTCGAACCAGGCTCACCCGTCGTTGAATTGGTTTCCTTTCTTTTGCTGACTCCCGTTATTGGAATCGAACGGAGCATTTCAGTATGTCCTAGCTGACTGTAAGGGGGTGACTGATCCTGGCCTCCCAGTATTAGCACTGGAATTGGTCGTTGCCCTCAATATTCAAAGTAACTAAATATTAATAAAAGTCTCCTTTCTTTATATTTTCATGGTATACTCGTATTACAACACGACATCGTCACTTCTTTGGACAATGTTGAGTAGTGAGCTTAGATTCTCCACAATATAAGCACAATACTTCTTGACGACAACAAGTCTTTTTGTACTCAATAAGAGGTTTGAAACATATCCCATCAATTTGCATATCCTCTACTTTCGAATGTATGTGTTGAAGAGATGTTGATATTGCCATTGAATTATAATAACCTTGAAGTCCACTTGTACGGTTTTCAGATCAAAATTCAAAATGATGATTGTCGCACTTCTTAACAAAATCAATTGCTTGATTCAATGTTTGAGGATCAAGTAAGTTGAGCATTAATTTTTTTACCTCATATTGTAATCCATAGAGAAATTGGCTAACAAGTACAACTTCATTCCACTTGATATCAATTGTAAGTTGTCAAAACTGTGAAACATACAACATTACTGATCAATTGCATTGTCGCAAAATATGAATTTTGTTGGTTACAACACAAATTGCATTGTGTTCTCCATACATGAATTGAAACTCCACCAAAAAAGCCTTAAGATTATCTAATATTGGATCTTGTTGTTCAAGAAAAGATGAAAATCATGATAATGCTGAACCTGAAAGAAGCATATCAATGAATCTAACTTGCAATCCTGGACTTGGATAACTTTGGAGTTGAAGTTCAATCACAAGTTATACTTGATTGATAAATCCTCTAAAGTTTGATTTGGTGCCATCAAACTTCTCAAGTAGGGCAATTCTTGGTTCTCTAATACTAGAAGGATATTCTATTATATGACAAGGGACATGATTTGGTGCAGATATTGAAGCAGCTCCAATCATTTTTATATCTTCACTTCCTGCCAATCTTATTGCTCTTTGTGGTGGTAAATTAAGTTGGTGCATTACAAGCATTAATTCCCTCAATTGTTCTTGCATTTGTACCATTGCACTCTTTATTTCAAAAAGTTTTGCCATGATAACACTTAAAAAAGAGAAGATGTCTAATATCACTCAAGACAAATAAAAGAGAGAATTTGAAAACAAAAAAAATACTAAGAACAATATCAGTTTCAAAGAGGGTAATCCACAACTTCTAATACGCTTATATCTTATCAAGAAGAAGGAGTAATCCACTCTTAATTAAGATTAGATAAAGCTCTTATATTTTAAGTACACTCTTCTCAATCTGTCAAGGATAAGAATTTGATAAAAATAAATAAATAAGTAAAAATTTTCTTAAAGAAAGTTGACAAAATAAAAATAATTAAATATGTATATTAAAAAAGAAATTGGAGTCGCTATTGCTAAAAGACAAGAAAATTAGAGACCTTTGAAACTAGACTAGAAGCAAGAAAGGAGTTGAGAAGAGTAAAGAAGGCTTCACTCTTGCCTCTATATATACTATCTACCTAGGAGCTACGTGGCGATATTTTATATGACCTCCAAAATTGTGTTGACTTTGCACAATATGTATCTTAACTTGCAAGGCAAGTTTTCTATGTGGACACCACATAATGAGTTTATTTTGCAAGCTACCAATATGTGTGGCACATGATTAACTTATTGATTAAGTTTCTAACCTATCAATCAAGTACAAATACATGTAAAGTCAAAGCAGCGTCTATGAAGATTCTAGGAAGCTTTTTTAGAAGATATTATGAAATTAATCTATTTTTACTTACTTCTACCTATTCATATCACTTATATAACAATTATAGTAAATATATGTCCATGACACTACCAAAAAATCTATTGAGATTGTTACAATCTTCACAACAACATAGTCAAGATGAAGATTTTTCAAGAATGACACATTTTTCTTCAAAAAAATGAAAAAATAAAATGCATTTGGTAACACAAACCTTAGAAGAGATCCTTGATATTTAGTACTAATATTTGAAGAAAAAATCACTCTTGATGGTAATTCAAATATTTTATTTTTAAAAAAGTTATAAAAATATCAATAATAATAAACTAATAAGGTGATTTTTTTGCCATAGTATATAACATTATTGATGGTTGAGAAGATCTATCAACTATCATCAACACTTTCAAAAATTAAAATTTGTAGAAAATACAATTTTTTGCATCTTAGACTTTTTAACATTTCATGACCACTCTTTATGGAATTTGTGTCTAAAAAGAACAAATAGAGGGAAGATGAAGGAAAATAATAATAATAATAATAATAATAATATCATAACATATATATTAACATTAATATTTACTTGGATAATATGACTTAGATTGAAGTAGGTTAATTTTATAATATTACGTATTACACCTATTCTAAAAATACGTAATCTTAAGATTATATTGCAAACTTATCCAATAAATTGGCCACATATTGTATATGTTGACTACTTGCTTTATAAATTAGCTACGTATTACACACTTTTCGTACAAGATGGCCATATAGCATATATATTGAAAACTTGCCTTTCAAGTTAGAGACATGCCTTGCATATTTAATAATCTATAAAATTTTATCATATAGTTTTTTTTAATTAGATAGTATATATAGAGGCAAAAATGAGACATTCTTTATTCTTGTTAACTCTTTTCTTGAATCTACTCTAGTTTCAAGATTTTGTAGTTTTTTTTGTCTTTGTTAATAGTCACTCCAATTTCTTCTTAAATATACATACTTTCTTAATTCTTTAATTTCACCTTTTTTTAATATACATTTCAAGTATTGAATTATATATATATTTTTTTTATCCCTAATACTAGTTAAATCAATTGCACTTGATTCTATATGATTTAGACTAATATTAATGTAATTTATTTATATCTACTATTGTATTAAGAAATTATTTGTCAATATTATAATGATTTTTTAAAAACATATATATATATATATATATATATATATATATATAAAATATTTTGTACTAAATCTAATAAAAAATAAATAGTAGATTAATATAATATATAGCAAAACTTTGTATTTTAAATATTTAAAAGGTGAACCATGTTTATTGGCACCATATCTTTGTTTGACTTTCTTATATAGTTTTTATTTCTTATTATTGCTATAGAAGTTAAAACATGCTAATTAATTATATTAATATTATTTATTATTATAACTTCTATTATACAGATTTGAATATAATTTAGTAAAAATTGAAGTTTTTTTTATAATTAATATTTTAAATTGCTATCTTTGGACTTAAAGATTACCATTAGATTCAAAAATTAAATAGATGAAGAAATCATAGTGGATATTGAAGGTTCTTTGATCTTTTTTAATATAATATCTTTGAATTGCATCAAATTAATTCTTTTTTTACCTTCTAATTTTATAATAACTTTAATAATAGAATCATTTTGTATTGTGATTTAGCTTGGTGATATATTTGACAAAATGTTAGAGATATGAGTAACAATTGAATTATTTCTAAATTAAAATCATTGACTTTAATCTATCTAAATTTAAGCTTAATCAAGATATTAACTTAAGAAAGATGATCCTTCTTTTGCTTATATTGATGTCTTTATTATGATTTAACTATACTAAGTTTGATTTATTATTATTCATATTATTATTATGTTTAACTTAAAAAGCACTTATAATTTGTATTGATCAAGAAGAAATTATCTATGATCAATTTTTTTCCATTAAAATTATAATCAATTGCTTTTAAAGAATCATTTTTTAGCAACTTATAACCTTGGTAAAACCATTATTGTTCATAGATCTAATTTCAGTGTTTTTTTTTTCAACATCTATTTTATGTTTTTTTTGTCTTCATAATTATATGAATCTATATTTAAATTTTGTCCTTCTACTTTTGCATTTGATTACTAAAATATTTGTTTATAGATCTTTTAAATTTAGATAGAAATACATTTTTTGATTTTATGCTCAATAGCAAAGAAAAAATTACATTGAATTGAAAAGTGATTATAATCAAGATGGTTTATTTTTCTTTTCTTTTCTCTTTTCTTTTCTAAAAAAATAGATTAGTAACAAAAAAATTAGCTCCTATCTAACTTCCTCTTGAATCACCATATAATATCTAAGCTCTCATTATTTTCTATATTTTGGATCTTCTCTAAGTATGTCCTTGAGTTTACTTACAACTTATATAAATAATTACGTTAAATTCTTCTAAAAAATATTTTAGACTAATCCAAGTTTAAATTTAAACTACACGAAATCCAAAACATATTCTTGAATTCTAAAATATCTTACAATTTAGTAATAGAGCCTACAACTACAACATGAAAATTTTGTAAGTGATCTAATATTAAAAAAGAATCAAATTTTGGAAAAAAAAAATCTTTTAATTTTCTTGAAAGTAGAAGAGAGTGTATATATATATATATATATATATATATATTAAGTACAATCCCTTCAAAATGGCTTCTAGAATTTGTGACCATTTTTTAAAAAAGTTTGTGGTTGGTATGATGTCAACAAAAAGTAAGATAATGACATGTTTTTACAAATGTTGACATTTGGAAGCCACAATGTTAGAATCAACAACTATTTTGTAGCAATTGGTTCTTACAAGAATCTTGTAGCAGCTACAGCTCTACTTGTAAATCAAAGTTTTTCATAGTTGTGCCCTTGTTGGATGTGGATGACCTTCATGCTGCTATTTTTATAGTACTTCTATTATATTGTTTTAAAACTCATTGCAGTTTGTTGTTGAAATTCCAATGTGCAAATGGGTTCTTCGAAAAATAAAGCTTTTTTTTTGCACGCAGTATCAACATAGGATACCACTTGAGATATTCTTATAAACGAAGCTCTTAAAATTATAAAATAAAATGATTCTTTGAATTCTTTTTAAACATTGAGCACCTTCACTATAGACTTATTTACTTCTACAAAAAAACAAAGCATAGCTTAGAATAAAATACTGATACAAAACCAATATTCAAAACTTAACATTTATTACAGAAAATGCGTCAAATCCTAGTTCCATATGTGCACTTTTTTTATAAAAAAATAAAATTGTGGTCCCACCATCCTTCCATGTCAAATTCTAACTGGAATTATTTTAAACAGTTATGTAATTATGAAATTATAGTAGGAGATCTTGTTCTATTTTCAAGACAGTATTAGTTTTTTTAATAAAAAAATTATGGTATCTTATATGTTTCAGAATGTCATTAATAATTATATGAGGCATGTCAGCCTAATCACATTGTAGAGTTGGTGAAAATAAAATACTGAATTCTATCATTATAATGTACTTTTTATTTTTATCAGTCATTGGGGTTTGAATATGCAATATTCAAAAAGTGATTACAACATATTTTTGTAAATCACGTCACTAACAATTTTAAAGGTAAAGCATGTGATTTTTATATGCATTTCAATCTTACAATATATTTCAGAACAAAACTGCAGCATTTATTCACCATTGTCATTACTAGGAAACTTATTGAATGTATCAAACAATAATCACGAATTTACTTGATTATTTATTTTTTTAACTCTGAGCGAAATTACTTCTTGAGTCTGCAATATGAAAAAAGTGACATTTAAAAAGAAGTATATTAACTTATTAAAAAATCAATCCACAATTTGTTATAATCTAATTTTCTTTTATCATAAACACATTTATGTATCTTATGTTCAGTTTATTTTCTTTTCTTGTTTCTCTCTATATTTACACATATACTAGAAATTTTCAATAAGTCTTACGACGAACTTTTCACAAATTCCTCCAACAAATTCCAAAGCAGAATATTTTCTTCACAATGCCCCCAAAAATAACAAATCAAAACAAAAAATAAACAAAAAATAAAAAGTCACTCCGGTGGATCCTCAAGTCTCACTGTTGTGAACACTTTCCGGCTGATTTCGCTCTATTGTGGGCGTTGCATGGGGATGGATCATATTGCGACGCTTTATGGGTAATGAGCTCAATGTTGGTGCCAGAAAAGACGAGGGAATTTAAAACATGAGAGCTTGCTAGCATCGCGAACCCTTCTCATCGTGGAAGGGTTCGGGATGCAGCACCAGATTCACTGGGCCATACCAGCTCCAGCAATTTTCCAGCTGTGGAAGGATTGGGGAAGGAGTTGATCGACACAAACTATACTGGCTCTGGGTCCACAATCAAGTCACATGATGCCCATCATGCAATATCACAGTTGTAACCAGTTCCAGTAACTAGAAAATATATCTATAGATCTCTATATATGGACATGGACATTGGATCCGCGGCCACGATACGAGGGTCTGGTCCACCCTGCAATTCAGCTGAAATGCTCTATGTCCACCAAGAAAAATTATAATTAGAAATTGAATCTAATCCACAACTAATAGTTTGTGACGCAATAGGGAGGTGGGGTACGAAGCGTTCTTTTCAAGGAGAATGCATATCATTTTGTTAGTTTTACACTTTATTTCAGAACCCCATCTCATACCAATGCATATTTTTCGGAAAATTGCTAACTTGGAAGAGTGAGAAACAATTCAGAATATTTTGGAATTCATGTTTGATAAATCATTGCGTTGAAAATGGAGATAAATCACTATCAAAACAAGGAAACCGGTATTGTTAAGAACCAAACAATGCACGATGAATGTAACAGAAATGATACAAGAAGATAGAAGACATTTCTCTGTTCTTTGGAACAATACTCCTGAAATTTTCCTACTATTTCCACTGTGTTGTCTACTTTAGCACTGTTGGTATAAATAATAATTAGCAAATTGAAATCACTGATTGGCTGTTGGATTGTGCTCAATTATACCTCGCAATCACATAGATTTCAAAAAGATCCCTTAATAGTGAAATATATGAATCCTTTGGTTATTGCAGAAGACTTACAGATAACTTTTTAAACGAGTCAATTTTGTTGTGGCATGCGTATTTAAATTAGCAAACACTTTACTTCACAACTTTATGAATATCAGTATTACATTAAAATCATCTAGTAAAATGTTTAACTCAGCCTAGACTAGAGACAGACTTCAGGTTGTTCTCATTCCATATAGTCTAATTGCTGAGGATACGATCACCACACCACAGCTTGTAATTGATACTTAGACAACCCACATTTCCATACGATGATTCGTGCAAGAACAATACATAACATAATTCTTAAATTAGATCGTTTACATCTTGATCATACTCGCATGGTTCGGAACATCAAATCCATCAAATCAATCTCAAGATACTCTACGTATTTACATCTTCAAATAGCGCCATCAGCAAGGTTTTGGCTTACACTGCACAACCCACAATTCCTCTGCGAACTTACAAAGAACTCTAGTCTTTGATAAGCAGCAGAAAAAATATTTGTAACAGGTCGTCAGCAAAATTGGTAGGAAGGTTTGATAGAGTTGATCGACCTACTTACATCTGTCTACATGTCTATTTGTGTGTTCGTCTCTCTCTCGACACGTATTTAGTTCTGGATGTATATATATATATATATATACACATTTTGCTGAGACGCAATGCAGAGATGGCAGAACAATCCTGTGGATCAAGCTCAATCTCCGCGTCGAGAGCTGGTATTCTCAAGGACAGACGTGAATGTGAGCTCCGAATGCGGGAAACTGTCCATCGGTGCCATCGTTGGGATCCTGCCCTCCGTGGGAACAATTTCACGAATAAGTTGCTTGTTTGATTCATCTTCGGATTTGGTACAATGGCGCTTCATACCAACGCCGTCGAGGTTGCTACGTTGCCGCTTCGTAATACCAGTGTTTGGGCGATAGTTAGACCGCTCTTCCTCCTCCTCCTGCTCGTTGCCCGATGTTTGGCTGGACGGCAGACTGTGTTCTTGTTTGCGGTTTGATGTCTGGTTAGAAGACTCCCCGTGTTCCTCATTGTCAGATGTGTGATTCGAAGACTCCTTGTGATCTTCAGTGTCGGATGTATGGCTAGAAGACTCCTCGTCTTCTTCGTCTTCTTCGTCTTCTTCAGGGTCGGATGTATGGTGAGAAAGCTCCCCGCGTTCTTCAGTGTCGGATGTATGGTGAGAAAGCTCCCCATGTTCTTCATTGTCGGATGTATGGCTAGAAGACTCCTCGTCTTCCTCGTCTTCTTCAGGGTCGGATGTATGGTTAGAAAGCTCCTCAATTCCTTCAGTATGGTTAGAGGTCTCCTCGTGATTTTCATTGTCAGATGTATGGTTAGAGAACTCCTCGTCTTCTTGATCCTGATCCTGAACGTAGTAGTGCATCCCCTCGTAAACTTCCTCATCACTTGGAAATGGGATGCCAATGAAACGCCTCGGAATTCCTACAGACATAGGAAAAACATATACGTGAGTGGGGCACAATTAGAGGTTAAACCAGAGACAATCCTTAGACACTTAGAACAGTAATTTTTTTCTCCCCACCGAGGGGTTGATGCCACGACAACCAGACTGTCAGCGATAAGAACCTATAGCAATGTTCGCAGAGAGAAGTGGAAAGGAAGCCTACTTTCTTCCATGACGGGCTCGACTTCGTCCTGGATAAGCACAGTATGCCCCTGGATGGGCTCGACTCCGCCCTGATTGGGCTCGACTCCACCCTGTATAGGCAAATTTAGATCCAGGTTGAGCTCAGCTTCGTCTTGACCATGTTGATTCTGATCATGGTTTCGAAGGTCCTGGACAAAATCCTCTTGCTCTTGTTCCCAAATTAACGGCAAACAAGTTGGGTCTTGGTCACGTCGATGAGTGTTGAGGGTGGAACGATCGCTCAATCCCTCCTCTAAGTTGAAATCCATCGTGCAGCGACGAATTCCTAGCTGCGAGGGATGCTACGGAAGAAAGTACACGCTATGGGTGATATCTCATACTCTCTTAAACCCAGCCAAATGCGCAACCAAAGAAGGGCTATTCTAAGAACGACTGCATGGGTTTGCGAAGCAGAAGTTGGGACGAGAACAAATGCAACGAGCGTTGAATTTTTCACTAATACCACTCTCCGCTGAATCAGAATGTGGCCGTAGGAGATAACCCACCAATTGACTTCCCCAATTCTCCTTGAACGCACCAGAAAACTCTACTCTCACTGCGGCCTGTATCCTTACAACTTCAACCACAAAGGAGAATGCAACAAATCTCTACACTTTTTTCCTTTTTTTTTTTCTTCTGTTTTTTTTCTGTCACAAGATCGTTTTTCGACACAAACCTTGCCACAATTTCGTTCACGGCCTAACAGCAAAGACAACTAACAAAAACGGTGGTCCGGAAAACACGGGTTATAAGCACCTTGCAAATCCGAGCCACTACTTCGGTGGGTAGTAAATCAGAGAACAATACAAGATAAGGCTACGAAGGACACTCAGCAAAAGAAGTTTCGGCGTTCTATTACTGACAAATCTTGACACCAAACTCGACATCCTATCCATGCAAACCAGTTTCGACATGCAAGAATTTCCCTCTCATCGGCTCATCAAAATTAGAGATGGGCACAACTAAGAAAGCACTGCAACCTCGTACTGTGACTAAAAACCAACCAAAGAACTGCAAAATCCGCGAGAGGTTTACAGGAAACACTTAGGCACGTAAAATCATATCAAGGCAGCTCTGGACCACAAGAGCGGCACCACACATGAAGATGTGCAGCAAGCTCCGAAGAAGCAAAATGGCCGTCTTGAAGTGTGGCACTTTCCATTACATTGCTGTAGAATGAATGCAGGTTCTACTTTATCTTTCACAGTGTTATCATCTACGGAACAGATTGTGGAAGTGAATCAGTTCTAGAGTCAACATTCATTAACATGTTCACTGAAAATGGGATCTTCTAAGAATGTTGCAGTTTCACTCTTGTGGTTGTTGTTTGATAAGTGATTGATTTTTGTTTAATTGGATTTTTTATATTTGATTAATATTGTAGACATAGATATGAAAGAAGTGTTTTGAAATGGAGTCCAATTTGTGTAAACCGCTAATTGTAATAGGATTACTTGTCAAAACAAAATGGTATAAATTTAACATATTTAATTTTATTGACAAATAGCAAGCCAAAATCAAACAAACTATTAGCCAATTTTGGCTTCTCAAAGTTTGATATTGAGTAGCAAATACAAATATTGGAATCAATACCTTCTTGTTGGACAATTTGAATTTGTTTAATAGAAAGCTTAGTCATTTAGAAGCTCAATGAAACCTTCTCTCTCATCTATCCCTCCCATTTCCTTGCTCATACTTTGTTTATCTTTACCCATTTTGCTTGCCACATTTGATTGTCTCATTGTCTAATGAATTGTGCCAAGGTTTTGGCAAAAATGAGAAGGTCCAAACCTTTGCTATTGGCTAATAAACCAAAAAAATAAATTTTAGTTTAAAACAATATTTTTAGAAAAATAGAAATTAGATAGTAAAAACATTACTATAGAATATTATTTTTTTACCATCCATGCTAGTGTTGTTATCTAATGATGTTGTCTATCAACACAATAATATTTAATACAACACACTTCTCACTATGGAGTTTAGACACCAATTTCAATTGCACTTTGATGTATTGTCATAATAAAAAAATGTGCTTCTAATGTAGTAACGAAATGATGCTTGTACACTTCACAGGAGTTTATGAAATGCCAAATCATAATGCATAGCATGCGACTCATAAATTTGTGCATTACAAAAAAAAAAAAAAAAAAAAAAAAAAAAAACCTATTGATTTCGCCGCAAAACTCCACACTTGATCACATGTGATGCGAATTGCGGCATGAGGTTCAGATTTGAGCCCCGTTAAGAACACAAATGAATGAATGAATGGGAGGCCCAGAATTGGAGATCGCCACGAATCTGCGCCGTGTCTGTCGGATTTTCCTCCATCCTGTTATATGACGCCGCGTATATTTTTCGAATCCGTATATACAATTCTGTGGGTATATTTGTTATAATATTCATATGTCGTATATTCGATGTCGTCTTTGTACAATGGCATAGTTTAGTTCCGATTGGATGCGATTGTTTGTAATTATCTTGACTAGTCCACCCATGTTTGCAATTGATGATTTCAACCCCATACTATTCCTACTATTGTGTGTGTGTGTATATATATATATATATATATTTCATTTATTTACTTCTTTCTTTCTTTTGTATGTATGTATGTGTCTGTATATGTATATCACTATATTTATATAGATATGTGTATATATGTAAATATATGGTAGCATTAGAAAAGTAATCAAAATTTGTTATATTTTTTGTGTATGTACTTTAATTCGTTTTGTAATTATGATTTGATCTTTATCAACTTAAATTACTTACCTCATAATTGTAATCAAGAAATAAATTAGATATGAAACGTATAAACATGCATATTTAAAGCATTCTATTTATTATTATTATTATTAATATTTTAAAGTAAATAATTCAAAAGAAACATTTCAATTCAAAAGTAATCTTTCAATTAAATATAATAATAATGCATGTAGAAATATTCTCGACACAATCTTGTACAAAATATTCTTTGCAAGTTTATTTTTTTATTAAAAGATGTTAAAGAAAAAAAATTAATTGATGATATTCTAAAATTAACACTATAGTACCTTCATACATATCTTCTAACAAAAATATTAAAAAGATATTATTTAGATTCTCTCAATTGGATTGTTTCTAAAGAGGAAGATATTTATCATAAAAGCCACGTGAAATCCCTCCTATAATTGAGATCATTCTTTTATTCAAGAAGAAACTTACTTTTAGCCAAAATATATCTACTTATATAAATATATATATATATATATACATATATATATACTTGTCTGTTTGTCTACAAAAATCACTAATTCACTAAAGTTGTTAGCACTATTTAGAATTATATATTTAAATTATTTAAAATTAGTTCTTTCTTATCTTGAATTATCATCCATTCTCGTTCCTAATCCTTGTCTTTCCTCTCCATCTCAATTTCCTCCCTCATTCCTCTTATCATCCATCCTCTAATCTCCCCCTTTCCCTCTCTTTCATGTCTAGCACACTTCAGTACTTGGTTTAACCTACTAGGTATAAAAAAAATACTAGCTTGGTAAAATATACTCTACTATATATTTTTATATATATATATATATATATATATAAATAGATTATTTAAGATCTATTATTATTTGAACTGGTTAGAATATGATGATACACAAGCTACAATTAAGAATTATAAAATACTAAAATAAGTTTATAAAATTTTAAAATTATATTCTTTGTATGTATATCTATATATATATATATATATATATATATATATACTACCATGGAATGATTTTTACACAAGATTATTTAATAACATGTTTGATTTTTACATTTTAATATATATATATATATATATATATATATAAAATTGAGCCAAGCATTTACTAATACAACCCGCCCATTCTAACCATCATAAAATAAATCTCCATTGTTAGATTTGCATTGATTGAAAATTAATAAAAAGAAAAAAATAGTTAGATCTTTAATTAATAATAATTAATGTGTTAATTTAGTAAATATATTGGTAAATTTAATAATTATATATATATATATATAACATAAATTATTTAAAAAAAAATTATCTTTAATAATTATCATTTTTATATATCATTTTATATGACTTTGTATAGAATGATATTATTTTAAATTTAAGATGGTAATTATTTTTTACTAAATTAAAAAAGGTTAGAATCAAAAAATAGGTCATTTTGAAGAAAAATTTAAAAAAGAATAAATCTAAATATCTGTATATAATTACAATTACAAAGTTGTTTTATAATCAAATTATTATTTTTCTCATTGAAGAAATAATTTATTTTTAAAATGAATAGTAAAAAATCTATTTTTGATCCTATAACTAGAACTAATAATTCTAAGTGTTTATAATTGTCAATACATTAAAATGGTAAGGAATAAAAACATGAAGTATCATAAGAATCAAATTAAAATTACAAAATTTAGAAAGAAGCATTAAGAAAAAGAATGGCTGTAAATTTAATCTTGATAATACAAATTTAATTAATATATTTGATTTTTTAATATATTATCATTATTTTAATTATTTCTCAAGTACTAAATGTTATGTTACATAGCATTATTATAATTTAGATTTAATAGAATTTGTTAGGATAGATATTGTTTTTCTAAAGAATTTATGATATCAAAATTAATGAATAAATAATAATAACAATAATATATAATAACAACTAGTTTTCTATTTTAATACAGGTAAAATTAATTTATAATTTAATAATATATATAGTAATATTGGCTATATATATAAGCAGTTATTAGCTAATTTTTTAAATTATTTTCCAAATCAGTTGGCCAAAATTATTTTATAAGTGAAGTTTTATTTAATTTTATAAATTAACTTTGAACCTTAATAAACTATTTTTAAAAATATATATTGAGAATTTTATTTTATAATATTTAAATTTAGAATTTTGACTTAATTTTAAAGATTCAAAAATTGATTCAAATTTTATTATGCTGATTGTAAATTCAATAAAGGAAATAATTTAATTTATTTTTTTAATAAAATTTTTGAAAACTTTAGTAAAAATTTAATAAAACTTTTCAAAATATGAAACAATTTTATTATTTTTTAATTATTTACTATAAATATCTTTATATAATTAATTTAGAGACTATATATTTTAAGAAATACGGAACAAAAAAAATTACCAAAATCAATGACAGAAGCATTTTGAGATTTGATTTAGCTATAGATATTGCTTTATTTTATTATTTATTCTTCTTTGATACAACTTTTTGTACATCAATTGATAAAGTATGTTAAAAACAACTCTATTGATGTTATTTTCATGACTTATTTAATATTAAAGACTTATATAAAATTTTTGAATTGCTTTAATTGCATCATTGTTTTATTACACCTATATATTTTAGAAAGTATTGTTGATACTTTGCTTGCACATCTAAGAGAAATGTTTAGTTCTTCTAAGCTATTTAAATACTGAGATAAAATTATTTTTATTGATGTGTGTGTATATATATATATATATATATATATATAAGCTTCATTTTAATTTAAGGAGAATGTACACAATTACATCATTTTATTTTTTAATTGTTACATAAATAATCTTTTTTTATGAATACTTCTATAAGGCCACAATTTTCTAATAATATCACAAAATAATAAAAATAATGGGTAGACATTTTATTAAATTGTCAATATACATAATAATAAGTTATTCCATATTCTATTTCTAATACTATGCCCTCAAATCTTTAAACTATATTTTTTTAAATAACTTTCATATGCAATTCGCATAATATTTTGTAAGCATAAATATACTCTTTAATGTTTTCTTTTTATTATTATTGTGAACAAAAATATCATGTGCACTAATCATTATATACATTTTCAAGCACAATAACTATATTTTAATATTGCATTAAAATTTCATTACCAAAAAGACCTGCCTTTGTTTTATAGAATTGTTGTTTTTATAATCATAATTTTTACATATTAAAACCAAATAACTATCACATTTACATTAACATAATAATTGCATGATATCTACTAAACCACAAATAGAAAAGACCTTAAGGATATTACTTTAAAACTTTCAATTTAATGGTAGCAATATTACACAGATCATTTATTTTCAAAAAATTAAATACATGGTGATTTTGCATGCTTTAAAATATATTAAAATATAATAATACTATGTTTTTACAAAGTTTGTTTTAGTACCTCTGGTCAAACCTTTAGTCAAATGCAAAAAAATTACAATTTGCCACATATTCAGCTATTTGCATACTTCACCTAATTAAATGTTCAATACAATGTAGATCTAATGGCCATTTGGCCACCTAATTATATATACACACTTATAATCTGTTACGTAGAATTAAGATTTCTAAATATTAAATAAACATCCAATAGCGTTTTATAAAAAATGTAGTTCATATGTACATACACATACATATACAACAAAGATACTGGGAGTATGTTAAATCGTGTGAATATTTGCCTTCAGTCTAGTAGTGTAGAATACTTGTGTAATATTCACGATCATTAATCTGTCTTTACATGATTACTTGTTTGTTCACACTTTCTGAACCAGTACTTCAGTGTGCTTTATCACGTCTTTAAAGTTTGCTACATAACCTCATTTTCATAATCTTTTGCTTAAAGGAGTGTAAATATATCACAGCACAAATTTTTTTTTTTTGTAATTTCTATAATTTTAATAAACAAAAAAAACTTTCCTATTTGTATTTTTATTTTTTAGAACTTATTAAAATTTTGAAGTTTCCCCTGAAATTGATACAAGAACAGCGCCACAATGACGACATAACTTGAACACAAAAGATTAAAGGTATTTTTGTTTATTCATACACCAAAAATTATTTCATATTAGAGATGAATATTTGGGACATAATTTCAAAGAAAAATATTTGAAACAAGATGTCGCGAAGTGCGTCTTCTGTCCACCCATCACGTGGTGTTCAATTGGAAAATGCATTCAAGTACGGTTACCAACAATGTTAGCATTGAGAAAACCATTTCAGAACCTGACTTCAGAGTCAATTGTTCAACGTTTGGTACAATTATTTGCAATCTTGGCCTGCATGGCCCACAAGAAGACTAGACATACCAGGATCCTAATCTCCAGAT
Organism: Physcomitrium patens; assembly: GCF_059467195.1. Lineage (NCBI taxonomy): Eukaryota > Viridiplantae > Streptophyta > Bryopsida > Funariales > Funariaceae > Physcomitrium > Physcomitrium patens. The sequence goes on from NC_143435.1 coordinate 5,029,908, forward strand.
TTGAGGCAAGATATTCTGGTCCCCATGATTTCCGCCAGCGAACCTGAGTAGCTTTAACAGTCTCCGAGTAGGACGTGCAGGAGTGAAAAAGTGATCCCCACTTGGAACAGCTGACACGACTAAAACCTGGTCATGCTACCACGGAACTCTTTCATCTCTTTCAACTCATGCAATAACAATGCTGAATGAAAATTCTCGCACATCATCTGGACTCAGGAATGAGAATACGCAACAATGCAGTGAACAAGAGGCTATACCTCAGACTAATCCTTCTGTGACCATTTAGCCAACTGCTTCGGTAGAGAGAGTTTACCTGTAACAGGGTCGGTTAAGGTTTTGAGGCACACGGCACATCAACCGCCAAAGCCGTTCTCTGCATTAACATTCTGGAAGGCAAAGGCGAGGCATGAGTATCAAAAGTGTTAGAATAATCAGTTCTGATGTCACATCAAGGCTGGGACTCACCAAGACAGTATGTCGCAACGAGGGCTGTACAAAGGGAATTCTAATCATTTGAACCAAAATCTGGACAATTCAGCGGAGAGAGGCTAGGACAAGTCAATCTCGATGAGTGGGTGGAAACTGGGAAACTCGACAACCACCCCGCTTTTCATCTTTGTGAAGAAGAGCTCTTGCATAATCTGGCTCGGAGATGTCTAAGGTGCATGTAGTACAAATTGCAAGAGAAGCCAAGTTCACTTTAGCAAGATCCTTCAGGGACATGATAGTTGGGAGTTTCACGAATGAAACAATAGCACGTCTGCAAAGAGGACAGGGAATAGATCCTGGTGGATTTAGGGCTGCACTAGCAACGATGTTGGTTGAACACAGGTGGAGAGCACAACGTGTACAAAGTTCATGTTCACAACCTGTACCATCACTCTCAGATTATCGTTAGAAAACAAGGTCAAAATAAAAACCTTATATGTTCCAAGACTATTTTACAATTATACCAGCATACCGCACCGCATATGATCAGGTTATCATCACATAAAAAGCCTATCACAATGGAGTATGATAACCTTCTGCAGCTACAGTGCATCGTCTCTCCAAGCAGACCGAACATGGGTCAGCGTCAGAAGGTACAAGATCAACGTTTCGCCAACCACAATCCCTGTCACACAGACAAGATGATCCACAGAAAAAGTAGTTTACCAATTATGACACCTAATTAACAGAACTTGCACTAGCAAAGAACGCTTTAACACCTAGACCGATATAAAGAGCGGAATAAACTGGAAATGAATTTGCCATGCAAGAGGAAAGTAAACCACTAGCACACCTAGCAATCTTCACGATGCTGGAGAGAGGGAGTGCCAGATAGCCCGACGGTGGAAAAGGTTCAATAGAAACTGATGAGTCTGGGATCAACAGAGGCTCCAACCAATGCCGACGCCACAACCGTGCCACTTGTAACGCTGTCCATCTACACTACATCACAATTGCAATCACTCCACGGTTATAACTTGATAAAAAATTGGCGCAAAAAGCGAAAGGTGTTTTGGTAAAATGAAATTTAAAGCTTACACCTCCATAAGCTAAAATGGAGTCACCGTAACAGCTCCTACCGTCCAGTCGCCTATTACTAAGCTTCAATATTTCATCGCCGACCGCTAGTAAATTGGCATTCACAACCCAAGTAACGTCTGCAAATCACAAAAGACATATAAGTGAAGGAGTGCAGCCTAAGCAGCGAGTATACCCGTTGCAATTGGTTGCATTTCGATTTGCCCCTTTCGCAATTAGAGCCTGAACACAAAGAAAAGTCAGTTTACTTGAAAGCGAAGCAGCAAACCTCCTGTTCTTAAAAAGGATTACTGAAAAAAGGCATGCAAATGGGTACACTTGGCAACCTTAATTTTGATGATGCTGTTACTCAAAAAGACCAAACAAAGTTAAGCATAGGGAAGTAAAGAAACCTGACAGCAGGGTACACTGCCTCCACAAGCAGCATAATGCAACGGGGCACTACCTGCTCCTGTAACAAAAGTCACAATGCATTTTTGCCTCAGCTATCTTACACATATAGGCGCCACTTTCGATAATAGTGGTGGCTGGAATTTCCTTGGGCAAGAAATAAAAGATACTAAAACGCATATTAAAATACCACCACAACTGAGGGGCGATTTAGCTAGTGAAAAGTTTTGGGTAAGCATGTTCCTGTTCTGACTGAAAAATTTGATTAACTCCATGTCAACCTCTCAACCATACTCTCAAGTTAAAAAATTACCTATCAAGTCAATAGAGGTGCCATCTTGAATGGTTACTGCATCAACGTTTGCAGAAAGATCCAACAATAGTTGTACACACTCAATGTGGCTATTTAGAGCAGCCAAGTGAAGTGATGTAATGCCTCCATCAGCAGCACAATTCACAACTCTAGCTAACGAACTGCAAGAAACATAGAATCTACTCAATTGAAACATCCGGCACACGGATGCAACTCGAGAGTTAGATGCAACTTATGTGACCAAAACCTGAATAGCACGCTTTCTGAAACTACACCTCAGATGGGTTGCAACTTAAGAGTGGATGCTGATAACTAACCTTTGTTCTACACAATATTTCGTACAAGTCGATTCATCACTGTTCACTGGCTGTAACGTACTCCACAGATGGGGGACAGTGGGCACAAAATCAGCTAATACCAAGCGTATGCATCGTGCATGGCCACTGACTGCCGCAAAGTGTAGAGCAGTGCGACCATTTAGATAGTCTGCTCTATTCATCTGCACATATTCATTAAAAACTTATGTCCTGCCAATGCAAGGATTGTTCTTAGTAACAGGTTCATGAAAGTGAAGTGTAGTAGAAGACGGATGATAAGCCACGGCTGCACGCACTTTCGAGGAGTAACATCCATGAAGTTACCCACACATGATTATGACAACACGGTGCGATCAAACCTCACCTTCGAGCGAATTATTCAGCGGCATTCAAGCTCAGGCCCATCCCTGAACTTCTTGACGCAAACGATCCCTCTTTAAAGATCCATATATTCGAAGTACTATCCAGTACTAAGCCCCAAAAATATTGAAGGCTGGATGAGGATGGATGAGGCTAAGAAGGGAATAAACAGAAGCTACAGTGAATACCTCCAACCCGTATTGAATTCCGTTCGGATAACTTCCAAGAATGTAACGGGCAAAGTCCGACATGCGCCAGGTTAACAAAATCTGCATTCGGAAACCATGTTAAAAAAAACTAGGGAAGTGTCACCAAGTCAACACAAGAGATAAACAACTACGAGCATGGGAGGCCCGCAAAGAGATTTCTGATGTAGTCACTAATGGTAGATACAAAAAGAGTGACATTACGAGGCAGACAAGGCCCTGAATGATACGCCTTGTCTACAACTAGCGGAAACCAGGGCAGTTAGGCACGGAAAAGCTGGAGGTCTTTCTACAGGTTATGCAGGGCTTTCTGCTGGTTAACGATTTTTTTGGTTTCGGCAAATGAGAAGGCTTCTATGTCTCTTTGTCTTATACCTAAGCGTCCATATTATATAGATGCTAACCCACGCCAAGCGTCTAAAATTTGGAAAGAGTACACTTCAACTAAAAGAGCTCCACTTATTGTTTCCCCTTCCATGCGTAAGCAGTGCAGTTTAAAATAGAGGTGCTCGGAAACTGGTAGTTGACTACTGCATGCATAGAGATAAATATCTTTACCTTACAAGAAAACCAATACCAGAATTGCTTAACTAGCAGGATTATAATGTTACGTACATTTGCTCTGTAGAGTAGCAGAGTCTGTACCACCTCCCAGTGCCCATAGCGACAAGCCTCCATTAGCGCAGTCTGCAAATTCACACCGAAAATAACGTGAAAGAGTAAATCCAACTACATTATTCCGACGGGATCATACAAACAATAACGCCGCAAAGACCAAAACAATTCTGAACGTATGAATGATTATCAGTTAGTAAGCATTTCATCTGCCTTAATCTGAAATCATTATGAAGAACAACTGGATACCTGTCCACAATAATTCTGCGTGTTAACTTCCACTCCGCATTCGAGAAGTAATGTCAAGACCTGAATAGCAGGTTCATAAGCTAGATGTAAATAATTTGAAAAAATGTTCAGAGAGACAGGCTATGATAAGCTAACCAAGGTCAAAAGTGTCATTCCCTCAAAATCCTAATTCACTGACGATCCCATTCATCCCAGCAGAATACTCACAAATCGTAGACCTTAGAAGCTCATTCTGACCCACAAACGGTAACCGATAAATGGCTAATAGAGAACTAAATCAAGAGTAGCTGAATCGACTGTGTATGAAATCCAATTTAGCCACCGACTAAGACAAAGACATCTGGACAAATAAGCTAGAGAAGCTTTTGCAAATCCACAAATAAATAAACAATTAGATTAAATCCAAAAAATTAAAACAAAAATACAAGCTTTCTTGTCGTTGATACAAGGGACATGAACAGAAAAAGAAAGCACATCAAAAAAAATTAAAACAAATTCGCATGACCGCGTCAGTGGAAAACCAAACGCATCTAAACTCCAAAACAAACGAGTGAGAATAATAAATTTGTAGGAAGGCAAGAGGAATCACCAACCTCATTGTGCCCTTGCATTGCTGAGAAATGCAACGGCGAGTTACGCATTCCGAAGGTAGAATATTTTACGAGACTCGGATTACAGTCTAATAGGGCCTGAGCTGCCTGCCAATCTCCATCAGATGCCGCTGTTACCAATCGCTCCCCTGAAGCCGAGCAACCAAACGTATTACCCATACTGTCACCGCTTATTTTCGATCTCCTGACGTAACCATTGCTCCTCGACCTGATCAGCGCAATTCGTCCTTCGAGAGAGAATCATGACACCTTTCCAGATTCGGCTGTCACATCTGAGCCATAACGCGAAAAGAAGAAAATTATCAAGACATCGCTGTAAACGACCGTCGTGAATTCCACGCACAAAATCGCCATAGACGCTTCACTGCTCACAAACCATCTGCCTCTCTTACAAAGTACTCAAAAAAAGCCTTTCATCTCGCTCTCAGCGTCTTCGATTTCGATCTCAAGCCTCAATGCACCAGCCAATGGAACATGGAACTCATAGCCAAACAAGAAATACACGAACGGTTTCAAAAAACGCACAAACCATCGGGCCGCAATGCTTCATTTCATCGATGAAAGTGCACCGACAACGAAGATGCAGTATTACTTCAGACATCGATGTCCACTGGACATGAGCACGTCGCTGACTGTCTCGACAACCACCACCAAGGACCAATTCTACACGGAAAAGAAACGGGAAATAAAATCACTTCCAAGTGATGCGCAGCAGACAGGGCCACTCTACGCTATACACACAACCCCACGCCAGAGCACGCATTCCCACGCATTCCCCACGCCTTCACACTCTCAAAAATTGGCCGCCCTGCTCGATAAAGTCCACAACAACACCTCAGCACCTCTCTAATACAAATCTCCGCAACATACCGCCGACGTTTCACCACTACAATGCAAATCGGATTCGCCGAATCCACCGAGCACAAACTCAAACACCTCGCAATTAAGACGAATCTCACCTCTCTCCAACCTCAATTCTGAAGAAGACGAGGCAGAAGAAGAAGAAGAAGCAGAGCAAGTAGAAGAAGCTCATTCATCCTCGTTAGATTAAACAACTTATAACCTGAATAAACTTGCACACAATGGAACAAACCTAGTGGAAAACAACGAGGAGCTCATTGTAAGAAAAGCAAAAACGCAATCGCCATGGCAGCTGAGGATTCAGGCCACGGTCTTAGGTACTTCGCAGGAGAAAGAAGAAGAGGAATCGGAACCGTTGCTCATTCTTCAAACGTCGAGCTATTACTGCAGCACCCAAAACCGAGCCTATCAAGGGACAGTTAGCTACCGCCCTCGTAGGTTCAACTCTCTTTGGCGGTGTCCATGTACCGTGTTCCTGCATGGAGGGCCGATACTGAGGCCCTTCTGATACCTAGGACTGTTAGTCGCAGGGTGTCAACTACTGGACAGTTGGGCGAAAAAGACAAAAAGAAAAACGTTTCTCATCCACGTTCATCTGGAGTTGGTCTTGGATGAATGAGGATTGGTTGGTGCAGATCATTTATTTATTAGAGTTATTTATTGGAGGTATTTGGTATGTTGAGATTTATTTTTATTGCTTCATCATTTGATGCGTATAGATTCTTAATTTACCAATTGAGTTTGAATAATTAAAATTTCACTTTGATGCTTGGATTTTTACTCTTTCGAAGACAGATCTATCTATCTCTATATATATATAGACAGAGAGAGAGAGAGAGAGAGAAATGATAAAGCCACCCAAATATTACTAAATCGACCTACTTGCTTCATTCCTAGCCATTGTCCCAATCCTAGCCATTCCCCCATTCCCAACCATTGTCCTTGTTCCCAATCCCCCACCCCCATCCCTAGCAATGGTTGGGAATGTAAAATAGCTAGGAATAGAAATGGAGGGTTCCAAGGATGCAATGATGCTTAAAATAGAGTGCATTGCTTTAGTAAAAATTTGGGTTGCTTATCATTTCTCTCTCTATATATATATATATGTATATATGTGTATATGGAATTAAAAATAAAAACATAAATAGCCACAACAAAATAGTTACATAGACATCATCAACATAACATTTTAAAATTTTGAATATTTCAAAATAATGTATATCTCATGAACAAATTTTTGTTGTTGTGTTTGTATGTTTAATGAGAATGTATCATGTATCAAAGTAGTAATATCCTTGGTATGTAATTGAATGGCATCTACAATATGTTGCCATGATGCTATCAAAAAAATAATTTTCTGATTAGAAACCAAATATGTTATGTCTCTTTGTTTCTACAAGGGGCCAAGCTTTTCTTGATCTTTATTCAATAAAAATAGTATAACTTAACTTTCTATCACTCTCTTTATATTATTGTTAAGGTCTTTTTCTAAAGATTCTTTGTGCATATCATTCCTTGAAACAACAATGTGATATGCCACAATTTATATGCCAATAGAATATGTATATTTTATGTCATATTTTCCATTCTTATTTGATGCACTTCAATGAAATGGTGTTGTAGTAAAAAATGAGGGCATTGCTACTTTAACACATCTATTATGTAAAACAACTTGGGTACAAGACAAAGAAGCCTTCTCATTGGTTGAACATGAGAACAAAAAAGCATTAATAAACAAAAAAATTAATGGATGGCAGTGCCTAAATGCACCAATTTTTTGCTAGTGAAATTGTGAGAAAGCATTGATATATGATATTTAAGAAGCATGAACACCTTCATAATTTTCTTCATTTTCTCTAAAAATACATATGTTTTCTCCCTACATATACACACAGTTTATTACAAAAACAACTAACATAGAATATAAAAGTAGGGGAATGTTAAATAGACCAAGGCTTTTACCAATTTGACCTACCCGTTATGAAAAAATAAAATGACTTCTAGATTCATTTTTCCCATGGTAGATCCAAAACCAATGAAATCCAACCACATTATTTACTATATTCTTCATTATGGATAGGCCAATTTAATAAAAACTTGGGTCTATTTAATATTCCCCTAAAAGTATAGAATAAATATTTTTAAAGAGAAAATGAAAAAAGGCTATTGTAATGTTATTTCCTAAAATTTACAAAAAATATACTCAAAAATAATAATCTCAACTCAGATATAAAAACAATGATTTGACAGACAAAGGTTTGGCACATGCGCGGCGATGGACTCCGCTTCCTTCACCCGTGCCTTGTGGAGCCCCTCCGGTACCCGCGCTTCCAGTTGTTTATTCCGCAGTCAACCCCAATCATCGCACAGTTTAGGGCGGACACGATCGATCGGTGGACATGAACGAGTCCCCTCCCCCGAACAAACTGGCGGTGTGAGCGAGTTCACGGGAAGGCAATGTCACCTCTTAGGAAGTTTCTATGCTGTTCGCATGAATGAGGGAACCCTATTCCCACCGCAACTTTGCCACGGAATCAAAGTGGAAAGAGGCTTAAACCCTAACATTCCGATGCGCTCGCTTTAGTCCCGACGTCTAAACCTTGACCCCGGTATGTTGGTTGGGACTCCGCGTCGGTTGATGTTTGCAAATTGCGGTTTGCCAATCGTCTCGGCCAACTCTTTGTTCTGGCAATTGCGTGGTTTTAGTGTAGGAAGGTTTTGACGCCTTGCGGTGTTTCAATTCCGTTTTGCTCTGTAATTTGTGTGTGTTGTGTTTTTTCTTTTGCCACTCTTTTTTGTAGTGTTCCTGAGACGAGGAGTTTTTGAGTCGGCGGTTTAGGGGAGCCGATTTTGAGGAGAGAACGGGGCTCGCGAAAATGAATCGTGCATGGTAGCAATCGGTGTGTTGGAACCGATTTCGGCGGTTGGTAGGACTGGGAGGAGGATCTCAGATGTTAAACTGGTTGGATTGCGCTCGCATCAGGATTGTGCACCAACATTTAACCTAGGCGGTCGTGTGAGAGGCGGAATGTGGAGGGCGGCAGTAAGGCAGTTATCGAGACAGCCGCGGGAGGGGTTGCGGGGCGCGGGCAATTGTTCTTCGCTGTTTTGGTCGCAGTCGTTGCAATCCCGATGGACGTCTGGCTCGGCGGCGGCTGCTGTTGGTCAGGTTCATGTCAGGGCGGTTGACAAGGACGTGAATGTTGATGCTCGATGGCCCTTGAGAGACACTAAAGTTGGATTCTCCAGATCGTCGTCTGATTCTGTGCCATCGAGTATAGATCAGACGCTGGATGCAGCTCTGCACAATGTCGTGAATCTCCCTTGGCTATTCTTGCAGGGTGTACCTGCCCAGGATGTTGGAAACTTTCATGCTAGACCTGGAGAGAGGCCAGCGCTAGATTACTGTCGTACTTATGCAAGTGCGGCGGAAGCAGTAATTGATGATGATGATGAAAGTGAAGAAGAGTGTGCTCCTGAGGAACCTCCTCAATCTGTAGACTTCAACAAGGCAAAGACAGCGAAGGAACGTGCTGCGGAGAGCAGAAAGGCCAGGTGGAAGGAGAAGGCATTGCGTATGCGTCAGTTTAAAATTGAGACTGAGGCATGGCATCAAGCAGCGGCAGAGTACAAGGAGCTAGTTGCAGAAATGTGCAAGAAAAATTTAGCTCCGAACTTGCCAGCCACTCGATCGTTACTCCTTGGCTGGTTTGAGCCCTTGAGGTATTTAGCTGAAATTATTTGTTGAGTTTTCGCTTTAGGTTCCATCCCTTGGCAAATGATGCATTTGCAGAATGGAAAGACTTCGTCGGAGTGTAGAGCGCGACCTTTTTAGAACGATTTTAGTATGAGCTGCGGTGATACCAAAAAAATATATGGTTGCGATCTCAGTTTGTACAGTTTCTGCAGTTTGAATTTTTCGGTTTGACATTTTTACTTAGCTAGTGCAAGTGCTATGCAGTGCCATAATATTTTTCCTCTGAATTGCAGAGATGCTATTGCACAAGAGCAGAAGGATTACGAAGAGCGCAATTTCAGAGAACACCGTGCCATTTATGGCCCGTTTTTGGCTAAGCTTCCAGCTGATATGCTAGCTGTTATCACTATGCATCGCCTGATGAGTCTCCTTATGAGTGATCAGGAGCATGGATGTGTTAAAGTAGTTCATGCAGCTCTGCAAATCGGAGAAGCTGTGGAGCAAGAGGTTCTATGCTAAATCCTTTTTGAGTCCGTTGCGTGCTGTTTAGATTTTACGAATTTCTCTAATTGAATTATCGAGGAACATCAGAGTTGCTGACGGGTGATATTCTTAGGATCAATGGTTTGATGTTTTAGTTACTCTTTTGTGCCAATTATTCTCATAGCTGAAAGCCGATAGAGTTCTGAGTGTACAAGGTTCTTTTCTTGACAGGTCGGTATTTACAAACTTCTACGTTCCAAGAGGAAGGTGGCGAAGAAGGTGAAAAATAAAGTTAGTGGAGATGCTCTTGATGATCTGGACACTAACACGGATGACTCGATAGCGAATTCTGTTCTTGATTCTGATCTCAAACTGAAGTTGGCCAAAGAGAAAGTGAAGAAGTTAGTGAAACAACAGAAATTGCGATTGGTTGGTAAGGTAGTGCAGCAAGCCAATGGCGACGAGCCCTGGGGACCTGCTATACAAGTCAAGGTATATGATTAGGATGTCTTTCTTTTCTTCTTCTTTCTTTCTTTCTTTCTTTCTTTCTCTCTCTCTCTCTCTCTCTCTCTTGTTGTGTCAGGTGATTCTGAAGTCAGTTCTTTCCTTGCAGGTTGGAAGTAGACTACTTGAACTCATGCTAGAGACTTCTGTTATGCGTTCACCTGCGGACCAAAATGCTCAGGATATGACAGAACTGCGTCCAGCGTTTAAGCATACGCTGAGAAATTATCCTATCAAAAACAAAAACAAGTAAGTTACATGCTTGCACATTTTTTCTAGGTCTCATTTGTTAGTGCTACCAATGATTCATTTGCCCTTTGATTTTGAATTTGAAGCTTCTATTCTTTGGGGGTCTTCAAAATTTGGTAATTATGGTATATGTTGTCCTTTTCTGTATCATGTGCAGTATGAATCGAATATACGGTGTTATTGAGTGCGACCCTGCTGTCATGAGTGCATTAGATAAGTCTGTAAGTTACCTTTTCATCATGCCTTTCTAAACTTGAGGTCATGTATGCGGTCTTTCTTCCCAAGTTTTTGATCCTGAATCATGTTGAAGGCTATGATTCTTGATCTTGACAGGGATCTGACAATTATGTGTTTAGAATACTAACCTTGCGTGTTTAAGACAGATCATTGCCCTTCTCGATTTTTGCTATGGGACTTACTTTTTGGAAGTTTAAGGGTCCACCGCACACTGGTTTTGATTTCAGGTGCAACACATGGTCATGCCTTACATGCCAATGCTGGTGAAGCCGCGTGCATGGACCGGGTACGTACTTAATACCCTGTGGCGATTTTCCTCTTGACTGGTTATAAGTCTCAGAGATAGATTTTTTGTCTTTTTTTGTTAATTGATTTTTCTCCTAAAAATACATTTTTAGTCGTTCTTCTTTTTCTCCGTGCCTTTATTTAGAATATTATGGTGGCTTTTCAGTGTATGAATGTGCAAGTGGGGTGAGTTTATGTAGTTTGTCACCGAATCTTTCATTGGAGTATGCTCGAATCTTAGAATTGTCATTACACTACAGGTTTTATGATGGTGGGTATTTGCATCTGAAGTCAACTATTATGCGGACACATGGGGCGAAGGAGCTACGTGATACTATCATATCTACTCTTCGGCAAGATATGATTAAAATTGTACAGGTGTGTTTGAAGACTTTCATTTGTGTTAATTATCCTGCCTTCATTTATTTGTATTATCAGTTTCCTTGCCTTGTCGTTAAACAATTCCTATCCTGGGTTCGCTACTGAGGTTAATTTGGTGTGGAAATCTCAAATAATCGTGGGTCATTTTCAGGCTCTGGATGCACTGGGCTCAACTCAATGGAAGATCAATAATGTCGTACTGGATGTGTTAGAGCAAATGTGGAAAGATGGTGGACGTTTGGCAGATCTTGTGGATGCAGAAGATGTAAGATTACAATATCTTTTCTCCTCGAGAAACTATTTTGTTGTTTTTACGATGATGTTGGCTTTGCTGAAGCGAGTTCTATTGTGTTCCGAAAGCCTGATCGTTCCAAATGATCAGACGTATGGGTCAAATTTAGAAACCTACCCACTATCTTCTTTTCTAGCTTGTAACATTTAAGCGAGCGGATTTTTTAGTTGTTATGTACATTTCGGCCATCTCGTTTTAACGGTCGACGTATGGTCTATTATGCTTTCAGGTTCCACTTCCAGATAAACCTGAATCAGATGATTTTGAGGAGATACGTAACTGGAGGCGACATACTGCCTCAGCAAAGCGCACGAATAGTGAACGGCACTCCGTGCGTTGTGACACTGAACTAAAGCTAGCGGTACACCACTGAATAACTTCGTCAATCTCTCCTTAAATATAAATTCCTGTCTTAGCTAGCATGGTGTGTACGCTTCTCTTAAAACTGTCTTACGTTAAGAGCGGAGTCCTGTATACTTCTTCGGGAAAGTAGACCGTCTTCTTGAAATTGATGTTATTCTTATTTTTAACTTTCAGTTTGAAAAAAATTCTATACAGGCTGCTCGTAAGTTACGAGATGAGGAAGGTTTCTTTTACCCACATAACTTAGATTTTCGGGGCAGAGCCTACCCGATTCATCCGCATCTGAACCATTTGGGATCAGACATGTGCCGAGGTATCCTGCAGTTTGCAGAAGGTCGAGCACTGGGGCCGACAGGTTTGCGATGGCTCAAGATTCATCTTGCAAATTTGTATGGTGGAAAAGTAGGAAAGATGTCATTTGATGCGCGAGTTGCTTGGGTGGACGAAGTGATGGAGAAAGTGTTTGACTCTGCGGATAGACCTTTGGATGGAAGTCGATGGTGGCTAGATGCTGAAGATCCTTTTCAGTTTTTGGCAACTTGTCTGGATATTCGAAATGCCATCAAGTCTGGAAACCCAGAAACTTATGTCTCGCATTTGCCTGTGCATCAGGTGTGTTATTGTTGCAGATTTCGTTGTCTCCTTTGTCCTGGATGTTCCCTTTAGGCAAATTATATTTGAGTAGTGCCCACAAAATATTCTGAAAGAAAATTGGGATGTGAATTCTGTATATATTTCCAGGATGTGTTTTATTTCTGAGGCTGATAATGCTTGCTTGCTGCACATGCAATTCAGGACGGCTCTTGCAATGGCTTACAACATTATGCTGCACTAGGACGTGATAGGGTGAGTATCTTACTATTCATATTCAATTGGCTTTTAAGTATTTGTCTGTTGTTTTTTTTCTTTCTTTCTTTCTAATGGACCATTTTCTGCCTGATTTTATATTTGGGAACACGATGATTCTGAAGTACTGTTTTCTTTTTGTTGTCTGTGATCCCGTGCGCTGAGCAGATTGGAGCAGAATCTGTAAATTTGGTTGCTGGGGATAAGCCAGCAGATGTTTATTCAGGCATTGCAGCCAGGTATTTTGGTGTCAATGTACTTCACTTTAGTGTATTTCTTGTATTGTCATCGTTCTCTAATCGTCACAACTCATTCAAGTTTCAACTTAAGTTCAGTGCTCATGGTTGATTTGAAGCGAACCTCTCAGTGATCAATGTCTACTTGCATTTATCTTGCACGAGGTTAGAAATTCTTAAATGTTAAAGGGAATGGTTTGTTTTGAAACTTGAGAGCTCTTGTTGTCTAACAGGGTTCGTGAGATAATGGAAAGAGATGCCCAGAAAGATCCAAAAACAAGCCGCCATGCTGCTAATGCAAAGTTGCTACTCCCTGAAGTATGAACCGAACGACTACTCATTTTGTTGTTACTGCTATGCCAAGTGTTAAAAGTAATATTTAGGCTCTTTTTTCTGGACATACTGCAGGTTTTTTGTGGTACTGATCTTTGCATATTCTATGTGTAGATTGATAGAAAGCTTGTCAAGCAGACAGTGATGACATCAGTGTATGGAGTTACTTTTGTTGGCGCCCGCATGCAAATATTTAATAGATTGAAGGAGCGTGGAACCATCCAAGAGCAGACAGAGATGTACAGGGCTGCCTGTTATGCTGCCAAGGTAGTACATGTTCTATGTCGGGAACTCAAGTTTGAAAACCCACCATTTACTGTTTTTCTTTAGTTTCTGGAGTACCACAGATGAAGTGGACTAATGTTTCCATGATTAGTGGCGACTCTTCAAGGGTTGATTTGAAATTCCAAGTTTTTCAATCGATTAGAGGTTGATGTAAGTCAGAAACTAAACCCGCCTTCATAAATCACGTGGTCTCAGACAACGTTAAACGCATTGGGAGAGATGTTCAAAGAAGCTCGTTGCATTATGAGCTGGCTTGGAGACTGTGCGAAGGTGAGATCTAATTGTTCAAGATCAAAAGATGATCAGATTTTGTGCAAGGAATGGTGTCCTCTTGGACTTAAAAGAATTGTAAATTTCTCTCAGGTTTAATCATGCATTGCAAGCTTAACGTACTATTTTCAAGTGATTTCACTGCTAGATTTCTCTCAGATTTCATTCAGTCTAAAGGAATTGAGTGAATCGATTGGATGTTTTTGAGCAGATCATTGCCTCAAATGGAGAAACTGTGAAGTGGACTACTCCTCTTGGACTTCCCGTTGTGCAACCTTACCGCAAGCCTGGCAGACATTTGGTATGGGCAGGAAATATCTTCATTGTCTCCTTTAGTTTTGATGTCTACAACATTGCACGGTTCTTGGTGCATCCATACAGCATGTACTTGACCGTATATGCAGGAAAGCAGCAGTTATCAGTCTGCCTACTGTACTACATCTTTATTTAAGGTGGTCACACATCATCATCTTACTGAATGTCTTGGATTTGTGCTTGGTGCAGGTCAAGACTTCTTTGCAAGTCCTTGCCCTTCGTAATTTGGACGCTGATCAACCTGTTTTAGTGCAGCGGCAAAAAAGTGCTTTTCCACCAAATTTTGTACATTCTCTTGATAGTACTCACATGATGATGACTGCCTTGGCTTGTCAAGAGGCAGGTCTTACTTTTGCAGGTACATAATTATGTATACATAGCTTGATGTGCATTCTATTATTCTGCATTCGATATGCAGTAGGTGCTTATGGATTTATTTTCTTCATGAACATCCTCGTAAATTCTTTTCTTATTACAGCTTTTCTCCGTTCACAAGCTTACATGTTTTTGTTGTTTGTAACTGCAGGTGTGCATGATTCATACTGGACACATGCAGGTGACGTAGAGCAAATGAACAGCCTGCTCCGTGAGAAGTTTGTTGAACTCTACAGTCAACCAGTTTTGGAAAATGTAAGTCAAGAATGCTTGTGTGATTCCATGTTGCGATTTGAAGGCAAATTGTAAAACCGTTTCAGCGCACTTCGGTCTACTAAAGATGTTGAGTCGAAATCTCATTTTATTGAACTAAATATTTTACAAATCTGACGAGACGATCGTTCAATGTGTATGCAGCTTTTAAAAAGTTTTCAGGAGCGGTTCCCAACATTGGTTTTCCCCGAAGTTCCTGCTAGAGGTGATCTAGATCTAAAGGAGGTTCTGCGTGCACCTTATTTCTTTAATTAGCCTAGGTGAATCGTATAGCTTCTTTCTAGACTTTTAGTTTTTACCTTCATGCAGAAGCAGTTCCGAGTATTTGGTGGCATCCATCTTTTTGGAGAGAACCCAAGTAACTGCTGCTGGTACATCTTTGAGGCCACGACAAGAAACAACATTCTCGTGCACTTTTCATCGTCAATATGCCTTAACTGGGAGTCTCGACAGCGCTGCGTGGTAAAAATAGTCTTCTGTGTGGCCGCCTCATTTATCAAACAACGACGATACTTCTTGGCTGGGAGTGTTTGGAATACATTATAGTTGGTACCTTCCACAAGCTACATGATTATACGAGGTACCACTGCGCCAGATTGGTGGAGGTATCACTGCTATAAGTGGGAAGAAGCCACAATGAGTTGCAATTGAACTTCTGGGGGTCGGTAAACTTTTGTGTACTCTGGAGAGTTTTTAGACTCTTAAAAAGTAACAGAAGATTCTTTCAAATAGCAGGACTGGTGGAGCAGCGATCTACGGATCAGAATCAGGGACCCTGACTCGGAATTAGTTTTCTTAGATTTCAGAGACTCAAAGATTAATTAGCACAAGATCATTTCGAATGTACAACATCAGAACTTCCCAAACCTCCTTGCACAGAATTGGCGTGCAATTGGTGTCAATACCCTGTTGTTTCCAGTTTGTTTTGATACTAAGAATCCTTCATGGTTACTGAGCATGTGTACTCGATACATGTCTACGATTAAGTATTCGAAGAGGTTCATCTGCAGCTTGTCACATGTTGACTGCAATACCGCGATGCCAGATCCTGCAGTTTAGCATGGCTCTCTTCCATGCTCGTGGAAATGATCCATTATTCTTGCCATTTGAATGAGTAGTTAGTGTGTAAAATTCTTCTCTGCTTGGTGGTTGCTTAACTTATATATTCATGTACAAATTGGATAAGTTCCCATCCTAGTTTTGCCAAGTATTGCAGTAATAAAGCTCCAACATACCAACAATGCACTTTGGAATCAAAATGGAGATTCAGTGACGATCTGTTAAATAATATTTGTGATACAAATTAGTTATATATATATATATATATATATATAACCATAGCTAACATGTTCACAAAACTGAAGCAAAACTTGAATTCTTTTCAAAGCGTTTGTATGATAATACATTGTTACATGTATAAATGCATTACAAGCTAGAACCTTAGTTTCACATAATAATAATTATAATAGTCTCTACACATTTATGATATTTTATGAATGTAAAATATTATATAAATATCAGGGAGAACATTTTTTAAAAATTATTAACAGATTCTTTAGTGATTCAACTTCATGAAGAAGAAAAAATGTTACATGAAATTATTCAAGATGACATAAATTCATTGTTAGTAAATGAGAAATAAAATATCAATTTAATGAAAAGAAAAGTCAAGAAAAAATAAAAACCAGAGAATTTAAAGATACCGAAATTGGCAATAACAGTGGGTGTAAAATTTATTTTTTAAAAAGTCAAAATAAATAGATTACAGTTAATTTACACAAATGTCTTGAAAATTAGAGTCTGTTTATTGAGTGTCCTCTAAAGTTTACAGTGAAAAATCTAGAGACTCAGAAGACATTGTATTTGTTGCACAGAAGAAAATATTATAATTTATTGCTTTATAATTTGTAACATTAAATTTAATTCATAATCCAAGAACTAGTCAAAAATCAATTTGATTAAATTAATGAAAATTTTAAGTTGTCAAATTAACAATAGAAACTATTTAAAAATCGGTTTTAGCATTAAAGAGAAAATTTGATTCTCATACTTTTATAAAAATTCACATACACTGAATACTACAAATTAATAATTATTTTACTGGAAATAGACGTAAAGTGGTTCTAACTGAAAGTAATACCTTACAAAATTTATTCAATGATTTATTTTATTTCATTTTCATACAAACTAAAAGTATGCATTTTCCTTAACTTTAAACATCAACATCCATCATTCAATACACTTTCATAGAATAACTGCAATCAAATTGGCCTTATAATTGTAAAGAATATTTTATGTTAAATCAATAATTATTTGTCGTTAATTTGAAATACTTTTCCAGTGCATATGAACTCTTGCGAATTCAATAATGAAAGATATTTCTAAATAACAAATTGAAGTTTGAAAATCACCAAATTATAACATTTCAACAACATAGACAAAAATTAATTAATAAAATTATTTACAACTAACTCCATGTCCAGTAATTATGATCTTGTATCAAGTTTATTTTGAACACTTTAATAGGTTCAATGAAACACATATAAGATCATACTGAAACAGAGAAAGACGCCTTAATCCTAAATTATATCAGATACAAAAGCATGTTTAAAACAACAACAACAAAATGTTTAGTTATAGGCTTTGAAATTCAATTATTATACTTAGTTAATGTTAACAATTATACACAAATATTTTGAATTGCATCCATATCTTTTTCACTAATCAAGTGTAACCATTTTCATGATTTTGTTTTTGTTTTTTTTAACATTTCTTATAATTTTTCTTATATAAGTATTTTCCATAATTTTTCGATCTTTCTTTGATATCACGTTCTTAACATCTTAACAATGGGTGAAATTGATACAACCATTCCTTTTGCCTCCGTTCGTGATGCGGTTTATATGTTTGATGAACCTTGTTCCATAAACACACACCGTGTGTTTCCCACAACCAATGATTTACACCAAAAGGTTTAGGATTGTTTCCATTTATATTGTATTTGAAACATAATGCTTATTGTTTTATTACATAATTGATTATGCAGTAGTTTCTGTAGATTAAAAACAAAATACTGAGAGGGAGTTTTACTCTGTAATCTATAAATTTAATTAAAAAATATTATTGCATCTCAAGTATAGAATTTTGCATAATATTTGTGTTTTTCAAAACATTGTTTTGTGTTTCAATAGAAAATTGAATGTTTGCAAGGAGAATTGCATGAACTACGTGGAGAATTTACAAATACGCAAATGCAACTTTTAATTGAACAAAACAAGACAAAAGAAGCTTTTCAAGAATTGTTCAAAATCAAAACTAATTTTGAAGAAAAGAACATGGAAAATGAAAACATGATTGTTTCAAAGTTATGTACATTGGATGATCAATTAGAGTTAGGGTGTGAAAAAAAAGCTCGAAATGGACATAAAGTAGAAGAAAACCATACTACATTATACAATGAACTAGAAGATTTGGAGGATCATTATAAAAGCATATCAAGTGGTCGTCAAAATGATCAAGAAACAAAGGATGAGGTACAAAAAGACATTGTCTTTGAAGAAAATATTCAAACCAATAATATTGAAATGAATTGCAAAGAGAAGTATTGCATTCATGGTGTGCAAAATTTGGAAAATTTTGATGGAGATTTATTTGAAATTAATGAAACACCCAATAACAAATATGTTAAGATTGAAGAAAACTCAGAAACCTTGAAAGAGGGTTTGGAATTGAGAAAGGTAATAGACGAAGTTCAAAATGCACATGTGCAAATTGAGAGCTTAAAAGCAGAATTGCAAGATGCAAGGCATAAACATGTGGACATTAATTCTTATTTGGAAAAATTGGAAAATGAACTAAAAGCTGCAAAAGAAATGGAAAAAATAGCTTTATTAAAAGAAATGGAGACAAAAACTGCTTTTGAGAAATTGAGAACTGAAGCTGAAAATTTCAAAATTGAAAATGAAAAAGTGGGTAATATCATCATGTTTAATTTCATTATTATTGTCATTTTATAAAGAGATCAAATAAAAGAAATGTATTATAAATTTATTAGTTTTATTTTGAATATCGTAATTTGCAATCACATTCATGAAGTTGATTAATTCAAATATTAATCATAAATGTGAATCATGAATTTGAGAAATAATTAGTATTATTGAAGGCTAAAAGCATGGTTGATAAAATTTCAGGATATGGATACAATATCAAAAATAGCTTCACAAAGAGAAAAAGAATTGTTAGCATCTTTAGCATCACTTCAAAGCGAACTTGAAAATAAAACCTACGAACTTGTTGACTTGAAAGAAAAAGCTGCAATATCATCCAATAAAATAGAAAAAGAATCCAATCAGCTTTTAGATAACTTAAATGCTGCTAATCTGAAAGGCACAAATACAAAAGAATGTTTAATTAAGTTACATGAAGTGTTGCAACAAGTAAGAAAATCATAAATCAATTTAAAATTAAAACATTCTACATTCAAAATAGATATAAATATAAGTGAAAGGGAATTTGAAAGTAAAATATAATAGTGATTTGATTTAAAGCAAATTAATCAGGTGAGTAAAGAAGCTTTTGAAGCCAAAAATGCTGCAACCAAAGCCTTCGAAACAATGGCTTTAAGAACTCAAGATTTGGAAGAATCATTCTTTGATAAAAAAGTTGCAGAATTCCAATCAAAATCAGCCATTGATGAATCAAAAGTTGGCATGGTTTCCGAAATCCCTTCCCAAGAAAAGGTTCTGAATACATTTGTAATTGTTGTTTTTTGGGAGTAATTTAACATCTTATTAAGAAGCTATTGATAAAATTAAAAAATAAATAATTTTTTTAAAAAAATCATTTATATACATTTACCTTGCGACATTTTATTTCTTGAAACATTCATTTATTAATTTTATTTTATTTTGGTTAATTATACGGCAGTGATAACTTCTGAAAGATTTTTTTTTTATAAGATTTGATATTTTTATAATTCGATTAAAAGTTTTAAGAAGAAATTGTTAAAAAATAAATAAAATAAAAAAAACTTTCCAATCAAACAATAAAACATGTGATCTAAGATAAACCTTTATTCAAAGGTTATGCAAAAAGTTTCAAAAACAATAAAAAATGTCATTTTTAATTGCTGAATCATAGCAGCATGTTCTGTTTTCATTCGTACAAAACTAATCAAATGTCATTTTTATGTATATAAGGATTGGTATATATATATATATATATATATTTGTAAACCTTGTTAAACTGTAAAACAAGGTTGATTTTAATAACAATGTTTTAGTTAAATTCTACGTGGAACACATATTGTGGTAAAAGGATATTTAATATTTGAATAAATGTATTGTAATGAAACTCAAACATGGATATGGTTCAAAATATGTTCAGGTTTATGATTTGAAGGCATGTGTAATGGATAGCTCAACAAACTTGGATTCCATTAAAAATCTATTGAAATCCAACCAACCCACAATGAATGAAGTTGTTGAAGTTGTTGATAATGATCTTAAAAGATGGAATTCCAATTTTATAAAGAACCACGAATCAAGTTTAGTGGAGAGTAAACCACACCCAATTGATTTATTCATACATGAATCATTTACCAAACTAAACAAAGATATGCACGACAATGCTCTACATTCAAAAGAATCTTTAGAAAAAGTGTTTCAATATAATTTTTCAACAAATAATGTTTCGAAGAAAAGATTATATTTTGGAAAACTATTTTCCTATTTTGGTAGAAAACTGAAAAGATAGAGAATGCCTTTTTTTTAATTTTTTAATTTTTATTACAGGTAATTGTAATGTTTTAATTTTTTTTTATTCGAACTTTGGTTTAAATGAAAATTTTGAGTACATAAGATTCAGGATCGTACATACAAGTGTGTTGAGTGAGTGAAAAAAACTGGTATTGTTGTTGTATTTTTCTATTATATTTTAAAGTCATTCTTTTGAAGTGGTTGTTAAATTTTAATACATGGAGATAAATGTACACACATTATTCAACAAATTGTTGAAAATAAAACCAGGTATTGTAAATAAATTGAAGACATTTTATGAGATTGAGTTATTAATTTGATTTAATGAAAAAAATATTTACAAAAAAATTAATCATTTAAAAAAACATTTTTAATTAGTACTTTCAATATGGCTATCATCAATGTTATAAATAGTTTAACACTTAGCCATTGATCAATAAAATAGTCTTATAAATCTTAATTTTACTAAGTCTGATAAAGTGATTTATGTTCATTTCTGTTACATTACATTACATTAAAAGGTTTTTTTTTTTTTTTTTTTTACACAGATGTAAAATTCATGCATACACTGTAAGTTGTGAAATTATTGAATGTTTTGTGTGTTCTAGAATAATTGTTACTATCATATAATTTAACTTATCATATAAAATTTTATGATAAATTAAATTCTACCAACAAAAAATATTTTAGTATCAGTTTCTAATCAAACTAGGATCATAATGGGTATGTCATGTAAATTATATTTCAAATTATGATCATGAAAATATACTACAAAATATGTAGAATATTTCTTTATTTATTAAATATATTAAAACTATATGAAGTCACAAAAATACCTTTTAATTTAAGAGAAAACATCATATATACTCTTGAAATATGTTGAAATATCAAGAATATTCATATATTCTTGATATTTGCAAATCTATCTCTAACTTTTGTGATAATTCCAAATTTATCCTTGAACTTGAAAAGGTATAACCACATTCCTATTTTAGATGAATCTAAGGTCTAAACCACATATTACATAGATTTTGACATAACTTTTTTTGATTTTGGCAGCGGCTTCAAACTCTTGTATGGTCTTGGCTTCATGCCCTACATTGCATTGATTGATCTCAATATCAAGTATTCTACTACATTCAATGTGTTTACAAATGCTCCTATTGTTTTGCGCATCTACTCTGCTAAGTTGGTTCCTAACGCCTTATTTAAACTATGAGACACCAATATTATTTACATCAAATCTACTACTTAATCCATGTGCATTGCAAGCTTTTCAACTTTCCTTCGCAACCAACAAACTTTTGCTAGTACTTCCATCATTGTTGGAATGGCCTTCAAAGTTGAACTACAAGTCTAGTTTGGAGACTCCATAAAACTTAGATAATGAAAGGCAAAATTAATGTTTGGAATATGAAATTAGTTAGGAACCACAAAGTAGAATAGGCTCTTTGGAGCACAAATTGCCTCCATGCTTACTTCTAGTCCAAACTCAATCATGCTATTGTCATCCAATTGTGCATAGTGACTTGTGATATCCACATGTATCCTTGTTATCTACTTTATAGCTCTATACTACAACCTCTTGACTTGCATATCATGCTATTGGCTTGCATAAAATGCAATACTTATGTTTTGAAACCAACAATATTGATGAACTTTATGTTTTATTTGTTTCTCTCAACACTCTATCACTACACTACTTTGATTTGAAGTTGTAGATCAAAGTGGAAAGTTTGCAATAGTAGTAGCAGCAATGGCTGTATTTGATTTGTAGGGTGCCCAAATTGTACAAAAAAGTGTCACACCAAACTCTGCACAACATGTGGTTTGGACCCCAAATTCATCTAAAAGATGAATATGGATATATCTTATTAAGTTCAATGATAGATTTACAATTATTAATAATACAATGGTATTTTTAATATTTTAATATATATATATATATATATATATATATATGATATTTTTTCTTGATTTAATGAAAAGTAATGACTATTGATTATATAAATGCATTTCAAAATTTTATGTTACATAAATTAGCATGTCATCAAAATATTAATATGTATGTATATAAATAAATACATAACATGATGAATATAAAACTTTTGAAATAAAATTAACTAATAGATTTTTTTAAAATAAAGAATATATATATATATATATATATATATATATATATATATATATTTGGAGATTAGTTCTTGGTACATTCAAACTTGAAAATAAAACTTATTGATACTATACATACATATCTATATATTTTATTTATGTATATATATATATATATATATATATATACTTATGAATATTTAATTAGCTTCATAACTTTTTTTATATTCCAATAATAGGATTTTAATACCTCTAGAAAAATTTTAAAAAATCAAATAATAATAAATAAATATTAAATAGACCTATACTTTTATTAAATAGATTCATTATCAAGGATATGAATCTCAAAGAATTAAAAGATCAATACATTCTTATGTCACTCAAAAAGACTAGAAAATTACTCAAAGATAGTATAATATTAAACTAGAATGGCTATTGTGAAAGACAAAGAGACTAGAAAGTCTTGAAACAAGACTAAGAATTAGAAAGACATTAACAAGAGTGAAGAAGGTTTCACTTTTGCCTCCATATATACTATTTAATTTGGAGCTATGTAGCAATGTTCTACAAGACCTCCGACATGTATTCAACTTGCAAGACACGTGTCTAACTTGCAAAAAAAGTTTTCTATAAGTGCGCCATATAGTTACTTTGTTCTACAAGCTATTAACACATGCAACACATGGTTAACTTGTTGGCCCAGTTCTTAACCTACTAATCAACTACAAATACATTTAAAGTCAAATACGCATCTACAAAGCTTCTAAAAAGCTTTGTCACGAGATAATATCAAATCTACCTACATTTACCTTCTATCTAATACCTCTTATCTAAGAAAATATATATGTATGTGACATTTATCTTCAATAAAGAATATGGTAATCATGATGAATGTGGTTGGTTTTTATGTGTTATAGATCTAATAGTGGATAAATGAATCTAGAGGTGATTTATTTATTTATTTTCATTTCATGATAGTTAGGATGGGTGGATCAATTTATTAAAAGCTTGGATCTATTTAACATTCCCATAATAATAATAATAATAATAATACTACCCACACTCACTCATTCTTTTTTCCAATTTAATATTTTTAATTACATGTATATATATATATATATATATATATATGACTTAATATGTTTTTTTTATTAAATTGTTGGATCGGAACAATCCAAAGGGAAAAAAGCCCAAGAGAGAGAGAACAGTGTGGCGGGCACGGGCACGGGCAGATGGAAAAAGAGATAGAGAGGAACGGGCAGCTCGGGCAGCAGGGGAGGGAGACCCCGTGCATGCCACAGAAAAGGGCTCTCCAGGAGGTGAAGCCGTGGGGCGGGTGAGACCGTGCGATTAGGGGGCGGTTATAAGTCCAACCGACGGTCAGAGGACTACCAACTCAACTCTACTCCGCCCGTTGACACGTTACCGGTCCATTATCCCGGCCACAACTCTAACACACGCCATTGGCCGGAACAACGAATGCAATCTGGAGTGATGGGTCCCATATCACAATACCACGGAATGTCCTCCAAATGGATGAACAAAGAATCACATCAACGAACGCCCGCGGAGGATCATTCATCACCTTCCACTTAGCCGCCCCGCATCGGACGGCACACGACGCCCCTGATCCTAATCGGACGGTGGAATCGATCATCGAAGCAGCAGCCAACAGCACCGCGAAACTAATCCCAGGGCGAAGCGAGCGAGCGAGAAAGCATCGCAACGTTGTCAGATCTTCTTCTTCTTCGTTTCGTCGGATTGGTGTGCGAAGAAGAATCCCGGGTGGGGATTTCAGTACCCATGTGACGCGATTTCGCCGTTGATTTGTCGATCGATAGTTGTTGGCATTGTGGCCCTCTCGTGGCCGTAGTTTCTGGCCCCGCTACTCGTTCGCAGCCAGCCAGCCAGCCAGTCCCTTCAATCCTCGTGATTGTGCGTGTGTTGGGATTAAGGCGAGCTGGAGCATTGATTGTAGTTTTTAGTGTGCGAACTGGGTCGCTGGGGTCGGAGTCGTGAGCCGGAGTGGTAGTAGCCATGGCGACGATGCGAGCGAGCCAGGTTGTGGCGCCTAGTTCGTTCGGGGAAGCCGAATTGGTGAAGAAGGGCGTGCGCGTCGTCCCCAGGGCTTTGCGAATTGGCAGCTCGAGTGTTTGGAGGGGTACGACACGGGGTTTACACGCCGTGAAGAAGTCGACGGAGTGCAGCAAGCCTGCAGCTGCGAGTCCCGGCGCTCCCCGGGCCGACATGTCAGACCGCGAGATGCCCCCTAGCCACAGGATTAAAGCTGCTAGCATTTCGGCCTTCCAGGAGTTTCAGAATGCTCGAGCTAATCGTGAGTGTTTCCTGGTCGTCGCTGCGGGGATCCTAGCAATGATAGTCATGTGGGTATGGTGTTCAAGAGGGTCTAAGGATTGCTCGCATTTGTACATTGCCCACTAATAGCCGACTGCGTTTTGGAACAATGAGAGGATGAATGGAAATTCATGCGAGTCAATTCGGTGTGAGCTCAATTGGAACGATGTAGCTGAATCCCACGCATGGTGTTGTGTCTTGATGGTTTCCTGTAGCTGGGCGAGCATTTTGTTCCTTAACTGGTTGTTCGTCGCCGCCGTTCTGCAGGGTACACGCAAGTGAAGAGCAGTATTATGGTATTGGGATTAAGTATCCACACTACTCCTGTGGAGATGCGCGAGAAGCTTGCAATACCTGAAGCCGAATGGCCTCGCGCGATTGATGAGCTCTCTGGTCAGAACCATATCGAGGAAGCGGGTGTTCTCAGCACATGTAACCGGTTTGAAATCTACGTGGTCGCTGTGTCTTGGAACAGAGGAGTCAAGGAGGTCACTGAATGGATGTCGAAGGTGAACCCTTCTTCCCGTCCGGATTTTCTTTGCAATAATAATTCTACCACGCCTTTGAATGCATTTGAACGTTGACGGAACGGGAAAGACAACACACGTTTGGTTGATTTTCATCTCCATAATTAGTCAACCCCCCGCTCGGATGAATTCTCAGTTGAGACTGCGCGTACTGTTTTGTAATTCTAACGTTTTGCGTTGTGTCTGAGCTTTCCAGACAAGCGGAATCCCAGTTGAAAACTTGATGGAGCATTTGTTTGTTCTGCGGGATCAAGATGCTACTCAGCATTTATTCAGAGTCTCCTCAGGTCTTGACTCTTTGGTTCTTGGAGAAGGCCAGATTCTTGCCCAGGTGAGACAGAGATGGCACTGAAAATTCGCGGCTAATGAGAATAATGTGTCAGTTTTATTTTTTATTTTTTATTTTTTTTATTTTTTTTTGTTTTTTTTTTGTTTTGTTTTGCAACTCTAACTAATGTTGGTGATGGGTTACCTTCGTGTTGCGAAGCTCTCCTTGTCTACACAACCTGAATGGTCTTACACAGAATGAATTTAGAGTTCATACTTAAACCTTTACCTATGCACGAGAAGCAATTGACGCGTTGTTGTCCGGGTTCTTTGTATACTGTGCAGGTTAAGCAGGTTCTTAAGGTTGGGCAGGAGGTCTCCGGCTTCGGCCGCAACCTCACAGGTTTGTTCAAGCAGGCCATCACCGCGGGGAAGCGAGTAAGAACCGAAACTAACATCTCTGCTGGAGCTGTCTCTGTAAGCTCTGCAGCTGTGGAGTTGGCCGTCATGAAGCTCCCAGTTGGGGGTGTTTCCCGGGTGAATGTATTGATTGTGGGAGCTGGAAAGATGTCGAAGCTACTAGTGAAGCACTTGATCTCGAAAGGATGTACGCGAATGGTCATCGTGAATCGGTCAGAACAAAGAGTTCTCGATCTACAGACCGAGTTCCCCGATGCAAAAATCGTATACGAGCAACTCGGCGAAATGTTGCGGTGTGCTGGAGAAGCCGATCTTGTCTTCACGAGTACCTCATCAGAGGTTCCCCTATTCATGAAGGAGAATGTGGAACCCTTGGCCCCTGCATCGCAGGTAGCGCACGTCAACACTATCTCGATTCGCCACATTTGCTCAAATCCTCCAACATCCTGCGAAGAGAAAGCTCATTTGTCAGTGGGTTCCTCTTGTACTGTAAAGTAATCACAGTGATTTTCTCTTGTTCCAGGCTAGTGGAGGTGTGAGGCACTTCATCGACATTTCGGTGCCGAGAAACGTCGCAGCGTGCCTCTCCGACTTACCCTCCACGCGCGTGTACAACGTAGACGACTTGAAGGAAGTGGTGGCAGCCAACAAGGAGGACAGGCGGAGAAAAGCAGCAGACGCACAGGTGATCATCGACGACGAAATCCAAAACTTCGAGGCATGGAGGGACTCGTTAGAAACGGTGCCCACGATTAAGAAGCTACGGTCCTACGCGGAGCGAATCAGACAAACCGAGCTGGAGAAAGCCTTGAGCAAAATGCCGGAAGATTTGACGACAAAGCAGAGGCGGGCACTGGAGGATCTAAGCAGGGGCATCGTGAACAAGCTCTTGCATGGGCCGATGCAGCACCTGAGATCAGACGGCACGGACTCCAAAACCGTAAACGAAACCATCGAGAACATGCACGCGCTGGAGAGGATGTTCGATCTGGGCTCCGAGGTCCTGCTTGTGGAGGCAAAAGCCAAGGGGAAGAAATGAAAAAGTCCCACCCAGTTAGGGTCTCTCTCTCTTCCACAGTTTTGTACACTAGGCAAAAACAAACACTAAACCATCAATAACTGAGAACCCACTCGTCGACACATTCTTGTCGTCGAGTTCGCACATTTGTTGAGGTAGAATGAGTCCCGTTCCGAGACTCACTCTAGATTTCTCTTCCTTTAAGTAGCACTAGTATAGCAGCATGTCACATGTTCATACATTCCAATAGTAGACATGCTGTTGTCAAGCTTCGCTCTCCCACTTTCTCGCTCTCGCTCTCTCTTTCTTTCTGGCTCTTGGTTGCTAAGGCAACAACAACAACCACATCAATTACATACGTGTACCTTGGGGCACTCACTGCAGGGTTTTTCTCGGTGTCATTTTAATGCAAGTTTGTGCAGAATGAGCTCTCATACGTTTTGGCTGAGGTGGGTCGACTCTTGTGCAGTGATCCTGCGTAGCTATTCCTCCACTAAATCTATTGGTCGTGTGTTTATTTTCATGTCCAGGTTTTGAATGGACTCTCAGGCTGCATTCGAACAAACCTCACTGCCTCCAGTTTAATTGCCTTTTTTGCTGTTCGCTTTCATTTGTTGCCGCTTGGTACCCACGATGTCAATGCTTACATGCCACGGTTTCTTTGAGAGTTTTGTGTGGTCTTGTTTGTTAAAATCACTTTGAGACTATAGTTAAATATTTAAATTAGTATTTACGTTAAACTTGTTTTAAACAGGCTTAATTCTACAATGCATCTCTATAAACCGTTATCTTTTAAAACTATAGGTAAAAAATTCATAACATATTACTTTGCAACAGACAACTGAACTTGTTTGAAGGCAATATGGAAAAAGTGAAGGTTGTTGTACACAATTTCATGCATTTGTACAATTATTCAGTTTATTTTTAAAATAGGTATAAATATTCCTAAAGCATGAATTTAGAGAATATGAAAATTTAAACAATAAGAAAAAATGTTAATAAATGAAAAAGAACGTGTATGGCATGGCAAATATTTCAAAAATAATAGAAAATAACACTTTTGGAAATTCAGCCAATCAAATATTGCCTGGAATTGAGTCAATTAAAAAATTGGTTGAAAGTAATAGCCACTCTTTTATTAGTTGGAACACACCCAATTAAGAAATTTCAAGGACAAACACCAATGTTTTTTTTTTTTTTTTTTTTTTTTTTTTGTGTGAAGTATATGTGTATGTATACACCTAACATATGACGATTTGATGTATCCAAATTTTAATAATATCCAAATCATAAAACAGTCATCCTTTGTTCCATAGTCAGCACTAATAAGCCAACAAAACAGAACAAACAGAACAAATTGTGTAATAAATACCAAGTACGTAAAAGTGCAACAAGAGTGAACATGATTTTCATGATATAACACAAGCTACTATCAACCTTGACCTTAAAATACCAACCGAATTGGATATTGCAGCATTTCCTTTTTATTTGTTGATTTACATATACATATACAGACATGTTCCATAGAGAATTCATGCGGTGATTCAACTTCACCCTACACGCTATCAATGGAGCAACTTCCGTATTCTGATAACATAACATTCTAACTAGCCGATGAAGCTTTTCTACAAAGCAACTGATGGAATGATGAACGAGCTGGCAGTAGATTGAACACCGATTGCAAATTGTCACACTGATATGCTTTAGACACGATGAAAAGTGTACAAAAAATATATATTTAAAAAAAAAGAAAAAAGCAATGCTATAAACTGTGTCGGTGGAACCAAAAGGAGTGTCGGTGGAAAACTGCAGCACCTTTCATGCGGCACGTCGATGTCGGTGGCGATTGTGAAACGCCGAGGTTCTGCCTCAAAAAAGTCTACGCTCACGCACTCTTGCTCACCGTGAATCTGATTGTCCTCGTCGAAGCATTGATGGGCGTGACATGCTGTTCAGAAACACATGTTTCGATGTCGATCGAGAGTGGTCAATCGGTTTGTGCGGTTCATTGACTATATGTCGATGCATGCAGTCGAAGTTTGTGTTCGGAGATATCGATGGAGATGCTAGTGGACGCTGGATAGATTTCTCAACCGACGGAACGCATCAGTTATCTTCGAGCTGTCTTTCTTATTCGGCGATGGCTTGTTGTCGGTGGCGGGTTTGGCTTCGAGTTCAGAGTTGGACCTGGTTTTGCTGATTGGGTTCTGGGGTGGTGCCAAGAAGGGTGAGATCGGAGCAGGGGAGTCGGTGGCGTGCGTCGGCGAGGCTAGGGAGGGCGGCGTAGGGTGTTCCGTATGGTCGTCGTTATTGAGAGTAGTGCCATTTGGCGTTGCCTTCGATAGCTGATTCCCACCTTCAGCTGATGTAGCTGGCTTTTCCCCTGATGACGATTCATACTTCGGCATGTTACGTGGCTGAGGCGACATTGTGAGGAGGATTTTAGGGTTCGCGAATGAAAGAAAAAGCTAGAATTAGATTGGTGGAAATTTTACCTGTCAGTGCCGTGGAATCTCCGTAGGTCTCTTTGATGAACGAGGTTTCGTAGTTCTCGTCTTGAATATTGATCACTGCGCATAAACACAGCATTTCATTGAAGAAACCAGCGTATAGATTGAATTGCACAACTAATGCATTCAGATAACATCTGACTTCTTTTCATTAAACCGTTGGTTGAAAACTCTCCCACAAAGTCCAAGATGCGGAAGCAAACCTTCACATGTGTCTGCACTAAAGGTGATAATTCTAAAATTACCAAACAAAGTTGAGGTACTTACGATGGTTGTGCAGACCGTTTCTTCCCATAGACCCAGCTCCCACGAGCAGAATAGTTGCCTGCTGCTTGTCTCTTGCTGATCCAGATGACAAATTGTTCGTGTCCACGAGAATTCCTGCCAACTGTTCCGTCGAAGAGTTCGTGAGGAATCCGTTAGCTACTATATGAAACATTCACCAAGTGATTGGCCTCTTTAAACCAAGCAAGTGTATAGAATTTAAGAACCGGGGAGGAATGGTATACCAGAAGCGTATTCATGTAGCGGGCTTGAAGGAGCTTCGGAGCTTCCTGTCGAAATTTTTCAGAGACAATGGTGCAGCTTGACGCTACCTGCATCCCCAATATGTTCTTCAGTAAAAAAATAAAATAAAAAGGCACCAGGGCAACTGAAAGCGGCCGCATCGAATACATCGCAAGACGGAAGGGTTGAATGAATAATACCTCGTCTTTTGTAACCAGGATGTCTTTGCCGATCAATGCTCGCTTGACGCGTCCTGCAACTGCATTCTCATTGATGGGTGGAATCTGCACAGGGACCGTGACAGGGGGGGCTCAATTCACAACAACATTCTGAAAAAAGAGGATTTTCACAGGCATGAATTAAATCAAGCGCTTCAATTGAGCAATACCTCATCTACGAATAGGACAGCACTTGCTTCAATGCCGCAAACATGGAAGAGCCACGCAGTGTCCCGATGCTCCCACATCTCCTTCTGACGGATGTTCATCACAGGAACCGGATGCCATTTTGCCGCAGTCGCTGACGCCATCGTGTTCTCCAAAAGCCACGCCGTGCAAAGCGTGGATACCATGGAGCTCAACCCTCCGCCCGCTTCGGACAATATCATGTGAAAGCGCTTTTCTGAGTCTGCGTTGCAGGACTCCAGAAACCGTCGCTTCTGGAGTGCAAGGAATTTCTTCAGGTGCTCTATTTCGCGGCACTTGAAAAAAAACTTCATGAGGGTGTTGTCGGTTGGAGGCGACCGATTGCGGCCCGCAACGATCTGCTCGAAAGACAATCCCGGCGGTCGAGGTGAAGCAGGCAGCAGCACCGCATTTCGCCCGACGCCCGCTCTCGGCTTCTCGGCGCTTTCTCTCTCATCCGACACTGTTCTCACAGGGTCCTGCGATTTGACCCCCCACCGCGTCATGGCTAAATCCGATCGCGACCATAACCCTGATTGCTGCGTTGTACCGGTGTTGTCGTCGAGGGAGAAATTTTCCCATGTGGTGAATTCTGGACTATGAGGAGATGCATTCTGCTGGTTCGCATTCCATCCTGAAAATAGCGAGCTCTGAAACTCTACCCCCCCAGGACTGATTGAAGATGCACCGTATACGCCGGGACTCGCTGGAGGACACTGCATTCCCCCACTACTTGGAAATGTTGTATAACGTCTGGGACTTTTCGGAAGGCTGAGCGGTGAAGGACAAGCAGCGGCGTACAAGCCAGGGCTCGTTGGAGCCGACCCTGCCCTAACCGGCAATGGCAACGGGGAATTGAACCCTGGGAAACTTCGGAAGCTACTTCTCTGCGAAGGGGTCAAGTTTTCAGGGCTAATCGGTGCAGAGGAATTCTGTATGGAGCTTCTCGCAGACTTGAATGAATCTGTCCAATCTGAAGGTATTGCAGTCAACGATACGCTTGGTGTTTCATGAAAGGAGAATGCAGGAAGAGGTAGACTAATTCCTTGAAGACAGTCGCTTGCAAGAGTTGCAACTTGATGCTCAGAAGCAGCAGGAGACTTTACCGACGATGGAGAGCTCTCTGTCACTTGGGTGGCGATCGAAGTAGGCGATTGTTCTTGCGTGTTCAGCGGCGAGGGTTTGATCCCCCTCTGCTGTGAGCCATTGTCTCGAAGATCACCTGTGAGTTTCTTCGGAGGTGCGAGCAGTACCTGGGCGTCGCGTGAGGGCAACTGGGGCTGCTTGGGAGAGAAGATGTGATCTGTCAGATTTAGATTTCCTGCATCCCAAGTGGAATTTCGCTTATGCTTGGCCACCAGTTTGGAGATGGAGTTCTTCTCCCAGGCATACTTCGCCGAAGAGCCATTCCCAGGAATCTTCTTGGCTTCGACTTTTACGGTAGTTTCTTCAGTATCCGAAAACATGGCCCCTCGTCGCAAAGCTTCGTAAATGCCGTCGCCTTCGTCTTCCGACTCCTTGCTCGACCGCCCCTGAACCCTTTGATGAACCCTCAGAAGCCACAGCTTCGACTTTACAACCTCGGACTTCAGTGTCTTCTTGTGCTGCGATTGCTTGTAACTGTGCGACTTCGAACTGACTTCAGAGTAAGTAGTGCTGACACTTGATACTTCAGACCTTGGACTGAAACACAATACGTCTTCATCAAGAATGTTACGATCCGAAATTTTTTCAGCACCATCACTAGCCTGTCGCTCTTTGTGTACTCTGCCCCGCTGCTCGATCTTTCCAATCTTCGAACCAGAACCCTCCTTCGAGCTCTTCTTGCCCAGCTTCCTCTCCAGTGACTTCAAAAACCGGCGCAGTCGGCCAGTTCTTTTGACACTACTGACTTCAGCCGTTTCACTCGAGGATTGGCTTGGCTGGAGTTCACTCGCATGAGAGGAGTTGACGATGTCATTCTTACCAGAGAGACTCCTCACAATTTTTTGCATTTTAATCATGGCCGGGCTCTCTCCTTTGAAGAAGCGTCCACTTGTTCCTTGAGAAGATGAATTCTGAAGCAGGGGAGAACCTGGAAGATCGACTGCTTCAGTCGACCTTCTCAGTATTTCGCTGCTTTTATCCACCACTACTGGAGCTGAAGATTCTGTCTCCCTGGCGCGATACGATTTGTCTGCCAATGGTGTCAAATTTAAAGAAGGGCTCGTTGATGCCCTCGTACGCAACTGGGCAGGCGCCGGCGCAGGCTTACCCTGGTAGCACAGTTCCAACGTCGGCACGGAATCCGAAGGTTCGCTGAACAACTCCAAATTTTCTACTTGTCGCGATGTCCGCGATTCCTGTTCGTTTCTTTCAGATGTACGTGACTTGATAACACGATTTGCAACTGGTTGTGTTTCACAAGAAAATGCATCCTTGCTTTCATTGGACACATGAGGATAAGCGGACTTCTTGAGACGAGAAGATGGTGGCCCCAACGACACAGCAGCTCCCTTTCGCGGTTTGTTGTCAAGACGTTGAGTTTTGTTAACCGCAAGTTTTCCAGCATCTGATTTGACCTTCAACTCTGCGAAGAATTGCTCTGGTTGCAGGAAAGAACTAGTTTTCTGCGTCTGAGGATGCGAAGGCTTCGCAAGAGATGGAGCAGATTGGACGTCGACCACATTCTTCTTGACTGGCGACCTCTCAACAATCTGCTGCGGCAAAGCAGGGCTTACCTCCTGACGCTTCTCAACATTCACTCTAACTTTCACGGGCCTGACAGACCGCTTGACTCGTTCCCCTCTCGCAACCTTCTCCGTCTTCATTGTAGACGACGCAGATCTTCCGGTTCTTCGCGCTCCTCTTCCGTCTAGTTTTTGCGAAGCAGATGGCGGCCCGCCCATGGTTGCTAAGATCTGACGTCCTCACTTCACTCCATGGGTGGGCCAAGCCCCTCATGAGTTCGCCGACATTGTATGGACTTCCCTTCGCGCAGCCGCCTCTCTTTCGTTGCCAACAATTTCCTCACAACACCCATTTCGACAGCAGTTCCTACCAACATGCAAGAACACTCTCCTGTCAGGACACGATCGTCAATCACTCTCAACCGCACCCAACAGCAACCCAGCGTCTGTCCTCTCATTCATGCTCTCTCACCAGCCTTATTTCAACAAACGCAACCAAAGTGCATTTTGCTCATTTCCAACTATAAGATCGCCAAATTCAGCGCATTGCCACACCTCGTCCAAACATGACCCGCATCAGCACAGCGAATTCTCCCCCTCTTCCTTCTCTGCAAAGCTACACCACTAATGATTCCGTCGCAAAGTACCAACTCTACCCAACATCACTTACTCGATCGCAACGGACACTCGTTCACCAAATTAACCCTTCGCAAAAATCTCGGACCTCGAGTCCGCCCAGACACACAAAAACCTCGTAAAACCTCAATGTACGCTCAACGGCAGGTAGAAGAGCGAGATCGAGAGACGGAGCATGTCATCCTAAGCCTAGTCCTATTACGGCGATCTCAACCAGGTCCACTCATTGCAATTAGCGCCACAACTAGACCTGCTGGAACTAAACTACGGCAGTCGCGTCAGCAGCGGGGCTTTCAGTCGAGCTAGCTAGGTCAAGTCGCCATCAATGGAGGATGGATGGCCAGTTGAGGATCAGCATTCTGCAGAGCTGTGACCGATGAGCAACATGGTGTACCGCGAAGAAGAGGAATGATGAGGTCTATCGGCAACAACATCAACAGCAGCGACGATGATGATGGTGGTGATGATCGGCCAAATGGACCCGCGCTACTTCGGCGTGTCTGGGGCTCCGAGGGTCCATTATACCGACTGCGCTCGAGCGCCAAACCCTTGGGGTGCAATGCTGAGCGTGTGATGCGGTGAAGCATTCCATGGTGGAGGAAGGATCCTCCTGGAGCTTCGTTTCCCGTAGAAAATGCTCCATCATACTCCTGCACAAACAATAGTGGTACTATCATGACTCTCTTTGTCTAGTGCTTTTCTCGCAGTCAAATTGTTCATTATTCATACATCTGTCTTCTTCTTCTCATTATTTTGAAACTAAGTGACATACAGATATGTGTATATATATATATATATATCTGTGTGTGTGTGTGTGTGTGTGTGGGGTTCTGGTTCCTGTTTCATTTGTTAACTCTAAAGGGATATTTTCAGTTAGGTGAATGTGAGTGAAGTCCAAGTGCAACGATGGAAAGTCTATTAATAATGAATAGAACATTGATGGTATGGACTCCATGCAGTAAGTCCAGCAATCACAACTATTAAAATAATAACTATGACAGCATTAAGGTATTAGAGATTAGGAAATCAATGAATGATATAAAGAAGAAAAGAAGACAGTTCAACAAAATCAAGTTGCCTTCGAGGTTTTTAAAGACACACAAAGGATTTGCTTTTGCTACATCATATTCAGTGTAGCGGTATTCTCATCTCCTTGAATAATAATGGAAAGTCCACCAGACCAAGACAATGGTCGAATGAAGGAAAAAATAGCATCGTCACTAACACAACACTCAATTATTTTTCTATTGACTGGACCATTTTGGAAAGACCTGCAAAACATGACAAATCCAAAAAGTTCTCCAATGCGTCTTTAGATTGTTCAACGTATTGCAATTCCTGTTAATTGAACCCTTCCTTACCCAAAATATGGAATGAAACTTCGTCCTTCTCGTACAAGCTCCAATAATGGAATACATCTCTTCTCTTGCACTCGCACACACACACATATATATATTTTCAAAATGGTTCACATGAATCACCAAGGAAATGGAAGAGTCCGCAATGAGAAGGATGTAACTGCAGTTGGATATACTGCATCGGATGGCTTCACCCCAGCTCATTCATGGATTGGCAGAGGTGAGGTGGGACCATGCTGCGGAGCCAGGAGGAACTAGTCGCCAGAAACAAGCGCCTGGGGCGGCGAAGATTCGCGAGCCATGCCGCGCGCGATGGTGAAGATGCCTTCCACTACCCACCCCATTTATAGCCTGCAGCTTATATTCGAGGCAAAACGCAGCCAGATTGCTACTCGCCTCGGATCAGTCCACTAACTTACTGGCCTTTCCTCAAATCATGTGCTTGGCAACGAGGAGGCTTGAATTGCGATGCCAAGTTAAGGAGTATGGCCAGAAACTCCGTCATGGCGGCCACATGGCCCACTCGTGGGTGAACAACTGGCATTTGCTGCAGAGCTCCGGTCGGGAACCCTTTAGAGGTCCACCGTAAGTAAGATGATGACTGCAAGCCTAAGACCAGGTTCAAATCTGATGACTTGATGTTTTTGTAACTGATGCATACAAGGTCTGTGTTTTTTTACGATCAGAAGAAAAGGAAATGGGCGATATAGACAAGCTTCTGTTGTGTGCTTGTAAACCTGTTTTGACCCGTCTCCTCGCATGCATATTTCATGCAAACTTGGACAGTCGATGGACGGAACGATCAGAGTGCCTGAAGCAAGACCCAGTTACATGGTCGATGGTTTAGGAACTGCTGCCGGGAAGACCCCCCTAGACAAACCCTGGCTTCTCCGATCCAGGTCGTGTTCCGTGTGGTGTTTTTTCTGTGACATTGGATACACATTAGTTGCATAGAATTCTGCATGAGCAGTTGATCTCATGACGAGCCAAACTCTGTCATTCTGCAAGTTCCAGAGGGAGTTGAAGAAAACTCGAGCTCATTGCATGCTGGTTGGACTTGCATTAGCAGAATTCGTCCGGGCCACAGACTTTTGAGGCTTGAAGCATATGCGTGGTCTTTACCGAAGCCAGCTGGTACGAACACACGCCCCGTCTGTGTAAACCTGCAAGTAAAATATGATGCTCAGAGGCGCTTCTACTTGGACTTAAAAAAAAAATCACAGACAACAGGCGCGCAATAGCCGCGCAATATTCTTGCAAGGACTCGGTCCTTTTTCTAACCGCATGCTGCAGCCTATCATCTGAGTCCATGGTCTGAGAAAATGCTCGGATCATAAACAATAAATTGAGATCACAAAAATTGAAGAAGTTAGCAACTTCGCAAGGATACCGGCATTTGCAACATCCAGGCTCGAAGGATGGTTCATTATACATACCTCCCCGCTTGAGATTGTGATGATTAGCGCCTAAAACTCTTGGACCAAAAGTAAAACAGCCGTGCTCAATACTTTCTAATTGTGTTTTCTCCCAATAAAATGCCAATCCTAATTCGTGGCAATTTTACCCTAAAAATCTGCTACTCACTAATCATTTACCGAAACAGATTCTGAAGCTCATTGTCGTTGCCTAAGCAGCTTTCTAACCATTGCTTTTTCAGTTTTTTGTTGGGAGACGCAGAGGACTCATTCTCGGTCTCCCCCATCGTCACATCACTTACACCACTGTCACTCTTATCTTGCTTAGAAGCAGCCTTGTCAACAGCAGTTGCCCTCCGCTCCCGCTTCAACCCCTTCATTTTAGTCAGGGCCATGTCACCCACCTCCTGTGCGGGAACGTACATGCGCCCAACCTTACCAGCCAACGAATCCGTGCTCACATTCTTAATCTTCTTCTTAGTAGTCTTCGGTGCAAGTCGCATGGAATCCTTCCACAAATCGGCGCTAGGCTCGCGGTTTCTACGTAGAACCATGTCCATACAAGGGCCAAATTCGATGAGTTCCACCCTAGGGACTTTGGTGCCGGACTTTTTGAAACTAATTGCACAGTGCTTGAAAACAACTTTGTCCCGAACAGCAACGCAGAGGAAAACCCTATCTAATCCCTGAAGATTGATTGTTTCGACGACCTCCCCACGCATGAAGTCAACTATGAGCTCCCTGAAGTGACGAAACTTAGGGTCTGATTCAAATTTCTCACCTACAAAAGCAAAGCATGGCTTCGACCCAGCTTGCGGTGAAGCCTTCTTCCGTCCCCCGAGAGATTCAATGGACTTGAAATTCTCTATCCCAACTTCCATCATATCGTACACATGGTGATCAAACATACGCCCCAAAACTAAATTATCAGGTCGCTTCTTCGAATGTGACCCAAACGCAAATAAGCTACAATCTGTTTTCTGGGAAAGGAACTCCAAAGACGTCTCGCCTCCGCCCTCGAACGGTCGAATCGCGTCATTTCTCTTCGTGTACTAGATAGCCTTACCACTGTCCTTGCGAAGGTGATAAAAATCGGACAACGCTTGCTTGATGTGCGTAGTGCTCTTGGTCCCATGCAGGAGCAATAGCTTCTTCGAGTTCTCCTCAAGCTTAGGAGCCCGCTTCTCGAGCTCCCGCTTCGCCCTTTTCGTCTTGGGCTTCACGACTCGAAGCATGGCTGCTAAACCCTCGTACAAACTCACGCTCTCGGAAAGGAACGAAAGCTAAAATTATCACAAAAAAGACATCACTCTTCCTTACTTTCCTCTTTCTGAAACCCTACAAATCACTACTACGACTTCGAACACAAATCCCTATTACTCCGACGCCAACTGTGGCTCAATTATACAAACAAAAACACTGAATTCAAGAGCTCGAGGGTTTATGGTTCAGAGAGTTCCTTTTCCCATGTCTCTCTCTATGGGAAAAGGCAAAAGCCGCCTATTTCCGTCCTACCGCCCACGATAAAGTTGCCTCCAAATATCATGTCGTGACTCGTTGCGTGATGGTATGTTCCACGATACCGAACCCATGTGCACGTGAGCCCTAAAAGCCTGGGAATGCTTGGAGAAGGGAAACCTTACTGGTCGTCAGAGTCAGTATGCAGTGAGGTTTGGGTGCGAGATTTGTGTTTCCGGCCAATTGTTGTGTCACTGGGCGATGCGAGCAGGCTTCGAGATTGTGAGGATTGAAGCAGCGACGTTCTAGTGCAGATGAAGCATTGTAATTCCTTGTAAGGAGCTGGCGAGGATCTCGCTCCGTGTGTTGTCTTTGTAGTTGGATTGCGAACCAGAATAGAGAGGGGGGAGAAAAATGGTGCGAGTTGTGGTGGGGGATGAGGGGCAAGTGGAAGGTTTTGTCGATTCGTTGTTTCAATCCCGCTTACAAGTGCAGGTGCTTTACTTTTTACCATTCGTGCGCTGGTTCTGCAGAATTGGCGTTCTCATTTTGATTTTGCTGCTTCAATTTTTTGATCCCATGACACTTCCAAGTTGTCGTGCTGTACTTGGGTTTCAGTCTCAGCATTCCCAGGGTTGTGTGAATGTGGTTACCCTGGACGAGATGACAAATATGTGCTGGGTGTTAAATTTGGAGCGACTTGGGGGATTGGATATTTAACAGGTCGGGCTACTGATCGGGAAATCGGAGGTGTCACCTTCTCGTGATTCTGTTTTTGCCCTCGTTCCAACGCCAAGAAGAGATGGTGGGGGCGAAGCTGCGAAGATCACAGGTGCAACTAGCGGTCAGAAAGAGAGCAGTGGGAAGAAGAATGCGAAACCCAAGCCCACTGTCGACAACTCTTCCGTGGATATTGACACTGATTGGGTTGCTGAACATTCGCGGCAGGTAATGGCCTCATCTGGATCGATCATGAAAATTAATTAGGGTTTGGCTTCCCCGCAGATTGTGATCTCCCTTGCCGCTTCGAAAAGCCTTCCCATCACATACTTGGGGTTTTTGCAGGTGTCGAGGATGCTCGTGGGAGGAATGGACGTGGTGGGTATATTTGTGTACGCATCTGAAAGCGCCTTAAAAAATTCGATATCAGTGTTGTGGCAGGTGAGTTTTTGCTGTTGTACAATGTGAGGCCACGATATGCACTCGCTTTGTCGGCAAACCTTCTGTAAGCCGCAATATGCCAAGTTTTTAAGTTGAAAGACGATTCTTGTTTGGTGCCGGGATTGGTACAGACTGTGCGGGCAGTGGCATCTGCGTCCCCTCTGAGTGAAGAAAACGATGAACGTCTCGTATTGAACATCTCTTCCAGTCCCCGTAGGTCAGTTTCCGAAGCGTGCTATTCTGGCTGCTCTGTAATTTGGACCGAACTTATAAGACATCTTTGGCAGATCAGTCTTCTCTAGACCGTAGGGCATTTTGGAGTGAGAACCTATTTTGAAGGTCAGGAATTACTTTCATTGGGGATATTCTGTCTGTTTTTCTGGCAGGATTTCGTGCAGAAGCTGTGCGCCTCTCACGAGTTTTTCATCAACAGCATTGCGACCTTGCGATTGGAAGCTTGGGAAGTTACTTTCAAATTTACAGACATACATTTGTTCTCATCCTGTGGAAGTCAGGTGCTTGACAATAATCCAACTATTTTCTGAATTGCACATTTTTTCTCTAGTTTGAGAAAGCGGTGAAGTGTTTGTCTGTTTCCTCATACATTATTATGTTTTGCAGCATACTCGTAGAATGTAAGGTTACCCATTTTTTTGTGTTTCTAAGCCTGTGAATAGCTTGCCATTATCGATATTCATCGTACGAGTGTGCTATGCGAGCAGAATACCATTGCTGGTCGATGATAATGAAGCGTCTGCTGGAACTGTCAAGGACAACTTATGTGCAGCCATTTCAGCTGAGTCTGCACGCCTCAAGTCCGCCGTAGCAATGGTTGATGGAACAGTGGTAATGAGCTTAACGTTCTTAGAGTATTGGTCCTAATCAATAAGTTTGTTGTCATTTAACTAGAAGTGGTGAGGTTTTAGAGCTTGCAAGACTTTGACGGTATTGAACTTAGTATTTATTGTTATTGTGATCATATTTGTTTTTTTAGGAAAATGTGTAAATTCAGTGGCGTCCAGCATGCCACCTCGAGGCGTCGTTTCCATTTTTACAGATTTAATATACTGCTCTTAGATATGCTTAAGAGTGGATATCTAGAAGCAGTATATTAAACCCACTATATGGATATTTGGATATTATTGCGTTTCATTTTCTTAGCGAATGTAGCTGTTTCTGCTTCCATGCGTGTGCAGCCATCTCAAGACGCACTTTTGGCGCCTCCGAGGACCTTGGATAACCCCCATGTTGTTGAATACCTTGCACAGTTGGACGGCAGTGGAGGCATTAGAGGTTAATCCTGACTCTCCGAACATGTCCATGTTGTATCCATGTGCGCACTAATTAAGCTTCAAATGTTTTTATTCTTGAGTTAGTTTTACATCATATGCCGATCAATCTTTCAATAGTCGTAACGGTACCTCCAGATATACGGGGGAGACAAAACGTTGCAGCAATGGTTACTTTAAGTGGAGTTGTACATGGCCGTGCCTATGCCTCCGCACGGGAGCCTCTGCAACGAGCTATCACGAACCTAGAGGTGTGTTTTGCTAGTTGATGACTTGATTGTCTTCCTATTCACGATGAAACTGGGCTCTTCGAGCTTACCCGACTGGTAAGCTACGAAAGAAATGACTATGTTAAGCTTGATTGTAGCAGGATGTGTTTCTGTATGATGGCTTGGAACCAAACATGGGTGGAATTTAGTTGGTGCTATATGAAGCAGTAGCATTGGTCCCCTACGTTCAGAGCGTAAGTTGGTATTAACTAGGTTGAACTTAAGCACCAGGTGTGTGCCAATGTTTGTGAAGTCTTGCTTGAGCCGTTTTAGCAGTGGTAAAAGAAGACCTCTTTCTCAAAGTGGACTAACATTATGTCCAAATTTTATTGGACTACAGAAAGACTTAATCTCGAGTTTGAGATCAAGGCTCGATCTACTGTGTGACGAGGCAGAGCGATCTGTTGAAGATGATCAATGTTCAAGCAGCAATGAAATGGAGAATTCTGTTGCAAAGTCAAACACCTCGTCACAGTTTTTACGTCCAAAGTATGCCCATAAATTTACCGTCTGTTGATGTTGCTTCTTCCACATGCCTATCATAATCGTAGTATTTGAGCGATGTTGTAGAATGCAATCCTTTAATAGGTCCATACACATCCTTTAATGTGTGAATGTTGTTGGCAAATTCATCAGACATTGAAACTAGTCTTGTTTGATCTCTGTGTGCATTTGGAGGCCCTTTCTTCGAGTTATAGACTGGTGGCATAGATGTTTGCATTATTGCAGCGTAATTTTGGGTGCCCAGCTTAGGCATGCTTCCACAAGTCACCATTCTCAATATCTTCATTAGGCTTATGGATATGTGTGTGGTTGCAGTGCTGACGCGGGTACAGAATGCAGTGTATCATTGCCACGGAGAGTATTTGTTCCTTGGCATAGCGGCACCTTTCTCTCTGACTATCTCGTCAACGATGAAACGTTGGAGATGGTGAATCCTATGTTCTCACTCTACGTTAAGTGTTCTGTACAAATGCATAAGCAGTGCACAATGTATTGATGAAGATTAATTACTCAAGTTTGTGTTTGTGCAGGACGTGAAAGTGAGATTCGAGGAATTGTTCTCTTTTGGAAAGGATCTGGATATTTCTGAAATTCTCCAGCCTGAGTTATCAGCAGTTGTCCCACCTGCTCCTTCCTTCTCACAGATAGTCCATCCAAAGAGGACTTCATCTAGTAAAGAATTGGTAGCGCCAAAAACAGACTCCAGCAAGCAAGTTACACCGCCTCGCAATCTAATGCTTATTGGGGCTTTGGGCATGCTACTACTTGCAATCTTATTAGCATTATTTATGTCCAAGTGATGATTGTCCAGAGAACAGTAGCGTTCAAAGCATTTGTGATACATACCTTCATTCTATTTGCAGTGATTCAATTTCAGGAGCCAATTGTGAGCTTGATGTGTTTGTGATGAGTTGTGACATTGGTTATCGTAGAGTGGAGAATCGATCTGTGCACCGGATGTGTATGTAGTGTGGTAGCTGATGTTGATGTACTGCATAATAGGTTTTCCAATACCTGTATTTATTTTAATTAGAGGCTACAATGTTTCAGTATGAATCCCCAGAGCTTATGCCTCTGAAATTGGCAGACCATGATACTTCAATGCTATGAATTGTCACCTTGCGTTTCGAGGTGAGGATTCAGTAACGAGTTTCCGCTCTTGGAATTCCGATGCTGAAAGTTTTCTAACATTAGAGTGGCGATTAACCCCTTAACAAAGTTTCTGTCTGTAAGAATATTTCTTCTGGAGACTCTTGTGGCTACTGGCAATGAATGTTTGCCACTCATCGTCCTTGGTCAGGAAAAAGCAGGAAGCCTGTAACCAGAACATTCAGCTCTCCTCTAGTCTTCTTTTACTCGAACGAACAAGGGGCATTGAACCCAATCAAGCAGATAAAGCGCGTGGGCTCGCATCGTCTCCCTCTCATATGAACATAAACTTCGTTGAATCCCAGAATAGTTCGTTTAACTGATCCCTTTGAGCCATCAGTCTAACGATTGATGTGAATTCCTCTATTCAGACATGATGCTCAGTTCGACTCAATTGCCAATCGTGGCGACGATGTCAGAAAATGGATTTGGGGACATGATGACGAGAAATTCTACAGTGTCTATGCAATCGACTGAGAAGGATAGCAGAGAATTGAAGAAACCATCGCGCTTTTGCTATCGGGAAATCGTCAGATGACGTAGATAATTTGAGGATTTTCGAAGGAGATTGGAATTGCGGACCCTGTGTAGAGTAAGGATTACTGCAAGTTACTATGGGTTCAAGGTTGTGGCACCATCACACACCGGGAGGATTGCCAACGCAGGTCACGCAGAGCTCTTGGAGAGAGATTCCAGTGAAGGTCGGAACTGTGAATGCGTCGTCCAGGTTTCGG
Source organism: Physcomitrium patens (assembly GCF_059467195.1). Classification (NCBI taxonomy): domain Eukaryota; kingdom Viridiplantae; phylum Streptophyta; class Bryopsida; order Funariales; family Funariaceae; genus Physcomitrium; species Physcomitrium patens. The sequence goes on from NC_143435.1 coordinate 5,073,299, forward strand.
GAGAAGCCTCGCAGCAAGACGGCGCATTTTGTTGGTTTAGAGTTGGAGTTCCGAGAGCAGACGGGGTGTCCGAAAACAGAGAGGGGTTTTAGTTCTCAGTTGCGTCCGGGGAATGGTACAAGGAGGACGTTGTCGTCGAACACGTGTGCGAGGAGCTCCGCAAGCTAAGTTGGGCGGAACGGAGGCTGCAGTATTGTGGCATGCTGGAGGAGAAGTCGCTGGAAATCAGACTCGGTGTGGTGGAGCGACCAAGGAAGGAGGAATTTGGGGCGTTCTCTAGTGGCAGGCGCGTCGTCGGGGGGATCGTTCCAGCAGTTGTTTTGGGATAGTGGAGGGAATTCTGAAGCGGATGATGGCTTGGTGATTATCAGAGGTGGAGGTCATGGTGGAGCTGAGAATTGGGGGGGGGGGGGGGGGATGGAGGTGGAGATGGGAGCGACGAGAGCAGTGGGAATGACGGAAACGAGAAGGGAACGGGTGGAGAAATTCTTTTCAGGAATGAAGTGGAGGAGGGCGCAGATGACGAGGAATAAGTCGTCACGGGAACGCCTATTCAAAATCCGAATTTTCGCGCACCGGTCCAAGCGTCCTTGAACTCCGTGGCAGGGAATGCGTTTGATGGAGAGGCACCCTTTGGCGAACATCTGCTTGGAAGGAGTAAGAGAGCTGGGTCTGCAGAAGAAGCGGATGCAAGAGTGCCCTCAAGAACTTTCTACAAGGATACAAATGGTGAGATTCTCTGCAAAGTTGACAAGGCTACGCACTACGATTTCAATTTTACATCTCCTAAAAATAGCAGGCATTGAGATCAATCTGGTAAGAATAAGCATCTCGGTAAATCGAATGTTTGCAATCAATGTGTCTTATCTTTTGTTTGAATCTTAATGATCCAACCTTGTCGGCCACCTCGATGCTGTTCCGGTTTCGACTTTAGCTCCTGGTGGTAGTAACCGGCACATCAATTTAAACTGAACTCTTCATTATTCGCTGTGAAAATCAACAGGCTCTTCGGGTGGTACCAGTGGGAAGGAAAACGATCAAGATGCGTTGGTTCAGGAGAGCACGGCACAGGCGGCGCAGCTTGTTCAGCGGAACGGTGGAGATGAGGCACATGCCATGCGCTCGGAGGTTCGGATTCTAAGATACCCTGCAATTCCTCATTCGACTGTACCTCGTACTGTTTCTTATTTCTGACGATTTGCAGTCTTTCTTTCTATTGAGCCTGCTGACGAGCTACCTTCCACGAAGACAGCTGCTTTGAGGAGACTACAGCGTGAGGCTTGTACTGACCTGTTGAGGGTCAAAGAGCGTCTGGACAAGCTTGAGTACCACACAGGCCTACGTACATCGAAGGAGAATACTTCGTTTGGTGAAGGCGGGTCTAGGACGAATCTGAGGGGGAAAGTGAGCGCTGGAGGTGATTTCGTCTTTTTAGACGACGAGAGCAGCCGACACTCTCGCGCCGCGCTCGAGCAAGCTGGTCTCCACACAGGCTTGGATGTGCGGTTCACATTTGAGATCTCTTACAGGGAGAGAGATATGACCACAGAGTGTTCAGCTGGGCACTCCGGCAGTGATGGCAGCATACTGGGAGGCCCCATTTCAGTTACCAAGCTTGTCTACAACGCTTATGTCACAAATGATTTTAACGTTGTGATCGCCCCTCTGGGAGCTCATGGTAACGATGTAACGGAGACTGTAAACCCATTACAGGTAAGCATGATAGCGACTAATTCCTGCTCCTGAGATGAACCAAATTGGTAGGTTAATTGCGTGAGAGTGTCTCGTTTGTTTAAGCTACATAGGTAGATCAACTTCTAATCTATCGTGTCTATACAGGGGCATGCATTGACACAATTTGCAAGGGTAGGGCCTGCGATGTACCATGATTGCGTGGGCTCTGCTTTAGGGGCTACTTTGAGAGGAAAGGCGGCGCTGGTTTCGTTGTCGCAGTTCCTTTCAGGCTGGGGTACCGAGTGTTTGTTATCAGATGGGCCAGTTAATAGTGGGCCTCTGTGTCTCTGCACCCTGGCACACATCATGTTTCAACCATGGAAGAACTCTGTGTTCTCCCTCTCAGCCGACAATCGCTTCTGGCCCAGCCCTCCCTTGCCTTCTTTCAGAGGCTTGCATTGGAGCGAAATGGGACCTCTCGTTCTCTCGAAGTCTCATCACAGTCGTAAAAACTCAGAATCTATCAGTCTACCGATGAGCAACCCCCGGTACTTTCGGACATCCATGGACAGCATGTCGATGCGCGATTATAGAGCATTGTCCGACAACCCATCCGGATATTCTGCAAATGCTTCATGGGGGACAACTTACGGTGAGCCTGGTCGAGGAATCATCACTATTCCAGGGACTCATGGAAGCGCAATGCAGTCGATCGCAGTGGCTGGAGAAATAGACGTAGGTGCGAAAGTGAGCCTTGCCGTTTCAGGACTCGTACTCTGAGTGCAGTTTCACCTGGTAATCATGAAGGAAAGCAATGAAAGCGGGGGCTAATGCTACATCCCTCAAAATGAGCTCCTGCAATCTGCCTGACTATACAAGGAACAAGAGCGCAAGGATTCAGCATCAGTTTTCGCATACAAACTGTTGACTAAGCTTTTGTAAGCGTTGATCGTTAGGAAAGCTGGAATGACAGGTAGTCACAAGATGCTCAGTGCAGACATGATGTTGCTTTCTGACAAGATCATAAACAAATACAATAATAATATGTACAAAAACAACAATTCTTCGCCATGGAAACATTTTTATCAATCCAAATGCTCCAGCATCGTCTAATCAAACGTTCCAAAAGTGGAATACCTTGTCATGCACGTCGCCAATACTGGTCTTTCCGACGTGCAGAGCAATTTAGCTCACTGCACAAAGACAATACTCTCAGCTTTAGAGCCAAATAATAGGTATCAAGACATACATGTCTTCATGTAATAATAAGCATCAACACACCAAATCCTGAGAGTAGGTTCTGCTACGTGCACATGTAGTGAAATTCGCCAGTTATAGGTCGCGCCTCTTGTAAATGTATCGAAATGAAAGCGCATCCTAGTTAAGAACTCACAACCTATGAGGTAGATTCTACATGAGGCTCCTTCGGCAACTGGTTACCTCCATGGATGATGAACACGGTCGGGAATACATCAAGGTCTTCCTCACTTCACCGTCATCTTCCCCAACAGTGACCCAAACCTCATGGATGCTTTCAACCTCCTTGTCTTGAAATTCCACAAGAACGAAATGTCTTTGCGTCAAAGTTGTGAGTCCTGGATCCATAATTCCTCGCACACGAGGAACAACCGCTGCGTTGAGGTATATAGTTTTGTCAGGTCCAACAAGTAGCATGGTTCGCTTAAGGGGGTTTCCACGCTGCAACTGCTGGTGCATATGTCCAAACACCACAAGTGGCACTCTGATGCCCTCTTGCTTCACCTTGGCTATTGCTTCCTCGAAATCTAGAATCGATTTCACAATATCACAACTTTATTTAGACACTAGTGTAGATTTTTGATATTAAAGAGCAACTGTGATTGCCATTTTTGTAAATAACACATTTGTAAATAAAACCATTTGTAAACAACACAAAACTACTCAAAAAATTAGTGCATAGCAGTTTATATTTCTTACAAAGGTGAACGCACAAAGTTGGGGAGAAATATTATTCATTCAGCCGTTATCTACCAGGAACTAGACAAGAGAGTAGTCAGAACAGCATAAAACTCACCAGGATCACCATGATCTCCTCCACGTTCAACCCAATCACGACCACATATATCATGAACTTTAGACCCTAACCCTGAAACAACAAAACCAATTGCAGGTTGGAAATCGTTCCGAGTATTGTCTCCAGCCCACCCTTGGAGGGTTTCAAGACTTGTAACGGACATCTAAGTAAATACCTTTGCAGAAAGACATGTGACCATGTTGAAATATTTGTCGAATGTAAATGTGATAAACGCGTACCGCGAGGACCATTGTGGGCCAAGAAAACAAGTGAACTATCTGGCGGTGCTTTCTTTGCGTTTTCAACCATTCGTTGGGCACTCTCGCGGAAACTATGCACACCAAACCTATACAAAAAAGTTACCAACCATCCCGAACGATTCGAAGTTAGCACCAGACCAACTCTACCTAGATGTTAAAATTATGCAGCAGCAGGTCTCTAGATACCGCGATCAGATATTAGACATTGTCGTTAACACCTGCCTTTTATGTTGACATGCTGGATTGATCGGAAGACAGCCACGATGTCATATGTCGAGCCAGAGATAAATAAAGTATTAGGAAACTAACCTGGGACCAAGGAGCGCGGCAAAGGGGTTGTATGCGCTGTGAATTCTCTCACCGCCCATAGAAAAGGGTCGACCTCCTACAACACTTAAACGTAAAGCTGGAAAATCTAAGCGGCCAAAGCCGACATGCACATCCCCAAGCCTGTATTGAAAAATAATGTTAGAAAGCTGAGAAATTGAACCAATATTCATCCAAAGGTCCGACACAAGTAACAAGTCTTATAACGGTTTTGAGTGAACTGTCTGTGAAATATGTGGTGCGTCAGAAGCCAATAGCTATAAATCATCACCATTCACTTCACAAAACTTTCTACACGAAACAAATGACTGACGTTGAGATCAGAGTGCGGAAACTCACAGCTCGAGTTGTTCCTGAACTTTATCAATTTCACTATCGCTTTTATCCTATGCGAAGCAGAAATTGAATTAGGAATGCTAACTAAGAAGAAACATGGCCGTGCTGAAAACAGCAGTATTTAGAAATCAGCAGCAGCAGTAGCCAATGAAGCACGTGCTTAAATAAGGACAAGTTCATTTGTGAATTCGATAGATCGTAATACCATGTATGGCGCAAATGGTGAAACTGTCTCCCAGCAATCATGGTTTCCAAGAATGGCTGCCTTTGGAAAATCTAACTTGCTGACATCTCGTACCAAATCCACATTCTCGTTTCCAAAATCACCTGTAAATAACACGACATCCGGCTGTACAAGAACAAATGGGCATGAGTTCCTTGAAAACCAAGCACATCGATTCACGAGCTAGAGGAATATTGGTTTTACAGGTCTTCAATCATTTTCAAACTTCTCGTAGGAAAATCCGCATACCTTTAAAAGATGAAGAGCCTTGGAATCCTTGACTGGATGCCAATCATCATGCTGAAAGGAAAGATCACACAATATCAATAAGAAACACAAATATAACTTCTTAAATTATGCGCAGATATTGCAACTCTCTGATATGCTAAGCCAGAAATCGGAGGTTGCAAATCTGAGATGCAACCACGGTAATCTATGTAGGTGATTTACCTGCAACTTATCGCACTACACAAAAAAATATTTAAAAATTAAAGAAATGAAGCTAGAACATCACACTGATGAGCAAGAATTGTATTAAAAGAAATTGGAATCAAAAAAATTATTTGCAATCACACCTATGATCTCAAAATGCCAACACAACCTAATGAGCTCTCGAAACTACCACGTGCAACGCAAATTGTATCGCGTATATTGACGGGAATGGAGGCGAGATTCCAATCGCTGTTCATCACTAATCAACTCTAAAATGCAAACAACAAAAATCAAAAAACAAAACAAAAATAAAAAATCTCGGTTCTACAACGAACATTGACAACAGAGTTTTGCGCAATCCACAATCCATTCACAAGAAAATCGAAAACGCTCAATCTCAATTTTGGAATATTCAACACGCGACGTTACAACACAACGAATTCAGGGAGAATTAGTTGACAATCGAGAAGGATTCCCTCTCCACGACAAAACAACTTATCACCGAAAATTCACAGCCAATAGAAGCAAGAATTATAACAAAATTGGAGTTCGAAATAGAGCAAGAAAGATTTTTTCGGCAAATTGGAGGAATGCAAAGTCGAGAAGAAGCATTTACCACGTCGCCGACAATCGCGATCCGCACTGTCATTGCTGCCATTTGCCGCTTATTGGCTCTCGCTCTCGCTCTCTCTCTCGAGGTTATGGAGACAACAAACAAACAAACAAACAAACCAGCTTCCCGACTCAATGTTTAGCTTCCCTTCCACAGTCTTGTGAATCTAGGAATCGCACTGATTCTTCTTATCCACGAAATTCGATGAAAGTCTTATCTATGATCTCCGGAGATGATCATATCCACATTAAGAATGATTTCCTTTTAAATAGTGTCCCTAATTTCAGTGTTGGAAAGGGGTGAGTATGAATAAAATGGATATTTGGGTTGGATTTACACTTAGTATGGTTCTCTCTATAAAACATTGTGTAACAATTTTACGGGAATGTTAAATAGACCTATGCTTTTGATAAATAGATCCGCTTTTGATAAATAGATCCACTTTTGATGAAGAATATGGTAATCTTGAATGTGGTTGGTTTTTATTGGTTGCAGATCCTATAATGGAGAAATGAATCTAGAGCTCTTTTTCTTTTTTCTTTTTGTCATAATGGTTTGGATGGATAGGTTGATCTACTAAAAAAATGGATTTATTCATTCAAAAATTTATTTATTTATTCATTTAATTATTTATTTATGCATACTAATTGAAGATATTAAAATATATATATTTTTTTTAAAATAAACCATTTTAAAATGTATTCTAGGTGTTAGATTATTACAAAAGATTCAATTACAATAAAATGTTGAAATATTTGATAAGAAAATAACCATAAAATATTTAACCAGATATTTTATTTTATTTTTCTTTTTAATTTCTTAGAATCTCCCAATATTACTAAATACAATGTTCTATCTAAATCTGTTAGCTTTTCTTAGAACACAATTTTAAAATTAAAAAAGAAACAAATCGCCCTTAAATTATGGCTCTAAAAATATTTTTGGAACATAATTAAAATATGATACATTATTCTTTATTTATTTTATAGCCATTAAGTTTTTAATTTAATAAAAATTAATATTAAGTTTTAGATTCCTAAAATAAAAATATAATTCTGTACTTTTATGCTATAATGAACAAATATATTTCTAGATATATATATATATATATATATATATATATATATTTAAAGCTTCAACAAAACAACAAAACTTGTTGATTAAATTAGTCTTCTACTAGATCTTATATAGTTGATTTATTTAAGTAATAATTCTATGACATTGAATTATTTAAGTAAATATACCTTTATAATTCTATGACATTTAATTTTTAAAAATTAATCAAATATAGTTAATTTTTAAAACAATAAAATATTATACAATATAAGTTTATAAAATATAAAATATTTAAAATCTGAACTAAATCTATATTTTATTATATTATAATTATGAATTAAATAAATTAACTTCAATAAAAATATGATTACGAAAAAAAAATCATATTACAAAACATATATATTTGTTGTAAGTATTAAAGGTTGAATATTAGCTTACATTTTTGGCTTGTTTGGTAATACCTATATTTCTATTTCATTTAAATATTTTAGATGATTTTTTAAATATTTATTTATAAAGATAGAATTTCTACCATATTTTTTAATATTTTAAGTATTTTTAAATTAAGAATTAAAAAATTATCTAAATAATAATATTCTTAAAAAAATTATTGTCTTAGATTTCAAAAATAGTTATAATCAAATAGATAATAACTTTGTCTATGAATAAATATTTTGGAAAAAATATATACAATAAAAAAGCTTAGGTATAAGACAAAGACATAAAATAGTCTTCTTATTGGCCAAAATAAAAGAAATTGTTAACCAATAGAAAGCCTTGCATAATTAGCAAAAAGACCACTAGTTCACTATTTGTACAATAGATCGATTTATAGTTTTTAGGTGCATAACAACATGGGTATTTTTTAGTATTTTATAAAAGTAATTAAAGCTATATTGAAATAATATTTTTCTTTATAAGAATTACAAATAAATCATGTATTGATAATAAATAATAAAATATATTAGACTTAACTCCTATATTCACAATAATTTAGTACTGCAATTTTTTTTGTTAATTCCTATAATCCTCTATATTATTTCGCCTTCAAAACTCCAAAACTGCCAAAAGAAAAACACCCCTTTCAAGAAAATGACTTCCAAAATATATATATTTTTAGCATTTTTAACACTCTAAACCATAAGATCTTGTTTCTAATTTATATCAAGATCAGTCTATCAAATCTTAGATGTTGAAGTTACTACATGTAAGAGATGGTAATATTCAAAGTTAGAAGAAGAGTTTTTTTTTTTTTTTTTTTTTTTTTTTTTGCCCAAAAAGCATAATGAGACTTATGCTAGGCACAATTCCTACTTGTGACTCTAAACTTTTTGGAAGAATTGTTTTTCAAAGATACCCTCAAGTTAAGTACATGCATGTAAAATATTAGAGCAAGGAGATGTGTATGGTATCTTCAACTAAATTGTTTTCAAGAAGTAGGTGGTTGGAAACTAGTAAGAAAGAAATAGTTTCAAAAAATTATATTATTTAAAATAATAATAATAAACTTTACTCAAAAATAGACAATGGATAGAAGCAATTTAACATAGTTTAAAAGAAGTATACAGATATATATATATATATATATATATATACACAAATGTCAAAAAACTAAATTGATATAGATTTTAGAAGGTCATACATAACCATTAGTTCTAAAATGCACTAGGTAGCTTTATATTAGATAAATATTAGACTTATTGCCCTATAATATTATTGTTATGCAACGTCCAAAACTACCCACAATTGCAATTGTCACATGCTTGGCACAAGTCCTTGCCCAAAATATCTCAATTGAGATCCAAATTTAAAAAAATATTATAACTAATTCCAAAAAACTATTTTTCTACAACAAATTAGTGGAGCATAAACTTCATAAGATTTTCTACCCTTAAAAGTTTTTTTCTTGATAAAAATACCAAAGTTTGATACTTCATGTAGAATGCCCAAAATACATACTTGTAAGTTGGAAGTTGTCATTTATAGACAAATCATGAAAAAAATAAAAATTAAAAAAAATAGTTGAAATTAAAAATTAAAAATTAAAAAAAATCAACATCAAAATATAAGAAAATAAAATTGCAATGCAGTTTTAGAGAGGCAGTTCAAATTGACTTTGAAATGTTACCACCAATGAATGGTTTTTTATTTTAATTTTGATTTAATAATAAAGTATCCACCAAATAACCAATGCTCCATTTGCCACATTCCTTACACTCCCAATCTGCCCTAATCTAATGGGTGTTCAAAGACAAGTAGCCTTGTTACCCTAAACCCTAAAACATGGGGTTTTGGCCCGTTGTGCAATAAAATAAAATAAAAAGAACATGATACGACATGGACACCAGTTTCTGGCTTCGAAACTGTGGGCCTCACTCACGCCTCGTCACAGTTCAATCAGGGATCTCCATCAGTTTTGCCCACTCAGATGCAGCAGATTCGTCCTCCGGTGCGCCGGGGCGATGATTCCGAGGTCAAACACTGCAGTCGAAGAGTGCAGGCACGCATCGAGCGATCGCGAGCGGGCAGAGACGTCGGATTGGGAGCTGGTGAATCAGTGAGTGGTTTTGAAGCTCGTCAGATGCGTGGACTGTTCAGCCAGCCTTGCGGAGGCAATCATAGAAAGAGCGTCGAAAATCAACAACACAGCTACAGGGAGTAGTTAGTTTAGCGGATTGATGTGAATCAGTGTTCAAGTCCTGGATGAAGGATTTGAGAAGCCTGTTGCAGAAGAGGATCTGGAATGCGGCTGAATCGTGCGAACCTACCTCCCGTTCATCAGACAGCAGCCGTCAAAATAGCTCCCCAGAAAGATACTGCACCCTTCATAGAGAAATGTGGTAAGGAACGTCAAAAATTGCTCACAGAAGATTTTGACCAAGTCTGGTGTAGCTCACAAGTCTTTTGCATAGGTAGCCTCCGCTCAGTTCAATGGGTAATGACCCCAGCCTTATCAGCACTGCCCTCCCACTCCTGGACACAACTGATTTGTGTGTTATATTAATGTAACCACCGTTCGTTCAAAAAAAACAAAAAAACAAAGACACTGCACCCTCATCTTAATGGAGGGCGGTATTTAAAGTTCGGTCTGTAACATTGAATGTTGATTCTCTTTTCCTTTTCGGGATATCTGTTCTTGTCCTGCGTTTTTCAGGGGTGTATCCTTTTGCAGTTATGTTTTTTTGTAAATTATTTATCAAGTTCTGGAATTGAAAAGATTACCAAAATTCATAGAAGATCGTGCCGTGATGGGGCAGGAAAGTCCTGAAATAGTAACATCTCTCATTAGAATTATGGTGCTGGATACGGCTGGAGCTCGAAACATTAAGCAGGAATTCGGGGGGCTCGTCTACCAAAATATCTCTGTGCCCAGATTCGAGTGCCCCAACTTGTTGGCTCCAATTTTTGGAAGGTATGCACCGCGAAAACGGCACTTAGGAATAATTGAAGTGGAGGCCAGCGTCCCATGGTATTACGCGTTGTCAAGTTTAATCATTGCATCGTTGCAATTTCAGCATCTGATTATGGGCAACGATGGGTCCCCACAAGCTTGTCCTTAATAAGGAATCCACTGGAAACAAGCCATGCGTCAGTCCAAGTGTACAAATGGAGTAGTGTCCAGAATCACTGTATCTCCGCTTACAGGAAAGGAAACCATTGAGATTGTCAGCACACCCGGAGGTCGGAGAGACTCGTGTTTGAATGCCAAGAAGCGAATCCCAACTTATTCAGAGTTCTTCATCAGTAATTGCGTCGAGTGATGGCACAGGCACTGGTCTCTCCTACATGCCCTCGAGTAGTGGATAAAGTTGCAGCAGTGACGGCAAGACTGGGGGCGATTTTGAAGGAATTAGGATATTTTGCGCCTCCAGTGGCACTAGTGGTTATCCTTGCCACCAAACTGGTCTGGGATGCTCGGATTCAATCTCAGAGACGGAAGACGCTTCCCCCGGGGCCGAGGCCATGGCCCATCATCGGAAACCTTTCTGCTCTTGTGGGTGACAAGCCGCACCGTGCCCTCCAGGAGCTGGCCTTCGAATTCGGAGGTCTTATGTACCTTCAGCTCGGTATGTCCAGTTCAATAGTTCCGTAAAGCATACTTTAGGTTTCGGGAATTATTGCCGGGCGTCGTGAATGACTTCAACTGTCTCCCGTTGCAGGATCAGTGCCGTGTGTAGTCCTTTCCACTGCCGAAGCTGTTAGAGAGGTGTTCCGATCCAATGATGAACGCATATTGTCGCGGCCGAAGATGTTAAGCTTCGGAATCATCTCGGACAATTACAGATCAATCAGTTTTGGCCCTCCTGGGAAGCTATGGCAAAGTATGCGTAGATTTTGCAGCACGGAGCTGTTTACCAATACGCGTGTGGCTTCTTATCAAGGTCGTAGAGAAGAGGAGGTGAAGCACATGCTGATGGTCCTTGTGGAGGAATCAGAGAAAGGCAAAGCTGTTGATTTACGTAGCTGGTTGCATGATCTATCTTCCAACATGACGACTCGAATGCTTGTCAACAAAAGGTAATGTCGCTGACTATCCGAGAGGATCTCTTTCACTCCTGACGATCATCTTGGTTCTAGAATACAAAGCAATGCCCAAATATAGCCAGTGTCGCACTAGTCCAAATCAAGGTTCAATGGTAAGTATTGCTCATTGCATTGGAATCGACGACCGAGAGCGTTTAGGCAGCTCACCATTGCTTCTCTTGTGTAGAAAAGCGTCGAAAAGCGTAACTTCTAGGTTGATTTGTGATTCGCGTTCCCTGCGACCCTGGCTTGACGGAGAGTAGACAAAATTTTAGATGCAAGGGTACAGTCCTTTCTTTTGTATGAAGATTAACCCATGGTGGCTCTGACATAGGTTCTTTGCAAATCGTGGAGAAAACGATGGTAAGCAAGAGATTTTAAAGAGCGAACTCGAGCACGTGCTAGAAGGATTTAACGTGAACATAATGCGCAATGTCTTAAGCGACTACTTGCCTTCCTTACGATATTTCGCGGAAGAACTGCATGGTGCTCGCGCTGCGTTAGAGGCTTTTCGAGATGAAGCAGCAACAGTTGGACGGAAGATTGTCGAGCTTGAGAAGCACAGACAACGAGCTCAGAATCCGTCTAAAGATGAGAATTATGTTCCAGACTTCGTAGATGTCTTGATAGGGGCGCCTCTGGACGATGGTAAGAGCTTGTCTGATACGCTGCTCACCGTGCAAGTCTTGGTAAGGAGGGATTCTGAACCCCACGTCATCCCATCGCTGCATCAGACTTGTAATTTCTGAGTTCGTTCTCTCTAGTCTTTACAAATTGGCTTGCGACCCGAAAGCTCTGAATCATGCGAAGTCGGTGCCCTACAGGAATTTTTCTTCGCTGGAACACACACGAGCTCCGCAACAGTGGAGTGGGCGATGGCGGAGCTGATCACACACCCAGATCTAATGAAGCGCGCACAGGCGGAGGTCGACGGTGCAGTACCCGCTGATCGCCTCGTCCGTGACTCAGACATTCCCAATCTCCCCTATCTCCAGGCGGTAGTGAAGGAAACGTTCCGCATGCACCCCGTGCTATCGTTGGGCGGTCCACGCGAAACAACCAGACCCATCGAAGTTAATGGATACAAAATCCCTGCGCAGACAAGGCTCTTCGTGAACATCTTCGCGGTCCACCGCGACCCCGCCGTGTACACGGACCCCGAAACTTTCGACCCGGACAGGTTCCTCACGCAACACCTCCATACGAATCACTGTTCGGGGTTCGACTCCCACGAGCTGATTCCGTTCGGCGTCGGGCGGCGGATGTGCCCAGGATTCCATCTCGGCAACACTCTAGTGCACTTGATGCTAGCCAATCTACTGCACCGATTTCACTGGTCTCTCCCCGAGGGCGAGACCATCGCCACCGTGCAAGCCTCTGTGATGTCGGAGAAGCTCTACGGCCTCTTGTTCCACCCCAACGAAAACCTTCACTTGGTCCCCGAGCTCAAAAATGGTCTTCCCGCATCGTGAGACTTGCTTTCGCACCCTTCTATCGACAGCGTTGCACCGACAAACTAAGCTTCGGGTGCGGTAGAACACATAGATCTCTCTGTCCACGATCTCCTTGAACGGCATCGCGATGGAGCTTCGGTGAACCGACACTCTCCACTACAACAACCATCTCGCCGTCGATCGATGCTCCGGCGGATTTCTTCACTCTGTTGCGGATTCGGATTATGAAACCGTGAAGTTCACGATCGCTCAAAATTTTGACTAGTTTTGACAAGTTGTCATATATATATATATATATATATATTTATATATTCAAGTTGACAAGTTCTGTATGAGTATATATATATATATATATATATATACATACATTTACATATGAACACGAATATGCATTGTATAATGGTGATTAAAATCTATGAACTAGTATGATATGCCATATTATTATAAGTTTCTATTTTCATTATGAAGCAATTGATGTGATATTGAGTGATGAATGTTGCTACATGTTCCCCTTCCAGAAAAGGTTTTAAGTTTTAAATGTAGTTATAATTATATCAGATTTTAATTCCTATGTTCTTTTTTAAAATATTATTTACCATGTGGATAGCTAAATGACATCGAAAGTAGGTGAGTAGCTAAATGACAGAGAAGTTGATGAGAAGTCAAATAACTATGTTGTTAATGTGTGTATGCAAATCAAGTAAAATGCTCACTAACATCAACATTCAATTTTAGGAATTTAAATAGAGTTTTGCACTTGCTAGTGGAATTTATTTGTAGATGTTTTGTGTAGAAATTTCTAAAAATCTTTTTATGACTATTTTGTTAATGGAATAGGTAGATTCATAATTCAAATGAGTATCTCTCAAACTGATTTAAATAAAATTAATAAAATCTTTTTTTAAAGACATGCATGGTTTTAATTTGGTTTGTGGCTCCAAAACAGAAATCTAAGTATTGTAATAAATGAAATCATTGTGAAACATTAGTTGACATTTTTATTAATATTGTGCTTTGAAGTTATGTGAGTAGTTCTTTTGTATTCAAAATAGAATTAGAAGTGCTTCCTTTCAACAGAAAAAATTACAGCAAGAATTTTTTCATTTTGATTTATACACAAACTTTAGATCAAAATATATTTTGGTTTTTTGCCAAAAGTTAGCCAACATTATTATTTTTTAGGTTTTTATATCTAAAACTAATTTGGTAAATGACATGTCTAAAAATACTACTAAATTCTTTGTCAAATTAGTCTTAAAAAGTATTTTAGAATATTAACATGAATTTCTTCCAAATAATTAGTATCAAATATTTGCTTACTAAAACAAGTTGGACACTATGAGACTAAAAGGTATAAAAACAACAACAATAAATAATACCAACCTGCAACACAAGAACATCAAAAATGCATAAGCTAAATACAACAAATAAATAAAAAGTTGTGTCTATATAATAGTTCCACTAGGTGCACACCACTCTTTTATTATTTATTTTATTTTCTATGGTTAGCTCCTATGTCAATTGTTGTTATTTTTATTACTATTTTTATATATTTAGCTTCATTTGTGTCCAATTATTAATAAATTTATAGCAATGGTGTATTTTTAATGTACTATGGGAGATATCTATACAATAAAAGAAATGTGTCCATATTGTAAAAGAAGGGTGTCCACCTAGTTGTTTTCTAATCATATACCTTCATAACAAAGTTGACAACCTTGAAAAATAATAGAATTATAATAAGCTTTAAATATATATATATATATGTATTTATAAAAATTAAAAATTAAAAAAACCAAATTAAAGCTATGAAATGTAATTATAATGTAACTATCAAATCTAAATATAAATATTCTACATGAAAAAGTTAAATTTTTATTGTTGAAGTTTCTTCTTTGTTTTGTTTTTAAAAATATATAGACTTAATTAAAAAAATAAATTCTAAAAAATCAAACTAATGTTTTAATTAATCATGCATTAAAATTAAAATGTATATATTTTTCATATTATAAAAAGTATTTGTTGGAATTATAATAGTTATTGCTCCAAGCAAAAACTCCATAACAAAAGAATTATATCTTTTTTGATAGAATAAGATAAAATATTGTGTCTTTTTTAGTCATTAGTGGCAACTTTGGTTTTAATATAGCAATCTCTTGATATTATATTCTTAAAAACTTACAACTTCTTAATTTTTTTATACTACTTATTGTTAGATTTGTTTTACTTTATGCAACTTTAACTTACAAAACAAATGTAAAATCTATATGAAAGTCGTCTTGAACTTACAATTTAATGAGTAAATTGTTTTAAGAATTGAATTTCCTATTGCTGCAGCTCAAATGGGCATTTCTTCTTTGTTTATCATTTAAAGATTCTACAAAGTTAAAGTCACTATTTATGAGCTATGACACTTTTGATAGAGGATATTTTGCTGTTTGTTGCTATAATCTTGCTTGGGCTCTTGTATGATTATATTTGTATACATTGATTATCTCAATTTGGATTATAGGTGTTAGTTCTGAGATAACAAATTGAGTGTAACCACAAGCAATTATACCATGAGTTTTGATACAATCTGCAATTTTTGGCAATGCTAGTATGGTTGTGCCACCAGCCAAGTTGTCTTCCATAGTTGAATATATTAGAGTGTTTTAAGAAACCGGTCTTTTGAGGAATTCCAACTAAGTTGTTTTTTCTATACAATCTTTTTGTAAGAGTTGATGTTCTTATAAAAATATGATGTTAGGTTTTGGAAATATATTTTACATAAATTTCCATAATTCTTGGCACATTTATATGCCTTCTAGTCCTTTTTCAAGGCTTTGGACATTGTATGAAGCTACAATGAGATTGTCACTCATTGGTGGGTAGGTCGGTTTCTTCTCCTAGTTTCTTCTTGAAGCAGACTAATAGAGGGAAGAATGAGAGCATATCGAAGTCTCATAAGGTAGTAATCTTGATTATTTGTCTCCAGAGTGGATGGAATATTAATTTTGTGTAAATAAGCAATGAGTCCTATTGGTTTTTTGTGCTAGAAGATATAGGTTTTTATTACATTATATGCTATTATTTTATGGTGGTTTGATGTTTATCAAATAGTATTACAATAATTCATTTATAGAGTGTCTTAATCTCTTAGGCATTCTACTTTGCTATCCATCTTGCATCATTCTAGTATTATAAGAAATTATACCGGCTATTCTTGTTGATAATCTCTGTGCATAAGCATTGCATTGTGTTGTTCACTATGTGATTTTTTGTTGAATCTTGAGTCCAAGTTGCTTCATCTATTGTATGGATTAATTATATGGTGCATATTGGAGCATTGATATTCTTGTATACTAATGCTTTGATTGAGAGGTTTAGCTTGATATAGACAAACACAAGTATAATTTGACTTTATATTGCTCCAATACAAGAGAGAGAGAGGAAAGAGGTGATTTCTAAGGATTTCTAAAAATAGAAATAGATAGATATGTATTTTTATGTTGTTGTGCCTATTGAAAGAACTTGTTCCTCAATCAATGAAAGGAGATTGTTGGATTTTTTTTCTACTCAGATAAAATTAGTTTTTAAGAAGTTATGTTGTAGCATTTGTTAGAAACCATTTTTTTTTTTTTTTTTTTTTTTAGTTTCTATTGTCATCATTCCGTAGTTAATGGAGTTGCCTATGATTGAGGTGTTTGAGGTTGTTTGTTTGGTGCAAGGCCTCTTAAGACTTTCATGTCTCTTTGGAGGGTATTGTTTGGCATGGTCGAAAGTATCTCAATATTGATTGCATTACAAAAGCAAGTTGCTATATTCTATCTTGTATTCTTTTTCACTTCCTATGAAGTAAGGCAAGACCATCACTTGAGGTAATTTAGTCATATTCTTGATTAAAAGTCGAGCTCAAAGACCAGATACTTTATTAAGATATGTGTCGACTGTATTAATGGCAAAGACCTCTCCAATGGTGGTAAATGCTTCAGTGAGGATTTTGGTTGTATAGAGTAATCTTTTCAAATCCTTGATTTGAATTCAAATTGGAAAGGTATGTAGGATTATTGAAATGTCTTTAGGATCAAAGTTCGCTTGCCAAGAGATAAAGAAAATATCTTGATTATTGAATTTAAACTATTTAGTAAGCATATTCATTTTTTCTTATTTGTTGGAGAAGTGTACCTTGAAGTGTCTTTTGCCAAGCATTATGATTGAGGAGTACATTGTATGCAAAGTGCAGGCAGTCCATTCATGTAGAAATCATGGTCCAAGATGTTTCTTCATAGATTATGTTAAAATGTGTCTTTCTTCATATGCAATTCTATCCTTCATCTATTGTAGTGTATTGGAACTCAAGTTGATAGTAATATTTTCTTGTATAGATTCAGTTTGTTTGATAATTAGGAGAGTTAGAGTAAGTATTCTAATAGCTCCTATTGTTATTGTATCAAATCCAAAAGCTTGTAGAATCTATTGTACATCTGATTATGGTTGTGTTGCAATATTCATTACTTCATCTTTTATCATATATTAGTGTATCAATCCTAGTTGTAAATTGATTTGAATAAAGTATTTTGCGGTATCTCATTTTGAGTGAATAAATAATATAAAGGTTGCCATAGTGTGTTGTGCAAATTCTTGTGCCCACTAGTATATCTTAAATTTAAGTTTGATAATACGCTGGTTGACATGTATTGCTAATAGAGACTTGGCTAGCTCTAGTTTTGAGTATGTTGTTACAATTTGATTTCTTCAAGTCTCTATGTGTATATGTCATATTGTCCTTGTAGAATGGAGGTCTTTTGTAAGTGATTTTTGAGGGAGAGTGATGTCTTTTACATATTACAATGGAGTTGATCTGTACACTCTTTTAGGTAGAAAATATAAGGGTTCTACTTTGAAGCTCCTTTTCAATCATTTTTCTTTAGAGTTGAGGCTTTCAAAGCTTACCAAGCTTTCTTCTATACTTGGATCTAAGTGAAGAGTTGGAAGACTTATCTAAAAGTTGAAGTGGTGCATTGTTCTTATCAATGAAATCTTTTTTGGTCCTAAGCACACTCTATGTCATATCGCTAGTGTCTCTAAGAATTGGACTTTGCTCCAAAGTGCATATGTTGTTTCTTTTAAGATGCTACTTGGTCCTAGCTTTTTATGAATACTCTCTATCTTTCTATCCGTTGTGCCTACTATCACTATTTTTGCTATGATGGATTTTGCTAAAATTGAAATCAAAGTTCTAAAAGCACTTTAATCATGCCAATTATACAAATTACTAACTTATTTGATTTGCCATAAAATTTGGATTTATCCCTCACTTGTCTTAACTTGCTTGCAATTTATTGTATTGCAAGCTCTCACAAATTAAGCAAGTAGATACTAAAAATATATAAATTATTTTTTTACTTATAACAATCATTAGTTAAGATAATATATAA
This sequence comes from Physcomitrium patens, assembly GCF_059467195.1. NCBI lineage: Eukaryota > Viridiplantae > Streptophyta > Bryopsida > Funariales > Funariaceae > Physcomitrium > Physcomitrium patens. Next base: position 5,091,671 of record NC_143435.1, read on the forward strand.
AATATTTAGGTTAAGTGATAGATTCCAAAAAACATATATTATTTTGAAACTTAAAATTTAAAATTTTAACTTTGAAAGATTATAAATAATTTAATAAAAATAGTTACTTATATTTTTGACAAAATATACAAGATTAATAGCAATCGTCTTTTGTTTTAAAATATATTAAAATATTATATAAATTTTTAATTCTTTTAAATAATTAAAGTTATTAAAAACTTATTTTAAATATTTTGAAATTGTAGTCAATTACAAAATCAAGAATGCTTCATTTCTTGAATTTTTTTTTGAATTGGTATGAAGTTCTTAATTTCTTATCCAAAAGATCCTGCATCCGTGATGAGTGATGCAATCACGTCGTGGGTACTGGCAGGCCTGGGCCCACAGTGGGCTTCCACGCTGTGCTGGTTCGATGGGAGAACAGTAAATGATACCCCACCGAATCTGCAGGTCCATGCCAGGAGGAGATTTTAGTAGAGGGTCTGGGGATCGTCTCATCAAAACCATCCGCTCCACTACCAAAATCGTAAATCCATGCTTCCCTCCCAGTTGAAATAGTCAATATGGACAAAAGAGCTTCTGCTCTTCAATCTGGGGCCTGGAGGACTCTCTTTTAACAGATAGCATTTTTGGTGTCTCAACTCATCCGTAACTTGTTGTTTCTTTTGGTTTTGCTGCTGTGACTTGATTCCCTTAATGGGGCTGATCCGTGTCTAGCTTGTGTATTGATCTAGTCTCGATCGTTGTCTGTATCTCTACTTCAGCACTTTGAGGGCTTGAACAGAGTGTATGTCTGCAAAGACTGCCAATCCAATGACCTGGTTTTACAGAGTTCTCAGATTCTTCTGCTGGGGTGAAGTGGTTAGGTTGTCGTGTGCGGGGTTCGTGTGAAGAGCCTGAGTTTGTTTTTTTGGTGAGATGAAGACAAGTCTAGCTCCAGTTTCTGATCCAATGTATTTCGTGTTGATTTCCAGTTCCCTTTTCATACCTCAGAAACGGTTAAGTCATGGAAAATCAGGACATCATCAGTCTGACGGAATCTTTAACAATCTCTCCTCTCCCTCGCTTGTAATTTGCAAGTTCTAGGTGGCGGACAGTTGCCTTGGGTAGTTGTCTTTAGCAGCTGGCAGCGGTGAGAGTTGATGAGGACTAATCATTCCCACAAGGGATCAATGATCAACCATTACCATTCCTCAAACCGGCCTTTACTGTAAATCTGAGCTTGTTGGGTTGGAAAACGGCAACTAGACAACGAAAGATAACCATACGCAGTGTGACGGAGATACTTCTACGGAGCTCTAATCAACAGTATGAAACCTCATAATCCTCGCTTCCATAACTCTGAGTATTATAAAATCATATCTACGGAAATTGGTAGCATTATAGACAGTGACAAGCCCAAACTGTGCATATTTTAAATTATTTCTATTTTTATTTTCATTCTACACACAAGGCTGTACAGTAGTTTCAGAAATAGTGGACTCACGCATGCGATATTTATCACCTGCTAACAAACCAAGATGTAGGCATGGTCTTCAGATGTGATGCGGCTTGATGAGCAGCATTTAAGTTGTATGGCTTTGCCTTTATGCACATGGGTAAATATCTACCCTTAGATATTTGGTAAATATCTACCCTTATATGGCTTTGCCTTTATCCCAGGGTAAATATCAAAAATTAAAATAAATCAAGCCTTCTTTTAATCTCAACTTCAATGGATTGAATCAAAGAAGAGCCAGATTTAGAAGTGAGGAGAAGAGATTTACTAGTTCTCCTCCTAAGATTATCTACAAGAAAACAATTAAGAGTACTATTTGAATTCAAGGTTGTCCAATTGGACGTAGACTTGAATAGAAGCCTCTTTTTACAATCTATTTCAATGGATATCCATTATGGTAATGTATAAGGCAAAATCAAGTCCTCTTGTTTGTTTAATCTAAGAGAAAACAAAGCAAGATTTGAACAAATCCTCTAATCCTCCAACACCATCAAGACGTGCAAGTCAAGAATTAGTTAACTATCTTACTTTGTTGTTTACCAAGTAGATACGTAAATAAGGCCTTTCTACTAAATTGGCCAATTTCTTGACCAACAACCAATTATCAACAAAGTCATTAATAAGACAAAACCAACAACTAAGTTTCTTGAGATACTAGTACTTTCTATGTTTCAATAAGCAAAAAAAAAAAATGAGCCATCTATTTCCAAGACTTATTAAAAATAACCACTAAGATTAAAAATCCCTTTTTTCATTATAACTAATAAAAATCTCAATAATAACACAAAATATGTAGGATTTAAATTTCTTGGCTAAGTTTGAGGTCATAAAAAATTATTTTGGAAGGTATATAAGTAAAAAAAAATATGATTTGCATCCAAAAATACCAATTAAGAAATACAAAGCTAACTATGGTCCAAAATTATTTTTGGTCAAGGAGAAGCTTCTTTGGTCAAGAAGACTACATATATATACGTGTTCAGCCATATTAGCTACACCTTCTATAAAGATTGCTGTCAGGATAGAGAAAATTTGCCTCAAGAAAGGACTGGGCTCCTGACTGCCACTAATTATTCAATTAAGTCTTTAGATAAGAAAGACCAAGTTTGTATATATATATATATATATATATATATATATATATATATATAACACTTTAGGAGTAATTACACCAAATATATAAGTCTTAAGTTTCCAAAAACATCCAAAATATGATAAAAAAAAAAACTCTAAATCCTTATATATCCTTATAGGGTATTATTCTTGAACTTTAAAAATTCACATGTTCCAATTGGACTATTCAAATACATTCAAATTTTACATGAAGTATTGATGTACTTTTAACAACTACAACAATAAATTTTAATTACAAATTTGTTGTAGATCTTAAGATATCACCAAAACCCTAATAATAACTTCAAATCCTAGTTTTTATACACTTGCGTGTAATTTTCTTCATATCCCACAAATTAAACATCCAAATGCCACAAAGTTTATATGTATAGTTTTTCAACACAATTATTTATCTTTTTCAAAAGGTTTGAGTCAAAAGTCCATCCAAAATTTCAAGATATGGCTTCAATCATTACTATAAATAAAATCACTTACTTATTGCCTTTGATTTAGATGTGCTGACTTCAATCTTCTATAACTTCTTTATATAAACTCCAAATTCATCAAAAATTATATAAAAAGTGTAGTCAAAGAAGTTCTCTCTTCAATCTTAATTACCAATCCTTTGTTGCTCTATGTAAACATATGTTATGCCTCAAAGAGTGATAATAGATACAAAATTGATACCTTAATTTTGAGCACTAATAATTCCTTCATTAAAACTCCAAATTATACAAAATTTGCATCCAATTTGTACTCAAAAAACCTAAACTTGATGATCCTAGCCTCTATAGCACGAATGATTTCGAAAAAAAACCCCTAATCCCTAATAAAGCCTTAGATAGCCTCCTTGAAGCCCATTAAGCATGGCCTTCGATCAATAGGAATGAAGATCCCTATTCCTTACTTTCATCCAACCATGCCTTACTTTCATCCCTCCCAATAAGCCTCCTACTTGTTAAGATTTTTTTCTTTAGGTTCTAATCCCCTCTCAAAGCTTCATACTAAATATTTAGATCCTATAATTATTTTAAATACTATAATTAAAAAAGATAAAATTCAAAATAATTTTTCTTAAATCTACTTTCTTTAAATTAATCTATTAATAATTCTAATATATATCTAGATTTATTAATATATAATATATATTAACTAATTTTTATATACTATAAGCTTTTACAGTATGACATCGACATTCTTTATCTTCTTCTAAAAAAAACTAGTGACTAGGCTCTACTTGGAATCATAGATTGATTTAGCTTAGAAAAAAAATAAAAATAAATAAGCCTTTTATCTTAGCAAAATTTACAACAATACTCCAAGACATAGGAAAAGGTAAATCCATTGATTTGGATAGAATTATCATAGAATTCTACTTGATATTTTGGAAGTTAATGGAATTAGATTAATTTGTAATGATATAAGAAAGCATTTTAAAACAGCGTCTCTTTCTATGAATGATGCAAGGACTTATTGCATTGATTCACAAAAAGAGGATTATACATGATCTATCTAATTGGAGGCCAATGACATTATCCAATATTCGATACAAGATATAAGCAAAGATACTACAACTTAAACTTTGATTGATTCTTATGAATATTATTAGCTTAGATAAATTTGTATTTTTATCCAATTGATTTATTTTTTATAATATTTTATTGCCACATAAGACCATGGCATATGTAGAGAAATTGAGGCAACCTTCTTTCTTCTTAAAACTTAATTTCTTGAAAACATATGATATAGTTGATTGAAACTTCTTCTTTTTCACTATAGAATTTTTGGAGTTTCTTCAAAAATTGAATGATATGGTTTGTGTAATATTTAATGATGCTAAAAGATATATAAAGATTAATAGAAATCTCTCCAAATCTTTTCATATAATAAGAGAGATAAAATAAGATTGTTTACTTTTTTATATTTATTTCTAATTATCGCATAGATTCTCAATACAATGATCATATAAGAAGAAAATATGGGACTAAATAAAAGGATTCAACTATCCATATTCTATTGACAACAAATTGTGATACAATAGATAAATGATATTTCTTTAACTTTGTTTGGTAAAGAAGAAAATATATGGCATATTATTTATATACTTAAAATATTTTTCTTAAAATTTGGCTTGATTTTGAATTGGCATAAATCAAGTAAACACTAAAAAAATTCATTATATACAAAAAAATCATAAAATGGATAAGAAATTTAGGCATATCATGGTTTAAAGATGATAAAAAAAAACAATCTTAGAAGAAATGTACTATTTGGATTCTTATTAATCTTAATAGATTTTAACACTTTTTGACAAAAAAAAATCAATACAAAATTGAAATATTAGAGTTTACATATAATCAGTACAACAAGAGGAGAAATAATTGTTAATATGGTCTTACTTTCTACAATGTTTTTTTTCATCTCCCTCTGAGGTATGACAAAGAGAGGAATTTCTAAAATTAAAGCATTTCTTAGGAATTACATGATAGGTGGTACAACATAAAGAACTTGTATTAAGATAGCTTAATTACAGTGTTGTCAATCCATCTACAAGAAGGGAATCAACTTCATAAATTCAACAGATGCAGTTCTTGTCTCACTAGTTAAATAGATTGTTCAAGCAATAGAACCATGAAATTCTAAATTACATGCCTTATTGAGATACCACCTTTATTCATCTGAATCTCATACAAAAAAGAGGTAACAATAAAGCTTAGAATTCTTCACCAAATCTAAATATCAAAATTATAAAGGCTTGAAGGTATAGAATAAAATTATGTTAGTTTGAAAAGATCTCCTATTTAAGGTATCATATCTATCTCCTACTTGATAGGAAGAATGGATTAATTGTAGCATTTGGCACAATCCAAAATTCGATAGCATTGGGCTTGGATTTTCTAAATAAAGAGCAATAGAACTATATAAATAAGATATAAAAATATATAGCAATATTTTAAAAAATGACAACTTCTTAAGCTTTGCAAATGGTACAAATGACTTTGAATTGATGCCATATGAAGAGGGAGCATGGAAAGCCTTAATAAATATGATACAATAATAAAACAACTAATTTAGTCAAACCTAATCTATGACCTTAAAGAGAATAAGTAGATTGGTTTATTTTTAAAAAAAATATTAAAATCACTAAGTATGATGTATAAGTCTAAGACAAATTATCAAACAAATCTAAATCTAATAAATTTTTGGATCTCTCTTTATATTTTTATATACAAATCTAAAAAGAAAAAAAATAGATTCTCTAAAATTTCATGGAAAGGAAGGAGGGAACATTGAGAAATACCAACAATACTTACCTTGCTAGCTTACCTAGGAGAATCTACATCACAACAATAAAGAGTAGAAAATCCGAGAAGATAATTTATTTTTGCCATAGATAGATTGATGGCTTGACATAGGACCTTGGTTAGTATTAGGCCTTAATTTAGTTAGAAAAAGAAATTAGATTGATTTGGTTAATTTGGCATAAGGAGGTTGTAATTAAGTTGTGGTACCAGAGAATTTATAATAAGATTGATTGAAGTTGCCCAGTCTGTATAGTAGAAATAAGATAATCAATACTCTATTAATTTCAAGAGTTCCAAGAAACAATAAGAACGTGGAGGTAGAGAGTATTCATCTTCCACCTTCTCATGTCAAACCTAGCAACAAGAAGAGCATCCAAACTAAGGTCCTAAGGTAACATAAATCATAGCAACTGATGAGATGAGAGCTATGAGTTATGAGATAACACCTTTATTCATCACTTATAAGAACAAAGACTCACAATATTCATTCTTTTATAGATTCATTGTGTCTTTGTATATCTTATTTCTAAAAGATTCAAGCATATTAGTTGAATTTAGCTTTTGTTGTAGAAAATAGTTACATGAGAGCTTTGAATAGAAAGCAATGATGCAATATTTAATGAAACCTTATGATCTTAAAAACAAGTATATTACACAATATAGTTGAAACTAATTGATTATGAAAGAAATTCTTGGATCAAAATATAATTACATATAAAATATAGTTTCTTTCAAGCTATAGAATATTTTTAATTTTTATATTAATAATGATGCACAATTAGAACCTTGGCGACATGAATAGTTAATAAATCCAAATTAAAATTATTAGGATCAATTAGTATATTTATCAATAATATACAAGTAAATATCTAATATTTTTGACTAGACCTAATTGAAGTTTGTAAATTTTATATTACTTAAAATAAAGATATAATTATATTTTTATTTAATAAAAAAATAAAAAAAATAAAAAAATAAAAAAATTACATATTCTCATTTAAGTTCATTCAAGAGGATTAGTTTAAAGCTATGTAATATGAACAAAGAAGCTATTAAGCTAATTTACTTTTCATTAAAATTTGGCATATTTTGATGATGCTTAGATCTCATTCATGTTCCATTGCTAGTAAAAATATTACATGTAAATGGCTGCCTATAAGGATCCAAGTTTCATATTTACTTATATTTTAATCCAAAAATTCTTATTATAATCAATGAATTGTAGCCAAATTCTATGATAGGTTTGTTCTATTTACCAATGAATACTATTAAAGGCCACATTGTTCCATTAAATTTAGAATACTTACATTAAATTTCCATCTAGAAGCCAAATTAAACTAAATTTTTTGAACCTTTTTGATATTTGATAAGCCAAAATACAGTGAATCCATATTAGTAAAAATTGGTAGATGGAATTATTCTTTGTGATTTTTGGTGCCTTAAATCCATCTTTGTGGTAAACATGTGCTAATATTTATCTATTTCAATTTAAAGCTAGGTGATAATACTTCTTCTTCTCCCTCTACTTAAATGAAATCACATTGAGTAACATATGCCATTTCTATAAGAATAATCTATCTATCTTGGTTAAATATTCCATGAATGGAATTTTTTTGGACCCATAAATTCCAAACCAATCAATTAGTTCTATTATAATAAAAGAAAATCATCTTCTTTTGATACTCTTTTATTATTATAATAATTTTAAATCTATTAGAGAGGTCTATGGCATATGTGTTGTGAAGATCTTCTCACAATGTCTGCCACTTCTAATTGTACATGCATTCCATCAATAATGTCATTAAGATATTATTCCTACTTGATAGTTTATACAATATCACTTATATAGAGATCCAAAATTCAATGGTATTTAAATTGACCTGATAATTGACAGATACTTGTTATACCATAGTAGCAGTTGTGAAGTCTTGACTCAAGAATAATCCCACCTATTTACCTAATAAAAGCCTTTGGTTTTAGATTATATGAAGTTATTGCTAATACTAGATAATTTTATTACTTATTATCATCTATGTTCTTTCTTCTTATGGTTCTAAATCATATCATTTTTTTCTTTTCTTAAAATCAATAATATGTCTATTTTTCTATATATTTACAAATTTCTTAAGAACTTGTTTGTGTCATGATGTTCTTATCTTAGAGCCAAATGTTACTATTAATCTATTCTTCTTATCAAAAATATGGGAGATATGTCAATTTTGAAAAGAGGTTCTTCTATGCCATACCAATCTTATTCTATATTTTAGATCTTTGTCTACATTGATGCTTTATCACGGACATATATATATATATTTATCTTAATAATTATTTAGATAATAAGAATAGGTAGAAGTAAGTCAAAATAGATAAATATGATAATAACTTGTAGAAAGCTTCCTAGAAACTTCATAGATGCTACTTTACTTTTATACATGTCTATAGGTGATTGATAGGTTAAAAACTTGGCCAACAAGGAAGCCACGTGTCAACATGTTGACCACTTGTAGTACAAATTGGACATATGGCATACACCTAAGAAACTTGCCTTATAAATTAAACATGTGTCCTTTAAGTTGGATGCGTATTAGAGGTCCTATAGCATGTTGCCATGTATTTTTTAATTAAGTAGTATATGTAGAGATAAGAATAAGGCCTTCTTCACTATTGTCAACTCTTTTCTTACTTTTAGTCTAGTTTCAAGAGTCTTATGTTTTCTAGTCTTTGGTAATAGCCATTCCAGTTCTTCCTTTAATATACATACTTTCTTTTATTTTATTACTTTCCTTTTGATACTGATTTTACGAGTTTAAACATCTTCTTTTAATTTGTGTCCTCGATAGATTGATAAGAATACACACATAATATCAGATCTTTGTTCTTTTTTGATTAAGAGTGGATTACCTTCGTCTAAATTGATATTGTTTCTAGATTTTTTTTTTTCTTGATTCTTGAGTATTATATTCTATGAAAATAGACACCTTTCTTTTTATTGTGCTAGCATGGCAGAGCTTGCTAAAATGAAGAGTGCAATGGCTCAAAAAGAAGAACAAATGAGAAAGTTAATGCTTGGAATGCATCAACTCACTCTACCACCATAAGGAGCAATAAGATTATCAGACAATGAAGATATAAAGATGATTAGAGTTGCTTCAATATCTACACCAAGTCATACTGCTGCTCTTACAATAGAATATTGTTTAAGTTTCAAGGAACCAAAAATTGGATTGCCTAAGAAGTTTGATGGTACAAGATCTAAGTTTTGAAGATTCATCAATTAGATACAACTGGTGATTGAACTACAACCTCAAAGTTATCCAACTCAAGGATCTTAAGTCATGTTTATTAAAACATTACTTTGAGGTTCTGATTTATCATGGTTTTCATCATTTTTTAAATGACATGATCCAGTATTGAATAATTTAGAAGCATTCTTAGCAGAGTTTTGATCTATATATAGAAAACATGATGCAATCCATATTGCAACCAACAAAATTTGTATCTTGTAATAAGATAATTGATGAGTGACATTATACACTTCACAATTTTGACAATTAGTGACAGCTATCAAGTGGAATAATGCAGCATTCATCAGACAATTTCTCTAGAAATTATAATATGAAGTAAAGAAATTGATGATCAATTTATCTAATCCTTAGACATTGAGTTAAGCAATTGACTTTGTTCTGAAATGAAATAATCAGCTTTTTGAATTTTGATCTAAGAATTGCACAAGAAAACCTCAACATTATTATAATTCAATGACGACACCAACAAATTTTCAATCTAAACATTTGGAAGTAGAAGACATGAAAATTGATGTAGTATGTTTTAAACTTCTTATCAAATAAAAAAAGACTCATTGTCGTCAAGAAGAACTATGTTTATATTGTAGAGAAATTAAGCACATTGCTCAATATTTTTCAAAGAAATGACGCAACTACAAAATACAGAGTACTGCTATTAAAGATGAACATATGTCAAAAAATGAATTTGACCAACTACAATAGAGACCGTGTGGCTAGAATCTTATATAATTCTTAATAAAGGTCCTATTTTCTCTTCAAATCCCTCTCCTTGTTTTATAATAGATGTTCATTAAGGATCTAATAATCAAAAAGCCTCTTTTTTAATAAATTCAGGAGCCTCAACTTATTTTTTAGATGAAGGATTTGTTAAAAGTCATAATATACAGTTAGTATAAAAAACTAAATCCATATATGTAGAAGTTATAAACAGTTGTCTGTTATCTTTTAGAGATATTACTTATAAAGTACTTCTTATAAATATAGTAATAAATCGTCATAATAGTTGCATAATTTTTAATATAATTAAATCTCCCTCTAATCCTATCATTTTAGGTTTATTGTGGCTAGAAAAGTATAATCCTATGATAGATTGGATTTCTTGTAAACTTGACTTTTTTTTCAAATATTATTAAGAGTTTTTCTAATCTAATAGAAAGCTGTAAGTCTAGTATAACCAAAGTCGTATTTGTATGTCTAAAAACTTTTTTGTATGCTGCAAAAAAATGATCATCTTTTGTTATTTATGCCACATTTATTTTAAATGATGGGAAGATTTCAAGAAAAATTCAAAGTTAATATCAAGTTTTTTAATATATTTTTGAAAAAAAGAATGCAATTATTTTCTTGGAGCATCATCCATATGATTTCTCAATCAATCTTAAAGAAAAAATTCAACCATAATTTAGTTCAATCTATAGTTTATTACAAAATGAGTTGATTGAATTCAAGAAGTACATTGATGAGAGCTTAGCCAAGAATTTCATACGCCATTCAAAATCTCTTACATGAGCTCTTATCTTATTTTTCAAGAAAAATGATGGATCATTGCAAATGTGTATTGATTATTGAGGACTCAATAAGATTACCAACAAGAATATATATCCTTTGTCTTTAATATCTAGATTTCTTGATCAATTAAATCAAGCTAAGATCTATACAAAAATAGATCTACAAGGAGCATATAATTTGGTCTACATTTCAAATAAAGTATAGACACTTTGAATATAATGTCATACCTTTTGGACTCACGAATGTACTAACTACTTTTCAACATCTTATGAATGATGTTTTTTATGAGTTTTTTAATGATTTTCTTGTTTGTTACTTAGAAAATATTTTAATCTACTCTAAGAACATAGAAGAACATGAAGTTCATATTTTTCATGTGTTACAAAAATTTAGAAATGCAAGATTATACACCAAGATGAAAAAGTGTATATTCCACATTACTCAAATTGACTTCTTAAGATATATCATTTCAAACAATGGTCTAATGATGGATCCTAAAAAAATTCACATAATTATGGATTAAAAGATTCTAAAAATAGTAAAAAATATATAATGCTTTTTGAAATTTGTCAATTACTATCAGATCTTCATCAAGAACTTTTTTCAAGTTGCAGCGCCACTTATACGCTTAACTTGTAAAGACAAGGTCGAGCGGAGTAAAGAAGCAAAAACATCATTTGAAGCTTTGAAGAAAGCTTTTACTTCTGTACCAATCCTGTATCGTGTCGACTTCTCTAAAGCATTTTTTATGAAAATAGATGCATCTGACTTTGCCTTGTGTGCAGTCTTATCACAAATAAGAACAGATGACAAACTTCATCTAGTAGCTTTTTATTTAAGAAAATTTTCAGCAATTGAGATTAATTATGAGATCCATGACAAGGAATTTCTTACAATTGTGGATTCTTTTGAAGAATGGCATTATTATTTAGAAGACACTTTAAGTCTAATCACCAGATATACAAATTATAAGAAGCTTGGGTATTTTATGTCAGCACGTATTTTGAATCGTTGCCAGACTCGTTGGAACATTTCTTTATTAAGATTAGAGTTCAATATCACTTATTGGCTAGGAAAATAAGAAGGTTTATTTAATGTCCTTTCTACACATTCTTATCTTACACCAAAAAAAAGAGAAGCAGCTTTTAACTAACAAAAGATAATTTTATTGAAGCTAGAATAATTTCACCTTCGAGTAATGAAATCAACATTAACTATTGATTTGACTTTTCTTAAGCTGATCTAAGCAAGTATGTCCTTAGACCTTCTTGTTCATGATATTGAAAATAATTCTTTTAAGTCTCAAGATATTTCTAAGTTTGAATTTAAAGAGAACCTATTCTATTTTAAAAGATGCTTATATAATTGAGAAAGAGAAGCATGATTACGTGCTCTTAAAGCTCATCACAATTTCTTTGTACCAAGATATTTTGGATATAAGAAGACTTTGGAGCTTATATCTAGAGATTTTTGATGGCTTCAAATATGAAAGGCTATTAAAGAATTTGTAGAGACATGTGATGTTTTTTCAAGATCAAAAACTCCTCATCATCGACCTCATGAATTCTTCCAACTATTATCTATACTAAAACAACCATGGCCTTCTATCTCTATGGATTTTATCCCAGATCTTTTAATTTTAAGTTCATATGATTCCATATTCATGATTGTAGATCATTTCATCAAGATGGCACATTTTGTACCATATACAAAATCTATCATAGGTGAATGAACAACTTAACTCTTTCTTAATAATATCTTTTACTATCATAGATTATCGAGGGATATTATATCAAACAGAGGAACACAATTTTTATCAAGATTTTAGAAAATTCTTTTCAAGATGTTGATATAAAACTATCTTCGGCTTTCCACCTTCAAACTAATGGACAAACACAATGGATAAATCAAGTTTTAGAGTAGTATTTAAGGTGTACCATCAACTATCAATAAGATGATTGGACAACTCTTTTGTCATTGGCAGAGTTTGTTTACAATAATTTAATACATTCTTCTACTCAACAAACACCTTACTTTGTGAATTATGGTTATCACCTATCAAATATATGTAGATAAAAGATGTATTTGGTGTGATGACGCTTCACATATTAGGAAAGATTGCAATGAATTTAATAATATGATACAGCAAGGAGTTATTTATTGGAAAGATAGAAAGATTGCATTAAAGGATACAAAGGATCTCCTTCAAATCAATTTTTGCAAAGGAGGTATGAGAGCATTGATTCAAGATTATTTAATAGAACATGGAATAGCAATACAAGAGAGTGCAAGTTATGATACTAGAGTAGATGATGACTTTGGTGGAAGTATAGAAATTAGTGAATTTTGGACTTCTGCCATTTCTACAATACAAAAAGAAAAAATACCTAGGGAAGCATTATTGAGGACTGCAGCTACAATACAAATTGCAACAGGTTGGAAAGATCCTATTGAGTGTCTTTCAGTTCATATATATATTACTAAGAATCAATATGAAGCTTTGATGGAAGAAAAGAGACCAGAAAATTTTGATGATTCAAGAGAAGGAAATTCTTCTAAGAGGCAAACTCAAGGAGACAAGGCTCGTGAGGCAGCTTCACAAGAATTGCCTATAAAGGATACTTCAGCATCATTGGAAGAAAAAACAAAGGATAAAAAAGATAAGCATAAATCAATTGCTTATTAATTACTTTCTGATATTGAAGCAACAACAAATTTAAAAGAGGTATTAAAAGAACGTATATTAAATGCTAAGGTGGAATTCACATTGAAAGAAATTTTAGAAATTACAAAGAAGGAATTTCATGATGTTATCATTGACAGCATTAAGAAAAAGAGACAATTAATGGACGAAGCTGGAATGAGTTGTGCTATTGATGCAAGATTATATAAAAATGAAGAAGAGTTTGATAATGGTTATAAGCAATCAACAAATGAAAAGAATGGATATAATCAACGAGTACATTTTGAAGATTATAGTGATAAGGAAATAGAAGTTTCAAGCCATTATACTCGAAAGTATTGAGCAAGAGCAACTACTGAAGTATTGATGAAAGTAGGAGATATAGAAGAACCAATTGTTGCTTTAGTTGATCATGGTTCTGAAATAAATCTTATGTCTAAGGATCTTTATAAGAAGCAGAAATGGCCAACTGATATGGAATATGGATAGACAATACAAGCATCTAATAATACATGAGGCGAATTATATAGAACTTGTCCAGATGTCAAAATTTGGATTGGAGATGTTGCGACAGAACAACATTTCTTTGTTCAAGATACAACGTCTTATCCATTGATTTTAGGACAACCTTATATTACGGCAACACAAATGGAAATAAAAGTACTTGACAATGGTTCTACTTATGCAAGGGTACATAGTGAAGACGGAAGGAAAGCTGTACAATTTCTAACAGTACCTCCTAATCATGAACAAAATCAAGATAGGTCGAGGGAAAAACCATTGCCAAGGATTATTGAAGCATTTAAGGATTTTGAGAAAGTACTACTATAAAGCAGGATTATAGAGGTACAAAAGAAGAGGTACTCTTGCGAGATGAAGGTACCTTTGATATGAATTTTATTAATATTTTTAAAAATAGAAATATTATTTATAAGAAAGTTGATGATTTTAAAAGAAAAGAAAGAAAAAGATTATATAGTATTGAAAGGAAATTACGCAATTTAGGGACATTAGAAGATGATGAGAGGATTTTAGGTCTTTATGAAGAAAATGGATTGGAGGATTTTTTGGAATTAATTACATCTATTGGATTAGGAGATAATGATAAGATTGTGAAAATTCATTCGAAGGTGGTTTATACTATATTTGAATCTTTTCAAGCACCAGAAGTTATTATAGAGACAAAATATAAAGTAGTAGATTAAAAGGTAAAACATGTTGCCAAACCTTTATTAGAAGATTTTAAGGAACAAATTGAAGAAGCATCCAAAGAAGAGAGTTTAAGAGATCCAAAGAAGATTGGACATCAGTTTACAAAGGAGACTTTTGAAGAATTGAAGATTGAATGTGATGGTTCTTTATTTCCAACAAAAATTGAATATTTTAAAAAAATGCTTACAAAACAAGGTAAATCATTTGCCTTTGGATCTCGAGAAATAGGATGTATAGATCCTAATGTTATTGCTCCTATGGTTATCTTTATAATACCTCATGTAGCTTAGAACTTAAGGCTAATTTCCACACCAAGGACAGATTTACCTAAATTAGTGGAATTATTGAAAAAAAAGATGCGAATGAAAATTTTAGAATCTTCTTTTGCTCCGTATTCTACTCGTTGGTTTGCGATGCCTAAGAAAAATGGATTGTTATGTTTTATTTAAGATATGTAGCCAATGAATGCAATAACTATAAGAAATGTACGTATAGGACCTTTAGTAGATGAATTTATAGAAACATTTGCGAAAAGGGCAATTTATTCAATGGATGATTTATATTCGGGTTATGATTAATTTCAACTTGTGCATGGAAGTAGAGATCTAACAACTATGAGAATGCCACTTGGATTACTTCAAATATGTACTCTCCCACAAGGTGCTACTAACTCAATTGTACATATGATGAATGGGATGAACAAGGTATTAAGAGACTTCATTCTTGAAAAAACTATGCCTTTTTTAGATGATGTTCCTATCAAAGGGTGTAAAGAAAGAAAAAAAGATGAAACTTTAGATAAGAGGGGGTTTCGCAAATATGTTGTTGATCATATACAAGATTGTGAAAAGATTTTAACTCGACTTGAAGAGGTTCATCTTACACTTTCAGGAATAAAATCTATATTTGGAGTACAAGAAGTTCTTATTGTTGGACATTTGTATGGATTTTATGGAAGAAAGCCAGATCCAAGCAAAGTTGATGTAATTGGAAGGATGAAGGATTCATGTGACTCTTCAACAGAAGTACGTAGGTTTTTAGGAGCTTGTGTATTTTATCGTATATAGATTCCTCATTATACTCATGTAGCGGATCCATTGTATGAATTATTACATAAGAATTATCGCTTTAAATGAGAAAGAAAGCATACTGAAGTAATGCATAAGCTAAAAGTGTTATTGGTGATACCTCTAATTTTAAGAAGAATTGATTATGACTGTAATAGACAAGTAATTCTTATAGTGGATACTAGTCCTATTACTATTGGATGGGCTGTGGATCAAGATGATTTAAGTGGAAATAGATTTGCAGTTCGATTTGGAGCTAAAGTTTTAAGTACTCATCAACGTACATATTCGTAAGTCAAAAGAGAGCTTTGGGGAGTTGTTTTGGCTATGAAAGTTGAAAGGGATTATTTGATTGGTGCAGCAGTAGTAATTGAAACAGATTGTTTGCTATTACTTGGAATGATTACTAATTGTTCAATGTCGGATATTGCAATATTAAGATGGATTACTTATATTAAGTCATTAAATCTGGAATTTAAACATGTTGCAAGAAAAGACAATTTAGTAGCAGACATGCTATCTCGAGTAAGGTATGAAAGAAAAGACGAAATAATTGAAGATATTGATGATGTTGGATCAAAATTCTATTTAGTATCAAATCTTAATAAAGAAGATAAGCTATTTCTTGAAGAATTTTATGAAAGAAAATTATTGGATATTGGTCATTACTTGAATGCCTTGACTAAACAAAAAAATTGGTCTACAAAAAAATTTAAACAAATAAGAAAAAAAGCATATGGATTTTTGCTTCAAAAAGAATTCTTATAGAAGAGACCAAAAAAAAGAATTGGAATGCTACAAAGATAGGCAATAAGGAAGAGAAACAAAAATCATTAAAGGAGTTTCATGATAGTTTATGGATAGAACATAGATGAATTTGGACTACTTTTGCTAAACTTAAAGAACGATATCAGTGGAGAAATATGTATCAAGATGTACTCTTATTTGTAGAGTCATGTGAAATTTGTCAAGCGTATTCTAATATATGACATCGAGATGGTCTCTATCCTACATATCTTCTAGTTATTCATTTTAAATGGATTGTTGATTTGGTTGTTATGCCAATTGGGTTATGGCAAATGAGATATTTGGTTTTAGCTCATGAAGATTTATCAAATCAAGTAGAAGGAAGAGCATTGAGAACAAAATCTACGGAAGGAATTTGTAGATTTTTGCTTGTAGATGTTATTTGCTAGTACAAATATATAAGAAAAATCACTGTAGATCATAGAGAATTAAATGCACAAGAAGCTCGTAAATTCTTTGAAAGATGTGGAATTAAACTATCACTGACTACCGCTTATAATCTTGAAGGAAATGTAAAAAGTGAACGTGGTCACCCACTGATTGGAAAAGCATTAGTTAAAGCTTGTAATGGGAAGGTTAGAGAATAGCCATGACTTTTGTCATTTGCATTATGGGTTGATCGGACAACTCATAGCTCAGTAATGGGATATATGCCTATTGAGCTTATGACAAGTCAAAAACCAATTATGCCAATTGAAGAAAAAGTACCTACTTGGAGTGTGCTACTATGGGAAGATGGATTGACAAGAAAAAAAATTCTAGCTATTAGAATTCAACAATTAGAATAAAGATCAGAAGATGTGCAAATAGCATTAGAAAGGTTAAAAAGAGCGAGGTTACAAAACAAGGCACGATTTGATAAGCAGCATCGATTGAGGCCTAAAGCCATTGAAGAAGGTGATTGGATTTTGGTCTATGATAGTAGCTTAGACAATCAACATAGTACTTTAAAGAAGTTTTCTAAACGATGGTTTGGACCGTATGTGGTAACAATTGTTCATGATAATGTAACTTACTCTTTGCGGGAGTTAGATGGAACAAGGTTAAAAATACCAATTGTAGGGAAGCAAATAAAAATATTTAAACAAAGATACACAGAAATAAATATAGAAGACCTTGGTGAAGACATATATATTCTTCAACATGAAGATGAACTTGACTTGGATAACAAAAGTGATAAAGAAGATTTGGACGAAGACTTGGAGAACATATTATGAATCAAACAACAACTAGGTTATTTGGTGCATACTAGAGGATGCACAGGTTCAAAGGGAATAGATGTCATGTTGTAATACAACTATACGGTGAAAATATAAATGAAAAAAAATTTATTAATATTTGTCATCTTCGATGTTAGAAACAGTGGCTAATTCCAGTGCCAATATTTAGGAATCAATTAATGTCACCCCATTACAAGCTATACCATCGTACATGACATCAACAAAATGCTCCACTGACATCATCAAATCAAGTATCCTCTGTACCAACGGAGCAACCAAGATCATTTTTTAATCCTACATGGAATAAGCCTAGTAGGTATATACTGGTAGAGACACCCAATATGCCTGATGGGAGGTGCAAGAAGGCCACTTCATTGTTTCCGTTGCAGACAGAATGGTCATTATGTTAGTGAATGTTCCAATCCCAAAGCCAGTGACAATTATATGCCAGTGTGTAGAAATTGCAAACAATCAGGGCATACTTATCAGCAATATAATGCTCCGTTCAATTTCAATAATCGGGATTAGCAGATCCAAAGCCAAGGAAAAATTGAAGATATGAAATGAGTTCCTCAAGATACTTCGATAAATCGGGTAGAATGTGTCCAAGCTGTTCTTACCAGGAGTCGACAAAATGGAAAAGGACCAATTCAACATTTGGGTGAGCTTGATGCAATGGACCAATTTGATCCAATTACGGGGACATCCAATCTAGGTCCTATTACGAGCCTCTTATCCAATATGAGACTTGACTCGGTTGGGCAATCCAATGAGGTCCCAATTACAGAGGCTTCGGTTCTATTTCAAGATTTTTCTATTTTCTATGCCATTTTGAAAAAATATCCTTTCAGTGGAAAGATCCTCTTAGAGGCGGGAATTCTATGGAAACACGGTCAGCTGTTTCAATTTCGAGTCTAGGGCGAAAGAATACAGGACCTCATGGAGTTAAAGGAAAAGGAAGGAAAAGAAAGAGGGCATTGGGAGATCGGGATTTTGGGATCAGAGAGCTAGCTTCAAGCTCCTTCGAAAGGTATAAGACTTGGTTTTTTAGGATTTGGCAGGACTTTGCAATCGTTGTTCAAAGTCAATGTTTCTATTGGTGATTTGGATTTTTTTGCAATAAAATTAAGGCTAGTACTTTTGACTGTTTTATAAAATTGGAGAAACATCTACAGTTGAAATTTTAGAAATGTCTAGATACTTGAGTATACCAAGTACATGCAAAAATTCATATTAATCTAATGCTATAGATAGAGGATATTTGATCATTAGTGTAAAGAGGTATCAGAAGTTGGCATATTGGGGTTGTTTAGGATTTGTGTAATATCTGTAGATCTATCAGCTCAAATAAGGTGAATTTTGACGTGATAAGTCGAAGACTTAAAGGTGGAGTTATATACAAAGTTGAATAAGAACTAATAATTGGAGAAGGAGAAATTGCAATTCAAAGTTCGTCATCAACTTTTTAGGCAGCGGTCAAAAGACATCAGTGTGGATTTATGGCATTTTCTTGCAATTTGTAAGTTGGATTGGATTAAAACTTCTTGAACATTTAGAAGACTTGTAAAGATACTAGTGGTAGAAGTTTTACAACAATCCGACGGTCTGATTGAGAATTACAGCTTAGCAAAGCTCGTTGTCTAAGATTAGGATTTAAAAAGTAAAAAATTA
Source organism: Physcomitrium patens (assembly GCF_059467195.1). Taxonomy (NCBI): domain Eukaryota; kingdom Viridiplantae; phylum Streptophyta; class Bryopsida; order Funariales; family Funariaceae; genus Physcomitrium; species Physcomitrium patens. Next base: position 5,111,061 of record NC_143435.1, read on the forward strand.
AAAATTAAAAAAATTAAAAAATTAAAAATCAAAAAATAAATAAAATAAAATAAAATAGAATAATAATAATAATAATAATAATAATAATAATAATAATAATAATAATAAAAAATAAATAAATAAAATAAAACTAAAAAATAATAAAAGAATTTATACTTATAATATCTTGAAGTTATTAAAAATGGTTTTTCTAAGCACTTTGTATTGGGATTAAGCTTTTACATTGAAATCCGAAATAGTTTGTATTTAGATGATTGAAATCCACTAGACTACTTGGATACTTACAAAACATCATTTTACCTTCCATAGCCAGATGCCCAATGCATTCTCAAGCTAGATAGCACGTAATACGATAACGTTGTAAGTTTCTTCTTGCAAGATAATTGCCTAAAGAGACCTTTGTCTTTGCTTTATTATTTTTGCTTCATCTCCAAAGAAGAAAATATATATATATATATATATATATATATAGACAGATAAGAGGATGCTATTAACAATGATTTCTTTGTTTGTAGCATTGATTTTTATTGAGGCACAATGGCTTAGTTTTTTATTAATTTTTTCTTGAAAGAAAGAATCAAAGTTAATTGATGATAATAAAAGTCCAAATGGTGATCTTAAAAGTTTATTCACTTAATTATTACTTGCCTATATGATATCTGATTCATTGGTCCATAAAGATCGAATAATCTCTCTCTTATTTTTTTAATGTACACTTGAATTGATGTAGTTTAATATAAGTTCTGATCCTAAGTAAAATGTTTCTAATATATAGAAGATATGACATATATTTTTCTCCTCTCTTAATATTATTAAAGAATTATCATTTGTATATTGTGCCATGATTTATTGCCTATGGAATATTAAAAGCTATATTCTACTGTTCTTTCTATCTTTGCTTCTTTTCTGATCATTGTATCTAATGCTTCTAGAAAAATGAAAAATAGGTAGGAAACTAATGGAAAACTTTATCTTATTCTTCTTTTAATCTTAAAAGATTTGGAGAATGATCTATAGATCAATATTATTTAAGTAACATTATAAATAATTTATTACCAATTTGACCTTCACGGGGTCACTCAAGTCTTGTATGTTGTAAATTAAATAAATATCTTTATAATTTGACATTGAAAGAAGAAGGTTGCTGACTTTGATGGTCCTTGTAGAATAAGTAGTTATTTTTAGCATATAGATACCTAGTGTATAGTATAAACAGGGATAGATAACTGCTTAAAAGGTGGTTCAGCACGTAGAATGGATGAATAGTCATGAAAAGTAGTTATCATCTATAATATAGGAGTTGGTATCTCAGGGTAGTATAAGGAGGATGGGAGAGGGGAAGAAAATACCAGACTGTGAGAGTCATAAGCCGAAGGCCAGACTGCAATAGTACTGAGCTGGGGATAAGCTTGGTACTATCTCTTCTTCTTAGTTTTTTTGTTTCTTTTGTGTTAGTATTGATTCTAGTGAAGAGAATCGATTTAATGAATTAATGTTTGATTTACGAAGTTATTTATGGATCACTATTTATCAATTGTTGTGAAAGATTGAGGACGTATGGAAGTTTTCATACACTGTTTATCGCAAGGTTGTAAGTTCAGTGGAGAGGAATTGTAATCGAAGGAATTATCTTGATCTAATTTTGTGGATTAGAAGTTGTTCATTCTAGGATTTGGAATATGCTTGTGTATTCATGAATTACACAAGGTACTGGAATTGTTGTCATGGACAGTAGGAGAAAAAGTTAAGTGTTCTTCGATATGGTAAGCATTCAGCAATAGCGATTAATTGCGTGACCCTAACAATTGGAGCTCATATACATGGTCTTTCCATGTGTTCGAATTTCCCTATACAGGTTTATTCTGGGAGGTTCCTTTCAGAATAAGTAAAATGAGCAACCACATTTTGGTACCGCTGCCGGGGATTGACAACATTATTGAAAGTTAGGAATTAACTGTCGAAGCAGTAAAGGAGATTAGGAAGCAAACTTAGTAGAAATAATGAAAGAATATGGTTATTAAGAATGAGGATTTAACAGCAAAGAGAATAAAGCAATCAAAGGAAAGAACAGATCGATCGCAAGCAAGAAATTTGTTGCGTAATGAGCAAGATCATAAATTGAAAAAGAAGCATCGACAAAGTTGGATTAAGCCATGGTTGCATGCTTGTCGGCATATTCGATTGTACCTAGAAGACGATCAACCTCTAATATTTCAGTAGTACATACTGTTAAAGAAATTGCCAAGAGCACTCATGGAGAGCACTGCTAATAGTCGAGCCTACCTCTCGAAGCCTGTTAACGGAAAACGAGGAAGGCACAGAGGAATTAGATACCCCACTGGGTATTTTTTCAATTGAAAATATGTCCGATTCTAACAAGACTAGTTTTGAAGATCGGCATAAATCACTTGCCAATAAAGACCAATTCAGAGTATATCAAAACCTATTATTTTTACCTCATATTCAACCAGTAAAATTATTTGGGAATAATAATAGTCAATCAAGAAGGCCTGGAAGTCCGAAAAAGACTTTTGCAGGAGACAATTTTTATTTTAATAAGGAATTGAGCAGAACACCGACATCTTTAATGACGTCCGGAGGACCAACAATTCTGATTGCAGTTCAAATGGGTGCAGTGGGCGATCGAACGACTAGTGTCACACCATTACCTACTTTTTGGGATTTACCAGGTGTGGATCCAGATCAAAATTTTTCTCAATTCTTGATGGCGTGTGTAGCCAATAAAGGAAGAACAAAAGATATTTGGCTGAGATGGCTGCCAGCGACATTGAAAGATACAACGATTGAGTGGTATAACTGCCAACCTGTGGGACAATTTATCAATTGGGAGGCATTGAAAAATACATTTTTAGCCCATTTTCAACCAATTGGTTTTGAAGAACATCTTAGAGAAAAATTAATGAATAGCAGAATGGTACCAGGGAAAGCGGTACAATCATATTATGGTCGTGTAGCAGATATACTTCAAAAATGGCCAAATAATCAAATGTCGGAATCGTTTGTGTTGTCTATATTGGTTAATGGACTATACACACCAAAATTGAAGATGTTTGTAAAGGAGACACAATCAGCCACCATTGCATGATGTCTTGAATGAGCAAAAGTATGTAAAGAATGTCATTTTGATCAAAACTTAATAATTGGAGCCATGATGATTCCATCTCAAGGAGATTATCAAATGACAAATTGGAATGATGCATTGGAAAGTTATCTGGGAAGGAATGATTATGGTACAATTCTACAAGGAATAGTGGATGCCGTTCCATTGCAGACTGTACCACCATCATCATTACACCCATATGCACCTTATTCCATGTATCAAAAATTAATACCTAGGAAGGAATTGCCAAATGCATTGATATCTAGGGATCCCAATGAGTCATTGCTATTAACATTGACAAAAAAAATAGATGAATTGGCTATGAATGTGGCCAAGGATAAAAAAAAAAGGCATAAACCAACCAATATGCATCCCAATGTCTGGTGCAGCAATTGGAAGGGACAAGGTCATTTAATAACATAATATTTTTCACCACCCCAAATGGCTGTACAATGTACTTTTTACGGAGGCAAGCATATTACCACCAATTGTTGGAATTTACGGAAGCAATAACAACTCACTAATCAGATAATGACTCAACCAACTTCATAGGATGTCAATCAAGTACAAACGAATAATAGATTTGACTGGAATGAAAATCGAGCGAATAAACAAAACAAGAATTATTCCAATTTTCTAAACTGTGAATTTCACCAAGAAGGTGTATCCAATACTCATGGATTAGCGATGAACCAATTAAGATACCATCAATATCCACCAATGACGAAGCCAATGCCAAAGTCTACAGTAACAATGGATCAACTAGGATCCTTTACTCATCCGACATGGAACAGATCTAGCCATTATATACCAATAGAGACACCCAATATCCCTAAAGGACTTGGTAGGAGACCACTTCATTGCTATTGTTACAGACAAATCAGATATTATGTGAATAAATGTCCTAATCTAAGGGCCAGTGATGACTATGCTCCAATATGTGGAAATTGTAAGCAGTCTGGTCACACTTATCAGTAGTGTAATGCACCCTTTAATTATAATAACTGTGACTAGCAAATGCAAACAAGCCAACCGATGGAGGACAAAGGCCTTGTTCAATGAGATGCACCAATACATCGTGTCGAGGTGGTGAACACAGTGCTTACTAGTGGCCAACAAAAAGATAAGAATCCAATTCAGGACATGGATGAACCAATCGTAGGAGAGTAAGTAGCGCCGTCCATGGGGCTAAACGAACCAATATCAGTATTGGGACGTTTCTCAATAACCTCAATAGACTGAGGAACCTAATTTGGTTCTATGTACTAATTTATCGAGACCATCCAATCCAGGTCCTGTTTCAGGCTTCGTACCCAGTATGAGACCTGAATTGGTGGCAGAACCCAATGAGGTCCTAATTACGGAGGCTTCGGTTCCGTTCCAAGCAGTTTTGATCTCTACGCAGTTCCAAGAAACGTCCTATCTATTGAAAGATCCTCTCGGGGGTGGGAATTCTAAAGAAGCCCCGGCTGCTATTCCAATTCCAAGTCCAAGGCAAAATAATATCTTATCTCACGGAGTAAAATCGAAACCAATGAAACGCAAAAGAACATTGGGAATTACTCTCAATAAGGAACCCTATGACATTCTGAAGGATTTGGATGTTATTCAGCCTTCAATTACAATGAAGCAACTTTTGGTTGTAGCACCGGAATGTCGATCTACATTGAATTCAGCGTTAATATGACAAAGATCCTGCACTAAAGAAATTCATGAAATTAGCTTAAACCCAGATCTGGGAGCACCAACAATCAATGTATCAATCGATGGCATTTTAATTCCAGGGATACAAGTCAATGGTGGCTCCAGTGTGAATTTAATGAACGCAGATACAATGGAGGACTTGGATCTAAAACAATTGCTACCTACGACATTGGTCTTGCGAATGACAGATCATAGTCGAGTAAAGCCAATATGAATTTTATGCAATATTGCCATTGTAATCACGGGATTGACATACAAAATTGATTATATTGTATTTCAATTACAGAGTTTGATTTTATCATATCTAATTTTATTGGGATGACCCTGGCTTTATCAAGCCAAAGCTAAGAATGATTGAGGCCGAGGCACATTGACAATTGGAAAAGGCCGTGATCAGATTGTTTTACAGATGTATTCGGTACAATATTATGGAGAATCTCAATTTCTAGAATCAAAATTTACATTAGACAACGAGAGTCAATCGATTGAGGAAGATGACGATGCTATAGATTCACCGTAATTTGGGGTAGGACAAAACACTTCAACAGCAAAGGTAGGATTCTACCAATGTGGAAGTCCCAATGAATATTTACTGCATCATGAGGATGCGACTAACTCGGATCATGCTATTGCCGAATAGATGAACAATCTTGCAGTCCATAGAATCAGCACATTAGAACCAGATTTTGGTGGTTTCCATATGTCGGATAAGACAAGATATTCAGATCAAGAAAAGACAATTAAATCAGAGGTTGTTGAAGACCCTGTGTATCAATCTATTAACCTGGGTACCAACAAAATGCCACAACTAATTAAAATATATGCCGGTATTATCGGTACAGAATTAGATGCATGGAAACAATTTTTTGTCGATCACAAATCTACCTTTGCATGGTCGTATGTGGATTTGAAAGGGATTCCAGCCAACATGTGTGAGCACCAGATTATTCTGGAGGAGGGTGTTATGCCAGTTCATTAAAGACAACACCAGCTTAATCTAAAATATTTCCTTTTAGTGAAAGAGGAATTGGATAAACTTCTTGACGTGGATTTTATTTATCCTGTTCCGCATAGTGCATGGATGTCACCAATCGTGATGGTACCGAAGAAGAATGAGAAAATTAGGATATGTCAAGATTTTCGAATGTTAAACGCGGCTACTAAGAAGGACTATTTTCCATTATTATTTACTGACAGTATTTTGGACGCAGTGGCCGGACATGAATGTTACTCATTTTTGGACGGATTTTTGGGATATAATCAAATTAAAATTACCAAAGAAGACCAGTTCAAGACTATGTTTACCACAGATTGGGGTACATTTTCCTATAAAGTAATGCCATTTGGGTTATGTAATGCCCCAGCTACTTTTCAATGGGTAATGATACAAGCATTTCAAGATTACCTACGTTTATCAATATAGATATTTCTAGACGATTTCTGCACCTTTAGCACAACAGCTGAACATCTAGCATGCTTGGATAACTGTTTGAATCAATGCGATAAGTATGGGATATCTCTAAATATGTTTACCACAAATTTTTAATTATTCCATCTTATTGCTCTTGCAAAGAAGTTAGGTGACTAAAATGTCTCTTAAGATCTAGTTTCATTTGTTTTCTTTTGTATCAGTTGAGAATTTTCAGTTACATCTTATATAGTACTATGATAAATGTCCATGGACATATATTGTAAAGTATGGCCTTTATTGAGGTCAAAGTCTTTACATGCTATGTTAAATCCAAAAAAAACCAACACAATATCTTTCTGATTCATAAGAATTTGTTGAGCTATTAGATTTTTATTTCCAAGTTGTTTGGATCTGATATTTTTCTCAAACCAATCCATTCATATCATTATTATATAGAATTTTATTTCATTCTTTCAATTGAATTTTATTTGGAATATGGCTACATTGTCTCAAATATTTTGTGTTAGTTTGGTAATTATATTATTTATGAACTGAGGTGCTAATTCTCTTTGTTGTACTAAGAAATCCTTAGTATCATTCTTCTCTACTTTCATTCTAGATAGAAGATTAATAATAGCTTTTGAAGTTCATGTATCTTGATTTTTTGTATTCTTTATTTCATTGTATCCTTAATTTTCACATGAATCATACCATTTGATATGAGCCACATTTAACTCATGAATGACTAAGAATTCACTTGTGTTTGGAGAAGATTTCGATCTCCAACTCTTTTTAGTACTCTTCGAAGTAGCCTATTCTAAAAACATTTGTGTTAGATCTTTTGTATTGACTTATCTCATCTTTTTTTATTTTTCTTGATCTTGAACTACTCTCCTCTCTTATTGATCTATCAAGGTTGGTAGTAGATTATGTAGAAGGAGTTTCAAAAGGAGGTACTATTGTCTCATATGTAGGCAGGTGTAGGCAAATTATCTCCTTGTTTATTACATGTTGGTTCTCATTTATTTATGGAATTATTCTTTCTTCTCCAAAAAATTAATTAGATGGACAAGTACTCCTAGGTTGTAAGTCTATGACCATAGTTTTCCTTGAATTTTATTTAATTATATATTCACATATCAAATGTGAGGTAGATAGATAATACCTACACCAAATGAAGTGATTGTCATAATCGACCTTAAAGTATATGATGCTCTCCATTAGTAGATTATATGGTATAATTGTGAAGTTATAAGGATAGCCATTTGTAAGAGTAATACAAAATCTTTGATTTGCTTAGTTGTTATTGATTCTATCTTTGTGCAATACAATTTCGAGACTCTGTGAAGTCCCTTATACTACTTACTATCTCATCAAGTACCACCATTAGAGTTATTCATGTTGGCATTTTTATCCCAATGAGACAACTTGGATTAAATCCTACTATCTATAATTGAAGGATGCAAGTTCTCCAATGTAAGATATGAGGAATCTGCATAAGGACTTTTTACAAGGTTATTTTTTTCTTGCTTACTACTTTAAAAAAGCCTTATTGTAGATCATATTCTAACTTTACTTCTTCTTTAAGCTTATCTTATATTTAAGTTAATCAAGCTTACAATGATTTAACTAAAAGGAGGCCTCCTACAAATAAAGCTATCATTACTTATTATTATAAAAAAGGCCATTTTTGTTTTAACTTTTTTTTTATTTAATTGTTATTGTATTATGTGAAGTCTACTTCAGAATGTACTAGATACTTGGCTGTAAAAGAAAAAATGGAACTTGCAATAAGATAATTCCAACAACTCTAATAGAATCTTAAATAAAATTTAATTAAATTATAATAATGCTAATCAATCTTTAATTAAATCCAAAAAGAAGTCTAAAGAACTTACAAAAGAAACATAAAAGAATCATAAATTAATCTTGATAAAATATATATAATAAAAATATCTTTAAAAAAATATCAAAAATAAAAAATCTAATTGAATCCTAATCAAATTTTGATAAGACCTTCAATAAATTTTAATATCTCACATATATTTATAATAAGCACAAAAATAAATTACTAAAGTTTCATTCATATACAAGCTATGAAAGTTAAAAAATTTTAAAAATTTATAAACTTATTTTATTTCTCAAAATCTAAATCCATTGAATACATCATTAACTTTAAAAATTCCTTAAAATCTCATTATTAATTCAAATGACATGAAACGAACACTTAAAAAATTTTAAGTTTCTCCTCAAATTCCACTCTTTGATTTGCAAAAGAATTCCGAAGTTGCCATAGGTGCTCGATTTTGTTCCTTGGAATCTAATTTTGACCCTGGCTACCAACTAGTGCTCTCTGAGTATCAATTTTTGTCTTCTTGAAATAATTTTTGCTAACATCAACTCCTGACTCTGTTCTATATATGCTTATATTCTTTATTTTTCTAATCTATCTTATTTTGTCTTATTTATGGCTCTATAAAGTAAATACAATCTATTTTCATAAAAAACAAATCCAATACTAATAGATTTTACTACTTGCTTATCATTTATTTATATTTTTTTATTATATTTTTTTAATTAGGCTCTTTTATAATAAAATACTTTCCTTCTTCTTTTATCTAATTGCTATATTACTACACAACACCATACTTCATACTTCAACTACTCAAGTACTCAAAAGGAAACTAATGTTACTTCTAGTTAAGCTATTAGGAAGGTTTTATACTTAGAATAGCAAGGATTGGATTAAAAGCCACATACTTGCATAGATTTGTCATGGTCGCAATTAACTCTAGCTCCACTCTATCTTCCTTGCATGCTTGTTCCTTTCTCCTTCAATCTTCTAAGGAATTGGGCGCCTCCAATTCGTGGGCCAACTTGTACTTAAGTATCTATGCATATATCGCCTTATGAGATTCTGACTAAGTAAGCTCACTTAACCACTAGTGTGTGGGCCAGCTTGTGCTTAAGAATCTGCATATGTGGCCATATGCGATTCTGACTAAGCAAGCTTACTTAAGCACGATTGATTAGCCACAAAACCCTAATGTACTTCTTAATCCCACCACATTGCTCCCTTTCGACCCAAGTTTTCTTTTTTAGCCTATGGGAACTAGGTAAAGTTTGAGTTCTTTCACTCCACTATGATTGGACCTACACTCGATCAGGTACACAATTCCACGATAGCTACTCTCTGAACCCTTTCGCTTTGCGACGGCCTCTCATGAGCGTGGTTGTGTCCGTCCCTGAGCATTGCAATTCTCAAAACACGAAAGACCTTTTTTTACCCTCCAACCTTTTCAAGCGTATTATTATTATTATTTTTATTTCCTACTTTTGGCTTGATGCATTTACTTTGCTTAGCTAGCCACAGATTGGTACAACGAGCCAGAGCAAGTCAGGCTTTGAATGTTTCGATCCATCTTTAAAGTCTTCATATCAATCTGAGAGCAAGATCTGAACGAATTCTTGAGCTCAGGTTCAAGGACATCACAGCGAGGACCAGATCCTACCAATCTCCCAGCGCTAGTAAAAAATTCCAGATATCAATGTCGCTTCCAACATCTTTCTCATTGGATGTACAACGAACGAGGCGAGGAAACAATAAACATTGCAAAAATAAAATTAAAAAACCCTCAATTATATTTTCCGTATGGCGCAAGCAGAGTAGCGAGTTAAGGGACATGATTATGCAGAACCGGATTGATATTAAAAATGTGTAAAGTGCAAGCCTGAATAGTAGCTGTTCTGCGTGGTCAGTTCCGAATCCAGCCACAGGGTGCATGGACCAGCCTACTTCTGGACCTTGCGAGGCATTTGACTTCTTCATTGAAGGCTGATGGGGTTGGAGTTAAATGCCCACCCCCTGCAGATGAAAAGTCTGCTACAAGGAGGTACATATCGCATTGATCTTACTAGGTGATCTAGTCGCTACGCAACAAGCAACCACGATAAATGATAGACTTGTACTGTACAATATAGCTCTTGGTACGTCAGAGTATTGTATTCACTGAAGCATAGTTTTCTGACATCTCGCTGGTGTAAACTTTCAACAGGATGGTGAATCAGTGGCAAGTCAGGTGCATTTTTGTCTCGATTGGGAGACTCACCCATTGGTTCCAAAGTGCCGGGAGTTTCCGTGGTCCATGTGGCTTCACAGCGAGAAAATTTTGGCTCTAAACTGGTCTTACATGCCCCTCGGTCTAACATCTTTCAGTGGGAAATTCCGAATCGACTTCTGACTGTAACCTTACATTTTGTTTGAACCTTTCTTAGTGTTTATGCATCTTTAAATTTCCACCGCCTCACGTGAAGCGTCGATTCTCACCCAGCCCTCTTGGATGATTTTGTTGTTGTACCTTGCAGGCACTTTACATGTGCATTAGTCTGTTTTGTAAATAGCCGACTTTCTCGAGCATCTATAAGTTGTGGAATCTAAGAAGGCTGATACAGCATTAGACGAGACGATGAGTTAAGGTCAAACCACCAGATGACCGCCTTCCTGGGAAAATCCAGCAGAACTATGCAGAAATACTTTTTTCAGTTTGGGCCGACCCGTGGTACTATTCCCTCTGGCTATCGAAGCGTCTCATCTCTTTGATGATGGTCAAGGCAACCCTCTTTCATGCTCTGATCCTTATAAACCTGCACATCCCGGCCTTTTCCTTCCACTCTCCACCATCGGTGGCCTTGCCGGCTGCTGCATGACCGGCTCCTCCTCCTGCAACCCTTGTGAAACTGGGGTATTCAGCACCGTAAGCTTTCTCCACCATTGCGCTGCGTGTATTGTATAATTTCTGATCCGCTTCACCTATTTGCTGTTGGCTGTGAGGTTGTGATCAGCTACAGAACTGTTCGGTCTTTGCTCTTACTCTGGTTGAAAGTCTACTGAAGAGACTCTTTCTGTTACAAGAGAGAAAGTTCCAAGATAAATAACATATCTTCTCCAGATTCCACGCTGGTTAACTGCTCAGGTTGGTATATATAATGCTTACAGTTTATTGAAGTTGTTTACCTCATTCACCTAAATACTCGGTGAGTTCCAGACTTAAAGGCTCTTGATGTAGCCGACTTTTGCTTCAAGTGATACATTCTTGTGGCCTGCACCCAAGTTGTAAGGTAGCGAGAAGAATGGTGATGAAATAGATTGAAAGCTCTCTTCCATGAAAGTCATCCTTCTCGTTGATCCCATTATCCAATGTTGCCTCCTCTCCAACTCAAGAAAAACGGCACTTTGGCTACGTTTCCAAGGACCTGTCCCGGACCACAAATTTATGTACCATTCCATATCCTGTTAACCCGTTGTTGTACCCTATATGTCTGCCTAGATAGAGATTGACATCAACTAACGGCTTGGTTGTATATAATTTGAACATACCATGTTGCTGTTGGAATGTGATAACTCACAAACCAGCCAAGAACTCAAGCAGCCTGGCTCTGCGTTTTCTGATTCCGTCGAGGGTGGACAACCTCGGTAGGGACTGAACAGCAAGATTATTGCAGTATCATCGGCACCTTTGAATCGAAACAGCGAGCAACGCCGTGGACAAAGACTAAGATAACATTCGGCAGGGGTGTTGGGAATGTCCAGCACAACCTGTCAACATTCCAGGTTATGTTGACGGGTCGTGATGGGCACTCTCAGCGTCCCATGCCCAAACTGCACATCACGCTTCATGGAAACAACACACTCCGAGGAATACACTGCATCTGCAGCCTGTCGACTCCGGAAACTAGCAGGTAATGTACTCGGCACTGCAGGGTTGTTTCCGGCCCCACCTCTAACTTAGCGATCTGAAAAGGGGGAGCTCCGCGACGCAGTTTTAACAGCACCGGCTGCAGAAACCAAGTACAACTGAAGTGAAGTTTATCAGGTTTGCAGTATACTGGTGAAGGTGTTCTGCACATGAACAACGTCTTTGTTCATGGATTTTTGTTTCTGGGTTGTAACTTCTGAGTGCTTTAGCTCCTTGAGAATCCTATTTTGTACGAGAAGTTGAAATATGATGAGATGAGTCGTGTTTAGGACTTATAACATGTGGAACATAGTTGGCTGCACAATGAGGGTCTGATGCAACTGCTGCAATCCTGATACTGGTTCAGTTCCAGTGCGTTGTTTTGCTTTAAGCTTGAGTTATAAGCATGTTATCAGTTTTCTATTTGTTCCATTTGCATGCACGTGTGTGTGGGTGTATTTAAGAAAATGAATTGTATGTATATTTGTTTCAGTTGAACTTTGCTCCAATTGCTTTGTGAATAGAAACTTAAATCCTGTCTCTGAAGCTAGAAAACTTCTACGACGTGCCACGATGATCTGGAAAGCTAGATCCACAATTTTTGATACTATGTTTATGGGATACTACAATAAAACAAATAAAACTGGGGTCAATATTGGTCAATTAGGGTGTGGTGAAAGAACGCTTCTGTTTCAACTTTCATCAAACAACAATGGAATTTAAATGTGTGTAGAAATATATAAAAAATATTTTTTAAATTATTTACTTATTTGAGAATGTAAAAGAATAGACCTTTATGCTTCTTCGGAATTGAAATAGATTAATACTAGAACATTGTACTTAATTTTATTAAAATTAATGGATTTAGTATTTTTTTTGATTCACTTGAAACATAATATGTAAATTATCACATAGGTCTAGATTATATGAACTTATCTTTCAAATATCAGAAAAAAGAAAATACAACATAATGTTTAATTGGATTTAGATTCTGGATTCTTTAAATGAAACAGTATGGTTTTTAAATTTGAATTATACATAGTGAACATCTATAAAAATAATTTCATCATCACGGCTCAACTGACATGCAAGCATTTGATTTCTAAACATGATAATTAAGCGTGATTTAATATTTTGTTGCATTTTTCAAATTCTTCAAAAGTTTCATTTCAAATAATCAGATTTGATTCTTGGATAACTTTAGATTTGATTCTTGGATATATAAAATAATATATATATATATATATATATATATATATATAATCCTTTCTGTGATATCTTATGTAAAAAAAATAGTTTTTGACCATTATAGTGAACTTGGACAACTTAGAGTTAAGAGATTTTTTTTCAAATTATTCCAATAATAATATTTATGATAAAAATATTTTTCTTCAAAACTTGTAAATCTTAAGATTTAATATTTATTTAATTTTTATGTAGTTTCAGGATCATTATCAATTTGTATTTTTTAAAAATTAAATTTTAAAAATCTCATGTTAATTTCTTTATTCCACAAAAATTTGTATAAAATATTTATTAAGTTAAATTATTATGTATTCTAATATAAAAATAAATTTTAAATTATAAAAATTTTCTAAATTAATTATAAATTTTGAATCTTTTATTCAATACAAAAATAAATAAATTTTGATAAAAAAACCATATATGTATATATATATATATATATATATATATATATATATAACCATATTATATTTTTAATATTTAAGTCATAATCTTAATTATATATGAAAAAAGTTAAAATATTCAATTTAAAAATATATACGATAGAAAAAATTATTCTTATAAAATTTTTAATGCTCACTTACAACTAATGCTTGTTTTAGATATTTTTAACTTTTCTAAATCTGAAAATATTGCAAAATTTTTGCGTGATTCATGTATAATTGAGCCACTCTTTTAGAATCAATAGATGTCTCTATGAAACAATGTTTTGGATCCCACTATAAAGATCCATGCCATAGAAAATAAAATATTTTTGGTAGATATGTGCAAAGATTTTAAAGCATATCATGCTATGCTTTTCAAATCCTAGTTTAATTTTTTAAGTCTTAAATGACTTTTTTTATTTGGAAAAAAAATCCAATAATAATCTTTTTGCTATTTAGTTTTAATGTAGAATTATCCTCATAATTTTGCACATTGAAAAAAAACACCAAAACTTCATCAAATTATAATATATTGATGATCTGTTTAGTTAAGAGGGACATTAAAGCTTCTTCTAGATTAATTTAATCTAAATCTTGATCCTTTATAGGCTTATAATAATTTATTTAAAGTATCTTAGAATTTCTTAAGAATTGATTATTTACTCAAAGATAGTTTCTTACTAAAGATCTAGATTATAAAATAGCTTTGATAGGACCACTTTAAACTATAAAAATTAATAAAAACATGATAAAAAAATTATTTATTATTATTAATTTTTTGGCCATATTTAGCTTATTGATAATAATTAATAAATATTTAATTTTAATTTTTAAAAAATTAATATCTTTAGTATTTATATATAGACCAAAAGATGTATCAAGTTGTTTTCTTATATTTTTAGAATCTGTCCAACTTTAATGAATACTATTGATCCATTTTAGTCTAGAATTATTATAGTTTTGCTAATATGTAGCAATTGTTTCTAATTGATGTCATGGCCTGAAGAAAGTTCAATTTTTTTTACAATCAATAACATAATGCACATATTATTATTATCTTCTAATAAAAATGATGGTACTGTTGGTATCTTGACAAATTAATTGTTGTATTTTTCCTTAGAGTAAGGTATTACATTTAAAAAAAAATAGCCATAATTAATTAAAAATTTAATTTATTATTTTTTCCATAAGAAAAATATAAAAAGGCACAAAAAAATATAAGTATATCTTCTTCTATACAAAGAACCACTTAGATTGAAATTTATTTACTATAATTTTTTTTCTATTCTAAAAAAGGTTATTTCAACCAAAAAATTAAATTTATGATAAAAACTTAGTTTTTTATGATTAGAAATAAGAAAATCTACAAGACTATGTCAAGCCTTGAAAAAATCAAATTTTAATAATAATAGTAATTACTTTGACTTTTTTACATAATAGATGGTTTCTTAAGTAATAAAGACATTATCAAAGATAAAATTTATGTAATTTTATTTTCTTTATTTATTTTGATATATATATATATATATATATATATATATTAGGGACAAAAACTTGATGAAAGTAAATAAAAAATTATAACAAAATCAAAATAAAAGAGTATGTATATTAAAAAGAAATTGGAATGGCTATTGCTAAAAAGACAAGGAAACTAGAGACTCTTGAATCTAGACTAAAAGCAAGAAAGAAGTTGACAAGAGTGAAGAGGGCTTCACTCTTGCCTCTATATATACTATCTAACTAGGAGCTATATGGCAATGTTCTGTAAGACCTCTAATATGTATTGACTTTGGAAGACACATGCCTTAGCTAACAAGGCAAGTTTTCTATGTGTGTGCTATATAGTTAGCTTGTTCTTTAAGCTACTAATATGTGTAGTACATGGCTAACTTATTAACCATATTTCTAACCTAAAAAATCAATTATAAACACCTATAAAATCAAAATAGTACCTATAAAGCTTCTAAGAAGCTTTTGTAGAAGATATTATGGAAATAACCTACTTTTATCTACTTTTATCTAATTATATAGGTAATTATTGATTTATAAGTATATATCCATGATATTATCTTCCTTCTAAAGATAAGTTCCACAAGAAGCAATCATCATATGTTGAAAAAATCCAAGATGCAATGAATTGTAATTGCCATGTACTCTGATCTTTGTTGTCTTTGAAGATGGTTGATAGGGCCTCTCAACTATCAATAGTATTTCATACCAGGGTAGGAAGACCACCCAGTTATTTGATCACTGTGGAGGCCTTCATAACTTCCTTCAAATAAAATATTTGGAACACCATCAAGAGTTGTTCTTATCTTTAGTAAAATCACCAAACATCAAGAGTTCTTTCCAAGGTCATGATACCAAATGCATTATATCTAGCCATCTATTCAAGGAAAAATATGTCATTTTTAAGGATCTTCATCTCCATTATATCATCTTGAAGGTTGTGACAATTGTAATATCTCATCTAGCAAATCAACAAATGAAGGTTCTTGAGTCAAATTTATTGGTTGTTGGCTCTCCATCTCTTCAATGTCACAAATACAAAGAAACTACAACAAAGATAGAAAGTAGAATGTTATCTTGCTTAGATCTTGTTTCTTTTATAGAAAAGATCTTCATCTTGATTTTGATGGATGTTATTGATGAAAAGTCTCCACCTTCTTCACTACATTTGTAAAATTTTTTATTAGCTCCTATGTGCATTTACTAATATCATATATATATCAATAAACAAGATATTTCAATCTATTTTGGTGTCGTCTTGAATCTAAGACTTCTTCTATTTCAAATTCTTCATTATTGTCTAATTTTATAGGAAGAAGTGGCACTTGTCTTTTTCTTAATATTTTCATTATCTTATATGATTCAAAAAGAGACACGTAGAATATATGATAGATCTTTATTGATTTTGATAGGTGAAATTGATAGACAACTAGATAGATTTGTTCAAAAATAAAAATAAAATAAAATAAAATAAAATAATCCAAGCCTACAATAGTCTAACTTGTCACAAGAACAAAGAGTCTTAATATAGCAATGAAGTAACCATATCTTGTCACCCATATTGAATTCTGGTTATTTTTTCCAATGTCATATTGTAAATGCTTATAATATGTAAAAATTAGTGTGAATATATAATATGTTCATAAGACTTGGTGTATGTTAGAATGGTCAATATATTAATTTAAAGAGAGTTGATTTAAGAAACTTTATTTTGAGTTTTATCTTTTTAATTATAGTATTTCAAAAAAAATTATAGAACCTAAATATTTAGTATGAAGCCTTGAGAGGAGATTAGAGCCTAAAGAAGAAATTCTTAACTAGTAGGAGGCTTATTGGGAGGGATGAAAGAAAAGCATGGTTGGATGAAGGCAAGGAATGAAAAACAACATTCCTATTGGTCGAAGGCCATACCCAATGGACTTTAAGGATGCTGCCTGAGGCCTTATTAGGAATTAGGGTTTCTCTTTTGAAAGAATTTAAGCTTTGGAGACTAGGGTCAATAAGTTCAAGGTTTTGAATATAATTTAGATGAAGATTTTGTGTAATTTCAAGTTTTTATGAAGGAGATATAGGTGTTCAAAGTTAAGGTGTCAAATTTGTACCTACTGTCACTCTTTGAAGCATAACATATGCATACGGAGAGCAATGAAATATCGGCAACTGGAGTTGGAGAGAAAACTTTCTTTGCTACACTTTACATATCTTGTTTAATGAATTCTAAGTCTAGATGAAGGAATTATAGGGTATTGAAGACAGCATATGTAATTCAAAGGCAGTAAGTGAGTCATTTTGTTGATAGTAACAGTTGGAGCCATATCTTGAGTTTTTGGATGAATTTTTGGCTGAAAATTTCTATAAGTGTGAATTATTAAGCTGAAAAGCTATAGATCTAAGTTTCATGGTATTTGAATACTTATTTTGTGAGATATGAAGAAAATAGTACGTAGATGTATGTAAGCTAGGGTTTAAAGCAACTGTTAGGATTTTGGTGATATCTCAAGATCCGTAATGAATTTGTAGTTGAATTGTTTTGTGGTAGTTTTTGAAAGTATATCAGTACTTCATGTAAAATTTAAGATTTTTTGGACGGTCCAATTGTAAGATATGAATTTTTGAAGTTTGGAAAATATTTCTCATAAGAATATATAAGGTTTTAAGATACTTTATCATACATTTGGATGTTTTCTTGATACTTTGGCTTATATATTGATGTAATTTCTCTAAAAAGTAATATTATATATATATATATAAACTTGTTACTTTATATCTTAGACTTGATTGAGTATTTAGTGGTAGCCAAAAGCTCAACGCTTTTTTGAGGCAAATTCTCTCTACCCCGACACCGATAGACATTTGCATTGATCTTTTGTTGCTCTTGAACTTTCTTTAATTACACCTTCATTGCTGCATATAGCTCTGACAAAAAATTTGCCAAATCTTTTGCTGCAAGATTGTCAACTATTAAAAAGTCAAAAATATCAAGTTGTGGATGATAACTATAATTGACAAAAAAAATATATTTGTTGCATAGAAGAATGTATCGTATTATTATAAGCAAACTCTGCCACTTGCAAAAGAGTTTTTCAATCATCTTATTGATAATTGATCATACACCTTAAATACTATTTCAAAACTTGACTTACACACTCCATCTATCCATCAATTTGAGGATGAAAGGCCGAATTTAATTTTATATCTATCTTTAGAATCTTAAAAATAATTCTTTGAAATCTTGATATGAATTGAGTTTCCTTATCTAATATAATATCCTTGGATAATCCATGATATTGATAGATATTATAAAAGAAAAGCTTGGTTGTTTCTTTACCTATGATAGATTTTGTATATGGTAAAAAATGTGCCATCTTCGTGAAACGACCTACTTTCACAAATATAGAATCATACAAACCTGAGACTAGAAGATCATGATAAAATCCATAGATATAAAAGACCATGGTTGTTCTAAAATAGGTATTGGCTGAAAAAGTCTATAAGGTTGATGATGGGGAGTTTTTGATCTTGAGCAAACATTATATGATTGAAAAAAATCTTGTATCTCTTTCCACATTTGTGGCCACCAAAAATCTCTAGATATCAGTTCTAAAATCTTATTGTATTCAAAATGTCTAGTTGCTGGAAAATCATGGCATGTTAAAAAAATACTTAAACTTGCTTCTCTTTCTAAAACATATAGGCGTCCTTTGAAATAGAATAGGTTGTTTTTGAATTCGAATTTGGAAGTATTATGAGACTTCAAAGAAAGATTCTTCATATTATAAACAAAAAGATCAAAAGACATACTTGGTTGAATTTGTTTGACTAAGATTGAATTAATAGTCAATGTTGATTTTATTATTTAAAGGTAAAAATACTTAAGCTTCAAAAAAATCATTCTTTGTTGATCAAAAGATGCATCTTTTTCTTTTGGTGTAAGATAAGAAGGTGTAGAAATGACATCTAACACACCTTATTATTTTTCAGATTGATATATGTTCTTGAAATCAAATCTTGATAAAAGCATGCTCCAATGGGCTTGGCGACAATTCAAAATACGTGCTGATATAAAATATTTGACATTCTTGTCATTTGTATATGTGATGACAAGACTAGAAGCGCCTTCTAAATAATGATGCTATTCTAAAAATGAATCCACAATTATAAAAAGCTCTTTATTATGGATCTCATAGTTAATCTCGGCTACTAAAAATTTCTTAGAATGAAAAGCTATTAAGTGAAGTTTATCATTTGTTCCCATTTGTGATAATATGGCATCCAAAGCAAAGTTCGATGTGTCTATTTCTATAAAAAATACTTTTGAGAAGTCAATGCGATATAAGATTGATGCAAAAATAAAGGTTATCTTTAATGTTTCAAATATTGCTTTTATTTCTTGATTCCATTTAAGTTTGTCTTTTTAAGTCAAGAGTGTAAGTGGAGCTTCAACTTAAGAAAAATCCTTGATAAAGATTCAATAGTAGTTGGAAAATCTCAAAAAATATTAGACATCTTTTATCATTTTTGAAATCTTCCAATCTATAATAGTTTGAACTTTCTTAGGATCTATCATAATGTTAGTGACATATTCCTTAGAACTTTCTAGAGAGAAGTTTCTAGAACCTTCTAGAAAACAAGCCTCTGGAACCTTCTAGAAGAGAAGCCTCTGGAACCTTTTAGAGAGAAGTTTCTAGAAGCTTCTAGAAAGGAATCCCCTGGAACTTTCTAGAAGCTTCCTAGTTAATAGAAGTAGCTCAAGAAGTTTCTAGAACCTTCTAGAAAGGAAGCCTCTGGAACCTTCTAGAAGCTTCCTAGTTAATAGAAGTAGCTCGAGAAGCTTCCTAAGTAGGAGTATATATAGGGATCGAGGCTGAAGAGTTCTTCAGTCTCGACAACACATCTCTTGGAGTTCTAGCTCACCTTTCTGGTGTTGTTCTTGTACTCATCTGTTTAATCTAGTTCTGCCACTTCTTCTTGAATTTCTTATTAGATTTCAAGTCTGTATTTTGTGTCCGTGACAGTTTGTCGAGCCTACACTAACTTGAGATATCAGAGCTAGTTCTTTCTTAGTAGAGTGTGGATTACCCCTCTACTTGAAGGTATACTAGCATTTTTTAGAGGTTATAGATTACCCTCCTCTAAACTGATACTTCTTCTGTTACAATATTGGAGTCTTATTCTTCTTGGAGAGAGTGGATTATCCCTCTTCTTGAAATTCTTAAGGCATTTTATAGGTTGTCGATTACCCTCCTATAAACCAATATTGCCTCTTATAGGGTCATTTTTGTCCTTCTTTTAGAATGGCCGGAGGTCAAGACATTAGTATGACAGAAAGTTTGGAGTCTAAGTTAGATGCTATTATGAATGCCCTCGCTACGTTATCACAAAGAACTGCAGAGATTGAAGGAGTGGTGGCAAGGCTTCATAATGATGGAGTATCTGGGATAGCACAATCTAAACTACACCAGCCTCAAATTTCGGCACTTGGAGAAATAACTTTACCTCAGGTTCGACAAGAACCACTAGTTCTACAACATAAGGAGCCTCGAGTTAGCCTTCCAGATAAGTTTGATGGAACACGTTCCAAGTTTCGAGGATTCGTCAATCAAATCAGGTTGATAACAGTTTTACAGCCCGAACGATATCCAACGGAGGAGTCACGTGTTGGGCTTGTTGGAACCTTACTTACGGGACAAGCTCTATCATGGTTTGCTCCTTTGTTTGAGAAACGATCATCCATATTAAACAACTTCGAAACCTTTTTGGAAGCATTTGCGGAAGCATTTGGTGAACACGATAAGGTTCGATGGGCTACAACAAAGATCTGGTTGCTACGACAAGAGATGCGTTCTACATCAGTCTATGCTTCGGATTTCAGGCAATTAGTATGCGACATCAATTGGGATGAAGAAACGTTGATGAGTCAATTCTATTGGGGTTTAAGAGATGATGTGAAGAATTTGCTGTTAATACTTCCTGATCCACGAACGATCAATGAAGCCATTAGCCAAGTTGTGAAGTGCGATAATCGCCTATTCCAACGTCGCCAAGACCAACGCTCAAGACAACATACAATTCGCCATGCTCCAACTATGTCGGCAAGCGGTGTGAATTCGCATTCAGAGGTGGAAGACAAGTACATTGATGCGGTACGTATCAAATCTCTTACTATAGAAGAAAAAAAGCGACGTATGGAGGAAAATTTATGCTTGTATTGCGGTGGAGAAGGCCACAAAGTCGAAAACTGTCCCAAAAAGCAAAATCGAGGCATAGTCAAGACTAGGGGAGTATTTGTTCAGAAAAACGAGGATGCCCAGCCACAATAGGAACCGTGCGGCTGGATAATGAAATATCCCAACAACAATCAGGTTCCTTTCTTTCTGCCCAACCTGCACTTTGTTTTACAATCCCTCTATTTATCGGCCCTCAAAAACTGAGAACCTTAGCACTACTAGACTCAAGAGCATCTGCTTGTTTTTTAGACGAAGAATTTGCAAAGCGTCATAAGATCCCTTTAGTACAAAAATCAAAACCTGTTCATGTTGAGATCATAGATGGGCAACCTTTATTGTTTGGTAGCATCACCCATGAATCAAAACCTATAGAAATAACGTTTAAAGACCATAGTAGTCATATTATTTTTAATATTATTAGAACCCCATCAAATCCTATTATTCTTGGTCTTTCTTGGTTGGAAAAACATAATCCATTGATAGATTGGAGGTTGCGCAAGATGACTTTTCCCACAAAACAACCCAAGAAAAAACCTAGTAAAAAACCTCGAAAAAAGAAATCCTTATTCATTGGAGCAAGAGCGTTTATAAGATCATCTAAGGAAGGCACTCCATTTGTCATTTATGCGGCTTCAACTACCGAGGAGAAGATCTCAACAGCAAGTATACCGGAGCAATATAAAGATTTTGAAGACGTGTTTCAAAAGAAGAACGCCGACATACTACCGGAACACCGACCATATGATTGTGCCATAGACTTGCAAGAAGGAGCACAACCACCTTTTGGCCCAATCTACAATCTATCGCAAATGGAGTTGGCAGAGTAACGAAAGTACATCGACGAGAATCTAGCCAAGAACTTCATTCGTCATTCAAAATCATCAGCTGGAGCACCCATCTTATTTGTGAAGAAGAAAGATGGATCATTACGGATGTGTGTGGACTATCGAGGCCTCAACAAGGTAACAAAGAAAAATCGTTACCCATTACCTTTGATTTTTACTCTCTTAGAACAACTTGGACGTGTGAAGATCTTTACAAAAATTGATCTAAGGGGAGCTTATAATCTCGTACGAATCAAGGAAGGAGATGAGTGGAAGACAGCATTCCGTACAAGGTATGGTCATTTTGAATATAATGTCATGCCTTTTGGTCTTACCAATGCTCCAGCGGTTTTCCAACATATGATGAATGACATCTTTCGAGAACACCTCGACGATTTTGTTGTCATCTACTTAGATGATATTCTAATATTCTCTAAAAACGAGGAAGAGCATGAGGAGCATGTTCGTTTGGTCTTGGAGAAACTATGCAAGCGAGGATTATATGCCAAATTAGAAAAGTGTTTATTTCACCAGACGGAGATGGAATTTTTGGGGTTCATTGCGACTACAGAAGGTTTGAAGATAGACCCCAAGAAAGTAGAAGCAATCATGTCTTGGGAGGTTCCGAAGACGGTTAGAGACGTACAATGCTTTCTCGGTTTTGCTAACTTCTATCGGATCTTCATCAAGAATTATTCTCAAGTTGCTGCTCCTCTCACTCGATTAACATGTAAAGATAAGTTGGAATGGGGACCTTTGGCGGAGAAGGCGTTTCAAGATTTGAAGACAGCATTTACTACAGCTCCAATTTTGATACATCCAGACTTTACAAAGGCCTTCTATTTAGAAACTGATGCTTCAGATTTTGCTTTGAGAGCTGTGCTTTCACGAATGAGTGAAGATAAGAAGCTCCATCTAGTTGCATTCTATTCTCGGAAGTTCTCTACTGCTGAAATCAATTATGAGATCCACGATAGGGAACTTCTTGCTATAGTGGATTCTTTCGAAGAATGGCGTCACTTTTTTGAAGGAGCTGCACATCCAATAATCGTATATACGGATCACAAGAATTTAGAGTATTTCATGAAGGCTCGAGTTTTAAATCGGCGTCAAGCTCGGTGGAATATGTCGCTATCTAGATTCGATTTTGTTATCACTTATCGACCTGGAAGGCAGCAAAGACTATCCGATGCTTTATCAAGGAGATCGTATCTTGCACCAAAGGCTGGAGAAGCAGCGTTTGATCAACAATGTACAACATTATTGAAGCCAGAGAGATTTCAACTTTGTGCTACTATTGTATCATTTGATGCTGACTTCCTAAACCAGGTACGTGATATGACCATTAAAGATTCAGTAGCCATTGATATCAAGCAACGTACCAATGACGACAAGTTCAAGGTGGAGGGAGATCTTTTATACTTTGAAGAGCGATTGTACATTCCAAAAGGACTAGCACGACTCCGAGTTCTTCAATCTCGCCATGATTTTCCAACTGCGTGACATTTTGGATTCAATAAGACCTTGGAGCTTATTTCCCGAGATTTTTGGTGGCCCCAAATGTGGAAGGATGTGAAAGATTTTGTCCTCTCTTGTGACATCTGTTCAAGATCTAAGAATCCTCGGCATCGCCCTTATGGACTTCTACAGCCATTGCCAATTCCACGTCGACCATGGTCTTCAATTTCTATGGACTTCATCACGGACTAGCCATCATCAAACTCATTTGACAGCATCTTTGTCGTGGTAGATGGGCTTACGAAGATGGCACACTTTGTTCCTTGTAAGAAGACATCATCCAGTGAAGTCATAGCAAGACTCTTTTTCGGTAATGTGTATCGATATCATGGACTACCAGATGATATCATATCAGATCGAGGTACCCAGTTCGTGTCAAAGTTTTGGAGATCTCTCTTTGAGATATTGAAGGTGGATATCAAGCTTTCTTCAACTTTTCATCCTCAAACTGATGGCCAAACGAAACGGGTGAACCAAGTCTTGGAGCAGTACTTACGATGCAGCATCAATTATCAGCAAGACGATTCGACTGCATATCTACTGCTAGTCGAGTTTGCATATAACAACACCCTCCATGCATCGACTCAACAAACACCATTCTTTTCCAACTATGCGTATCATCCAAAGCTTGATTTATTGAGTCCGTCAACAAATAACAATCCAGCAGCTGAAGGATTTGCGAAGCAACTATCAGAGCTTCAAACTATGTTGAAGCTTCAATTACAATCTGCTCAAGAATCCTATAAGACGTCTGCAGATAGATTTCAGAATCCAGCACCTACTTTCAAAGTTGGAGACAAAGCCTGGCTTCTTCGACAAAATATCAAGACCAAGCGACCATATGATAAGTTGGACTATCGAAGTTTGGAACCATTTATCATCCAAAAGCAAATTAATCCAGTGGCATATCCGCTGGAATTACCGGCTTCTATGAAGGTACATCCAGTCTTTCATGTTTCTCTGTTGGAACCTTATCGAGAGTCATCTTTTCCTGGAAGAGTGCAATGTCTGCCACCTAGTATTGAAATCGAGAACCACGAAGAATACGAGGTTGAAAAGGTATTGGATTCAAGGCGAAGGTGGAGAAAGTTAGAATATCTTGTTCATTGGTGCGGCTATGACATTAATGAATGAACGTGGGAGCCAGCTGAAAATCTTGCGAATGCGCCACAAAAGGTACATGAGTTTCATCAACGACATCCCGATAAACCTAAATCAATTCGATGATAGCTTCTTTCTGAAGCTTGTTCTCCCAACAATATAAGAAAAAGGGAGAGCACCAGCAAAATTCATAGTTGATGTAGTTATTTTCTCGAAGATAGATCATAGTTTGGTCTTTTGATATGGATAGCCAAGAGATAGATACTATGCCACTCAGAGTATCGCAACCGAGTAGCTCACGAAGGCGATCCCGAGATGAAGAACTACATGTACCACGACGACGACGGAGGATACCGAGTAATCGATCACTGGTGATCATATTTGAGATCGAGCCTGCTTACGATGGTCAACTAGAAGGCGTGTTTGCACGACAATTTCACAATGAGGACACTGAAGTTCATGCTTGGTCAGAAGTCGAAGGCGTGGGCCACTACCGTTGGCTTCAAGGGTTGATGAACCACTTGCCTCGTGAACAACAGTTGGAGTTCATAGCAGAAGTTATGCGACATATCTTCATTTTCTTGCGTTGATACTGATCAACAACATTGCTTCTCAGAGACCTCGAAGCTAAAGGAGGGGGTGATGTTAGGGACATTTTCCTTAGAACTTTCTAGAGAGAAGTTTCTAGAACCTTCTAGAAAAGAAGCCTCTGGAACCTTCTAGAAGCTTCCTAGTTTATAGAAGTAGCTCGAGAAGCTTCCTAAGTTGGAGTATATATAGGGATCGAGGCTGAAGAGTTCTTCAGTCTCGACAATACATCTCTTGGAGTTCTAGCTCACCTTTCTGGTGTTGTTCTTGTACTCATCTGTTTAATCTAGTTCTGCCACTTCTTCTTCAACTTCTTGTTAGATTTCAAGTCTGTATTTTGTGTCCGTGACACATAAGTCCATTATTTGAAATGATGTAACCTAAGAAGTCAACTTGAGTAGAAAGGAATACATACTTTTTTATTTTGGCATAGAGACTTGTATCTCTTAATTTTTGTAATATACATCAAACATAAAATTCATATTTTTTTGTGTTTATAAAATATATCAAGATGTCATCTAGATATCAAACAACAAAATTAACCAAAAAATCTCAAAAAATATCATTCATAAGATATTAAAAAGTTATTAGTCCATTTATAAGTCGAAAAGGCATGAAATTATATTCAAAATGTTTGTACTTGATTTAAAATACAATCTTCCATTCATCTCCTTCTTTGATGCATATCAAATTTTATGTTCTTCGTAGATCTATTTTTTGTATAGATCTTAGCTTAATTCAACTAATCAAGAAGTCCAAATATTAAAGGTAGTGGATACCTATTCTTGATGGTGATCTTATTGAGTCCTTGATAATCAACTTATATTTGTAGTAATCCATCTTTTTTCTTTACAAATAGAATTGGAGCTCCTGCTAGAGATTTGAAATGGCGTACAAAGTTCTTGGCTAGATTCTCTTCAATATGTTCCTTAAATTTAGCTAACTCATTTTGTAATAAATTGTAGATTGGTCCAAATGGCAGTTGTACTTCTTCTTGAAGATCAATTGAACAATCATAGAAACGATGCTCTAAAAGAGTATTTTCATTTTTTTTTCTCAAATAAATCTTAAAATTTTTGATATTGACTTGAAATGTGACTTGAAGTCTTTGTATCATTAGAAACGAGTGTGGCATAAATGACACAAGGTAATCCTTCTTTTACAGCATACAAGATAGCTCTTGCAACTACAAACATGTGTTTAATTGTATTAGACTTATAATTTTCTAGTTGATCAAATATACTCTTAATTGTACATTTAGAAAAGTCAAGAATGTACGAAATCCAATCTACTTGGAGATTGTATTTTTTTTAATACTAAATTTAAAGAAAAAACTTCTTTTTAGGATCCTCTATGTTATATTGAAGTAATCTTATATATTGTGTTTTAGTAAATTTTAAAGAATTCTATAATAGCTTTAATAGGACATAGAATTCTTTTTTAAAGCTTTGTTGGAAATTATATCCTCTAAATGTAAAGTCTACTAAGAACATTATCTATATTATAAGTCTAGTAAGAGCATCATTATAAGTCTAATAAAAGTATTATCTATGTTAGAAGTGATTTTTTGTAAAAAATTATTAATAAATTTATATTATGTTAATTGAGGATCTATTGATATTAAAGATATTTTATACAAATTAAGATAATATGAGTAGAATATTTTTTCTATTTATTGTTTTTAATATATATATATATATATATATATATATATATATATAGATATAATTTTCTTAAAGCATAGTCATTCTTTTTTTGAGACTTTTTTCTTTAATTGCAATAAAAAAATTATTTATTATACTTGTCTTCTATTTTCTTCTTATATACTTTGGTGTTGATTCTTTGTCCCTTTAATTTCGATTCATATAACTTTTCCAATTAAGCCTTTGCTTCAACAAGTTGTTTGTAGTTAATCCTAATCAATTTATTCTTTTGTAGTAACAAATTTTCTTCAATTAATTGGATTTTAGCATAAATTTTTTTCTTAATATTTACTAGTTCTTTATCCTTATAATTTTTTAAAAATTTAATAAAATAAATCTTAATCTTAGCTAAAAGATTTAATCTTTATTAAAACTTGAAAAAATATTCTTTAATTGTTATTTTATACTTAGATTATCTAAAATAAAAAACTTCTATCATAAAATAAGAAAAACTAGATACTTAGGAAAGAAAAAAAAATTACATACTCTATTAGAAGGTAGTTGGAAAATTTTGTTTTATCTTTGATTTATAATAATAATAATAATAATAATAATAATAATAATTATCATTTAAAATTAATAAATTAAAAAAAATGGTTACAAATCAATTCAATATAATAAACACAAGTATACTATCATTTAAGATATTTTATTAAAATCTAATTTTTTTATTATTATTAAAAAATAAAAAAAATAAAAATTAAGTAAAAGTAGGTCTTGAAATATCTCATGTATCATTTTTATTTCTTATAGTATTCTTTCTATGAAAAGATGATTCATTAAAATTGTCTTTAATATTGTTTAAATTTCCTCCAAAAACCATAGAATACTATTTAAGAGGTTATACACTAAATCCATATATATATATATATATATATATATATATGAATTTATTTTTTATAAGATTTTGAATGTATAAATATTTGCAATATATAAGATAATTCTTAGTAAGTTTTTTAAGAGATCCATAATACTTTACTATAAAGAAAAAAATCAATCTTAGAAACCAAATGCTTAATAAATAGAGAAATAAAAACATACACTCTTCTACTTTCAATTCTACTAAGATCTCTAATATATCAAAACATCAACTTCTAACATAAAGATTATTACTTTTATCAATAAAAATTGTCATACTTCTTTTGCCCTTTAACCACATAACTTATATTCTTGCAAAAAAAAAAAAAAACATTGCATTTTAATAGAATGATTTGTATGTAATTCATTTCTTTAAAATTTCTTTGTAAGGTTGTTAAGGTTCTATATATTATATGATAGAGTATTTATCATGTCTCTTCTTTATACCACTTATTTTTTGGAGTAACCACATCTTAGTTGTTTCAATGTTTTTAATATCTACATTATTTAATATTACAATTTGTTCCTAAGGTATATCTAAAAATTAAATCTTTATATCTAATATATATTAAGTTATATTAATAGGAATAATTTTCTTTTGGTTAGCTAGATCTACACTTATGCATGGAGTTCACTATCTAAAAAACTCCTTCTATAATGATAAGCTCTCCAATATTACTTTATTTTGTTTTGTTTGTTTGTTTTTTCTTTTTCTTTTTTTTCTCTCTTTCTCTCTTTATACTTTATTTATTATTTATTGTATCTTCTCTTAATTATTTTTTCTTATAGATCTAAAATTCTAATGTATTATTCTTAAATAAAGTTTAAATTTACCAAAGATATGATATTTTTTCATAATTTGATCTATTGCTAAGAAATACCTATACCTAACAAAGAGGTAATTTTGATTAATAATTTTTTATTTTTTTATTTTTTTATTTTTTTTGTAATGACGTTGATAACTTGTCTTAGAAATTTCTACTTATATCTTCAACCAAGATCTAGAATAAATATTAATTTAGTAGATTTTTATTTTTAGAATATATTTCTACAATATATTTTATAGCTTCCAAATTTTTTCATACTACCTTTAAAATTTCTTTTGGTACTCCTTTCAACATTATCCATATAGGAATTTTAATTAAATAAATTCTATCTTAATATCTATTTAGATTCAAGATAGCATTAATATAAAAATTATGTATCTATTATTAAAAAGTACACATACATACCATTGTAAAAAATAATGAAGAGTTCACAACTTTTTATAACATTTCTTATGAGTTGGTCTTGAATTGAAAACACTTTCTACTAATGGTTTTTTTTCTTGATTTATCATGCCATTAGATTTGTATTTTAAGTAGTTATTACTATTAATTGGATTCATTAAGTTATTGTTTGACTCTAACAAAACAAGCAATAATAATATGCTTTGCAAGCTATTCTATTATTGCTTTTATAATATCTACCTCCACTGCAATTTCTTTAGTAGTTGTTTTAATCAAAAATCTAATGTAACTTCATACAAAACTATAAGGCACATATCCACTTTGTATTCTTTTAACTTTAGTATAATCTCTCTTTAGTGCCTAACATCATGTGTAATAAGGACCTTTGCCATATCAATCTCTTTATTGATTCTTATATATATATATATATATATATATATATATTGTTGATACGTTGGTTATGTCATATGGTCATTGCATTGTATGTAAGTTGTTCTCTTATTTTCAAGACTTTAAATTTATTTGTAAATAACTCATATTTAATTTTACTAGTATCCACCCTTGAAAAATCTAATTTCTTTACATTTATTCAAGAAGATTGTTAAGATTAAGAGCTATATTAACTAAGATTAGGTGAAAATCAAATATTTTACAAATGCCTTATCTAAGATTAGATTACCAAAAATATATATATATATTGAATAACAAAATCTATGAATCTTATCAACCACCCAAAACTTCTAAAATCTTAGCTTTTCCTATACTACTATAAAAACTATAAAAGTTGTTATTCCATTCATATGTATTAGCTATATTTTTATCACTATGAAAAAATATCAAATTGCACCAAAGATTTTCTATACATAATAACTTTAACCTTAAATAAAAGAAAATACCATGCTTTGCCACATCCCTAATTTATCTTTTGTTTTAGTTGACTTGTATGCATTTGTTAAGTCTTTTGCTTTGCTTTGGAAGAAACATGTTAAAAAAATAGGCATTAAATTATTATAAAAAATATTAGAATTAATTACAATATGGGTTTTTTTTAATCAATATTATTACAACAATAAATCTGAAATAAGAGAATGTCATGTATCTCTTACAAAGTAGACAGTATACAATGTAGTTAAAGTCTATTGGGTGTGGCTTAAGTAGATGCTGAGTCTCTTTCATTTATTAAGACAACTAATTGAAGCAAAGATTAGCTAATAATTTTGGATGAATTTACAAATACATGGACCTATAAAGAGATGTAATGCCATTAAGATAGATGCATATACTAACACCATTGTCGTTAATTTATAAAATATATTCATCTTCTATTTTGAGATTAACATGATATTTTGTTGTATGCTTAAAGAAATTGTTGTTGTCATGGGAACCAATAAAATAAAGTTGGTAAAATTTTTAAAAGAAGATATTGAAGTGCTACAAAATGGTACACATGAATAGATGAATGCATGAATAAATATTAAGCAATTTGGATGGATGCATATACACAAACATATACATCTTCAATATATAAAATATAACATAGTAGCATGTATATATGTGTATATATATATATATATATATATATATAGCATAATATTAAGCCATTTTTTATAAATTTAATTAACCATTTATTATAAATTTTTTTATAAGCAATTCAAATCTATGTATAAAAGAAGCTTAAGAGAATAATCAAGGCTTTTCAAGAATTAAATTTTTAATTCTTATAAAAATAATTTATATAATATTTTTAATACATATATAATGTGGTTATAGTATTAAAATATTAATTTCTTTTTTTTGTATCCTTTTACAAATGATGGTTGAAATTACTAAAACTATTTTTCTAATAAATCTTATAAATTTTGGATGTACATATGAAGCATTGATTATGGTAGAATATACATCATGGAGCACTCTAATAGGTGGAAGAAAGAGCAAACTTTACAATCAGCAAGTTACACTACAATATTCTAAAAATCTTTGATTTTACTGAAGCAATAATGCATCATTGTGTAAATATGTGTGAATATAAATTCATCTTATTCCATCTCATAGAGTACTCTAGAAGGCATATTCTAATCCACCATAAAGAGCTTAAATAAATGCTTCACATGCACATTCCACATTCATATAACTTGTTAGAAGAAAAAAATAAAAAATAAAAAAATCAGTGAGCAAAAAAAAACTCTTTTTTGCCAATTTCAAATACCACATGTGTAAGAAATAGTTTAAAATAAAATATAAGGTTAAGAAAGTTCAACACGTATATGAACTTCAACAAAAAAATTATACAAATTTCTGTTAAAATCCAACAAAATATTAAAACATGTTGAGAATGTTTAGAAAGACAGAAGAGTAGTAGTTAGTAATACATACACACACAAGAGTAATAATAAGTAATATACACAAGAGGGTTTCTAAAGAGAGAGAGCTTCACACATAAAAATCTATTGATCTGGTTGTGTCTCATATATAAAAGGAGAAGAGGAGAGGATAAACAGTTCCTCTCTACTACATTCCAAATACTATAGCTATAGTATTTATTGTAGACTACAATAAATATTATGGAGTGTACCGGCTATATTTAATGCTCTCAACACTCGTCTTTGTTCATCATGATATTTATATAATATAAAATTTGTACAAAATTATGATCTATATTTTTATATAATCTCGCAAGATCAATAATTGTTGCCTCATTAAAACCTTATCTAGAAAAATCTTATTATATTTAAGGGAAAAACCATAGATGAAGGAAAAAGAGTACAATATCATTTTTTTAAATTATTTAAAGAATTCATTAACTTTCTTATTCAAAAAAAGCAAGTTGTTGCATATCAATGCCATAAGTAAGTCAACGATGGTTGTACAATGGAAGAGCTTTGGTAAAGAGATGAGCAAGGTTATTTGCATATTCAATTTTTTTAATTATAAGTGCTTGATCAGTAATCAAGTCACGGATATAACTAAAATACTTTGAATTAATATGCTTTGTTCTGTTGCCTATAATGAAACTAACTTGCATTTGTGTAATATAAGCACTATTATCTTCATGTAAGATAGTTGGAGAATCATCATATGAAAATCCACAAGTTATTTGAATGAATTTATCAATTGATCGCAACCAAATACATTCTCGAGATGCTTCATGTAAGGCAATAATTTTTGCATGGTTTGATGAAGTTGTAGTTATTGTTTGTTTCATTGATTTCTATGACATTATAGCTCTATGTCTTAAAAATACATATCTTGTTTGAGATTTAGTTATTGCAGTATCAGATTTATATCATGCATCACAATATCCAACCAATTTTGGATCTGCAAATTATAAGTGGTATAATCTCAAGTCTTCAGTACCTTTTAAATAATGTAGTAAATGTTTGATACCATTCCAATGTCGTAGTATTGGACGTGTACTATGTCTTGCAAGAACACTAACTACAAATATAATATCTGATCTTATAGATGTAGCCAAATATAAAAGTGTTCCAACTGTTGTGACATATGAATATTGATCTCTCATAATAAATGGTTTGTCCCAAATATCATCTGTAACACAATACAAAATAGATAATTCTTTATTCAACTTGTTCTTATTCCTTCCAATTGTAAGATTGTTTTTCATAGGAATTGAAGGTACATTATGCATGGAAATATCATCATGAATTGGTAGTTTCACATGATGAGTAGCAATTTCTTGAGAAATAATACCAGGATTAGTCAATATTATAGCTTTTTTCTTACATGGTTGCTTATCTGGTCCATAAGTTCTTTTAGTTGTTGTTGTTATAACTTGAGGTATTGTAGTCAATGGCACTACAATCTGAGGAGGTGCATTCTGAGCCTCATTAATAGGAACTCTTATAATTCTAGGTGTATCATTGAAGCCATCAGATGTTTCATCTGAGATTCGTTTTAAATGCAAAATCTTAGCAACTTCAATTTTTCTCAAAGATGTCTTAGCATCGAGATTCATTGTAAACGTTTCTGATGCTTCAAATATAAGTATTTTATTTCTTTGTTGATTGGATACTCTTCCTTGAAGAGATGGAAATACATTTTCTTCAAAATGACAATTTTACAAACGTGCATATAATAATGTGTTAGTTGATGGATCAACAATATGAATAATGCTTGGTGAATCAAAACCAACATATATGCCTTCCTATCGATGAGTTCTAATGGTATGCTATTGAGGTTCTGGTACTGGAATCCAAGCACGGCAACCAAATACTCATAAGTAAGATACATTTGGAACACGACCCAAAATGAGTTCATGCAGTGAAACAATTTCAAGAGAAGAAGGGCCAAGGTGTATTAATGTTGCAGCATGTAAAACTGCATGACTCCACATAAATGCAGGTAAATTTGCATAAAGGAGGAGTGATCGGGTAATGAATTATATATGCTTTATAAATAACTCTATAAGTCCATTTTGAGCATGTTCATATGGAACACAATATGTCAACTCAATTCTTATTGCAGTACAATAGTCTTCAAAAGACTTTGATGCGAATTATTTTGCATTATCCATACGCAATGTTTTTATAGGATAATCAAGAAAATGTGCCCAAAAACGAATAAGCATAGATATAAGATTGGCAAACACCATGTTTCCAATTGATAATAATGAAACATGTGATTGTTTACTTGATGCATCAATAAGGACCAAAAAATAACAAAATGGTTCCTATATTAGATTAATAGGACTACAAATATCGCCATGCAATCTTTCAAGCATTGGTGGTAATTCTTGTGAGAGTTTCCAAATTAAAGGCCAAGTAATCATCTTACCTTGCACGCATGCAAGACATAATTCCATAAATTCTACATTCGGAGGCTTTAAATTGTGCCCAATTATACATGGAATGATCTTTCTAAATAATGTAGATCTTAGATGTCCCAATTGTCCATGCCAAAGAGAGAAGCACATCTCTTTGGGATAGATAATGCAAAATTAAATATAATAGAAGGCTGGGCTGAAACAAGTATTCTAAGCAAGTATTCTAAGTAAGTAGGACAAAGAGTGAAGCAAGTGTTGTAAGCAAGGAGCTAATGTGTGAGGGGCTAGCAAGAAGTATAGCAAGATCATGAGTCAAACAATGATTTAGAAAGACACAAGAATAGTATTAAGTAATACACACACACACACAAGATTAATAGTAAGTAATACACATAAGAGGGTTTCTAAGGAGAGAGAGCTTCACATATAAAAATCTATTGATCTGGTTGTGTCTCTTATACAAAAGGAGAAGGGGAGAGGATAAACAATTCCTTTCCACTACATTCTAAATATTTAGTACTTACTGTAGACTATAGTAAATATCATGGAGAGAGCTGGCTATAATGCTCTCAACAAAACAAAACTAACAGAAAACAATTGCAGCTACAACATGTAAAAGAAACAATCGTATAAAAACGGCTATTTTAAAATAACTAGTTGAGTGAAAATTAGGGTTTCGTCGGAGGCTTTCTATTGTAACCCTAGAGTTGTGTCTGCCTGTGTCCAGCACCGTTGTTGCTAAACCTGGAGCTCCTAGAGTTGTGTCTGCTTGTGTCCAGCACCGTTGTTGCTAAACCTGGAGCTCCTAGAGTTGTGTCTGCCTGTGTCCAGCACCGTTGTTGCTAAACCTGGAGCTATGGCAGACGAAGCTTTTGTGGGAACAAGAGGCGACAAGCGGGGCTTCACTCCGCGACGCTCTCTCCGCAAAGCAAATTCTGACAGTTTCGTAAACCAATTCCAGTCTCGCCTGGAGCTCTGCTTCTGTCAACACATCACTCCCGAAACAATTCCCTGTGTCGAACCTGCTGCAACGGTAGCGGACAGTTCCACAGTCCAGCTGAATCTCAACCTGCGGCTGAAAACCAATACCTCCAGTCGTGACTCTCGCAAATTTCTGAGCGGAGAAGATCATGGGTTATGAGACAAAGCAAAAGCGATAAGACCCTACAACACAAGCTCATGTGAACCCCCCTATTTCAGCACCGCAATTGGGAGTCATTGTCCCGCTCGCTGCAGGTATTGTAGCTCTTGCAATCCGCCCTGTTGTTTACCATCGAAGCAAGCCGCATTCTTGGGTTGAGATAGCGGAAGCCAGGAAACTCAGACGAGCTCACTCATTCACTCACTCCACCTCAGTATTCGAAACGTGCACTGACTACAGCGGGGATCAACGACCATTCTGCACTAAAAGCCGTTCGGCGTTTCACCTGTTAATATCTATATATATCCATATACATATCCATATCTACATGTCCCACATCGTATGTTGAAGTTTTATTCGATTACAAGCTACAAATATTACAGATAGAAAATAGATACGCACTCGGCCTCACGAGGGTTATGGCAGTAAATCAATGATCGTCTAGAGAGGCTTACTGTGCTGACACCCCTGCCTATGAACACATCTTTCATGTGGGACCCAAGCGGCCCTACTTTGGTCGCTCCCACTAATTTTTGGACGCCCTCTGGGCACCTTCACCTCAATTGCAAACCGAATCCTGCCATGCAAAACTTCACCCAATTCACGGTCGTTGTTACCTCTACCGACAGCGTAGAAAACAACGATGACAGATGACCAGTTTTTTTCGCCGTTCTGAAGAAATGGGAATTGAGGAAACAGTTCGTTATTGCTATGTTCCTTCCCTATCAGAGATTTCTTTGGTATCACCAACAGCTGGTGCAGGGATTGCATCTTAGAAGATAGGATTTGGTGGTAAGCAGGGCATGTGAAAGCTCGAGTGGGCATCGGAAGGAGGATGGTCACAGATTACTCATGGCAGATCAAGCTCTTGGGGTTCTGGGCTTCCAACACAAACATCAGAATACAAGGTTCATGACGGTTGTGTATAAATGAGATTCACTGCAGTATATTTCCACGGTGAAACTGTTGAAACTGAGAACGCCATTGCTGTTGAAGTTTAAAGGAAGTTGCGAACCAACAAAATCTGTTGGTGTATTCGAACATGAAAACAAAAAAAATCAACAGACAAAAAAGGAAAATAGAAACGGTAACTCCCTCCATTGAGTCACGAGATCATAAAATTTTCGGCGAGGATGTGGCATTGATAACATGTGTTCACTGCAGAACTTCAGCAATAAAGGTTAATCTGGACTTTTAGCAAACAAATGGAGCTGTGCAACTTGCTGGAGACGTAGAAACTAACTGCACAGATGACTATAAACTCGTGGAGATGAGTGCCTTCATGGAGCAATTTTTTCAATGATAGATGTCAGTCCATATTTGCATAATCTCAGATCGAGATTGTGGGTGATCACGCCTCTTACGAAAAAATGTCGCCCAGTTCTGATTCAATGGATCTGAGGAGTGAAATAAGCAGAGATATTAAGTTCTTTGAAGCTGATTAAGTCCTCATAAGCCCAATTGAAATCATACTTTCTAGGAAGGGCTGCTAAGAGTTGGAACAAATGCAAACTATGCTTATTGATCGGTGCAGTTGGAATCCAATTCTTATTCCTCTTGGTTGATCAGCTTCGTGACCGCCGAAAAAAACAACGTGATTTCGGACATACAAATGAAACCCCAAAATCAGGCTCTAAAATCCGCTGTTCCAACTCCATGTGACAGGACTCATCCCGGAGGCCCTAAAAGTAACAGAGTCGGCAAACCATTCGGGGAAGATGATGAATTGATGGCCACATTGCAACAGGCTTCGAGCTCAACTTCCATGATGGAAGTGAGCAAATGGCACCTCATGGAGCAAACGTTATCTCTCGAGTCTCCACAGTTTCTGAGTTCAGAGGCTCTGGCGATATGTCGAAATTCACTAAGTACCCGGTATCATGTTAGTTCCCACTCCGGTGCATCCGTCTGAAGGGTTCGACTCACTAAGCTTCATCGTTCCCATCTAAACCCTAAACCCTAAACCTTGATGAAAGGGTTATCATGTGATAGTGCTAAAGTTTTGAGTACAATAATGTATTTCCTCAGGTATCCTCAAATTCTGTTTTCTTTTTTCACATTGCCAGATTGGATAAATAGTCTATTGCGCAACAACCATTTCCGCAAGCAAAGTGGGATGGTACGAAGGAATAGACCATGAGCTCAGAGAATATTACAACAGGAAACGAAGGAAATTCTCAGTGGCAGCTGTTGCATAATACTTCGGTTACAATTATTCGCTGATATACTTCCGCTATATTCTAGCTACCCAATTGAAAGGTTTTTGATTTCGGGACTTTGATTGCGACAATCACGCTAATCGATTTCAATCTGCAAAAGCCTCTGTTGAAACCTGCGAACATGTTAGAATGTTAACTTTGTTATGAGCCACCGCCAAGCCTACCTGCTCCGCCTTCAAGCGTAGAGTTTCATGGCTAGTTATGACCAGTGATCAATCACGCGGGCGTTCTGTTTGAGGAAAAGCGCTAGAAAGATGTCGCAACCAAGCTCTGTTTGGCAAATTGGCACAATGGGTAGAAATCTGCCAATCCGGAATTCACGTCCATGTGGAGCATCCAAGAGTTCACGTCGTTTCCATCAGGCGCTGCTTTACTCTCAATTCCATCTTAGGTCACCGATGCCACCAGCCCGTATACGCAGCAACCCATTCTCGCCGCAGCGTTAAGAAAACATGACAAGCACAAAGCACGAGTTGGGGCTTCATTTTTCCTGCGAAGCGGATCCCACGCATGCGAGAAACTCCTGCAGGTCGGCAATCAGTCGATCTAGCCGAGCTGAATGAGCTCGGTTTCTCTTGTTGCTTCGATTGGGCCCAGTTCGACAACGTTGCTCTCTCACGAGCTGGTGCCCTCTGCAATTCCAGCGACGATTCTTCGGCTTCAACGTACTAAATCCTTCAAAAAGACGAGGTCAACGTCGGGGAGCTGCGGAAGAAGTGGATGCACGTCTGGTCGTGTTGAGTCGCTTCGCGAGCGTCAGTGCCGCTGATGGGACGCTGTGACGCGCGGTCGCGGCGACGTTTGCGGCCGGTAAGTAAACGACTCCCAGTACTTGAATCCGCCATCAGCAGATAACAATGTGGGTTGTAATAACCAAAAGCAAGGGTACAAGATTTAGGGTTTGCAGGTTTATTGGTTGAACTGAATTTTAAATGGAACCCATATTTGAGATTCACAACTATTGGCTGGCTTTTATAACTTGTTCCTGTTCCTGTTCATACTTTTACTTTAAAGGTTGTAAAATATTGGGTCAAAACTGTAGGGGGGAAGTATTTAGGACCATTTGTTGTTGTTGTTGTTGTTGTTGTTATTGTTGTAGTATATTCCATGCATCAACTCATCCTTTTTTCCTTTTTCTTTTCTTTTGTTGCATTCTAGAAGTAGTAATGTTTAAATACATAATGAAGTATGTATTGTTTTGTGTGCGTGGTTGCACAAAATCAACAGTAATGTCTAATCTTAGAATTCGAGGATCTTGTATAAATATGGTTTATGGTAAAATAGAAATTTGGATGCATGAGCGAGGAATTGCAGGATTATTAGTTAATTAATCATGCAGAATGTAAGCAAAGGCTTAATAAAATACCAGAAAAGTTATCTTAATTGTCCACATTTAGACTATTTACACATGTGCACACACATATATACATGTATGTAGTACAATAAAATCCTAGTTGCTATATTTAAATGGAAAAATACTCTGATAATAATAAATAAGTATGCAAAAAAAAAAAAAATGTAATTGAAGCAAAAAAAAAATTCAACTCCCTCTCTCACTCTCTCTCCTTGGAGATAGATGTATATATATATATATATATATATGTGTGTGTGTGTGTGTGTATATGTGTGTGTATGTATGTATATTCATATGTACATATATGTATATGTGTATGTATGTGTGTGTATGTATGTATATTCATATGTACATATATGTATATGTGTATGTATGTGTGTGTATATATATCTATATATATAATCTAAACATATCATTATTGGTTCATTTACCAATAAATTTTTTATCCAAAGAGTTGTTTTTTGTGAGAAAAATAATCATTAAATATCCATGCACAGGATCAAATAAAACTTTTGTTTAATTTTCATGTTATTTGAAGCATTTGTGTTGAAGTCATTTTATAGACATGTCAACTATTTTACACGTGTTGATTTGTGATGAAGTATACATAGTTCCCAAATATTAGTATACATAAGTTTCAAAAATGAAATAAGAATTTCTTCTCTTTTTTTAATAGAAAAATAACAGTACAACTCATTTTAAGTTCTTTGAATTATCTGCAATGTAGAGCTCATAAGTCTAAAGTCACATGTCATTGAAAAAACACAATTGCAAAGTTGCATACATATTTTTAAGATTGTGTACATGTTTTGTTTATTTTTTTTTTTACTTTTTAATTTTCATGATTCAATACATAATAATTATGATGACATTGATAACAATATATTAATTCATATCATTTGGATAAAAGTGCACATGTTGAATTCTTTTATCAGCCTGTGCCCACCATTGATTAGAAACCTATTGATTAGAAACATTCATCTATCAAACTTTTTATTTGATTTTATTTTATTTTTAATACCAAAAAAGAAATAGTAAACACAATTAAACCATCCTCGTTCTCAACAAAATCCATGCCTCCCTTTAACACACTCCTTCAATTAAAAACATAAATACCAACAACCACAAAAAAAAGGAATGGCTTAGATGGCATTCTATTATGGGTAAGATGACAATATTCTTTGTCTCCACATTATTCATGAAGATGGGTTGTTTGGATTTGGGGCCAAAGCCCAAGAGACACCCATTTGTAATATATGAAAGAATTGGACTTTCTATAGTAGCTTCTAGAAGGATTTAATGAATTTAAATGCCAAAATCCATTTGGAGCATAAGGCATGAATGTCAATGGTGTCAGATTTTGTGAGGAGGGGGTGTTTTGGGACATTCACCTTCTCCAAATAGATTTCTATAAGTTAAGAAATTTATTTTTTAATTGTGAATGAGATATTATTATTATTATTTATTAAAATGCAAAAGGAATACACTATTGTAGGCTATCCACCAAATGCACGTACTTGAATGAATTTCAACATGGTAGTTTTTCTTTTAAATGCTTTGTCATGTGTAGTCAATTGACAACTAATAGTTAATTATTTTATTTCAGAAAACAAATAATAAAAAAATATAGATAAAGAAATACATGTATTTATGTGCGTATTAAAAAGACAAGGTTGCAAGTTCAGGAGGTTGAAGTAGATACTAATTTTTCATTATGAAGTTTTGGAATTTTGCATAATTCAAGATTTTTTTTGTAGGATTTGTTTTTTTAATTTTTTTTTTCTCTAAAAAAAATTCCTACTGTATAAATATTTATATGATGTAAGTATATACACAATTTTCAATGAATTGTTTGGTAATCAATACAAAACTCTACCATTATTTCAAGTCAACAACCGATCCATTGTTTACTGACACAAATGCCACAAGCAAGATATATATATATATATATATATATAATATATATACATATATATTTTGAATTGGTCAAGTGCTTTCTTCAAGAAATTTTTCAAAATCCAAAATCGTAATCAAATGATCTCTTGTACTTAATTGTTGATGACATATTTTATTTAAATAAAACATTTAGCATTAAAACTTGTACAATTGTCTCTTCCAGTAGTTTTCACCTCTATTACAACTTTTGTTTTGGCAGTGGTAAAAACACACTTATAAAGATATGGATACATATATTGAAATTACAATGTATTGCCTAGTTGTAAAGTTACAAATATACTCATGCAAAAGTTTTTTTTTATGTATAACATGTTTTTAGCACCATATAGTTTATTATTGTGATGCACACTTAATAACATTACTAATATTAATAATAAATTCATACCATTAAAGAAAACTCCAAACTGTAGGATTTCTCACGTACCCTATTTAAAGACGTTAAACACTGGATTTACTTGTTTCATTTTTTTTATTATTATTTTTTATTATCTTGCATGTGGTTCATTGGAAACATGCCCAGGAAGAACATATTCGAAATGCACAAATGTGCATTCAAATAATAATATTCTATTTAATAAAATGCCTCTAATTATCCTCTGTTCTAACAATATGTTGTAAATCTGGCTGTTTTGACTCTTAGGAGTATGAAAAATCATTGATTTAAAGTTATTTTTTACATCTTCTGTTGAAAGTCTTTGTTCAAACCATCAATCCTGTCAATATCATGTACTTACAAACTTGATTTGCTTATATATAAATATATATATATATTTATTAAACTTGCCCAAAAGTAAGTGTGAAATTATATTTATGTTTGGAGAATCAAAGTTACAATACCTTACTATGTGACATAACTACATTAAATAGTATCATGCTAAATATAAGATACTTTCATATGAGTACAAGTGCTCCATTAGAACCTAACCATGTGCAAATTCTATCTTAACATTGTCTTCACCATTATGAGACTTCTATTTGATCCATTGCAAGGCTTAAAGAAATGGTTAAATTAATAACATTAAACGTTTTTATTTTATAATGTCTTATTTCATTGCTGGTACTTCAGACAAATGCATCATAACATACTTTTCATGTATGTATCATGATTCCCAATAATAATTACCCTCTTTGAATACTTTTAATTAAAGCTTCATTTTGTAAATTTAGAATTACTGATTTTTTGAAGGCATGAACTTGTTTCTAAATTATATATATATAATTTTATTGTTACTGTTTTATTCTTTGATGTGGGTCATGTGAAATGCATTCTAATGTATTCCAACCCAAAATGTGAATGTACAACAGCAATGGCTATATCTACTGCTTCAAAACTGAACACTTGTAGAAACACATCTGAAATTCGACAAAAAAAAGACAAAAGAAATAAAGAAATTAAATAAAAAATAAAAACCATATGATACACATCTTCGAAAGATTAGAAACTCACGAAGAGAATGATGAAGCATCTACCTTAGAGTTAGATTCAAGCGTATACCATACGTATGGATTTGTATATATGTATATATACTACATACGAAGCGTAACTCATTTTGGCTGGATTTCCTTCATACGACTCTCGTCCAGCGGTACCGTCTTTTTTACGTCCAACCCGTAGGATCTCGTGCTCCCA
Source organism: Physcomitrium patens (assembly GCF_059467195.1). Classification (NCBI taxonomy): domain Eukaryota; kingdom Viridiplantae; phylum Streptophyta; class Bryopsida; order Funariales; family Funariaceae; genus Physcomitrium; species Physcomitrium patens. The sequence goes on from NC_143435.1 coordinate 5,153,339, forward strand.
CGACGAATCATGGACGATCGAGCACCTCAGTTCACTTTTCGTTGGAAGTGGGGGTCGTATTTAGGGTAGGGCTAGAAGACAAGCCAGTTTGGCACACACGGTCATGTATTGCCACGGTGGACCCATTAACTTTGATGTGGAAAAGTAAAGTATACAAATGCATTTTGGGTATGAATTAATTTCTACGACTCATGTTTAGGATATGAAAGGGAAGATTGGAGATATTAAACAACGGCCACGTTTCAATATAGTAATATTAATAACAATATTTCAATCACTAGTGAGTGCAATGATAGAGCTTCTTTTCTATTCTTTTTTCTGACGTAAGATTATAATTGACTTTATGTTTAATATAGTGACTGCCACAAAGCCGTTGTTCTTAAAACAAGACATTTTAATTAATATTGTCAGATGATGAAATCAGTATCTTCGACGTGTAATCAAACTGCTCACTGTGATTTGTTGAATAACATTGTAATGTCTCTTGCCCGCTTTTCTCATTGACTGTTAAATACTTTTAACTTCTCTTTCAGGGAGTGTTGGAAAATACATCTTTATCAGCTCATGGTAGTGTTTTTATTTATTATTATTTACAATAGTGATAGTTTTTACTTGATGTGGATTGTTAAATTGAATTTAAGTCAATTATGTTCTTCTTAAACTGTATTAATTTTATTTTGGTGTGAATCATTTTTGCAATAGGTTTGGTGAATTGCATTTGCTAATGTGGCACAATTCTATACTGAAAGTAGGAGTAATTATTTGATAACCAAGCACTTTTATGAACTGATGTCTCTTTTTGATACACAAATCATGAACACAACTACCAAACTTTAAGCAAGTCCATTGTTTGTAAATGTTAAACAACCTTTTTTCATTGAATCATTTATTCCTTTTATTCTTGAAGATTCTTAGAAGTGGTGATTATAGTGTGACAAGCTTTTGTGAGCCTATATTTTCCTAAATGAATACTAAAAGATTTGAAATCTATTTCTTAGAACTTGCATTCAAAATCAAATGTGTGTGTACGTGCGATTGATATCCAATTAATGAGATTGTATTTTTATTTTAGTTAATTGATTATTTTGGTCTTCCTTGGTTTTTGGGTTTTGTAAGATAAAAACACTCTCATGTCAGCTCATATCCTGTGTTCAAAAAACTGTACTTAAGTGGCTACTGGTGAATTTTACATCAGTTAGTCTACACTGATATATTTATTTGTATTGCAAAATGAAAACAACTGAATAATATTGAGAATGTTGTATATATATATATATATTTATATATTTATGATGTTTCAACGTCTTGATTTTATAGATTCATTGAATTCAACATTTCTTAAACCATGTTTTGGCTTTTAATTGAATGAAATTTAATTCATTTGAATGTTTTTAGCTTTTTTTCCCCCTTTCTCTTGTTCTTTCTTCATACTTTTTAGCCACAACAGTTCCAGCATTCCTCCACAATTGTTTGATGAAAAGTTAAACCAATCTAGCTTCTATGTGGAGAACTTTCAAGCATGTTGGTTTTCCTACACACATTTTACTCTCCATTGAAACCCCCAAAGGTGCAATCTTTTTGTGTTTAACAACTCAAACAGCTATTTGTATTATTTTCAAGTTATGCAAATAAATAAAATGTATGATACTTGTTATTAGGAGAGTGAAATGTGAGGGAGGTGGATGTACAAACTTTTACATTGCAAGCCATGTTTCATTTCTCAATGAAGAAGTCCACCATGTGTGCACATAATAAAAAAATGTACACCTATCAATTAAGAAATAAGTATTGTAAGGGTGTGGGTTCCATTGTGGGTCCCAAGGTATTTACTAAACAATCCCATGGTTTCATGTTTCTCAAATACACCCACCTCCATTGCTAGAACCAAACAACATTATGGTGTTGTTCTACATAATTCACAATAATACCCATTAAGGCTAAACTTAGGGTTAGTTGGCCTTGGGATATAGCAAACAAGCAACAATGCAAACTAGTGAGCAAGCAAAGAATGTGAGATTGTTCATTGAAGTTGGATGAAGTAAAATTTGATCGAACACTCTAACCCTAATGGGATGATTTTCAACCATGGCCCTTGCCACTTCAAAAGCTCACAATATCAGATGGACAAGATGAGGTCACTGCACACGTGGAATGCCACGTGGAAAACTAACCCACCCATGGGTTAGTCCAGCTATAGGACCCTTCCAGGCCAAGAAAACGAATTTATGAGAGAGCTTCGGATGAATAGCTCAACTTACATCCCACCAACCCACATTCATCCACGAGGAGGCCTTACTTGGTTGGATGAACGCAGCCGCGCTTCCCGCAACAGTTTGAGGGATGAGGACGAATTTAGCCCGAAACGAAATCGTATTCGGTGTTTCACTTTGACGCACTCCGCCTCGATCGTGCGGTGTCTCGGTGTCAAATGCCTCGTTTCGGGAGTCGGAGAAATCTTAATTTACCGCAGTTGGTGGTGGGCGGATGACAAACATTGTCACTGTTGCGATGAAAGCAATGGTGAGGGTGGTGGTAGTGTGGAGCGCGTCGAAGCTGGTGGGTTCGTCACCGAGAGATTCTCGTCACGGGCAGCCATTGTTGTTGATCGGTCCTTGGCGCGTGGTTTTCGATCGATCAGAGATTTGCGAGTCTTGGTGGAAGTGAATCCAATGAGGCGGAATTTTCGTAAAAAAAAAGTTTGCAGCCAACGCGAGAGCAGTCAGTGTCGGGACCTAGCAGGCGGCAGGTGCATGGTTGCGACGGTGTATCGGCAGTACTCGTGCATTGGATTCCCAGAAAAAGGATGCGAGTCAGTCGCGGCGACGTGACTCGGCGGGGTCATCGCCCTCCTTAGTGTTTTACCGTAGACCTGTGTTGGGAGGTGAGGTCAGGTTGGGGCTGTGAGCTACTCTCGTGGATTTGTGAGTGTGAGCGTCTGGTTGTTAGCGCGGTTGTGGTGGATGAGAGCAGTGGCGTCTCCGACTATGGTGGATGGCACGTGGCTGGGGAACGAAGGTCGAAAGAAGTTGACGTGAGCTCGAAGGTAGTTTGCAATGTCGAGTTCGGTGCATGACTGGTGCTTGAGCAGTCCATGTCAATCGTGGTTGTCTTTCTCTAAACGTAGGTCGAGGCGTTGTGCGTGTTCTTGGTCGCCAACGTAACATAGTTCTCTTGAATGGTGTTCATGTCATGTTTCGACATCCTCCTCCTCTCGCGCTCAGGCAGGTTTATCTGATCGTCGTGTACTCTTCTTGGATAGCCAATTTGAATCTGGCCAGAGTTAGATTCAATCTGGCAGGTTTAGAACCTTTCGCGCAAGTCTACCGCGCGCGCAATCCTCTCTCGGCGTAAGAATAGCAGCTGCCGCTTGACAAGGGATTTGGGTAGTTCTGCGTGCTTGATCACGTCGTTTCATCTCTCTAGGTCGCACTCCGTGTTCGAAGCTTTTTCTATCTTCGACAATCTTCGGTAGTGGTGAACAGATTTATACCTACTCTTTACAACGACGAACCCTTGGACTGTGCAAGGCTCGTTGGGAAACGTCTTTTTGCTTCATGAAATCCCACCGAATTCTTAGAGGCTCCTCTCGCATACATTTTTGTCATCCTTCAGTTTTAGACGACCTAGGTTCCCTTCGATGAGAGACTACGGTGACACATGAACACGGGAGAGAGTTGAATATTGTGTCTTCGTGCTGTAGCGGAGGGCCCATCTTCAGTGCCGCTTGTTCGGTCGATGTCGGATCTTTGGGACGAATTTGACCGTTTTGGATTGCCCCGCAAGTTCAGCTGATCGATTGGCGCTGTCTGTGTTCGAACAATCTGTTTTAGTTCTTTCTAACCAACAAGCGAAAGAGGTGCACAATGAAGGTGATGATTTGGCATTGAACCTGACATTCACGCCAGTTTGGCAAGACTTCAGTTTCAGGGCATTGTTCCCCATTGTGCATGTGACGCATGTGCTTCCCGTAGATTGCACGGTGCAGGTCAAGCTGGCTTCAGGCTTCTGCTCGAGTTCAATGTCATTTGAACGTGGCGTGCATACCTCATCTTCGGAACCATAGAGTTTGACGCCTAGTTTAGAACGTTTTGATGACCACCGCTACCATTGTTACCTACGTCTGTGAACAACTTTGTCAAGCCTTGCTATCGTTATCTGTAGCGCAATTTGGGATTGATATTCGTATTTGGGCTCAAGCTATAGCCGCAGACTTGGCGAATACCGCCCTCAAGTACGACCTGGATTCGATTTTTATACTCTGCGAATGGGGAGCCGCAGTGTCCTTTGTTTAGGCTCGGATTTGATTCACACCATTCCCAGTCAACAATGCTGGTCCCCCGGAATTAAGACAACCACGGGCACACACAGCAGTGACTCCTTCAAGGAGCATCCCTGCAGTCTTCGGAATTAGCTAGTGTACGTGCCCAGTAGTGTGTCTCCCTGCTCGGTGTCAAAATATGACAAAACATCGAATCTATTTAGAAACAATTCTCGTGCTGATTTGTGGCTGAGCTTCCAGGTTCGCTTCCGTTAGTCTATCTGGTCGTGAGGGTTTTGCAACTGGCGAGGTACCCATGAAGAATTATGGCGCGATGAGCTTGTGCGTTTGACTTGTTGCAGAGCTACAGGGTTCTGATGTTGGATATCCGGCAGTCGCAGTCACAGCTCCCTCTACTGAGGGAGGTCTCTGCCTTGCAGAAGATTCGCACTTTGCAAGACCCTGGGACGAGCTCTTCCATTTCCGCCGGGAGCTCAGCTGGTGGCAGGAAAAAGGCGAAAACGAGAACTTTCATCGGCGATCCTCATGAAGATGCTCAAGCACTGGCCATGGAGCTTTCTGGAAAACTTGTGAAGACTGCGAAATTTCCCATTCGGAGCCATGGCGGGATCAGCCGAGCTCCGAAAGCATCACAAAGACGAGCAGAGTCCAAAAATGTTACAGTAGATAAGTTACAAAAGTCCAGAGGGTTGAAGAAGATGGCATCCGAGAAGGACGATGGCGAAGGTGGGGGTAGTAAGTTTATAGATCCTACAGCGCAGCCCATGAAGATGGACGTCAGGGAAAGGATTAAAAGATTAGAGTCAGCTTTAGGCGAATCCATCTCTACCGTCTCCGGGGAACTGCGGAAAGAAGGTTTGATCAAGGAGTTGAAGAAGGAGGAGTTGCCAGATGATGATCCGGAATCCAATGAGGTTTTCAAGTCGAACGACAGATGGGAAGGGGAGTCTGCCCGGCGAGAAGAGTTCACACGGAAGGTCAATTCTCTCTCGCAGCTTCTGGGAAATCATCAGCAGGAAAGTAGTCGGAGCCAACGCAATTTGCTGGCCATGGCAGACGATGAAGACCGTCCAAATAATTTCGAGGGTGAGAGTTTGTTCGAGAGTGACGAAGAGGAGCTTAGCCCTATGGAGATGGAAATGTCCCGAGCTCACGAAGCATCTCCTCTGCACAGGGCTGGGTTGTCTCGCACCAAAGAGCAGCTGAGTAGCACTCACCATGACCGGAAGAAACTTGCGTTTGCACGCCCAAGGGAGAGGAGTGACAGCATTGGCCGCCCCCAAGGCGGAAAATCATCTGCTCGATTCAGAAAGCCGCCTGCATCAATTATCCTTGACGACGACCTGGCTTTCGCCGAGCTACTTGCACAAAGGGGATCTGGAATCCCCTGGGATTGGTCCCGGAGTCAAGAGTATGGTGGCAAAGACTTCTTCGGCATGACAGAATTGGCAGGTGCGGTTTCGGAGTCGAAACCCCCGCGTAGCGTCGACGTGAACGTCCCAACAGCTGAGCACCACTTCCCGTCGCAGTCGATCTCATCTCTGGACTCAGATGCCAATGCGTTACCACTTTTAATCGGCGAGGACGCACGCTACAGTGACCTGGGTGGATACTACATCGAAACGAGGTCTCAGGTGGTGCCGCAGAACCTCAAGGGCAGCGGTAAACGCAAGGCGTCGCTTCAACATGCCGTCAAGGACGTCCCCATTTTGCAGACAGCCTCTACCAGTCATTCTGAGGGGCCTCGGACGCTCAATCAGAAGTACAGGCCGAAAAATTTCAACGAGATTGTAGGTCAGAACGTGGCGGTAAAATCTTTGTCGACCGCAATTGTGAAAGGGAAAGTGGCGCCGGTGTATTTGTTCATGGGCCCCCGAGGTACTGGGAAGACGTCGGCTGCGAGGGTTTTCGCAGCGGGACTGAACTGCTTGTCGCCTGATCGTGCGAGACGACCATGTGGGATATGCCGAGAGTGTGGGACAATGAAACTCAACCGGAGCGCCGATGTACGACAGATCGACGCTGCCTCGAATATCGACGCGGCGAGCATGCGCGCTATGATGGGGAGCTTCACGCCGCATGCGCAGTATAAGGTGTTCATTGTGGAAGGGTGTGATTTGCTGAGCTCTGACATTTGGAATGCATTCCTAAAAGTGTTGGAAGAGCCGCCCCGTAATGTGGTCTTCATTCTTATTACCACCGATGCGGAGCGTATCCCCTCGACTGCTTTCTCCCGGTGCCAGAAATTTCATTTTTCCAAATTGAAGGATGCTGACATTGTAAGTCGACTGGAGTTGTTGGCGACCAAAGAGGATTTGCACGTCGAGGTAGGGGCATTGGATCTCATTGCGGCGAGATCGGATGGGTCACTTCGCGACGCTGAGATCTTTCTTGACCAGCTCTGTCTCTTGGACAGGAATGTCTCAATTTCGTCTGTTCATGAGCTTGTAAGCCCCCTCCTACAACATTCATTTCTAGTGGGTGCGAGACTTTATGGTGGGTGTTCATCATTGTTCCTGCTGCAAAATTAAGTGCCAAGTGCGGTTGGATTCTGCTAATTTTTACTTGTATTTTCTATTTCATTCTTTATTATCAGGTGGGCTTGCTTCCGAATAATAAGACTCTGGAACTGCTAGACTATGCTCTGTCAGCCGATGCTGTGCATACTGTTCGGACGATGCGTGAGGTTCTCATCTCTGGCGTGGAGCCTTTGTCGTTGGTGTCGCAACTAGGTGCTCTAATTACGGATATTCTCGCTGGTAGTTTCGATTTGCATCAGGAAGCGCGGAAGGAGGGGTTCTTCAATCGAAATCTCTGTGAGTGTCCCTCCGTAAGCTCTGCCATCTGTATTTTATCCCATGTCCTACATTTGATGAATTTTAGTGATGAGAGTTCTGGCTGCATCCTAGTTCTTATAAATTCGGAGGTTTCTCCATGCAGCTGTCAAGCAGGAACATCTCCGGCTCCGAGAAGCGCTGAAAATTCTTTCGGAAGCAGAGAAGCAGCTGCGCGTGTCGACGGATCAGGCAACATGGCTGACAGCTGCGCTTCTACAGTTCGCTCCAGATCGGTCGTTTCTTCCTTCCGAAATTAACACAAGTGCAGCGTCAAGTCCTGTTTCAACGGCACCAGCTGTTGATTACTCTGTGTCAAAAGCATCACATCCATCACTCGACGAACCAGACCAGACCCAAGCTCCAGAGATTACTGCACAGTCTCAAGCGCTTCAAATGCAAGTAGAAAACAGGAAGGTTCGTAGTGCTGAAGCGAAGATTGCGACGTCGTCCGAGAAGAACTCGGAGGAAGCTTGGACTAGGGAGCAGCGTGTTTCCACTGACGGTGTTGCAGAGAGTGCTGAGATCAGACGTCCGTCTGAGGTCTCTATGGAGTATCAGGTGTTTGGAAACGAAGCCTTGGCTGAGCTTTGGAAGCGTGTCATCCAGCAGCCAATGAACAGGAATTTGAAACATCTTCTGCAGACCCAAGGGCGGCTTGTCGCAGCTGCCGTATTTGTAGGTAAGCATACGTTCGTTCTATGTCCCTGTGTATCTCATGATTGTATTTTCTGTGATTAGTTGTATCTAGGGTTAAGCTAGCAAAACTTGCCCCGCGGGAATGGTGTCTGTATTTGACCCACACGTGTTGTAATGGTTTTAGATGGCACGCGTTCTGTGGTGGAATTGGAATTCGATCATGCTCGTGACAAGCACAAAGCCGAGCGGTCATGGCGAAGCATTTGCATTGCATTACAGGCAGTGCTCAGCACAGCCGTGGAGCTCAGAATTGCCTTGAGCGCGGTCGTGCCTGAAGATCCCAATCACGCCCCCACCGGCGAGACGATCGATGACATGCAGCCTGGTCCATCAACTGAACCCAAGAACAAGGGGATTGTTGACGAAGGTGCCAATGCTGACGTCCAAATGGCAGTTCCGCCACGGAGTCGTCGAAGACGAGGTGCCAAAACTCGAAGGCGCCATCACGCCATCGAGATCCAGGAGACGGAGGTCGGGGCTACCCAAGAGAGTTCGGAAATCAGTGGTATCAATCTTCGCCGACTACCACCGAGACGGAGACGCAAGGCGAAGCGGTCCGGCGGTGTCAAACTCACTAAGCAAGTCAGTCTGGACATAGGTCTGGATTATCGTCAAGGCTCCAGCAGTTTCGGTGGTGAGGTTTGGGATTCTGGGGTAGGTTCAATGGAAATGAAATCGTGCGAAAAGAAACCGTTGAGTACCATGATGGAGGAACCCCAGAGTGAGATTGAGGACCTCCAATCAGCAAAACAAAAAATTCTGAAGCAGCGAGCGATGCAGTATCGTAACAACCCTGCCTTGATGGCAACAATCGAACAACGGAATAGCCTGTAAGGACTCGGATTCTTACTCACTCTTGCTTTCATAGAGTCCCGGTTAGGGGAGATTGAATCAGAAATGATGAGTATTTGTGGAAGTTTTTTTGCCCATCTCATACAATTTATGGCTGGAACCAGGTTTGCAGATCTTCAACGTGGGCTTCCGATTGAAGGTTCCTTTTGTTGGAAAAGGGAGACGCCTAAGTCTGAATTCTTAATGGTATGTCTCTAGTCTCTGACGATTTTAGGAAATCTGAAGATACTCGGATGATTTTGTGAATTTCAGACACATTTCTAGACGAGTTAAGATCGTAACCTGTACAACTTCTTGTCTGTCTGCACGTTGCGATTCGCGAGACAATTCTAACAAGTCCTTTGTTGCGCTTGACCAGCGAAAGATGACGGTGAAGAGCGTGCGGAAGGCTTCAGGCTCGGCACTCCTCCTCAAATGGGTTCCTTGCAGGACTACCAGAATCGGTAGGGATGCCGCACCACCTCTAGCGGCGCCTATTTCTGCTGCTTAACTTGCTTCTGCTGCACACCCGTAAGTTGAACTTCTGGAAGTCGACAACTTATCGATCTGTAGCACCGATGGAGTTCCTGCACTATCTTCTGGGGGAACCAGTCTCGAAGTGCCGGAGCCTCAACTTCGGACCTCACATTCCGGCTCTGATGAATGCAACTAGGACATCATGCTTTACTTCCGAGTATGTTCAGTTCTGGGCATGCGTGATGACGAGTTTGTCCACATCTTGACTCCGGAGAAGAGTCCAACTGGGCGTCGTGGAGCTAATCGGAAAAACTGTATTGGATGGAGTTGTTGATCGGAGAGGAAGAGTAAGTCGATCCCTGGCTAACTCCCTTACATTCACATCATTCAACTTCCACGTCCGAATTCCTGAGAGAAGTCGCATGTATAATAGCAAAGCTGCCCAGTGTATATCATTATTCTGAACCGATGGAATAAGAGCTTCAATAACAACACTGGAGCTCAGACTCATCGAATGGTGCGATAAGTGTAGTGCAGCGTGTTGGGTGATGCGTTGCATAGTGGACCGCATGGTAGGGGTTGATAGGCATTCTTTTGGAAAAAAGGTCTCCGTCAGGTAAAAAACTTCAGTTCTAGTGCCAGCTATTTAGTCTCATTAATGGCAGTGAAAAGTTTTCAGTTTTGAGCCTACATCCATCAGTAATTTGATCAAAATATGAATTTTTTATTAATACAACAACGTCAATACTGTTAGTGATATCGGATTGCTGCCCATTTCGAAGAATATTTCCGTCAGTCTACCACACTTTGGGCTTAATCAGCTCTTGTATGTTTCAGCAGAGTGTACATATTAATTCTCACTTGGTTCTCATTGTTCTCCCAACAATAGTGTTCAACATCAACAATATTTCGTAACATTTGGACAGATAAGAGAATTTTTGCATTTAAATGGAACCAGTGGCTCATCTTTCTTGCAAAAATTCCTCAACATCTACAATCCTAAGAGTTCTTCCCCAGACCTACGCATACCGATTTGTGTACTCGGCAAGATAGCAGCAGTAAACATTCAGCAAATACTTTGTAGACCAGCACCGTGATTTTAGCACGTTGAGCATCTAGTGTTCCCATGTTTACTTGATAACAGAAATACTTCATAAGATGGCTTTCTACGTGACCTGCAACCCTCACCTGTATACTAACAAATACAATTTCATTCAGCGTATGTTGGATCACACTCCTAATACTCCTTCCAAGAAAAAGGAATCACAAACCTGCCACCACAAAAGCCAAATTTCCACGTCGCCCTTACGCTAGTTGGTTTCTACATATACACAAACTCGTTTCTCCTAAACTCTGTCAACTGTCTCTGTCGACGAGTTCTAGTATTGCTATATGGGCTGGTGTACTGACTAGGGCTTGAACTTCGATGTTTTCTAATGGGCTTCTTGCTTCCATGGACGTTCGTACTTCCAAGGACGGAAGAGAACACCAGAAGAAACGCTACAACAGGAAGGGCCAGCAATGCAGAACTAAGATACCAGATTAGCTCTTTGGTGGCCCAGAGAGACAGCATTTCGTGCTTGCTCATGGTTTCCTTGACTGAATCTTGAAGCTGCTCGTGGAGAGTTGAAGACTGCGTTACCACAAACTGGTAGTGATCATTCACTCGCTTTACATAGGGTCCAGCAATGACATTGGCTTTATCAAAATGGGGGCTCAAGAAACTGGCTGCCCTCTCCACATAGGGTTGGCCCTTCTTCCCCACTGTCTGCATATATGGCTCTAATGTCTCCTGCATCTGAGTCCCACGAGATTGTTAAAACTTGTCACTCACTAGATGGCATCACTCCTCGCACAGCTGTTGAACGCAATCGATTTTCCTTTCATAAGGAACTGCTGTTTTTTTTACTTTTAATTTTAATTCCATAGATTTAACAAACCATGCCATGTACAGAATCGTCCAAAACTGGTGATTGAAGGGTACAAAATAAGTCTGGGGCACCGTGTAATGAAATCCCAGACTGGCTGGACCAGAGCTTCATAAGGCTTTGAAACGGACACCAAAACAAAGGGAGAAACGGGACTAAATCATCCAGTAAACTAAGAATGCAAACTATCTGTTGTGCTTCGTTGCAATTCGTAAACATTACAAAGTCATGCTATTAACTGCGAAATGTGACTGCAGTCAAGATAAAGTTTGTGATAGATGATACATGCAATTCATTCTAATTTTACAATATAGTTCTCAATAGGGTGGAATGTGAGAATAACCTCAAATTTCGTCGGCGAGAACCATACCTTGGATAGATAGGGTGACAAATACTTCTTGCAAGATGTAACATGCTGTGAAGTAAGCTTCTTGACTTCATGATATTGAGGAAGAACTGTTGATTTGACCTTCTTCCATTGAGAACACACCACAGGCCGCACATTCCTGCTAAAGTTCAGCATGTGTTTCTGCATGTAGAGTTTCGAGAATTTATGAGTTTGTGCAGCTTTGACAGTTTCCAGGCGCTGGACACGTTCCACAAGCGGCGCGCCGTGAGATGCCCACCTCGAGGTCGCGAGCGAGTGCAACATAGCAGCTTCGGTTGCTAACCAAGGATGTAACCAAGAACCAGCACTCTGGAAAGTATTCTTCAACTTAATTTTGATTTGATTGACATTCTCCAAGATTTTCTGTTTCTCGATGTCAATAAGTTTGCGAGTTTTTTCATCACGTTCAGCGCGCTTCCAGTATGCAAAGTTCTCTGCCTTAATGCTCTCAAGTTCATCCTTTAATTGTGATACTTGAAGGTTAAGGTCGGTATTCTCTTTCGTCGCCGCCACGAGCTTCGCGGCCAAGTCGGCATTGGCAGTATTCTTTGCATTCTGATAACTTTGGAGCTCCTCCTCCAGGGTTTTTATTTTCCTATCTTTTCTCTTCAGGATGTTTACATGGGTCTCTAAAATCGTTGTCAAATTGTCTACTTTCGCTGTAAGGTCTACAATTTGATTCGTCAACAGGTACTTCGAGTCGAGCTCTTCTCGATTCGGCAAACCACCTTTACGTGCCTTTGCCAAGGCCAGATCTAGACAACTGAGCAGCACAGCCAGTATCAGCACCCAGTTTCGCGAAGCCATCGTGGAAACCACGAAAATTAAATAGACCTAGAAAAGTGTGGGATTTCTTCTCAAATATAAACTCTTGTAACAGCAACACCTGGAACCTTGCGCCTTAACACTGTTCTTCACTCTGCCAGAATCAACGATCGCTTCTCATGAATTCAACGCACAAGCGCACAACCAACTCACCCTTCCATTGTGGAAAATTCAAATCCCTCGCTAAAATCCAAACAATGGGAGGCAATCAAAACAAGGTTGTCACAATGTACCGAGATGGTTACCCTTCAAAGAGTATCCTGCAACAGACCTAGGATGCAACAATTCCAGGTTTCAAAAGCACGATCTCTTTCCACTACCCAACAAGGCCGAAAGAACATAAACTACGGAGCCACATAAACGTAATTAAAAACACACCAGACGCAGAACCAACAAGACAAGCTCCAAAGCACAACTTAACCATCAAATTCCACCACGTCATGTCTTCTTTGCATGCGCACAATTCAATGCCACGAAAACTGATCTTCTCAATGCGCCAGCTCGTTTATTTCCTCCTGAAACCTTTCCATAAACCAGGCTCAGCGCGTCGGCAACATCAACATTACCGCCCCCAAACCCCACAAACGACTCAACTCCATTACGACCAACGCGGCAGCGACAGTTTTGTTCTCCGAAGGCGACCGATTCGAGAAATCCAGGTTGTGGGCTTCACTTTCTATCGCAGCAGAGGGGGAAATTCGCGCGTCCGATTGTGGGTTTGCCAAGATTTTGGCAGCGAAGTCGACAATCACGAGCTATAAGTTACCGACGTGATCGTCGTCGCAGCGTCGGCGAAGGGGGGCACACTCTCCTTGACAACGTCGCTCATCCAATTTAGCGATGGATGAGAACTCACATATGCACCGCATTCACCCATGTAAATGCATCCATTTGAAAGATGTGCGTCTTATTTTATAAATTTGTAGTCATTGTTGCTCTTGCTCATGCGACCATTTCATTTATATTATAATATGTTTTATAATTTAAATATTGCTTAGAATGCATTTTTTTCATATAAATAAAATCTTGAATGGCTGAGGAGAAAAAAAAAAAAAAAATGTTTAGTATGTATACACACATATCTAAATATATTGTTTAGTGTAGATATGTGTGTGATTATATATATATATATATATATACATAGACAATGAAAGAAAAATGAAAAGAGAAGCTACTTGATAGATTTTTTTCACTTGAAGCAAGTTTATATGAAGTATCTTCACTTGTCAAGAGATTAATAAATTTTATCCACCTTTTGGATGTCAGAGCATTATTCAAAGAACAAATTTTCATAGAAAAACATAAATTTGGTGGTATCGCCTTTTAATTAAAAATCATTTATTATCCATCGAATTCATATATTACTCAAAAAGGAAAAACCATTATTCATGTTGTATATCTAAAATAAAATATATAATAAGCCATTTTTCTCCTACAAACAAAATATATCCTAAATTGAAATCAAAAGAAATATAAATACAAAATCATTAAGAAAATTAACACAATGTATACTGAAAACAACTTTGGAGTGTAGTTTAGTATTAGTTACTATTATTAGTTATTCCTCTATGTAAAACTTGGTGAGAAACTCCAACTCAAGAATTAAAATGCAAGAAACATATGTTAGGGCAAAATAATAAGATTGTAAGCTTGAGTTGGGGCCTCAACCCATCAATGGAAGAAACAAACAAATAAACAAACACACACACGGATAACATCTGAGGAGGGGGGAACGGGTATCAAATCGAAGGGCGGGTATCAACGACGGAGGAGTCGCCGTTCTAGTTGTGGGAAGGGATAGTGAGAGTGGAGATGGAGTCGGGGTATTGTTTTTTTTTGTTTTTTTTTTTCTGTTTTGTTGGTGCTGTTGTGCTGCTGCTTTACATGGGGGACTGTGGAAGAATGATATCATTGATTTTTCTTAGGGTTTCAACTTCGGAGGTCTCGGTGCCTTCGCGTTGTTTGCTAGATTTGGCTTGAGGTAGAGTTCGCGGGGGGGTTCTGTTTTCGTTCCACAGTTTTTTCCCTCCTCTGCTGACTCGAGTTTTGCAATGCCTTGTCTTCTTGGCCAAGTCGTTTTCGGGTGATTTGCATTGGACCTCTCAGCCATGTCACGTGTTTGCGTCGGGAACTGAGCCCCTTCGGGCTGTCGAGAGAGGGGACAGGGAGCTGGAAGAACGACAGAAGAGTGGTGGTGAGCAGGTTTGTTTCTGCGTCTCGTGCCACAGACAGGGGGTATATTTCCCATTTTTTGTTCGTTTATTCCGACTGGGGTTTGTTTGCTCGGACTGGATTCTAAATCCGACACGGATGAGTGAAATTAAGGGGAGATTTTTCTAGATCAGGTTTGTGGACGCCTTGTGAAGTGAAAGGCATTACGGGGAACACGTAATTTTTTTGAACTACATGCCGTACTTTTGTTCATTTAAGTGGATTTTGCGTTTCTTCTAAAAGGGAGGGAGTTTCGCTGATACCATTCGGTTTTGTTCCTTCCCCTGCCCCTCGTAGTTTTCGCTGTTAGAAGGAAGTTTTGAAGTATGCGGACACCTAATGAGCAATATAGCTCGGTGGGAGGTTGTGGCTGCAGGTCTTACGAGGTCGGTGAAGTGTAGTTTCGTTGGTTTGAGGCAAGGGACGTATTATTCAAGGATGGCGGAATCCCAGTCCTCTCTTACGACTGCTTCGGGCTCAGTTTGGACGCGGGAACAAGATAAAGAGTTTGAGAATGCATTAAACAACTTTGATGAAGATACTCCGAATCGATGGGAACAGATTGCGGCAGTGGTGACTGGGAAGGACGCAGCTGAAGTTAAGAGGCACTATGAAATATTGCAAGAGGATGTTAATTTGATAGACTCAGGACGAGTTGCACTTCCTAATTACAGTTTGTCGTCCCTCTCGTTATCTGAGGAGGGAGCAGCATCTGACAGTCCAGGTGTGAAAAAAGGGACCTCGTTCTCTGGGCAAGTATCAGGACCTAGCGCGAATGCTAATGGCAATGGAAATGCTGCGTTGGGTGGGAAGGGCATGTCATCAAAATCCGCAGATCAAGAGCGGAGGAAGGGTATTCCTTGGTCAGAAGAGGAACACAGGTGGGATTTGCACAATACTCCATTAAATATTTTTTTCATGAACATGGTACATTTAAAAAGTACATTTTTTGTCCTACTTTTCATACGTTCACAATCAGTGAAGAGTCAAACAGCAGTTAGCTTCGGGGTCGCATGTTTCATAGAAATGGTGTCGGAAGGGGCTTTTACGTTTAGGATGAAGTACAGGTTTTCGACATGACTTGAAAACTGCTCTGAGATTTGTCGAAACCATGCTTCAGTAACTTGTTCTTTGCTCTACATGAAAGGGATATAGAAGGGATGAAATAGAGTAGTTTATGAATATTAATAGTCGTAAATCACAAGTGTCTCCTCACAAAGTAGTTGGAGCAATTCATGTAATGAATTGATCGAAGGAATTATACAATTTGAATGCTATTTCTATTCTTGAATTGATTTCTCCCGGCGACTTCTTTTCTCTTAGCATCCTCTAAAAGTCCGTTTTGATTTGTTGACCACAATTTTAAAGTGTGAACCGATGGGCGTAATTTCAAAAGATATTGTCTTTGCAGGCTATTTTTGTTAGGATTGGCCAAATTTGGAAAGGGTGACTGGCGGAGTATATCTCGGAATTTTGTTATTTCAAGAACTCCTACACAGGTTGCAAGTCACGCTCAGAAGTACTTCATAAGATTGAATTCCATCAACAAAGATAAGCGAAGATCCAGTATTCATGATATCACAAGTGTGAATAATGGAGATGCTGCTCAACAAGGGCAAGGCCCTATTACTGGTCAGCCCGGACCCGGCTCTGCTACGGGGCAACCAATTCCAGGGGGGATGCAACCAGGAATGTATCCTGGTCAGCAAATGATTGGCCAACCACCGGCTGTTGGTGCTCCCGTTATGTTGCCACCTCCAGGGCACGTCTCGTATGGACCCAGGGGACATCTTCCAAGGCCTGTGATGCCTGGTCAGCAGATGGGAATGGCACCCCATATGTCGTATCCAATGTCACAGCCAGGTATGCATCATTGATAAGGCCTTGGTTAAGTGTTTCTAAAATCTGTTAGTGGAGCCCTTGTTATGAATTGGGATTAAAACACATTGTGTGCCCACGTTTGTATTTGTACATCAGTTTGTGGCCCATGAAACAGAGCAACGAAAGTTGCTGGTTGGTTTGTTATAGGTAGGCAAGAAAGGCTGCCTTGTAATATAGTTTCTTCACGTGCAATAAAATCTAGCCAACAGTGCTTACAATCAAGTTTTCGTTTCTTTTGAGACATTTGTCTTGGAGATCGGATACACGGCTTCGCAGCACTTCTGAGGTCTAGTATTTATGCTTGTAAACACTTGTAGAATATATTATGTAACATAGCGTTCATCTTTAGATCCTTATTGCACATCCAGCTTTAGTTCATGAAGCTGCATTCATTCTCTACTGTGTTGCTTGAAAACTTGTACTACTGTTTGGAGACACTATCCTCCTTTCTCCGCCAGCTTCGTTCGTATGACTGGAACTTGAGGTGCACATTTAGAGGGTAAGCAGTGAACACGATTTTATGTTTCCCCCTGGCATTCTTTCCGTTGACATCCACTCACATCCACATTGTTTACACCCCAGCAGTGTATTGCACTTTCCAGTATTGTCTACTTCCACATGCCCAACTACTTTTTCTGAAGCTTGGAATTGGAATGGCTGCACACAACCTGGCTAGTGTCCCCTACATCAATAGCCTTGTAGTTTTTAATAGAGCAGGAACAGGTGTAGAACCGTCGCAGCATATTCATTTGCATAAATGGTCGTAACACAATTTAAGAAAGATAGGATCTGTCAGTGCAAGTTGACATGGGTTTCCACTGACTGCAGCATGGATAGTTTTTACAAGTTTCTGAACGTAGATTTGAAGAGAAATTCATCTAACCATTAAAATTCACACATCCAACGCCGGGTGTAATTCAATGTTTTTGGGCATATTGAAAGGACCAAGTGGGCATTGTTTTCTCCGCCCAATTTCGCATATTATATGGTGCGAGTGCTTAATTAGAAAATTTTGTATTACAGGATTGGAATGTGTGTCAATGTAGATGACAACTTTGAAGGTTACGAATTTGCATGAAAGTTGCCGGTTTGAAAGAAAGTAGTTTTATAATGTTTGGCAGGTTAACAAAGGGTAGGAAACGTATTTTGAGATTATGTGTACAGAATACATTGTATTGTATGATATAATGAAGGGATTTAACGGGAAAATTATTTCAATTCAGTGTCTGTGGGCTTAAGAGTTACGTTGAAATTTGTTTTTACATGTCAACTTCTTGCTAACGGGGAATATGTTTCTTGCTCTGAGTTGATGCTGAGGGATAGAAAGTAATACAAGTAGATGGGTTACTGATAACTTGGTTTAAGTTCTCGACAAATAACGACTCGAAAGAGATGTGGGGGTTGAAAGCCTTAAATGATAACTCATAACCATTCGAGGGAATTTTTACTCTCTGGCAACACGCTGCGAATTCCGAGTCATGGGTCAAACATCCGGGGTTGCACATTCATTCCATCCAAGAAGGAGGCTATGGAAGAGAAATCAGATTTGATTTTCGGCTAGATAAAATAAAATCACATTTACAAACCACGTTCGCTTGAACGTCGCACCGCTACAACCAATATCATTTCGACAAATTCGTAATCTAATTGCCGGGGGTGAAGTTGGTGGCGTAAGCCCAGGCGTTGTTGGCGACGGGGTCAGCCAGGTGGTCGTTCAGGTTCTCCAAGGGTCCCTTTCCGGTGACGATAGCCTGGACAAAGAATCCGAACATCGAGAACATGGCCAGACGACCGTTCTTGATTTCCTTGACCTTTAACTCCGCAAAGGTGTCGGGGTCATCGGCCAAGCCCAAGGGGTCGAATGAGCCACCAGGGTAGATGGGGTCAGTCACCTCACCCAAAGGCCCACCGGCAACACGGTAGCCCTCGACGGCTCCCATCAAGATAACTTGACAAGCCCAGATGGCCAAAATGCTCTGTGCGTGCACAAGGCTGGGGTTACCTAGGTAGTCCAGACCTCCCTCGCTGAAGATCTGAGCTCCGGCCTTGAACCACACAGCCTCTCCGAACTTCACACCGTTCTTGGCCAAAAGCTCAGGGGTCACACACCCCAAAGCTCCAAGCATAGCCCATCGGGCGTGGATGACCTCAAGCTCCCTGTTGCGAGCGAAAGTCTCAGGGTCAGACGAGAGTCCAGCAGTGTCCCACCCATAGTCACCAGCGAACTCACCGTTCAAGTACGAGGGGGTCTCGCCAGAGAAGGGGCCCAGAAACTTGGGTCGGTCGGCACCATACCTACGATACACACACAACAGCACCATGTAAGCATCGTCCGCAACACAACGCTACGCTGCGCACATTGTATCACAACTATTCGCAGGGACTGCAGCGAAATGTGGGCAATGCAATCAAGGTCGAATTCCGAGGGGGTAGAGGGCGTCTAGAACACACCAGATGCTGTCGCTGCCAGAGGACTTGCGCATAGACACACGGGCTTCGCTCGTGCCAACCTTGCGGGAGAGCTCATTGACGGGTTTCAGCAGGGACTGTCCTGCAAGGGTGGTGGAGTGCATGGCGGTCGCGGCGGCCATCGCGAAGACTGGGTGCAGACGGGGAAGGACTTCTTCACAGATGTGGAGGAATGAGTGAGTGATTGCTGCTACAGAGGGACACGAGGGGGAAGTATAAGAATTGGAGGAGGAGGAGGCAGATGGCGCAGCCGCATAATCGCAGCCGAGGCAGCGATTGGATGGCCATGGCTCCAGTTGGATATCGCACACGCGCTGGATGGTGCTCCAAATCTCATGTTGCTCGCGACCACTGGCATCATCGCTCGCCGCGACCGAACGCGGCCGACGCGGCTCGTCGTCCGAGTGGCTACGAAAATCTGAAGACCCCTTCCGACCAATTGTGATCTCAAGTTCTTAATTAAATTAAATTAATAATATATATTTATATATATCTTTGTTGCTGTTGTATATGCTTAAGGAATTGTTAAATTGACCCAGACATTTACTAAGTCAACCCAGGTGTCATGATCACCATCAAAAAGTTTTCCATTGCTAGATTTGTATTGGTCAAAAATCAATGAAAAGATGGTTGGATATGCGATCAATGATGATAGGTGGGTTTATTTAGTAAATGCTTGGGTCTATTTAGCAATTCCCTTTGTTCGACATAGAATAGGGTATGCCCAATGGTTTAGATTAGTCTTCCAAACTTACAAGGAGTCTAAAACTCTTAGAAAAATATAGATCATGGAGTTGTTTAAACAATACTCATTATATTATTGTTTAGGATTCTTTCAGATTTTTATTCTTGGTTTTATCTTAACAATATTCTTTGCAATCTACAAATTGTTGCATTTCTTGATGAATAAAAATTTGTGATTTGGATGTTTTTAATTTTATTTTACTGTAAGTCTCTTTTTTATTGAATTTTGTTATAATCTTTCAAAGTAGTCGACATTAATTAACACCATTGTAAATCTTTTGCACATGTTGCTTAAAAAAATAAATATTTAGTTGTATCCGAATTTTCTATATGCAAATTATTCTTAGAAGGGTTATTGTATTGAAGTAGTTAATACGTCATGGGATTTTATGAACAAAGATATCTTGTTTCTAAAAATATGGAAATGGTCTCAAAGCCCTCAACCTACCTAGACTTGAAGCTAATTATTATCTTGACAACAAGACCATTCTATATAAGAAAAATATTTTATTTTCTTCTATTACTTTTTGTTTTTTAAATTTCTTTTCATAATTATAATAGAAAATTTATACAAATTGATATATATATATATATATATATATATATATATATATATATATATACACATTATTAGAGTTAAGATTTTGCAACTAAAAATTAAATTATCAACCTTAAAAAGTTATGTAATTGGTTATTTATTAGGATAGTTTAAAGTTATCTTAGATTTATTTGTTTTGTTTTAAACTTTATTTTGATTTTGATTTTGATTTTTTGATTTTCTTAATTTTATAGTTGCAAACCAATTCAGATTGAATTCTTTTTATATTGCAAAAAAATTGTGATAAGATTTCCAAAAGACCTAGTAGTTTTTTTTTAAGTAAATAAAATTTTTATAATTAAATCAACTATAATATAATTTATAAATTTTGGTAATAGAACTTTTGTTTTTAACTCTTAAAAAAAATTAGTGGTAGCACAAAATATAATATTTATTCCAATATTTTAATATATTCTTCTAAAATAAAGAAACAAATTTTAAAAAATTAAAAAAATACATGTTTATAATTTTATTTTTTTTTAATCTTAGAATAAATTTATGTACATAATCAAGCTTAAGAAAATTTAAATGAACTTTACAGGAAGAATATTAAATGAAATTATATATACCAATTGAAATTTATTGTTAGCTAATTAATAACAATTTGTAAGTAAATTATAGACTATAGACTGTATTTGTGGTCTTTTACTTAGATTATATATAATGTGGCCTACAATTGTAGCCTTCAAATTTTTAGATTTTTTTCATCAATCTTATACAATTGGTACAAAAACAACCTTAAATATTTTTAAACAATTGATATTCTAATGCTTCAATTCAATATTTAAAAAAATGACTAGATCCTATTTTAGTAGTTTTAAACTTATTGTTATTTCTAGAATCTTTCTAATTTATAGTAAAAACAACCATTGCAACATCAATGTTCTAACATAATATGTTTTTTTATTATATATGTAGAAAAATTTAAATTCATTTTTTCTTGAAAGAAAAAATAAATTTCTAAATAAAGATATGGTTGTTTAAATAGAACCAAAATAATATTAACATTCATATGCAATTCAAAATTTTACATCTAATTAATTTAAATAAAAATAATTTTTAAAATAATTTTATATATATATATATATATATATATATATATATAAATCTTAAAAAAGTAATTAATTATAAGCTTTGAAAATAGTTTTTAATTTTTAATTTTTTTTGTTATTTATGATAAGATTTGGTAAAACACTTAAAAATTACTACAATTAGAACAATTAAGAGTATCATAGCCAAGAAAATTAGATCTATAAAAACAATATGTAACAAGATCTATATATATATATATATATATATATATATATATTTATTTGAACTAATAAAAAAAATACATAAATGTAGATGAATCAATTCATAAACTTTATTAAGGATTTTGTTTTTTTGTTTTTGTTTTTGTTTTGTTTTTTTTTTCATATGGACTCTAAATGTATACATATATATATATATATATATATAAGTTAATTTACTTATTATTTTATTACAACTAAGTTAGTTATTGTAGTTGAATTAAGCTTAATTTAATAGATATAAATAACAATTTCAGTTTTAAGATATTTTTCTTGAACCTTGTGCTTTTTGAAATTCGTCCAAGTACACTACTTATAAATAAATACATTTTGAAGACTTAATATATATACTTTTTTTAGCAGCCTTCTTTAACTAAATAAAAAATAAAAAATAAATTAATTTTAAATTTATTAATGCAACTGGTTTCGTAAAAATAATTGATAAAAAAAGAAAAAATCACAATATTATCATCCATTGATCTGATTATGATTGAAATAAGATAAAAATACTCGATGTTAAAAATGAAGCACTTGTAAAAACCTTCTTAGGACCATGATGTTTATATTATTCCAATATTAATATTTTTATGGCTATTTATATAAATAATTATTTTCTACACGTCTTTTTTTAATTTATAATCCAAAAAACTAGATCAATCATTTCTCCTGTTACAATTTTCACTTGATTTTGGAAGCTATTAGGTGCACAATAGTTTCTTTTACCATTAGTTTGTTTTGTTTTGTTTTTTCTGTTTTTTTTTTTTTTTTTTTTTTTTTTTTTTTGTTTTTTTTGTTTTTTATTATTTTTTATAAATTTTATAAGTTCAATAGATTTTGTAACTTCGATAGAAACTTTATCAATTGTTATAAGTATAATAATTGCAATTAAATGGTTTTGTCATATAACCATTTAAGTAGATAACATAACAGTGAATAAAATAACACTAGAAAGAAACTCAAATATAAATGTTTTGTTGAGCTACCCAAATTTTATTTAATTTTGTACAATTAGAAAGAAGAATACAGATTGGAAATAAGACTTGTTGTTATAATTAATAAAGTTATCTTAAAAATCTTCGGGTTTTTTTTTTTTTTTTTTTTTTTTTTTTTTTTTTTTAAATTAATATATTTATGATGAGTTAAAATAAAAAATTATGATGAGTTTATATAAGATTCAAAATTATCATTATTACTATTTTAAATTAAAATATTAAATTAAAAAATTATATAAAAATAATAAATAAATAGCATAATCTACTCTTTTCTAATTAATTCTCAATTCAAATTAAATGCTATTAGTTTAGGATCTTTTATTTGTTTTAATATAACTAATAGAATAATAAGTTTAAGAATAAAAACATTTCTTCTTGGTATATAGTTATTTTTTAATTAAAAAATAAAAGCATCCTAATTGTTATCAAATCGAATATTTTCAACTCAAGATGTAATATATATATATATATATATATATATTGGTGTTATCTTATTACATTATTTATTTATTCAAATATAAAAATTCAAGTAAAAGTTAAATTTGGATCAAATTTTAAAAAATATATTAAATGTTTTAAAACTAAAATATAAAAAATTTATTGTAAGTATTTTGAATTAGATTTCTCTTATTACTTAAGTTACATTATGAAGCAATAGT
Source organism: Physcomitrium patens (assembly GCF_059467195.1). Lineage (NCBI taxonomy): Eukaryota > Viridiplantae > Streptophyta > Bryopsida > Funariales > Funariaceae > Physcomitrium > Physcomitrium patens. The sequence continues at coordinate 5,176,443 of NC_143435.1, forward strand.
ATCATCAATAGTTTAGTTGGTACTTTTTGCTCATATATGTATATATGTATGTATGTATGTATGTATGTATATATTTATGGTACAAGGTTTTGAAGAGTCTAATAACTGATTTTTAGAAATAAAGAATTAAATTGTTCTTTCTAGTAATATATTAGGTATATACATGGTTAAGTATCAATGTGAAAGTCACGCTGTTATTTTTTTAGTGTTTAAAAGATTTAAAATTCAAAGATATAAAATTTATATGAACTTTGTGACAATCGCTTAAAATTATTTGACTGAATTTACATCATATTGGTACAAAAGAAGACTAAAATACATTTTAAAAAATAATTGTATTAAACAGCCTTAGCTATATTACATAAGTTTAGGCTCTTAAATTGCAAATCAATAAATCATGACTTAAGTATAATATGGCTAAAAATAGTAATAATAATTTAAAAAAACTAAATAAAACAGACTTTTTTTAAAAAAAATCTTGTGATGATTGTAATCCACACCTCAGTTATCATCAATTCACTATCTTTTAAAATCATAAAAACTATTAAATATTTTAGATTAATAGCTATAGTAATGAGTGATGGATGAAGAAAAGTATAGAAGTGATTGGCAATGATTGGTGGCATAACATAGAAATTAGCAAAAATGATAATATTTTTTTCTAATAGCCTTGGTAATTTAATTAGAATTAGTTTTATAAGAAAATAGTCACTTTAATAATTATTTATTTCATTAAAAATTACTTAAATATAAGGCTTCAAAAAATATTAAAAAAAATCATATTTTTTATGGTAGTCTATTGACTTTTAATTTTTTTAATTGTTTTAATTGTTTTTTTTTTTTTTTTTGTTTGTTTGTTTGTTTTTCTTCTTGTATACTATCATAGAGCAAGAGTCTTTTTATATTATTTTACTTCATATTATTTTTTTGGTTTTAGATTATTACTTCATCAACAAATCTAAATTGATTATAATAGAAGATCTATGATAATTATAAAAAGATGGTTTGTAGAAATTCTTTTACAAAATGGTATTAAAAAAATTATATAGAAAACTGAAGATTGTCATAATGCATAGATATAAAGTATTCAACTATTTATTTCTTTCAACAAATAAATAATTTACTTGTAATTAAATAAATATAGTTCAGTATTCTTGTACTTTTCAAAAGAAGAATACCTGTATTAGTAACTAAGAGTTCAATTCTTATATTGTTTTTTGGTTATTACTTGTATGTAGAAAAAGTTAGAAATCTTACTTAAATCATTTATATATTTTATACTTAGAAATTAAATGGATTTCGTTTGGTACTTTATAAGCTATATAAATTAAAATTCTATTGATACATGTAATAATATTAAATAACATACACATTCTAAATTTAAAGAATATATCTTTTATAATATTGTAAAATTATTTTAATATTAATTAAAACTATTCTATCTTATTTATCATATAAAAGCTTATAAATTTCCAAATATCTTTGCTGCAAGAAGATTATATACATATTATAAGTATAACAATACCAGTTATTTTTATTATCTATTTTTTGTTCTTATTTATTTTATGTTATGTTTTCTTTTTGAAATTTTATTACTCTATAATTTTAAACAATACAAGTAATCAATCAAACATTAGATTTTGTTTTAAAAATAACAACGTCAACCTGAAAAATACTATTTTTAATTATTTAAGATCTCAATTAGATATTTTAAATGAAAAAATATTATTTTTTACAATGTAATACAAGAAAAATAATGCATTCTTAAGAGCCAATTAGAATTACATCTTATATTATATTATACAGTTTTTCAATTGTTGTACATAATTTTAAGTAGAAAAAAAATCAATACTTAAAAATTATGTATTAGATATAAATTGTTATAATACTTTATGATAATAATTTTTTTATTGTGCTAAAAATGCTTAAAATTTAATTAGCTTTTATTTTTTTAATGTTATTTAAAGCTAATAAGTTTTTCAAAGATTGCATCTTAATCAAATTAGTTATTTCTTATAAAATATATTAAATACACATTTCATTTTATTTTATTATTTATTATCTATTTATTTTAACAAGATTTTTTTAGATTTATAAATCTTATCTTAGTATTCAAATAAGAGCACAATATGTAAATATATACATTTTAAATCTCTAAAGTATATTTTTACAGTTTAAGAAGTAAAACATTATAATTATATTTATTTAGATTTTTTTATTATCTTAGAACTTATTGAAAGTCAAGCTAAAATTAAGAAATATAAGAAGTACTAGAAATGCATATATACTTTATAAAGTAGAATTTGAAAATAATAAAGTAATAAGATAGTTTTAAAATAAAATTATTTTTGAATAAAAATAATTTTATAATTATCACACTTAATTAAAATTCTTAAATTATGCACCTTGATAATAACTAGATTTATAAGTTAAAATAAAAATAAAAATATACAGGTTTTAAATTTGAGTTAAATTATTTTATAAATAAAATATGATTATGTACTAACATTTCTTGGATGTAAGACAATAGCATTGTTAATAACTAAAAATATTCTGTATTTTATAGTTGAATAAAATTTAGAATTTTATTTATTTAGTTTTTTTTACATATGTGTGTATGTGTATGTAAGTGGAAAATAGTGCTTATTCTCTATTATACAAAAATTTAATTAGTGATTCTTTTATTTTATTTTATTTTTATTTAAATTAATTCATTGAGAGAATTATCAATAAAAATATACGGAGAAAAAGGTAATAGAACAATTGCATTCAGTAAGTCAATAAATATTTTTTGGTAACTACAAGTCTTATCTAAATAGGTATTTCTAATTTTGAATAATATATCATTTTTTAAAAGTATGTGAACTATAGTGAATTTTTTATAAATTATGTATAATTTTAAAATTAATACTTATTTTTTCTTACAAATAATATAAAACAGATTTCAAAGCCCAATTTTTAGTTACCATCTTAAAATGCATTAACTTTTTTTCAATTATTTAATTACTAATTAATTTTTAATTAAAATTTTCTCCACAAAATATATTTAACCTAGAATTGTTTTTTCTTTGATGAAAGCATTTACTTGGTAGTACAATTTTACTTCTATTTAGGATGTACAAATTTACTATTTTGATGCAAAATTATTCTAAGTATGCAAACCCAAATAACTTACAATAATATTCAAAAGCACAAAGATGCCTACAATTTCTAAATAAATTTCAAACACACAAATACAAGATTTCTGGAATCCACAAAATCACCCGAAAAGAATATATTTTTTTTGTTGTAGCTTTAGTATTATAGTTTACAATTTTATATTATGTCGATTAATTTCTTTACTTTTATTGGTATTCTTTAGTATGATATAATCTTATTTTTAAAAAAATTAAAATAAAGCAAAATATCTACATATTATCCAGAAAAAATCTAAATATAAAAATTTGAAGGTCAATAATATAAAGCCTTAATTTATGTTTATCTTTGTTTTGTAATTAAATAATCACTTTTTCCTCTTGTTTTTTTTTTAAATTTATTTATTTAAACATACTATTTAAATTTTAAATTTTATTTTTTAATAATATTTTAAAGAAACTTAAGAAAAATTTATGTGAAAAATGTAAAACATCGTAATAAAAAAAAGTAAATTTGATGTTTAAAGTATAAGCAGATAAAAATAATTCTAAAAATTAACTAAAAATATCTATGAAATCATATATATATATATATATATATACATATATTGTTTTAAATCAAATAAAAAAATTATGAAAACTGCAAAAACATTTGTTGAAAATATGATTTTTCTTGACAGGCAAAGTATCAGTTTTGATTACTTATATTGAGATTGGTTTTGCGTGATAAAAAATCACACAGCACTAGTATTAAAAAATTCATGCAAAAATTTGCAGAATATTTTTTAAAAAACATTTTTATTCGAGCACCGAATATCAATGGTAAGACACGTTTTGAGGTTATTATTTACAAAAATTATAATATTCTATAAATATGCTTGTGATCTCTGCCTGACAGTTTGCTTTGCTCTGTCGTTTTAGAGGTTTCCATTGTGTGTCCGCGAGGTGTGTCATGATTTATTCGCTTTGCATTTGTAGCTTTTCTATCTCCAACTGCAGCTTGGTCAGGATCTCGTTGGTTTCATCGATGTTCTGCAGCGTCTCATTGCCTAGTCTTTCAGCTTGCTCTAACGCATGATACATGTGCTGGACCCCTTCTTCCATATGCTCCATTCTGAAGCTTTTTGGTCTCCAATATGTTGCAACTTTTAACTTTATCGCACCCCCACCTTTCCCTCGACACTAAACCGGCATGTTGACTGATGAACAAGTCCCGAAAAACCACAGAAATCACCCACTTCTACAACAAAGAAAAACAAGAAAACTGACAGTCATCGTTGCGGCTCAGTTGGAAGCACAACAGTAAGTCTCATTTCCTTCTTACTTGCTCCTTAACATTGTGCACTCTTGAAACCTGAGTTTCTTCGAACAGTTCACTGACAATTAGCAGCATAAGATTACTGACATGAAATAGCATTTTCTCCAAGATGTAGAATCGTAACAAACGTATTGTTCTACATCTTGGAGAAAATGCTATTTGGGATTTGATAAACAACCTTGATGACATAAATAGAAGTTGCGGCAGATACGTTAAGAGACATTGTCTATGTGAGCTCCTTTCTTCGAAACGCTGCCTCATGAGCAAGGACGAAGCGGCAATGAACTTCCAGTTTTGCGACCTTGGATCTAAAACCCAGTGTCATTGTATCCTCTGCTAATGATCACAATGCTTTCACAGCTCCAGTCAATTTAGGACGGCCTGGGTACCTCACCGACAACAAATGGGCATGTGAAACTGTCTTCGCATGGATGTGATTCAAGCAAGTTGCTCACTCCCAGCTTTCATAAATCTTTTAACATCATCTCAATAAATCTATTGTGTGTCCATCATCCTGAAGCTGGGTTATTTTTATCAACAGCTTAATTGCATTTAGCTCCAGCCCAGATCCAAGCCTCAATAGAACTGCTCAGCAGCAAGGTAGCCAACCCATTTCCTATAACTTAAGCATTTTAGCATATCTTTGGTATATATAAGAAAAATTTCCCCATGTAGTGTTTTCACATCATTTTGCCCAAAAAAAATATTACTAGTAATGTTTTAGCTCAAGGTTTTGTTTGACACAAAGGTAACATATAGGTCAACCTAATTTCAACCAATAGTTACAAAATTGAGAATGCTTGATTTCTTGACAAATGTTCTAAGTCTATATGAAATTCTTAATTTCTTATCCAATGGCACCATGGATTGTAATTTCTCACTCAATACTACCATGGAGTGGAGGCAAAATGTGAATTAAGTAATGTGAAACCATAAGGTGTCAAAACTAATCATTATTACTATGTCAAATTCATTGGAAATACACCACCTTATAGGTTGGAAATGGAGGGTTAAGAGATGGTCGAGAATGAATTGGCTATCTTATACAACGTGATAATTGTATCATCCACTTATATAATTTAACTTTAGCTACTTGTTACAAAATTATTGCACATAAATACCAACTCTTGATGATGTACTCTTTACTTTCAAAAGCAATACCTTTAGATTTGAATTCAATTCTTTCAACTATCTAGTTTAACAATTTTTCCATAAACTCTCAAATAATTAATGTTAATTTGGGATTCATACAAAATCTAGCTTCAAATTCTAATGCTAACTAATTTTAAAGTTTAAAAAACTTACAAACCTTTATTACTATTCTTACATCGACTTTTATTAATTAGTACAATTGATAAAGTATAATTTTGTATATTTATTCAATACAACATCTTGTGAAATAGTAAGGTCAGTTTTGATTTATTGGCTAAACAATGTGATTATTAGATTAGCTAAAAATTCCTAAAATTCAAAAATCTTTTCAAAATAAAAACATAAAAACTCTTATTGAACTAATTAGAATAACTATTCAATAAACTGATGTTAGTTGATTAAGAAGAAATATGCATGTTTTATAATTCACCAAATTAATAATGACATAATTTATTTTTACCATTTAAAAAATGTATTATATAAAATATTAGATGAAATATGTAAAATTTAATTGCAACAGTTAGAGACAATGAATCTTTTTTTAAAATAAAAAATGTAATGGTTTAAATTAGGTTGTGAGTTTCATTCTAAAATTTTATAGATTCACATTTGAATCTAAAATAAATTACTTAAAACTTAGTTTCTATAATTTGATATATTTATGTAAATTTTAGTATTAGTCTAATTCAAATATAATAGATTAATCTTTAATAAGAGCATTCCATCAGTTTAGTAGGATAGAGAATTAGACTTTATTTTGACTAATGGCCAAATTAGTATTATTTTTTAATATTTTAAAAAATAAAAAATAAGAAAAAAAATATTATTTCAAATATATATATATATATATATATATATCAAAATATAAATAAATAAAATTTGTAAGTTGTAAAGTCAAAAGTTCATAGATTACAACCATCACTCATAATATGATTATATAATCAAATGTTTTTAGTAAAGCCAAAATACCTAAATAAATAAAAAATGATCTAAGTAAAGAAAAATTAATTAAATAATAAATTATCTTTTATATGTGCTTGTAATTTATTTAAAAAATTTCTTTCACATAAAAAATAATAAATCTATATTTTAATAATAGAATAAATTATTTTAAAATTATAAAATAAACCATTTTTACTATCACAATCTTTATAGTGAAAAAATAAAGACAAAGAGCTTTAACAAAACATATTTTTTAAAAAAATAAATAGCAAGATACAAAATACTTTGTATTACAATTTTTAAAGAATATAAGAAAAAAAGAGACTAGGATAATTTAAATAGTTTTAGAAAAATTAGATTCAATGTTGTTGAAATTGCAAAGTTTTTAGAAAGTAGGACCAAATTGTAGAATAAAAAATTTTATTTTTTGCAAAATATTACTTAGATATAATGAAAGCAAAGTAAGCAATAGAATCTTTCATATATATATATATATATATATTTTAATAACAATGTAATATAAAAAATCTTTCTTTGGATTATGCTATAGTCTTGTATATTGTAGATGAAGTTAATAAATGTTCCTAAGGAATTTAGAAGTGGTATGTATTGATGTTTGTATTAATTTAGAAAAGATCAATATGATAGAAGATGTATAAAAAAAGATTTTTCATTGCCAAATTAAATAATTACTAATCTGTTGTAATTCAAAAAGTCTAACCTTTAAATTTTTCAAAATAAAATATTTCTAAGTTTATTTTAATAAAAAGCTTAGAAAGGCCAAAAGCTAATATCTTAACATTAGAAGTTGTTATTAGTGAGATTTTTTTAAAAGATTAAGAAATCTTCTATAGCTGTAATACATATCTAAACTACTAAAGTAAATTGAATAAAGAAGAATTAGATAAAAACAATTTCAGCAGATAATATATTTTTTTAATAAAGATGTTTTTTAAAAAATAAGAATTAAATTTTTAGATGTCTTTAAATGTAATGTTTTGCTATGAAAACGTTTTCTAAAACTTTTAAATCTAAAAAAATACTTTATAAAGAGTATTGCATTATTGATTTTAATGTTATATAAAATTTTTTAAAAATATTTTTTGTAAAAACATCTGAGTTTCTAGGATATTGAATAAGAAATAAAAATATTATTTAAAATTTTATATGTCATATAAAATAATTTTGAGATTGAATATATTTTAAAAAAATTATAAATATGAAAAATATGAAAATTAAGGATTTAAAAGGTAAAAATGATTAAAAATTGTAATATTAAAAATAAAAATGAAGAATAAAAATTAGAAAATTAATTATGATATTAAAAGAATGTTATTATTATAGTAAAAAAAATCTTAATATTGATTTTTGAAGGTATCATCTAAGATATTTGAAAAAAATAAATAGAATAATACTATAAAATAAAAGTAGAAAAACAACCCTATCAAAGAAGCACCTTGAACATGAATAAACATTCTTATATTTCTGTATACTAGAATTAAATGAAACTTTATATAATTTTTTAGTAAGGAATATAAAAAAAATATAATACGGTGCAAAAAAATACAAATTGAGGCAATGGTAATAAAATAAAGAAAAAAACTAGTCGTATTGATAAGAAGAATTTTTTTAAAGAAGAATGAAGTTATTGGCCGCACCTTAATTATTTTCAAATTGCAAGTTAAAGAATTAAAAAAATCAAAACCTCCTTTAATAATCAAACATTTCTTATAAAAAATGAGGTTTTTTTTATATCTAACCTAATAATTCTTTATAATAATTCTTTCACTTAACTTCTTTTGTACTAACTTTTTTCTTCAATTTCTATATATGGTGTCTATTTTATTTATTTATTCTTACTTTGTACAGTTTAAAACTTCTTTTTACCTGCTTTCAAATTAATTAATTAATTTTCTTCACATCCTTCTTTGTATTAGCAAGACATTGCATAGTTTTGTAATATGATATTTATTTCTAAAACTCTATTATATATCCTTTGTATGCTTCTACTAAAATTTTAAAACCACCAAATTAAAAATATGTAAATTTTTATACTACCATTTCTACCAAATCAAAGAACTAATGTCCATGCCATTTAAGACACAAGGTACTTTTTACAAATTGAAATTGAATCCATAAAACTTTTTTTCTTTCTATATACTTTAATAAAATCTTCACATGTAGACAACCCACAATTGCTAGGGAAATAAATAAGTTAACTATTTTTATAAATCGTGATTAAAAGAATTTAATCTTAAATCTTTAAAAAAATCTCTTTATTTATATTATTATTACTTTATAAAAAAAATTAAAAACATTTTAAAAAAAATTATCTATTATTTCAAGAATAATTAAATCTAATGTCTATTATTAGTTTAATATCCTATTTAATTTTATTTATTTAAAAATTCATATTCTTAAATAAAAATTATTATTTATTTTTCTACTTAAATACTTAAATACTTTTGTTTAATGCTTCAATTTAAATCTTGTTACAATAAAGTATTTGCTGACTTATTGCAATGTTTTTAATATCAATAACTCATAAATTCACATTTATTGTGTCTCAAATTTGTTCCATATTCTATTAGCATTCTTATAACTTTAGCATAAAAATTTGTGGTCAATTCAAGCCATCAAGTTATAAATTTATTATACAATTGTATTAATTTTAATTTAAGAAAATTAATTACATACAAAAACAAAGATGTAATGTTTATTAAAAATTTCACATCAATATCTTTATTTTTTTTGCATTAAATTTTGATATTTAGAAGAAAACTATTTTAAGAGACAACTTGTCAATTTTAAAACCTCTTTATTGTTACCATTTAAGTTTAGTAGCACAATTCAATACATCTTAAGCAATCAAAGTAAACAAGTAAGAATTCTGTTCACTCTTTTGATAATAAAATATTATAATTATAGTTATATAAATAACCACTTCACTTAACACTTACAGATAAAATAGTTTTTATTGCATGCCAAAAACAAAAATGCATACTTACCTTAAAGAAATTACTTATAAAAAAAACAAAACAAAAAGAACTCTTTTAGAAAATAACAGTCCATTATATATGCTGCACTCACCATCTATCTAAAGCTATTATAAATTAATATTTTAGGTTAATATTCAAAAGTATTTAAGCTATATTTAAAAAACTTTTGAATCAATAACTTAGAATCTTCTGTTTGATGCATTGAAATTCATAAATTAATTTTTTTAGAATCAATTACTTGATATCTAAAAATCTCCAACTAATGCCTTAATATTGTAAAGTCAATGCTTTAGAATCTTCTTTTCAATACTATACAAACTTTTAGTTGGTATTATAAAATCTTCCATTAAATACTTTGGTAAGATCCTTTTTTTATTGAAACTTCAAAACTACTTTTTTCAAGTCTTTTATTATGATATTTCTTTGTAAACTAGTCTACTTAAATTTTCTTCGTATAACATGAAAATATCAATAATTTCTTCTTATTCAATTATATTTATTATATAAAAAATAAAATTATTTAATATTTATAACTAAATATATATTTTTGAATTTCACATAATAAAATAATTATACTATAATTATAAAAATAGAAAAAATAAATGTAATTCAAAACCAAATAATAAGAGAAGCAATCAACTTAAATAAAATATAATGTATAAAAAGCTATTTTATCTAAATAAAAAAAAGATAAAAAGATAAAAAGCTAAAAGAAAAAAATTACTACAAAAGAAATTAAATAAAATAATTCTTATATATATATATATATATATATATATATATATATATATATATAAGAAAGATTTGATTATCAATGGAGGCTTTGATTTTTTTTTTTTTTTTTTTTTTTTTTTTTTTTTAATTTAAAAATAATTAGGCTATGTCTATTAAATTTATTCTTCTTTTAAAAATTCTTCTTTCCAATACTACTAGTTGTTTTCTTTATTCTATTGCCATTGCCTCAACTTGTATTCTTTTGCACCATATTATTTTTTTTTTTTTATATTCCTTATTAAAAAAATTATATATACTTACATTTTTGGTATGCCAAATCTACCATCACAAAATACATGGTAATATCTCAAAAAAACAAATTATCAAGTTCATGGTACCTTACATGGTATTATTTCAAAAAATCTCAATGTTGCATCCATTAAAATTATTGAATATTTTTTGTTGTTGAATAATGTCATCATTATCATATTATAATTATTTATAGTCTGTAAAAATTAACTAAAATAGATAATATATTTATAATTATTGATGTATTTTAGAATGGTTAGTAGATTAATTTAAAGAAAGTTGATGTAAGAAAATTTATTTTGAAGTTTAGCTATGTTGATTATAGTGTTTAAAATATATAGGATTTAAATATTTAGTATAAAATTTAACGAGAAGATTGGGGCTCAAAGATGAAGATCCAAACCTCTAAGAAGTTTATTTAGAGGGATGAAAGTAAGGTGTGGATGAAGCCTAAAAGTAAAGATCTTTATTCCTATTGGTCAAAGGTTATATCTAATAGGCATTTAGCAAGCTATCTGTGACCATAACAAGGATTTTGGCAACTTTAGAAGATATATTTGAGATTCAAAGTAAGGTTTATAAGGTTTAGGATTTGGACTACAATTTGTGTACAAATTTTAGAGAATTTGGATTTAGAGTGATAAAGTTATAGCCGTTTGAAGTAAAGGTATCTTTTTAAGACATACTATTACTATTTTGAAGATACGAGGTATTTTAAGATAGATTTTGGAGATTGGGAGAGGCGATTGCAAGGGTGATATTAAGATCTATATCTCTTGTAATAGAATTTTTATATTTAAAATCTATATGAAAAAGTTATAAAGCGTTGAAAATAACATATGTAATTCAAAGGCAATAAGTGAGTCATTTTGCTTATAGTAATGGTTGGAACCATATCTTGAGTTTTCATGTAAATTTTTGGCTCAAAATTTCTAAAAGTGTGTTTTATTAGGTTAAAAAGATATATATTAAAATTTTATGGTGTTTAAGTACTTATTTTGTGAGATATAAAGAAATTTGCACACATGTATATATAAGCAAGGATTTGAAGCTACTATTAGGGTTTTGGCAATATTTTAAGATCTATAATAAATTTACAATTGAAATTTGTTATAATAATTATTAAAAATATGAGTACTTCATGTAAAATTTGGATTTGTTTGAATGGTCTTATCATGAGATATGAGCTCTTAAAGTTTGGAAAAAAATCATCTTCAAGATATACAAGTTTTTGTTATTTTTTTATCATGTTTTTGGTGATCTTTCGTACTTATTGATGTATTGATGTATTGGTGTAATTGCTCCTATAAGGACAATTTTATATTTAACCTTGATATATATATATATGTATATATATATATATATATATATATATATATTGAGGCTTAATTGAGCAATTAGTGACAGCGAGAAGTCTAGTGCTTTCTAAAGGTAAATTCTCTCTACTTTGATATGACATCTTGCCAATTTGTTTATTTTGCAAATAAAAGGTTGAAAGCATAGACCACTTTTGATAAATACTAAAATTTATAAATTTAGATTTTTTGCCTTCAATAATTTTTTTTAGCATAGATTAAATAATCAAGTAATGAAAGTCTAATTATAATATTTTTTTTGGATAAAGCCACATTCACTATGAGCTCAAAATTATATATATGTAGCAAAAAAATAGTTACATTAATCAAGATAATTGAATTGTCTTTAAAGCACCAAGACAATGTTAGAAAAAATAAATGTCATCTCTACACTTTTAGACAAAAGCTGTAAAATAATATGTATATTAAAAAAAAACTAAAATGGCTATTGGCAAAAGATAAGGAAATTAGAGACGCTTAAATCTAGAATAAAAGCAAGAAAAGAATTGACAAGAGTGAAGAGGGCTTCACTCTTGATTCTATATATACTATTTAACTAGCAACTATGTGGCAATGTTCTATAAGACCTCTAATATGTATTGACTTTACAAGACACATGCTTTAGCTTAAAAGGTAAGTTTTCTACGTGTAGGCCACATAATCAACTTGTTCTTCAAGCTACTAATATGTGTGGTACATGGCCAACTTGTTGACCATATTTCTAACCTAAAAAATCAATTATAGATATGTATAAAGTCAAAGCAGTATCTATGAAGCTTTGAAGAAGCTTCTATAGAAGATATTACAAAATTTATCTATTTTTATCTACTTTTATCTAATTATATAGATAATTATTGGTTTACATATGTATATCTATGACATTATTCCTCCTTCAAGGGACAAGTTTTACAAGGAGTGATCATTATATGTTAAGAAAATAGAAGATGCTGCAAATTATGTTTGCTTTTTATTTTGATGTTTGTTTTCTTTGAAGATGGTTAATAGGGCCTCTCAACCATCGATAGTGTCTTATAGTATGGCATTAAGACCACCCAATTATTTGATCATTATTGAGGCCTTCATAACTTCGTTCAAATAAAACATTTGAAACATTGTCAAGAGTTATTCTTACTTCTATTAAAATCACCAAATATCAAGAGTCCCTAGAAGGTCGTGATACAAAATGTGTTATATCTTGCCAACTTTTTGAGGAAGAACATGTTGTTCTTGAAGATCTTCACCTCGATTGTATCATCTTGAAGGTTGTGACAATTGCAATATCTTGTCCGACAAGTTAACATACAAAGGCCCTTGAGTCGAATCTATTAGTTGTTGGTTTTCTACTTTTTTAATGTCACAAATATACAAAAATTAAAAACAAAGATAGAAGGTAGAATGCAATCTTTCTTAGACCTTATTTCTTTTATAGTAAAGTCTTACTATTCTTCATTTTAATTTTGATCGATGTTGTAGATAAAAAGCTTCCACTCCCTTTTTTGTATTTGTAAGATTCTTTATTGGCTCCCATATGCATTCACAAATATCATATCCGTGCCAATAGATAAGATATTTCAATTTATTTTAGCGCCGTCTTGAGTCTAGAACTTCTTCCACTTTGAACTCTTTATTATTGTCTAATTTTATAAGAGGATGTAAAGCTTGCCTTCTTCTTAGTATGCTTACTATCTTGTATGATTGAAGAAAAGCAAAATGGAAGACACGATGGATCTTCATTGATTTTGGTGTCATAATACGTGAAGAGTTATTTGAAAGTGTACTTGGCACTTGGCTATAGAAAGTAGAATAGAAATTGCAATAAAAAAATCTTAATTCTAATAGAATACTATATAAACTCTTATTAAATCTTATTAATGCTAAAAAAGCTTTAATAAATTTTAAAAGAAAACTTTAAAAAAATTATAAAAGAAATAATAAGAAATGTTAAAGGAATTGAAAAATAACCTATAATAGACTTTAAAAAAATATTTAAAAAGCTCTAAAAAAATATTAAAATAATAAAAATATATCTTAAATTAATATTAATTATATTTTAATTTAATTCTAATTAAAATCCTAATAGAATTTAATTAATTCCTAGACAAACTCTAAATCTTAAATCAAACCTTAATTAATTTTTAAATTTCAAATCAAATTTTAGAAAAATTCTAATCAAATTCTAAATCATAAACTAAATCCTAATCAAATTCTAAAATTTAAATCTTAAATCAAATCCTAATCAATCTTAAATTCTAATCCAAATCTTAGACAAATCCTAACTAAATCCTAAATCCTAAATCAAACCTTAATCAAATCCTAACCAAACTCTAAATCCTAAACCAAATCCTAAGATAGTTTAGAACCTCAATATTTTTTGATTAAATCATTGATCTCATTTAAAATTTTATACACGTCTCAATCTCTTAGTTACAAACAAGTATAATAAATTTGAAGACAATCACACTTACCAAATCAAAGAAAATTTCTAAAATTTGCTTAGATATTGGCTGGTATAATTGTCGTTTTACTTACTCCAGACTAATCTAATGAAAATAAATCTATATAGGAGAATTCAAACATAGGAAAAGACTATCCACATGAGTTTACACATTAGGGTCACACAATTAATTGTCTCTTCATCAACTAAAAATACTCAAGAATGCTACATTATCCTCCACATTCTATCAAATATTACAATCAATAATTCCATCTTCACATTTATTGTCTCTTTTCTTCTCTTCCTTTAATTTATAACAACAATATATAATACTATACTATCTTAAAAGACAACATACAATCACTCCATAATCCAATCACTAGAATCTTTTACATTTAACTGTCATTCTCTCTACACTTCTTCATATAAATCCAAACTCCAAAGACTCCTTCTTAAACCTTAGTATTATAATTCTTTCATTCATGGCCATTTTTCACCAATACTTCTAATTTTCTACTTATAATTCTCCACTATATTCATCTACAATAAATTCTATATTTTATTTACAACATTAAATTTCTTTTTTCATTTCAAAATTTTACAACACAATATTTAAAAACTATCTATTACTCTTTAACTACAAAGAAACAAAGAGGTAGTACCAAGCTTATTCCAACTCATAACTATTATAGTCTCGCCCTTTTTACTTTTTTTTCAACCTACTTATGCTTACCTCAAAATGCTAATTATTATATAATACAATGATAACTACTTTTTTGACTGAATCATCCATCCTGCCTTCAAACTATCTATTCATCACTTTACTAGTTTCTCTTAATCCTACATACTATGTATTACAAAATAAAAAAATCCTACCCATTCTACATAACCCCACTTCTAACTATGTAGTGTCCTTGTAAACAACTATCTGGGCTCACATGATTGATTAATCCCAATATTGTTCGTAGATGGTTCTACATATTCCGGTTCTAATGATAAGTCTTCATCCTCCTCTGATACTTATATTGGATCTTTTTTCAATTGGACTAATAAATCTTTATTTTACGCTCTCAATTCATGAACTTGAGCTTCCAATTATAGAATCTTGATATATCAATAAGATCCATACTTTGTAACAAGGCAATCGATTGGTAATATTGTATGCTTCACAATTTTGATATTTTGCAACTAATATGAAGTGGGATGATGCTACACTTATTAGTCAATTTTTCTACGGATTACAATATGAGGTAAAAAAATTAATGTTCAACTTATCTGATCCTCAAACATTGAGTCAAGCAATTGACTTTGCTATGAAGTGCGACAATCTTTTTTTTGAATTCCAATCTAAGAACCGTATAAGTAGACCTCAATATTATTATAATTCAATGGCAACACCAACATCTCTTCAACACATATATTCGGAAGTAGAGGATATACAAATTGATGCGGTACGTTTCAAACCTCTTACTGAGCAAGAAAAGACTCATCGTCATCGGAAAGGATTGTACTTATACTATCGAGAACCTAAGTACACTGCTCAACATTGCCCAAAGAAGGGATGCAGCCATAAAATGAGGAGTACAACGATCAAAGAAGATAGCATGTTAAAAAATAAATTTATCCAGCTACAATAGAGATCGTACAGCTAGAACCTTGTACAATGCCTAGTATAGGTCCTATCTTCTCTTCAGAACCCTCTCCATGTTTTACAATAAATATTGTTCTGTGACCTAAACATCACAAAGCCTTTGCCTTGCTAGATTCGGGAGCCTCAACATGTTTCTTAAATGAAGAATTTACTAAAAGACATAGCATATTTTTAGTGAAGAAAACTAAACCTGTTCATGTAGAAGTCATAGATGGTCCTCCGTTGTCTTAAGGAGATGTCACTCATAAAATCCTTCTTATAGAAATAATAACTAATGATCATAGTAGCTTTGCAATATTTAATATCATTACATCTTCTTCTAATTTAGTCATTTTAGGTTTATGATGGCTAGAAAAATATAACCATATATAGATTGGACTTCTCGTAGTCTTGACCTTTTTGAAAGTATAACTAAGAGTATAGTTAATTAAGTAGAAAGTCATAAATCTAGTATAATTAAACCTATATTTGTAGGTGTAAGAGCTTTCTTACAAGCTGCAAAAGAAGGATCACCTTGTGTCATTTATGCCACACCTGTTTCTATTGGTAGAAAGACTTCAACTAGCATTCCAAGCCAATATCAAGATTTTCAAGATGTATTTGAGAAGAAGAATGTGGATAATCTTCCAGAGCATCATTCCTATGACTACTCAATTAACCTTCAAGAAGGAGCACAACCACCATTTGAACTAATCTATAATTTATCTTAAAATGAGTTAGCTCAACTCAAGGAGTATATTGAAGAAAATTTAGCCAAGAACTTCATACGTCACTCTAAATCTCTAGCAAGAGCTCCAATTTTATTTTTGAAGAAAAAAGACGGATCATTGCGGATGTTTATCGATTATTGAGGACTCAATAAAATCACTATCAAAAACAGGTACCCACTACCTTTGATATCTGGACTCCTTGATCAGTTGAATCAAGCTAAGATCTATAGAAAAATAGATCTACGAGGAGCATATAATTTGGTATGCATCAAAGAAAGAGATAAATGGAAGACTATATTTTGAACAAGGTATGGACATTTTGAATACAACGTTATGCCTTTAGGACTTATAAATGCACCAGAAGCATTCCAACATCTAATGAATGATGTCTTTTAGAAGTTTTTAGATGATTTTGTTGTTTGTTACCTAGACGACATCTTAATCTATTTTAAGAACATAGAAGAATATGAACTTCATGTTTGTCATGTTTTATAAAAACTAAGAGATGCGGGACTCTATGCCAAGATAGAAAAGTGTGTATTTGACACTACTCAAGTTGGCTTCTTAGGATACATCATTTCAAATGATGGACTTATGATGGATCCTAAGAAAATTCAAACTATTATGGATTAGAAGATCCCAAAAACGGTAAGAGATGTTCAATGCTTTTTGGAATTTGCCAACTACTATCGGATCTTCATGAAAGACTTATCTCAAGTTGCAGCTCCACTTACACGTTTGACTTGTAAAGACAAACTTCAATGGAATAAAGAAGCAAAAGTAGCATTTGAAGCTTTGAAGATAGACTTTGTTTTTGCACCAATCTTATATCGCATCGATTTTTCTAAGCCATTTTTTTTTATAAAAATAGACACATCAGACTTTGCTTTGGATGCTGTATTGTCACAAATGGAAACAGATGATAAACTTCATCCAATAGCTTTTCATTCTAAAAAAATTTCAACAACCAAGATCAACTACAAGATCCATGACAAAGAATTTCTTGTAATCATGGATTCATTTCAAGAATGGCACCATTATCTAGATGGTGCTTCTAACCTAGTCATAGTATATACAGAACACAAGAATCTTAAATATTTTATGTCAGTACATATTTTAAATCATAACAAAGCCCGTTAGAGTATGTCTTTGTCAAGATTCAAATTCAAGATCACTTATCGATCAAGAAAACAACAAGGTTTATTAGATGCACTCTCTATACAATCTTACCTTCCATTTAAGGAAAGAGATGTTGCTTTCGATCAACAATGGATAATTTTCTTGAAGTCAGAGCATCTTCATCTTCGAGCAATGAAATCAACACTAACTGTTGATTCAACTTTCATTAAGCAAGTTCAATCAAGTATATCTTCTGATCCTCTTATTTATGATATTAAAGAAAATCCCTCAAAGTCTTATGATACATCCAAGTTTAAATTCAAGAAGAATCTACTATATTTTGAGGGACGCCTATATGTTCTAGAAGGTGAAGCTCGATTACATATTCTTCAAGCTTATCATGACTTTTCAGTAGTAGGACATTTTGGGTACAATAAAACTTTAAAACTAATATCTAGGAACTTTTAGTGGCTCCAAATGTGGAAAGCAGTCAAAGATTTTGTACAATCTTATGATGTTTGCTCAAGATCAAAAACTCCTATTCATCTTATAGACTTCTTATAGACTTCTTCAGCTATTACTCATTCCAAAACAACCATGGTCTTCTATTTCTATGGATTTCATCACGGATCTTCCAATCTCAGGTTCTTATGATTCTATATTCATGATAGTAGATCGTTTTACCAAGATGGCACATTTTGTACCATGTACAAAATCCATCATAGGTAAAGAAACAACTAAGCTCTTTCTTGACAATATCTATCGCTATCATGGATTATCCAAAGATATTATATCACATAGAAAAACTCAATTTATATCAAGATTTTGGTGGACTCTTTTTAAGATTCTAAAAGTGGATATAAAACTATCTTCAATATTCCATCTTCAAATTGATAGACAAATCGAGCATGTTAATCAAGTTTTGGAGCAGTATTTAAGATGTACCATTAACTACCAACAAGATGATTGGATAACTCTTTTGCCATTGGCAAAATTTGTTTACAATAATATAATACATTCTTCTACAAAACAAACACCTTTCTTTGCTAATTATGATTATCATCCATGACTTGATACTTTTGACTTTTTAAAAGTTGATAATCCTGTTGCAAAAGATTTAGCAATTCATTTGTCAGAGCTACATGCAACGATAAAGGCGTAGTTAAAAGAAGCTCAAGAACAACAAAAGGTCAATGCGGATGTCTATCGAAAGGAACAACCACCATTCCACATGGATGATAAAGTATGGTTACTTTGTCGCAATATCAAGACCACTTGTCCTTGTGATAAGTTCGACTATCGAAGGCTTAGACCATTTTCTATTTTTGTAGAAATCAATCCAGTTGCATATCGTTTATATCTACCAAAGTCAATGAAAATCCATCAAGTATTCTACATGTCTCTTCTTGAACCATACAAGACAGTGGACATATCAAGAAGAAAAAAAGCTCCACCTCCTCCTATAGAAGTGGACAATAATGAAGAGTTTGAAGTGGAAGAAGTCTTAGATTCAATGCGGCGCCAAAATAAATTAGAATATCTTCTCTATTGATACAGATATGATATTAGTGAATGCACATGGGAGCTAGTAAAGAATCTTACAAATGTAGCGAAGGTGGTGGAAGCTTTTCATTGACAACATCCATCAAAATCAAGAAGAAAATCTTCTTTATAAAAGAAATAAGATCTAAGCAAGATAACATTCTACTTTCAATTCTTATTTGTAGCTTCTTTGTAGTTGTGATGTTGAGGAGATGGAGAATCAACAACCAACGGATTCAACTCAAGAGCCTTTATTTGCTGACCTACTAGACGAGACGTTATAATTGTCACAACCTTGAAGACAATGCAATCGAGATGAAGATTTTCAAGAACGACATATTCTTTGTCAAATAGATGGCAAAATATAAGCTGTTTGATATTATGACCTTGGAAGGGACTCCCGATATTTGGTGATTTTACTAGAGGTAAGATTAATTCCTGTTGGTATTCTAAATGTTTTATTAAAAAGAAGTTATGAAGGCCTCAACAATGATCAAATAATCGGGTATTCTTTCCCCCCTCGTATGAGATACTACTGATGCTTGAGAGGTCCTATCAATCATCTTCAAAGAGATCAAAGATAAGAATATTTGGCAAATATAATTTGTCACATCATAGAATTTTTTCAACATATGATGGTTGCTCCTCGTGGAACTCATCTCTAGAAGGTGGACTAATATTATGGACATACGCATGAAAGCCAGTAATTACATGTATAAATAGGTAGAAATAAATAAAAGTAGGTTAATTCTATAATATTTGCTATGAAAGCTTTTCAGAAGCTTCATAGATACTACTTTGACTTTATAGGTATCTTTAATTGACTTCTTGGATTAGAAACATGGTCAACAAGTTGGACATGTGCCATATATGTTGTTAGCTTGAAGACTAAGTTAACTATGAGGCCCACATGTAGAAAAACTTGCCTTGTAAGTCAAAGCATGTGTCCTACAAAGTCAACACATATTAGAAGTCCTATAGAATGTCGCCACATAGCCCCTAGTTAGATAGTATATATAGAGACAAGATTGAAGCCTTCTTCACTCTTGTCAATTCTTTTCTTTCTTCTAGTTTAGTTTCAAGGGTCTCTAGTTTTCTTGGCTTTTAGCAAAAGCCATTCAAGTTTCTTTCTTAATATACATATCAAGTTATTTCTATTTTGTCATCTTTCTTTGAGAGAAGTCTCACTTGTTTATTTATTTTTATCATGTTCTTGTCCTTGCCACCGACTAATATCTGGGCAAATTTTAGAATTTTTCTTCCATTTGATAAGTGCAATTATTTTCAAATTTTTTGTAAAGTTTTTCAACTAAAAGATTAAAAGTTTTGAAAACCTTTGAGCAAGATCAATGATTTAATCAATAGATATTAGGATTCTAATTTGTCTTAGGATTTAATTTAGAATTCAGACATGTTTAGGATTTTTTTTAAAATTTTATATTTGTCTAAATTTTTCTTAAGATTTAAGGTTTGTTCAGGTTTTAATTTAGAATTTAAGATTTGTCTAAGATTTGATTTAGGATTTAGAATTTATTTAGGATTTTATTTAAGATTTAATTTTTTTTTTAGGATTTGATTTAGGATTTTTTTAGGATTTAATTTAAGATTTAAGATTTTTTTAGGATTTGATTTAGGATTAAGGATTTGTTGAGGTTTTAATTTAGGATTCATATTTGTCTAAAATTTGATTTAGGACTTAGGATTTGGCCTAAGATTTGATTGAGGTCCATTAAAATTTCAATTAAGATTAAATTAGGACTTAATTGGAATTTATTTAAGATATATTTGTGATTATTCTAATATTTCTTTAGGATTTCTTAAAGAATCTTTTAAGGTTTATTATAGATTTCTTTTGAAGTCTTTTAAGATTTCTTATTATTTCTTTTGTAATTTATTTAAGGTTTCTTTCGAATTTGATTAAAGCTTCTTTAATATTATTAAAGATTTAATTAGAATCATTTAATATTCTATTTAAATTAGGATTTTATTGTTGAAATTTCTATTCTATCTTCTACAGCCAAGTGTCTAGTGCATATTTAAGTAAGACTTCATATAATACAACAATGTTGTTTGGCTCTATAGTTAATTTTTCCATCTTTGATAATCAAGAATATTTCTTCTTAAACTCCCTCAAAAGCTTTGTAGCTTACAAATTCTTATTAGGCACTTCAATCTATTCCAAAAATGATTTCTTGGTAATCCAATCAGTGATCTCTAAAAAATATTTGTCCTTTAATGTATGTAAAAATGTCTTCTATGAATTTCCAAAATACTCCACAATTAATTTAATATGTTTTCTTATCTCCAATACTATGACAAGTTCAAATAGCTCAATCATTTTTTTTTAAAAAAATTGATTCAATTCCATTTCTCATACATAATATCTCAAATACTTTGAAATATGTCTTCCATCAAATTAGTCAATTTTGTTATCTATTGCTTATAATACTTTGGTTGCTAAAGCTTCTTTGCAATCATTATCTTATTACTGTTGCATAAATAATATAAACATTTGAAACCTATTTGTAGTATTTGGATCAGAGTACATAAATTATCCACTAGTAAAAAATCCAATTGAAGCTCCACTTGAAGATCTACTTGAAATTCCATCCAAAGTTCCATCAAAAGCTCTAAATTCAACTTTCTTGCTTTTTTGTGCCATAAATTCTAAATAACTACAAATACAATCCAATACCTTCTACTTCAAATTTCCATGTCAAGTTCAATACTTATATTGTAATACATGTCTTGTTTGAGAATGCACTAGCGACTCAATTGTAGAAGATAAAATTATATTTTACAAATATTAAAAAAATTCTAATAGATTTTAACCATCTTAATACAAAGTAATTCAAATTTCAATTCAATAGTACTTAAAGCTAATACAAAGTACTCAAAAATACTCTCCTTAGTAACCTCAACTATTTATAAATTTCACTTGCCTTATTACTTTTATAATTAGGCTATTTTTTTTTTCTTTGCAAGCCCTAACTATAATTAGTAAGTTTTAGCAAGCTATATTTCTTAATCTAATCATCTATTTGGTATAAAATTTTGTACAAAAATTCCACTTTAAGTCTTCTATATGCTCCAAAAAATTCAATCTAATTTATAGATTGTGATAAAAAGCTCAAAAACTACATTAATGATACTTGGCTGCCAACTTGAAAGTTAATGCAGATGTCTTAGTAGTGATTTCTCCTTTTTCAACTGTTAATTTTAATTCGAAATTTGTAAGTAGATAAACATTGAAGTCTTCTAAGACCATGCCAAATTTTACCTTGATCCAATTAGTAAATCTTTAGATATCATAGAAATCCTATCCAACTTCAAATTTCCAACTTGTAATACCTTCTTGTACAAAATTCAGATATCTCTCAATTGCTTACTTAAAACAACAAAAAAATTTACACACATTTAGCACACTCAATCAACCAAGCATGATCAAATTTTTAATCATAGATGTGACATCAATTGCACAAACTAGCTAAGAGTGCAAGCCCTAATTGTTTTACATTAATCCCAATTCACTTATATAAATCTTGATTTTTGAACAATAATTGCAAAGTCATTCCAAATCCTATAAAAAAAAAGCCTTATACTTCTAAAATCAACTTAAATCTAGGTCACCAATTCTAATTTATAATCTTTAAATGCCCTATTTTTTTGCCCTAGGTGGTCATTGTAGTGTTTAGATGTTTGATTTGGATCCTATCCCACAAACAATCGACCTTCAAGTATCAATCTAACCTATCCTAGGGATTTTTTAGTCCAACCCTTCTTTTAATCTATTAGCTATTAATACAAGAAAATAAACTAAGAGGCTTTTATAAAAGCCATGTTTAAATATCTTAAATTATTATTAAACCAAGATGATAAAATATTAATTAGAAATTTATTTTTGATTATATTTTTACCAAATAGTCATATTACAACACCACAACATTAAAATTTTAAACTATTTATACTACCCTTGGCCTTATTTTTTAATTTTAAAATTATGAATTAAGTCCTATTAATAAGTGACTCTACTATATTAAGATTGTCATAAAATCTTAAATTGGTATTTACTTGGACCTTGTATATTACTTGTGATAAAAATTTAATTATTAGGTGAGACCACTAATTTGAGATCAGCACAAGATCTCATCTTAGTATATGATTAAATCATATATCTCACAAATGAATTAGAAAAAAAAAAAAAGTTATGTTATTTTATGAAATAAAAATAAAAATAATTTATGATTAACTTATTTTGCAGTAAACCACCTATTAGGTCTTTTACTTAAAGAGAGTTATTTAGAAACCATATACTTAGTTGTATACCACCTAAAATTAAATGTAAGGTAGTTTATCTTCTTATTGGCCTTCTTTTGTAGTTTGGACGTGTTTTACAATCCGAAGTAGATATTAAAACTATAGTTTTAGAAATCCACGTATTAGAAGAGATTGGTGATTAGATGTCACAAGCTTTTATTGAAATAGAGCACAATAGAAGGCATCCTTTACAGCCTCAAATAGAATCTTATCATTTTTGATTCTAAAAGTTGTTAGGGTAATATTCATCCCTCAATCTAAATTACAAGACGGCTTCAATTAAAAGTTATTTGTAATGGATGGTGTAAAGTGGAAGATATAATTAACAAGATTAAAAGAAAGAAAAATACAAAATAAGTGAAATAAGTGCAATGAAACAATTGTATACAACAAAAGTAATCTACAATCTATTCACTGAGTTTTTAAGTAATAAAAAATAAAAATATGTTTTTAAAATATATTTTAAAATAAATAATTATTTTATATTTTCAATAACATAAAAAAATATAAATTTAAGTTAATTTTAATAAATTATGATAGATTAAAGATAGAATATAAATAATAAAAAAGTTAAGTAAAAATATTTTATCTCAAGAATAACTTACTTGTAGATCAAGGATTTGAGCTTCACCAAGGCTCACATGTAGAGTATATCAGGAATTAAGAAAAGCCTCAAGGCCATACTCTTATCTTCTTACCTACATCCAAGGTGCTACAATCTATATGGAACTTATGCACCTCCCTTCCTACAAGCACTAAAATAGCTGCTGGTCCTCCTATTTTCTACCAATAAAACTCATTTTTTTTTGTATTTTTAACTACACTATGGTGTTTAAAAACACCTCAATACCCTATGAGCCTCATGTGGCCTTCAAATCTTGTTTTTTTTTTTTTTTTTTTTTTTTTTTCATAATGGCTCCCGAGGTTATAAAACTCATTTATACCAAGGTCTTGAAATTTTCTATAAAAATATTAAATAAATTCTAAATAAACTTTAAACAAACTCTAAAAAATATTAGAATATTTTTATAGTTCTAATACCTATTTAAAGCTATATTTTTCTACCTTGTTGAATTTTTATAGTAATAAAATTATTTTAAATCCACTAAAAATCCTATTTTCTATAAAATTAACCAAAAAGACATGAAGTTATTTTTCATGCTTCTTCTAAGTACTAATTAATCATTGATAGGATTTTTATAAATAATAAATATAGATAGGAGGCCAATAAAGACATTGGTTTCAATAAATAATCTTCAATACTCAACAATAAGTAAAAATACTAAATCAACTAAGATAATTGCCACCAAAACTTATTAAGACTCCATTTTTATAACTCTTCTTTTGATGAGACTTTAATAACTTATAAATACTTCTAAATTCTAATAAATACTTGAATAGTAAAAAAGACTCTTTAATCTTAATATTTATGTAAATAAATAATTTAAAAATATATTTATAATCAATTTATCAATTAAAATGCATTGATGGGATTCACAGATTAAAACTATTTTAAGTAGTTATGGTAGCAAGAAAGAAAGTATTTTTAATATTTTTAAATGATATTTAAAAAATTACTATATATAGCTGTAAATAGCTATAAAACTATATTATAATTATCATAATAAAATAATAATATAAAAAATATAATTGACATTCTACTATATCATTTCATTATATACTTTTGATCCATTAACAAGTTCTAAATATTACAACATAAGATTCATGAAGATCTTTGGAATTTTCAATACAATGAAGAAAGAACTTCAAAGATGGGATTGATGAATTTAAGATAAGATTCATCAAATAAAAGTTATGATCTATTTTAAAGTGAATAACAACAATGGAATACTTTAACCTTGGCAAAGCCATGAAGGAATATAGAGACATTAAAGATTAAAGATATTGAAGATAGATTTAGAATTTAATTAATTGACCTTGACTTTGATATAGATTTTAACTCCAAAAACTTCAATCAAGCTTACAAATTTTAGAAGACATATTGATATCATATTTTGTTTTATCTGTGAACTTGAAAGAAAAACAACAAATTGACTCTTAATAAATTTTTATTCAAAATCCAATTATTGATATTTTCACAAAGCCTCTTTTGCAAGATCAATTTTTTCAATTGTGTATTTTACTTGGTGTCACAACTTTCAACTTTAATAGAATGAGAGAAAGTTAACTTAAATAAGTGGGACTATAGAATGAACAGTTTTGTCCAACTTCCTATAAACAAATATAAATCATAATCAGCAATATAATAAGTAGTGTACAAAGCAAAGCTAAATCATTTTAGTGAAAACAATACTTGTCAACTTAGAAACTAGCAATCAAACTAGTAATCACTTGTTATTTTAAAAAAAATCTTATAAAATAAATCTATACAAATGTATAATAAACGTAGTTTAATTTAAGGTTGCATAGATTGATTATTATTTATTAGTATATAAATCCAACAATTTTGGTGAGTCACTGAGATCAACTTCATGTCACGGACATAATCATGTAAGCTAATAATTACATATACAAATAGATAGAAGTAAGTAAAAGTAGGTGAAAGTAAGTTAATTCTATAGTATTTAATATGGAAGCTTCTTAGAAGCTTCTTAGATACTGCTTTGACTTCATAGGTGTCTTTAATGGACTTTTTGGATTAGAAACGTGGTCAACAAGTTGGCCATGTGCCACACACATTGTTAGCTTGAAGATCAAGCTAACTATGTGGCCCACACGTAGAAAAACTTGCCTTGTAAGTCAAGGCATGTGTCCTACAAAGTCAACACATATTAGAGGTCCAATAGAATGTTGCCATATAGCCCCTAGTTAGATAGTATATATAGAGACAAGAGTGAAGGCTTCTTCACTCTTGTCAACTCCTTTCTTGCTTCTAGTCTAGTTTCAAGGGTCTCTTGTTTTCTTATCTTTTGGCAATAGCCATTCCAGTTTCTCTTTCAATATATATACTTGTTTATATATATTTTGTTACTTCTCTTTGAGTGAAGGCTCACTTGTCTGAATTGTTTTTTCATCGAGTTCTTGTCCTTGACAAATTGACAAGAGTACACCTACAATATCAGAGCTTTGTCTAATTTTGATTAAGAGTGGATGACCCTTTTTTCTTGATAAGATATAGGCATGTTAGAAGTTGCGGATTACCCTCTTCTAAACTGATATTGTCCTTAGTATTTTTTTTGTTCTCAAGTCCTCTCTTCTATTTGTCTTGAGCGATATTAGACATCTTCTCTTTTCTAAGTGTTATCATTGTAGAACTTCTTGAAATGAAGAGTACAATGGCACAAATGCAAGAGCAATTGAGGGAGTTAATGCTTGCAATTCATCAACTCAATTTACTACCACAAGGAGCAACAAGATTGGCAGGAAGTGAAGATTTTGAAATAGTTGGAGCTACTTCAACATCTGCACCAAATCATGTCCTTTCTCCTATGGTGGAACGTCCTTCAAATGTTAGAGAACCAAGAATCGCCCTACCCGAGAAGTTTGATGGCACTAGGTCTAAGTTTCATGGATTTATCAATCAAGTACAACTTGTGATTGAACTTCAACCCCAAAGCTATCCAACTCCAGGATCGCAAGTTAGATTCATTGATACGCTTCTTTCAGGTTCAGCACTATCGTGGTTTTCATCTTTTCTTGAACGACGAGATTCAATATTGGATAATCTAGAGGCTTTTTTGGTGGAGTTTCGATCCATGTATGGGGAACATGATGCAATTCATGTTGCAACCAATAAGATCCATATTTTACGACAAGGCAATCGATCAGTAACGTTATACGCTTCACAATTTTTGACAACTTGCAACTGATATCAAGTGGGATGATGCTACACTTATTAGCCAATTTCTCTACGGATTACAATATGAGGTAAAAGAATTAATGCTCAACTTACCTGATCCTCAAACATTGAGTCAAGCAATTGACTTTGCTGTGAAGTGCGATAATCGCCTTTCTGAATTCTGATCTGAAAACCGTACAAGTGGACCTCAACGTTACTATAATTCAATGGCAACACCAACACCTCTTCAACACATACATTCGGAAGTAGAGGATATGCAAATTCATGCAGTACGTTTCAAACCTCTTACTGAGCAAGAAAAGACTCATCGTTGTCAAGAAGGATTATGTTTATATTATGGAGAACCAAAGTAGACTGCTCAACATTGTCCAAAGAAACGACGCAATCACAAAATGAGGAGTATGGCTGTAAAAGAAGACAATATGTCGGAAAACAAGTTTGTCTAGATACAACAGGGACCGTGCGGCTCGAACCTTGCACAACATCTAGTAAATGTCCTATTCTCTCCTCAGAGCCCTCTCCTTGTTTTACATTAAATATTATTTTAGGACCTAAACATTACAAAGTCTCTGCCTTGTTAGTTTCAAGAGCCTCAGCGTGTTTTTTAGATGAAGAATTTACTAAAAGACATAGCATATCTTTAGTAAAGAAAACTAAACCTGTTCATGTAGAAGTCATAGATGGTCGTCCATTGTCTTCTAGAGATATTACTCACGAAACCCTTCTTATAGAAGTAATAATCAATGGTCATAATAGTTTTGTAGTATTTAATATCATTAGATCTCCCTCTAATCCAATCATTTTAGGTTTATCGTGGTTAGAAAAATACAACCCTCAAATAGATTGGATTTCCCGAACTCTTACTTTCTCTAAAAGTATAACTAACAGTGTAGTTAATCAAGTAGAGAGTCATAAGTCGAGTTCAATTAAACCCGTATTTATAGGTGTAAAAGCTTTCTTGCATGCTGCTATGAAAGAATCACCATATATTATTTATGCCACACCCGTTTCTACTAGTGAAAAGACTTCAAGTGGCATTCCAAGCCAATATCAAGAATTTCAAGATGTATTTGAAAAAAAAGAATGCGGATACACTCCCAGAACATCGTGCCTATGATTGCTCAATTGACCTTCAAGAAGGGAGCACAACCATCATTCGGACCAATCTACAGTTTATCACAAAATGAGTTGGGTGAACTCAAGGAGTATATTGAAGAAAATCTAGCCAAGAATTTCATACGCCATTCTAAATCTCCGGCAAGAACTCTAATTCTATTTGTGAAAAAAAATGATGGATCATTACGGTGTCGTATTATGTGCTTTCCTGCTCGAGAACGCGTCGGGCGTCTGGCTGTAGAAGGTAGTATGGAGATTCGCCAATAGTCAAGCAGTCTATCAGTTTTTGACTGCTGGAATATAAACGACTGCAAGAATACACCGTAAATCTATACGGATGCCCTTCGACTACTTGTCCAAGTCCTTTTTGCCCCAGCCGATAGGTCTCTAGAGGTTACAGAGAACCCCGAACAACCCAATCTGCTAATCTTTGATACCGCTTTGTACTTACGATCTTGAATCCAGTGACAGTCTTGTTAGATTAATCCAATAAATTTCATTCACTCCGCATACTCAATCCTATAGACACCTTTTTAATCCTTCAATTACAGACGTAACTCGATTTCACAAAACAGTCAGGAGTGATCACACCTACTTCATTAAAAGTCCCGATTCACCATTACAACACTGACTTCAGCAACGATTGCCTCAGTCTTCCCAAAACTCTATGAAGAAGAAAAATCCAATTCTCCGTCTTTTCTTCCCTGACCCGAAGCATGAAGCTCCTCTCCAATCCCCTTGATCTTCAAAAACCTCCAATAAAAACGAACTAGTAACTTTGAAAAAAACTTGAAGCTAGCTCTTCGATCCAAAAAACCCCCCCCCTTTGATCTGAAAAAAAAACCCTCCCCAAAACTTATTCTCCCCCTAACCTTATCCTCTGAATTTCTTCAATCTTCCGTCTTAGATCCGGAATTGGCTCCCACCATCAGAGCTTAGATCCGAAATTGGCTCTCGCCATCAAAGCTTTCTCCTCCGTTTTTACCTTTAAGAGATCCATTTACCGAAAACAATGTTCCCTGAAACGGCACAGAGAATAGGACAGCCTGGAACAGAATTGAAATCCCATACTCGGGTCCACATTGAGTCGTCCGACCAATTCAAGTCTCATATTGGGTAAGATGCCAGTAGTAACTTGGATGTTCACGTAATTGGGTCCAATTGGTCTTTGCATCAGATTGGCTAAGGCCCGTAGTAAGACCTAGATTTTCCCGTAATTAGACTGCATTGGGTTGCCCGGCCAATTCAGGTCTCATATTGGATAAGAGTCCAGTATTAAGACCCGGATTGGATTCTCAAAATTGGATCCAATTGGCTCTTCGAACCAGGGTCACCAGTCGCGTGAATGGGTCCTTTTCCTTCCTGCTGACTTCCGTTATTGGAATCGAACGGAGCATTTCAATATGCCCCGGCTGATTGAAACGGGGTGACTGAACCTGGCCACTCAATATTTGCACTGGAGTTGGTCGTTGCTCCCAATATTCAAGGTAACTGAACATTAATAAAAGTCCCCTTTCTTTATATTTTCACGGTATACTTGTGTTACAACACGACATCCACCCCCTCTGAACCTGTGCATCCTCCGGTATGTACCAATTTATCCAATTGCTGTTTGATTTAGAATATATCCTCTACGTCTTTGTCCTATTCATCTTCGTCACCTTCATTATCCAAATCACTTTCATCTTCTTGCTGCTGAATCTCTATACCTTCATTAAGGTCTTCCATATTTATCTCTGCGTGGATTCGTTTAAATATTTTTACTCGCTTCCCTGCAATTGGTATTTTCAATTTTGTACCATCTAACTCCCGTAACGAGTAAGTCACATTATCATAAACTGTTGTTACCACATATGGTCCAAACCAACGTTTTGAAAATTTTTGCAAAGTACTATATTGATTATCCAGACTATTGTCATAAACAGGTACCCAGTCACCTTCCTTGATTGCTTTTGGTCTCAATCGATGTTGCTTATCGAATCGCGCCTTGTTTTGTAATCTTGCTCTTTTTAACCTTCTCAATGCTATCTGGACATCTTCTGTTCTTTGCTCCAATTGTCAAATCCTAATAGCCAGAAGTTCTTCTCTTGTCAATCCATCTTCCTATGGTAGCATACTCCAAGTAAGTACCTTTTTTTTAATCGGCATAATTAATTTTTGACCTGTCATAAGTTCTATTGGCATATATCCTGTCACCGAACTATGTGTTGTTCGATCAGCCTATAATACAAATGACAAAAGCCGTGGCCACTCTTTAACTTTCCCATTACAAGCTTTAACTAAGGCTTTCACAATCGGTGGGTGACCACGTTCGCTTTTTGCATTCCCTTCCAGATTATAAGTAGTAATCAGTGATAGTTTAACTCCACATTTTTCAAAGAACTTACGAGCTTCTTGTGCATTTAATTCTCCACGATCTGCAGTGATTTTTCCTACACACTCGTAACGGCAAATGACATCTTCAAGCAAAAACCCACAAATCCCCTCTGTAGATTTTGTCCTCAATGCTCTTCCTTCTACTTGATTTGATAAATCTTCACGAGTTAAAACCAAATATCTCATCTGCCATAACCCAACTGGCATAATAACCAAATCAACAACCCATTTAAAATGAATAGCCAGAGGATACGTAGGATGAAGACCATCTCGATGTCGGATATTAGAATACGATTGACAAATTTCACATGACTCTACAAATGAGAGCACATCTCGATACATATTTTTCCACCAATATCGTTCCTTGAGTTTAGCAAAAGTAGCCCAGATTCCTCTATGCCCTGCCCATAAACTATCATGGAACTCCTTTAATAATTTTAGTTTTTCTTCCTTTTTGTCTATCACTCGTTGTGGCATCCCAATTCCTTTCTTCGGTCTCTTCCATAAGAATCCATCTCGAAGTAAAAATCCATATGCTTTTTTTGCTTATTTGTTTGAATTTTTCTATAGACCAATTCCCCTGCTTAGTCAAGGTATTCAAGTAATGACCAATATCCAATAATTTTCCTTCATAAGATTCTTCAAGAAATAGCTTGTCTTCTCTGTTGAGATTTGATATTGAATAGAATTTCAATCCGACGTCATCAATGTCTTCAACCATTTCGTCCTCCCTCTCGTATCTTGCTCGAGATAGCATGTCTGCTACTAAATTGTCTTTCCCAGTAATATGCTTAAATTCTGGATTTAGTGACTTAATATAAGCAATCCATCTCAACATTGCAATATCTGGCGTTAAACAGTTAATAATCATTCCAAGCAATGGCAAGCAATCTATTTCAATTACTACTACTGCCCCAATCAAATAGTCCTTTTCAGCTTTCATAGCTAAAATGACTCCCCAAAGTTCTCTTTTGACTTGCGAATATGCACGCTGACGAATACTTAAAACTATAGCCCGTAACCAAACTGCAAATCTATTCCCTCTGGAATCATCTTGACCCACAGCCCATCCAACTGCAATTGGACTAGCGTCCACTGTAAGAATCACTGGACTATTGCACTTATAATCAACCTTCCTCAATATTGGAGGTGACATCAATAATTTCTTCAATCTTTGCATTGCCTGAATATGCCTTTCTTTCCATTTAAATCGATAATCCTTGCGTAACAGTTCATATAATGGATCCGCTACGTGAGCAAAATGAGGGATCCAGATTCGATAAAATACACATGCACCCAAAAACCTGCGAACCTCTGTTAAAGAATCACACTCCTCTTTCATCCTTCCAATTACATCAACTTTAGTCGGATCTGGTTTTCTTCCGTAAGATCTACATAAATGTCCAAGAATCACAACCTCTCGTACTCCAAATACGGACTTCATACCCGATAATGTAAGATGAACTTCTCCAAGCCGAGTTAAAATCTTTTCACAATCTTGTATATGATTAACAACATATCTGCAACATCCCTTCATATCTAAAGTTTCATCCTTGTCTCCTTCTCTGCACCCTTTTATAGGAACATCATCCAGAAAAGGCATAGTCTTTTCAGGAATAAAATCTCTCAATACCTTATTCATTCCATTCATCATATGTGCAACTGAGTTGGTCGCACCTTGAGGAAGAGTGCACATTCTAACCAATCCAAGTGGTGTCCTCATTCTTGTCATATCTCTATTTCCTTCGGCAAGTTGAAATTGATCATAACCTGAATACAAGTCACCCATTGAATAGATCGCCCTTACAGCAAACGCCTCAACAAATTCATCCACAATAGGTCCAATTCCTGCATTCCTGACAGTTACTGCATTCACCAGTTGCATATCTTGAATAAACCGTAGTGACCCATTCTTCTTAGGTACCGTAAACCATCGACTAGAATACGGCGCAAATGAAGGTTTCAATATTTTCATCTTTATCTTTTCCTTTAATAGTTCAACCAATTTAGGTAAATATGCCCTCGGTACTGGAATCGGTCTTAGATTCCAAGGTACATGCGGTACAGTGAAGATAACCATAGGTGTTATAATATTTGGATCCACACACCCAATTTCATGAGATTCGAAGGCAAACGATCTACCTTGTTTAGCTAACATCTTTTTGAAGCAAGTAATTTCCTCCGGCAATAAGGAACCATCAGAACCAATCTTTAATTCTTCAAAAGTCTCTTTAGTAAACTGATGTCCAATACTCATTGGATCTCTTAAACTTGCTTCTTTTGATGCTTCTCCCATTTGTTCTTTAGAATCCTCTGGTAATGGTCCGGCAACAGGCTTTACCTTCTTATCTGCCGTTTTATATCTCGTCTCTACTGTGACTTCTGGAGCTTGAAAAGATTCAAGCATGGTATAAATCTCTCTCGAATGAATCTCAATAATCTTATCATTATCCCCTAATCCAATAGATGCAATCAATTCCAATGAATCTTCCAGTCCATTTTCTTCATAAACACCCAAAATCCTCTCATCATCTTGCAATGTACCTAACTTGCATAATTCTCCTTCAATATTATATAATATTTTTCTTTCTTTTCTTTTAAAATCATCAACTTTCTTATACATAATATTTCCATTCTCCAATATACCAATAAAACTCGCATCAAAGGCACCTTCATCTTGCGAGAGTACCTCCTCTTTTGTACCTCCATAATCTCGCTTTACAGTGGTACCTCCTCAAAATCCTTAAATCCTTCAACAATCTTTGGCAATGGTTTCTCCCTCAACCTATCTCGATTCCGTTCATGGTTAGGAGGTACTATTAGAAATTGTACAGCTTTCCTCCCATCTTTGCTCCGTACTCTTGCATAAGCAGAACCATCGTCCAGTACTTTTGTTTCCATCCGTGTTGCCGTAATATAAGGTTGTCCTAAAATCAACGGATAAGACGTTGTATCTTGAACAAAGAAATGTTGCTCCATGGCAACATCCCCAATCCGAATTTTGACATCTGGACAAGCTCCATATAATTCGCCCCGTGTGTTATTAGCCGCTCGAATTGCCCATCCATGTTCCATATCAATTGGCCATTTTTTCTTCTTATAAAGATCTTTAGACATAACATTTATTTCAGAACCGTGGTCGACTAAAGCAACTATTGGTTCTTCTATATCTCCTACTTTCACCAATACCTTAGTAGTTGCCCTTGCCCAATGCTTTCGAGTGTAATGGCTCAGAGTTTCCATTTCCTTATCACTAGAATCTTCGAAACGTACTCGTTGATTATACCCATTCCTTTCATTTGTTGGTAGCTATTAACCAATATCAACCTCTTCTTCATCTTTATATATTCTTGCATTAATAGCATGACTCATTCCAGTTTCGTCCATTAATTGCCTCTTTCGCTTAATGCTGTCAATAATGAAATCATGAAACTCCTTCTTTGCAATTCCCAAGACTTCTTTCAATGTGAATTCCACCTTAGCGTTTAATATACGTTCTTCCAACACCCCTTTGAAATTTGTTGCCGCTTCAATGTCAGAAAGTAGCTTATAAGCAATTGATTTGCCCTTATCTTTTGTCTCCTTTGTTTTTTCTACCAATGCTGCTGAGGTATTCTTTACAGGCAATTCTTGTGAAGCTGCCTCCCGAGCCTTGTCTCCTCGAGTTTGCCTCTTAGAAGAATTTCCTTCTCTAGTATCATCAAAATTTCCTCGTCTCTTTTTTTCCATCAAAGCTTCATGTTGGCTCTTAGGAATATATGCATGAACTGAAAGAGACTCAATAGGATCCTCCCAACCTGTTCTACCTCGTATTGTAGCTGCAGTCCTCAATAATGCTTCTCGAGGTAATTTCCCTTCTTGCATTATAAAAACGGCAGAAGCCCAAAACGCACTAGTTTCCGCACTTCCACCAATTTCATCATCTACTCTAGCACCATAACTTGCACTTTCTCGTGCTGCTATTTCATGCTTTTTTAGGTAATCTTGAACCAATGCTCTCATTCCTCCCTTACAAAAATTGGTTTGAAGAAGATCCTCCCTATCTTTCAAAGCTATCTTTCCATCTTTCTAGCAAATAATTCCCTGCCGTATCATATTATTAAATTCATTACAATCTTTTCTAGTGTGTAAAGCATCATCATACCAAATGCATCTTTGTACGTATCCTTGTTTTGAAACATTCTTCGAATTGTTTATAGAAGTATTCTCTTCAAGTCTTGCCAATTTGATTTGAAGATCACGCATTCTTCGTATAATTTCTTCCACCTCCATATCTACTTTCTTTGATAAGGATGTCGAAGGTTGAACTGTAGGCATTGTTGGTGGTGTTGTACGTGCTGGAGATTTTGGTGCTTGTACTGTTTTCGGAATAATGCTTGTATCCTTCCTCCTTTCTCTTTTTGTAAGCAACCCCACCTCATCTTCAACTTTCTTCCACTTTGTTGTCAATCCTTCATCTTCTTCTTTGTCTTCAAGAAGAAGTTCTAATTTCGCTTGCAATTCTCTATCAGAAGCTTGAAGAAATAGATCAACTTTGTTCGGCACCAATGTCAATTTTTCTACCTTCAATAATTGAGAGTACTGCCTCTCAAATTCCCTTAGTAGCTCTGTTGCTTGTAAATTCTTATTGGGCCGTTCAATCCATTCCAGAAACAGCTTCTTAGTAACGCGATCAACATCTTCTAAGAAATATTCGTCTTTCAATGCATGTGAAAAATCCTCCCATGAATTCCCATAACGATCCGTAATCGATGTAATGTGGTCTCTTATCTCCGGTATCGTAGCAAGTCCAAATAGTGCAACCATTTTTTTCTCAGAAACCCGATTTAATTCCATTTCACAAACATAACATCTTAAATACCTTGAAATATTCCTTCCATCAAATTGATCAATTTTATTGACCACTGCTTGCAATGCTTTGGTTGCCAAAGCTTTCTTTCGATCATTGCTTTGCTGTTGCTGCATTGATAATGAAAAGGTTTGAAACATACTAGCAATAGATGGATCCATGTGCATACCTTGTCCTTTAGAAGAATCCCCTCTAGAAACTCCTCCCAAAAATCCTTCAAAATTTTTATTTTCGTTTTCCATAAAATAAAGATAAAATCAACCAAAATCTAATACCTTCTACCTCAAGCTTTCATGTCGGGTTCACCACTTTTGTCGTATTACGTGCTTTTCTGCTCGAGAATGCGCCGGACGTCTAGCTGTAGAAGGTAGTATAGAGATTCGCCAATAGTCAAGCAGTCTATCAGTTTTTGACTGCTGGAATATAAACGACTGCAAAAATATATCGTAAATCTATACGGATGCCCTTCGACTACTTGTCCAAGTCCTTTTTGTCCTAGTCGGTAGGTCTCTAGACGTTATAGAGAACCTCAAACAACCCAATCTGCTAATCTCCGATACCGCTTTGTACTTACGATCTTGAATCCACTGACAGTCTTGTTAGATTAACCCAATAAATTTCATTCACTCCGCATACTCAATCCTATAGACACCTTTTTAATCCTTCAATCACAGACGTAACTCGATTTCACAAAACAGTCAGGAGTGATCACACCCACTTCATTAAAAATCCCGATTCACCATTACAACTCGACTTCAGCAACGATTGCCTCAGTCTTCCCAAAACTCTATGAAGAAGAAAAATCCAATTCTCCGTCTTTTCTTCCCTGACCCGAAGCATGAAGCTCCTCTCCAATCCCCTTGATCTTCAAAAACCTCCAATAAAAATGAACTATTAACCTTGAAAAAAACTTGAAGCTAGCTCTTCGATCCAAAAAACCCCCCCCCTTTGATCTGAAAAAAAAACCCTCCCCAAAACTTATTCTCCCCCTAACCTTATCCTCTGAATTTCTTCAATCTTCCGTCTTGGATCTGGAATTGGCTCCCACCGTCTGAGCTTAGATTCGAAATTGGCTCTCGCCATCAAAGCTTTCTCCTCCGTTTTTACCTTTAAGAGATCCATTTACCGAAAACAACGCTCCCTAAAACGGCACAGAGAATAGGACAGCCTGAAACAGAATTGAAACCCCGTACTCGGGTCCACATTGAGTCGCCCAACCAATTCAGGTATCATATTAGGTAAGATGCGAGTAGTAACCTGGATGTTCACGTAATTGGGTCCAATTGGTCTTCGCGTCAGATTGGCTAAGGCCCGTAGTAAGACCTAGATTTTCCCGTAATTAGACTGCATTGGGTTGCCCGGCCAATTCAGGTCTCATATTGGATAAGAATCCAGTATTAAGACCCGGATTGGATTCTCGAAATTGGATCCAATTGGCTCTTCGAACCAGGGTCACCAGTCGCGTGAATGGGTCCTTTCCCTTCCTGCTGACTTCCGTTATTGGAATCGAATGGAGCATTTAGTATGCCCCGGCTGACTGTAACGGGATGACTGAACCTGGCCACTCAGTATTTGCACTGGAGTTGGTTGTTGCTCCCAATATTCGAGGTAACTGAACATTAATAAAAGTCCTCTTTCTTTATATTTTCACGGTATACTCGTGTTACAACACGACAACGGATGTGTGTTGATTATTGAGGACTCAACAAGATTACCATCAAGAACAGGTATCCACTACCTTTAATATCTAGACTTCTTGATCAGCTGAATCAAGCTAAGATCTATACAAAAATAGATCTTCGAGGAGCATACAATCTATTACACATTGAAGAAGGAGATGAATGGAAGATTGCGTTTCGAACTAGGTATGGATATTTTGAATACAACGTCATGTCTTTTGGACTTACAAATGCACCAACAGCTTTTCAACATCTAATGAATGATGTTTTTCGAGAGTTTTTGGACAATTTTGTCGTATGTTATCTAGACAACATCTTGATCTATTCTAAGAATCCAGAAGAACATGAACTTCATGTTCGTCATGTGTTACAAAAATTAAGAGATGCAGGACTCTATGCCAAGATAGAAAAGTGTGTATTCCACACTATTCAAGTCAATTTCTTAGGTTACATCATCTCAAATGATGGACTTATGATGGACCCTAAAAAAGTTCAAACTATTATAGACTGGAAGATCCCAAAAATGGTAAGAGATGTCCAATGTTTTTTGGGATTTGTCAACTACTATCGGATCTTCATCAAAGCCTTCTCTCGAGTTGCAGCTCCACTTACACGTTTGACTTATAAAGACAAACTCCAATGAAATCAAGAATTGGAAGTTGCTTTTGAATCTTTGAAGACAACGTTTGTTTTTGCACCAATCTTGTATCGTGTTGATTTTTCCAAAGCATTCTTTATGGAAACAGATGCATCGGACTTTGCTCTGGATGCGGTTTTATCACAAATGGGAACAGATGACAAACTTCATCCAGTAGCCTTTCGTTCAAGAAAATTCTCAGCAACAGAAATCAATTATGAGATCCACGACAAAGAACTTCTTGCAATTGTGGATTCTTTTCAAGAATGGCATCATTATCTAGAAGGCGCTTCTAGTACAATCATCGTATATACGGATCACAAGAACCTCAAATATTTTATGTCAGCACGCGTATTAAATCGTTGCCAAGCTCGTTGGAGCATGTCTTTATCAAGATTCGAGTTCATCATTACTTATTGGCCAGGAAAACAACAAGGTTTATCCGATGTCTTGTCTAAACGTTCTTATCTTGTACCAAAAGAAGGAGATGCAGCTTTTGAGCAACAAAGAACGGTTCTTTTGAAGCTGGAGTAATTTCATCTTCGAGCAATAAAATCAACATTGACTATTGATTTAACTTTTCTTAAGCAAGTCCAGTTAAGTTTGTCTTCAGACCTTCTTATTCATGATATCAAGAATAATTCTTCTAAATCTCATGATCCATCTAAATTTGAATTCAAGAACAACCTACTCTATTTCGAAGGACGCTTTGTCACGGCCATAATCATGTAAGCTAATAATTACATATAGAAATAGATAGAAGTAAGTAAAAGTAGGTAAAAGTAAGTTAATTCTATAATATTTAATATAGAAGCTTCTTAGAAATTTCTTAGACGCTGCTTTGACTTCATAGGTGTCTTTAATTGACTTTTTGGATTAAAAACGTGGTCAACAAGTTGGCCATGTGCCACACATGTTGTTAGCTTGAAGATCAAGCTAATTATGTGGCCCACACGTAAAAAAACTTGCCTTATAAGTCAAGGCATGTGCCCTACAAAGTCAACACATATTAGAGGTCCTATAGAACGTCGCCACGTAGTCCTTAGTTAGAGAGTATATATAGAGACAAGAGTGAAGGCTTCTTCACTCTTGTCAATTTCTTTCTTGCTTCTAGTCTAGTTTCAAGGGTCTCTGGTTTTCTTGTCTTTTGGCAATAGCCATTCCAGTTCCTCTTTTAATATATATACTTGTTTATATATATTTTGTTACTTCTCTTTGAGTGAAGGCTCACTTGTCTGAATTCTTTTTTTTATCGAG
Source organism: Physcomitrium patens (assembly GCF_059467195.1). Classification (NCBI taxonomy): domain Eukaryota; kingdom Viridiplantae; phylum Streptophyta; class Bryopsida; order Funariales; family Funariaceae; genus Physcomitrium; species Physcomitrium patens. Next base: position 5,215,873 of record NC_143435.1, read on the forward strand.
TTCTTGTCCTTGACAGATTGACAAGAGTACACTTACAATATCAGAGCTTTGTTTTTCTTGAGTAAGAGTGGATTACTCCTTTCTCTTGATAAGACATAAGCGTATTAGAAGTTTGCGGATTACCCACTTCTAAACTCATATTGTTCTTAGTATCTTCTTTGTTATCAAGTCTTTTCTTTTTCTTTTGTCTTGAGCAATATCAGACAAATTTTTCTTCTTAGTATCATTATGGCAGAGCTTGTTGAATTGAAGAGTGCAATGGCACAAATGCAAGAACAATTGAGGGAGTTAATGCTTGTGATGCATCAACTCAATTCACCAACACAGGAAAGAACAAGAATAGCAGAAAGTGGAGATATAGAGATGATCGGAGCTGCTTCAACATTTGCACCAAATCACATTCCTTCTCCAATTGTACAACACCCTGTAAGCACTAGAGAACCAAGAATTGCTTTACCCGAGAAATTTGATGGTACAAGATCAAAGTTTCGAGGGTTTATCAATCAAGTACAATTGGCAATTGAACTTCAACCGCAAAGCTATCCAACTCCAGGATCACAAGTCAGGTTTATTGGCACTCTACTTTCTGGTTCTGCATTATCGTGGTTTTCGTCTTTTCTTGAACAACGAAATTCAATATTAGATAATTTGGAAGCTTTTTTGGTGGAGTTTTGATCTATGTATGGTGAACACGATGCAACTTGTGTCGCAACAAACAAGATCCAAATTCTGTGACAAGGAAATCGCTCAGTAACAATGTATGCTTCATAATTTTGACAACTTGCAATTGACATCAAGTGGGATGATGCCGCACTCATCAATCAATTTCTTTATGGATTGCAATACAAAGTAAAGAAATTGATGCTCAACTTACCTGATCCTCAAACTTTGAGTCAAGCAATCGATTTTGCGATAAAATGTGACAATCGACTTTTTGAATTTTGATTCGAGAGTCGTACACGGGAACCTCAACATTATTACTCAATGGCAACATCAGCATCTTTGCCAAACGTACATTCGGAAGTAGAAGACATGCAAATTGACGCGGTACGTTTTAAACCCCTAACTGAGCAAGAAAAGATTCATCGTCGTCAAGAAGGATTATGTTTATACTGTGAAGAACCTAAGCACATTGCTCAATATTGTCTAAAGAAACAACGTAACTATAAAATGAGGGGTACGACGGTCAAAGAAGACAACATATCAGAAAATCGATTTGTCCAGCTACAATAGGGACCGTGCACCTGGAACCTTGTACAATTCCTAATGAAGGTCCTATCCTCTCCTCAGAACCCTCTTCTTGTTTTATAATAGAATTAAATTTAGGACCTAAGAATTACAAAGCCTTTGCTTTATTAGATTTGGGAGCCTCAGCATGTTTTTTAGATGAACAATTTGTTAAAAGTCATAAAATACCTTTTGTACAGAAAACTAAACCCGTACATGTAGAAGTCATTGATGGCCGTCCTTTGTCTTCTGGAGATGTCACTCATGAAACTTGCCCTATAAAAGTAACAATAAACGGTCATGTTAGCTACATAGCTTTTAACATAATTAAATCCCCGTCCAATCCAGTTATTTTAGGTTTATCCTGGCTAGAAAAATATAACCCTCGAATAGATTGGAATTCTCGTAAACTTGACTTTTCCCAAAGCATTATTAATAGTTCTACCAAGCGAGTAAAAAGTTATAAATCTAATATAGTAAAACCCGTACTTATAGGTACAAAAGCATTTATATACATAGCAAAAGAAGGATCAACTTTTGCTATTTATGCTGCACCTATTTCTGAAAGCGTAAAGACTTCAAGTGGCATTCCAAGTCAATATCAGGATTATCAAGACGTTTTTGAGAAAAAGAATGCAGATATCCTTCCTAAGCATCGCCCATATGATTGTTCAATCGACCTCAAGGAGGAAACACAGCCACCATTTGGACCAATTTACAGTTTATCGCAAGATGAGTTGGCTAAACTCAAGACATATATTGACGAGAATTTAGCGAAGAATTTCATACGCCATTCAAAATCTCCAGCAAGAGCTTCAATTCTATTCGTAAAGAAAAAAGATCGATCTTTATGAATGTGTGTTGACTATCGAAGACTCAACAAGATCACAATCAAGAACAGGTATCCATTACTTTTGATATCAGAACTCCTTGACCAGTTGAATCAAGCTAAGATTTATACAAAAATAGATCTATGAGGAGCATATAATCTAGTATGAATCAAGGAAGGAGATGAATGAAAGACTGCGTTTCGAACTAGGTATGGACATTTTGAATATAATGTCATGCCTTTTGGACTCACGAATGCACCAGCTGCTTTTCAACATCTCATGAATGATGTATTTCGTGAATTCTTAGACAATTTTGTCGTTTGCTACCTAGACGATATCATGATCTATTCTAACAACATCGAAGAGCATGAAATACATGTTTGTCAAGTATTACAAAAACTTAGAGATGCAAGATTGTACGCCAAGATAGAAAAGTGTGTATTTCACACTACTCAAGTTGACTTTTTAGGATACATCATTTCAAATGATGGTCTCATGATGGATTCTAAGAAAGTCCAGACAATCATGGATTGGAAGATTCCAAGGACAGTAAAAAATGTCCAATGTTTCTTGGGATTTGCCAATTACTATCGGATCTTCATCAAAGACTTTTCACGAGTTGCAGCTTTACTTACACGCTTGACCAATAAAGACAAATTTCAATGGAATCAAGAAGCGGAAGCAGTATTTGAAGCCTTGAAGACATCGTTTGTATCTGCACCAATCTTATATTGTATTGACTTTTCTAAGGCATTTTTTATGGAAACAGATGCATCGGATTTTGCCTTGGGTGCAATTTTGTCACAAATGGGAACAGATGACAAACTTCATCCGATAGCTTTTCATTCAAGAAAATTCTCAGCAGCTGAGATCAATTATGAGATCCACAATAAAGAACTGCTTGCAATCATGGATTCCTTTCAAGAATGGCATCATTATCTAGAAGGCACTTTTAGTCCAGTCACTGTGTATACAGATCACAAGAACCTCGAGTATTTCATGTCAGCACGCATGTTGAATTGTCGTCAAGCTCGTTGGAGTATGTCTTTGTCAAGATTCAAATTCATTATCACTTATCGGCCAGGAAAACAACAAGATTTGTCTGATGCATTGTCTAGACATTCTTATTTTGCACCAAAAGAAGGAAATGCAGCTTTTGAGCAACAAAGAACGGTCCTCTTGAAACCAGAGCAACTTCATCTCCGAGCAATGAAATCAACATTGACTGTTGATTCAACTTTTCTCAAGCAAATCCAGTCCAGTATGTCCCTAGACCCTCTTGTTCATGATATTGAGAATAATTCTTTCAAGTCTCATGATTCTTCTAAGTTTGAGTTCAAGAATAATCTATTATATTTTGAAGGACGCCTATATGTTCTAGAAGGAGAAGCACGTTTACGTGTTCTTCAAGCACGTCATGATTTTCTAGCACCAGGACACTTTGGATATAATAAGACTTTGGAACTCATATCAAGAGATTTTTGGTGGCCACAAATGTGGAAATCAGTCAAAGACTTTGTACAATCATGTAATATTTGTTCAAGATCAAAAATTCCTCGTCATCGACCTTACGGACTTCTTCAGCCATTACCTATACCAGAACAACCATGGTCTTCTGTTTCTATGGATTTCATCACAAATCTTCCAAGCTCAAGATCTTATGATTCTATATTTGTGATAGTAGATCGTTTCACCAAGATGGCACATTTTGTGCCATGTACAAAATCTATCACAGGTGAAGAAACAGCTAAGCTTTTCATTGATAATATCTATCGCTATCATGAATTACCTAAAGATATCATATCAGATAGGGGAACTCAATTTGTGTCGAGATTCTGGAGGACCCTTTTCAAGATTTTAAAAGTGGACATAAAGCTATCTTCGGCTTTCCATCCTCAAACTGATGGACAAACAGAGCGCGTAAACCAAGTCTTGGAGCAGTATTTAAGGTGTACCATCAACTACCAACAAGATGATTGGACAACCCTTCTGCCATTGGCAGAGTTTGCTTATAATAATATGGTACATTTCTCCATGCAATAAACACCTTTCTTTGCCAATTATGGCTATCATCCACGACTTGATGCTTTTGATTTTTTAAAAGTTGATAGTCCTGCAGCAGAAGATATGACAAATCGGTTGTTAGAGTTACATGCAATAATGAAGGCGCAATTGAAGGAAGCTCAAGAACGATAAAAGATAAACGTAGATGTATATCGTAAGGAGCAACCACAACTTAACGTGGGTGATAAGGTATGGCTACTTCGTCGTAATATCAAGACCACTCGTCCTTGCGACAAGTTGGACTATCGAAGGCTGGGACCATTTTCTATTTCTGCACAAATCAATGCAGTTGCATATCGTTTACATCTATCGAAGACAATGAAAATCCATCCAGTATTCCACGTGTCTCTTCTTGAACTATACAAGACAGTGGACATACCAAGAAGACGACAAGCTCTACCTCCTCCTATAAAAGTGGACAATAATGAAGAATTTGAAATAGAAGAAGTCTTAGATTCAAGGCGGCATCGAAATAAAATAGAATATCTTGTCCATTGGCACCGATATGATATTAGTGAACGCACATGGGAGCCAATGAAGAATCTTGCAAATGCAGCAAAGGCGGTGGAGGCTTTTCATCGATGGCATCGATCAAAATCAAGATGAAAATCTTCTTTATAAAAGAAACAACATCTAGGCAAGATAACATTCTACTTTCAATTCTTGTTCGTAGCTTCGTTGTAGTAGTGGTGCTCAGGAGATGGAGAACCAACAACCAACGGATTTAACTCAAGAGCCTTCATTTGCTGACCTGCCGGATGAGACATTACGATTGTCACAACCTTCAAGACGATGCAATCGAGATGAAGATCTTCAAGAAGGACATGTTCTTCCTCGAATAGATGGTGAGATACAATGCGTTTGGTATCACGATTTGGGAAGGGACTCCCGATGTTTGGTGATTTTGCTAGAGGTAGGAACAACTCCTGATGGTCTTTCAAATATTCTATTCGAAGGAAGTTACGAAGGCCTCAACAATGATCAAATAACTAGATGGTCTTCCCGCCTTGGTATGGGACACTACCGATGGTTGAGGGGCCCTATCAATCATCTTCGAAGAGAACAAAGATCAGAGTATGTGGCGAATACAATTCGTCACATCATAGATTTCTTCAACATATGATGACCGCTCCTCATGGAACTCGTCCCTAGAAGAAAGAATAATGTCATGGCCATAATCATGTAAGCTAATAATTACATATAGAAATAGGTAGAAGTAAGTAAAAGTAGGTAAAAATAAGTTAATTCTATAATATTTAATATAGAAGCTTCTTAGAAATTTCTTAGACACTGCTTTGACTTCATAGGTGTCTTTAATTGACTTTTTGGATTAGAAACGTGGTCAACAAGTTGGCCATGTGCCACACATGTTGTTAGCTTGAAGATCAAGCTAACTATGTAGCCTACACGTAGAAAAACTTACCTTGTAAGTCAAGGCATGTGTCCTACAAAGTCAATACATATTGGAGGTCCTATAGAACGTCGCCACGTAGTCCCTAGTTAGAGAGTATATATAGAGACAAGAGTGAAGGCTTCTTCACTCTTGTCAACTCCTTTCTTGCTTCTAGTCTAGTTTCAAGGGTCTCTAGTTTTCTTGTCTTTTGGCAATAGCTATTCCAGTTCCTCTTTTAATATATATACTTGTTTATATATATTTTGTTACTTCTCTTTGAATGAAGGCTCACTTGTCTAAATTGTTTTTTTTATCGAGTTCTTGTCCTTGACACGCTTATATGTTCCAAAAGGAGAAGCACGTTTACGTGTTCTTCAAGCTCATCACAACTTCCCAGCAGTAGGACATTTTGGATATAATAAGACTTTGGAGCTGATATCTAGGGATTTTTGGTGGCCTCAAATGTGGAAGGCAGTTAAAGATTTTGTACAATCATGTGATGTTTGTTCAAGATTGAAAACTCCTCGTCATCGATATTTTGGACTTCTTCAGCCATTACCTATTCCAGAACAACCATGGTCTTCTGTTTCTATGGACTTCATCACGGATCTTCCAATCTCAGGTTTTTATGACTCTATATTCGTGATAGTAGATCGTTTTATCAAGATGGAACATTTTGTACCATGTACAAAATCTATCAGAGGTGAAGAAATAGCTAAGCTCTTTCTTGATAATATCTATCGCTATCATGGATTACCTAAGGATATTATATCAGATAGGGGAACTCAATTTGTATCAAGATTTTGGCGGACTCTTTTCAAGATTCTTAAAGTGGATATAAAACTATCTTTGACATTCCATCCTCAAACTGATGGACAAACAGAGCGTGTTAATCAAGTTTTGGAGTAATATTTAAGATGTACCATTAATTACCAACAAGATGATTGGACAACTATTTTGCCATTGGCAGAGTTTGCTTACAATAACACGGTACATTCTTCTACAAAACAAACACCTTTCTTTACTAATTATGGTTATCATCCATGACTTGATACTTTTGACTTTTCAAAAGTTGATAATCCTACTATGAAAGATTTGGCAATTCATTTATTAGAGCTATATACAACAATGAAGACGCAGTTAAAAGAGGCTCAAGAACAACAAAAGGTCAATGCGGATGTTTATCGAAAGGAACAACCATCATTCGCCTTGGGTGATAAGGTATGGCTACTTCATCGTAATATCAAGACCACTCGTCTTTACGACAAGTTGGACTATCGAAGGCTAGGACCATTTTCTATTTCTACACAAATCAATCTAGTTACATATCGTTTATATCTACCGGAGTCAATAGAAATCCATCCAGTATTCCACGTGTCTCTTCTTAAACCATACAAGACAGTGGACATACCAAGAAGACGACAAGCTCCACCTCCTCCTATAGAAGTGGACAATAATGAAGAATTTGAAATAGAAGAAGTCTTAGATTCAGGGCGGTGCCGAAATAAATTAGAATATCTTGTCCATTGGTGCGGATATGGTATTAGTGAATGCACATAGGAGCCAATAAAGAATCTTGTAAATGCAGCAAAGGTGGTGGAGGCTTTTCATCGACGACATCCATCAAAATCAAGATGAAAACCTTATGTATAAAAGAAACAACATCTAGACAAGATAACATTCTACTTTTAATTCTTGTTCGTAGTTTCGTTGTAGTAGTGACGCTTAGGAGATGGAGAATCAATAACTAGTGGATTTGACTCAAGAGCCTTCATTTGCTAATCTACTGGAGGAGACATTACGATTGTCACAACTTTCAAGACAACGCAATCGAGATGAAGATCTTCAAAAATGACATGTTCTTCCTTGAATAGATGGCGAGATACAATGCGTTTAGTATCACAATTTGGGAAGGGACTCCGGATGTTTGGTGATTTTGCTAGAGGTAGGAACAACTCCTGATGGTGTTTCAAATATTCTATTCAAAGGAAGTTACGAAGGCCTCAACAATGATCAAATAACTGGGTGGTCTTCCCGCCTTGGTATGGGACACTACCGATGGTTGAGGGGCCCTATCAATCATCTTCGAAGAGAACAAAGATCAGAGTATGTGGCGAATACAATTCGTCGCATCATAGATTTCCTCAACATATGATGACCGCTCCTCGTCGAACTCGTCCCTAGAAGGGGGGGTAATGTCATGGACATAATCATGTAAGCTAATAATTACATATACAAATAAGTAGAAGTAAGTAAAAGTAGGTAAAAATAAGTTAATTCTATAATATTTAAAATGGAAGCTTCCTAGAAGCTTTCTAGACGTTGCTTTGACTTCATAGGTGTCTTTAATTGACTTTTTGGATTAGAAACGTGGTCAACAAGTTGGCCATGTGCCACACATGTTGTTAGCTTGAAGATCAAGCTAACTATGTAGCCCACACATAGAAAAACTTGCCTTGTAAGTCAAGGCATATGTCCTACAAAGTCAACACATATTAGAGGTCCTATAGAACATTGCCACGTAGCCCCTAGTTAGATAATATATATAGAGACAAGAGTGAAGGCTTCTTAATTCTTGTCAACTATTTTCTTGCTTCTAGTCTAGTTTTAAGGGTCTCTTGTTTTCTTGTCTTTTGGCAATAGCCATTCCAATTTCTCTTTCAATATATATACTTGTTTATATATATTTTGTTACTTCTCTTTGAGTGAAGGCTCACTTGTCTGAATTATTTTTTCATCGAGTTCTTATCCTTGACACTTCAGTAGGTGCTTATTATAATGATACAAAGAAAAAAAAAAAACAAAAAAAAAAAAAAAATATTTGATACACCTAATACATTCTATACCTACTCCATCTTCAATAAATTTTACTTTGATTGATAGTAAGCTATTTAAGAATAATGCATCTCAATCTTGTTGTTAGAATCATTTCCAAAATTTTTCCTACTTTGTGTGCTGAAATCAAATGCATGTATACATGCTCAATTTTTTTCTATTCAAATTATCTTAAATCAGCACAATGATGTATATTGCCATCTTCTAATCTTTGCTTTCCAGACAAACAAATACTCTTATATAATCCAATTGATAGCAACATCTATATTAAGTCCTAGAATGATAAAAATAATATTTTTATCCTTAGGACAAAAATCACAATTAGCTACCATCTTTGCTCTCAAATTCTAATACCTTACTTGTAACATAAGTTGAAACTACAAATCCTTTATCAACCAATTTTAAATTAGACTAAAAGACAACATTAATGATTTATTATTGATAATGCCAAAAGCAAACTTATTGATGTAGTTTGTTATTTTAGCCATTACATGTAGTAAACAACTTTGTAAAAGGTGTAAAGAACAAAGATTTGGTTAAAGAAGAATAAATCAAGTCATGACAACAACTCTTAAGTTTTTAGAAATTTATTCATAGAAATCAAAACATCTCCATCCTGGCGCCACCCTGATACCTCAAGCGTTGGTGCGCATGCGGAAACCCCTTCCGGCGCTGCCGAAGGTTGGACGGTTGTTGTGTCCCTTCTGCACACGTCACACGTCCAGTGCATGCAGCCCGGCGTCAGATGCCAGAAAAGCCACCGTTCCAACGTTTCCAAAGAAGCAGGTAAAAGAAGATACAACAGAACAATCTAGCAGCACCCGCGGCCACCTTCCCTACCACCTGCACCTGGCAGAGATCACTCACCGGCACAGAAGCCCGGAGCTTAGCCAGCTGTTCCGCGGACGCCGTTTGAAACTGCCACCCAACAAGCGCAACATCGTCCCACGTATCAGTTCCCGGTACATTCATGAGCAACGCTTGTGAGCGGCTGCTCGCCTTGCATTTGGAAGGGCACCCGAAAGAACCACTGCGACGACGGAAAACCACAATCTCCCACATGCCGACATCTACAAGTCTCTCTGTCATGCCACGAACACTGGAGCAGAACCCACTTACGTTGAACAACGACAGAATCCAGGTGACACCCTCCGCGCATGGTGGGGTGGTGAGGGATCCCATGTAAGTGCCGTAGTTCCTCTCCGGCTTCATCATCTTGATGTGCCCCAAGTCGACCTTCACGCCTGGGCTATTTGACGATGGCACCTCATGTGCGAACTGCACACGTCACACCAGTTTCCGCATGGGGTCAGGCTTCGCCAAGGAGAATCGCGTTCGATAGCGCGCGCGACCTTCATAGCAAGATCTTCAGTGACACACGAGAGCACTACTCTGCACCGACCATAACGCAACGCAGATTCGCCAAAGCTACGCCACCCACGTCATGGGCGCACGACAGTTGACCTTCAGCCTCGTCCGCGCCCACTGGAAAGAGGGTACACAGGTGGGAGCGGGGTGCGTACCTGGGCCAGGAATTCGCTCTCGCCTCCTTCCTCAAACAGGAACCCGATCACCGCAAGCTTCCCATCATCGGACTTGTGCACCAAGTGGAGCTCCAGCGGGAAACTGGAGCAGTGCCAACCGAACAGTGGTTCGCGCGTCAGCAATGAACACACACTGACCTCGTAGTCACAAACGGAGGTGCGGGCTCCACAGCCGAATTCAATTCCCAAACAAAACCTGCAACTTCGTGGTAGCATGCCGTGACGTACCTCTGGTTCATGATTGTGTGCTCGCTGGGCATGTGGATGTGGAACTGGACGGGTCGGTACGTCTCGCCACCGATCCTCAAGCGTCCCGAGCCGGCTGGCATGCTCACCTGACAAATCCACAGTCAGCCCCAACTTCGGAGTAACAGGCCAGCCGCCTGCAATCGGCACGCCTGCCCCCCTGTCCAAACGTCGAACTTCACTGGTTCCAATTGACCACGATAACCGCCACACCGCCAAGGGAGAACTTCAGAGACCACGGCACTTACCTCAGCCCCATGCCCGCTGTTGTAAAGAGTGGCATGAACTCTCTTCCGGTACTTGGCATCCAGCTTCCCCAGACTGCGGTCTGTGACCAGGTCGAGCGCCGTGATGGCGATCGGGGACTGCCGGCTGCCCGACTTGCACACACCCCACTCGGCCTTCAGGTCACCCCAGCCACCTGGCCCATGCGACCCACCGCTGTAGTCCCAGTGCACTGAATATCCACACAGCACATGCACACGGAGTCATGCACCAGCATTGGTTGGAGTCATGCATCAGTTGGTCATGCAGGCCACCAATGTGAGTCAAGAATTTTTCGGCCGCATGTATGCTGCGATGGAATGCTAGGGGGACATCACAATCCTGTTCTACTACTCCACGCCGAAGTTGGAGTTTCTGCCCCGACTTACCCTCGTCACCTCCCTCAGCCTGAGCCGATCCTGCCCACGCGCCAACCCAGCTTGCGGAGATGCATTGCAGAACCACAACAGCGGCCACTGCCTGCACAAGTTGGCTCGCCATCGCCAGCAACTCAACCGACCGCTCGCTGGGAACAGTGAGTCTACGGCCGATCACTTCCGCACTGGAGCCACCCCAATAGTCGACCGCGGGACCGATGCTTGCACGTCATGCCGCTCCTCGGACAGCCTTATGTAGTCCATGCTCACGGAAGGTGCCAAGCCCAACCACCCATGAATCCACTTGCTTGATTCCCACTAATCAGTCTCGATTGGATGTTCCCAGCGGATTGTGGTCACCAAGCACTCCCCGAATTCGGGTGGCTTTGGGTTTCTGATCCGACCATTCCTGTCATGCTCATCACGTCATGGATGTGTGCGCTGCAGCGTGGACTGGCGCAACCGTCTGGCGGTTTTCTTACCCTTCCCACGGTTCGTGTTTTTCACCCAAAGGAAGCCGCCCTTCGGTTACAACTTTTGGAGCCTCGCTCCGTCCCACTCCTCCTTTCCACCAGATTCTCGAGCATCCGGTAGGAAGTTGCGAGTTATCTTGCGGGAGGAAACATGGAGCCGCCGGCTCCCGTGGATCACCAGGCATTGGCTGTCTCGCGTCGCTAGCGGGGCGGATTCTGTTCTTGTGGAGGCGTGACACATGGCAGTCCTTGAAAGTACATTGGGATTGGCGGTGGCACGCTGTCGGGGAGGATGCATCTGAAGTTTGTGGACTGTGGCACCCACCCGCCATTAATATTGACACCACATTTTATTGGTACCAAAGCACAAAAGATATAGGCTTTTATTTGTTTATATTGCAATTGTATTAACTTTAGTTTTAAAAACCTTAAAGATTATAGAGGCAAATCTATTCACATTCAATTAAAAGATGATCATTTAATCTTTTAACAATTTTAAAAGCTTAGTATCTCAAAAAAAAAACTATTATTTAGATCTATTATCAAGAATTATTGATTGTAGGCTTAATTAAGCTTTCCAATAGCAAGTACGTTTGTACTACAATTATGCTTTTAAAAAAAGATGTTTTTGGAAATTAGGTAGAGAAGCAAATGAATAGAGACTATCATTGAATTGATTGTAAGATCAAGTTTGATTAATATCCAATAAAAATACCATAAAAATTATTTGATATAATAAAATTCTTTCAAATATTCAATACTTTGGACTTAAGAACTGTTTATTATCAATTACTATTATTTGTTGAAGATTGGATATAAATAATATTTTAGAAAGTTAATCTAGAAAAAAAAGGCCAAGTTTATTATTAAAAGTTATTTTTGTTTGTCCTTAAAAATGCACTAATTGAGTTTCAAAGAATGATGGACCAAATGTTGTCTAGTTTGATATTTGCTAGATGCTACATTGATGATATTATCATTTTTAATAGTAGCTAAAAAAATCATATGATATATTTATAATTAGTATTTTAACAATCATAACAATAAATATTATATTTATATTATGGCAAGGGTAAATTCTTTTATAAGTGGTTATCATACTTAGTTCATATGATTATCTTAGAAGGTCTTGGCATACAACAAGCAAAGGTTGAAGCCTTGCATAATGCTTGGTATTAAGCAATGTTTCACAATCTTTGATTTTTTTTGAATTGAAAAATTATTATCAAAGATTTGTTAAGAACTTTAATTTAAATGCCAAACCTATAACTATCTTTATGGACAAGGATCATCGAAGGACTTGAGATTGTAAGTAACAATATGCAATTGATATATTGAAGCAAAATTTAGGTTTGATTTTAGTACATTGATGTCCAAATTCTATTAGATATATTAACTTATATATAGATTAGAGTGCAATAGAATTGAGAATAGTCTTGACAGAGAAGGATGATATATGATAAAAATAAATCATTGCATTTGCTTCTATAAGGAATAACAATATGGAATCCAATTATTCATCTTATGAAGAAGAACCTTTAGCAAAAATTTGGACCATTACTTCATTTTTGACTCTATTTGTGTAAGCAACCATTTACATTTGTGATTAACCATTAACCTTTAGAGTGGCTCATGGATTCAAATAAACCTACTAGCAAGTTTACCAAATATGCTTTATTATTTTAAAAATATGACTTTAAAATTGTGTATGGGATAGACATTATTAATTTGGATGATATTATATTCCATTCTACATAGCTTGAAAAAATTAAGATTTTAGAGATTAAATCCCTATAGAACCTTGGATGAGTCTCTGATAATTTTGATATTAGTTTGTAGTAGTTTATTGTACAATTCAAGTACTCACCTTTTTCATTATTTCGATACCAACATATTAGATAAGATCAACATGTAACAATATTAGAACAAAAAAAGACTTTATTTCAATAAGATGATCCTAATAACTCTAATAGAATCCTAAATAAATTTCAATTAAATTATAATAATGTTAATTAATCTTTAATTAAATCCAAAAGAAGTCTTAAGAATTTATAAAATAAATATAAAGAAATCATAAATTAATCTTAATAAAATATATAATAAAGAAATATTAAAAATAAAAATCTTAATTGAATTTCTATAAAATTCTAATGTAACCTTCAATAAATTCTAATAAAAATCTAAACTAATTTCAACCAAATCTTAATAAAATTCTAAATCCTAAATAAATTTTAATTAAATTCTAAATAAATCTTAATCAAATCTTAAATCTTAATTCTAAGCCAAATCTTAATCAAATCTTAAATCCTAATCTTAAATCAAATTCCAATAAAATCATACATTCTAATCAAATCCTAAATAAATTCTAATCAAATTCTAAACCTTAAATAATTTCAAAAAAATTCTAAATAAATTTTAATCAATTATTATAATTATTTGAAACCTCAATAAATATTAATTGAACCATAGATCTTAACTAAATTTTTACCTTGAATTAAATTAACAAGAAATTAACAAGCACATAAAATTTGAGAAGAATCAAATTTACCAATTAGAAAAAAAGCTCCTAAAACCTCTCAATTGTTGGCCACCTTCCTTCTCTAACTTGAATGTTGATCTTTTAAAACCAATTTTTCTTTGCTAAATCATTAAATTTCTCCAAAAATTAGGCTTGCATGTAGATATTCAAGTCTTAGTTGCTCTTATTAAATTTTGCTTCAATCCAATTTGAAGATATTGCTAGATCTTAGAACCACTCACTCATCTTAAATCTCAAATTTTTCAGACCATAATCTATGAAACCTCTTATATGCTTCTATCTAATTGATAGATTGACTTCAAATTTTTTACACACATTTATAATAAGTAAAAAAACAAATTGCCTAATTTTTACTTGTACATACACTAAAAAATTCATAAAATCCTAAAATTTGTTAACTTATTTTTATTTCTTCAAATCTAAATTCATTGAGTACATTACTAACTTTAAAAATCTCTCAATCTTAATATTAATTCAAATAATATGAGAAAAAATTTAAAAATCTTCTTTCAAATTTAAATTTTTTTTCAAATCCCACTTTTTGATTTACAAAAGAACCTTGGAGTTTCTATAGGTACTTGGTTTTATGCCTTGGGATATGATTTCGACCTTGATTAATAATTGGTCTTCTTTAGGTATCAATTCTTGTCTTCTTGATATAATTTTTGCTAAAACTAATTCCTAATTCCTTCTTATATATGTTTATATATTTTTTTATTTTTTTAATATACTTTGTTTTATCTTATTAATGGCTCTACAAAGTAAATAGAATCAATTTTCATAAAAGAAAATTCTTACACTAATAGATTTTATAATGTGCCTATCATTTATTTATGTTTTTTATTTTATTTTTTTAATCAAGCTCTTCTATAATAAAATAATTTTCTTTTTATTTCACTTAATGGATATGTTATTATATGGTAATATTAATTAAAAACAAGATGCTAATTAATTATAGTCTAATCAAGTACAAGCAAGAATTTCTTCTTTATCATCTTTGGAGAAAGTATTTAGGAGCTCTAATTATTATATGAGTGGAAGATTGAAACAAGATACCATAAAAGGATTTTTTTTAGGAATTTCGACCACTTCTAGAAGATTGATAAGAAGATTGACAATGGAGTGGAGATTCTAAGCTAATACATTGGTAGGTTGTATTGCCTACATTAGATCTTCATCTTCTAAGCTTAGTTTAGATACTGCTATATTGATCAAACTTTCTTTATATTAATGCATCTTTGATTATAAGAATTCAAGATGCTTGAAAGTTAATAATTGAATCTGCTATATAATAATTTTTGTTGTATTGTATACTCATGTAGCACTAGTAGCTGAGAACTTAGTCTCAACATCCTAGAAATTAGTAGTATTTCTTTGTTTTTTTTCATTCTTTTTAAGCCTTATTTTAATTTTTATTTATTACTTCCAATTGTTGGATCTTAATATCCACTGCTACCACCTCGTCCTTGACTTCTTAGAGAGCCTTGCATATAGTAATAAGTCGAATCATTCATTTTGCTTATTATACAATAAACATATAATTTTTTCTTCAAATGTGGACTATTATTTGAAAGTGAGTCTTAACCAATTATTCTTGTATTGTAATTTTTGAAGTAAAGTCATGTTTAAAATGAGCCATGGTCTTATCTTAAGTCAAATAGATTTAGATGAAGTAAGAATAGAAGGAAGTGATGGTTGATATATGTATTTCTAAATATTCAAAAAAAATCCATGGTTAGACATTGAAAGGTGCTCAATGCCATAGTAAAATTTTGAAACTTAGACAAAAATTATATATTGCTAAAATATTAGAATATGTAGGATTAGATAAAGAAGGTCTTTGTCAAATAATGTGGTTTTTGGATCCTAGTGGTTTTGTGTGTCAAAAAAGTATCCAAATTAGGGTGCTTGTTTCTTTGAGTTTTTTTGAAGCTAGTTTGCTTGGATGATTTAGATTGCATGAAGAGTCAAAGGCATGAGGACATTGATGCTTAATAGAAATGGAGTATGATGGTTGATAGTTTTTTATTATCATATTTAATAAGTACATTATATCTTGAATGTTGAACTTTCAAATTTCTCCTTGCTAAATTATTTGATTGCTTCAAAAATTGTCTAGAGTGTAAATTTTTAAATTCAAATAGCTCTCACCAATTTTTATTTCAATCAAACTAGCAGATTTTATAAGATTGAAAAAACTATCCCTGATCTTAAATTTCAAGTATCCAAGATCTTAATCTAATAAAACTCTTGTAACTTTTAATCTATCTATTTGATTGATATCAAATTTTTAAAATATATTTTCAACAAGTACAATAAAAATCTTAAAATTTTTTACTTGTGAATATATTATAAAATACACAAAATCCTCAAATTTCTAAACTTTATTTTATTTTTAAAAATCCAAAATCCCTAAGTATATCTTTTTTTTTTTGAGAAGCCCTTAATAACTAAATATTCTTTTAAAACACATGAAAAAAAATTCTAAAAATTCTTTGTATGTATGCTCTTTAATTCTACTTTCTAATCAATAAAAAATCCCTAGAATCACTATCAGTGTAAATTGTTTTACATTGGAATTTGATTTTGACTCTGATTTATAACCAATCTTCTTCAAGTATGAACTTTTAGTATTTTTGGATAATTTTTGCTAAATCCTATTCTTAAATTTCTTTTAAAGATGGCTATATAAATTAATTATTTTATCTACTTTGATTTGATTCATTTATACCCCTATAAAGTAAATAAAAGTCTTTTCTATAAAATGATAATATGAAAACTAAATTTTTTTACTAACTTTCTATTATTATTCCTTGTTTTGCTACTATATCTTTCTACTAGGCTCTTTTATAATAAATTCTATATATATATATATATATATATATATATTTTTTAATCTTTTATCATTTAGTCATGTTATCATATAATAATAATTTATATAATAACATAAATATTAAGATTAAAGAGTCTTTTTGACTATCCAAATATTTTTTATAATTTAGAAGTATTTATAAGTTACAAAAGTCTTATTAGAAGGAAAGTTATAAAAATGGAGTCTCAGTAAGTCTTGGAGGCAATTATCTTAGTTAGTTTAGTATTTTTCTTATTGTTAAGTATTAAGAATTAATTATTGAGACCAATGTCTTTATTGGCTCTCTATCTACATGTATTACTTATAAAATCCTATCAATAATTAGTTAGTAGTTAGAAGAAGTATGAAAAAGAGCTTCATAGCTTTTTAGTTAATTATGTAGAAAATAGGATTTTTAGTGGATATAAATTAATTTTATTACTATAAAAATAACCAAGATAGAAAAATAGAGATTTATATAGATATTAGTATTATAGAAATATTATAGGATTTTTTAGAATTTATTTAGAATTTATTTAGAACTTTTTATGATTTTTTAGAAAACATTTTAAGACTTTGGTAAAATTGAGTTTTATCACCTTGAAAGCCATTGTGAAGAAATGAAGCAAGATTTGATGGCTTCGCAAGGTTTCTAAGCTAATTGGGTGTTTTTGAACACCATGGTATAGTCAAAAATACAAAAAAAATAGTTTTACTAGTAGAAAATAGGAGGACCAGCAGCTAGTGTAGTCCTTGTGGGAAGAGAGGTGCACAATTTCCATATGGGTTGTAGCACCTTGGATGTAGGTAGGAAGATAAGACTAAGGCCTCAAAGCCTCTTCAGAAAATCTACATGCATTACTTGTGAGCCTTGGTGAGGCTCGAATACCTGATTTCTTAAGCAAATTATCTTTGAGGTAAAAATTATTTACTTAATTTTTTTATTATTTACACTCTATCTTTAATCTATCATAACTTACTCATAATAACTTGAAATTACATGATTTTTATGTCATTGGAAAGATAAAACAATTGTACATCTATAAATTTATTTTTTAATTTTAATTTTATTTTTTAGTAGATAAAAATCTAGTGACCAGACTGTGACTTAGTTTTGGATGTTGTAATTACTTGATTTCATTTCTTTCACTTGTACTGTGGTTGTTCTTCTTTGGTTTTTTACCAATTTCTTACTTTAATTCACACCACCAATTACAAGTAACTCTTAATTGAGGCCATCTTGTAATTGGGATTGAAGAGTGAAATTTATATTCACACTATAGTAGAAGAAGTTAAGAATAAGAATACCTTCTCCACCAAGTGGGAACTATATTAGTTCAAATATATGCTTTTTGGAGCTACAAATGCTTCTATAAAATTGTCGTATTATGTGTATTCTTGCATGAAAATGCACCAAGTACCTAGCTATGGAAGGTAAATGGAAATGCAAAAACAATCCTACCAAGTATAATAGAATCTTAAATAACCTTAGGTAGATCTAAATAATCTTGATTGAACTTTAACCAATTCAAAATAAATTTTAAAGAAGTTATAAAAGAAATACAAAGAAGTTCCAAACTAATTACAAAGAAAAATAACAAGAAATCTTTAAAAAATGTAAAAATAAATCTTTAAAAAAATAATTATAAACTTTTTATAATATTATAAATAAAAAAATTTAAATAATAATAAGTAATTCTAAGAAAATACTAAAAATTAAAATCCTAATTGAACTTTAACTAAATCCTATGTCAAATCTTAATAAAATCCTAATAAAATCCTAAATCCTAGAGAAATTTATAAATATATTTTTATTTTTTAAAATCTATATCAATTGAAAGTATCACTAATTTTAAAAATCCTTTAAAAAAAATCAATATTAATAGAATTGACATAAAATCAATGCCCAAAAATCTCTCTTCAAGTTTGCTCTCAAATCCTACTCTCCAATCTCGCAAAGAACTCTAGAGTCAATGTAGGTGCACAATTTTGTATCTTAGGATCTCATTTTGACCCAGATTAACAACTAGTCCTCTCTAGATATCAATTTTGTGCTTCTTGACGTAAATTTTGCTAAAATCTACTCTTAAGTTTTTTCTATACATGCCTATATCATTTTTTTTTTTATCTTTTTTACTTTGATTTGGCTTATTTATGCCTCTACAAAGTAAATAAAAGTTCCTTCCACAAAAAGGCAACATTAAGACTAAATCTTTTATTACCATTTTATTTTTTATTCTGATTTTTTTACTACATCTTTTTGTTAGGTTCTTCTATAATAACATCTATATTTTTATATTTTACTATATAGTCATATTACCACACAATAATTTTCTAATAAGTTTTAAAAATAATCTTTTGATCTTATGTAAAGAAATTATTTAGGATTTATTTTACATGATAACATTGTATAGAATCAAATTATAGACCATATTCAATACTTATGGCTTATTTTTAAGCTTATTGATGGTGTAATATGAGCTTTAATTTCAACAAATGTATGATTTTTTTTATTTTTTTATTTTTTTTTGCAGGCATTATACTTGAATATAAAGTTTGTAGTTTTAAAAAAATACCAGCTCTCAAAAAAATCTACAACATTGTCAATATGAGACCACTCAAGACTAGAATGGCATAAAATAGTTTTTTAATGTTGTTCAATTTAATTGCATTTTCATAACAAACTTTGCACAAATTACCACTCCCATTACTATACTAAATTATTTACATTACACATATGTAAAATGTTAGACACTTAAAACACAAATAGCTTTAAAAAGAATTAATCAAGTCTATATGAATCATCTAATATTAATATTTCTTAAATGAACTCTAATATTTTGCATCCACATAGATGCTTCTAATATTACATAAGATGTAATGCTAATCCAAAATTTGATAGGAAGAGAAGATCAATCCATTGCATATGCCAATTGATTCTTTAATTTTACAAAATACAACTATTTAATTATTAAATATAAATTTTTAGTGATAGTTTATGCAATTAAGAAATTTTTAAATAATTTATATAGAAGAAAATTCTAATTTATAGTAGATCATCATAATTTAACATACTTAGTATGTTAGCCACTTCTTAAAAGCCAAGAAGCTAAATAGATGTTTATACATATAGACTATGATTTTCCTGTCATCTACATATCCAAAAGTCAATATATCATTATCAATTTCTTCTCCCATCCAAGCTTCTTCAAAGAATCCAAAATTGCAGGCAAACTTCAGAATAAAACTTATTATTAAATTAATAAAATAAAAAAATAATTCTTTTTAAAAGCATAAATTAAAAAACTCGACATATATCACTATAAAAAGAAGAAAGAAAAACCCTCATTTTAAAACACGACAAGAAAAAAATACTTGGTAATAAAAAAATAATTAAAAAATACTATAAATAGGATTTAAAAAAATAAGTAAGTCTAAAAATATGAAGTTGTTAGCTGCTTATGTTGTAAAAAGACAAGGAAGTTAAAAAAACATTCAATAATTATGATAGTTAGAAAAAAATTATTTTAAATATTTTTAGATGATACTTAAAAATTTACTATATATAGCTATAAATAGCTATAAAACTATGTTATAATTATCATAATAAAATAATAATAGAAAAAATATAAGTGACATTCTATTATGTCATTTCATTATACACTTTTGATCCATTTACAAGTTGTAAATATTACAACATAAGATTCATGAAGATCTTTGGAATTTTCAATACAATGAAGAAAGAACTTCAAAGACTGGATTGATGAATTTAAGATAAGATTCATCAAATAAAAGTTATGATCTATTTTAAAGTGAATAACATCAATGGAATACTTCAACCTTGACAAAGACATGAAGGAATATAGAGACATTAAAGATTAAAGATATTGAAGATAGATTTAGAATTTAATTAATTGACCTTGACTTTGATATAGATTTTAACTCCAAGAGCTTCAATCAAGATTTCAACTTTTAGAAGACATATTGATATCATATTTTTTTTTATCTGTGAACTTGAAAAAAAACAAAAAATTGATTCTTAATATATTTTTATTCAAAATCCAATTATTGATATTTTCACAAAGCCTCTTTTGCAAGATCAATTTGTTCAATTGTGTTTTTTACTTGGTATCACAACTTTCGACTTTAATAGAGTGAGAAAAGTATTATTAGATTCAATTGTAGAAATTTAACCTAAATAAGTAGGACTATAAAATGAACATTTTTGTCCAACTTCCTATAAACAAATATATATCATAATCAGCAATATAATAAGTAGTGTACAAAGCAAACCTAAATCACTTTAGTGAAAACAATACTTGTCAACTTAGAAACTAACAATCAAATTAGTAATCACTTGTTATTTTAAAAAAAATCTTATAAAATAAATCTATACAAATGTATAATAAACGTAGTTTAATTTAAGGTTGCATAGATTGATTATTATTTATTAGTATATAAATCCAACAATTTTGGTGAGTCACTGAGATCAACCTCAATAGGTGCTAATTATAATGATACAAAGAAAAAAATAAAATAAAAAAATAGAAAATATTAGATACACCTAATCCATTCTATACCTACTCCATCTTCAATAAATTGTACTATGATTGATAGTAAGCTATTTAAGAATAATGCATCTCAATCTTGTTGTTAGAATCATTTCCAAAATTTTTCCTACTATGTGTTGCTGAAATCAAATGCATGTATACATGCTCAATTTTTTTCTATTCAAATTATCTTAAATCAGCACAATGATGTATATTGCCATCTTCTAATCTTTGCTTTCCAGACAAAAAAATACTCTTATATAATCCAATTGATAGCAACATCCATATTAAGTCCTAGAATGATAAAAATAATATTTTTATCCTTAGGACAAAAATCACAATTAGCTACCATCTTTGCTCTCAAATTCTAATACCTTACTTGTAACATAAATTGAAACTACAAATCCTTTATCAACCAATTTTAAATTAAACTAAAAGACGACATTAATGATTTATTATTGATAATGCTAAAAGCAAACTTATTGATGCAGTTTGTTATTTTAGCCATTACATGTAGTAATCAACTTTGTAAAAGGTACAAAGAACAAAGATTTGGTTAAAGAAAAATAAACCAAGTCATGACAACAACTCTTAAGTTTTTAGAAATTTATTCATAGAAATCAAAACCTATTTAAATTGATGCAATATGTTTTAATCCTCTTACTAAGCAAAAAAAATAAGGAACATTGTCAAAGAAGATTGTGCTTACATTTTAGAGAACCTAAGTACATTGCTCAACATTATCCAAAAAAACAACATAACCACAAAATAAAGAGTATGATTGTCAATTAAAACAATGTATTAGAAAATAAATATGTCTAGTTATAATAAAACCACACACTTAAGATCTTATGCAATACTTAATAAAAGTCATATTTTCTCTTCAAAACCTTCACCTTGTTTTACAATAAACATAAGTTTAGGACCTAAAAATTACAAAGCCTTTGCCTTATTAGATTCAAGAGCTTCAATTTGTTTTTTGAGTTAAGACTTTGTTAAAAGACATGGTATATTTTTAGTTAAGAAAACTAAACTCATATATGTAGAAGTTGTAGATGATTTTCTTTTATCTTTTGGAGATTTTAATCATAAAACTATCTTTGTAGAAATAGCCAAAAACTATTATAATAGATGAGTGATATGAATACTAATAGAATTTTTTTTAATTTAGTCATTTTAGGCTTATTGTTGCTAAAAACATATAATCTCCTAGTAGGTTGGATTTCTTGTAATCCTGATTTTTCTAATAGCATAATCAAGAGTTTTGCTAATCAAGTAAAAAGTCATAAGTCTAGTATAATCAAATCTTTGTTTGTAGATGCAAAGGCTTTTATACATGCTACAAAGTAAGAAGTTATTTTTTTATTATTTATTCTATACCTATTTCTAATAGCAAATAGACTTCAAGCAATATTTTAAGCTTATATAAGGATTATCAAGATGTTTTTTAGAAGAAAAATATTGACATTCTACAAAAGCATCATCCTTATGATTACTAAATTGATCTTCAAGAAAGAACTTAATTGTCATTTGGATCAATCTACAGCTTAATACAAAATAAATTGGATTTATTCAATAATTGCATTAATAAGAATTTGGCCAAATACTTCAATATGTCATTTGAAGGCTCCAATAGATATTATTTAATAAATATTTTTTATGTAAAAAGAATATAAAATACTTCTATAACAACATAAAGGTTAATATAAAAGTATTTTTATTCTTGAAGTATATAAATATATATAAACATACATACATATGTACATAAATATATAAATTTTATTTTTTTAATTCTTTTTAAAATTGTAGAATCTAACAAAGTTATGCCTAAAAGACCAATACCAATCTCAATAAATTATTTATATAAAAATAAAATATGCCTTAATCAATTTAAAATATTTTTAAAAATATTTATAATATAAAAATTTATCTTTTTATAATTTAATCTTATTATTACTACCATATATAATGATTTAATAAGCTCTATATTAATACATATCTTAGCAATACAACTTATATTACATTTTGTTGTACAAATATTTTAAGCTTCTATAATGTTCTTTAATACTACATTTACACACAATAATATAAAATGCACATTATTTTAAAATTAATCTATCATTAATCAAATATTTTTGGATAAATTTTATTTAAATCTTTTTTTTTATCCATTAATCCCAAATTTAATGCAAAAATTGATGGTGGCTCTATTTAGCAGCTACATTAAGAATTTATATTAAGAATTTATAATGATTTAATAGATGGTAGTCATACTTGTTTTTTTAATAGAAAAATCTCTATTTGCCACAAATAAGTAAAATTTAGATTTTTTTAAAAAAATCTATATTTGAAAAAATAATAGATTTTTATTTAATAATCAATTGTATCATATGGTTCATTTCACACAATCTCATAAATTCTAAACAGTCATATCTTAATAGCTTCAAGTAAAATTTTGTTGCAAATTTTACTAAATCTTAAGCAAATCCTAAACAAATCTTGCATTACAACTTTAATAACTCAATACAACTCTTC
The DNA here is from genome assembly GCF_059467195.1 of Physcomitrium patens. Classification (NCBI taxonomy): domain Eukaryota; kingdom Viridiplantae; phylum Streptophyta; class Bryopsida; order Funariales; family Funariaceae; genus Physcomitrium; species Physcomitrium patens. Next base: position 5,239,601 of record NC_143435.1, read on the forward strand.
ACACTAAATTCTACATCTCAATTTCAAATTTCTTCTTTCAAAATTCCAATAACTCTAAACAACATGTAAATAAACCTCATCAACTTTTGAATCCAAAACATATCATAACAAATTTCAAAATTCAAAAAATAATCATGTTAAATTGTAAGAACATTCCTCCATCAAATCAGAAGCACACACAAAGCCATCGCACATTCACACACGTGTAGAGAAAAACTATTCTGAGATGGGAAAATTTATAAAACTCCTTCCCTCTCCCAGGCGACATTCGTCTTCACAGCTCCAAAATTCATCCGCTCCGGTTGAAGTGCTTTCTACTCATCTGCGCCTCAGAATAAATAAGCTAAAAAAACGAAATACAGATTTCCATCAACTTTTTACTAAAGGTTTCAACGAATATTGCTATTATAAATGTGACAAATTAAACCTGACGAAACCAAATCGATATATCAACAATGTAACAACCGCTAACGATAAAAACTGGCAGCTTCCCATCCTCATCTGATGTTAAATCAATCCGAGCCATTGGCAAATCAACAGCCATCCACCCTAATATATTAAAAGTTCACAATAATCCAATCACAATGTCACACACAGCTAGACTGAAGTCTAGAACGGGGGATCGATTCACGGGCTAAATTTGGCTGCCAGGGATTGCAGTTCTTCTGTAAAGGTATGGCATTTGGCGGGTCCGACTTATTCGCGTGTGGGGAAACTGGGACTTGCGGTCACATTCAGAGAACACTTTGGCTTCCGGACACTGGACTTCTCGCAGATAAGCTCGTAGGCAACCAGGGGGTTCATGCACTGCATGCAAGTTGAGTCCCGCAATTTTTCACAAAAATAACATCAAAAGTGCAGAGACGGAAAGGGTGCCCTCAGCTGATGGGCTGAAGAACACGACACAGGTTGGGGGTTGACTTTGTACATAATCTCCTCAAGGTAACCACTTTTGCTTATCCCAAAAATAACGCGACATGACTGGTCTACAAGATAACCAGGAAAACTTCCATTTCTCTCAACGCGGACCGCAGACAAACACACCATCACGCACATGTAATGTTCATGTCCAATGAAGAGTCACGAAAAAAGGCACATGCTTCCGAAGTTAGTGCTCCTACGCGATTGGCAGACGTCGAGCACAGTTGGCAAGTATTGGATGGATCCATTCTTTCGACTTACTACATGTGAATGGAAAACACAACCAGCAATGTCTAGATTGACGTACAAAACAGAGCGGCTTATCTTTTCCAGTGAGTGAGTGAGTGATCCCATTAGCGTAGAGATTAACAGCTTGCTTGTTATGCAGCATCTTGAAGACGGTACCGTAAAGCGATTCGAGTGCAATTGCACAGTTGTGATAGTAGTCACATTCTGCGGTGCTATTTTTAATGTGTTTTAAGCTTCAAAACGTACCAAGCCATGGCCAAAAGCTTGGCCCGATCGACAGTCGGGAATACTTTACCTCGGCCCGATCCATCCCACCTTCGGTTACATGAACCGATGACTTCTAGACTACATTGAACAATGCAGATGCGTATGTACTATTGTCGACATCATAACACACATAAACACATGAGTATCTGTAACTATGCGTGGTGCTAACTGCAATGATAAAAGATCGGAATCACCGGACTGCGTCGGACTGCGCGATTCGTTCCATACCTACCTCGTCCTCAGTGAATTGCACTGTGATTGGCAGCAGGCTGTTCACGAATGGTGCACCGCGATCCCGTCGCTGGAGACGTCCCGAAACTCTGTCCTGCTCCAGGTACCTGAGATCAAGCGCGCGCTACGTGCATGCGCATGTGCATGTCCAACTTTCCTTCTCCCAAACTGCCCTGCACCAGCACAGCGATGAGTGTTGCCATCTTCCGACCTTTCCCTCCCAGACACACACACACACACACACACACGCCTACATCGCCCAGTCGGCGGCAACACCCATCACACGACCCATCTGCGTCTGCTGGGAACTCCAGCGAAAACCCGGATTCAACCAAACTTCCATTGAGAGGTGCATAGTGGTACAACCGTGAAGCTGCTTTGCTTCCACGGAGCTCGGCATTAGCGTCAAATCTACCATTCTGACGAGGCGCAAACCACATCCAGTCTGCGCACTCTCTTGTCAGCCTCTACACTGACTTCTACTCTACATCATTCCACTCCACGCCCGGCTCAATTCGTGGGAAAGAGAGGGAGTTGAATGCACTAGTCTACAAACACCGACGCCATCAGCGTCGAGGCGTCGCATTTTACAAGCTGCCACACTTCGTGTCGCTTACATCTCCATCCTGGCGCCACCCTGATACCTCAAGCGTTGGTGCGCATGCGGAAACCCCTTCCGGCGCTGCCGAAGGTTGGACGGTTGTTGTGTCCCTTCTGCACACGTCACACGTCCAGTGCATGCAGCCCGGCGTCAGATGCCAGAAAAGCCACCGTTCCAACGTTTCCAAAGAAGCAGGTAAAAGAAGATACAACAGAACAATCTAGCAGCACCCGCGGCCACCTTCCCTACCACCTGCACCTGGCAGAGATCACTCACCGGCACAGAAGCCCGGAGCTTAGCCAGCTGTTCCGCGGACGCCGTTTGAAACTGCCACCCAACAAGCGCAACATCGTCCCACGCATCAGTTCCCGGTACATTCATGAGCAACGCTTGTGAGCGGCTGCTCGCCTTGCATTTGGAAGGGCACCCGAAAGAACCACTGCGACGACGGAAAACCACAATCTCCCACATGCCGACATCTACAAGTCTCTCTGTCATGCCACGAACACTGGAGCAGAACCCACTTACGTTGAACAACGACAGAATCCAGGTGACACCCTCCGCGCATGGTGGGGTGGTGAGGGATCCCATGTAAGTGCCGTAGTTCCTCTCCGGCTTCATCATCTTGATGTGCCCCAAGTCGACCTTCACGCCTGGGCTATTTGACGATGGCACCTCATGTGCGAACTGCACACGTCACACCAGTTTCCGCATGGGGTCAGGCTTCGCCAAGGAGAATCGCGTTCGATAGCGCGCGCGACCTTCCTAGCAAGATCTTCAGTGACACACGAGAGCACTACTCTGCACCGACCATAACGCAACGCAGATTCGCCAAAGCTACGCCACCCACGTCATGGGCGCACGACAGTTGACCTTCAGCCTCGTCCGCGCCCACTGGAAAGAGGGTACACAGGTGGGAGCGGGGTGCGTACCTGGGCCAGGAATTCGCTCTCGCCTCCTTCCTCAAACAGGAACCCGATCACCGCAAGCTTCCCATCATCGGACTTGTGCACCAAGTGGAGCTCCAGCGGGAAACTGGAGCAGTGCCAACCGAACAGTGGTTCGCGCGTCAGCAATGAACACACACTGACCTCGTAGTCACAAACGGAGGTGCGGGCTCCACAGCCGAATTCAATTCCCAAACAAAACCTGCAACTTCGTGGTAGCATGCCGTGACGTACCTCTGGTTCATGATTGTGTGCTCGCTGGGCATGTGGATGTGGAACTGGACGGGTCGGTACGTCTCGCCACCGATCCTCAAGCGTCCCGAGCCGGCTGGCATGCTCACCTGACAAATCCACAGTCAGCCCCAACTTCGGAGTAACAGGCCAGCCGCCTGCAATCGGCACGCCTGCCCCCCTGTCCAAACGTCGAACTTCACTGGTTCCAATTGACCACGATAACCGCCACACCGCCAAGGGAGAACTTCAGAGACCACGGCACTTACCTCAGCCCCATGCCCGCTGTTGTAAAGAGTGGCATGAACTCTCTTCCGGTACTTGGCATCCAGCTTCCCCAGACTGCGGTCTGTGACCAGGTCGAGCGCCGTGATGGCGATCGGGGACTGCCGGCTGCCCGACTTGCACACACCCCACTCGGCCTTCAGGTCACCCCAGCCACCTGGCCCATGCGACCCACCGCTGTAGTCCCAGTGCACTGAATATCCACACAGCACATGCACACGGAGTCATGCACCAGCATTGGTTGGAGTCATGCATCAGTTGGTCATGCAGGCCACCAATGTGAGTCAAGAATTTTTCGGCCGCATGTATGCTGCGATGGAATGCTAGGGGGACATCACAATCCTGTTCTACTACTCCACGCCGAAGTTGGAGTTTCTGCCCCGACTTACCCTCGTCACCTCCCTCAGCCTGAGCCGATCCTGCCCACGCGCCAACCCAGCTTGCGGAGATGCATTGCAGAACCACAACAGCGGCCACTGCCTGCACAAGTTGGCTCGCCATCGCCAGCAACTCAACCGACCGCTCGCTGGGAACAGTGAGTCTACGGCCGATCACTTCCGCACTGGAGCCACCCCAATAGTCGACCGCGGGACCGATGCTTGCACGTCATGCCGCTCCTCGGACAGCCTTATGTAGTCCATGCTCACGGAAGGTGCCAAGCCCAACCACCCATGAATCCACTTGCTTGATTCCCACTAATCAGTCTCGATTGGATGTTCCCAGCGGATTGTGGTCACCAAGCACTCCCCGAATTCGGGTGGCTTTGGGTTTCTGATCCGACCATTCCTGTCATGCTCATCACGTCATGGATGTGTGCGTCGAAGCTGCCTGTGTGCTGCAGCGTGGACTGGCGCAACCGTCTGGCGGTTTTCTTACCCTTCCCACGGTTCGTGTTTTTCACCCAAAGGAAGCCGCCCTTCGGTTACAACTTTTGGAGCCTCGCTCCGTCCCACTCCTCCTTTCCACCAGATTCTCGAGCATCCGGTAGCAAGTTGCGAGTTATCTTGCGGGAGGAAACATGGAGCCGCCGGCTCCCGTGGATCACCAGGCATTGGCTGTCTCGCGTCGCTAGCGGGGCGGATTCTGTTCTTGTGGAGGCGTGACACATGGCAGTCCTTGAAAGTACATTGGGATTGGCGGTGGTACGCTGTCGGGGAGGATGCATCTGAAGTTTGTGGACAGTGGCACCCACCCGGCAAGCTGCGCCACTGATGCATGGTCCGTCGCGTCTTGGTGTGAGAGTTCGCAGCGGAGAGATTCATTGAATGCAGGAAAGCAGGCGTTCCGGAATTTTTATGGGAATCCAGATTTTGAGTTCGATTTTATTTTCATTTACGTGTGTTTGAATAACACAACACATAGGCAGAAAGGCAGCTCTCAGGGGCAGCTGAAGGCTGTGTACTTTGTGAAAATGCCAGGTTCAATACAAAATGCTTATATAGCTCTTAAGTTTTATTTTAGTGTGTTTTTGTTTATCGTCGTGTATATTCATAAGAGACCCTATTTTTTTTTGTAATGTGCTATTTTGGGTTGGTAGCCAAACCATTTTTCCTTTTGTAATATGCTATTTTGGCTTGGTAGCCAAACCATTTGTTATAGTGTGTTCAATCACTAGTTTGAGTGTGAATCATTTGACTCAAAGCATATACTATAATACTTATAGCTTTTGTCCAAAGGTGTAGAGATGATGTTTGTTTTTTCCAACGTGGACTTGGTGCTTAAAAGACAATTCAATTATCTTGATCAATGTAACCATTTTTCTATACATACACACAATTTTTAGATCATGGTGAATTGTGGCTTTATTCAAAAAAGTTTTGTAATTAGACTTTCACTACTTGGTTATTTAATCTATGCTAAAATCCTTTTATTGACGGCAACAAATCTTAGTTTGTAGATTTTAGCATTTGTCAAAAGTGGTCCATGCTTTCAACTTTTTATTTGCAAAATAAACAAATTGGTAAGATGCAATAATATCGTTCAACAACAAAATGTATTGAACAATTTTTATGGATGCAACACTGAGATGTTTTGAAATAGTACCATGTAAGGTACACCATGGACTTGATAATTTGTTCTTTTTGAGATATTGCCATGTGTTTTGTGACAATAGATTTGGCATACCAAAATACAAGTGTATATAATTTTCTAATAAGGAATGTAAAACAAACAAAACAATATGGTGCAAAAGAATTCAAGTTGAGGCAATAGCAATAGAATAAAGAAAATAACTAATAGTATTGAAAAGAAGAATTTTTTAAAGAATAATGAAGCTAATGGCCAAAGCATAATTATTATAGATAAATATTGGAGTAAGTATATATGTCCGTAACACTTGATGATTTTAAAAAGTCTCTATTATATGTCAAGGACAAGAACTCGATGAAAGCTAAAGAGTAAGTGAGACTTTTCTCAAAAAGAAATAGGACAAAATAGAAATATGTATATTAAGAAAGAAACTGGAATGGCTATTGCCAAAATACAAGAAAACTAGAGACCCTTGAAACTAGACTAGAAGCAAGAAAGGAGTTGACAAGAGTGAAGAGGGCTTCACTCTTGCCTCTATATATACTATCTAACTAGAAGCCACGTGGCGATGTTCTATAAGACCTCCAATATATGTTGACTTTCTAGGCCACATGCCTTTGCTTGCAAGGCAAGTTTTCTATGGATGGACCACGTACTTAGCTTGTTCTTTAAGCTTCTAACATGCGTGGCACATGGCTAACTTGTTGACCAAGTTTCTAACCTAAAAGTCAACTATAGACTCCTATAAAGTCAAAGCAGCATCTATGAAGCTTCTAAGAAGCTTCTCTAGAAGATATTACACAATTAACCTACTTTTACATACTTTTATCTATTCATATAGGTAATTATATGTATGTCCGTGACATTACCCCCCCTTCTAGGGACGAGTTCCACGAGGAGCGGTGATTATATATTGAGAAAATCTAATATGCGGCGAATTGTATTTGCTACATACTCTGATCTTTGTTCTCTTCGAAGATAGTTGATGGGTCCTCTTAGCCATCGATAGTGTCCCATTCCAGGGCGAGAAGACCACCCTGTTATTTGATCACTGTTGAGGCCTTCATAACTTCCTTCAAATAATACATTTGAAAGACCATCAGGAGTCATTCCTATCTCCAATAATATCACCAAACATCGAGAATCTCTTCCAAGGTCGTGATACCAAACGCGTTGTATCTCACCATCTATTCGAAGAAGAACATGTCGTTCTTGAGGGTCTTCATCTCGGTTGCGTCGTCTTGAAGGTTGTGACAATCGCAATGTCTCATCCGGTAAGTCAGCAAACGAAGGTTCTTGAGTTGAATCCGCTGGTTGTTGGCTCTCCATCTAATTAGCGTCACAAAATGCAAAGAAGTTACAAACAAGAATAGGAAATTGAATGTTATCTTGCCTCAATCTTGTCTCTTTTATAAGAGAGGTTTTCATCTTGGTTTTGATGGATGTCGTTGATGAAAAACTTTGACTTTAGCTGATGCATTTGCTAGATTCCTGGATGGCTCCCATGTGCGCTCACTAATATCATATCCGCACCAATGAACAAGATATTCCAGCTTATTTTGGCGCCGCCTTGAGTCTAATATCTCTTCCACCTCAAATTCTTCATTATTATCTACTTCTATAGGAGGCGGTGGCATTTGTCTTCTTCCTTCTGTATCCACTGTCTTATATGGTTCAAGAAGAGACACGTGGAATACAGGATGGATCTTCATTGACTCCGGTAGATGTAACCGATATGCAACTGGGTTGATCTGTTCAGAAACAGAAAAGGGGCCAAGCCTACGATAGTCCAATTTGTCACAAGGTCGAGTGGTCTTGATATTGCGACGAAGTAGCCATACCTTATCACCCACGTTGAGTTGTGGTTGCTCTTTACGATATACATCTGCATTTATCTTTTGTCGTTCTTGAGCTTTCTTCAACTGCGCCTTCATTATTGCATGTAACTCTGACAACCGATTTGCCATATCTTCTGCTGCAGGATTATCAACTTTTGAAAAATCAAAAGTATCAAGTCGTGGATGATAGCCATAATTGGCAAAGAAAGGTGTTTGTTGCGTGGAGGAATGTACCGTATTATTATAAGCAAACTCTGCCAATGGCAGAAGGTTTGTCCAATCATCTTGTTGGTAGTTGATGGTACACCTTAAATACTGTTCCAAGACTTGGTTTACGCGCTCTGTTTGTCCATCAGTTTGAGGATGGAAAGCTGAAGATAGCTTTATGTCCACTTTTAAAATCTTGAAAAGAGTCCTCCAGAATCTCGACACAAATTGAGTTCCCCTATCCGATATGATATCTTTAGGCAATCCATGATAGCGATAGATATTATCAATGAAAAGCTTAGCTGTTTCTTCACCTGTGATAGATTTTGTACATGGCATAAAATGTGCCATCTTGGTGAAACGATCTACTATCACAAATATAGAATCATAAGATCTTGAGTTTGGAAGATCTGTGATGAAATCCATAGAAACAGAAGACCATGGTTGTTCTGGTATAGGTAATGGCTGAAGAAGTCCGTAAGGTCGATGTCGAGGAATTTTTGATCTTGAACAAATATCACATGATTGTACAAAGTCTTTGACTGACTTCCACATTTGTGGCTACCAAAAATCTCTTGATATGAGTTCCAGAGTCTTATTATATCCAAAGTGCCCTGCTGCTGGAAAGTCATGACGTGCTTGAAGAACACGTAAACGTGCTTTTCCTTCTGGAACATATAGGCGTCCTTCAAAATATAATAGATTATTCTTGAACTCGAACTTAGAAGAATCATGAGACTTAGAAGAATTATTCTCGATATCATGAACAAGAGGGTCTGAGGACATACTGGACTGGATTTGCTTGAGAAAAGTTGAATCAACAGTCAATGTTGATTTCACTGCTCGGAGATGAAATTGCTCCGGTTTCAAGAGGACCGTTCTTTATTGCTCAAAAGCTGCATCTCCTTCTTTTGGTGCAAAATAAGAACGTCTAGACAGGGCATCGGACAAACCTTGTTGTTTTCCTGGCCGATAAGTGATAATGAAGTCGAATCTTGACAAAGACATACTCCAACGAGCTTGACGACGATTCAACATGCGTGCTGACATGAAATACTCGAGGTTCTTGTGATCTGTATACACAGTGACTGGACTAGAAGCACCTTCTAGATAATGACGCCATTCTTGAAAGGAATCCACGATTGCAAGAAGTTCTTTATCGTGGATCTCATAATTGATCTCGGCTGCTGAGAATTTTCTTGAATGAAAAGCTATCGGATGAAGTTTGTCATCTGTTCCCATTTGTGATAAAACTGCACCCAAGGCAAAATCCGATGCGTCTGTTTCCATAAAAAATGCCTTGGAAAAGTCAACACGATATAAGACTCGTGCAGAGACAAACGATGTCTTCAAGGCTTCAAATGCTACTTCCGCTTCTTGATTCCATTGGAATTTATCTTTACTAGTCAAGCGTGTAAGTGGAGCTGCAACTCGTGAGAAGTCTTTGATGAAGATCCGATAGTAATTGGCAAATCCCAAGAAACATTGGACATCTCTCACAGTCTTTGGAATCTTCCAATCCATGATTGTTTGGACTTTCTTAGAATCCATGATAAGACCATCATTTGAAATGATGTATCCTAAAAAGTCAACTTGAGTAGTGTGAAATACACACTTTTCCATCTTGGCGTACAATCCTGCATCTCTGAGTTTTTGTAATACTTGACGAACATGTATTTCATGTTCTTCAACATTCTTAGAATAAATCAGGATATCGTCTAGGTAGCAGACGACAAAATTGTCTAAGAATTCACGAAATACATCATTCATGAGATGTTGAAAAGCAGCTGGTGCATTCGTGAGTCCAAAAGGCATGACATTATATTCAAAATGCCCGTACCTGGTTCGAAACGCAGTCTTCCATTCATCTCCTTCTTTGATCCGTACTAGATTATATGCTCCTCTTAGATCTATTTTTGTATAGATCTTAGCTTGATTTAACTGGTCAAGGAGTCCTGATATCAAAGGTAATGGATACCTGTTCTTGATTGTGATCTTGTTGAGTCCTCGATAGTCAACACACATTCGTAAAGATCCATCTTTTTTCTTTACGAATAAAATTGGAGCTCCTGCTGGAGATTTTGAATGGCGTATGAAATTCTTCGCTAAATTCTCGTCAATATATGTCTTGAGTTCAGCCAACTCATCTTGCGATAAACTGTAAATTGGTCCAAATGGTGGCTGAGTTCCTTCCTTGAGATCGATTGAACAATCGTATGGGCGATGCTCAGGAAGAATATCTGCATTCTTTTTCTCAAAAACGTCTTGATAATCCTGATATTGACTTGGAATGCCACTTGAAGTCTTTACGTTTTCAGAAATAGGTGCAGCATAAATAGCAAAAGTTGATCCTTCTTTTGCTGCGTGTATAAATGCTTTTGCACCTATAGGTGCGAGTTTTACTATACTAGACTCATGGTTTTTTACTTGGTTAATAGAACTGTTACTAATGCTCTGAGGAAAATCAAGTTTACGAGAAATCCAATCTATTCGAGGATTATACTTTTCTAACCATGATAAGCCTAAAATTACTGGATTAGAGGGAGATCTAATTATATTAAAAATTACGCAACTACTATGACCATTTATTACTACATCTACAGGAAGTGTTTCGTGAGTTACATCTCCAGAAGACAACGGACGACCATCTATGATTTCTACGTGTACAGGTTTAGTTTTTTGTATTAATGATATTCTATGACATCTAGCAAATTCTTCATCTAAAAAACAAGATGAGGCTCCTGAATCTACCAAGGCAGAGGCTTTGTAATTATTAGGTCCTAAACGCACATCTATTATAAAACAAGGAGATGGTTTTGAGGAGAGGATAGGACCTTTATTAGAAGTTGTACAAGATTCCAGCTGCACGGTCCCTATTGTAGCTGGACGTACTCGTTTTCCGACATACTGTCTTCTTTGACAGCCGTACTCCTCATTTTGTAGTTACGTCGCTTCTTTGGACAATGTTGAGCAGTGTGCTTAGGTTCTCCACAATATAAGCACAATCCTTCTTGTCGACGACGAGACTTTTCTTGCTCAGTAAGAGGTTTGAAACGTACCGCATCAATTTGCATATCCTCTACTTCTGAAGGTATGTGTTGAGGAGACGTCGGTGTTGCCATTGAATTGTAGTAACGTTGAGGCCCACTTGTGCGACTCTCGGATCGAAATTCAAAAAGTCGATTGTCGCACTTCACAGCAAAGTCAATTGCTTGACTCAATGTTTGAGGATCAGGTAAATTAAGCATCAATTTCTTTACCTCATATTGTAATCCGTAGAGAAATTGACTCACAAGTGCGGCATCATCCCACTTGATATCAGTTGCAAGTTGTCGAAATTGTGAAGCATATAATGTTACTGATCGATTGCCTTGTCGCAAAATACGGATCTTGTTGGTTGCAACACGAATTGCATCATGTTCTCCAAACATGGATCGAAACTCCGCCAAAAAAGCCTCCAGATTATCCAATATTGGATCTCGTCGTTCAAGAAAAGATGAAAACCATGACAATGCTGAACCTGAAAGAAGTGTACCAATGAATCTTACTTGTGACCCTGGAGTTGGATAGCTCTGGGGTTGAAGTTCAATCACTAGTTGGACCTGATTGATGAATCCTCGAAACTTGGATCTGGTACCATCAAACTTCTCGGGCAAGGCAACTCTCGGTTCTCTAACACTCGAAGGGTGTTCCATTCTGGGAGAAGGGACATGGTTTGGTGCAGATGTTGAAGCAGCCCCAATCATCTCTATATCTTCACTTCCTACCATTCTTGTTGCTCCTTGTGGTGGTAAATTGAGTTGATGCATCGCAAGCATTAACTCCCTCAATTGTTCTTGCATCTGTGCCATTGCACTCTTCATTTCAACAAGCTCTGCCATAGTAGCACTTAGAAAAGAGAAGATGTCTAATAACGCTCAAAACAAATAGAAGAGAGGAATTGATAACAAAGAAAATACTAAGAACAATATCATGTTAAAAGAGGGTAATCCGCAACTTCTAATGCGCTTATGTCTTATCAAGAAAAAGGAGTAATCCACTCTTAATCAAGAAAAGACAAAGCTCTGATATTGTAAGTGTACTCTTGTCAATCTGTCAAGGACAAGAACTCGATGAAAGCTAAAGAGTAAGTGAGACTTTTCTCAAAAAGAAATAGGACAAAATAGAAATATGTATATTAAGAAAGAAACTGGAATGGCTATTGCCAAAATACAAGAAAACTAGAGACCCTTGAAACTAGACTAGAAGCAAGAAAAGAGTTGACAAGAGTGAAGAGGGCTTCACTCTTGCCTCTATATATACTATCTAACTAGAAGCCACGTGGCGATGTTCTATAAGACCTCCAATATATGTTGACTTTCTAGGCCACATGCCTTTGCTTGCAAGGCAAGTTTTCTATGGATGGACCACGTAGTTAGCTTGTTCTTTAAGCTTCTAACATGCGTGGCACATGGCTAACTTGTTGACCAAGTTTCTAACCTAAAAGTCAACTATAGACTCCTATAAAGTCAAAGCAGCATCTATGAAGCTTCTAAGAAGCTTCTCTAGAAGATATTACACAATTAACCTACTTTTACATACTTTTATCTATTCAT